>NC_073628.1:77012500-78262500 GCF_029407905.1 Bubalus kerabau | reverse complement strand
TCTAGAGCCAGACATACTGGAATGTGAAGTCAACTGGGCCTTAGGAAGCATCACTATGAACAAAGCCAGTGAAGGTGATAGAATTCTAGCTGAGCTATTACAAATCCTAAAAGATGATGCTATGAAAGTGCTGCACTCAATATGCCAGCAAATTTGGAAAACTCAGCAGTGGCCACAGGACTGGAAAAGGTCAGTTTTCATTTCAATCCCTAAGTAAGGTAATGCTAAAGAATGTTCAAACTACCGCACAATTGCACTCACCTCACACACTAGCAAATACTCAAAATTCTCCAAGCTAGGCTTCAACAGTACATGAACTGAGAACTTCCACGTGTTCAAGCTGAATTTAGAAAGGGCAGAGGAACCAGAGATCAAATTGCCAACATCTATTGGATCATAGAACAAACAAGAGAATTCCAAAAAACATCTACTTCTGCTTTATTGACTATGACAAAGCCTTTGACTGTGGGGATCACAAGAAACTGTGGAAAATTCTTCAAGAGATAGGAATACCAGACCATCTTATCTGCCTCCTGAGAAATTTGTATGCAGGTCAAGAAGCAACAGTTAGAACCAGATATGGAACAACGGACTGGTTCCAAATTGGGAAAGGAGTATGTAAAGGCTGTGTATTTTCACCTTGCTTATTTAAATTATATGCAGAGTACATCATGCCAAATGCTGGACTGGATGAAGCCCAAGCTGTAATCAAGACTGCAGGGAGAAATATCAATAACCTCAGATATGCAGTTGACACCACCCTTAGGGCAGAAAGCAAAGAGGAACTAAAAAACAGCCTCTTGATGAAAGTGAAAGAGGAGAGTGAAAAAGCTGGCTTAAAACTCAACATTCAAAAGATCATGGCATCTGATCCCATCACTTCATGGCAAATAGATAGGGAAACAATGAAAATAGTGACAGACTTATTTTCTTGGGCTCCAAAATCACTGCAGATGGTGACTGCAGTCATGAAATTAAAAGACGCCTGCTCCTTGGAAGAAAAGCTATGATAAACCTAGACAGCATATTAAAAAGCAGAGACATTACTTTGCCAACAAAGGTCCGTCTAGTCAAGGCTATGGTTTTTCCAGTAGTCATGTATGGATGTGAGAGTTGGACTATAAAGAAAGCTGAGTGCCGAAGAATTGATGCTTTTGAACTGTGGTGTTGGAGAAGACTCTTGAGAGTCCCTTGGACTGCAAGGAGATCCAACCAGTCCATCCCAAAGGAAATCAGTCCTGGGTGTTCATTGGAAGGACTGATGTTGAAGCTGAAACTCCAATACTTTGGCCACCTGATACAAAGAACTGACTCATTTGAAAAGACCCTGATGCTGGGAAAGACTGAGGCAGGAAGAGACGGGGGTGACAGAGGATGAGATGGTTGGATGGCATCATCGACTTGATGGGCGTGAGTTTGAGCAAAGTCCAGGTGTTTGTGATGGACAGGGAAGCCTAGCGTGCTGCAGTCCATGGGGTGGCAAATAGTTGGACATGACTGAGTGACTGAACTGAACACAGTGGACCCCTATTTGCTAAGGTACCCCTGAGACCACTAGTTTCTTCAAATGCAGACAACATGTGAAAGATGTTGGCTCAGGCATCAATCCAGGTCCGGTTAATGGTGGCCTGACCAGCAGGGATACATAATCAGGTCAAGTTAGATGACTCAGGCTTGAGTCCACTTTCCCCAGATGCTTTTAGAAATGGTAGGTACTTGGGAATTTCACAAGATTTTCTGTAGTATTTACTGTACTTGATTGAATCCAAGATACATCAATCCTAGGATAACACCATTATTTTGTGCACATTAAGGTTTTTCTAAAAGACATCTTGAGGGACTTCTCTAGCTGTCCAGTGGCTAAGACTCCAAGCACTCAATGCAGGGGGCCCAGGTTCGATCCCTGGTTAGGGAATTAGATCCTATGAGACTTGGACTATAAAGAAAGCTGAGTGCCGAAGAATTGATGCTTTTGAACTGTGGTGTTGGAGAAGACTCTTGAGAGTCCCTTGGACTGCAAGGAGACCCAACCAGTCCATCCTAAAGGAAATCAGTCCTGGGTGTTCATTGGAAGGACTGATGTTGAAGCTGAAACTCCAATACTTTGCCCACCTGATGTGAAGAGCTGACTCATTTGAAAAGACCCTGATGCTGGGAAAGATTGAGGGCAGGAGGAGAAGGGGAAGACAGAGGATGAGATGGTTGGATGGCATCTCCGACTCAATGGACATGGCTTTGGGTGAACTCCGGGAGTTGGTGATGGACAGGGAGGCCTGGGGTGCTACAGTCCAGGGGGTCACAAAGAGTTGGACAAGACTGAGCGACTGAACTGAACCGAACTGATATCATAACTAAGAGTTTGCATGCTGCAACAAAGATCGAAGATGTCTCATGCCACAACTAAGACCCAGCACAATCAAATACAATTTTTTATTAAAAAAATAAAAGACTTTAAAATGTTATAAGAGGTTTTATGATCTCAGAGGTTTTAAAATGTGGGGAAAACAGGCATTGTAGAACTGAAGAAATACGTAACATGTATGTATAATATCATATGAAAGATGAAATATGGTTATGTACATGCCTGACCATCACCAGTAGAAGTTTCTTTTTTGTCCAGCCTCTAGCATCTTTACATTCAGTACGGCATCTGACACTGGGCCTTACATGGAGGACTTGTTGGTGTGATGACAAGAAAGATCATAGCTCTTATTCATGGACCACTTTGCAGGCAATGCTGCAACTTCATACAAATTAACTTTCAAAATTATTGGTCGTTTTTGCGACTACTACTATTATTCCCACTTTGCAGATAAGGGCAATGAGGCTAAGAGGCATCAAACAACTCAACCAAGGTGGGAAAGGGGCCTGCTAGGGTTACATATCCAAATCTACTTAAGGCTCAGTCCAGATGGTCTTGCCATGGGTCCTGAAGGATGGGCAGGCCAGAAGGTGAGAAAGCCAGACCAGGATTAGAAAGAAAGCTACTCAAGAGTTTTGGAGATGAAGTGACTTTAAAATCAGGGTTCTGGATATTGTGAGGAGAGTTACTTATAAACTTCAGTTTGAAGTCTTCTGACTGACTTCCCCATTCCTATAATTTAGGGGGTAGGCATTTTGCTCCAGGAGTCTGAATTTTATTTGACCTGATGAACTCAGGGTTAAAACACCCTTTTATTTCTTGAGATTCAGAATCCAGGCACCCTGCCCTGTTGCACTGACTTTTTTCAAACCTTATATCATATTTTTTAACTACATTTGATAAAAATCATTTGATTTAACATATTTTCCCCAAGTTGACTTTGAATAGTCTATGTATTTCCCCTTCACTTTTCTGTCAGAGACAGAAAAAACAAATCTAAAACTCTGGAGAATCATTCACTTACTTATTTCTTCATGATATTCCCGAACAAACCAGGACCCAAACCTGTCTTTCTGCTGGGGCTCCTGCATCCACATTGTATATAACTGGCTGGGGAACTGGGAGGGAGGAGGAACGCTGATTGCTGAAGGGAATAAAAACAAAGGTCAAGGGCCGCCCTGGTGGCCCAGTGGTTAAGACTCCACACTCCCAGTGCGGGGGGCAGGGAGTTCAATCCCTGGTCAGGGAACTAGATCCCACATGCCACAACGAAAGATCCTGCAGGCTGCAACAGAGATCAAAGAAGATCCTGCGTGCTGCAACTAAGATCTGGTACAGCCAAATAAATAAATAAATATTTTTAAAAGGAAAAGTTCTTCAAAACAAATAAATAAAGGGCATTTTCCAGCTCCAAAGATAAGAACAGAAACTGCTCATTCTCCCAGGAGTTACAGCAGCAGAATAGAAAAACATCTCCATCCAAGAAAATGTGGCCCAGGCTTCAAGGCACTGCACTCCTGAAGCAAAGACTGCCCTTTACCTGGTGGTTCTGTCACTGCACCATCTGGTACACGGGGTCACCAACTTTCAGGCTTCCAATTTTTTCCACCGAGTAATAGATTCCAAACAGTGGGGACGACTTGTAAATTGACTTCTCAGAAGGATCACACAGGCGGTAACTGAAAGAAGCAAAAATTCACCCTCAGGCACAAGAAGGGAATAATCTAGGTGCTCTCAATGGAATTCAGCTTCCATGCTCAGCTTCTCTATAAATAACGAGCAAACCTTTTCTAAAATGTGGACAGAGAAGTCTGGGTAAGTCAAACGGCAAATAAACCTGGTTTTTCTAGAATATCCTGAGAGTCTAAACAATTTTTCTGTGGCTTCAGTTTGAAGTCCCAATGAAAAACTTGTATGTGTCACTTAAAATACTTTGCATGCATACCTTCAGCTTCACAAACATGGGAAATCAGTGCTCATACAATCTCACAGCGGACCTGCCCTGAACTCCAGGCTTTCTGCCCCTCCACGGTTATAAGTCCAAGCCTGGGATCTTTGAAAAAACTGAAGACAGAGGTGCTGTTGGCAGGTGGACTGGGCTGTCACTGAAGTTAATTTTTTTAAAGGCTTGTCTAAAGAAAAAATAATCACTTCACTGGGTCTTAAAAATAAAAAACAAAATAGAATTGCCAATCTGAAGGCTTTAAGAAGTAATCTCCTCTGGAACTTAAATCCATTAGAAACACACAAAAAACAGAGGAAAGGGAAACAGAATAGAATACAACTTCCAGAAAAAGTTAATTTAAGTTTAAAAATACATTCTATATTGAGAACAAAAGTCGGCCAAAATTCTGTAAGTAACAAAACACCCTAACACAAAAGAAGCTCTTGAATAAACAAACTTAGACAACTCATTTCATTCCCCTTTTCAACTATTTTATTATACAACTCAATTATTCTCATCCTCCTGCTACTGATTCTAAAAAATAAATGAGAGTTGCAAACAAGGTCTTAATTTGGAAATAGATGTGTAAAGGTTATTAAAAACTGAAGTCAGAGAGATGAAAATTTCAAAATGTGGAATCATACAATTGAAAATTTGTCTAAAACACTACAAGAGTCATCTAGAAAAAAAAAAAAAAAAGGAGGCAACAAATACTCACTGACATTAATAACAGACACAAAGAACCAGAAGGCACAAAGGTGCCCAGACAGGGCACCTGTAGCCATAAGTACTTCGAGGCTGGGGATAATATAAAAATACACCAGACACATAGACGTTCTACCTCTTCAGGGTTTCGAGTGGCTCCTTCCTGTCAATCACTCCAGTATCTGGGTCCACTGTGGTCATAATGCACCTGTCACACAATAATGAAGGGTCAGGGCACAGTTAAGAACCAATGACCCTGCCACACACCAGAGGTCCAGGCTCACAAGAATCCTTACCTGGGGCAAGCCAAAATCTTTTTCATTTCTACATTGCCAATGAGAAGTTCATCCCAAGTGTCCTAGGAGAAAAGGAGATGGTATCTTTTAAATTAAGGCTCCATCCAGCCTTATTCCAGTTTATTCTTCGGCTGGTCCTATGAAGCTGAAGAACAGAGTACAAGAGGATGCCTCAAAGTACCCCAGAAAGGACTCAAAGGAGGGAGGGTGTGGGATGCAGAGTTGTTTTTTTGTTGTTTTTTTTTTTGGCTGCATCACGCAGCACATAAAATCTTAGTTCCCCAACCAGGGATCAAGCCCTCGCCCCCTGTCATGGAAGCATGGGTGTTAACCACTGGATGGACAAGGAAGTTCCAGGACGCAGTTCTTGACTGGGCCTCAGAAGCCTTCCTCTGTCAACACAACAAAATACATCTCCAGGGGCCAGTTTGCCATGAGAACCATCAAGCAATTCCAGGTAAAGTTAATGATGTATAATGAGAAGTGGAAAGCTTACACGACTGCCCACTCTTTCCTTTTGCTAAGCTGCAATGGAAGCCAAGTTACAATCTGATGGTTCTTTGATGAGTGGGACATGGCCCAAGAGAAGTCGGTTCTAAGATGCACCCATTCAGCACCGCCGCTGGTCCTGACCAGCCTCAGCCAACCGCCCTGCCTTGTTTTCCCGATCTTAAACCGTGGTAGGTCTGGCCAATTCTGCCTTGGGATTTCCTTCAAACCTCATGACTGGGGGAGGACTTAATATGGTCCCATTTTTACACAAAGATACAGAGGCAGAGAAAGTTTACAAAATATTTTCAGCGTCACAGCAGCTAGGTTTGAAAACTTTTCTGATTCTGAAGGAGAGCTTTTAACCACCCAGCTTTTAACTATCCCCATGTCTATACCACCTGGTATAAGTCTGTCTAGTAAAGCTATGGGTTTTCCAGTAGTCGTATATGGATGTGAGAGTTGGACTATAAAGAAAGCTGAGCGCCGAAGAATTGATGCTTTTGAACTGTGGTGTTGGAGAAGACTCTTGAGAGTCCCTTGGACTGCAAGGAGATCCAACCAGTCCATCCTAAAGGAGATCAGTCCTGAATATTCATTGGAAGGACTGATGTTGAAGCTGAAACTCCAGTACTTTGGCCACCTGATGCAAACAACTGTCTCACTGGAAAAGACCCTGATGCTGGGAAAGATTGAAGGCCAGAGGAGAAGGGGATGACAGAGGATGAGATGGTTGGATGGCATCACCGGCTCAGTGGACATGAGTTTGAGTAAACTCTGGGAGTTGGTGATGGACAGGGAAACCTGTGGTGCTGCAGTCCAGGGGGTCGCAAAGAGTTGAACACAATTGAGGGACTGAACTGAACTGAAGATTCACACTGAGTGGAATGATTATGACAGGAGTCAGCTTGTGTTTCTCTTTTTCTTTTGCATGTATCATTTTTTTGGCCTTTCATATTTGGGAGTTGATGATGGACAGGGAGGCCTGGCATGCTGCAGTCCATGGGGTCACAAAGAGTTGGACACAACTGACCGATTGAACTGAACTGATACCACCTGGAGTAGAAAATGGTTAGCCACTCCAGTATTCCTGCATGGAGAATTTTCCATGGACAGAGAAGCCTGGTGGACTACAGATCACAGGATTGCAGAATCAGACATGACTGGGCACGCACATACATCTATATACCTACCTATCTGTACACACGTACACAAATATACATATATACATATAAACACATAAATATGGAGGTTGTGTTAATTACAGTATATATACATATATGAAAGTGAAAGTCACTCAGTTGTGTCTGACTCTTTGCAAGCCCATGGACTAAAGACAGTCCATGGAATTCTCCAGGCCAGAATACTAGAGTGGGTAGCTTTTCCCTTCTCCAGGGGATCTTCCCAACCCAGGGATCGAACCCAGGTTTCCCGAATTGCAGGCGGATTCTTTACCAGCTGAGCCACAAGGTAAGCCCATAAACAAACATATATATACACATACATATATGCATTTACACACACACACACACACACACACACACATATATATGAGAAGGATATATTACAGGCCTCTCTTGCTAACAGGAAAGCCATCTGTAAAGCCTGAATTTCACAAGCCAATCCTTTGTCAAAGCCCCAAGGGAGACATGGGGGGCATCAGGGGATAGGGCCTCACTCTAGGCTCCCCACACCAATAGCGTCTATAACTAGACGCGTTAGGGGAAGCACACTGACTAAAATCGCGCACCCTGGCCAGGCACCATGCTAATCATTTGCACGAGTTGTTTTAGGACAGGAGGTCCTGGTAAGGAACACAAAACTAATAAGCCACCACCAACCGGAAGAGTTCAAGAAAGGTCAAAAGGCGACACCGCATGTCCGACCACCTCCCAGAATCCTCCTCTCTGGCATCCATCTTGGCTGAACAAGGCGTGCGCCACCAGCAAGGCCTCTGAGTCAGAATGATTGGCTAAAGACAACCCGGAAACTAATCCCGTCACCATAAAACCCAGACTGTGAGCCATGTGCAATGTGCCTTGAAAATGTGTTTCCTGATCTCATACCAAGTGAGCTTTTGGAGATCATGGGTCTGAGGATTTGGTGAGAAATCCAGCCTCCAAGTGAGGCAGTGGGGCATCCAGTCCTCTCAGCTGGTGGCTCACTGGCCCTGGAGACAAGGGGAGGAGACCAGTCCACCCCTGCAGGAGGCAGGGCAGAGGGGGGAATGGGGCCTCGCAGGTAACGTCCCCCTCCCCTGCTGATGGCCAGGCTGTGATCATGCTAGGGACCTCTTTCAGGGAACACTAGACCACCCCTTCCCCACCCCGGGCCTACTGGGGAGACTTAGCAAATGCACAAAGGAAGTCCAGTGCCTACTGGGTCTTCCCAAGTGGGAAATCTCTGTGGGATATGACTGAGGTAAGGGGATTTCTGTGGATGCCTGGGGTTCCCAACTGTCATTTATGAACCTCTGTGAGGTAAGAAATGAAGTGTTTCCTGCCGTATCAAAGAACAAGGATGTCACAGCCACCACCCCTCCAAACGCGAATTCCTGAGCCCAGAGGGCGCCCAGGAGAAACAATACCTGCCATCAGGCAGCCATCAGCCACTCCCCCGCTCAGCATTCAGCAGCTGGGAAGAGTGGGGGCGGGGGGGGGGGGGGGGGGGGCGGGGTAAAGGGGAGGGGGTTGGGATGGGAGACTGGGAGGTGAGAAACACAGGATGCTGGCCCCGGAGAGCCGAGATGCATTTGAAAGGAATGATTTCTATGAGCCCAGAATCTTGTATCTTCCCATATGTAGAAAAAAGGATAAATTCCTTAACTTGAGGTATCTGTGTGTGTTTATGTGTGTGTATGTGTTAGTCGCTCAGTCTTGTCCTACTCTTTGCAACCCCATGGACTGTAGCCCACCAAGCTTCTCTGCCCATGGGATTCTCCAGGCAAGAATACTGGAGTCGGTTGCCATTTCCTCCTGCAGGGGATCTTCCCAACCCAGGGATCGAACCCGCGTCACTTATATCCCCTGCACCGGCAGGTGGGTTCCTTACTGCTATGGCCACCTGAGATACCTGGTCTCCCTTCATTAACAATAATTTTTCCATGTTCAGACTACCTGACATTTATCGAAAACTTCTATACAACTTGAACACACACCTCCCACCCACCCCCACCCGCACCCCCACCCCTGTCTCCTAGGAGCAGTTCCCTCAGGGTCACTTGAGATGCTGTCTCTGGGGTCTGAAGTCCTAAAAATTCCCACCGAATAAAACATAATTCTCTGCTCCTAGGTTGTGACTATTTTTTAAGTCAACAGTGGAAATAAACTCTGAGTTTCAAACAACTAATTGAAGGATGAACTATGTAATAACTTGTAAAAGGCAAGGCCACATCATATAAAATCCTTTGTTGCTGTTGTTCAGTCGTTAAGTCATGTAAAATGGAATCTCTAGATTCTAGCCAGGACTTTTGACGAGCAATGTTCAAATGCAACACTGCAAGACGGTCATAGCGCCTGGCTCGCCTCCTGAAGAACCGTGACCTCCCAGAGGGTGTGACCAATAACACAGCTCCCGTATCTGGAAGTGACGGGTCTCTGGCGCCCGGGCCTGGAAGGAGCTAACAAGACTAGACGCACTTCGCCACACGAGGGCGCTGTGGGCACAGGCATGCAAGCCCAACGGGCAGCCAGTGCAGAACCCTGCCAGCTCTCCTCAGCTTCCCAAGTACCTCTCCGTTCCATTTCTTTTTACAAGTGCTGATGAATTTCATATATCAAAGCCACATAGCTGTGTAAAGCCGACCTCGTGATTATCATATAAAGCGAGAAGCCTGAAAATTTCAGTTAGATTTCCTAGTTTACAAGACATTTAATCTGCTCTTAACGGGCTTCCCAGGTGACTCAGTGGTAAAGAGACACAGGTTCAAGCCCTGGATGCGGAAGATCCCCTGGAGAAAGAAATGGCAACCCACTCCAGTATTCTTGCCTGGGGAAATCCCATGGACAGAGGAGCCCGGAGGGCTACAGTCCATGGGGTCGCAAAGAATTGGACACGACGGAGTGACTGCTGCTGCTGCTGCTAAGTCGCTTCAGTCGTGTCCGACTCTGTGCAACCCCATAGACAGCAGCCCACCAGGCTCCCCCGTCCCTGAGATTCTCCAGGCAAGAACACTGGAGTGGGTTGCCATTTCCTTCTCCAATGCATGAAAGTGAAAAGTGAAAGTGAAGTCGCTCAGTCGTGTCCAACTCTTAGCGACCCCATGGCTGCAGCCTTCCAGGCTCCTCCATCCATGGGATTTTCCAGGCAAGAGTACTGGAGTGGGGTGCCATTGCCTTCTCCGACTGAGCGACTACACAGCAGCAAAAGAGGAGCTGAAGCTCTCTAGGCTCTGGGTTCACATACTTCTGCCCCTCTTTCTCAGCCCCTCAAAGTCTTTGTGGCAAATAGTTCAAGCTACCAAGATGCAATCAAAAAACAAAGGTATAGGGAGATCTCCTTAAGTAAAGGCAGTAACACCATCGACAACTTCTTGAGGAACATGAATGTCTGACTGCTCCTCCATCCAGAATTTGTGTCTCCCTTGTGCTCATCATGTTGGCTTTTCTAAATCAGGACTAATTTCCCTGAGGTCCTTCGAGGTCCCCTAGCAAAGTGGGGATGTCATAAAAGCTCCCTGGAGGAGAACAGAGACCCCTATTTGAAAGGCATGCCATAAAGTGATGAGGGGAGCCCCTGTAGTCGACCATATGCATACAACACCAAGAGTGAACCCTAAGGCCAGCTATGGACTCTGGGTGATTATGATGTCAGTATAGATTCATCCTTGGTTAAAAAATGCCAAGTGAGTGATGCTGATACCAGGGGAGGCTATATATGGGGGGCTAGAAATAGATGGGAAATGGTCACTGAGATAAGAAGCACTGGTCAATTTTATTATTTTATTTAAGTATTTATTTGTATATTTATTTATTTGGCTGTGTAGGGTCCCAGCTGCAGCACTCAGATCTTCTGTGTATCATGGGAGATCTTTCGTTGTGGCTCACAGACGCTCTAGTTGTGGTACACGGGATCAGTTGTCCCAGGGCATGTAAGGATCTTAGTTCCCCAACCAGGGATCCAACCCGTGTCCCCTGCATTGCAAGGCGGATTCCTAACCACTGGACCACCAGGGAAGTCCCAGTTTTATTATTTTTTAAACTTCATTGCTCCACATTCCCAGAATTCAAGCATACCACACCGGCCCAAAGGAAACTGCTTTTAAAAAAATCTGCTTAATATTCTGAATTACATAGAAAAAGTACAAAGTGCTTTGGGTCCCAAAGAGTAAATGTTGCACAATGCATCCTCCTATTGCTCTATGATTTTGCAATAAATAATGGCCTGAATTTTTGAACTATGCTTAGGTTTGCTGTATGTTTATTATTAGTTGGTCTATGAAATATTTAAGTGCATTTTCATTTTACATTAATATTTAACAGAGTCCTGCTAACTGGAAGGGTTATAGGTGGTGCCAGGTAGACAGGTGAGTGCATCAGGCCCTTAACTCTTGGGCTTTTTCATTTAAAGGAGAATAAATCAATCCCATTAGCATCATTTTATAGTAAAGATTTTTTTTAATATGCATTTCCAAAGGACTCTTCTATTCAAATAAGAATACTCTTCCTTATGTACTATTTCTGTAAGCCTATCACAATGCAGGAAAAAAACAACAAATGGACTTTGGAATACAAGGTCACTTAACATTTTTTAAGCTAAAAAAAACAAGGCTCCACCCACTCAAATTGCCTAAGCAAATATAATTAGGCTTACATCAGCTGTCGGTTCAGTTTGACAAGTTAGAGGTGACCCAAAAATTCTTAGTTGGCAAGTTACAGAAAAGCAAAAATTCTTTAGCCAGGAATGGGAGTATCTTTTCTTCTTCTTCCTCTGGTTCAAGATCTTATACTAAAATTAATATCTTTAGTGGAGACAAATCAAGAAAAATTGTATTCCCTAAAGGAAAGTGTCTCAGCAAAGAATGGGCCAGTTTTACAGGAGTCCTGTGCAAGAATTTTTGCTTCATGGACTAATTTCTGATCAGTCTTCAGCATTATTAATACTGAGTCTCATTTCATTCTGTGTTTAACAAGTATCTAATGACTCTGAACTTCTGCACCCTCTATCCATCAGCACAGAAAAACCAGAACAGGGGAGAAATAGGCGGGTTTACTGGGAATGTCTCTGGAGAGGCTTGAGCCTCAAGCTCTGGACCCTTTTGAGACCCTGCACTTAATCTTGGTTTTGTTATTTTCTTTTCTTAAAGAGCCCCCTCAAATTGTATCCACTTCAGGTCACACCAAATCTGGGTTATTCCTGGGGAGAAAAACAAGTCTCTTCCATCAGGCAGCTGATGCCCAGAGAATGTCAGCACTCCTATTCCTCCCACCCCTTCTGTCACCCTTGCCCCTCCCCCCTCCTAAGTCAGCACTTTCCTGGGCACTGTTTGCACGAGAGTCACCCAGGATGGTGCTGCCAACACAGTCACGGGCCCGATCGTAATTCTGACCCAGGTTTCAGGTAAGGCGGGCTGATCTCCCTCTGGGGACGAAGCATGGCACAGATGTTTCTGCCTCAGTTTCCCTAACTTTCCAAGCACTTTCTAGAGAGCTGCCCAGGGTAAAATCGTGCAGCTCGCAGTATCATGCAGTTTGGTCATATTTGTTGGGTCTGTGAAAATAATAATTACTTCCTCATTCAAAATCATTACCAACTCTTCCTTATCCACAATATAAAATCTAAACTCCTGGGACTTCCCTGGTAGTCTAGTGGTTATGAGTCCACGTTGTGATGCAGAGGACATGGGTTCAATCTCTGGTTCTGGGAACTAAGATCCACATGCTATGGAGCAACTAAGCCTGTGTGCTACAACTAGAGAAAGCCCTTGGCCACAATGAAGATCTAGTGCTGCCCAAAAAAAAGATTTTTTAATTTATAAAAAATAAAATTCAACCTCCTCAGCATGGTGGCCTCTAGCAAGCTCCAGGTCCAGCCACCTCATGCCACTTCTCCTCTACCTGCAGCGTCCTTGTGATTCTGAAATGACCCCAGGCACCCTTGATGTAACAGCCTGTGCTGCTTTTAGGCCTTCTAACTGGTGGCCTCCTTTACCCACCGTGACCCTCACTCCCCCTCACCAGCACACACAACAACACACTTCACAGCACAGCTCCTGGGGAGCTTGATCTGACCCCTCTCCGATCCCACGCCTCCCTTCTCCAGGCAGGTGTAGGCACTTCTAAGCATCTTTGGCCCCTGATAAGTACGTGCATTAAAGCTCTCCTCATGCTGGCCTGCCATTGCCTCCCAGCCATTCCTCCCCTATCAGGAAATTCTGAAGGGCAGGGTCTGTATCCTTTCATCTCTGTATCCAGGATTCTTATTATGGGCCACAGTGCCAGTCAATTTAAAAAAATCATTTTTAATTAAAAAATTTAATTAAAATCAATTAAAAATTTGTTTAACAAATGTAGAGAGGGATTCAAGATATTAGATAACAAACAACAGGATAATATCAACAAGTAGACAACTTCTGTATACCCTAGTTATTGCTTTCATTATCAAATGAAGTATCTTCATGTGCGAGGATTATACTAGCCTCCGTGCAAAGGTTTATCCTAAAGAACAACATTTACCAGCAAATGGAGCACATTTTACTCACACAAAAGAATGCAGGGGTCAAACAAGGGAGCAAAGAATTGAGAAGGTACTTAAGATCCTCTAAAAATTAGCTTCTTGGGATCTCTCGATTGGAATCAACATCTCCACTCCTCAGAAGCTGGAGCTGTAAGTCCTGGGTTCTAATCCAAAGCCACTACTTCCATGCCTAACAAGTTGTGTAACACCTGCAAGCTTCTGTTCCCTTATAAAAAGGAGAATATAGTACAGACTTCACAGCACTGTCCTAAGGCACAAATAGAGTAATTTGCATGAAGCCATCCATTGATTCTGTGTCTGGCACCCAGTAAACAATGAACGAATGGTTGCTGTTATTTCCAGTGCTTATAAAGTTAAGCTTTATAATATAATCCCGATGTTTAATAGGATTCCTAGTACTTGTTATTACAGAGCAACATACAACTATATATATTTCACATACAAGTCACAGGTACAAAGAGCTGATGTGGTTGTCCTTTTAGGGCTAAAAGGGGCTGAGTCTTTGGAGGGTGGAAATTTCTAGTTTCAACCACATAGCAGAGCATATGAGTCCTCTGGGAGATAATTCAGGCCACAGAGTGACATGTCTCCAGGTTGGGGTTTACAAGTAATCTCCTGTATCCTCCTGGCCTCCACTTTGGGGTCTGGAGCTTTCAGAAGTCTCAAATCTTTCTGTGCTCCTGGATGGTACAGGTACAAAAATGGGCTGTTCTCTTCATTTTTTTCCCTGTAGCTATCTCTGAGCTATGATTATCAATACACTCTAGCCTAGTTCCATTGTTGTTGTTTAGTTGCTCAATCTGACTCTTTGCAACCCCATGGACTGTAGCCTACCAGGCTTCTCTGTCCAAGTAATTTCCCAGGCAAGAATACTAGAGAGAGTTGCAATTTTTTTCTCCAGGGGATCTTCCCCACCCAGAGATGAAACCTGCCTCTCCTGCATTGCAGGAGAATTCTTTATCCCTGATCCACCAGAAAAGTCCCAGTCTAGACCCAGACTTGCTACAATTTGGGAGTTCCAATTGCTGGCTTTGGGGCCTGAGCAGTAAAGGGTGAGCAGCGCCCCCCTTGAGGCCAGCGAGGAGATAGCAGCAGCAATAAGTGAACCACTCCACGCAAGATGCAGGCGAATCTCTCAAACCACCAACCTGGCCATCCTCGGAGAGTCTGACTTGGCGCTGACTCGGGGGCACCTCTTGGAGAAGGCAATGGCACCCCACTCCAGTACTCTTGCCTGGAAAATCCCATGGACAGAGGAGCCTGGTGGGCTGCAGTCCATGGGGTCGCTAAGAGTCAGGCACGACTAAGCGACTTCACGTTGACTTTTCACTTTCATGCATTGGAGAAGGAAATGGCAACCCACTCCAGTATTCTTGCCTGGAGAATCTCAGGGACAGAGGAGCCTAGTGGGCTGCCGTCTATGGGGTCACACAGAGTCGGACACGACTGAAGCGACTTAGCAGCAGCAGCAGTAGCAGTGGGGGCACCTCTAGACATTATGCATAAAAGCAGAGAGCCGCTTACCTCCTCAAAAGCACTGCAGCCTGTCACCACGATATTTGGCCTGAAATTGTTTATTTTCACTTTCTTCTCCATCCTGGTATTCAGATCGGCCAGGGAGGCTTCCGACAGGATCATGACGGGGCTGCAGTCCGGGTAGGCCACCTGCGCCAAGGACACAGCACTGTCAGGCCTTGCTGCCCGTGGAACGGGCTCAGGCCAGCTGCCAAGCTAGGTGAAGCCCAGAAGCCGACCCACCAGAGTGCAGAAGGGGTGAGCTGTGTTCAGGAGGGAGAGGTGACTCCATGGGCTTGGAAACGGCCGGATCAGTGCCAGAGCAGGGTTCCTGCCCCCAGCCCCCACCCCCACCCCGGGGACGCAGATGGGACTTCCTGTCCACACACAGAAAGCAGCAGGGCCAATGCTACCCTGCAGCCCCATTTCTTGCTCCTCACTCCTGCCCAGGAGCCCCTGCCACATCACCACCACCATCACCAGACAGGGGAAGGGTCCGCTGCCAATCAGCTCTGCTCTAGCCCTGGTTTCCTTTAGTTGCACCATTCACTCCTGTGCATTTATTAAGCACCACCTATGCATCAGACACTGTTCTAGGAGGGGAAATAGCATGAATACAGCAGATAAAACCCCCTGCATTCAAGGAGCTTGTAGTTCAGGGATCGTGGGGAGAGACACCCTGAGATGGATTTTGAGCCTCATCTCACTGCAGAATCAAAGCCTTTGGTTTGGGGGCTGTAGATGACTCAGGGGAGGTGAGGTGCCTTTTAAACACCAGAAATGATCACACCTCACTGACTGTGAAGGGTGGACTTGGATAAACTCTGCTTCTGTGATTTTAGAAGACCTGGATTTAAAAAAAAAACCTCATGGGGTCACACAGAGTCAGACACGACTGAAGTGACTTAGCAGCAGTATGGATAGAGGAGCCTGATGGGCTACAGTCCATGGAGTCACAAAGAGTTGCACATGACTGAATGACTGAGCACATAAGCACATAAACCTCACTTTGGCCTGCCAGCTCATCTTCTCTGTCCTCAACACCTGTCCAGGTAGCGCCCTCAGAAGCCCCCTGGGTCACCCCTTAGTTCTGTTCAGTTCAGTCGCTCAGTCGTGTCCTGCTTCTTGCAACCCCATGGACTGCAGCACACCAGGCTTCCCTGTCCCATCACCAGCTCCCAGAGCTTGCTAAAACTCATATCCAGCAAGTTGGTGATGCCATCCAAGCATCCTCTGTCATTCCCTTCTCCTCCTGCCTTCAACCTTTCCCAGCATCAGGGTCTTTTCCAATGAGTCAGTTCTTCGAATCAGGTGGCCAAAGGATTGGAGCTTCAGCTTCAGCATCAGTCCTTCCTAACTGGGGCCCCAAGGGAGGCTCTTTGTGGGCCCAGAAGGAAGCCGGAAGGGAACGGCAGCTCCCCGCAAGCTCACCTGGTAATTCTTGTCCAAGGAAGGGAAAATTTCATTTGATGCTCTTGCCTTCATGTTCTTTTCAAACTGAACCAGCCTGAAAGCGTCCGTTTTCAAGAAGCTGGTGAACCACTGAGCAGCCTCATCGCCACAGTCCCTGCCCTGGATGTCAAGACCAAACACCCTGGAAAGGTCACAGGGGGTTACGTTCGTACCTCAACACACTGAGTGGTGGGGTCAAGGTGGAAGAGCTGGGCTGCTGGGATCTGACTATCTTGGGAAACCAGTGAGTGGTCCGTGGGCCAAAACTGGGCAGAAGCAGAGCGGGAGGGAGCAGGGAAGAACCCGTCAGATGCTCACAACTCATGCAGTTACAAGCTGAAATACCGATTTTGTTTCAAGAGGCTGGGCTGGAGCCTGATGCTCTGCATTCCTAACAAGCTTCAGGATGCCTAGGCTGCTGGTCCACAGACCACACTTTGAGTCACAAGGATTTAGGATGCTTCAGAAAGGGAGAGGGACCATGGTGTGGTAGAGACGCCCTGAACTTGGAGTCTGGTAGACCTGGTTCAAACTGGAACTCTGCCCTTTCTAATCTTATGACTTTTAGCAAATCATTAAACTCCTCTGACCTTCTGTCTCAGTTACAAATTGGAAATAATAATATGTTACCTGCTTCACAAGGTGGACACAGGTTCCACCAGATAATGAAGTGGTCTTCAAGAATTTTTTGCTTGAGCGGCCTCAAAAGATAAAAGCTATATACCTCCCCCCTCTAAAAAAAGCTATG
Source organism: Bubalus kerabau (assembly GCF_029407905.1). Classification (NCBI taxonomy): domain Eukaryota; kingdom Metazoa; phylum Chordata; class Mammalia; order Artiodactyla; family Bovidae; genus Bubalus; species Bubalus kerabau. Next base: position 78,245,293 of record NC_073628.1, on the reverse strand, counting down.
TACCCCTCACAGAATTGCAAGTTGACATGTAAACGTTTCTTCTTTTTTTTTTAACTGAAATATAGTTGATTGACAATATTGTGTTAGTTTCAGATATAAATGATTGAGTTATATATATACTTTTTCAGGTTATTTTCCACTACAAGTTATACAAAATATTGAATATAGTTCCCTGTTTTATGGGCTTCCCAAGTAGCCATAAAGAATCCGCCTGCCAATGCAGGGATTCAATCCCTGGGTAAGGAAAATCTCATGGAGGAGGCAATGGCAACCCAGTTCAGTCTTGTCACCTGGATAAGCCCATAGACACAGAGAAGCCTGACGGGCTACAGTCCAGGGGGTCACAAAGAGTCAGACATGACTGAGCAGGCATGCACTCTGTGTATCCCTGTTTTATACAGCAAATCCTTGTTGCTTATCTATTTTATGTACTGTAGTTCATATCTGTTCATCTCAGGCTCTTAATTCTTCCCTCTTTCCTTCACTTTCCCCTTGGGAAACAATAAGTTTGTTTTCTATTTCTGTGTTTCTGTTCCTGTTTTGTATATAGATTCATTTGTATTATATGTTAGATTTCACATATATGTGATAGCATATAATATTTGTCTTCCTCTGTCTGCAGTTCATGGGGTCACAAAGAGTCGGACACAACTGAGCGACTGAACTGTCTGACTTACTTTACTTAGTATGATTTTCTCTAGGTACATCTGTATTTTTTATAAGTTTAATTTATTATGAAAGATTAAATTTCCGTTGAATTGTAAATATTAACATTTAAAGTAAAATTATATCATAATTTATATGCCATATCTTAATATTATAAATACATATAAATTATATTAAAATAAAATAAAATTATGCTTTTAAAAGCATGCAATGGAATTCAAATGCCAGGGAAGTTTGATAGCTATTTTTAAAAACTATTTTTAATAATACATGATTAAGTCCTGGGTGTTCATTGGAAGGACTGATGTTGAAGCTGAAACTCTAATACTTTGGCCACCTGATGGGAAGAGCTGATTCATTTGAAAAGACCCTGATGCTGGGAAAGATTGAGGGCAGGAGGAGAAGGGGACGACAGAGGATGAGATGGTTGGATGGCATCTCCAACTCAATGGACATGGGTTTGGGTGAACTCCGGGAGTTGGTGATGGACAGGGAGGCCTGGCGTGCTGTGGTTCAGGGGGTCGCAGAGTCGGACATGACTGAGCAACTGAACTGAACTGAACTGAAGGACTTCTTTTCTGGCCCACATTTTAAAAATTATTTTCAAATTTTTTCCCAGTCTAGGACTCCCCCAGTGGTCCAGTGGTTAAGATGCCATGCTTCTGCTGTAGGAGGCATGGGTTCCAACCCCGGTTGAGAGAGTTTCACATGCCACCTGGGGCAGCCAAAGGGAAAAAAAAATGTTTTCCTAGTTTTCTTGAAACATAATTGGCATACAGCACTGCATAAGTTCAGGGTATAGAGCATAACGACTTGACTTACATGTATTGTGAAATGATTACAAGTTTAGTTAGCAGTCCTCATCTCATATTTTTTTAAGGTCCTTTTTTCTTATGATGAGAACTCTTAGGATTCACTGTCTTCACAGATGGAATGAAAGAAGTCGATTTATAATAATTCCACTCATCCTTTGAATCCTTCTGTGATCTTTGGCATTTAGTAATCATTCATTAAAAGTGTTTTTAATAATTTATCAGCAACAATTTGACAAGATGGGCCTTCATTTTAGTGTAGGACAAAGACTTTGAATCACCATCTTGTGCAATGACTTTACTCCCATCATTAGAAAGATTCTCCTTTAGTATTCTTTTATTGTCTGGGCCCCACAGGTTTTTCCCTCCCAGGGCTGTGCTCTCTACCAAGATAAGGGATGGGCAAGCCTTTCCTCTGTGCCAAGGAGAGGTGGAGAAGAGAATTTGCCCCCTGCAGGTAATATCACAGCTGGAGAGAGAACCTATAAGATTCAAGGATCTGGAAACTGACTCCCTTAAAGGGATCCGAGCCCTCAGGTACCATGGGAGGTGTCTGCTTCCTTGTAAGTGCCTCCTCCAGTCTGAAGGCCCCTGGGGTGATGGATGTGAGGGAATCCGAGGTGGACCATGAGATGCTCCCCGAGGCCCACAGACCTTGTCTGATGGCTAGACTCACCCCACCTACTGTCAAATCTCCATGCAGTTCTTCTGAAGTTTCTTGGACCTTTGCCTTCTCTCTAAACCCTCTTCTTGGAGCCACTGTTCGGACTCTGACTAACCCCTGCTCCAACCCCATGGTCCTCTCATGGTCCTCTCCCTCACTGCCTTCAGCCTTTCCCCTAAAACTCTCCTCCACCAGTCTACTACTCCGTACAGATCTGCTCCCCGGGCTGAGTATTTCCTTCAACCCCCTTCAGGACAGCCCTCCTGCATAAGTGCACACACTTCCACCCACTCCGGTGAGCCTAGTGCGGGCTCTTTGAGAAGCAGAGAGCACCCAGCAGGGCAGGGGAAGACTGATTATCCAGTGCCCCTGAAAGTTACCCCCAACTGATCCTTCCTCCCTCCCCTCCCTGCTGCAGACTCTACCTTTCTGTCATCCCACCTCCTGCAATTCTCTCCGAATTTTATGAAAAGTTCACTTTCTTCCATATTTCTAAATGAAATGTTCTATCATCACCACCCCACAGAAAAGAACTGCATCTCCCTGAGTAAGCATAACAGAACTACATTAGTTAGTAATCTAATTTAGTTCAGGGTTGAAGGAAAACAAGTCTGAATATTCATCGGAAGGACTGATGCTGAAGCTGAAGCCCCAATACTTTGGTCACTTGATGCAAAGAGCCAATTCGTTAGAAAAGACTCTGATGCTGGGAAAGGTTGAAGGCAGGAGGAAAAGGGGACAACAGAGGATGAGATGGTTGGATGGCATCCCTGACTCAATGGACATGAGTTTGAGCAAACTCTGGGAGGTAGTGAAAGACAAGGAAGCCTGGCATGCTGCAGTCCCTGGGGTCACAAAGAGTTGGACATGACTGAGCGACTGAACAACAACAAGGTTAGTGATCTACTAATTCATAAAGCAAAATAACTCACTAAAAATATTTGAGAAGACATAAAAGCTTGAATGGAGTTTTACAAAGAAAATCTAGGCAGTTTTACTGGAAAGTTTCACCAATGATAAAGGATAAAAACTATCAAATGTAAATAGAAAAAAATTTTAATTATCGTCACTTAAAACAGGACAAAGAGATCAGATGTCTAGGACTCAATCTAACAAGACATGTACAATTCTATTATAGAGAAAATTATGAAATTTTGTTAAAGAAATAAAATGACACAACTAAGGGAGAAAAGATAACACAATCATGGATAGAGAGGCTATGGACAATAAAGATGATAACTATGTGAGACATCATTTATTTAAGGGCCTGCTATGAATCAGGCACTCTTAAAATAAATAAATAAATTCATTTCAATTTTCTCTAAATGGAGCCTCAAATTCAATGCAATTCCAATCAAAATCCCAAAAGGATTTTACATAGAATTTGACAAGTTGATTCTAAAATTTGTAGGAAGAAATTCCCTGGCAGTCCAGAGGTTGGGACTCTGCACTTCTACTACAGTGGGAATGGGTTCAATCCCTGTTTGGAGAACCAAGATCCTGCCTTCCACACAATGAGGCCAAAAAAATAAAATAAAAACAATAACAATGTCCATTGATTAAAAAATAAAAGTGTGAAGTCCAAGGATAGTCAAAACACTTGGAAGATAAAATAATGAGACTCATCTTACTCGATATCAAGATATAAAGTTAAAGAAATTAAGACAGTGACGGATAGGATCAGGAATGGATACAGAATCCAGTGCAAAGGAGAGAGAGCTCAGAAAATAACTGACACTTCCTAAAGAAGCAAGTGGCTCAGTGGTAAAGAAGCAGGAGATGCAGATTCAATCCCTGGGTAGGGAAGATCCCCTGGACATGGAAATAGCAACCCACTCCAGTATTCTTGCCTGGAAAATCCCATGGACAAAGGAGCCTGGCGGGCTGCAGTCCATGGGGTTGCAAGAGTCAGGCATTACTTTTGCAATAGCAAAAGATCTTAAGATGCCACAATGCAGGTGGCATTATAGATCACTGGGAAACAAACGATTGTTCAATAAAATACTGGAACACTTGATAACTGTATAAGAAAATCAAATTGAATTTCTACCTCAAATCACCATCAAAAATCAACAATAAAAAAATAAATAAATAAACTTTAGATGCAAAAACATAAGTAAGAAAGGCAAAACTTCAATAGTTTTAGAAAAAGAATAGTAGGAGAATTTTTTATAACTTTGGAATAGAGTATATTTCTTAAGACACATAAAAAAGGGCTAATTCCCCCTCAAAAGGTTAATTACTTTGAATATCATAAAATTTTAAATGTCTATTTTTCAGAAGATACCATAAAAAAGATTTAAAAAATCACAAAGCAGGATTTTGCATCTCTTATAATTGACCAAAGATTTGTACAGATCCAACCTAAAGAACTCCCCATCAATAGGGAAAACTTGGGCATGAAACATAAAAAATAATTTCATAGACAAAAAGAACACAAGGAACCAACAACTATAAAGAAAAAATATTTAGCCTCCAGATTTTAATGGAATGCCTAGAAATGCAAATTAAAACTACAAAGAGATACCACCTAATTCATTTTAAAGATACTTGCAGAATTAAAAATATAAGAAAAGCCAGATGATGAGGACTGGTAACAAATCTAATTGATGAGGACATGAGGCAATGAACCCTTACTCTGGTGAGGTATAAATTGGTACAATTTTGGGAACCGATTAGGTATTTCCTTATCAAAATTAACATGCAGATACCCAATGACTCAGTAATTCTACTCCTAAGCTCATGCTCTAAAGAATTAAAGATATGTACAAAAACGTTCTTAGGACATTTTTCATATTAGAAAAAAAACTGCAAAATGACATGAGTTAATGGAGAAGAGCATAAAGAGGTTATAGCAAAGTCATACAGTGGAAACTACACAGCAGTGAAAAAACTCAACTATAGCTTCCAGCCACAAGCCACAGATGAATCTTATAACATTGAAAAGAACAGGCAGCTACAGAAGAATACATATTGTGTAATGACATTTTATAAACTTGAAGCAAAACTTAACCATATATTATCTAGGAGCACATCCATATATAAAAAGGAGAGTAGCAGGAACCAGGAGAAAAAGAAATTCGGGACCCTGGTTTCTCTGAGGGGCAGGACATCATGAAGGTACTTGAAATAAATCCATTCATGTTGTGTTTCCTAAGTTGGGTATGGTGCTACAGGTGTTTGTTTCAGTATTATGTTTTATAACTTACATATACTTTATGTGGGGCTTCCCTGATAGCTCAGTTGGTAAAGAATCTGCCTGCAAGGCAGGAAGGAGACCCTGGTTCCATTTCTGGGTTGGGAAGATCCGCTGGAGAAGGGTTAGGTTACCCACTCCAGTATTCTTGGGCTTCCCTTGTGGCTCAGCTGGTAAAGAATCCACCTGCAATGCTGGAGACCTGGGTTCAAATCCCTGGGTTGGGAAGATCCCCTGGAGAAGGGAAAGGCTACCCACTCCAGTATTCAGGCCTGAAGAATTCCACGGACTGTGTAGTCCATGGGGTCACAAAGAGTCGGACATGACTGAGCGACTTTCATTTCCATACTTTATGTAGATTCCTCACATATCAAATATTTAATTATATGATATTGTCAGTGGTCAATATATCTCATAATGGAATGAAACCCAGCTGGAGAAATTTCTTCTTCAAAGCAAACTATTACTTTAGTTATAAAGAAAAAAAAAAAAAAAAACTTCTGTTGGACTGTCCAGGTTTTAAGTCATTTCTTTCTCACACCTGAAAATACATTTGGACTTTTTAGACATCAATCGTTCATAAATCATGATAATTAAGAAGCCCTACTGCTCTACAATCACTCTCAAAAAATAAAATAACACCACATAAGGTGAATAGGGAAAGCTGGTTAAAGAAACTAACAATGAAAGTTAATCAAATCCATGACACTGCATCCCCATCCCTATGGTTCTGTTAAGGAATCTCCTTTACTTTTTCTGAGCTTGGTCTCCTCATTTGTAAAGCGTACTGATATCTGCCTCATAAACTTACTGAGATAATTAACTGAAATACTGTAGTCAATGAATGACTGCTTCAGGCTTTCAAAACTCTAGAACCTGGAGTGATGGGTTTCAGTTCAGACACTTTGCTAATAAAAGCACACCATGAGGGTACAGGGAGCATTCCAAGACTCTCCAATTTCCACATGCTGAGAATTCTCAGGTGGTTACAAAGGGAGCACCCATGACAAGTGTCTAAGCCTCTAGGACGCCCTGCTAGCACAGGATAAGACCTTGAAAAGTCATGCAACTGGATGGCCCTGCAAGGGTCCCACAGACTGAAAGGAAGCCCAGGCTTGAGGTGCATGTCTGGCCAGAGGTCAAATCTCATACCTCCTGATGCCTTAGTCTCAATCTCAGACCTCAGGGGCCACAAGAGTCAGCAGGAAAAGCCTCAGCATCCATATCATTCAACCCAGAGATACAGGCGGGAACATCTCCACTAATGAATGCCCTTGTCTGCCTGGCAATTCTGAATAGAAGTCCCTGCTACTTGAACAAAAGGAGACAAACCCTAAAGACTGGCCCTCTGTATCCTCTCTATATTCGTATTACTTTTTCTATTTTTGATGCTTTGATATCTTGGGACTTGGTGACGCTGAAGGAACTCCCCCTTCCAGGGCTAACTAATTCAGAGAGATAGTGAAACACTGGGCTTTCATATGCAAACCAGCCAATCCAAAGTCCTCACTCCAACCACCTCCCCTGTGGCATTTTACACTCTGGCCACCTTCCCTGGCTCTAATCACCAGTGTCAGATACCAGACAACCAAGGACAGCCCCTGTGCCCCAGGGCCAATTTTCCCAGAGCCTGCAGAAACCAGAATAAGGAGTCTTGCAGTTTCCTCTGCCCTCTCTGCCTCCTGGCAGACCCCGGTATTTCCCCATGTGGTCCTACATGGCATGGGCCTCTGGTTTCTAGGCATGTGTGAATATAAAAAAAAAACATCATGACAGTCATTTCTGTGTCTGCATGTCTTGCCATATCTGATGAAAGCAAATCTAAATATCCTTAATGCAGTATTCTATTTCACTGTGTGATCTATTTCTATTTCACAAGTGTGATCAAGCACTCACACTTGACCACTGGCTTGATCCCAAAATAGACTAGACTTCTCTTAAATATTTCCTTTACCAGTCTCATCATCTACTGTACAAAGTGTAGCAAAGTGGAGCACAGGGAAGAGCCTAAATGGAAATGAGTCTTGGCCCAGGTCCCCGGAGCCCCAGAGCAGAGCACCTGCAGTCATGGAGCTTGTTTGAAGAATGCAGTTTGGTCGGCAAAACCAGCTGGTCCATGCCTGGAGCCCTGAGGATCAGGCAATCGTCCTCATAGGTGATGGAGACCAGCACAAGCTGAGGTTCCTGCCGGCCAGTCACCATGTGTCCATCTTCCTTTATCACCAGCCAAAACCTGCCAAGAAACAAACAAGGGCACACTCAGAAAAGCCTTTGCCACCCACTCCAAAGCTCCCCTCTAGCTTTCTATTTCATCAAAACCCTCCCTCTAGGGGACTTCCCTGGTGGTCCAGAGGCTGAGACTTCAAGCTCCTAATGCAAAAGACCTGGGTTCGATCCCTAGTCAGGGAACTAGATCCCACACGCCGCAACTAAGAGTTTGCATGCAGCAACTAAAGATCCCAGGTGCCACAACTAAGACTCGGAGCAACCAAATAAACATTAAAAAAAGAAGAAAAAACTACCTCTGCCCCTACTCAGGACCCAGCAATTTCTAGACAATATCCAAGGCTAGCCAAATTCTTTTGGTCCAAGAGATGGTGCTACCCCCGGCCCCAAAAGGAGTTTATTTGGTACAAAGAACCCGGGGAAAGAGCATCTGGCCAATGTATGAAAATCCCCAGTCCCCAAAATCCTGGTGAGGCTGGTGTAGGGACCTCCTCTGCTGCTAGGGCTCATACATTGCTCACTTTGGGACTGTGTTTTGGTCAGAGACTTCCCTGGTTAAAGCAAAAGGTCTTCCAGGTCTTTCTGCTGTGGAACAAGAGGGGACTGACTAAATGACTACTGGTCCAGGTGGACTGAAGCTCTAGACAAAGGTCTTAAATGTGTGTGACTCCAACGGATGCAAACCAGCCTCTGCTGGGTTTGACTTGCTGGGACATGTGGACCTTGATCTGGAAACCTGTAAACAGCCTTTCTTCTTCATGCACACGTTAAAACTTATATAACGTTATAAAAAACCAATGCCATGTCTGTATGTGTGTACTCAGTCACTCGGTTGTGTCCAATTCTTTGAGACCCCATGGACCATTTTTAAAAAGAAAGAAAATGTGGTATATCTATATGGCAGAATATTATTTAGCCATAAAAAGAAGGAATTCTGCAATTTTTAGACAACATGGATGAAACTTGAGGGTATTAACAGTAAGTGAAGTAAGTCAGACAGAGAAAGATAAATACTGTATAATCTCCCTTGTAAATGAAATCTAATAAGCTGGGAATTGCTGGAAACAGAAAGTAGGGCACTTCCCTGGTGGTCCAGTGGCTAAGACTCCACGTTCCCCATGCGAGGGGCCCAGGTCTGCTCACTGGTGGCAGAACCGGATCCCACATGCAGCAACCAAGACCTGGTGCAGCCAAATAAGTAAATATTTTACAAAGAAAGTAATGGAGAGGAGACTGGTGGCTGCCGTGGGGTGGGAGTGGGGGAAATATGTGACCACCTTCAGGCGGTCAAAGGGTACAAACTTCGAGCTCCAAGGGGGGAAAAATATCTGTAATGTACATTATGACATCTCTAGTTAATAATACTGTATTTACACTTGAAAATTGTTAAGAGAGAAAAATCTCAAATGCTCTCACGATAACAACAGCGACACAATGGAAATTACGTGCGGTGAAGGATGTGCTCATTAGCCTTATTACGGAAATCATTTCACAATATATGTGTGTATCTAATCATCACGTTGTACACCTGAAACTTACTCAATATTATATTTGAGTTATCTCAGTAAAGCTGGAGAAAAAAAAAAAAAGACTTACGCAATTCATGTGTTAGATAAGAACTCATCTTCTGGACAGTCCCCACCCCCCCACCCCACCCCCCGTTTGGCTCAGCTTTCACACTCTGTGTATCACAGCCAGGGAGAGAGTGGGGTGCAGAGTGAGCTGAAGAATGGAATGTTAGGCTGGGTATGCTCTTATCTATAGTAATGCATATACTGACATTTTGGGTTATAACACACGTATGAGTTGATTCCTCAGTGTGCCGCCCCTAGGGAAAATGAGTTTCAACGTCACTGTTTCAGATAAAACAAGAGCAGTGGGTGAGGAACTCTGCAGACTCGGATGAGTGAACCACCACTGAAAGCTGACGCCTCCCACATGTGAGCAGGATAAAAAAGACAGCCCCTGCTGGAATGAGGGAGACATTTCAAAATACGCCTGGAGCCAGCTGGAATGGTAAGATAACCTGGTGAGCCAGGTCTCTGCCCTCTCTGACTCTGGCAGGGAGTCTTCTCTCTGGAACCTCCCCTTCAGACAACCCATCCCTGTTCAAGTGCTGGATAACTTGCCTCCAAGCCGGCAGACACGGTCTGGGTCCTGAGCCCAGCTCCCTGGCCTTCGTGCCAGTGCGAGGGTACAGCGGTGGCAGTGGCGGTGGTGACGGAGCAAAGGCATTTTGGGAACTGCTGTGGCTCCTCTCCCGGGAGCTAAGGATGCTGGGCAGTGCTAGGTCCCTGACCCTCTGAGGGGGCCTCCTTGTTTTTTTCCCCAGGCATCTTTGGCTTTCAGGGTTCCCTAGCCCATTCACCTGCGGGGTGAGAGTGGGTTCTGCGACCCAGGGCTTTTCTGCCTACCTTGTCACAGCCCTGTGATGCTGGGAAAGACTGAGGGCAGGAGGAGAAGGGGGCGACAGAGGCTGAAATGATTGGATGGCATCAATGACTCAATGGACATGAGTCTGAGCAAATTCCAGGGGATGGTGAAAGACAGGGAAGCCTGGCGTGCTACAGTCCGTGGGGTTGCAAAGAGTTGGGCACCATTTAGCAGCTGAACAACAACAATTCCCTCAGGGCTGGGCTGTATTCCTTATTTCCAGCTTCATCCTTGGGCACAGATTCCTGGGTGGCCCTGCTCTGATGAACCCCACCAAAGCCTGCACCTGAACTTCCAACATGGCTCATCCTGCTCTGAAACGAGCCTCCCTCTGAGAGCCCCACATGACCAGGCTTATCCAGACAGGAGTCACACACTCCCACGGACCATTATTTCTAAAAATCAGCCCTTCCCTGGGCCAAGTCTTCTGACCTCCCATCTTTCTCCCCACTTGAAACCCTGCACTCTGGTTCTCAAGCCTCACCCCCAGCTTATTGTATAATCACCTGGGTGTTAATCGCTGGGAGGGGGCAGAAGTGGTGGCTGGAAGTTCTGTGCTAACCTGCAATGGTTGGGGCAAGAGGCAACTTGCAAGCAGCCTGACCCTGGGACAAGACAACAGGTGGGGGGTGGCGGGGGGGAGGGCTGTATGCAAAGTGCCATCGGCAACACACACCAGCCACCCCTATCACCCTGTAACTGGAGGGATGCTATTTTTCACCTCTTGCACACAAATAATGACCTCTGCTCTGCCAGACGAGAAAGAAAGGATCTGTCCGCAGTATGGATTTGATCATGACCCACTTTTCCTCACCTGCAACACTGAAAGCCAGCACCTTTGTTTTACACAGAAAACACGAGTGTGTGGCATGAAGAGCATTGCAGAGCCCAGAACTAAGTCTCCAAAGGAACAGCGATGCCCTGAACAACCTACAGCAGTGTTCAGGGAGCAGAGCGCCAGACAGATGAAAAGTGTCATTTCTAAACGAACAGACTGGCCTGGAAAGTGGGAAGGACTGAGCCAGCAAAGGGAGGAAACCAGGAGCCCCACCACAGAGAGCTGGAGGGTAAAGGAAGGAGGGAAGGACACTTGGGATAATGAACTTAGGGGACTCAGGTCTCCAAGAGGGAATAGTCTGTGCGGAAGAAATGAAGGGCTGGCTTCATAAAGGGCTGGGGTGGATTTATCAATGGGTGAGACATACGGCCAAGGAGGACAGCCCAGAATCTGTGCCAAACAGCCAGAGTCAGCATTTTTCTGGATAGTCTTGAAACCAGCTCAAAGCTCAGGGTGCTCAGGCCCAGCGTTCACAGACACGTCAAAGGCTTTGACTAGAACAGCTCTAGAACTTGAAGTCCCAGAGCACTTAGAGAGGAAGCGCTCAGTGTCTGAGAACAGTTCCAAAGACACGGGTTCAAAATGGAAATAAATCAAGGTGGCTTTTTCCTGCCTTCTAGACTCTTCGTAATTTCATGATGGAAATCTCAAGTTGGGAGAATAACAGCATTATAGCAGATATCTTTCCAGTTTGTTTTCCAGTTTCAGTTATCGCTTAATAAATAAAATATAGATTAGACAGGGACTTGGAGATTATCAAATTCAACCTCTTTAGCCAATGAAAAACAGGCTCAGAAGAGGTTAAATGACTTCTCTGGAGGTCTCCTGAGACTTGCTGTGATCCTTGCCCTTGTAAATTACATACTGGCTTCACAGCAAGGGCATGAGTGCTGCCCTCAGAGATATCAGTTCAAATCCCTTCAGCATATAGTGGTCTTGTTGTAGGAGATAGATGGGCTCCAGGTTAGATAGTTACAACTGGTCTCCTGTTTGCATTTCACAGGGGCCCAAAGAAGTGGGCTTCAGGCTGGATACTTACAACTGTTAGCATTTTCTGAGACAAGAGATAGGTGGGCTCCTCCTCACTAAAAGGGCTGCCTACACCCTATCTCTCCACATTGCTAATAAACTTCGTATCAGCATTTACAATTTCTGCCTCTGTGATAAATGTGTTTTTCACTGGGGGCAAAGATTCAGGGGAAAAATAGCTTCTAGCCTCTAGCCCTTGCTGGCCTGGTGGCTAAAATTCCTGATTCTCATCCAGGCTATCCAGGTTCAATTCCTGGGCTGGGAATTAAGATCTCACTTCACTGCCACCTCACCGAGATCACTGTGATCTCAGGTCAGATACTCATCCTTTCTGATACCATTTCCTTATTTGCAAAGTGGACACAATATCTAGCCCACAAGATTGCTATGAAGTTTAAATTATATTATCTGTTGAAAGGTCTTAGTTCAGTGTCTGCTGAGTATCAACCACTGAATAAAAGTATTCCATCGCTTTTCCCTGCCTCACCCCAGTCTCCACACCACACTATCCCATCTCAAGCATATATTGTTCAAAACAAGGGAACGCTCATACAGTTCCATCTATTTTCGGACGTCCACGTAGGCAGAAAATATTCTTTTTCCATGGAAGCCAGAATCACAGCAAAGTGGTGGCAACATGCAGTGGGAAACAATAGTTCTTCCTGATGAAAAGCGGACACAGAGGCAAGCACTGACTCTCTGTGAAATAGCATCAGTGCTTCACGTGAAGAAGAAGGGTGCAGATGTGCAGCATGAGAATGTATGTCTTCACTCTGGCTCAAGTCTTCCCAGCAATCAGGAGGCTTTTCTAAACCGTCACACTTTAATCAGCTCAGATTCTTCTTAATGGTCCCAGAGAAAACCCTCTAATGATAGCATCAGAATCACCTAGGGAGACTTTAACACCTGAGAAATGGAGTATTTGCTGCCGTATCAGCAAATAAGGATGTCAACAGGCATGCTAAGTCACTTCAATCCTGTCCGACTCTTTGTGACCCTATGGACTGTAGCGCACCAGGCTCCTCTGTCCATGGGATTCTCCAGCCAAGAATATTGGAGTAGGTTGTCTGCCCTTTTCTAGGGGATCTTCCCAACCCAGGAATGAAACCCGTATCTCTTACATCCCCTGTATTGGCAGGCGGGTTCTTTATCAGTCAGCAGCAATTTCAGCCCGCCATTGTGAGCTGGTGAGCCCTGAGGGAACTCAGGAAGAATACCTGCCATGCAGGAACTCCCTTTGTGAGCCCTCAGGAACTCAGGGTGTGAAAATAGGATGCTGGCCCCAGATAGTCAGTCAGTCAGTTCAGTCGCTCAGTCATGTCCGACTCTTTGCGACCCCACGATTCGCAGCACGCCAGGCCTCCCTGTCCATCACCAACTCCCGGAGTTCACTCAGACTCACGTCCATCGAGTCAGTGATGCCATCCAGCAATCTCATCCTCTGTCATCCCCTTCTCCTCCTGCCCTCAATCCCTCCGAACATCAGAGTCTTTTCCAATGAGTCAACTCTTCGCATGAGGTGGCCAAAGTACTGGAGTTTCAGCTTTAGCATCATTCCCTCCAAAGAAATCCCAGGGCTGATCTCCTTCAGAATGGACTGGTTGGATCTCCTTGCAGTCCAAGGGACTCTCAAGAGTCTTCTCCAACACCACAGTTCAAAAGCATCAATTCTTCAGCGCTCAGCCTTCTTCACAGTCCAACTCTCACATCCATACATGACCACAGGAAAAACCATAGCCTTGACTAGATGGACCTTTGTTGGCAAAGTAATGTCTCTGCTTTTGAATATGCTATCTAGGTTGGTCATAACTTTCCTTCCAAGGAGTAAGCGTCTTTTGATTTCATTTCTACAGTCACCATCTGCAGTGATTTTGGAGCCCAAAAAATAAAGCGTGACACTGTTTCCACTGTTTCCCCATCTATTTGCCATGAAGTGATGGGACCGGATGCCATGATCTTCGTTTTCTGAATGTTGAGCTTTAAGCCAACTTTTTCACTCTCCACTTTCACTTTCATCAAGAGGCTCTTTAGTTCCTCTTCACTTTCTGCCATAAGGGTGGTGTCATCTGCATATCTGAGGTTATTGATATTTCTCCTGGCAATCTTGATTCCAGCTTGTGTTTCTTCCAGCCCAGCATTTCTCATGATGTACTCTGCATAGAAGTTAACTAAGCAGGGTGACAATATACAGTCTTGATGTATTCCTTTTCCTATTTGGAACCAGTCTGTTGTTCCATGTTCAGTTCTAACTGTTGCTTCCTGACCTGAATACAGATTTATCAAGAGGCAGGTCAGGTGGTCTGGTATTCCCATCTCTTTCAGAATTTTTCCACAGTTGATTGTGATCCACACAGTCAAAGGCTTTGGCATAGTCAATAAAGCAGAAATAGATGTTTTTCTGGAACTCTCTTGCTTTTTCCATGATCCAGCGGATGTTGGCAAGATCTCTGGTTCCTCTGCCTTTTCTAAAACCAGCTTAAACATCAGGAAGTTCACAGTTCACGTATTGCTGAAGCCTGGCTTGAAGAATTTTGAGCATTACTTTACTAGCATGTGAGATGAGTGCAATTGTGCGGTAGTTTGAGCATTCTTTGGCATGGCTTTTCTTTGGGATTGGAATGAAAACTGACCTTTTCCAGTCCTGTGGTCACTTCTGAGTTTTCCAAATTTTCTGGCATATTGAGTGCAGCACTTTCACAGCATCATCTTTCAGGATTTGAAATAGCTCAACTGGAATTCCATCACCTCCACTAGCTTTGTTCATAGTGATGCTTTCTAAGGCCCACTTGACTTCACATTCCAGGATGTCTGGCTCTAGATGAGTGATTACACCATTGTGATTATCTGGGTCCTTGCCGGGAGCCAGCACAGGAGTCCCCACCCATGACAAGGTCATGTGGGAGAGTTCTGGTGGGCAAGGCAAGCCAGAACTCGAGGGCTGCCCCTCTGGGCCTGCCTGAGCGTCTACCCCAAAATCAGAATCTGTCTGTTTTACTTTCACCAACTCCTCTGACATTCACGGGGGCTATCCCTGATCACTTTTGTCTGTAAGAAAATTAATTTAGAGCTCTAGTTAATAATTCTCCTGGACACAATAGGAGTGTTTCAATTCAAACCCCTCTGATGACTTTCTAGCTTGCCTGACAGGTTTGTTCAGATTCACAGCCTCCCAACCACAAGAGGCACGGGAAGCTTAAGATATTCTAACAATGCAGAGCTCCTCCGAGAGTTAAAATTGTTAGAATAGAACTAGGAGAGGATTTCTTTGTTGAGCTAATGCTTGATGCCAAGTTTCCATATCCCTTACCTACCGTGTCCCTGGGAGTGTATTGATTAATATAGTTGGTGTATAGAAATGTAAGTAGTAGCTTTAATGTTTGTAACCTTGGACCCTTGAGTTAATTCTTTTCTTGTTATAACCCATCACACTTTTGCCCTATAGGAATGCAACTTTATCTAATGCTTTCGGAGGGTGGCGCCTGACTTTAGAATAATCACCTTTAGAGAAAAATAAGCTTTCTGAAGAAGGGGTCATAAAATGTTAACAGGCCTCCTGGCCTGAAGATGATGTAAATCACCTAAAACTTTTGCATATGATAAGTTTGCAGAAAGAAAGCCTGGCTTCGATAAGGATCAAGGACTGCTGACCTTGCATGACTCTACTCCTTCCCCCATTATCCTCTATGCACAACTTAAGGTATAAAAACTACTTTGGAAAATAAAGTGCAGGCCTTGCTCACCAAAGCTTGGTCTCCCCATGTCGTTCTTTCTCTTTCCTTTTCCTTTTCAGGCTGATCCCCTGGAGCGCAGGGGCTCTCTGCGTTCACTTTCCTGCCTGGGCTTCTAAGACCCACTCGAGAAGGTGCCTAGGGTGGGGCACCTTCCACGATTTGAGAGGGCGCCTGTGGCCTACATGAACAGAGCAAGTCCCGTGCTGGGGCTTTATTGGCTTTCTGTGTAAGCCAAGGAATATCAGCCTCTTTTCTCTCCTCTATTTTCTTAACTGCAAAATTCTTTCCTTATCTCTATCTCTTTATCTATCCTTTGAATCGCCGACGCCATCCTCCCGAGGGAATCCCTGGATCCAACTGGGGCAGCACCCCAGTAGGTCGTGAAGATCTTTTTTGTACAGTTCTTCTATGTATTCTTGCCACCTCTTCTTAATATCTTCTGCTTCTGTTAGGTCCATACTATTTCTGTCCTTTATCGAGCCCATCTCTGCATGAAATGTTCCTTTGGTATCTCTGATTTTCTTGAAGAGATCTCTAGTCTTTCCCATTCTGTTGTTTTCCTCTATTTCTTTGCATTGATCGTTGAAGAAGGCTTTCTTATCTCTCCTTGCTATTCTTTGGAACTCTGTATTCAGATATTTATATCTTTCCTTTTCTCCTTTGCTTTTCTCTTCTCTTCTTTTCACAGCTATTTGTAAGGCCTCCCCAGACAGCCATTTTGCTTTTTTGCATTTCTTTTCCATGGGGATGGTCTTGATCCCTGTCTCCTGTACAATGTCACGAACCTCATTCCATAGTTCATCAGGCACTCTATCTAACAGCTCTAGGCCCTTAAATCTATTTCTCACTTCCACTGTATAATCATAAGGGATTTGATTTAGGTCATACCTGAATGGTCTAGTGGTTTTCCCTACTTTCTTCAATTTAAGTCTGAATTTGGCAATAAGGAGTTCATGGTCTGAGCCACAGTCAGCTCCTGGTCTTGTTTTTGCTGACTGTATAGAGCTTCTCCATCTTTGGCTGCAAAGAATATAATCAATCCGATTTCGGTGTTATCCATCTGGTGATGTCCATGTATAGAGTCGTCTCTTGTGTTGTTGGAAGAGGGTGTTTGCTATGACCAGTGCATTTTCTTGGCAAAACTCTATTAGTCTTTGCCCTGCTTCATTCCTTATTCCAAGGCCAAATTTGCCTGTTACTCCAGGTGTTTCTTGACTTCCTGCTTTTGCATTCCAGTCCCCTATAATGAAAAGGACATCTTTTTTGGGTGTTAGTTCTAAAAGGTCTTGTAGGTCTTTTTAGAACCGTTCAACTTCAGCTTCTTCAGCATTACTGGTTGGGGCATAGACTTGGATTACTGTGATATTGAATGGTTTGCCTTGGAAACGAACATTCTGTTGTTTTTGAGATTTCATCCAAGTACTCCGTTTCAGACTCTTTTGTTGACCATGATGGCTACTCCATTTCTTCTGAGGGATTCCTGTCCGCAGTAGTAGATATAATGGTCATCTGAGTTAAATTCAACCATTCCAGTCCATTTGAGTTTGCTGATTCCTAGAATGTCGACATTCACTCTTGCCATCTCTTATTTGACCACTTCCAATTTGCCTTGATTCATGGACCTGACATTCCAGGTTCCTATGCAATATTGCTCTTTACAGCATCGGACCTTGCTTCTATCACCAGTCACATCCACAGCTGGGTATTGTTTTTGCTTTGGCTCCGTTCCTTCATTCTTTCTGGAGTTATTTCTCCACTGATCTCCAGTAGCATATTGGGCACCTACTGACCTGGGGAGTTCCTCTTCCAGTATCCTATCATTTTGCCTTTTCATACTGTTCATAGGATAGGTGTGGTGCATATCAGAGGAATGATTTCAGTGAGCTCAGACTCTTGCATCTTCCCATAATAGAAAAGTGCTAAATTCTTTAACTTGGGATATCTAGTTTTTTTAAATTTACAAAAAACTTTTGACAATCAGACTGACTACCTGCCCTTTGTTGCAAAACTCCTATATAATCTGGCTCCTCTCTTCTGCCTCTTCAGACCAGTTCTCTCAAGGTCACTTGAGATGCTATCTCCCAGGTTTGAAGTCCTAAAAATTCCCGCCAAATAGAACTCAACTTAGAACTCAACACAGTTCTCAACTTGTAGGTTGTGACTATGTTTTAAGTCGACACACCCCACACGAGCTTGTTTCACTCCTATCCCATAGGCCTGGGCAGTCTTAAAAAAACTTTCCAGGGACTTCCCTGGTGGTACAGTGGATAGGAATCTACCTGCCAATGCAGGGGCCAAGGGTTCGTTCCATCTTCGTCCAGGAAGATTCCACAGGGTGCGGAGCCACGGAAGTCCATGTGCCACAACTGCTGGGTCTGCACACCCAGAGCCTGTGCTCCTCAAGAGAAGACACCGCAATGGGAACCCTTCATACAGCAAGGAAGAGCAGGCCCGCTCACCATAACTAGAGAAAGCGTGTACAGGAATGAAGAGCCAGCACAACCAAAAATAAATAACTCTCCAGGATTAGAAATCTGGGGTGAATGGGATGGAAAATCCCCTGTGAGCTTCATACAACACTTTCCCAAAACAACCTAAAGTTTTTCCATGCCATGGGAGCCCACATTTCTTTAAAGGAAGAGCAATCTTCAGTGAAGAGAATACACGTGTCCCAGGAGTGAACTCAGGACAGCAGACATCCTCCACTAGAAGGCTCCCGCAATGACCAATTTGCAAACCTCCCTCCTCTAGACACAGGACCACAGCTAATCCATCCCAGCCAGACAGCAAAGCATCTTCATCCTAAGGAAGCAAAAAAGGAGGTTCCGTTCTTCCTTGATCACTCTTTCTAGGGTCTGGAATCCTGCCCTGAGTCAACTACCAATCGGCACATGCCAGGGGTCTGGCCATCTACCTCTACAAGGATTAAACCATGTGTTGCTGCAACTGCTGACCTTCAACACCCCCTGAAAGGAGTTCAGGGTGGAGAGCAGAAATGAAGCACTGTGTGCTCCAGGAAAAACTGAGAAGACAGGTCCTCAGATGGTTAGACATTATCAGGAGCCAATTTTGTGAGCCCAATTTTTGTATCTCCTCATATTTGGAAAAGCACTAAAATCCTTGAAGGTGATGACTGTTCCTCATGACTAGCAAAGCTTCACAAGACTAGTAGAAATCTTCTGGAAAAATATGTGCTTGATTGCATGTATACCCCCTTCCCCAAATCACATGCATACTGACCTTTCCCCCTGCCTCTTTGGAACAGTTTCTCAGAGCTATCTGAGGGTCTGGCTCCTGGGCGGCAGTCCTCATTTGGCCCCTAGTAAAACTTAACACTCACGTTGTGCCTTTTTTTTTTTTTTTAAGTTGACACCTGCCAAGATGGCCTTCCCCTTATGCAGCTGCACCATTCTGTGTCCACGAGTATGTCTGTGGGCTCACCTCTGGGGGTAGAAAAATGACATGGCACCTTTTCTGAGGGAGGAGGATGAAATTCTGATGTGTCAAGTCCTATGTAGGTAAGGACTTTACCTAAAGTTCTTCACTGAGGACCACTCTGCCTCTGGGGGAGGGGACACGGTCCACCTGCTATCTCCTCTCCCCAACAGAAGACTGCCCTTTGCTCATTACGTATTATAGCAGGTCAGGGCCCCAACCTCCAGCATGTCTCAGGAACCTTCCCCGGGGATTGGAAATGGTGAGGGGCTAGCCCCGGCAAGGCCAAAGCCAGTGTGCTTGAACAAGACTTGGTTTCAGCATTGCTCCTGTCTACCCACTAGTGCCAAGAACATTTTTCTACTATTGCGTTCATACGAAGAATCAGAAAATTTAGACCAGCAGCCTTGGAGATAAGCAATCAGACCCCATGTTTTTATAGAGCCTCTCCTCCAGGGAAGGGCAGAGACTTTGTAAGCAAGCAGGACCCTGTGGGGCTTTCCCAGGACAGTCCCTCCCCCATCTCTGCTTTAGGTCCTCTCTGAAGTACTTTGTTATTGTTCAGTGGCTAAGTCCAGACTCTTTGCAAACCCACGGACTACAGCACGCCTAGATAACAGTATTTGATACATATTTCCCGGGCTGTTTTATAGATATGAAACCCCTCACCAAATGGAAGATGTTAACGACTAGATGACCATGAGTACACAGCTCCAAGCCTCCTGGAGCCTAAGGAATGAAAACATTAACTTGTGACACCCCCATGTTACTTCATTGTGAGCCAGTCAAGAGAATTGTGCAGATCTTATTTCTGACCCTGCGATACCCCCTCACCTGGCTTTAAAAATGCTTTGTCAAGGGACTTCCCTGGTGGTTCAGTGGCTGGGACTCTGCGATCCCAGTGCAGGGCCGGGGTTTGATCTCTGGTCAGGGAGCTGGATCCCATGTGCTGCAACTAGTATCTCACAGGTCACAAGCAGAGATCCCAGCGCAGACCAACAAATAAAGATTTTTAAAAAGCTTTGTCAAAACCTTGCCAGGAGAGGTTTCAGAGAGGCCTGCGACACCAGTCTGCTTGCATGGTCCTGCAATAAATATTTCTCCACTCCAAACTCCAGCCTTGTGGGTTGTTTGGCCTCACTGAGCCCTCCAGGCACAAAAACTTGCAGCTAACAGCTTGCCTCCACTACCTTTCCAAATCTGAACCAGACACGAACTTGATCTTTCTATCTACAAGATCAGAGTCAGCCCAGGAAACCCAAGCAGCAAACCTCTATTCTCCTTTCTTGGGACAAGCCCCAGCTCCCCCAACCCACCCCCTCCCTGGCAGGTCCCACGCTGTCCTCGCGCCCGGCGCCCGGCGCTACCTGTCCCGCAGGTGGCCGCTGCGCAGCCCCAGGGCCGTGCACTCGGCCGCGTCCACCGACACCCCTTTGCAGGACTTGATCGGGTAGATCCACAGCTCGCTCACCGTGCCCACCTGCTGCAGCCGCCGGCGCCGACCGGGCCGCGGGCGGCGCCAAGCGACGGCCCCCAGCGCCACTGCGGCCAGTCCCAGGGCGGCCACCCCCAGCCAGCGGGGCCCGGGCGGCGCGGGGAGGCCCAAGCGGGCCAGAGCCGAGGAGCCGGCGGCGCCCATGACCCAGCGATCGCGGGCGCGGGCGGGGGCCTGAGCGCACACGGGGCAGTGTCTGGAGTGAGGAGGGCGGCCGGGGCCCTCAGGGCTCCAAGCGAGAGGGCGGAGCCAGGGTTGGTCCAGTCAGGCGCCCTGGCACCCCTTCCGCGCGGCGCGCCGAGGAGGCGGGACTGGCTGTGCGCAAGGAGGGGAGGCCTAACTGAGGCGCCGAAGATCCAGCAGTAACCGAGGGACGTAAGACAGAGAGCGGGCCGGGATGTTCAGACGCCCCTGGGGGAGGCAGGGATCGGGAAACCGAAGCCGTAGGCCTGGCTGCCCACTCTCTCTCTGAACGGTCACTTTCGCTTTATTGCTCTCTTCCTGGTGGCCTGAGACGCAACCCTTCACCCGCCCACACTCCACCCGCTCTCCACTGCCTCTTGGCTTCCTGCACGGCCCACTTAACTGCGTGTTTGGAGCCCAGCGAAAGGGCTCGACCAGAGAAAGCCGACGTCGAAGGGACCATTTTAAACGTTTAGCAGCTCCTACTGGCTAATGGCTCTGATAACTGCAGAACTTTGGGCCCATAACCCGCTCCGTGGAAACGTCTATGCTGTGGATAAACTCCACCATGGCTTCTTGCTGCATAAGGCTAAGCCCTGAGGATGACCCCAGCCTCTCATTCAAATGCCTACCTGAGAAAACTCACTGTTGCCAGGAGGTTTCAGTGTTTTGTTCCTGCCAACATCCGAGGACTGGCCCCTCGATCCTCACCTCCCTTCCTTGTTACAGACCTTTGCTCTTGGCCTCCTTAA
Organism: Bubalus kerabau; assembly: GCF_029407905.1. NCBI lineage: Eukaryota > Metazoa > Chordata > Mammalia > Artiodactyla > Bovidae > Bubalus > Bubalus kerabau. The sequence continues at coordinate 78,223,833 of NC_073628.1, read as the reverse complement.
TCAATAGAAACCAGTAAGAAGCAGAGGGAAGGCAAGAAATTCAGGCAGGCTATGTTGAAACTTGAGCTCCAGCACCAGGAAGCAAAAACAAGTAACAGATTCCCTTGCTTGCTCCCTGAGAGGGTGAGGGTGCGGGGTAGGGGGTTGCTGATTCCTTATGTGGGGTGAGGGCAGGGGTGGATCTAGGGGTAGGGCTGGAGGGGTAGCTTAAGTGGGTTGCCCACCCCCTTGGTGGTCCTAGGTACAGGGTGCATGAGCAGTGCAAAAGCGGGGTGCAAAAGCAGACCCCTTCTTTTGCTGGGTTTGGGGTCTTTTTGTATCTTCTTGTTCATAATTTTCCCCCACTGCACATGCACACAGCTATTTTTAGTCCCTTGTAGTTTCTTTGTATTTTGTTACTGCAGGAGACCTTTGTCCAGGTGCAAGCATTGCAGCAAAAGGTCCCAGGTGCCAACCTGTCTCACTTTTAGAGCCCTTACTCAAAAGGCTTCACCATTGCGAATCCTCCTTCTGTCCCTTCCAGATGTGTATGAATCTCCTACAACTCAGAAGTGTCTTTCGCAAGGGCCTGAGACCCATTCCTTTGAACTGTAATCAGTACTGCTGGCCCAACTCCACCTCATTGCCCCCATCCTTGTCAGTTTCACCTGAGACCTCCCCCCCTTCCTCTCATTCACCCTTTAAAACCCAGTCAACTCTGCATTCATGGGGATGGAGTTCAGTTCTTTCCCCTCAGTTCACTTCAGTTCAGTCGCTCAGTTGTGTCTGACTCTTTGCAACCCCATGGACTGCAGCACCCCAGGCCTTCACTGTTTCCATTGTTTCCCCATCTATTTGCCATGAAGTGATGGGACCAGATGCCATGATCTTAGTTTTCTGAATGTTGAGTTTTAAGCCAGCTTTTTCACTCTCCTCTTTCACTTTCATCAAGAGGCTCTAGTTCAAAGAGCTTTCTGCCATAAGGGTGGTGTCATCTGCATATCAGGTTCTTCATTCCAGCTTGTGCTTCATCCAGCCCAGTGTTTCTCATGATGTATTCTGCATATAATTTAAATAAGCAGGGTAACACTATACAGCCTTGACATACTCCTTTCCCGATTTGGAACCAGTCTGTTGTTCCATGTCCAGTTCTAACTGTTGCTTCCTGACCTGCATACAGATTTCTCAAGAGGCAGGTCAGGTGGTCTGATATTCCCATCTCTTGAAGAATTTTCCACAAGTTTGTTGTGATCCACACAGTCAAAGGCTTTGGCATAGTCAGTAAAGCAGAAGTAGATGTTTCCCTACTGGTCCCATAAAATTCCTTTTTACTGCTTTAACTGAAGTCCAGGTCTTGTTACTCCTTACCACCTCTATTCACAAAAGCTCATGGGTAAACGGTGGATTTTCTTAGAGAAGTTAAGGTTTGAGGTCCTTTGTTTATTTTTCAAAGATTGTCCTTTAACCTGCTGCCAGGTTCTGTAGAGTTACCAACAAGCCACCTCCCACCATCAGGATTGGTCATTCACAGGAGAAGAGGGCTGCCCTCCAGGCTGGGAGGAGAGCAGAGGAGGGCAGGGTGCAGAGGAGCCAAGCTCCCTTCCAGGCTTCCTCCTGCAAAGTGAAAGCCAAAATCTCCCTATAAACAGACCCTGTTGGCAACTCCAGGCCAGTGCACTCTCTCTCTTCAAAGAGCACATATTCTCATCATGCTCAGAGATCAAGACTTGGATTTCTTTGTCTAATGTGGTGTTGTGAATGAGGTGTGTGTTTAAACTTGCACCTGGTCCCCTTCACTTCTCCAGATACCAGACCCCACGAGTCTACCATCAACACGAGGTCCTTATGAACCCATCCCCCACACTGTCCTTGAGCTCCCGGACATGAGAAACTGTCTTGTTGATTAAGCATCTGTTCCTTTCCACACACAGTTATTGCTCATTCCCCCTAGATTGGCCCTGGGGATTTAATATTTAGAAGAAGCTACCCCCAGTCTGGGAGCTTACAGAGCCCCAGGAAGACAGACTGGGAGGATATTGTCAGAGGGCAGGCAAGGTCAGGGTGCAATGCAAGTGAGCAGAAGAAGCAAGGAAATCTCAGGGCAAGTCGTGTCTTCAGAGGAAGGCGCTTTTCAGCTGAGACTTGAACAAAAAGTTCAAGCTTTTGTTCAAGCTTTGGAGAGTGACCCGAGAGGGGATTCTGGGCCAAAGGAGCAGCCCCTGCAACGTGGAGACACTGAAGAAACAAGAACATATGGCATGTTTGAACAGCCACTAGAAATCCTACCTGTGTCTGCAGCCAGGGAGTTTAGGTAGGACAGGTGGGCGGGGCCACACCACAACACACCAGTCTCATCTTAACGTGGAGACGCCTCAGGATTCAGAACAGCAGTGAGGCTCGATCAGGCTCCGGTGTTTGAAGGTCACTCTGGCTTCTCTGGGAAGGAAAAGTGCCGAAGGTGGTTAAATGAGAGGCGCCCTAGTTCAGGCTGAAATAATCCCAAATCAGGGAAAAACAATAATGGAAATGGAGATGGGGGGTGGGGGACTCCTTGGCGGTCCTGTGGCTTAGGGTTCTGTGCTTCTACTGACGGGAGCCTGGATTCCACCCCCTCGTCAGGGAACTAAGATCCCACAAGCCTCGCTGTGTGGCAAAAACAAAAAAAGTTGGCAACGGGGCTGTGGATAGGAGAGATAGACAGGCGGCAATTAGCAAGAGGTGGAGACAGATGGATCACTGAGATTGAGGGAGAGGGGTCCATGGTGACTCCCAGCTCTCTGGCGTAGCTGTCTAGGTGTGGGTGGGAGGTGACATTCTTCAAGATAAAGAATTCCAGAAAAGCTCGTATGGGGAGAAAGATGATGAGCTCTGTTGGGATTAGTGAGTGTGAGTAGTATGTGGAACATCAAAGGAGAAATAGTTACCTGAACAGGTAACTTGACCTTTCTGTGCTTCCATCTCCTCATCTGTAAAATGATGGCTCGAGATCTGAGATATCAGCTCGAAATTCTGTATTTTCTAGATCCATACTGGCTGGCATCAGTTCCAACAGCCAAATAAGTGAGGAACTTTGCCATGATGAGCACCAAGTCTCTGCTACCCTCACCCACCATCACCTGGCACCTAGGCTACCCCAACTACCATTTCACCAGAGCTCAGGGTTGGGGTGATTTCAGGGACCAAGGATATTCCTTAGTAGTAATGTGTACACTACCAGCCCTAGTATCTTCATTGCTATAATTTACGAGAAGCAATGGAAGGTTGAGGATCTATTCATCTTATTGCTTATTTGCTTTTCTTTTCCCTTTTGATTTGGAAGATTGCCTTGTCTATCTTTTTATTGTTGATTTATAAGAGACTTTTGTAAGTTTAGAAAAATACCCTTTTATCATATGTGACTCAGTTGTTGACTTTTCCCCTAATTTGTCAGTTTGGGGGCAACTTCTGCTTACTGAGACATCACTGTCTGCCTTGAGGCGTTGATACATTTAAATAAAACTTAGTTGATTAGAGTACCAAGCCAGGAAACAGAGAAAAAGTCTAAAAGACAAATATTGCTCTTGCTTCAGTTCAGTTCAGTTCAGTCGCTCAGTCGTGTCCGACTCTTTGCGACCCCATGAATCGCAGCACACCAGGCCTCCCTGTCTATCACCAACTCCCGGAGTTCGCCCAAACTCATGTGCATCGAGTTGGTGATGCCATCCAGCCATCTCATCCTCTGTCGTCCCCTTCTCCTCCTGCCCCCAATCCCTCCCAGCAGCAGGGTCTTTTCCAATGAGTCAGCTCTTCCTATGAGATGGCCAAAGTATTGGAGTTTCAGCCTCAGCATCAGTCCTTCCAATGAACACCCAGGACTGGTCTCCTTTAGGATGGACTGGTTGGATCTCCTTGCAGTCTAAGGGACTCGCAAGAATCTTCTCCAACACCACAGTTCAAAACCATCAATTCTTTAGCACTCAGCTTTCTTCACAGTCCAACTCTCGCATCCATACATGACCGCGGGAAAAACCATAGCCTTGACTAGATGGACCTTTGTTGGCAAAGTAATGTCTCTGCTTTTTAATGTGCTATCTAGGTCGGTCATAACTTTCCTTCCAAGGAGTAAGGGTCTTTTAATTTCATGGCTGCAGTCACCATCTGCAGTGATTTTGGAGCCCAGAAAAATAAAGTCTGACACTGTTTCCCCATCTGTTTCCCATGAAGTGATGGAACCGGATGCCATGATCTTAGTTTTCTGAATGTTGAGCTTTAAGCCAACTTTTTCACTTTCCACTTTCACTTTCATCAAGAGGCTTTTTAGTTCCTCTTCACTTTCTGCCATAAGGGTGGTGTCATCTGCATATATGAGGTTATTGATATTTCTCCCAGCAATCTTGATTCCAGCTTGTGTTTCTTCCAGCCCAGCATTTCTCATGATGTACTCTGCATAGAAGTTAAATAAGCAGGTGACAATATACAGCCTTGACGTACTCCTTTTCCTATTTGGAAACAGTCTGTTGTTTCATGTCCAGTTCTAACTGTTGCTTCCTGACCTGCATACAGGTTTCTCAAGAGGCAGATCAGGTGGTCTGGTATTCCCATCTCTTTCAGAATTTTCCATAGTTTATTGTGATCCACACAGTCAAAGGCTTTGGCATAGTCAATAAAGCAGAAATAGATGTTTTTCTGGAACTCTCTTGCTTTTTCCGTGATCCAGCAGATGTTGGCAATTTGATTTCTGGTTCCTCTGCCTTTTCTAAAACCAGCTGGAACATCAGGAATTTCACAGTTCACATATTGCTGAAGCCTGGCTTGGAGAATTTTGAGCATTACTTTACTAGCATGTGAGATGAGTACAATTGTGCAGTAGTTTGAGCATTCTTTGGCATTGCCTTTCTTTGGGATTGGAATGAAAACTGACCTTTTCCAGTCCTGTGGCCACTGCTGTGTTTTCCAAATTTGCTGGCATATTGAGTGCAGCACTTTCACAGCATCATCTTTCAGGATTTGAAATAGCTCAACTGGAATTCCATCACCTCCACTAGTTTTGTTTTTTAGCGCTCAGCTTTCTTCACAGTCCAACTCTCACATCCATACATGACCACTGGAAAAACCATAGCCTTGACTAGATGGACCTTTGTTGTTTGGCCAGTTATGTTGTTTCTTTTTTCACACCTGACTGGTCCTAGGACCCTTCCCAATATGCGTGGGCAACTTTTTTTTTTACTAAGATGAATTCCACTTCAGAGGTCTGTGGATACATGTCCAAACTTATTATGGGATGGCATCCCTTCTTTTTTGCCTCCCCAAGGAGCCTTCCTGTGCAAGGGCAAAAAGGAAAGTTTTCCTTGACCTCAGGAGTAGTCATCTTACTTCATTTTACTCTTTACTTCAGCAGAGCTCAGCTTCTGCCACTAGCTTTGACCTTGGGGTGTCTGGGTGAGAACAAAGCTTCAGTTTTACTCCACTTGACAAATACCAGCTGTCCAACCCAGAGGCCCATCTATACCTCACTTCTACTCACATGCAGAAGCCAGAACCCAGTCCCACAGCCACATGGGCAGAGAGGTAGAGAGACTAGAGAGTGTGCAGGCTGTTGGAGACAGGAGGAAATGTAATCTTTCTGTTCCCAGCAAACAGAGGGACTTTGGAATTGAAGGTGGTATGAGCTCTACCACTGCTGGAGCCGCCTCCACAGTCCCTTTCTGAGAAAAGCCCCCTTGGGGTTATTTCCATACAAATGTGTCCTGTGGGTTGAAGGAGTCACCTTTACCACCCTGATCACGAAACCAGAAGTAACAATAAGGGAATCAACCATCTATGACGTGACTTGACCCAAAACCTTATTTAATAAGAAAAATCCATATTGTATAGCAACAAAGCGACCCAACCAGATCTTCTGAGAAGTTGGAATTGGGAGACGCACACAGGAAAGGAGGCTCACCAAACGGTTACCAGCGATGCCGTGTTTTCCCCCGGTGATTTCTCTGGCTCATGACTTTGCTTACATCCTCCTCCCTCAGCCTCCCTGTCTCACTCTGAGTAGATGGCCTGGCCTCTGAATTCACAGCAGTGGAAGGCACCAGACACGGCTCCCTCAATCCAGCCCCTAAGGGTACAAACTCTCACGCCACCCACTTGTCCACCTTCTCCTTCCCCTCCTGTTCGGTGGGTTGCAGGTCTCCCCTGCTACCAGTGGGCTTCCCTTATGGCTCAGCTGATAAAGAATCTTCCTGCACTGCAGGAGACCTGGGTTTGACCTCTGGGTTGGGAAGATTCCCCAGAGAAAGGAAAGGCATTCTGGCCTGGAGAATTCCATGGACTAAAGAGTCGGACACAACTGAGCGACTTTCGCTTTCTTCCTTCCCGATGCCGAAGGCACATTCAGCCTCTGTGCATGGGATCCTGCTTCTACCCTGGGATCTACAGACTCTCCAACCAGCACATTGTCATCTTTCTCTATGGAACTTTCAGCCTCTTCTCACTGACTTAGTTCCTTCCATTATTTAAACACACTAAGAATACTGAAGTATTTTTCATCTTTTAAAGACCTTTCCTGATATACCTTCTCTCTTTGTCTTTACAATCACACCTTTAAATGAGCTCTTTAGTCACCATCTATAAACACTTTCTCATCCCTCACTTATTACCACCCTCCCCACCCCAGCACAAAGTTTCCATCCTCATGTCTTGGATTGCTGCTCACCAAGAACTTGTGCACCCCAAGAACATTCCTGTCTTTTCCCTTAGTTGAACTTAACCCTGGTGACCACTTGCCCTTTTTTATTTCAATTAATGTGCATGCATGCTAAGTAATTCAGTCGTGTCCAACTCTTTGTGATCCCATGGACTAGCCCACCAGTCTCCTCTGTCCATGGGAGTCTCCAGGCAAGAATACTGGAATGGGTTGCCATGCCCTCCTCCAGAGGATCTTTCTGACCCAGGGATCAAACCCACATCTCTTATGTCTCCTGCATCGGCAGGCAGCTTCCTTACCACTGAGTCACCAGGGAAGCCATCTGATAATGTACAAATATTTCAAACCTATATTGGGACTTCCCTGGTGATCCAGTGGCTAACTCCAAGCTCCCATGGCAGGGGCCTCAGGTTCAGTCCCTGGTCAGGAAACTAGATTCTACATGCTACAACCAAATAAATAAAATAAATGAATAGATATTTTAAATTATTTAGTGAAATAACAGGAAGATTTGGAATTAACTATAGAGATAATATAGAAGTAAACATTCATTACATTCATTACTATATGAATGTTAAATATAGGCATGATTTTGTATATTTGATATCATAAGAATTTGTAGCACTTAAGAGAGATTACTATATTAGAGAATAGTTGGGAATTTTGAAGAGTCCAATTTAAATTAAATTATGTAATTGATTCAGATTTTTTAATGATAAATGTCATAACTAAAAAAATTCTAGGCTTGTAAACAGTGTTGGGAAATTTAAGGGAACCTAAGAATTTTCTTATTTATAAGAAATATAATTTCTGAATTTATTACATTACAAGAGCTATTGAAATGCATTGGAATGCCTGTTAGTCAAACAATGAAGTACTTAAACAGAAAAACAGTAAGTTAAAGAATGCAATTCAAAAGTCTGTAAGGCCAAACATTAATCAAAGATCTCCTTAAAAAAGTGATTGTAACAAAAAAGAAAGAAAGAAGCAGCAGCAGCTATGTAAAGTGAGCTTAAAACTATAAGGAGATTTTATTTTGAAAATTGAGTAAATAAAATCCTAATTAAATACATAAGATAGCCTCTTTAGGGCCTCTGGTTCCTTGTACAAAATATATATATGTATGGTAGGTGTTTGTGACAGTCCAGAGTCACTATCTTATATGTAAATTTTAGTGTCATTAAGAATCTGAGTTAAAATATCCATAGTAGTAATGGTAACAATCACCTTGCATTTTACAGTACTTTACAATTTATGGAGTAAGTTGGCATTCAGTGAGGTGGGGGCTGAAGTTTGAGAGAAGGCAGTTAAGTTGCCCTGGGGAGGCAGGAGGAAGGGGTGGATGATCGGGAGACAGCTGAGTGTCCATCTATAAAGTCCCCACAGAGAGGAGGGAGCAAGGATCACCATGGCCCAGAATCTTCCTTTCAGCCCTTTAAAGCAGAAACTCTGGTTTTTCAGTGTCCAAGGGCTGACTGGACTCAGGGAAGAGGCTGATGATGAAAGCACTCCGCTATTTTATCTACTCCCGAAAAGAACTAGCTCTGCAGGCCCACAAGTTTGTGCCTCTGCGTGACTAACTCTCTTCGTCCTCCCAATGGGGACTGAACTGGGAGATTCTCCCAATGGGGACTGAACTGGGAGAACAGCCCTCACAGGTTTACTCGTGTGTCAGTCCGGCGCCTCCTTCAGGCTGCGCGGAGGAAACACATCCAGGTTGCGTTCCAGTTGGGGGCAAGGTAGCGGGGGGGGGGGGGGGGGGGGGGCGTTGTGGTAGAGACAGCCTTTGAAGTTATGCCTCCGTTGGCAAACGTGTATCCCAGAACTTCCAGAGGCTGAGAGCTCAGAAATCCCCGAGAACGAGTCCAGTGAGAGGCGAGCAGCTTTCATTCCTGCCCTGCTGTGGGCTAGACGCTGGTCACTAGTCTTGAGTAATGAGTAGAGTCTCAGATCTCAAGGGGTCCAGAGCCTTCCAAGGATAAACATCGGTAAACAGGGAATTAGGTTCAAGGGGAGAATTAAATGAGGGGAGGAGAGTCTTGGAACCCACTGGACACCAGCACAGACCTGCTGAAGCCAACCTGATCAGAAACATTTTGCTAAATGAAGACAGGGTGAAGGAAGAAGGTGACAGGGTGAAGGAAGAAGGTGACAGAGAGCAGGGCATTTTGAGGAGCTAAATTCATCATAGCCTGGAAAGTAGAAGGCCAAGGCTGGAGGTAGAGAGAGGACTGGGAAGACAGACCAGCCCAAGTAGAAAACAATTTACACTGTGTGTAAGGGAATGTGGACTTTATCCAGAAGATATAAACAATGAGGAACATCATTTACTCAAAGAGACACTGGGTGGCTGGATACATGGGAGAGAGGAAAAGTTTTCAGCTTGTACACACATTTATACCCTTGGCATTTTGAACAGTGAAAATGATGACTTATTCAAAAAATTTAAAAATAAAACCATTTTTAAATGTATTTTAAATTATCCTACTTACAACAAATCTAGCTTTGTCCAGGCCTTGGGTGAGCAAAACCTAACCCTATCAGCTTCTAATCTATGAGGTGTTTTCAACATTTTACATTCCGTCAGAGACACAGCCCACCTGTGGGTAGATTCCAATGCCCAAGATGCATAGATAAATAATTATAATATAAGCAAAATGATTGTTATCTTAGAGATATGGGCTTAGAACTTTGAAAGCAGAGATTGGGGGTGGGCTTTTACTATGCCTGTAGGCTTCAGGACGTATCCTGTAAATGGGGTTTTGGTAGCAGGTAGCATGGAAACCGGAGGGTTTTTTTTTTTTTTTTTTTTTAAGGATTATTATTATTACTTATTTGGCTGTGTCAGGTCTTTGTTGCGGTATTGGAGATCTTTAGTTGCGGAATGTGAGAACTAGTTCCCTGACCAGGGATTGAACCTATGTCTCTGCATTTGGCAAGTGCAGATTCCTATCCACTGTACCACCAGAGAAGTAAGAAATACACTTTTCTGAAAAGGCCCAAAATGCTCTTGGAGGAAGAGAGTTTGGTATGATGATCAGGACACTGTGGGAAATAGTAGGAAGTCAGGCCAGTAGGCTGGATGAGGCTAAATTGTGCAGGCTTCGTATGTTGTACTGGGGAGTATGGATTTCTTTCCTAAAATATTCAAATACACCCTCATGGACATTGGTACTCCGGAAGCTGGTGAATAGGTACCTTTAAGATAATTTTTTTTTTTCCAAATAACAGAAAAAAGATGAAAATAATTTTTTCTACTTTGTGTTTTCCTCTCAGATTTTTTAATGAATCTCCTAGTTTCCCCTGGTTAATATAAGAAATTTTAAAAAATCAGTGTAAAAAATAAATATAATGGGAAACCTCGGAAGCAAGTGAATAAACTTGATCTTTTTCTTCCTTGTCAAATATTTTCATAGTTGTGATTTTAGATTTTATATAAGATTTTCTGTCACCAAGACTGTTCCTTGTTTATATGTCAGGATTAACTAATATCAGTGCTTTTCATCTTTTCCACGGAAATCAAAGCTTCCTGACGGTTTGCAGGCCCAAACTCTTGCCCACCGCTTGATTTCTTTGGCTTCTACAATTGGTTTTGGTTTTGGCTTTTTCAATGAGAAGTTTCTGGCTTGTCTTGGAAATCCAAAATAACTGGTAATGTGTGGTCTATATTCTGCATGACAATAATCAGTAGGACCTGACTGGAGCCTGTTCTTTGTAGGCATCGCCCCCCCTCCCACCATGTAGCACCCCAGTTCCAGCCTGCCCTGAGTTCCACGCTACTCTGAGCCTTTGGGCTTGCCCTGGGCCTATAGTATTCTTGCCTGGAGAATCCCATGGACGGAGGAGCCTGGTGGGCTACAGTCCACGGGGTCGCAAAGAGTCGGACACGACTGAGCGACTTCACTTCACTTCACTTTGGGTCTATAGGGCAATTGCTCTAAATTTCCACCAGAGGGCGCTGTGATCAGCGTTTGGGAGAGGAGGGCGGGGAGGAAGTGCTGGGAGCTGGTTCCACAGGCGGGAAAGGAAGTCCTCCTTTCCTTCCTGGAGAGAAGTCCTAAGGCACAACTTCCCTTGACCCAGCTCAGTGAAAAGTCAGGACCAAGAGCTACTTGCAAACCACGTGTTTTGAAATAAAAGGTGGAGAAACAAAGCACACTTTCTATTACTCCTGACACTTGAATACTACTTTGCAATCAATACAACTCTGTTAAGGACACCTTGTTACTCCGTCCTCTGAGCGGTCCTCTGACAGAAATAGGGTACGTTGCCCACTCCTGTACCAGTTACACAGGGTCCCGTGTCTCGCCTAAGAGCACCTAGCCAGCAAGAAAGAGGCAGGTGCCCCACCATAGCTGCTTCCTCACACTTTCCCTTTGATGGAGAGACAAAGACCCCGGAAGAAGCCAGGACACCAAGAGTATGTAGCTGAAGGAAGGAAGCAAGGACTGGGCAGACCTGAGAAAGAAGCTGAGGTATGTCTGTCATGGCCGACTTCCTCACTGTGAGATTGGCCTTCCATCGCTGGGCTTGGGTGCCTACCTGTGTATCTTGGGCACAGTAGAATCTCAGTTTATATTTGGTGAATAAATAGATGATCAAAGGAACTCACTGGGTCTCTTCCTATACCGGAAGGGCACTGATATCCCTTTGATGTCGAAGGCAAAGCTGGAGGGGGTTGGGCCAATGACCTTGAAGGCCAGGGACCATCTCTCCATCTCTCCTCTGGACAACCTGGTCCTGGGTGTCCCCTAGGCTCCTGTAATGGCCATGACCATGCATCTTGGAGGGTTTGATTCTAAGGATGTTATCAGCTAGGTTGCAGAATCCTGCTTCCTCTCTCAGTTTTCAATTGCTTTTTTTGTGTTTGCTTTCTTTGGCTGCTGCAGGGAGATTTGCTTTTCATCTGAGCACCATGTGCTCTGCTTGGAGTGAAGGATGAAGCTATAGCAGTTCGGTTGTCTGGGAAGGGAAGAGAATCTCCTTGCTTGGGGTTGTCCTTGCCCAAACACAGCTGCTCTGCTCTACAGTAAGTGCTTGTCGCCCTGTCTCTCCAAAGTTCCTTTCTCCCATTAATCCCCCAAGAAAATAAATATGCAAGATGTCTCCTCACTCACAACTGGTCACACAATAACCTATTTGCCAGGCTCCCTTTCATTCTACTTTTTTTTAAAATTTAACCTGCCAAAGTCTTGAACACTTTAGTGTGAGTCATATGCTCAGTCATGTCCGACTCTTTGCAACCCCATGGACTCCCTGCAACCTCGCCAGGCTTCTTTGTCCATGGGATCCTCCAGGCAAGAATACTGGAGTGGGGTTGCCATTTCCTCTTCCAGAAGATCTTTCTGACCCAGAGATTGAACCCAAGTCTTCTGTGTCTCCTGCATTGCAGGCAGATTCTTTACCGCTGAGCCACAGGAGGAGCCCAAACACCTTTAGTGAGTATGAAAATACCAGAAAATAATGACATAGGTATGATCTACTATACAACACTTGAGCTGCAAGTATTGTCAGTTTCTCTTTCGAAACTAAGGTGCAACTCACATACCCTGAAGTTCAGTAGGCTTTAGTAATGCAATCATCACCTCTAACTCACTCCAGAACATTTCCATCACCACAGCAAGAAACCCCATACCTGTCAGGAGTCAGTTCCAACTTCCTCCCCCACTCCCTCTCCCTTGACAACCACTAATCTGCTGTCTACATGGATTTGCTTGTTCTGCGTATTTCATGTAAATGAAATCATATAGCGTGTGACTTTTTGTGTTTGCTGTCTTTCACTTAGTGTAATGTTCTCACGGTTCATCCACACTGCAGCCTGTGTCAGCCCTTCATTCCTTTTTTTCTTTTTTTTAAAATAATTTTATTTATTTCTTTTTGGCTGTGCCAGGTCTTCACTGATGCTCAGTCTCTTCTCTAGTTATGGTGAGCAGGGCTTGCTCACAAGTTGCAGCGTGCTGACTTCTCACTACGGTGGCTTCTCTCGTTGTGGAGCACAGGCGCGAGGGCATGTGGACTTCCGTAGCTGCGGTTCCTGGGCTCTAGAGCACAGGCTCAACAGTCGTGGCACATTGACTCAGTTGCTCCACGGCATATGGCATATGGGATCTTCCCAGATCAGGGATTGAACTCCTGTCTCCTGCATTGGAAGGGAGATTTTTTTTGCCACTGAGTCACCAGGGAAGCCCTCTTTTTTCTTTTTTTTGGCCATGACACTCAACAAGTGGGATCTTAGTTCCTTGACCTGGAATCAAACCCATGCCCCCTGGATTGGAAGTGAGGAATCTTAACCACTGGATCACCAGGAATTCTCCATTCCTTCTTGTATAAATGTATGTACTACATTTTGTTTATCTATGTGTAACTTTTTACTTTGGGCTGTTATTAATAATGCTTCTTTGAATATTCCTGCACAAATTTTGTGAGACAGTTTTCAATTCACTTGTGTATATATTGAGATGGAATTGGGAGAGTCATATGGTAATTATAGTTTGACTTTTTGAAGGACTACTAGACCATTTTCCACAGTGGCTGTATCATTTTACATTTCCCACCAATGATATATAAATTTCCCTTCCACTTTTCCCCAGTTTTCTTGAGATATAACTGACTGTAACATTTTATTAAAGTGTACAACATAATGATTTGATGTGTGTATACTGTTAAATACATTTAGTTACCATCCATCACCTCACATAGTTACATTTTTTTTTTTCTTTCTTGTGGTGAGAACTTTTAAGATCTACTTTCTTAGCAACTTCCAAAATACAATACAGTATTGGTTTTTTAACCTTTTTTTAATTGGAGGATAATTGCTTTACAGTGTTGTGGTGGTCTCTGCCATACCTCAGCTCAAATAGTCATAATTATATATATATCTCCCTTCCCTCTGGAGCCTCCCTCTCCCTACTATTTCACCCCTCCGGATCATCGCAGAACGCCAGGCTGGGCTCCCTGTACCATACAGTAGCTTCCTGCCAGCTAGCTGTTTTACACATGGTAGCGTATGCATGTCAAAGCTACTTTCTCAGTTTGTCCTACCTTCTCCCTCCCCTGCTGTGTCTACCAGACCATCCTCTACTTCTGCATCTCCATTTCTTCTTTGTTATGCGGTTCATCAGTATTATTTTTCTAGATTCCATATATATGCATTAATATACAATATTTTTCTTTTTTTGACATACAGTATTGTTAACTATAGCTACCATCCAGTACATTATATCCCCAGACTTATTTATCTTATGACTGGAAGTCTGTATTTTTTTAACATTTATTTTCATTTATTTATTTGGTTGTGCTGAGCCTTAGTTGCAGCTCATAGGATCCAGTTCTCTGTTCAGGGATTGAACCTGGGCCCCTTGCACTGGGAACTCAGAGTCTTATCCATTGGACCACCAGGGAAGTCCCAGAAGTTTGTACTTTTTAACCATTTTCATTCTTACCTCTTATTGTCCAATACCCCTTTCATTCTTAAACAAAACCATTAAGGGACTGTCTAGACAATCTTAGGTAAACTTTTGTTGTCAAAGAGATTAAACAAAGCCAGACACCAGTTAAAATGGTAAGGACAGATTTTAATCCATAATAGATGTTGCAATAAGGCAGAGTCCAACCTGAACTGAATCCAGCTTTGATCTGTACAGAGGTGACTGGGAATTGTAAGAGGAGACTGAGAAAGGAGGGAAGAGAGTGAGCTTGGTCTTGGAAGAGTCATAGAAGTGAAAAACTGCAAAAAGTGAGCCTAGTCTGTGTGACAGTCATTTGGGTTGCCCACTGTCTCCCTCCCACAGGGACTGGGACACAGAGGTTGTATCTTTAGATGTTGGCTGGAACAAACAGTGAATTCTTTCTTTCAGTAGTCTTGAGTTTCTCAGGCAGGCTGGTGAATGGGGAGATAGGTTCACGCTTGCTATTTAGCCTTGAGCTGTTAGAAACTATGTTTTAGTTTTTGCTTCAGTCTTTACAGGCCAAGGTTAAGGTCTCATCAAGTTAGAGGAGCCTGGCTAGAGTGTGATCAAAAAGAGAATGAAGAAATGAGAGAGGATCTTTCTCTATTCATGTTCCCCTTAAAATGTGCAATGAAACTTAACGCTGATATCATCACTGAAAGTGAAGTCACTCAGTCGTGCCCGACTCTTTGTAACCCCATGGACCATAGCCTAACCAGGCTCCTCCGTCCATGGGATTTTCCAGGCAAGAGTACTGAAGTAGGTTGCCATTTCCTTCTCCAGGGGATCATCCCCACCCAGGGACCGAACCCAGGTCTTCAGCATTGCAGGCAGATGCTTTACCATCTGAGCCACAAGGGAAGCCGATGTCATTGCTAACTTTTGTTAAAATGGGCTTAATGCATCCTGCTATAGAAATTCCATCAACTTAATAGACAGCTCATATACAGCACAGCTCATCCATTGAGAAGTAGCCAGAGTTGTGTGTTTTCATGGATGTAGAATGAGAGGACAGAACTGAAATATTAACACCGTGGGTAAGGTGTCCATCGGAGATCATCCTGGATGTGTGAAACACAACAGGAAGTACATCTGCCTGAATGGTGTGCCAAAACATTGACAGGAGGAGTCCTTGCTGATTTTAGGTCGAAACTTCTGACAAAGGAGCTTTGAAGAATGACTGTTCTTGGGCAGAGAATGCTACTTTAAAACTAACTCCACAATTGCTACCTTTGAAAGAATCTTTCATGAGGAGCAGAAAGACAAATAAACTCTCACTTTGGACAGCAGCCTCTGACAGCTTGAAACTGTGTATCTCACTCTCTCTCTCAGAATGAGAGTAGAGAACCAGTAGGTTTAGTAAAGTGCCCCCTCCACCCCAACCCATCCCTGCGTGAATCTCTTTCAGTCTTGCCTGTGCATCACAATCTTTAATATTGATATGCATGAATTATGATTGAACATTTATTATATTGGACTTCCCAGGTGGCTCCGTGGGTAAAGAATCTGCCTGCAGTGCAGGAGATGAAGGAGACACCGGTTTGATTCCCAGGTTGGGAAGATCCCCTGGTGGAGGGCATGGCAACCCACTCTAGTATTCTTGCCTGGAGAATCCCATGGCCAGAGGAGCCTGGTGGGCTACAGTCCATAGGGTTGCAAAGATTCAGACACGACTGAAGCTACTGAGCATGCACGCATGCGTTTATTATATGCAAGATTCAGTAGGGTTACAAAATGAATTTAGAGGTATTCTTCTCCCTAGAAACTTAGAATCAAGTGTGTAAAATAAATGCATAAATAAAGTAATAAATAAATAAAAATACAAGGTGAAAATCAGTAAAGTTATGTGGGAGTTTGGAATCTAGTGATTCAACTGTTAGTTGCTAAGACATGTCCAAATCTTTGCAAACCCGTGGACTGTAGCCCACGGGGCTCCTCTGTTCATGGAATTCTCCAGGCAAGAATACTGGAGCAGGTAGCCATTCCTTTCTCCAGGGGATCTTCCCAACCCAGGGATCAAACCCAGGTCTCTTGCATTGCAGGCAGATTCTTTATCATCTGGGCTACCAGAGAAGCCCCTAGTAATTCAAAGGGAGGAGAAATAACTTCTGGCTAGAGTTGAAAGAGAGTCCTTCCTTGTTGAAAAAGGCAAAAAAGTACCTGTGTGTGTGTGTGTGTGTGTGTGTGTGTGTGTGGCTGCGCCACATAACTTACAGGATCTTAGTTTCCCAACCAGGGATTGAACCTTGGCCATTAGCAGTGAAAGCAGAGTCCTCGCCACTGGGCCACCAGAGAGTTCCCCTCTAAAGCATCCTTTTGAATGGAGGACTCACCATAATACTAGCTATTTAGAGAAGTTTAAAAAGGAAATGCAAAATCCCATAATCAAATTTGAGGTGACTGCTGCTAGAGGAAGAGAGGATTTGTACACATGTCACACCTAGGAGTATTTCCTCTCTTTTGTGGCTTGAATAATTCTTTTTTAAGGCCTAAGGCCTACCTTTTGTCCAGTTGTTCCCCTAGTTAAAAGTTTCATAATGACAAATGCTTGCTCTCATATCCTACAATTTTCCTAACCTATTTACACTGCTTCTGATAATTTCTTTCAGTTCAAAGTATTTACGACTTGTTTTTTCTTTTTTTTTAATTTTTAATTGGAGGATAATAGCTTTACAATTTTACGTTGGTTTCTGCCATACAACAGTGTGAATCAGCCGTAAGTATTCATATGGCTTGTGAACCTCCTTTGTGAACCTCCCTTGTGAACCTCCTTCCCACCTTACAGCTTGTTTTAATATTGAAGAACAATGAAGAAAGGACCAGCTTTCCCCAATTATATGTATAGGAATGTGTATGCTTTTGGATATTTATATTCTGTGGGGAAGGTCTTGTGGATTTCAAGTGTTATAGAGGGAACTCACAAAGCTAGAGACTAGAACTTTTCTAGCTAGTTATTAGGATACTATTTTTAAAGATTTCAGGACTCCAAGGACTCAAAATATAAGCATCAAAATCTCCCCACACTGGCTGTTTTTGTCAAGACTGATTGAACGGTTTGTGGGGTCATGCCACAGAGTGGGTTAATTAGCAGAAGATACTCCCAAATCACTGCAGATGGTGACTGCAGCCATAAAATTAAAAGATGCTTACTCCTTAGAAGAAAAGTTATGACCAACCTAGATAGCATATTGAAAAGCAGAGACATTACTTTGCCAACAAAGGTCCATCTAGGCAGTCTATGGTTTTTCCAGTGGTCATGTATGGATGTGAGAGTTGGACTGTGAAGAAAGCTGAGCACTGAAGAATTGATGCTTTTGAACTGTGGTGTTGGAGAAGACTCTTGAGAGTCCCTTGGACTGCAAGGAGATCCAACCAGTCCATTCTGAAGGAGATCAGCCCTGGGATTTCTTTGGAAGGACTGATGCTAAAACTGAAACTCCAGTACTTTGGCCACCTCATGCAAAGAGTTGACTCATTGGAAAAGACCCTGATGCTGGGAGGGATTGAGGGCAGGAGGAGAAGGGGACGACAGAGGATGAGATGGCTGGATGGCATCACTGACTCGATGGACGTGAGTCTGAGTGAACTCTGGGAGTTGGTGATAGACAGGGAGGCCTGGCGTGCTTCGATTCATGGGGTCACAAAGAGTCGAATACAACTGAGCGACTGAACTGAACTGAATTGAATTACAATAAGGAAACATAAGCTTCATCTTTAAAACCTTCAGAAAATGTTCATTACTTTTTCTTGACTTGACATGGTATGGAACCCAGTTCCATACCAATTATATCTGGTAGATGCTAAGCATCTAATGATAAACAGAAACAATCCTGCCTTCACTGTGACCATGATGAGATCAATAACATTTCTCAGGTTCCTGTAGACCAAACTGATCACTCCCTTTTTTCGCAGTATCTTGAATATCTGAGAAAGCAATGACTCACAGTAGAGTCTCTGACAGTCGTAACATCAGTCATTACAAAAACAGCAGTTTCGTTTACTAGTAGTCTACTATAGTACTAGTGGACTAGAAAACTCAGACGTGTACAAGCATATTTTTGCAAACATTATTGGTAATAGCTTAAAACAACCCACCAAATGTCCATCAGTGGTGAAACAGATACGTAAATCGTGTGAATGTGTGTCAGTATCCAGAGCTGCTACAATTTTTTTTCATTTTAATTCATTTTAGTGTTTATACCATAGTCACATGTGAATTCACAGAACTGTTCCACGACAGACAAGACAGAGGCCTGTTAAACAAGGAAAAGTAAGTGAAGGTTTTCATGAAGCTTGAGGAGAGAAGTCCCACAGTAACGAACACAAGAGTGGCTGTAGCAATCTCAGGCAGTGGTGCCAAAGTGTGCGAGTAGGTAGGAACAAAGAGCCCTCCAGCAATCTCTGGCCTGTGTGTGTTGGCCTGAGACCACTGCTGTCTCCTAAGGGGAATTTCTTAATATGTTTGGTAAGCAAATCAGTTTTAACAGATTGGGAAGTGAAGTAGGGTGGCACTTCTGCAGAATAAATTCTACAAGTTTCTGGGCAAGTTCTACAAATCTCACTGGTGATAAATGGTTGTTGAATTATGATCCTGCAAAGGTAGTTCCATAAAAGGACATCCAGGGAAATTGTAAAGCCTTAGGCCAAAAAATCGGAGAAGGCAATGGCGCCCCACTCCAGTACTCTTGCCTGGAAAATCCCATGGACAGAGGAGCCTGGAAGGCTGCAGTCCATGCGGTCGCTGAGGGTCGGACACGACTGAGCGGCTTCACTTTCATTTTTCACTTTCATGCATTGGAGAAGGAAATGGCAACCCACTCCAGTGTTCTTGCCTGGAGAATCCCAAGGACAGGGGAAGCCTGGTGGGCTGCCGTCTATGGGGTCGCACAGAGTCGGACACGACTGAAGCGACTTAGCAGCCGCAGCGGCAGCAGGCCAAAAATAAATAGCCATACACATCTAACCTACACACTATGATTAAGATGGTATCATGTTCAGTTCAGTTCAGTTCAGTCACTCAGTCATGTCTGACCTTTTGCGACCCCATGAATTGCAGCACGCCAAGCCTCCCTGTCCATCACCAACACCCGGAGTTCACTCAAACTCATGTCCATCGAGCCAGTGATGCCATCCAACCATCTCATACTCTGTCATCCCCTTCTCCTCCTGCCCCCAATCCCTCCCAGCATCAGAGTCTTTTCCAATGAGTCAACTCTTCGCATCAGGTGGCCAAAGTATTGGAGTTTCAGCTTCAGCATCAGTCCTTCCAAAGAAATCCCAGGGCTGATCTCCTTCAGAATGGACTGGTTGGATCTCCAAGGGACTCTCAAGAGTCTTCTCCAACATCACACTTCAAAAGCATCAATTCTTCACCATTCAGCTTTCTTCACAGTCCAACTCTCATATCCATACATGACTACAGGAAAAACCATAGCCTTGACTAGACGGACCTTTGTTGACAAAGTAATGTCTCTGCTTTTGTATATGTTATCTAGGTTGGTCATAACTTTCCTTCCAAGGAGTAAGCGTCTTTTAATTTCATGGCTGCAATCACCATCTGCAGTGATTATGGAGCCCCCAAAAATAAAATCTGACACTGTTTCCACTGTTTCCCCATCTATTTCCCATGAAGTGATGGGCAGATTCCATGATCTTCATTTTCTGAATGTTGAGCTTTAGGCCAACTTTTCACTCTCCTCTTTCACTTTCATCAAGAGGCTTTTTAGTTCCTCTTCACTTTCTGCCATAAGGGTGGTGTCATCTGCATATCTGAGGTTATTGATATTTCTCCTGGCAATCTTGATTCCAGCTTGTGCTGCTTCCAGCCCAGTGTTTCTCATGATGTACTCTGCATATAAGTTAAATAAGTAGGGTGACAATATACAGCCTTGATGTACTCCTTTTCCTATTTGGAACCAGTCTGTTGTTCCATGTCCAGTTCTAACTGTTGCTTCCTGACCTGTATACAGGTTTCTCAAGAGTCAGGTCAGGTGGTCTGGTATTCCCATCTCTTGAAGAATTTTCCACAGTTTATTGTGATCCACACAGTGAAAGGCTTTGGCATAGTCAATAAAGCAGAAATAGATGTTTTTCTGGAACTCTCTTGCTTTTTCGATGATCCGGTGGATGTTGGCAATTTGATCTCTGGTTCCTCTGCCTTTTCCAGCTTGAATGTCTGGAAGTTCACGTATTGCTGAAGCCTGGCTTGGAGAATTTTGAGCATGACTTTACTAGTGTGTGAGATGAGTGCAATTCTGCGGTACTTTGAATTGCCTTTGGCATTGCCTTTCTGAAGGAGTCAGAGCAGGAAAGCTTATTCAAACAGAAGGTCCTTATCTTTTTCTTTCAGCCAAGAGATTAGCTGCAGCCATGAAATTAAAAGATGCTTACTCCTTGGAAGGAAAGTTATGACCAACCTAGATAGCATATTCAAAAACAGAGACATTACTTTGCCAACAAAGGTTCGTCTAGTCAAGGCTATGGTTTTTCCTGTGGTCATGTATGGATGTGAAAGTTGCACTGTGAAGAAGGCTGAGCGCCGAAGAATTGATGCTTTTGAAGTGTGATGTTGGAGAAGACTCTTGAGAGTCCCTTGGACTGCAAGGAAATCCAACCAGTCCATTCTGAAGGAGATCAGCCCTGGGATTTCTTTGGAAGGACTGATGCTGAAGCTGAAACTCCAATACTTTGGCCACCTGATGCAAAGAGTTGACTCATTGGAAAAGACTCTGATGCTGGGAGGGATTGGGGGCAGGAGGAGAAGGGGACGACAGAGGATGAGCTGGCTGGATGGCATCACTGACTCGATGGACGTGAGTCTGAGTGAACTCCGGGAGTTGGTGATGGACAGGGAGGCCTGGCGTGCTGCAATTCATGGGGTCGCAAAGAGTCGGACATGACTGAGTGACTGATCTCTCTCTCTCTCTCTCACCTCTCAGCTGCACTTCAATGCTCCAAGTCCTTCTCAGATTTTTCCCTAGGAATATTTTTCTTCTGTATTTTTGCACTAGTGGTAAATAACCCACCTGCCAATGCAGGAGACGTGAGAGACAGTGGTTCAATCCCTGGGTCAGGAAGATCCCCTGGAGGAGGGCATGGCAACCCACTCCAGTATTCTTGCCTGGAGAATCCTCATGGACAAAGGAGCCTGGCAGGCTATAGTCCATAGTGTTGCACAGAGTTGGACACAACTGAAGCGACTTACCACGTGTGTGCATTTTCTTTAATCTGCAGAACTCTTCTGTCTCTCTCTCATCCAGTTCTCTGATGATATAAGCAATGCCATATTCAATCTGGGGGATGATGACATGTTCAATGGCATTTGCACACCTATTGATTTAATAGCTTCATCCAAAGGAACAAAGGAAGTCTGCAGGGAAGCCAGTTCCAGCAGTAGTTCTTTGGCATGATTCCTCTTCAGTTTAGCCAACTGTTCCCCACCTCTGGCTAAACCAGTCAGTTTATAACTGTCAGTTCTTTCAGGGTGAAAGAACTGTATTCTTTCAAATACTGACAAAAGAACACCCTGCTACATTATCTTTCTTTGCTTTAATCTTCACTTGGGTTTTATTTACATTTTGGATAACTGTGAGGCTGAAGTCTACATGTTTTGTGTGGACATATGTTTTCACTTTTTTTAGGGTATATACTTGTGAGTGAAATTGCTGGGTCATGTGGCAACTCCACGTATAACATTCCAAGGAGTCACCAAACTGTTTTGTATAGTGTCTGTACCATTTTGCCTTCCCACCAAAAATGTATGAGGGTTTCTATTTCTCCACGTTTTCAACAATATTTGTTATTATCTACCTTTTTGGTTATAGCCACTGGTGGATCTGGCATGATATCTCATTGTGGGGACTCTATTCAATGTTTTGTAATGACTCTTGCCTAGAAAATCCCATGGACGGAGGAGCCTGGTAGGCTGCAGTCCATGGGGTCGCGAAGAGTCGGACACGACTGAGCGACTTCACTTTCACTTTTTGCTTTCATACATTGGAGAAGGAAATGGCAACCCACTCCAGTGTTCTTGCCTGGAGAATCCCAGGGACAGGGAAGCCTGGTGGGCTGCTGTCTGTGGGGTCGCACAGAGTCGGACACGACTGAAGCGACTTAGCAGTAGCAGCAGCACATTGGAAAAGAATCTAAAAGTGGAGTGGCTCAGGTGGTAAAGAATCTCCCTATAATGCAGGAGACCCAGCTTCAATCCCTGGGTCAGGAAGATCCCCTGGAGAAGGAAATGGCAACCCACTCCAATATTCCTGCCTGGAGAATTCCATGGACAAAGCCTAGTGAGCTACAGTCTAAGGGGTCACAAAGAGTAGGACACGACTGAGCACACATGTATATAAATAGCAAATTGCCCCAGCATCATTTATCAAGCAATGTATCCTTTTTACAGGGGTTGAAAAATGCCTCCATCATCACATAAACAGTAGCTCCAAGGAAATGTGTCCCTTTGCTGCTGCTGCTAAGTCGCTTCAGTCATGACCGACTCTGTGCGACCCCATAGACGGCAGCCCGCCAGGCTCCTCTGTCCCTGGGATTCTCCAGGCGAGAACACTGGAGTCGGTTATGTGTCCCCTTAGTCTTCGGTTTTTCATGCTGGGTGGCACACCACAGTGTCACACCATTTGGAAAACACCTTGCAAAGATTTTTCTTAAAGAGATAGTTGGAAACCTCCTAAATAAGTGATAATAATAGATTATGGTGCAGGCCACACAATCAACTTCGCACAGTGCTGCTGAAGACTTGACCTAGAGTGATCGGGCAAAAGCCCACTCTAGTTTCTTTGGCTCATGCAATTACCAGTGTTTTTCATTTTCCTCTTTTCTTCCATTCAAATCTTCAGTGGCTAAAATATTCAGAAGACAAACAATAAATGTTAATAAAACAAAAGCCCTTTCAAGAATTTAAATCCTAGACGGTTTAAAAGAACTCATGCACAGTACGTCTGGGTCCAGCACACAGAGTTATGCTGGGTTCGGCAGCTGCTGGAGTTGTTGGTGCCAAAGTCCACATGGCAGGCTCCCCAAGGGACATCCTTTCTTAGACCCCTGAGGCCCTCCCATCCTGACCCATCAAACCCTACTTCCCACAGCTGGCTCTCCCCTCCCTCCTCCTCTTGAGACAACACCAGGGGAAGCATCCCTTAATTGCATAACACAGGCAATGGGGTGGGAAGAAAGCAGGACACACCTTTCTCCAGGGAACAGGGAGTCCACACACTCTCCTCTCGGTGAAGGCCAATTGTTTTGGAAGCCACACAAAGGAGCTTCTACCTGAGCTTGGGGAGAACCAACATGGCGACCCAGATATGAGAAGGTGCTGGTGGGGAGGGGGCTGTAGACTGTAAAGACCACTTGGATATCCAGCATAAGCTATGTGGGAGGGTGGGGAAGAAAGGGTACAGGGCAGCAAGTGTGGTTCAGTCTCCACCTGAAAGGAAAACATGACCAAGAAGGTGGGGTTTGGATTTATGGGAATTAAGCAGTCTCATGTAGGACTTTGCACACTCGTGAGGCCTCTCCGCCTCCATTTCCTTTTTGAAATGATGGAGACAGTAATATCTATATCATTAGCACAAGTTCATGTCCCTGACATACAGTGAGGTCAAACACACCAAAACGTCCAAGTTTGGAGCAGCGAAAGGTTTATTGTGGGGCCATGCAAGGAGAAGGGTAGCTCATGCTCTAAAAAGCCCCAAGCTTCTCACAGTGTTTCTGCAAAGCATTTTTTTAAAAACTCAAGTGAGGGCAGGGGTCACAGGGTATGTGATCAGATCCTGCGCAATTGGCTGGTGATGAGGGAACAGGGTGGAGTCACAGGAGTTAACGTTATCAGTCCTGGGGCTGTGTACTCATGGTCATCATGTAGTTAGCATCTTCCATTTGGTGGGGGTTTTCACATCTGAGAAACAACTCGGGAAATGTGCATCAAATACAGTTCTCTTCAGAGAGGAGCTAAAGCAGAGGATAAGGGGGAAGACGTGTCCTGGGGAAGCCCCATAAGGTTGTGCTTGGTTATAAGATCATTAAGTAACACAATGATGTTAAGCACCCAGCAGGGCCTGGACTTTACTGAGTCGCATGTGTTCCTTCCCTCCACATGGCCCTCCTCACGTGCACGCACACAAACAACCCTCCCAGCCCTCCCTCCCACCCCCAGGCCTGGAATGTGCCTTTAAGCAAACCCGGTGCCAGCAGAGACCAGCAGGAAGAGTGTACACTGAGTCCCTGTCTCCCTTTGGGAGGCCAAGGGCAGGGACTGGGCCAGTCATGTGACTGCCCAGGCTCCAAGGTAAAAAAAGACCACAGCAGTGCAGGAAATACTGTGGCTGCAGCAGAAAAACCTAGGGCTGGTTTGTGTATATTGTATTTCTGGCCCAGCACATAGGCATTGTACAAATTAAACAAACAAATGGCCCTTTCGGCCTTGAGCTCAAAAGACTTTTGCCATTCTTCTGTTTCTTTCCCCCCACATGGTACTTCCCCTGTTGTTGGGGCCAGAAGCCAGAGAATTTTTCAATTCCTCTCCTCTCCATCCGCCCTGCCAAGTCCTGCCACTTCTGTTTTCTAAAAATGCACTTATCAAATCTAGAAAAAGGGTACTGATGAACCTATTTGCAGGGCAGGAATAAAAACAAAGACGTAAAGAATGGACATGTGACACAGAGCCGGAAGGGGAGTGTGGGATGAATTGGGAGAGTGGCATTGACCTAAAGACACTGCCTTGCGCAGCAATATGGATACAATGGGGAAAGGAGAGGGAGGGACAAATGACTTGAAAGAGCAACATTGAAACACACATTCCCATATGTAAAGTAGATAGCCAGTGGGAATTTGCATTGTGAGGAAGGGAGCTCAAACCTGGTGCTCTGGGACGACCTAGAGGGGTGGGATGGGGTGGGAGGTGGGAGGGAGGTTCAAGAGGGAGAGGACAGAGGTCCACCGATGGCTGACTCAGGCTGAGGTGTGGTAGAAACTAACACAATATTGTAGAGCAATTATCCTCCAATTACAAATAAAATAAATAAAATAATAAGAAACAATTCATTTTAAAAAATAATAGACGGCTAGTGGGAAGCTGCTGCACAGCACAGGGAGCTTAGCTCGGTGCTCTGTGAGGACCTGGGGGGAGGGGGACAGGGGAAGACCGAGAGAGAGGATACATGGACACATACAGCTGATTTACTTTGCTGTGCAGCAGAAAGTAACACAACATTGTAAAGCAATTAAACACATACACACAAAAGAAAAAAATTAAAAAAAAAATGGGACTCCGGTGAGCACTGTCCTTCCGGGACCCTGATCACAGGCTCTGTCTGCAGAACAACCCAGAAGCCCCCTCAGGGCAGGGTCCACCCAGGCCCAGTCAGTCCCCATGGTAGCTAAGTGGGGGCTTGAGGGGGGGGGTCTTTCCAAACCATGGATCCCACCACCGCCCCCCACCCCCTCTGAGGACAAGCCCCTCCACTCACCCTCTCTGCTGAGGCCCAGGGGGCCCTTGGATGCCTGCCTGTCACCTCTCCCCGGAATTCCCCTCCCACCCTCTCCCTTTCTGGGTGCTCCAGCCACACTGGCTTCCCTTTCTCTGAGTCCCCTACCTCCTGCAGGCTGCCCTGCTTCTGACAGCTTTGCAAAGCTTTCTCCCTGGCGGGGACCCCTGCCCCAAGGCTGCCCTGCCCTCCTACAGGCCTGGCTGCCCACCCTCTCAAGGTCCCTCACTTCCTTCTCTCGTAGCAGTTGTACACTCATTTGTTTTTCCCTTTGGTCTGTCCCCCCAAGGATCCAAGGGACAGACACTCGAACTTGGTTACTTGCAGGCTCTCCTATCTCAGTGTCCGGCCCAGAGTAGGTGTGAAGGTAATGCTTAGTGGACAGCTGAGTGACTGAATACGTGAAAGACGGAAGAAACTGATCAATGAATGACAGCAGACAGCCAAGCGCCCTTCTCTGACTCTTTAAGGGGCAATGCCTTGGCGGCGTGGGGAGAAGTCCCAGGCAGATGCCCACACACCTGACCTCAGGCTGGCTTAGAGCCCCAGGAATTCCCATGGGAACCTTGACTACTGAGCCTTGGCGAGAACTCAGGATCAGATGCTCCAGCACCCCCTCTCCAGGCTGTCTGCACTCCCTCTCTTCTTGTCCCCTCATCAGCAAAGCCTCATTGAACTCCTCCTGTGCACCAGGCATCTTCAAGGCACTGAGGATGCAGCCGGGAAGCAAACAGCCCCAGTTCTCAGGGAGCTTGACTCAAGTGCGGGAAGGGAGACCCCCTAAAGAGGGAGCAGCTGAGAGTGAAGCAAATGCCTTTTGGGATGGCCCGGAGCAGGGCTCTGGGATGGAGGTGACACCCTCTGATGATGGTGGGGGAGGGAGAGAGGTCAGGCAAGTCTCTCACCATCTCTGCTTTGGTATTTTCATCCAAATACCAAATACCAAATACCAGGCTGATGACAGTCTCTCCTCATAGGGACTTTATCACAGAAGTCAGGTCCCCCCTCACCTGTTCAAAGCCAGCAGCCGTGCCTTCTGTCACTAAGAACCCTGCAGGATGTCTCCATCGCCAGCTCCATGGCCCCCAGCCCTCACCTCCCTGAACTCATCTGCTCCTACCGCACCCCCAGCTCCCTCTGGGCATCCTGCTGCTCGTGAGTCAGGCCGGGCAGCGCATGGAGCAAACTCCACTCCCTTCCAGGTCATAGCTAGGGCAGGGCCATGACCAGAGCCCTGAACTGAAACTCAGGGTCTCACCTTCCCCGCCACTCATGCACACAGTCCACATGCTCAGGGTGACAGGAAGCTGAGGGCAGCAGCAGGTTTGTTTCGATGATTCTTCTAGAGCTATGAGGAGTTACAGAAGGAGAACTTCATGGTTGCCTACCACCTTGTTCCTGAGCAGGGCTATCCCACGGAGGTGTCTGGAGACCGTGCACTCAGCACAGATTCTTGTTCTGTATTGGCCAGAAAACAGTAAAGAGGGACCAGTTTTGTCCCAGATGCACTACCAGGCTTCCTACAGAGCTCTGTGCTGTTTCTGTCCCTGCCTTTCCCACCAGTAACATTCATCCAGCACGTTTGTATGTGTGTACTAAGTCACTTCAGCCGTGTCCAACTCTTTGCTACTCCATGGACTGTAGCCCACCAAGCTCCTCTGTCCATGGGATTCTCCAGGCAAGAATACTGGAGTGGGTTGCCATTCCCTTCTCTAGGGGATCTTCCCGACCCAGGGATCGAACCTGCATCTTTTATGTCTCCTGCGTTAGCAGGCTCCACTTAGGAGCCCCCCCCTCTCTCTCTTAAGTGGCTAAGTCGTGTCCGACTCTTGCAACCCCATGGATTGTAGCCCGCCAGGCTCCTCTGTCCATGGGATTCTCCAGGCAAGAATGCTGGAGCGGGTTGCCATTTGTATGCAAGCATAAGGCTGTGGGATCAACTGTGTTAACAGCTAACTCGAACAGAGAGCAGAAAAAAACAGGGTGAAGATTTGCTGCTGTGTCCAGAAGAACCAATTCATTCAGCAGAGCTCAGGAAAGGCTGCATGGAGGAGGAGGCCTTGAGCTGAGCCTTGGGAAAGATAAGATAACTCCCAGTGCAGGGCTGGGAGGTGGCTGATGGAAAGGGGCGAAGGCCAGAAGGTGGCCTCTCTTGGCCAATCCTGACCAATCCTGGCAGTCCTGGCCATAGGGAACCTCAGCCTAGAGGGAGAGGGGGCAGAGGGTGTGGTGGGGTTGGGGAGAACAGCCTAGTTCCAGATAAACAACTTTGACATCTCTCATTAGCAGGGGACCTGGGCTGCTGGAGAAGCAATTCCCATTGTTTCTGTTTCCTCCGTGGGGGGCTGTTTGAAAGCAGGCGGCAGGCCTCTGATTGTCAGTGGCCTTGAGAGCTTCTTAAGAGCTCAAGAGGAAGGCAGAATAGGAAACGACCCCCTTGAAGAAGTAAAAGCTAAACAAGGATCAAACGACAGTGCCCGTGGTTTTGTAAGAAGTAGGCTCTGAGAAAATTCCTCTGACTCAGATACCAGTGCAAGGAGGGACCATCCATTTCAAACTTATAATTTTACAGAAAAGGATGCCCAGTTTCCAGAAAGTGATGTGACTGGTTCAAGGCCACGCAGGCGATTGCTTTCCTGACTCCCTGTGCCATGCTCAGATTGCTTCCTGAGGTTGAGAGCAGGTGAAAGGGAAAACCCAGGTCCCTTCTCCTTCCCTCCTGTGTTAGCAGAGGATGGGCAATTGCCAGCCAAGCAGGACAACCCCTTCCAGGTGCCCATGAAGACTCAGGTCACAGGAAGGGACTCAGTGCAGCTCTCAGGTGGGGGCGGCTCCCTCACCCCCTTCCTGCCCACTGGCCTCCCTGGCTCTAAGGCCTAGGGTGTCTGCGAGACCAGGTTCCAGCCCCGCCAATCAGGAGAGTGAAGGGCAATGGTTACACTCATAGCAGAAGGCACATCCTTGGCAAAGGCCTTCAATTGCCAGAGTCAGTGACTCAGATGGGGGCCTTTCCCCATTCCCCGTGCCCTGCCAGTGGCCCCTCTCCAGCCACCCTGGGGTACTCACCTCTGGGCCTTTGCACGGGGCCTCCCATCATCTGAAGCCCCTCCTTCCTCCTCTGCCTGGGCAGCTCTGCTTAACCTACAGGCCCCAGCTCTCTCACCCCTGCCTTTTGGAAAGCCTTCTCAAGATGGGTGGAGGGGCCCTCCTTTTGAGTCCCTGGGTCCCCACATGCACACGCTTATCACATGGGATTTTCTGAAACCCTTTGATTGACTGCAAGTTCCCTCAGGGCCAAACTTTCCTTTGTTTATTCTAGAAATAGGAACACCACAATGACATAATATTGAGTGCTTTCTATGCGTTTCATTGTGGTGAGAATTAACTCACTCTCTCCTCCTGATGGCCTTCTCTGGTGGCTCAGTGGTAAAGAATCTGCCTGCCAAGGCGAGGGTGGGATGATTTCAGAGAACAGCACTGAAACAGGTATATTGCCATATGTAAAATAGATGACCAGTGTGAGTTTGATGTGTGAAACAGGGAACCCAAAGCCGCTGCTCTGGGACAACCCAGAGGGATAGGGTGCGGTGGGAGGTGGAAGGGAGGTAGGGGGTAGGGGTTGAGGATGGGGAGGACACATGTGTAACCATGGCTGATTCATGTCGATGTATGGCAAAAATCATCACACTATTGTAAAGTAATTATCCTCCAATTAAAATTAATTATTAAAAAAAAAAAAAAAAAGAATCTGCCTGCCAAGCAGGAGAGGCACATTCGGCCCCTGGGTTGGGAAGATCCCCTGGAGAAGGAAATGGCAACCCACTCCAGGATTCTCCCCTGGAGAATCCCATGGACAGAGGAGCCTGGTAGGCTACAAAGGGTGCCTGAACAACAGCAAGGACAACTCCTTCGAATAACTCTACAAAGTGGTTAGTGGGGCGAGGTCAGAGGGTGTAGACACAGCAATGTACCACCCACATGTGTCTGCTGGGAGCGCTGTGTGCAGACAGCGTTTCAGTGAAGAGCCCTTTCAGGATTGCCTCAGCCCCTGAGAGCAGCTTCGATTAAAGGTGCGTGCCCCCTTCTCCTTGGGGATTGATCCCAAGGCGGCCCCAATAACCACCCTGCCCATGAATCTGCAACGGCCCGTCTGCCACTGGGGTACAGAGCAGAACCCCTCGTCCCGATGCCTCCAGTGGAGCAGTCCCACCACCTAGCATGGTGCCGGCTGCTGACTAGAAACTGGCACTCGCCATCTGCTTCTGCAAGAATGAAGTCACCAGCCCCTGTAGTCTCTGACCTTTAACACTCCCCCTGAAAGGAGTTCAGGGCGGAGATCAGGAATAAAGCATGCTGTGCTCTTGGGAAAATGGGCAGAACAGACTGTCAGATAATTAGAAATACTCAGGAGAAGATTTTATGAACCCAAATTCTTGCATCTTGTCCCATCTAGAAAAGCACAAAAGACATCTGCTCCAGGTGACTAGCAGCAACCTGCCAAAACGTGAGCTTGCCTGCATCTTCCTTCCTCAAAATCACATATACTCTGACCTCCCCCATCTCTTTGGAGCAGTTCCCGGAGCTATCTGAGAGGCCATCTCCTGGGTTAGAGTCCTCATTCTGCCCCAAATAAAACTTAACTCACAGGTCTCAGGCATTTTCTTTTTTCAGTCAACACAGAACACAGTAAGCACTCGAAATGTATTGTAGTAAAGAAGACGTGATATCCACATACAATGGACTATTCATTCAGCCATGAGAAAGAAGGAAATCTTGCTATTTGTGACAACACGATGGACCTTAAGAATATCATGCTGAGTGAACTAAGTCAGACAGAGAAAAACAGATACTGTGTGATCTCACTTATATGTGGAATCTAAAAAAAAAAGCTAACCTTGTAAAAACAGAAAACAAAATGGTGATCTCCAGGGCCTGGGAGCAAAAGAATGGGAGCGATGTTGTTTAAGGGCATATGTGCTTAATGGCACAGTCATGTCCAACTCTTTGTGACCACATGGACTGTAGCCCTGTGGGAGAGAAAGAAAAAAAATCAATGAGATTTTTCCAGGTAAGAATGTGAGTGTGTATTTGCCTCCCTGGTCCTCACAGTTTATAATACCTAGCCAGTAGTTCCCCTGCAGCTATATGGAGGGAGGGAAGAGTCTCCAACCGTCCGCACCCTCCTGAGCTTTCCCACTGACGTTCAGGCTGCCTGTTTGTCTTTTGAACAGTCTGTGCCCCAGAGGATTGTCAGGACTTCTGGATCCCCATGTTACAGATGAGGCCAGTCTGGGTGTTTGGAAACAAGGCCACTGGCAAACCAAACTGAAAAAAAAAACCATTCAGGGTGAAAGTTCAGAGTCCTTCCTCGTGGCTGGAAGAGACTAGAAGCTGTAAACAGCCCCTTTCCTGTCCTTGTCCATCCTCTGCAGCCGGTGATCTTGTTCCTCCTACCGCTCTTGCA
Organism: Bubalus kerabau; assembly: GCF_029407905.1. Classification (NCBI taxonomy): domain Eukaryota; kingdom Metazoa; phylum Chordata; class Mammalia; order Artiodactyla; family Bovidae; genus Bubalus; species Bubalus kerabau. The sequence goes on along the minus strand of NC_073628.1, from coordinate 78,192,768 downwards.
CTCACACCCCCAGCACAGCCCAGCTCTCCTGCAGCCTGGGTTGTTTTCCAGCAAAGGGACAGGTGGGGCTCTCATGTGATCTGGAGGACCCTGGAAGCCACTCAAAGCAGATAAAGGATATGTTTCGGGGCAATAGAGAAAAACACTAAGGACGAATGTGGCGGCAGGCTGTCTCCGCTTCCCCACCCCTCCACACTGCCGGGTTTCCTCCGTTGTAGTCTCCACCCCATACCTCCTCCATCTCTCAGGCCTTCTTTTCCTTCCCTCCCACAGGTCAGGACACAGGGAGAGCTGAGCTGAGGAGCTTGCCCAGGGCCACAGGGCTGGAGGATGCCAGCGCTGTTCCTGTTCTACAGGGTGGCTTCCTGCTACCCTTGGGGCTCTGGCACGTGGCCCAGGGACCCAGGGACAAACAAGGGAGGACTGGCTCCATGGACGCACAGTTACCAGTCAATGAGAACAGTAGCTGTGGCTGCAGAAATCATGCCAAGCGAGTATGGCAAAATAAATTCAACCGCACTGACTTGGGGTCACAGATCCTTTCTGCTGTCCAGGCCCTTGTCCCCACTCTCTGCCTTGGCCATGGCAAAGTGGCAACTCAGCAAGCACAGCATCTCAAGAATCCAGAGTATGATGGGAGGGTAAGCACCCTGAGGTGTTTTTTTAATATATTTTTAATTTTAATAATTTAAATTTTAATAAAATTAAATTTTATTATTAAATTTAATAATAAAATTTAGTTAAATTAATTAAATTAATTTTAAATTTAAAATATTAAAATATTTTAATGTTTAAAATTTTTAATTAAAAATTTAATATAATTTTTAAATATATTTGTTTATTAATTTGGCTGTGCTGGGTCTTAGTCATGGCATGCAGGATCTTTAGCTGCAGCATGGGAACTCTTTCATTACACCATGTGGGATCTAGTTCCCTGACCAGGAATCGAACCTGGGCCTCCTGCATTGGAACCTCAGAGTCTTAGCCACTGGACCACCAGGGAAAGTCTCCCTCATGTTTTGTTTGGAGGGTTTTTTAACTACCTGGATCCATAATGTCAGAACCAGGAATGCACATTGGATGTAATTCCATTTAAAGCATCGCTCTTCCTCATGGTTGCTGGTGGTAACAGGAGCCTGAGAGGAAAGGAAACAAGAGGCCGCTGAAACTGGCCAAAAAGGGAAGCTGTGGGTCCTGGTTTCAGGCTTCCTGGCCACAGCATTAGAGCAGAATCCCCTACCTTCTCTGAGCTTCAGTTTCATTATCCATAAAACTCAGATAATAATAATAGCTATCATGTTGATTTTGTTAGTGAGAAGGAGATGAAATGGAGAATTAAACAGATGTCGTGAAACCACGGGCTTCCCGGGTGGCTCAGTGGTAAAGAATCCACCTGCCAATGCAGGAGGCGCACTTTCAATCCCGGGGTTGGGAAGATCCCCTTGAGGAGGAAATGGCAACCCACTCCAGTATTCTTGCCTGGAGAATCCCCATGGACAGAGGAGCCTGGCAGGCTACAGTCCTTGGAGTCACAGAGTTGGACATGACTTGGTGGCTAAACAACAATAACATGAAGCCACCCAGCACAATGCCTTATGGACTGAAAGAAAAATGCAAAAAGCAGAAGTTGTGAGTTAAGTTTCATTCATGGATCTTACTGAGGACTATAGCCCAGGAGACAGCTTCTCAGCTAGCTCTGAGGAACTGCTCTAAAAAAGTGCATGGTCAGGCCACTCCAGAGGGCTGTTCTTATGCTCTCTGTACATCCCCCCCTCCCCACCTTCTGCTGGACCAGTGCCTGCTTCACCTATACCCTACTCATATGACTGAGCTTCCTACATACTTGTCTCAGGCCCCAGCTAATGATTGTTCCTAACAGCTTATGAAAGGGGCAGTGAAGGGCATACCCCCTTGCAGATTTCCCTGGTAACCATTGTGCCAACCTGACCTAACACCCCCTGTAACTGCTAACCTCCTTCTGCCCATGGGAGCAAAGCGTGTCACTGCAGGACCCTGCTTCAGACATTCCCCCAGTCTTCAAACCACTGATGTCTCTGTCACTGACTCCAGGCTCAGTCTTTGATCTCAGGGCAGCCCACCAAGAGGTAAGGGAGGAGGCAGGAGAATTATACTGGGTCTCTTTGCTATCTGGAGTGATCCCATACCATAAGTGAGCTAACCACCTGGAGATAAAGTATAAACCTTAGAACTCCTCATTCTCCTGTTGCTATTTATGTACATAATTGAAATTCCAAGTTAAAAGATGAAAATGTATGCTCTTTTCTTTTTGCTGGGGAAAACATGCAATCAGGCATAAAAATATGATTGATAATCACAAAGATCAGATGTTTCAAGTTAATGGTTTTAGTGCTTTTCTATGCATGAGAAGGTCTGTCTAGTCAAGGCTATGGTTTTTTCCAGTGGTCATGTATGGATATGAGAGTTGGACTGTGAAGAAAGCTGAGCACCGAAGAATTGATGCTTTTGAACTGTGGTGTTGGAGAAGACTCTTGAGAGTCCCTTGGACTGCAAGGAGATCCAACCAGTCCATTCTGTAGGAGATCAGCCCTGGGATTTCTTTGGAAGGACTGATGCTGAAGCTGAAACTCCAGTACTTTGGCCACCTCATGCAAAGAGTTGACTCATTGGAAAAGACCCTGATGCTGGGAGGGATTGAGGGCAGGAGGAGAAGGGGACGACAGAGGATGAGATGGCTGAATGGCATCACTGACTTGATGGACGTGAGTCTGAGTGAACTCCGGGAGTTGGTGATGGACAGGGAGGCCTGGCGTGCTGCGATTCATGGGGTCACAAAGAGTCAGACACGACTGAGCGACTGAACTGAACTGATGCATGAGAAGATGGGAGAATCTTAGGTCATTGAAATTTTTTCCTTAGATATGCATGCTAACTTTTGAGCCAGTATATCCAAAGCACAGGTTGCTTCCTGCTTTTCCCCATCCTGAACTCCCCTTGAGGGCAGTGCCCTATAGTTGGGCATCTGCAGTGGTCAATGGCTTGATCCTTGCAGAACTGGAATGACAGGTGACATTTTTTTCTTTACAGCCTAGTATCTAGTAGGTGTTTGATGCATCTTGGTTCCCCTCTCTGATCCTACTGACAACAAAGCCACGACCGGGGGAGCAGGTAGCACGGAGTCCAGCCACAGGAGCAGCTCACTGATTTACTGAAATGAAATGAAGAAAGACAAATTCAAGTCTGATTTTGTTTGGAAAAATAATAGTGATGACAAAAAGTGCATAAATCATCTATGCCCTTTTCAACTCCAAAGACCTCAAAATACACAAACCATTGCCCACAATATAAAATGTCTCTGCTTCCTAGCTCCTTTCCTGTGGGCGTGATAATCCCTAACTTGTGCATGCTTGCTCAGTCGCTAGGTCATGTCTGACTCTTTTGTGACTCCATGGACTGAAGCCCGCCTGGTTCCTCTGTTCATGGAATTTTTGAGGCAAGAATACTGCAGCAGGTTGCCATTTCCTACTCCAGGGGATCTTCTCAACTCGGAATCAAACCCACATCTCCTGTGTCTCCTGCATTGACAGGCAAATTCTTTACCACTGAGCCACCTGGGAAGCCAAATACCTAACTCAAGACTCTTTAAAAAATGGTTAACGAAGTTGAACAAGTAAAGGGTTTTTCTGATGGATAGGTCTCCCTGGGGAAAGGCGGGAAGGAAAAGAAAGATTATATCACCACATTCTACTTCTGCAGCAATTCTAAACATCTTCTATAGGAACCCAAACAAAACAATACAAGTCATCTCCCTTCACTTTCAATGAGGAAAGCTAGTCTGCATGGAAGTGGTTCACTCTGGAATTACAGGGCAAGCAAGGGAAGAAAGCATGCCCTCTCAGCTCTGTGTCTGTCAGCGCATTTGCCGGGATTCTTCTGTCTGCTTTGAACCAGATACATTTATTTAGAGCCTTGTCAACAGATGCTGCAAGAGGAATCACCTGAGAAACACTTTTAAAAAAAGCAGAGCCAGTGCTCGAAGGTGGTGGGTCCTGGTCCTAAAGTGTCTCTAGATGGAACTGCAGGGTGCAGGGCACCAGGCAGCCCTGGGGCGTTGGGCAGGCAACCCTCTGCCTTTGCCTCCATTCCTCTTCCCTCTCCCTCTGCTCCTGTGTGGCTTGTGCACCCACTGGGTTCCAGCACTGCACATTCTAGAAAATCTGAAGAGACTTTCTTTCTCTTTGGCTATGATGGAGTGGCTTGGCTCGAAACAACTTTGTCTCTTAAAAACAATATCCCATGTATTATTTTTTTGTAGTTTGTTTTTATTTTTTAAATTTATTTTTAATTGGAGGATAATTGATTTACAACATTGTCTTGCTTACCACAGTGTGAATCAGCCATAATATACACACGTCCCTTACCTCTTGAACCTCCCCCCCGCCACCTCCCACCCCATCCCACCCCTCTAGGTTGTCACAGAGCACTGGACTGAGCTCCCTATGTTATACAGCGACTTCCCATTAGCTATCTATTTTATATGTGATAATGTATATGTTTCAATGCTACACTCTCAATTCAAACCACCCTCTCCTTCCTCTGCTGTGTCCAAAGTCCGTTCTCTATGTTTAAGTCTCTATTCCTGCCCGGTAAATAGGTTCATCAGCACCATTTTTCCAGATTCCATATATAAGCGTTAATATACAAAATTTGTTTTTTCTCTTTCTGACTTACTTTACTCTGTATAACAGTCTCTAGGTTCATCCACCTCATTAGAACTAACTCAAACATGTTCCTTTTTATGTCCGAATAATATTCCATTGTATATATGTACCACAACTTTATCTGTTCATCTGTTGATGGACATCTAGGTTGCTTTCATGTTCTAGATATTGTAAATAGCACTGCTAAAAACATTGGGCTACATGTGTCTTTTCCAATTATGATTTTCTCAGGCTATATGCCCAGTAGTGGGATTGTTGGGCCACGCATTATTAATTTTTCCCCATTTCCACCATGAGTGGTCAGGGAGTTTGAGCTTTTCTTATTCAGGAACCATCTAGGCTTTTGGCAAAATCATGGAGCCTCACAGATGCAGCCTATACAAGGATGCTGAGGGCATTTGTTTTAATTCTGTGTATAATTTGTATTGGGCTTTCCCGGTGTCTCAGCAATAAAGAATCCACCTGCAATGTGGGAGCTGCAGGAGACACTGGTTTGAATCCCTGGGTCGGGAAGATCCCCTGGAGGAGGGCATGGCATGATGAAATAAACTTACAGGAACATCTATAACCGTTTCACAACATTTTGGGGGATGATGGCATCACAAAGTTAAATTCAGTTCATCTCTGCTCTTGTAGAAGGATGGGGGAGGCATGATAGGTGCAAAACCTGTCACAGCAGCTGCCTGAATCTAAAATCGCACTGAGGGCTTCCCAGCCCCACAACCACTTTCTGCTGAGGGCACTGCATGCCCAGGAATATTGGTGAATGCACAGGGAGGTGTGAGTTCAAATCCTGCTTCCGGGCGCTTCTTGGTCAGACACCAGTTGGAGCTTCTCCGACAAAACACAAGTGGTGGGCAAGGGGCCAGTGTGGGTGATTCCAAGGCAACGGAGGACCTCAGGGATCTGGCTTCTGCTTTGTCCTAAGCCTCAGGGTGGGTTGACATGCGTGGCCCCTACCCTGTCTGGATGGGTAATGACAGCTTGTTCGGATGCTCCGGTAGGGCTGAATGAGTATGCATGCTTCATGGGCTCATCAAGCACTGACACCTGGCTGACCCCAGGTTCCATTTTGGAGCCCACTGGCCCATGCAACCTGCAGCTGTCCCTGGCACCAGCATCTCCCAGTTCAGGCAGGTCAGTGACTACTTCAGAATCTTCTAGACTGTGGTAGAAAATGCAGATTCCTGGCCCCACTCTAGACTCTCTAAATCCAAATCGGAGGTTCTGGAAATCATTTTTAACCAACACATGAGCTGAGGCTCCTACATAGACACCTCTTCTACTGAGCTTCTGGAGAACTCACTCCCCCCGACCTTGTGTCCAGGGAGTCAGGGTCCCTATCCCTTCCCTTGGTCTTGGGGAGAAGCCTTGGGCTCCTGCTGGGGGCCCCAGGGAGGTATCCCTCACTCTCTGGGGTGGAGGAGAAAAACTTCACACATAGAAACATTAGACAAATCAGGTCTTTTATTTACAGACTATGATGAAGAAAACATACAAAAGAAGCCTCTTGGTCAATCATGTAAAGGGAAAGCTCTAAAATTCAATTTTTAGTAGAGTGTGGATGCTGATATTAAAAAAAAAAAAACTGAAGAGAAAGAAAAGGCAGAAAGGTAAACTGCAGCATGGGTACCCTGTCTTGGAGGAAATGACAACTCAGCTGAGTGTTTAGAACGGTTCATTTTCTGTGCACAGACCTTCACAGGGATGGTCCTGGGAAGTTTCGACTTTTGTAATTTCTGGGTTAATTCTTAACCAGAATTCCAAAACGTAGGGGCCAAATGTGTTTGGCCTTACAGTGTCTCTATCTTGGGGCTGGGGTGGGAAGCTCGCCCTTGGATGGGCCTTGGCCGCTCTTGTCCCTCCCAGGTCACACTCGAGGTCCCCCGAGAAACTCAACAGGGTTCTCTGGGTCAAGTCTGCAGTGCTGGGCCACCAGGAAGGCGTGCTCCCAACCCACGCAGGCTCCTTCCCCCCTCTGCCTTTCCTATGATCAGCAGTCCTGACTCTCTTTCCCACTAAACGAAGCTCTGCTTTTCTTTCCACTGATGTCTCCTTTTCCCTGACCCCCAGTGTGGCCGGGCATGCTATAATTATCTTACATGTGTGAAAATGTGCCGTTGGTGCTAACACAGGGCCATTTCTATTCTCTTTTTGTCACAAATATGAATGATGCAGGAATTAGGTCCCAGCTCACCTTCAATGATGAGCCTCCAGGACGTGAAGCAGAATCTAGCTTCATAGCTACAACACTCTCCCCTCCACTCATTCCTCTTTCTGTCCATCTGTCTGTCTTCCAACCTTCTCCACTTCCTGGCTAGGTTTGACGGGTGAAGCGTGAGCAACTGAGCCTTCATTCCCCAGGAAAACTTCACAGGGCAACAAGTAGGTGTCATCACCGAACCTGCAGTCTGGTTCATAATACCTATTTCGAACTGGAAATTATTATTCTGGAAACCAGGTCAGAACAGGGGCGTGTTGTGGGGGTTGGCAGTGGGCACCTCCCTATCCAATGACTCAGTGGCAGTCCACAGATCATCCTCCAGGCCGAGGACTCTCACCTACCCCAACTTTTTGAATCCAGCTGAGATGATGTCAAATTGGGCAGCACAGGAGAGGAAAGTCTACTCCAAGGGCAGCCAGTGTGAGCTCACGGGCCTCAGAGGGTCTGGAAGCATCAGCGTGGCACTGGCTGACCACCTAGCCTCCCCTCGCCCACATCCAGAGCCTAAGACTTTTCAACACTGATAACCCAGAGCTGGTCCCCGTGCTTCCACTTCTCTCATCCAGCATCCTCCTGCTTCCTTCATACCTTCTCCTACTTTCTGGTTCCTTTTCTAAATCATACACTTCCTTTCTAGGTGTTTTTCTCTCAAGACAGAGCACCCGCTGTCGGTTTGATGCCAAGGATAACGGGGCTGATGGTACCTGGCAGCTGGGTCAGGAAGCCCATGACCTCAGCTGGCTATCTGCCTGCAGGTGGCTCTGGCCAGCCCCACATACGGCCAGGCTGGAATGGGCTGGACTGGGCCCGGCCGCCGTTAGGAGCCCTCCCTCCCTCAAACCACCCACACTTGAACTTGCTGATCCTCCTTCCCCCATCACCACACTCATGTCAGAGAAGGTGGAAGTGACAAGCTTTCATCTACTTGAAACAGTCATGACACAGTGTCAACATGGTTTTCAAAGCATTGGTGCCTTCAAAGAGATTTTTCTTTCCTCCTTCTTCTCAAGCCTGTAATTAAACTTCTGGTGGCAAAGGAGTGCAGAAAGGAGATGCGGGGATGACTTTAGGAACAAACAGTTCCTTGGGTACCCTCAGAACCGAGGCAGGCACAGGCTGGGAGCTCTGTCAGCCTGAGAACTTTCCAGAATCGAGCAAATTGGCTCACTCCAAATCAAAATCCCCCACCTCCCACCTCATCCCTATTCACCACTCTGCTGCCCACCCAGAGCACTGGCTCCGGCCAAGTGTTTGCCTCTCAGCCACCCCCTGCCATCTTTCATGGGGAGCTCCAGTTTTAGCAAACTCTTGCTAATCCCAAACCTGACCTCAGCCTAATTCTCTGCAGGATTGTCCACTAGAGCCACCTGTGTCCGAGAGATATGGACGCTCAGCAGATGGATGGGGATGACTCATCCATGACATTCATCCAATTCAACCAAGACAGTTTTTTTCTCTTCCGAGTATTCTGTGGGCTCAAGTCTGAAATGCTCCTGGGTTCGGACTGTTCCCAGAACAGAGGCTTCCGATTATTTTTGCAGGGTCCACCCAGGCAGCTCCCACTAGCGGACGAATGACACCACGCTGGTGGCCACGCCGAATGGGGCAGAGTAGGCGGCGGCGAATCCCTGCAGGCCGACCACGATGTAGCGGCATCCTTTGGTGATAACCTTCCCAACGTTCTATTTTTTAGGAACAGAGGAGAAAAGCAAAGGGTTAGATGAGGCAACTTTGTGATCTTTCATGCATAATGGTGCCATACATACAGAATCATCTCGCCTCACTTTCCCAGGGCAAACGAGGAAGTCAGCAATTTCCCACCTCTCTGGCACCCCACATGGAACCCCATCGGAAGAACATGCGGGGGATCAGAACAGACCTCAGCACCTTGACAAGGGCTTTCCAGCCCCACAAGTTTCCAGGTAATTCAAAGATCTTCTTGGAGACAACCGTGAAGCTGCTAGTTCTAAAACCAAACGAGGGGACTTCCCTAGTGGTCCAGTGGCAGGACTCCATGCTCCCAGTGCTGGAGGCCTGGGTTCAATCCCTGGTCAGGGAACTAGATCTCACATGTCACGACTAAGACCTGGCACAACCAAATAAATATTTGTAAAATTTTAAACCAAACCAATAGTGTTGTATTATTTGAAACAAAGCCTACTCTCCTCTGTTACTGGATCGGAGGAGGGCTGGGTCAAGTCTTCCTTCATTCACCTGAGCTGAAAGCCCACCCAGTCCTCCGTCTCAGCCCAGGACACGCCCCGTCTGATCCACATTTTGTGTCTCTAAAGTCTCCTGCAGCTCTGTCATTGTTGTGCCCACGGTTTGGGGTTCCTGATACAATTCTACACTCCTTAATGGTAAGGGCTGGGCCTTACTTTCTTGGTATCCATTCTTCCTCTTCCTTGTCTTGAAGGCTTGGTGCCGGTCAGAGGGTACCAAGGGATTCAAATGCAGTCGCAACAAAGGAATGAAGACCACCACCACCAGCTAATACTGACAGTGCTGCTGCCCCCCCCTTTCTCTCCCCACCCCCAACTTCTGTCTCCATGACGACGACATTTGTGGAGGTGACCTGGATGCCATCATACATCTCGTCTGTCCGTCCTCAATGCTTCCAGCTCCAATGACCACTTAAAATCCCTGATCACAATTGCAAGCCTCACTCTGACACCAACACTGCCTGACCAGCCTGGTCCGTTGGTCCAGTAGGCTGACTGTCCCTCTCTCCCAGATAGGATTTCTTACGTCTTCCTTTCTCCACAAGCCCCCAGCACACATGAACACACACTGTGTCCATACCCTCATTAGATGATCCCACTTTATCTCTCACTGAAAGTCTCAGAAGTCATTGGGGAACCCAGTCATGCTCTACCACTGTCTACACCTGCCCTGACTTCTCCTCCCACCTAGCCATGTCCCAGGGGGAAAAAGTACCCCTACGGCCATTCCCTTGCCACTTGCTTTTGGTACCCTCTTCCCCTTCCCCCCAGCTTTCTCTTCTCCAACATTATCACCCTCTTCCTCCCCATTGGATCACCCCCCCTTAGCTCACACATATGCTTAGCTGTCCCCTTAACTCCACGGCCTTCTCTAGGTCCTGCCCACGTCACGCCAAACCAATGGAAAGAGTCATCTGCACACACTGCCTCTACATCCCCACTCCTTATTCTTTCGTCCTCTACTCTGACCCATCCAGGATGGATTGGCCATGGCCATCTGACACCACCACGTTGTCTGAGCCAGTGAGCACCTTTCTGTCTTCCTCCTGACTCCTGGCCGCTTTGGATACTTCATGAAACAGTCATTTAGATTTTTCCCTTACCTCACACGAAGTCCTTCTTTAGCTTTCTTTTCTATTTTTTAACATTTTTTAAATTGAAGTATAGTTGATTTACAGTGTTTCAGATATACAGCTGCTGCTGCTGCTAAGTCACTTCAGTCATGTCCGACTCTGTGCGACCCCATAGACAGCAGCCCACCAGGCTTCCCCGTCCCTGGGATTCTCCAGGCAAAAACACTGGAGTGGGTTGCCATTTCCTTCTCCAATGCATGAAAGTGAAAAGTGAAAGTGAAGTCGCTCAGTCGTGTCTGACTCTTCATGACCCCATGGACTGCAGTCCACCAGGCTCCTCCACCCATGGGATTTTCCAGGCAAGAGTACTGGAGTAGGGTAAATATATCTGTATATGTGTGTGCTGTGCTTAGTCACTCAGTTGTGTCCAATTCTTTGCGACTCCATGGACTGTAGTCTGCCAGGCTCTTCTGTCCATGGGGATTCTCCAGGTAATATATATATACACACATATATGTATATGTGTATATATATATATATATATATATATATATATGACAGGATCATTTGCTGTATGTCTGAAACATTGTAAAAAGGATATATTATATATCCATCTATATAGATAGATAGAGACTTTTTCAGATTTTTTCCATTACAGGTCATTATAAGATACTGAATATGGTTCCCTGTGTTATAGGGTAGGTTCTTGTTATTTATCTATTTTATGTACAGTAGTGTATAGGCTAATTCGAAATTTCTAACTTATCCCTCCTCCCCCTCTGGTAACCATAAGCTTGTTTTCTATGTCTGTGAGTTTATTTCTGTTTTGTAAGTAAGTTCATTTGTTATCTCTCTTTTTTTTTTTGGTTTCCACATATGAAAGTGAAAGTTGCTCAGTCGTGTCTGACTCTTTGCAACCCCATGGACTACACAGTCCATGGAATTCTCCAGACCAGAATACTGGAGTGGGTAGCCTTTCCCTTCTACAGGGGATGTTCCCAACCCAGGGATTGAACCCAGGTCTCCTGAATTGCAGGCAGATTCTTTACCAGCTGAGCCACAAGGGAAGGCCCACATATAAGTGGCATCATCTGATGTTTGACTCTGACTTATTTCTCTTAGTATGATGATCTCTACGTCCACACATGTTGCTGCAAATGGCATTATTTTGTTCTATTTTTAATGGCCCTCCTCAGGTTTCTTCACTGGATTATTCCTTCAATCAAACTTTAAAATGTTATTCTTCAGTACTGTTCCTTATTTTTTATTTTAAAACATGTTTTGGCCTAGAATTTCTCCACAGGTGATGTCATCCATTTCCAATGACTTTGAGTATTTCCTGTATGCTGATAAATTCCAAATTTATATCTTTGGCTCCTACTCAGATATTTACCTCTCTATTTGAGGTCTCTGCTTTTTGAGGACTCATGATTCCTCTGGCAAACACTCTTCCTTGCTGCAACAAATAGACAAATCTAACTTCGACTGGCTACTCGTGTGTTCCTAGAGGCCTTTGGTTATTAGGCTTCAACAAGAAGGGAGCACCAAGGAGTTAAGTTTATTTGTGATTATACAGCTGGTAAGAGGCAGAGCTGAACTTCAGTCCCAAAGAAATCTCATCTCAGGGTCTGTGTCCTTCACTCCCACATACACTTCCCTTCTTTCATGAAGGCAGATGTAACCTTGCAGTTGCTTGTAGCCTGGGCATAAAGTCCACCCCTGTCACTTACTTAACTTTCCTTGGCCTCAGTGTCTTCACCTATATAATATTTGGTAACCACCTCACTGGGTAAAGAGGATTAAATGGGTTTATGCAAGGAAAGTACTTAGAACAGTTTTTTCAGTTGCTAAGTTGTGTCTGACTCTTTTGAGACCCCCATGGACTACAGCCTACCAAGCTTCTCTGTTCATGCGATTTCCCAGACAAGAATACTGGAGTGGGTAGCCATTTCCTTCTTCAGGAGATTTTTCCTACCCAGAGATTGAACCCTTATCTCTTGCATTGGCAGGCGGGTTATTTACGAGCAAAGCCCACTAGAACAGTGCCTGGCACCAAATCCGGCAGTACTGGAAAATAACCTCTGCTTCTTTTTACTTTATAGTAGTTTAGGTTTGTGGTAGTAATTTTAAAATCTAAGATATTTTGTTGTCTGTTGAGGGAAGTTTCTTAAGACTGTACTTTCTTATGATTTCTGGCTTATTTCGGCTTTCATCGACCTTGGGATAACAGAATGAGGTCCTGCTCAATACTGTATGCCCCACATCCAGAAAGGGCCTGAGTGTTTCCTTTGGTTGATCTCAGGCCAAAGGAGGAGTTCTGGGAGATGAAGGTAATTTTGATGGCATTTTTAGACACTGATTCCTGGGACACTGTGTCATTAACTTCTCAATGGGACATTAGGGTGTGTGTCCGGGGTAGAGAGGTGATGCTACTAAAAGATACATCTCTATAAATGTGTGATAAGATTCAGTGGGAGAATTTTACTTACCTGTTTGAAATAACCACAAAAATTGTCCTCTAACAGTCCAGAGCACCCTTTATAAGCAAAGCACCTAGAATCATGGACCGCCTTCATTAAACTTGACATTATGGTATTTGTACATCCACTTCCTTCTGCCTGCTATTTTAAAAAAACTGCTTGTCACTTCATCTTTGCAGTGAGAAAAAGATGTTACTAAAATAGCTCATTAGCTAGAACAAAGTCAAAACACAGAACTTGAGAAATGTGATGCAAAGAAATGCAAAATGTTACCATCGACCAATTCAGTGTCACTGGAGGGAGCAGATTTTGCAATCTTTGATCTGAATAGAGCTTTTTCAAACCAAATGATCTCTCAGACGGGCAGAGGGGCCTGGGGGATCACAGGACAGTGTGGAGGGTTGGATAATGCCTTCTTCCGAGAGTCCGAATCCCCAGAATCTGTGTATAGGCCACCTCATTTGGCAAAAGGGACTTTGCAGACGTCAGTTAATGAAGGATCTTGAATTGGAGGGACTACCATGGATTGTGGATTATCTAGGGGAGCCCAATCATTATAAGGATTCTTATATCTTTACTAATGTAAGGATCCAAATAAGAACAGCCAGTCTTATAAAAGTGATTCTGGAGGACTCAGAGAGAAGGCAATGCAGTGACAGAAGCAAAGGGACAGAGAGAAAGAGATCTGCAGATGCTATGCCAGTGGCCTTGGACGTGGAGCAGGGTGGCGGGGAGGGAGGCACCTCTAGAACCTGAAAAGAACAAAGAAACGGTTTTCCCCTGGAGCGTCCTGAAGGAATCAGCTTGCCGACTGAAGCTCAGAAAGGCCGATTTTGGACTTCTGGTCTCCAGAACTGTAGGAAAGCAAGTTTGTATCGTCTTAAATCACTGTATTTGTGGTAATCTGTTACAGGGAATCTAATACAGGGAATGTGGCTTTTCTAGGGGTTCCCGGGAATTCAACTAATCCCCAAGGATGTCGGGGTCCAGTTTCCAAAAGGAAACCAGTTCTCAACAAAGGTCCTTTTCCCCTGAATATAAAATCCAGTCTTCACACCCCAGGCACAAAGCTGAGGTGGCTGGTCAGCTAAGTGTTAGTCGCTCAGTCATATCCAACTCTTTGTGATCCCATGGACTGACTGTATGTAGCCTGTCAGGCTCCACCATCCATGGGATTCTCCAGGCAAGAATACTGGAGTGGGATGCCATTTCCTTCTCCAGGGAGCTGATTTTTTTCCCCCTGAGATACAGCTCATTAAACAAAATCAGAAAAGAACCAGTCGTATGAGGCCTCTCCTCCATCTCTTAGAAAACAGTCAACAGCAGTCATAGAACCGTCATCACATTCCAGGTGCATTCTAAGACCTCTGCGTGGATGAACTCATTCACTCCTTACCACAGCCCATGTGACAGAGAAACCAAGGCAGAAAGGAGAGCAGAGCCCAAAGTCACACAACCAGCAGGAGGCTGAGCACAGCTTGTACCTGGCAGTCTGGCTCCAGGCCCATGTCCTAACCCCACATAGACGTGGGGCCAATACCTTCTTGAACTCAAGGTCATTCCACACCCTCTGTTTCCCCTCTCCTAACTCCCTTCAAGCAGCCTGATTAGCAAAATTTAGTAACTTTTTTAACCTACACCTCTTCCTGTGGCTCCCAGAGGTGCCTGGGAAAGATGACCTCCTATTTGAAGCTATGTTTGGGGTTTGGCGCCCTTAACCTGCTCCTGCCTCCATCCTAACTGCTTCCGCATAGGCAGAGGCCAGGAGAGGGTCCTGATGCCCAGCTCGGCTTCTCTCAAGCTGTGCAGCCTTGAACAAACAGCTTAACTTCCTGAAACTCCAGTTTCCTTCACTGCATAATGGGAGTCTGTGGGCTTTCCAAGGTCGTTAAGAGGAGTCAGAGCTATGGCACATTGTGTGTGCAATGGAGCACCCAGCAGACTGTAAGAGCAAAGAAGTACTTCCACCTCCTTCACTCAAAAAACGGGCACTTTCCCAGCAACCCAGGCTCCATCTGAATATTCTATTACTTCAAAATCAACTGGGGCCCCTGACCACCAAGAGTCTTGGGCACCCAGCCTTCAGAGCCCAGAGCTTCCTGCCAGACACTGGACCCAGAACAGCCCTGGGGTGACCTTACTCAGGACCATGGGTTAGCAGAGGGTAGGGGGCCTATCCTAGGACAGTTCACAAAAGCCAAACACCTTTCTGTACATAGAAGCAGGAGGGCTTCCTTGGTGGTCCAGTGCTTAAGAATCCACCTTGCAATGCAAGGGAAACCGGTTCGATCCCTGGTCTAGGAAGATAACACATGCTGCAGAGTAAATAAACCAGTACACCACAACTCCTGAAGCCCAACTGCCTTAGAGCCCATGCTCTGCAACAAGAGAAGTCACTGCAGTGAGAAGGCTTCAGATCATGACTAGAGAGCAGCTCCTTCTGGCCAAATCTAGAGAGAAGCCCAAGCATAGCAACAAAGACCCAACACAGCCAAAAATAAATTTTTTTTTTCCCAAAAAAGAGAAGCAGGAAAGCACCTGCATGAAGGATTTGAGTGGCTAAAAGATAGAAAGGAACTTTCTTCGCCCTTCCATGGAGCTATCTGTAGATCTCTTCTTACTCCCCTGACCCACATGAGATAAAATTTTGCCTGGTGACAAAAGCTGGCAAAATGTCACCTCCCAACATTTCTAGCTGAGCCTTGGCTAACGTCATGGATTTTCAACAAAGAGGGGTGGCTCATTTGCACCCTGGGAACTGAAGGGCAGAAAGGGCACATCCACCTCTAACGTGACAGCGTCCTCACCTGGCTTCCTGGTCTACTGAACCAGCGTGTGACCCTGCAAAGCTGTCACTGCCTCGATTCTGCTAGCGCTCTGCCCTGTACCCCAACCTTTTTCTATCTGGTGGAATTCTTTCTTGTTTGTTTGTTTTAGGTGAGGTGAAATTCACATAATGTAAAAATTAACCATTGTCAAGTGAACAACTCAGTGGCATTGAGCCCATTCACAACAGTATGCAACCACCACTTCTATCTACTTCTAAATATTTTCATCAACCCCAAAGGCAAAGCCATACACATTAAGCAAGCAGTTGCTCTGCATTTCTCCTTCCCTCCAGTCCCTGGCAAGCAACCATCTGCCTTCTGTCTCTCTTGATTTACCCATTCTGGATATTTTATATAAATGGAATCATACGCATGATACGTGACCCTGTATGTCTGGCTGCTTTCAACTAGCACCGTGTTTTATCCATGTTGTAGCATGTACTTGATTCCTTTTCATGGCTGAATAATATTCCACCATATGTGTGTACTACATGTTGTTTACCCACTTATCAATTGATGGACATTTGAGTTGTTGCCACTCTGGCTATTGCGATGCTGCTCTGAACACATATACATATATACCTGTTTGAGTACCTATTTTCAGTTCTTTTTTGGGTATACAGCTAGGAGTGGAATTACTGGAACTACCATTACATATGGTGCATGCGTGCTGAGTTGTGTTCAACTCTTTGTAACTCCACGGACTTGTAGCCTGCCAGCCTCCTCTGTCCATAGAATTTTCCAGGCAAGAATACTGGAGCAGGTTGCCATTTCCTCCTCCAGGGGAACTTCCCAACCCAGGGATCGAACCCAAGTCTCCTTCATCTCTCGCATTGGCAGGCAGATTCTTTAGCACTGTGCCACCAATATATATATTCCTTTTCGGATTGTTTTTCATTAAAGGTCATTACAAGATATTGACTCTAGTTCCCTGTGCTTTATACAGTAGGTCCTTGTTGTGTATTTATACACTAGCCATATGTTAGTTCTGTGTTTAATTTTTTGAGGAAATGCTAAATTGTTTTCCACAGCAGCTGCCCCATTTTACATTTCTACCAGCAACACACAAGAATTCTAATTTTCCACCTCCTTGCCAACACTTGCTATTTTCTCTTTGTTTTTCTAATAATCACGCTAGTGAATGTGAACTAGTACCTCATCATTAACCTGTGAAGCCCTGACTCATCCTTCTGTGCCCAGTTTCCATGTCACCATTGATCTGAAAAACTTGACTTTACAACCTTGTTCCTGAAGATAAAATGCCCAGGCTCTTTCCATGTAGCTCCAGGGCAGTGACCCATATGCCAGCGTCTCCCCAGGATGACTCCGCTAGGGCACGACTACATCATACCCATTTTAGATCTCTAGTGCTCAGCACAACGTCTGGCACATTGTTAGAACTCCCAAAGCATCTTCAGCTCAGCCAGCCTCTGAGCTGGGATTCACACATTTATCAGTTCACCAACTGAGGCAAACAATGATTTTTTTGGTGCTCAACTGGGAAAAAAGGAAAAAGAATGATTCATCCTTGCATGACTCTAAGCCTGAAAGTCCCAATTTTATACTTTTTACTAATATAGATTTATTAATATACTTTACCACTGCCTACTTGTTTACTGGTCCCAGAGCTGCTGACGCACCTTTAAAGAAGATGACAAAGCTCAGTTGCTAGGTGTGGAGACGAGTCAGTTTCAGGTATGATAAGAGATTGCTGGAGGACACAGATAACTGGAGGGACAAAAATGAGGTGGAGCCCCTGCCCTTTGGCCAAGACAGAGTGAGCTCCTGTTGCCTTGTCCGGCTCCAGGGGCCTGAGGCAGCAGGAGCTTTAAGGGTTTACAGGCAGAAGAACTTGGGAACTGCTTTGGGGCTTTGATCTCTGAGAAAGAAACTGCCATTGTATCCCATATTCATATTCTCTCTCTGTCTCTCCCCCTCCCCATCCCCACCCCCAGGCAAGTAACAGTATGTTTGCAGAGAAACACTCTGGAAGAAAAGTAGATTCAACGAGTGAATACTTAGGGACTGTTGCGCTCCCAGGCCCTGGAAATCACCTTGAGAATATTTAGGGGGAATGCTGCTGCTAAGTCGCTTCAGTCGTGTTAGACTCCGTGTGACCCCATAGACGGCAGCCCACCAGGCTCCCCCGTCCCTGGGATTCCCCAGGCAAGAACACTGGAGTGGGTTGCCATTTCCTTCTCCAATGCATGAAAGTGAAAAGTGAAAGTGAAGCCGCTCAGTTGTGTCCAACTTCTAGCGACCCCATGGACTGCAGCCTACCAGGCTCCTCCGTCCATGGGATTTTCCAGGCAAGAGTACTACGCCAACAATTCTCAGCTAGTGGGATGTCCTTGAGAGGATGTTGCTGGAAAACAGATAAACTGGGTTGTAACTCCTTGCTTTCCAACTGGGCTGTCTTCTACAAGTCACCAAAACACGCTAATTCCTCAGTGTTCCCATCTGTAAAATAGGGGCACTGATTCCTGTCCTCCCGACTACACAGGGGAGTGAGAAGACACCCCTAGGACAAGAACCACCTGGTAATCGACCCTTGGGAATGTTATTCACCCGCCAGCATGGGGGAAGCCGGGGAACTGTGCGCAGGGAAACCTCTCGTTTAATTCGATCCCTCTCCGCAGTCACTTTCGCCCCACTGCCCAGTTCACGGAGCCGTTTCGGGGCTCCAGGAAAGAATGGCGGGGGGCGGGAGGGCGGTGGCGGGCGCGGGAGCAGAAGGGGCGCAGGGCAGGGCAGAGAGGCTGAGAGTGTCAGGCTGTAGGGATCGGACTCCAGCTCTCTGGCAGACGTCTGGATGCCCGACCCAGGGCACTGGGGGCGGTGGAATGCCTACCTTGCCATACTTCTTCAGCTTCTTCCGGTACCTCTTCTTGGGCTTCTCGCTTGGCACCTGCTCCTCCAGCGGCTCGTAGCGCTCTGGGAGGACGGCGAGGTGCACCCTCCGTGCGCCCCGGGACTCCGGGCGCCTGGCGCTCGCCTCGCTCTCCGCCGCCTCCGCCCCGTTCTCTAGATGCTCCAGGATAGCGGCTGCCTCCTCGTCCCCCTCCGTCCGCCCTCGCCCCCGGGCCAGGGGCCCACAGCGCGGGAGGCTGCTCGCCGCCTTGCTTCGGAGCCTGGCTCCCACCGTCATGATGCCGCGGGCCCTCCGGCTGAGGTCGGGGACACCAACCTTTACTCCCAGCCCGCACCTCCAGGCGCGCCGCCCACCCCTGCCCAGCGCGACCGGGCCCAGCCCAGCCGGGCCAACCGGACGGGGCGGGAGGACTTGGCATCGCAGCGCCCCCTGGCCGTGGGGCCTGGGATGGCGGTGGCTCCACCGGGCCTGGCCTTCGGCTGGTCGGCCCCAATGGCCAGGATCCCAGCCACTGGGTGAGGGATATCTCGAAAGGTCAATGGACAATTAATATGCAAAGCACGTTCAACCGCACTTACAACGAAAGAAGTGAACCCCAACTAGTGAGACTTCCTTTTCCCACGTGCAGACTAGCAGAGATGATGATGACGGTGATGATGATGGAAAAGATGATAGTAATAAAGATCATGCGTGGGCTTCCCTGGTGGCTCAGACGGTAGAGTCTGCCTGCAATGCAGGAGACCTGGGTTCGATCCCTGGGTCGGGAAGATCCCCTGGAGAAGGAAATGGAAACCCACTCCAGTATTCCTGCCTGGGAAATCCCATGGACAGAGGAGCCTGGCGAGCTACAGTCCATGGGGTCGCAAAGAGTCCAACACGACTGAGTGATATTCAGTGGTGGTGAGGATATGGTGAAAATGATGGTTATAGTACAGTATTCAATGGAATGCAAACTAGAGATAGGCTGTTGGAAAGGCAATCAGAAAATATTTATTGAGTTCTGAAAAACAGTTGTAACTTTCCAGGTGCCTATGCTAAGGAAACATTCAGAAACATAAAGCAGTGCGTGGATGATGTTCATCACAGTCTGACTCCAGTGAAAAAGGGAGGCAAACCAACAGGGCTGGAAAAGTTAATTCTGGCACAACAAGCATATGACATCATATGAAGTAATCTTTAAAATCACAGTTTTCAAGAATATCACTCTGGTAGACATGCATTCTCAGATTACTGTGCATCTCAATCTGTTTGGGATATCTTACTTTCTTATGTAGGTGAATACCTGTTAATTCTTGGAAATTTAGCATTAAGTATAAAAACAATGTATTATTATTTCATTAATATTTTAATACTATCAAAATGTGTGATATGTTTAAGAACTGGATATACTGCTGTAAGTATATAAAATAGTCATAATTTAACATAGTAGAATATAAAAAATTAGTTTTGTGATTTCAACTTAAATTGTAAAATCAAATAATTTATTTAGACTGATAAGTTTAACTTGAAAGGAATATAAAAATAAGTTAATTTACTATATTTATGAGTTACATAGTCCTGTACAAAGTTGAAGGACTTGAAAAGAAAATCACGTATATTAAGTTTATAAAAGTCACTTAAAATGTTTAAGATAATTAAATGAAGTGAATGATAAAAACCCATTACAGTGACTGTTAAATTTTACTAGGTTTGTAAATGAAATAAAACAGTACTGAAGGTTAAAAGATTATGGGAAGCTTGATCTATGAATTTGTAACTTTACTAAGATAACTATCAATTTATAAACAAAAACAGACTCTAATCGTCCCTTTTCTATGTGAAAAATGGGCTTCAGAGACCCTCCGACTCCCAACTACATAACAAATGGAGACATAGGAGAAATGTCCGTGGAATGTGTTTTGTTTGTTTCCTGTGTTTTTTCTTTTTTTGCTGTTCTGGGTCTCTGCTGCAGTACAGGAGCTTCTCTTGTTGCCTCACAGCATGTGGGATCTTCGTTCCCAGGCCAGGGATCAAACCCACAACCCCTGCATTGGAAAGTGGATTCTTAGCCACTGGACCACCAGGGAAGTCCCCATATGGTGTGTTTTTGTCCAAACAAAATAATTTTCAAATATCACAACAACATTAACTTGCCTGTTAAAAGTAAAACACTAGAGCAATTGAAAATTGATCCCCAGATGAAGTCTCTATAATCAATGAGCAAACAGGACTCAAGGAGATGTAATCAGAACCCATGTTATGTTGCTCACTATCATCTCTTTAGAAGTTATTCATAGTGGGGTGTGGCTCCCTTGTTTCTACATGACAGTCTTACATATGTATACATATTTTTTTTCTAATCTCATAATCAAAACCCAAAGTTGCAAATATGTTCTCAATTTATATAATTTTAAATCTTACAATATCCAATTCCATGTAATACCCAGAGACTTGAACTTTATTTAAAATTAATCCTCTCTTCTCCCCTCAGAGAAATTCAACACCTGCAGGGCTGTGCTTACTAGCAGAAGCAGCAAAAACAGCAGAAACAGGGCTTTCACCCTAATCTGCCTTTCAAAACTCTCAGGAGTGCCCCTGATTATAAGTTAACTTGTTAAATTCCCTCCAGTACTCAAAGGACTCTGGAGGATGCCCATCTCCTAGTCTCTGCTCCCAGGAAAGTGAGTGGAAAGGGCTGAGAGCCCACCCTTAGGAATCTTTCCTTCCTGGTAATAATTCAGAACCTGCTAATAATTAGCCCAAGGGATAGCATGTTCCTAGGCAAGAATACTGGAGTGGGTAGCCATTCCCTTCACCAGGGGACCTTCCTGACCCAGGGATTGAACCTGGGTCTCTTGAGTTGCAGGCAGATTCGTGAAAATGTATCATCGGTTATTGAGTTAAAATAAAAAATGCTTAAGCTGTCTCAGAGTCTTAAAAACAATTGTTTATTTGAATTAACTTGCCTAAGATAGTTACAGATATTTAATTGAAAATAAAGTTTCCATATGTAGACCTATAAAGGTTTTATATCTTTTGTTTTGCAATAAATATATGAATTTGGAAAGAAAGAGGGGCTTCCCTGGTGGCTCAGATAGTAAAGAATCTACCTGCAACAAGGGAGACCTGGGTTTGATCCCTGGGTGGGGAAGATCCCCTGGAGGAGGAAATGGCTACCCACTCCAGTATTCTTACCTGGGAAATCCCACAGACAGAGGAGCCTGGTGGGCTACAGTTCATGGGGTCGCAAAGAGTCAGACATGACTGAGCGACTGAACAGCAACAATAACACTTCTGATTAGCCCAAACCTCAAACTTCTGGGTCACCAGCGTCAAGAGGCCAAGGTGTTTGATCTTATAGGCACTGGGACTGGAAGGGAACTGGCGCACAGCGTCAGCATTTGTTCACCCCTGGCTTCAACTCCAGCAAGGCTCTGGCATCCACCACGGTTGGAAAGTTCGAGAAAGTCCACGTGCTTCCCAGTGCAGCCCCTTTGCTGCTTTCTCAGCACAATTCTGGGGATAAGGGAACCATCGCAGGGCCAAGTGACTTGTTTATTTTCTAATTGGGGCATTTCCCAATTCCAGGCTAGCTTGCCAGCCCCAGGTAACTAAAAGCTTGGCTCTTTCCTCCTCACCCGCAGGCATCACCTCTCAGTGCCAAGCAGGCCCCCCTCTCTGGTCCCCCACACAGCTCAGCGACTTGCCCAGAAAATGCAGGCTGCACGCCTGCCTGCCCATCCATGAGAGCTTGTCACTCTCTGGAGTTCCATTCACCAAGATTCCCCTATATCCACCACCAGTGCATCATTCTACATCAGAATTCACCTGTGGACAAAGCCTTAAAGTAGAACATGTAATAGTCAAAATCATCCTTCAACACTATAATAAAATTGTATCTTATTTGGTTGGATTTATTCAAAAGCCACTGATGACTTGCAAAACTCCCAAGCTATTTGCACTGAATATTGATAATAGAAAAATGTATGTGTAGAGAAAAAAGTCAAAATTATGACCTTATGACTTAAAAGAATATTTCTGACCAAACCTGAAAAACCTGCACTGATATGCATTCTCCTTTGCCAACAGTGCATCATTCAAATATTTATATATATAAATATAATATGCATAATAATATATGTATATACATTCTAATATAATAAATAACACCATTTTTCCTGGATGTGTATTAAAATATCTTAATAACTGGTACTGTATTTAGAAAACAGCAACACAGAAAACCATTTTGGCTTGTATATAGTAAAACCAAATAATTATTTAGTTTGATATAATAATAGTTAGCATGAATGATGCATTGATTAGAAAGGAAGAAGAGGGAAGAAACACGAATATGGTAGGGGTAGGGAGCAGAGAAGATTATTAAAAAACTCTCTTAGGATAGAATTTAGTGCAATGAAAATTTAATTAGAGACATGAAACTGTAGATTCTAAACATATTAAGAGAAATTGAATAGGATGAATTTGTCATCATGGGCTTGTCTGGGTTTGTCCAGAATGTACATATATAAATCTTACACCTATAGCTATGCCTAGAGTCATTGTAGGTGAGCCATAAAACGACTAAATGAAATTCTTGGTCAATACTCAGAAGACTGAAATATTATGATTATTTCTATTTGTTTTAATGATATGAAGTTTTAAAACTGACTTATTCTTTGCCAGTGGCTGAATATAGCCCAAAGTAAAAAGCAGGAACTAAAATATTAAAAACTCAGAAATGTCAAATGTTGACCCTTTCAAACCAAAAATGAATGGAAACATTTGGACAGAACTTTGCTAAACCCCAGAATGAGGAATTATTTCAGAGTTCTCTAAACCAAAGTAATTTTACTCTATAACCTCTGGTGTACTCTAAGTACAAAAGCAAGTACAAATACAAATTTTACTTTCATTTAGCAGTCTAATAATTACTATTCATACTGTATCACTATTTTGGATCTTTTTCCTTTTATTGGCAAGTAAAATAAATTAGTAATTCTGTTAGCTTTGTTATAAATCAAGAGCTTCACAGTGACAATTATATGTGTCATTTATGATAAAAGAAAAGAAGGCATAATTATAGTTTAAATATAGAATTAAGAATTTAAATACTATGGTTGTGAAGTAATATAAGGACTAAACTAAAAATGCCTATGAATGTATTACACACGTATGTGTCTGGAGAGATAGATTGGGAGGTGGACATTTTTTTCCATCTCTGTCTACTGAAATGGCCTATAGGTCATATCATCCTAGTAGCATAAAATCAGATAAGCACCTCTCATGCCAATAGTTTGGTCTCATATCAATTTCCATGGAAAGGTAATGGGGTTTAGGAAAAACTGGCTGATTGCATGCCTGGGATGAGGAAGGTGTAAGATGGCCTTGGGATATCTGCTAACTAGAAAGCAAAGACACATTTAAAAATTGTGCATTTTGGCTGGTGGCTCTGTGGATAAGAATCTGCCTGCCCGCTAGTGCAGGAGACACGGGTTCATTCCCTGATCCAGGAAGACCCCATATGCCACAGGCCTGTGCTCCACAATAAGAGAAGCCACAGCAATGAGAGGCCCGCACAGTACAACTAGAGTAGGCCCCACTTGCTGCAAGTAAAGACCGTGAAACAACAAAGACCCAGTACAGCCAATATTAAATAAATATTATTTTAAAAATTGTGCATTTTAGGTTACATGGGCTAGTAGGCTACAAAGCCAGACTGCTTTTTAATCTCAACATGCACACACACACAAAACTAAAGACCACAAATAAATGAAACCAATTGAGTCAATGAAAAACCATTGGCTCATCACAGTAGTCTGAGGAAAAATATGTGCAGTATAAAAAAATGTAGTTATAAAAGATATGGGGAGGGAGGTGGGAAGGGGATTCAGGATGGGGAACACGTGTACACCCGTGGCGGATTCATGTTGATGTATGGTATAACCAATACAATATTGTAAAGTAATTAGCCTCCAATTAAAATAAATAAATTTAAAAAAGATATGGGTTTTAAAAAGATGGTATTTTAATATTCCTAGGGGTTTGACCCTGTTAGACTCACAAAATGTGAAAAGAATGCAGAATTCTACAAGTTCCAGAAAATTTATGAAAGCATTACCTTTTGATATGAGAGATCCAATGGAATGCAACTGAGGTGTCTTTGCAGCCAGATTTAACAACCTGAGTGAATCAAAGGGCAAAATTCAACTGAAGCAGCAAAGGACTTTAGCCTCAAATCCATGAGAAGGCAGAAGAAATAAATATGCTCTTCGTTAAATCTAGAGAATGTGGGCCATGAGAACAAGCACTTTTCAGGGGCAATGGGATATCTGTTGTGCAGACAGGTCCCTAGGATTCCAACCATTGTGGGTTGTAGGGCACAAGCACTGCATCCCAGACAGGGGGTTTCTCTGCCCTCTAGTGGTTCTCTCTAGTAATAACTGGAAAGTGAAAGTGAAAGTCGTGTCCGACTCTTTGCGACCCCATGGAGTGTATGCTGCTGCTAAGTCGCTCCAGTCGTGTCCGACTCTGTGCGATCCCACAGACGGCAGCCCACCAGGCTCCCCCGTCCCTGGGATTCTCCAGGCAAGAACACTGGAGTGGGTAACTTAGCCCTTCTCCAGTGGATCTTCCGAACCCAGGAATCGAACCGGGGTCTCCTGCACTGCAGGCAGATTCTTCACCAGCTGACCTGTGAGAGAAGCCCAAATAACTGGAGCTAACAACAATTTCCAGAGAAGGCAATGGCACCCCACTGCAGTACTTTTGCCTGGAAAATCCCATGGACGGAGGAGCCTGGTGGGCTACAGTCCATGGGTTCGCGAAGAGTCAGGCAGGACTGAGCAACTTCACTTTCAACTTTTCACTTTCATGCATTGGAGAAGGAAATGGCAACCCACTCCAGTGTTCTTGCCTGGAGAATCCCAGGGACAGCGGAACCTGGTGGGCTGCCGTCTATGGGGTCACACAGAGTAGGACACGACTGACGTGACTTAGCAACAACAATTTCAATATGTCAACATTTTTAAAGAAATGGTCTGGCATTTCTGTGCTTTGGTCTGGGAATATCCATTCAATATGGGGGCAGGGGTTATATCACCCTGACCTGAATCTTTGACAGACAAATGCATTATTACTCCAATGCAGCTCAATAGAACAAACTTCTAAAGTTGGTTCCACAAAGAGGAATATAAAGAGGGACTACAGTCCGTGGGGTCACAAAGAATTGGACACAACGGAGTGACTAACTTTATTTGGGTTTCCTTGCTGGCTCAGATGGTAAAGAATTGGTCTGCAATGCAGGAGACCTGGGTTTGATCCCTGGGTGGGGAATATCACCTGAAGAAGAGAATGGCTACCCACTGCAGTATTTTTGCCTGGAGAATTCCATGGACAGGGGAGCTTGGTGGGCTACAGTCCAAAAGAGTAGGACACAACTGAAGCGACTAACACTTTCACTTTTTCAACTTTGTTGGTGAAGAATTTAGAAAGCACTGGCAAAACAGCAAGCTGGGATTCCAGAGCCCAGAGTGCTAAACCTTCCTGACCAGATTGGATGAAACCACTTACAACAACATCTTTGATCTCTGTTTCCTCATCAGAGAAACGAGGGTGTGAATGAAATGATTTCTCAGGCCACATCTGTCCGTGATATTCTGGGAATACAATGTTTCAGTTCAGTTCAGTCCAGTCGCTCAGTCGTGTCCGACTCTTTGTGACCCCATGAATCGCAGCACACAAGGCCTCCCTGTCCATCACCAACTCCCGGAGTTCACTCAAACTCACGTCCATTGAGTCGGTGATGCCATCCAGCCATCTCATCCTCTGTTGTCCCCTTCTCCTCTTGCCCCCAATCCTTCCCAGCATCAGAGACTTTTCCAATGAGTCAACTCTTCGCATGAGGTGGCCAAAGTACTGGAGTTTCAGCTTTAGCATCAGTCCTTCCAATGAACACCCAGGACTGGTCTCCTTTAGAATGGACTGGTTGGATATCCTTGCAGTCCAAGGGACTCTCAAGAATCTTCTCCAACACCACATTTCAAAGCACCAGTTCTTCAGCGCTCAGCTTTCTTCACAGTCCAACTCTCACATCCATACATGACCACTGGAAAAACCATAGCCTTGACTAGATGGACCTTTGTTGGCAATGTAATGTCTCTGCTTTTGAATATGCTATCTAGGTTGGTCATAACTTTTCTTCCAAGGAGTAAGTGTCTCTTAATTTCATGGCTGCAGTCACCATCTGCAGTGATTGTGCTGCTGCTAAGTCACTTCAGTTGTGTCAGCCCAAAAAAATAAAGTCTGACACTGTTTCCACTGTTTCCCCATCTATTTCCCATGAAGTGATGGGACCAGATGCCATGATCTTCGTTTTCTGAATGTTGAGCTTTAAGCCAACATTTTCACTCTCCTCTTTCACTTTCATCAAGAGGCTTTTTAGTTCCTCTTCACTTTCTGCCATAAGGATGGTGTCATCTGCATATCTGAGGTTATTGATATTTCTCCCGGCAATCTTGATACCAACTTGAGCTTCTTCCAGCCCAGCGTTTCTCATGATGTACTCTGCATAGAAGTTAAATAAGCAGGGTGACAATATACAGCCTTGATGAACTCCTTTTCCTATTTGGACCCAGTCTGTTGTTCCATGTCCAGTTCTGACTGTTGCTTCCTGACCTGCATATAGGTTTCTCAAGAGGCAGGTCAGGTGGTCTGGTATTCCCATCTCTTGAAGAATTTTCCACAGTTTATTGTGATCCACACAGTCAAAGGCTTTGGCATAGTCAATAAAGCAGAAATGGCACCCCACTCCAGTACTCTTGCCTGGAAAATCCCATGGACAGAGGAGCCTGGTAGGTTGTAGTCCATGGGGTCGCTGAGGGTCAGACACGACTGAGCGACTTCACTTTCACTTTTCACTTTCATGCATTGGAGAAGGAAATGGCAACCCACTCCAGTGTTTTTGCCTGGAGAATCCCAGGGACGGGGGAGCCTGGTGGACTTCCGACTATGGGGTCGCACAGAGTCAGACATGACTGAAGCGACTTAGCAGCAGCAGCAGTTTTTCTGGAACTCTCTTGCTTTTTTGATGATCCAGCAGATGTTGGCCATTTGATCTCTGGTTCCTCTGCCTTTTCCAAAACCAGCTTGAACATCAGGAAGTTCATGGTTCACGTATTGCTGAAGCCAAGCTTGGAGAATTTTGAGCATTACTTTACTAGCGTGTGAGATGAGTGCAATTGTGTGGTAGTTTGAGCATTCTTTGGCATTGCCTTTCTTTAGGATTGGAATGAAAATGGACCTTTTCCAGTCCTGTGGCCACTGCTGAGTTTTCCAAATTTGCTGGCATATTGAGTGCAGCACTTTTACAGCATCATCTTTCAGGATTTGAAATAGCTCAACTGGAACTCCATCACCTCCACTAGCTTTGTTCGTAGTGATGCTTTCTAAGGCCCACTTGACTTCACATTCTAGGATGTCTGGCTCTAGGTGAGTGATCACACCATTGTGATTATCTTGGTCGTGAAGATCTTTTTTGTACAGTTCTTCTGTGTATTCTTGCCACCTCTTCTTAATATCTTCTGCTTCTGTTAGGTCCATACCATTTCTGTCCTTTATTGAGCCCATCTTTGCATTAAATGTTCCCTTGGTATCTCTAATTTTCTTGAAGAGATCTCTAGTCTTTCCCATTCTGTTGTTTTCCTCTATTTCTTTGCATTGATCGCTGAGGAAAATGGCTGTCTGAGGAGGCCTTACAAATACAATGTTTACAAGAGTTTAAAAATCTGAACCAATTTCTCAGTCTGGATTTTTTAATAATTGAAAGAAAATAAACATTTATTAAATCTCTGGATTGGATATTTTTTTATGGTTGAATGATGAAAGCAATTGTAAAGGATAGGTAGTAATTCAGAAGATAGCAGAAGGAAAGTAAAAGGCAAACAGCAAGCTGAGAAATACTGGCAACAAATTAGAAAAATAATGACAGCAAACTTTCATTGTGTCTAACATTTATTAGCGTCTTACAAAGAGCCAGGCATATTCTAAGAGCTCTATTTGGAAGGTGAATTTTCAATCACTGGATCACCAGGGAAGTACTGGGGGAATGCCTTTTTAAAAAAATTTTTTTAATTGAAAGATAATTGCTTTACAGAACTTTGTGGTTTTCTGTCATACATCAACAAGAATTGGTGCTATCTTTTTAAAGAGAGAACAGAAACCATTTAGATGCTAGTAAATTTGAAATGCCATTAGGCAAGAATCTCCAGCATCATGTTTTCTAGTACTTTCCAGGTATTCTTGCCACAAATCAGTACACTTAAAGAGGCAAAAGGTGATTTTAAGATGCAAAGTTACCTGAAAGTATACAATATGGAATTACCTGTCTTGGAAGGGAAACACTGGAAGAGGCCTGCTAAATGAAGCCAATGGCATTAAATTATATATGCTGACTTTAGAAAACAATAGTAATTAAGAACATGTAAGCCTACATGTTTTCTAAGGCAAACCATTCAATATCACAGTAATCCAAGTCTATGCCCCAACCAGTAATGCTGAAGAAGCTGAAGTTGAACGGTTCTATGAAGACCTACAAGACTTTTAGAACTAACACCCAAAAAAGATGTCCTTTTCATTATAAGGGACTGGAATGCAAAAGTAGGAAGTCAAGAAACACCTGGAGTAACAGACAAATTTGGCCTTGGAATACAGAATGAAGCAGGCCAAAGGCTAACAGAGCTTTGCTAAGAGAACGCACTGGTCATAGCAAACACCCTCTTCCAACAACACAAGAGAAGACTCTACACATGGACATCACCAGATGGTCAACACCAAAATCAGATTGATTATATTCTTTGCAGCCAAAGATGGAGAAGCTCTATACAGTCAGCAAAAACAAGACCGGGAGCTGACTGTGGCTCAGATCATGAACTCCTTATTGCCAAATTCAGACTTAAATTGAAGAAAGTAGGGAAAACCACTAGACCATTCAGGTATGACCTAAATCAAATCCCTATGATTGTACAGTGGAAGTGAGAAATAGATTTAAGGGCCTAGATCTGATAGATAGAGTGCCTGATGAACTATGGACGGAGGTTCGTGACATTGTACAGGAGACAGGGATCAAGACCATCCTCATGGAAAAGAAATGCAAAAAAGCAAAATGGCTGTCTGGAGAGGCCTTATAAATAGCTGTGAAAAGAAGAGAAGAGAAAAGCAAAGGAGAAAAAGAAAGATATAAGCATCTGAATGCAGAGTTCCAAAGAATAGCAAGAAGAGAGAAGAAAGCCATCCTCAGTGATCAATGCAAAGAAATAGAGGAAAACAACAGAATGGGAAAGACTAGAGATCTCTTCAAGAAAATCAGAGATACCAAAGGAACATTTCATGCAAAGACGGGCTTGATAAAGGACAGAAATGGTATGGAACTAACAGAAGCAGAAGATATTAAGAAGAGGTGGCAGGAATACACAGAAGAACTGTACAAAAAAGATCTTTACAACCAAGATAATCACAATGGTGTGATCACTCACCTAGAGCCAGACATCCTGGAATGGGAAGTCAAGTGGGCCTTAGAAAGCATCACTACGAACAAAGCTAGTGGAGGTGATGGAGTTCCAGTTGAGCTATTTCAAATCCTGAAAGATGATGCTGTGAAAGTGCTGCACTCAATGTGCCAGCAAATTTGGAAAACTCAGCAGTGGCCACAGGACTGGAAAAGGTCCATTTTCATTCCAATCCTAAAGAAAGGCAATGCCAAAGAATGCTCAAACTACCACACAATTGCACTCATCTCACACGCTAGTAAAGTAATGCTCAAAATTCTCCAAGCTTGGCTTCAGCAATATGTGAACCTTGAACTTCCTGATGTTCAAGCTGGTTTTGGAAAAGGCAGAGGAACCAGAGATCAAATGGCCAACATCCGCTGGATCATGGAAAAAGCAAGAGAGTTCCAGAAAAACATCTATTTCTGCTTTATTGACTATGCCAAAGCCTTTGTATGGATCACAATAAACTGTGGAAAATTCTTCAAGAAATGGGAATACCAGACCACCTGACCTGCCTCTTGAGAAACCTATATGCAGGTCAGGAAGCAACAGTTAGAACTGGACATGGAACAACAGACCGGGTCCAAATAGGAAAAGGAGTACGTCAAGGCTGTATATTGTCACCCTGCTTATTTAACTTCTATGCAGAGCACATCATGAGAAACACTGGGCTGGAAGAAGCACAAGCTGGAATCAAGATTGCCAGGAGAAATATCAATAACCTCAGATATGCAGATGACACCACCCTTATGGCAGAAAGTGAAGAGGAACTAAAAAGCCTCTTGATGCAAGTGAAAGAGGAGAGTGAAAAAGTTGGCTTAAAGCTCAACATTCAGAAAATGAAGATCATGGCATCTGGTCCCATCACTTCATGGGAAGTAGATGGGGGAAACAGTGGAAACAATGTCAGACTTTATTTTTTGGGGCTCCAAAATCACTGCAGATGGTGACTGCAGCCATGAAATTAAAAGACACTTACTCCTTGCAAGGAAAGTTATGACCGACCTAGATAGCATATTCAAAAGCAGAGACATTACTTTGCCAACAAAGGTCCATCTAGTCAAGGCTATGGTTTTTCCAGTGGTCATGTATGGATGTGAGAGTTGGACTGTGAAGAAAGCTGAGTGCCGAAGAACTGATGTTTTTGAAGTGTGGTGTTGCAGAAGACTCTTGAGAGTCCCTTGGACTGCAAGGATATCCAACCAGTCCATTCTAAAGGAGATCAACCCTGGGTGTTCACTGGAAGGACTGATGCTGAAGCTGAAACTCCAGTACTTTGGCCACCTCATGCGAAGAGTTGACTCATTGGAAAAGACTCTGATGCTGGGAGGGATTGGGGGCAAGAGGAGAAGGGGGACAACAGAGGATGAGATGGCTGGATGGCATCACCGACTTGATGCACATGAGCTTGAGTGAACTCCCAGAGTTGGTGATGGACAGGGAGGCTTGGCGTGCTGCAATTCATGGGGTTGCAAAGAGTCGGACATGACTGAGGGACTGAACTGAACTGAAGCCTACAGTGAAGACATGACTCCTATGAGCTAGGTTTATTTCTGCCCTTTTTGTTGTTGCTGCTCTTCTTTTTGCTTAATTGTTGTAAGATATGCATAAACACGGAGAAGGTAATGGCAGTCCACTCCAATACTCTTGCCTGGGAAATCCCATGGATAGAGGAAGCCTGGTAGGCTACAGTCAATGGGGTCATGAAGAGTGGGACACAACACGACTGAGCGACTTCACGTTCACTTTTCACTTTCAAGCACTGGAGGAGGAAATGGCAACCCACTCCAGTGTTCTTGCCTGGAGAATCCCAGGGATGGGAGCCTGGTGGGCTGCCATCTATGGGGTCGCAGAGTTGGACACGACTGACGTGATTTAGCAGCAGCAGCAGCATGCATATACAACTGACCCTCTCAATCATTTATAAGTCTAGAGTTCAATGTTGTTGAGTATATTCACGTTGTTGTGCAACCCAATCTCCAGAATTACTTTCATCTTACAGAAGTGAAACTTTATACTCATTAAGCAAGTCTCCACTTCCCCTTCCCCCAGCCCCAAGCAATCACAGTTTCCTTTTCTGTCCCTATGAAGTTGACAGTGAACTACACCACTAAGTGGAATCAAGCAGCATTTGTCTTTTTGTGACTGGCTTATTTCACTTTAGAGCATACTGCCTGTGTTTTCTTCTGGGAGTTTTATGGTTTCAGGTCTTAACATTTAAATCTTTAATCAATTTTGAATTTATTTTTGTATATAGTATTAAGAATAGTAGTCCAGTTTGATTCTTTTGCACATAGCTGTACAATTTTCCCAAAACCATTAATGGAAGAGGCTGTTTTTTACCCATTGGTATGCCTCCTTAGTCATAAATTGACCACAAATATGTGACTTTATTTCTGGGCTTTCTATTCTGTTCCATTGAGCTGAGTGCTTGTTCTTGTGGCAATACCATACTGTTTTGATTACTGTAGATCTATAATATAGTTTGAAATCAGGGCACTTGATGCATCTAGTTTTGTTCTTCTTTCTCAAGATCGTTTTGGCTATTTGGGGTCTTTTGTGTCCCCATACAGATTTTGGAATTATTTGTTCTAGTTATGTGAAAAATGCCATTGGTATTTTGATAGGGACTGTGCTGAATCTGTAGATTGCCTTGGATAGTATGGTCATTTTAGCAACATTAATTCTGCCAATTCATGAGCACAGAACATCTTTCCATTTGTTTGAGTCATCTTCTGTTTCTTTCTGCAAGGTCTTAAAGGTCTTTACCTTCTTGCTTAATTTATTCCTATTTTATTCTTTCTGATGTAATTGTGAATGGGATAGTTTTCCTAATTTCTCTGATAGTTTGCTGTTAGTGTATAGGAATGCAAAAAATTTATGTATGTTAATTTTGTACCCTGCAACTTTACTGAATTCATTTATTAGTTAAAATCGTTTTTGGTGGCATTTTAAGGATTTTCTACGTATAGTATAATGCCATTTGCAAACAGTGCAAGGGGGCTTCCTTTCTCGTTTCTTAGAGAAAAAAAGTCAGGTTTTCACTGTAAAGTATGGTGTTAACTGTGGGCTTGTCATATATCACCTTTATTGTGTTGAGATATGTTTCCCTCTGTGCACTTTCAAGAGAATTTTTACCATAAATGGATGTTGAATTTTGTCAAAAGCATTTTTTTCATATATTGAGCACATGAGTTTTGTTCTTCAGTTTGTTAATATGGTATATCACATTGATTGATTTGTGGCTATCAAACCATTCTTGCATCCTTGGGACAAAACTCACTTCATCATGGTGTATGAGCCCTTAATGTATGGTTGAACTCACTTTGCTAATATTTTATTGAGGATTTTTGCATCTATGTTAATCATTGATTCATGCCTGTACTTTTCATTTTCTGTGGTGTTTTGTCTGGGTTTGGTATCAGGGTGATGCTGGGTTTATAGAATGAGTTCTGAAAATGTTCCTTCCTGTTTGGTACATTGGAATGGTTTGAGAAGGCTAGGTGTTTACTAGTCTTGAAATGTTTGCTAGAATTCACCCGTGAAGCCCTCTTGTCCTGGACCTTCGTTTATTGGGAGATTATTTTTTTAAATTATTGATTCAGTTTCAACACTGGTAATTGATCTGTTCATATTTCTATTTCTTCCTGATTCAGTCTTGGGAGATGGTGTTTCTAAAAATTCATCCTTTTTTATTCTAGGTTGTACATTTTTATTGGCATATATTTGTAGTAATTTTAGGATATTTTGTGTTTCTGTAGTGTTGGTTATAACTTCTTTCTCATTTCTGATTTTATTCAGGCCTTAATTTTTCTTGATGAGTCTGGTGAAAGGCTTATCAATTTTGTCTTTTCAAAGAACCAGCTCTTAGTTTCATTCTTTCCTTTTTTTTTTTTTTTTTTTTTTAGCCTCTGTTTTATTTCTTGTTCTTGTGTTTTTTCCCTTTTACTGTCTTTGGGGTTGTTGTTCAATGTTTTCTAGTTCTTTTAGGTGTAAGGTTCAGTTCAGTCACTCACTCAGTCGTGTCCGACTCTTTGCGACCCTACGGACTGCAGCACGCCAGGCCTCCCTGTCCATCACCAACTCCCCGAGTTTACTTAAACTCCTGTCCATTGAGTCTGTGATGCCATCCAACCATCTCATCATCTGTCGTCCCCTTCTCCTCCTGCCTTCAATCTTTCCCAGCATCAGGGTCTTTTCCAATGAGTCAACTCTTTGCATCAGGTGGCCAAAGTATTGGAGTTTCAGCTTCACCATCAGTCCTTCCAATGATTGGTTGAAATTTTTCTTATTCCCTGAGGTAGGCCATTAACCTCCCTCTTAGAACTGTTTTTGCTGTGCTCCATAGATTTTGGATTGTTACATTTCCATTTTTGTCTCCAGTTATTTTTAAATTCCCATTTTCATTTCTTCAGTGACCCATTGATTGCTTAGTAGCATTTTTTTAGCCTCCACACATTTGTGTCTTTTGCAGTTTTTTTCTTGTAGTTGATTTCCAGTTTGACAGTGCTGTGGTTCAAAAAGACCACCTATATTTTCTTCTAGAAGTTTTATCATTTCAGGCCTGAGGTTCAATCTCTTTGCTCCTCAGGAGTAGCTAGGAGTTCAATAATGCTTGATTGTGATTCACAGAGCCATGGAGTGGGACTTATTGGGGGTTGGTTACATATTTAGTTGTAGATTCAGTGTATCCATGCTAGTAGCCAAGTTCAAGTTCCTCCCAGATCACCATCTTGAACAAGAACCAGCTTATCTATACTTTCTAAAATTTTGAACACATGCTGCTTTTATAAGAATAAAAGGCTTTACTAACAGTATAGTGTATATGACTATTTTTATTGCTATTAAAAATTATTTTATAACTCCCAGATGGGGAAGTAACATTCAAGGGGACAGAAACAGTTCAACAGGTGAGATTTCCAAATTGCTATAAATGTCCTTTGCAAAACTGAGCCAAGAAATAACTGAGGCACCAAGACACTACCAAAACAGGCAAATGTTGGTCTCTAGAAAAATTTTTTGAGTAATGTAGGAAGTAATTACATTAAGAAGGAAAATGAAAGATAATTATTAGCAATTAGCATGGGTTCACTAAGGAAACCTTGTACCAGATAACCTTTCCCTTCTTCCTTTTGTGCTTTTGTTATTATTATTAATGCATGTCATGGGAAGTATGTCTAAATTTAAGCTAAACATTTTGGAAAATCAAAACATGAGTAAGCTGAATAATAGATTACTCATAATTGGTTAAATGAAATACATGCATATTCATTTCTCCATGTGCTTGTGCTTCAAGCCCTTCCCAGCGAAGGATGTAGCTGGGAGAGATGAGGATGGGAAAGAAGGGTGTGCTTAGGGACATGATCTTTTTTGTGCTTTGCATCTGGCCCTGCAAATATTTGGAGTCGGGGAGCCTCGTGGGCTGCTGTCTATGGGGCTGCACAGAGTCAGACACGACTGAAGAAACTTAGCAGCAGCAGGAGCCTTGTCTTTGCAGCAGCAGTAGTAGCATGACCAGTTTTGGGGGACAGCTTAGTGCAGATTCAGCACTGTATGAGTCTTTCAATCCATGGTATTTTGATCC
Organism: Bubalus kerabau; assembly: GCF_029407905.1. Lineage (NCBI taxonomy): Eukaryota > Metazoa > Chordata > Mammalia > Artiodactyla > Bovidae > Bubalus > Bubalus kerabau. The sequence continues at coordinate 78,157,263 of NC_073628.1, read as the reverse complement.
TTTGACCAAGTTTATTATTAGTTAATCTAGACATGGTAATAATTTCCTATACAAATTTCCATTAGAGTAGAAAATTTTGTATCAAGTGTGTATGGTGATATCAAATTTTAAAATATCTCACACAGAATAAATTAGCTACTGATGGCATAAAGAGAAAACAATAAACCCAATATAACTCAGGCTCCACCTTAATAAAATCAACATTTTGAGAATCCATAGTTAATTTTAGTTGGTTTTGTTTATATGTAAGTAGACATGGGCTGGACAGTCTATATTTTAATTTTTTTGATTTCTCACAATAAACAGGTGTTAATTGATGGTTTTCTATTGTTTTACTTGCTTTACTATTTCTGTGACATCATCTATGTTAAAACATGACTTACCTAGAGATGATCTGAGATTAGTCTTCCTCAGCTTTTTTCAGTTTCATATTTTGAAGTGAATATCACTAAAATTTGACATTTTTTTTCCTTAGAAAATTAAGATCAAGATTGAAATGTCATTTCCATACATTTGGTCTATATTATCAAATGTAGTACCATCAAACCACTAAGGGTAAGCTAAGCAAGCAGCAATTATTTAGGAAATTTTACAGAACATGTCTATTTGCAATGATAATACAGTACAGCAGCAGTTATCTAAGTTTCTTTTTCTTAATGATGATGTCACTTACATATGATATTCCATATCTACAAATAGTTTTGGGGGATTTATTTCCAAAACATATAGTATGTGCCAAGAGCATTGAAAAAACTGAAATATGCACTGGCTGTACTATAATTTTTTCAGATAATTCCTCATCATATACCGTTTCACACATCTCTTGCATTATACTCATGAACATGTACTGTTCTGTTGCATATACAGAAAATACAATGTTACAGACCAATGAGATGAATGAAAAAAATTTAATTTTTAACCATGCTGGCTTTAAAAAAATTAAAATGCGATGTAGACAAGTTTCTACCTAAATGTGTGATCTAATTTTTTTAAATAGTTCAGTTAGAACATTAATATTTGCATGCAGGAAAACTTGTGAATAGAGGATAGATATTATGACTATTACCATGTCAGGTGATTCTTGAGCTCTGTTCTGGAACATAGTTACTTAGAAATGGTTCTTCTGGACATTGCTTGCTAAACTTTGTTAAGCAGGAACAACACAGTATTTAATCTGGGGTGAACTGGTTTCCATCGCTGAGGCAAAGCTTCTGAGTATTCTCCCCATGACCCCTGAATTACGAGGTTTTTCACTACGGCTGGTTGGAGCAGGCACTACTTCTGTGTGAGGTCTGAGGATTGTTCCAGTATTTCAGGTGGTCCTTTCATTGGTTTCGTGTAGTTTTCTTTCTCCACGTGTGTGCTGATCTCTGCTTACCTCTGGAGTTTTGGTATAGCGGTCTCCCTCCAGACTTTAGCTGCCTCAGTCTCCCCGGTCTCCCAGCTCGGACTCCTTAATGACGGTGTACACCAGGTTCCACATGGGCTTCCCCTCCATGTATCACAGCCTGGAAACTCTCTCCAGGCAGACAGCTGGGTCAGTCACAAGGTTCATTTCACTTGTTTCCTCTTAGGGATCACTGTCCTTCATTGGCTGAAAACATGTCTTGAAAACACTCCATCAAAATGAAAACGCCATCCGAATCTGTTGTTTCATGTTTTGTCTTTGTTTTCTTGCTTTAGGTGGAAGGATATAACTCTAGTACTTATCCATGTTGGATGAATCATGTGCAAGCTGACAACTTGAATCATTATGCCAGGAAGCTCTCCCTGCACTCCACTCAGTAGAATATGGGCCACATTCTACTCATGCTATCCTGTTGATACAGCTTTAGAAATGTCTCTCAAATATACCCTCCTTTCAATGCTATGTTAACCATCTCTATCTAGACTATTTCATCCACGCTTTACAGCTAATAGCCTCTGAAAAGATCTTCCTGGCTCTATCTAGCTTTCAATCATCCCACAGATTTCTATTAGATACAGATTTTTTTTTTAACTGCTGTTTCCCCAGAACCTAGAATCTGATGTATATTGGTACTTGAAAAAATTGCCAAATTAATGAATTGCTCATTTACAATCAATTTATTAGGTATTTCCTGGGCTTCAAAAGCCCAAATTGCTTCCCTCTAATCATAGGTTCAAGCTGAGGCTGCCAATCAATGCTTTACATAATCTTCTATCCATCAACCTAGGTAAACCCTGTCACACCATAAAATAAGTGGTTCATTTCTAAAATGTGTCTTATAGTCTTACTAACTTCCAGCCCTTTCTCACATGTTCCCTCCGTTCTTCTTGAATTTTATCCATCCTCAAATCCCTCAAATGCCCTTCTTTTCTCATGCTGATACAGAACCCCCCTTCTCTGAATTCTTACAGCATCTATTCTTTGTGCTTATTTGAGCACTTTCACTGTTTTCTATTTGGGTGTGTATTTTTGGTTTGGGTGTGTTTATATTTTGTCTTCCCAAACGGACCAAAATCTTGCAGAAGTAGGAAACCCCCTTTTACAACTCCTTTATACATTTTAAAGGAGTTAAATATCTATTGATCAACAGATATTTTTAAAGTGAAAGCAGAGATCCTGATGGACAGACACATACATTAAGTCACTTATTTACAGTAAACTGGTATCTCACTCCATCACATGTCCTTTTTGTTACCCACATTGTGAAACAGTCCTGTTGGTGAAAATCACTTCACAATAAAGTATTTTGGATTTTAAATCAAATCCCTTCTTAGATTATATTATCAAGTCAGGATTCTGGAGCATATTTCATCTTACTATTTATCAAATTAATACTGTCTCTACAAAATAATTTAATATTAGCCATGTTATATCAAATAATATTTAAACAGAAATGAAGGAAATCCTGATATCACATAGCCAGTGAACATAATCTGGTATTTATTTATGCAAACATACTATAAAACTCCTCTAAATCTTCAAAAAAAAGTTATGTTGCCATATAAAATGGAAAAACCTAAAGTGAATATTAAGATTTCATTTTTAGCTCATTAAAAAGTACTGAAGTAAAATTCCTTGCTACAAACACAGAAGAGAGAACCAGAGTGAGAAAATGTTAAAAAAAAAAAAAAATCAGTCAGTTTCTACTTTGGAAAAAGCATGTCTATTTTTCAAAAAATGTTTTAATTGATAGGAATTCCAATAAAAAGATTAAATTTTTTCTTGTCATAATGACATCTCAAAAACCTACATAGATTTTACCCTGTTAATTAAAATTTAGCACACACAAAAGAAACTCCCCATACAGAAGACTTTTGCACTAGAAAACAGGTAATTCACATTCTGATAAAGAGCAAAAGACAAGTGCTTTATTATGAGAACTGTTCAAGTAAAATTTCAGTGTGCACCAGTGAAAGTGAATAAAGATTTGCATCATTTTTTTTTTGAATGAACATTAGGTTAAATGGGGGCTACACAGTTGTTTTTTGTTTTTTTGTTTCCAAACACCATCCTCTGCTAAGGCAAAAATACACTTCATTTTAGAACACAGCTGTTACAGAAGAAAGCTACATCACAGTACAGTACAGGTCACCCTAGTCTGGAAGCCATCGTGGAATGGCACATCACCTACGCTTAGAGCTTTCTAATGCAGGCTAGAAGGACAGTATTTTGTCACAGCTTTATTTCTCTTTAAACTGATGAAATTGGAATACACTTTCTATTTCTCAGGAGTGTGCAGATGGGGCCCATATGCTGATATTACAGTAATTACAACATTAAATAACATTGCACAGTCAACCTCCAAGGCTAATTCAGTAGAAAATAACAAGTATTAAAATGTACCTTTACTAGTGGTTTTACATCGCATATATCACTAATTATGAAAGAAAAGTAGGCAAATGCCCAATTACAAAGTTGCACATTATAGGCATAATGATGTGGAATAAATACAAGAAATCTGGCAAAATACTAAAACAGGTCACATGGGAACCAACTGAACAACCACATAAGCGTAAATCAATAATATACTATTATAAATAGCATGTTTTGCTCCAAAGTCTCTTATGTAATGACAGATAGTACTATGTCAGGGGTGGATGGAGAGGCTTGAAGGGAGCATGAGGCAAACATTCCCAATGCCCATTAATTCCTGAGGTGGCATTATTTCTTAACTGATGCATTGTTCAACACTGTAAAGATGAGTTTGTGCTATGAAACGGTCGCAATATTATTATATTATACTTTCACAATTAATGTCATGGGATTTGGAAGGCAGCAAACCTAAGTGACACCTTACATGATAATAGCCAGGTAAAATATTGACTCTCTTTAATTTTGCCGCTCCAATTAGTAGTGGGCCAGGAAACACTTTCAAATTCAAAAGAAATTTTATGTAGATTTAACTCCTTCCCCAGGACTTCTTAGTTAGCTCAAGCAAAGCTATTATTATTTTCATGTACTTTATATTTTAAAACCTCTAAGTGCCAACACTGTAAACATTTTGTATCTTCTCAACTAAACCTTGTCTGATAACAAGGATAAGAGCAAAGATAAGCAGAAGTAATTCTGTGTATAACAAAGCTGATCTATTTATCAGCTTCTGGTTCAAATTTAAATATGGTTTAAAAATAACTTTTAAAAGTCCATGCTACAATTGTAAAGACTAGTTTTCTGTGCACTTTTTAAACTCTGGACACAATTTTCAAAATTGCATGATGGAGATAAGAATTTTAAAAACCCACCAGAATGTAAATAACAGAAAGAACATTTTCAACTCAAAGCATCAAACGTACATTTACGTGCAGAAATCTAGACAACTATACAAGTTTTTAAGCAATCATCTGTTTTATTATACAACTCTATAAACAGAAGATGAACAGAAATACACAATATACTTACCTGTACATGTGAACCTACTTTTTTAGCTACAGATATTTATTATAGTTCATACTGACTTTAATTTTATAGTTCATAACTATGTATAACCTTATTGCAATAAGGGCAAATTCTACATGGGGAGATTCACAGGCCAATCACATTAGGCATCACCAGTACATTCAAAAACTGTACCTCATATACGGGTGTATCTTCCCTGATCCTGTAAATTCGAGTGTCTTTACAGCTTAAGCTCATTTGCTATTTTAGATGCAATGTTTTTAAAGGCAATAGACGTCCCGGATATTCGCTTGAAGCGGACCCCGTTGAGGGACAGTCGTGGCAACTTGCAGACTTCCATCTCCCACTGCACGAGGCTATCCTGCCTGGCATCACCATGGACGCAGAAAAGCAAAAACCTCTCTTTCTGTTCATAATCACAGTTATTTGCATCTAACACTTTGCGGATTTCTCTCATCATGTCATTGGGGTCCATTGAACTAGTGGTCTTCATGCTCCACGTGAAACGCAGAGAACGTGGCTTGGAATCTTTACCCTCCTCCTTTTCTCTTTCTTTTGGTTCCCCTGTTGTACTTCTGGAATAAGAGGACAGAGCGAGGAGGGGGGAAAATGAAGACAAAAATTCTTGTCAGCAAAGACATCAAAACGCACACAAAATATAAGCAGTCACAACCCAGTGACTAATAAAATGACCCAGTTTGTAGACTACCTTCAAGTAGATACAAAGATCTGTATCATCTTGCTATTACAAAAATCAGATTCCAGGCTGCCATCTGTTTTGACTCGTATTAATATCTTCCATTTAAAACAGCTTATTTTCTTAAATATATTTGTTTGTGGGAAATGTTTGCATCCGAAAGCAAACAACTTGATATTTTTCCTCCATATTTGTTTGAAAATGCAGATTCTCCATTTTCTATACATTTATACAAAATGGAGACCACAAGCAAGTTGTTTATAAACACACATTTTTGAAATATAAATAAAAATTTTCCTTTTTTTTCTATTTTTTTTTTTTTGCATAGGAGGTCTGGGGACCAGAAGAGTAGTCATGGCTACTGTGGGATTATTTGTACCTGATGATGAGGAGAAAGAATGTGGTGTGTGGGGTAACATGCAGGAGTGCAGACATCAGATTTCAATGTTCTGCTAAACATATCCTTAAAATAGTCTACGGGGCTCCTAGTGGCCTATTACACTCCAACTCCCACCCCTAACCCTTCATCTATTATTTTCCTCCTTACTGGCTTCCATACTGTTCTCTGAACATACGGGATATGTTTTTGCCTTAAGGCTTTTACACAGGCTGTTCCCTCTGCCATAAATGCTTTTCCCTCAGACGGCTGCTCACTTTCTCCATGTGGTCTATAATAACTATGCCTACTCTGGGGCAGCCAATTCCTTACCTTGCTCTATTCTTCCTCTTAGTACTTATCACATTCTTATATACTATTTAGTTCATTTATTGTATGTATCGTCTGTCTTCATCACTAGACTGTAAATTCCAATAGGGCAAGTTTTGTTGGTTTTGTTCACTGATGTATCTCATACATCTAGAACTGTGCTAAGCAAATAGCAAGAGACTGACTTAAATGAGTCAACCTTACTGGATTTTCCTTATCGGAGGTCTCCCCCCATAAATAATATAGTATCAGAAAATCTACTTCAAATAATCAAAGAAAAGTAAAATTAATAATTATTTATGATTCAGAAGATGCTGTAATTAAATTTGTTGAGCAGTTTTGTTACAATTTTAAATTGCTAATCTAACTTGTGTGTGATTTAAAGAAAAAAAAGGATACAATTTTAAAGGAATTTATATTCTACTATATAAATATTTTGTCTGTATATAATTTTACATCAATATTATCATATAATATTCATGTATACATTTATATTTACACATTTTTATGTATTCATTTACATATCTGTTTTCCTCCTCATTCTTAGATATTTCAACAGACAAACCTCTGCCAACTATGCCAACTTGAGAAAACTGGGAAAAGATTAAGTGTAGAAAATAAATTTCCAAAGACTATCAAGCAACTATGGAGAGCATATCTCAGTGTCTTCTCTATTAATCTCTTTTATTTGTTCACTAAATCTAAGCTATGACATCACAGGTCTCTGGGTGTGTGTGCAGATCCAACCAGAGTCATTCACCAGGACCATATGCACAACATGGGCCATGGGATCAGGGTGCCAGGGCGGGGACGCACCCAGGAGGTCATGTGATTGAACACTCATTTTAAAAACAGAACTGACAACTGGGAAACTTAAATCACTTCTGGTGTAAAGCAAAGACCAGAAATCAGATGTTTTACTCCAAGTCTAGTTTTCTTTCCATTCCATCAAGGAAACCTGGTGACCTTAAGACAATAGGCACATACAAGGTATTTTTCTACCTTTATCTCAAATGCATCACCACCGTTGTAACATTAACTGTACAAAGTGCCTGGACATACTGACATCAACAGTAATAGCTAACACTGACTTAGGAGGAGTACTTACTGTGAAGTGAAGTGAAAGTTGCTCAGTCATGTCCGACTCTTTGCGACCCCATGGACTATACAGTCCGTGGAATTCTCCAGGCCAGAGTGGGTAGCCCCACTGGAGTGGGTAGCTACTGGAGTGGGTAGCCTTTCCCTTCTCCAGGGGATCTTCCCAACCCACGGACTGAACCAAAGTCTTCTGGATTGCAAGTGGATTCTTTACCAGCTAAGCCACAAGGGAAGCCTAGGTACCAGGAATTGTTCTAGGTGCCTAACGTGTGTTAATTACTCATTTACCCCTTACAACAACCCTAGGAGGCAGTCAGAGTGAGGAAGCATGGGCGCCAAGAGTTAAAGTAACTTTCTTAAAGGTATACAGCGAGGTAAGTGGCACAGCATAGCTCACACCCATGAGGTCTGGCTCGAAGCCAGCGCTATTCACCACCATGAATAGGACAGAACCTCACTGTAACAGGTTGGGTCCCACCAGTGCTCCTTACTGCTTCTTCATCTGTAAAATGTCCACCTTTCACTGGGTTGTCATGGGGATTAAATGACCAGCTGGTACCTTACAGATAGTAGGTATCTGATAAGTTTGTTCGACAGCAAAAAAAAAAAAAAAAAAAAGAGAGAGATAGAGAGAGATAGACATGTAGCTACATTAAAAAGATAAATGCATGCAGATTTAAATGCAGCATCAGCAGCCACTTGTGACCTTACATGCTATTAAATGTTTCAAGAGGAAAACTGAGTAGAAAGACAGGATGAGTTGGAAGAAGGGGGCTCAAGACTAAGTGACTCAGCGAGGGAGGGGCTAACCACAAGAGTCTGTATTTATTTAATAGGCAAAAGGAGGCTGAAAATTGTTCTGCCTCCCTCTGGCTCCCTACCTAATCCCAAAAAAGAAACATTTCAACTATTATGACTAAACACATACACAGCACAGTTTGTAAAAAAGACTACATAGGGATGCTCAATAAAGCTTTTCCAAAGCTGACGGTGGTTTTTGATTTTGGCTGCATGGCACGTGGGATCTTAGTTCCCCAACCAGGGACTGAACCTGCGACATGTGCACTGGAAGTGCAGTCTTAACTACTGAACCATCAGGGTTTCCAAAGCTCATGGTGCCTTGTTTTTCAAGTAATTTTAAAAGAAGAAATTAAACTGAGACTTGTAGCTGGTCAAATATAATCCCTGAATGAAGCCAGGCCTCTGTCCTACTGAGGAACTGCTTGTCAAGGTTCTAAGCTTTATGCGTTACCCCTTCATGCTGGTGTACATTCAAAATAATCAAACGTCTTCGTTTCTTAAACTTCCCATTTATAAATACAACACAAGCACTAACATGTCACTACCGTGGTCCACACCAGTGGCGCCAATGCCCCTCCCTGCCAATCACAAACCCTGGGGGTGGGGCCCAGCCACCCGTTTCATCCAGGCCTCCACCCTATTCTGACTGTGCGCAAGTTTGCGATCCATCACCAAAATGAATACACAAGCAGTATCAAGTGTCAAAAAAGCCATAAAATATGGCAGGGTGAGAGTTTTGAAATGTGGTCCACCAATGAATAGTCCCCTAAAATATATTTCTAACATCACAGCTTCCTATGTATTTGGTTACCTCAATGTTCTGGGTTATTTGATTAATTTTATTTACATCATTTTTGTGAGAAAAGGATCAGTACATTTTAATCTATTAATTCTTCTGCATGTTTAAGACATGTTTTTTAATAGGACAGAAAGGCTATAAGGCATACAGTTCAAAATAATGTTTAGGAAACACAAACAAAGTTAATAATAAATACTAGGCAACATTAGGAGAACCCATACCAATATAAAAACTATAAATGCACATTCTATCTAGTTATTAGTTCTCTCCATGTTCATTCAGTGCTTTAAGTACTTCAAAAGAGCGTCTGCACACACAGGGACCTAGCAGCCAAGGAGTGATAGTGGCTCCTCACCTTGAGGTGTCGGCTCTGCCACTGGCTTCGCCTTCACTTGGATCCCTCAAAACAAAGTGAAGGTTGAGATTTAATGATAAAAGTGAAAAAAATTACCAAGAAAACCTGTATCTAAAATGATTTTAAAATTAAAATTAACTTGTTGAGCAAATTTCCAGCATGAAAAATCTCTATTACTAGTCAGTCTAATATCATTTATGTTTTTCATCATAACCACACTTGACTATCATTTATTGAGCGTCTACTGGGTATTGTCAGAGAGGACATGCTAAGTGATGGTTTAGGATTTTTACGTAATCTTCCAATTTCCAGCCATGACTTTAAAGTCATAATTTATCTTTTCACTTTTAGTTCAATCTAAAGTTAAAACTATTTAATAATTATCAGCAGCAAGATTTAACTTCATAATGGTTATTAACCATAACTGGAGTAGTCGCTCAATTCAGAAAAATATAAATTAACCTTGCAGTGAGAAATAAAGCTCAGCATATAAGTATTTCTGAAAATAAATACTAGTTTTTAAATATGCAAGTAACTTACTTCAGAAGTTATGCGAATGATTCATGCATATGATAAAATATTACAGCACACCAAACAGCCTATCCAAGCAGATGTGTCTAAAAACATGAATTCAATCTTAAAAGAAACACTGATCTTACCTGGATATCCACCTGTGAAATAAAACCAGAAAAACTCCACTAACTGTTCTTTAGTTGAATGTAATTTGTCATATTAAAAGGTAATTATCTACATAGGAATATCAAGTTATAAACCAGCTGAAATATATACTGAGATGACTTGTGATAGCAAAACAGTAAATAGCTGGGAAAAATCAACAACTTGAACCCTTAAGTTAACATTTTCTTAATGTTTTAACCATTCCAGAAACATTATTTATGTAAAATGAATGCAACAGGAATAAAATCAGTACCACTTTCCTCATCCCTCAAATTAATAACAATGCTGTATATCAGTACAACAAGCTCTAAAACTTCAACTGGTTAAAATATGAATGCCTTATATACTTCTCAGGCTCTTTAACTATAGGAATTTCGCGACAAGTGTATTAGGTAAAAACTATTTTCCTATCTGAATTAAAAAGGATAATAAGATGTACTCTCACATTCAAATAGGTTTTCTTAAATTTCTAATAACTGGCATCTTCCTTGGGAAGTATAACAAAAGTTCAAAGCCATTTACACAAACCTATTTTTACTACAGCACACTGAAATCCAACACATTTTTGAGGAGGCTCAAATGAAGTGTGCAGTTTGAGTTACATGTAGATATACTGATAGATACTGAGGGGCAGTCTTTCGACTGGGCAAGAAAGATAATAATGCTGCTGATTCCTGCTGCTAAGATAAAATTCCTTTAACAGGAAGGGATCTCTGTTGCACTGGACTTTTCTATGGCTGGCAGACTGCTGCCCAACTGTAAGCATTAGGAATGAAACACACCTTAGGCCCTCCCTACTTCCCTTGCAGCTAACTATTTGCAACTGACTCGTCACATCATTTCCCATATCCTGTTCGTGCCTGCCTGGATGCCACAAGGACACTGACTGGAAGAACTTCTGCTATTTGGCAATGGTTTCAAATAGTGCGTAAGTCGGCTCCAAGCAGCCACGGAAGGAGGCACCTGGGGATAGAGAAGCGCAGCTGGCTGTAACAGCACATGCGGAGCATGCGGCACGGTTCTCCAACATTTACAAGTTTAAAAAAGCCACATACCTTATATATAATCAGCTGAACTAATCAGGGTATTCCCTATGTAAGAACTATGAGGTTTGATATAATCTCCAGTCTACACAACAGGTATACAGAACTCGTCCAAAACAAATCATTCTAAATACTTGGAAATAGAACGTCTATGTCCTCCCCTGATGGATTATTCTAGTGTAAATCACTTTACTTAGAAAGTTCTTTCTTAAGCCCAGAAAACAACTGTTTCATGTGGTCATTCTGGCGTCCAGCTTCTTACTGGCCAAGGAGAACTACTAGCTGGCTTCTTTGTGATAATGGTTTTCAAATACATGAATGATTAACTCTGAACTATTCTGTATCCTTTTTTGCTTAAAGCTTAATAATCCAAATTCCTTTACTTTTTCCCTATAACATCCTATTTTTATCCCCCATCTTTTAAAGGCTTCAGTAGCACATCGACTGAGTTGGTTCCTGAACCTGTGAGGTGTCTTGGCTTGTGAGTTGGGCATGAGCCAGCCCTGCCCCCAGCACATGGGGTGTGGTGTGGATCCCACGGAGGTGTCAGTGTGTCGCTCCATTTCTTCCAGCTTTAGGTAGAGTGAGGTGAGGAAGCCAAAGGGAACACAGAGAAAGGCCGGGCTTGAGCCCAGGACAAGCTTAAGAAGACAAGTGGGAAGGATGATAACTTGACAGTTGAGTTGAGAATATTAAATAAGCCACTGAAAAAGTTATCTAGTTTATCGCCAAGCCTCTAACACCCAAAGCTCAACAGGCTGAAAATGCATAAAGATCAGCTGCATGTCCAGTCTGTCTGTTGCTAAAGAGCTCAGTGGGTTCATCCCTGGGATGGAAATTCATTCTTGCCTGTCTTCCTGCATTAAGTCATCTGAAGCAGAATGAGATGGCCCCACCTCGAGCCACAAAATGCTACCCTTATGGCACTGTTGTGAACACAAATATATTTGTAAAGCCAAAGCTGTTCATAGAGTGACAAGTGACCTCGGAGCAGAACTGAGCATTTTTTCTCTTCTCTAACCAAATCCAGAATTAATTAAAATATGTTAAAAGTCAAGACATTAAAAAACCCTATTGGACTTCCCTGGTGGTAAGTGGATAAGAATTCACTTGCCAATGCAAGGGACATGGGCTCAGTCCCCGGCCTGGGAAAATTTCACATGCCTTGGAGCAACTAAGCTGTTGCACCACAACTAACAAGCCCCAACTCTACAGCCCACGAGCTACAGCTATTGAGCCTACTCGCTGCAACTACTAAAGCCCAGGTGCCCTAGAGCCTGTGCTCTGCAAGAGAAGCCACTGCAGGGAGAAGCCCGCACACCGCAAAGAAGAGTCGTCCCCACTAGCCCCAACTAGAGAAAGCCTGCACAAAGGACCCATCATAGCAAAAAAAAACACAACACCCTCTAATTTCTGACAAACAACAGCAAACAACCTCCTCCCTCGCTTCTTTCTCTCTGCCCCCTCAAACCCTCCACTAAATGACAATGTTCAAAGGGGAATAAGGGCATGGTGGAACCTGAGAAACTTTCACACTAGCACCCCCCACAGGCTGGCTCTGAGCACTCTTATTCTCTCAACCTTGTCCTTTCTTTCAGGACCTGTTTCCTTCAGAGCACTTATCAGAATGTTTAATAACTTTCTTTACTTTTTAAACTGTCTTCCACATTATTCATCTACTCATGGGATAAACAACCACTGAATGCTACACCACACGTCAGAGAAGCATTCACTCTTCGGCAGGAGATTCAGCATAGAACAGAGCAAGGCCCTGTTCTCACAGAGAGTGTCTTCTTGGGAGAGACACATGACGAACAATTAAGTCAAGGAAATCCACTATTTCACGTAGTATCAAGTGCTGTGGAGAAAAATAAAGCAGGAAGAGGGAGTGTTGGGAGGAAGAGGTGGTGATGTTCAACAGTGGGTGGAGGAAGACCTCCCTGAGGAAGTGACAGCCCAGTAAAGACCTGAATGAGGTGTAGAAGCCAGCCACACAGGTGTCAGGGGAGTACGAAATCCTGAACGGGTATGCCTGGTGCGCTCAAGGACAGTCGGGGGCCCTGAAAGGCTGGCGGGGAAAGGAGAGGAGTGGAGAAGATGGAGTCAGAGCAGGAAAGGGTGGCCAGACTACAGAGGCCACTGGGAGGGCTCTGAATTGTATTCTGAGACAAAAAGCAAGCTGAGGATTTTACATCAAGGACTTATATTGCTGAGGACAGAACAGGACAAGGGCAGAAGCTAGGGTACCTGTGAGGAGGTGGAAGACATACAGTGACTGAGACCGTGGAGGCAGTGCTGGGAGGGCTGGACGCCGCTAAATCCTGGAAATGCTGTGAAGGCAGCACCAAAACAACTGCTCACGGAATGACATGTGGGATGAAGAGAGGAGGAGGAGGCAAGGATAATCCAGGCCCAGGGTCCGCAGCAACCGGAAGGACGGTGTCGCCATGACCTAAAACGGCACAGGCTGAGGGAGGCACAGGTTTGGGGAATAGAAGCAAGGGCTGAATCCTGGACAGGTTCTGTTGGTGTCTATTTCACAACCAGGTGGAGAGGCCGAGTAGACAATTGGATACAAGATTGTCCTTCAGAAGAGCGGTCTGGCTTAAAAATATAAACTGAGACTGTTAACATATGATGGAATTTAATGGCATGGGCCTGAATGAGATCACCAAGAGTAAGGAAAACCAGATAAGACAATGAGTCCAAAAATCACGCCCTGAGGCAGGCAGGTCAGGGAAGGGCAGGGGGACCTAAAAGAACCAGCAAAGGAGCCTCAGAAGGGACAGGGGGCCCAAGAAGGCAGAAGGCCAAGGGAGGAAAAGGTTTCAGCAGTAAGGGGGGGAGGGTCACAAGACATTCAGGAACTGGCAGGAAAGGAGGGGCTGTAGCAACAGCACCTGGATGAGAGCCTGGCCCACGGGAGGCGTCCACCTTTGCTGAACGCCTACGTGACAATCTTCCATCCTAACCTCCCAATGATGATCTCTAAGGCATGTTCCGGCTCTGACAGCTGGTCCTGACTTCTTGTCCAGTGTTCCTTAGTATGTTTCTCTCTCTAATCTAAATTTTATTGCAAATAGAAATATTTTGCATGATACTTCATGTATAATTAGTAATCAGGCATTAAACTCAAAATCTATTTTCCTTCACCTTAAAATCAATTCTGGCTTAACCATAAGAAAGTACTGTTTTTAAAAATGGATTTAAATTGCCAGTCAAATGCCAACTACTGATAATCTAACTGGTGCCCCACAGAGGGTCACCCAGCACTTTCCACGGTCGTGGTGACTGCTGGGGAGCTTTCAGGTCTTTATCACTGTGGTGTCGTAACCGCCCAAATGGTACAAAATCACTGTCTGATATGGTTAGAAACTGACTTTGCATGAGGGTATTTAAAGTTACAAATGCAGCTGCGTGATCTTGGCAAACCAATCCATGAATAGAGTCTATATACAGTTCCACAAAAAGGGAAGAGACCATAGACACTGCTTCTCTTTTCTACACCCACTCTCTGAAACCCTAGGAACACTAAAAACATTGAAAATTAAGTATTTAAGTAATATTTTTTATAGTAAGTATAATACTTTCTTACCCATAACTTCTTATTTGCTCAAATAACTACCGAGTACAGAGATTTAACTTCTTCCCTAGTGGGAGCCCTCAGGGCCTCGCCCACACGTCTCTTTCCATTCAGGGCTCATTCTGTACTGTGGCCCATGGCAGACAGTCTGCTCCTTTTGGGGCGGAATCTTGAGGGCACAGATGCTGTCTCTTCATTTTTGAAACCTGCTCAGCACTGAGCACAAAGCTTTGTACATACGGGACTTTCATGGGCCTTTAGCAGGACCTGATAGTGGACTAAACTTACAATAACCTGCACCACGTCTGGCACTCGTAGAATCAACGGCTATTATATACTTATGTTACTTTTTAGAAAGGAGTAAAATTTCACAGTATTACTGAATTAGATTACTACACTTGTATTCCTTTTGTGTTTACTGTGTTCTGATGTTAAGATTTTATGATGTTAAATTACGTAAGGAATATCTGTGACTCCAGCACATAATAGGTTTTCTATAAGACAGAATAAAAGGGGGACTTACATGTGTATGTGTGTCATTAGTGAGCGATTTAAAAGTATTCTTAAGTACCATCTGAAGGACAAATGTAGTCACATTTAATTCCTTTTTCTAAACAGAGGCTTTTAAGTAGGGAACATTTTTTGTTAGAACACACATTTTTTTATGTCAAGTTATGTTCCTCCCGCTGTATTTTACAGAATTTTAAATTTCTCATTTTGTTCTTTTTTTTTTCTTAAGGAAGAAGACTATGTCCTCCATGATCTTTTTCTTCAAGTTTCTGTAAAAAGAGCATGTCTTAATGAAATGTCATAAACCCATTTTGGAAAAAAATCACTGTAGAGGTGAAAGAAAAAAAAAAAAAAAAAAAGCAAACATCCGTTACTCCCTAAAAGAAACAAAACAGTGCGTTGGTACTGACCTGCGGACGAATTTGGACGTTATTTTGCTTATTATACCAGTGGACGTGCCCCTCCTGGCGTGCGCGAAGGCCCCCGGCTCGTGGGACGGGGAGGCGGGCGGCCCGTTGTAGGCGGCGCTGCGGCGCTCGCGCAGCTGCTCCCCGTGGAAGGTGCTGCGGCTGGAGCTGCCGCGGGGGAAGCGGGTGCGGTCGGGCGTCGAGGCGCTAATACTGTGAGCAGATGGCGACGCAGCAGGCACGCGCTGGGTTGTGCTGCTGAGACACAGGAAGATGCGTTACACAGGGTAACCACGGAGAACAGTTTTGCTCATGCTAAAAACTGTTAGAAAGTTGCCATGGCTACTTTTAATCGGCCCTGTTCTATTCGTTCTGGTGACAGATGTGATGCCTGTGTTCACTGTAATTACTGAGACACTATCATTTCGGACTAAATGCCTTTTATAAAAATTTCGTTACTGAAGATTAGGAAAGGACTGAAACAATTTCTCCATCTCTCTTTTTTTTTTTTTTGATATTCTTTCTCAAGCCTTCATCAAGCATAGTAGAAAAGCTTTTGCGTACCTATATAAAAATAATATGTATGATACATATATTTTTAAAAACCTATTGAATTTTTGCCTAACTAAAAAATTTATATTTTGATTCAATTTCTTTGACTTAGTATGAATAGAATGCTAGATTTCTAATTTAAAAAATAGATAACACAACAAGCAACAAACATTTATTGAATAGCAGAAGAAACTATAGTCAGTATCTTGTAATAACCTATAATGGAAAATAATTTCAAAATTAATATGTGTAAATGGATCACACTAAACTGTGGAAAATTCTGAAAGAGATGGGAATACCAGACCACCTCACCTGCCTCTTGAGAAACCTATATGCAGGTAAGGAAGCCACAGTTAGAACTGGACATGGAACAACAGACTGGTTCCAAATAGGAAAAGGAGTACCTCAAGGCTGTATATTGTCATCCTGCTTATTTAACTTATATGCAGAGTACATCATGAGAAACGCTGGGCTGGAAGAAGCACAAGCTGGAATCAAGATTGCTGGGAGAAATATCAATAACCTCAGATATGCAGATGGCACCACCCTTATGGCAGAAAGTGAAGAGGAACTCAAAAGCCTCTTGATGAAAGTGAAAAAGGAGAGTGAAAAAGTTGGCTTAAAGCTCAACATTCAGAAAATGAAGATCATGGCATCCGGTCCCATCACTTCATGGGAAATAGATGGGGAAACAGTGGAAACAGTGTCAGACTTTATTTTTCTGGGCTCCAAAATCACTGCAGATGGTGACTGCAGCCATGAAATTAAAAGACACTTACTCCTTGGAAGGAAAGTTATGACCAACCTAGACAGCATGTTCAAAAGCAGAGACATTACTTTGCCAACAAAGGTTCATCGAGTCAAGGCTATGGTTTTTCCTGTGGTCATGTATGGATGTGAGAGTTGGACTGTGAAGAAAGCTGAGCGCCGAAGAATTGATGCTTTTGAACTGTGGTGTTGGAGAAGACTCTTGAGAGTCCCTTGGACCGCAAGGAGATCCAACCAGTCCATTCTGAAGGAGATCAGCCCTGGGATTTCTTTGGAAGGAATGACGCTAAAGCTGAAACTCCAGTACTTTGGCCACCTCATGTGAAGAGTTGACTCACCGGAAAAAGACTGATGCTGGGAGGGATTTGGGGCAGGAGAAGAAGGGGATGACAGAGGATGAGATGGCTGAATGGCATCACTGACTCGATGGACGTGAGTCTGAGTGAACTCCGGGAGTTGGTGATGGACAGGGAGGCCTGGCGTGCTGCGATTCATGGGGTTGCAAAGAGTCGGACACGACTGAGCGACTGATCTGATCATATATATATTCCTGATACTGTAATTCAGTATCAGGAACACCAAACAAGGGGCATTGCATGCAATTTTTTGTCCCTCCACTGTTCTCTTAAACCAGTCAGCAATGTGGAACACAAATTTTATTGTTTATCAAAAGGCTTTGAATTGAAGGCTTATTTCCTATTTATAATTCACTCCTTTGTGATAGTAAATGCTACCAGATACCAACAATATGATTAACAATGCTATCAAACATGTTTTTGAATTTGAGAATTCTTAACATTCAGAAATACCAGAAAATAATTTAGCTTTATAACTGAAAGGGATCTTCGAGATTATTTGTTTCACTGATAGGAAAATTAAAAGTTCTTCTTAAGTACCAGTGACTGGCCGGAGCCAAGAAGATTAATCAGGTCTCAACCCCTAGTCTTGTGGGTTGGAATGTTTCTGTTTGTTTTTAAACCATAAAAATTCAATTTATTTAAATGATAAATTAGTAACAACCCTTTATTTCATGGATGGGTTTAAAACAAAATCCTTGAAGAAAATTCCTCTAGAAAATGACTTAAATTATAAGCAACATTTCTGATAACAGCTGGAGGATGTAGCAAGTTTATGTTACAATTAACTTTACCTCTGCCCTATACACTGAGTCTTTTCAAAAAAGCTCTTAAAATGTGATGGCTATCAGGTATTTTTATATGGTGCTAAATTTTTTAAAAACTCTTAATGACAAACGAAATGCAACCAGGATGTTACCCAGGCCTGTAAGCTTCAGAGCTGTCTTTAATGGTTGGCAGTGTGACTTTAATAGGATGGCCGGAAGCAGACATGGACTTCTGGTGGCGGGGTCGTGCTGAGGGCACAGCGGAGGCCACAGCGGAGCCTGCAGAGGACATGCTGCTCGCGGACATCTCAGTAAGGCTTTCAACGTAAGCCGGTTGAGAAGATATAAAAAGAAGAGATATAAAAAGAAGAAAAGCTGTAGTTTACTAAAATTTAAGAATTAGATTTTTAAAAGTCTAATATCTTTCATGACAAACACTTAAATCAACAACAATGGTATTATTACTAACAACAATATTTTTAAAAGTGCACAGAGTGAATTTATCACCACCTTCCATGGAAAAGATTTCACACACTCTTGTTCTCTATATGTGAATCTGATATCTGTAACATTATTTTTATTGGTAAAATAATTATGACCAGAGACACCTCACACTTTCAAAAAAAAAAAAAAAGCACAGTTGGGAGCGATGTGTTGACGTGGCTCACTGCCCACCATTCAATAAGAATTCATAACTGCAGCAAAAATCCCCTCTCTTGAAACATCATCAAAGTGCTTTTAGCTCAGTTTTAGGTTAAACTGCTACAGATTAAAGGAGCTGCAGATTAAGATTTAGTAAAGGGAAAAGAGTAAAATAGAAATCAATTCCTGACAACCTCTCTAGCCTAAAGGCTCTTATGTCCAAGGAAGATTCATTTACCTTTGTATGCCTCATAGTAACATTTACTTTAAGTGCCTATTAACTGAGAGGAAACAAGTGTAAGAATGGTCTGTCAAGTCTACTAAAATGACTAGGGATGGAACCAAACAATTTATTACAATAAACTCCATCATTTTGTGATCTACTGATGAGCAGTCCTTACAACTCACGATGAAAAGAAGTCAAATTTTTTAAATAATAAAACACGATTTATCATTATTTGAAATAAAACACTCTGAGAACAGTGGGGTCTCAATGATCAGTTGAGATGCCCACATTTCTTTAGAGGAAGGGAAACACAGTCTTCTGTATTCGTATGTAATGATTCATATATAATTCGTATATAATTCCTGTATTTGTACAGGGTGGGTGGGAAGGGAGAACGTAAGAAGGAAGCAGCAGAGGTATAATAGAGTAAGAGTCAGGACTTCCCTGGTGATCCAGTGGCTAAAATTCCAAGCTCCCAATGCTGGGATCTCAGGTTCGATCCTTGGTCAGGGAACTAAGATCCCACATGCCACAACTAGGACCCGGTATAGTCAAATAAGTAAATAAAAATAAATACTTTTTATAAAAGAACAAGATTCAAGTAATGAAGATAAGATTAGGACACTGATAGGTTTTGCTATAGGGAACTATTTACTATCGGATTTTATTTAGAAAATCGTAGATTAAGCGAGTTACCTCCTATTTTCCCTAAATATTCTTCCATTGCTCCATTCTGCTAAACATGAGGAGGTGCCTTAGGAAGCATGGCTGGTTGCCATCTAACTAGCAATTCTGTTTCCTTTCCTTTTCACGTGTTCAGCTACAGGAGTTGTACCAAGAGCACTACTAACGCAAAGCGATGACAACGGCAGTCCTACCTGCATGGTGACAGTTACCTGCTGTCTTTTCCGTTTTGCAACGCTGTGTATCGATCTGTGGTTCTTTCACAGACATACGTATTCCTTCTTGCCATGCTACCTCCAGGATACACGTTGTTCTTTAAGGAGGGGAAAAAAAATGACACACATTAAAAAATTCTAGCTGCAGTTGTGGAAAGTCAAAGAAATGAATTCAAACGGCAAGTAACTCCAGAAAAATCCATGGTGGAATTTTAACTTATCAGAATCTTATATTAATAAGCTCTATCTCCCACCTCTCTCTTGAAGGAGTAAAAGTCAGAGCACGGCAAGTGCTTCACCGTTTTTTAGCTAACTGTCCTGCAGAAGCAGTTGTTTGGAAGTAACAAAAGAGCTGGGCTTTATTCATGCCTCTGTATACTGGTGATGGGGGCGGTGCACAGGTAGCTTGAAGGGACCATGCACCAGCGACAGCCCCACACTAAGTGTCACTTAGCTCCACACTAAGTTATCATCACAAACAGGAACCCTGGGGCCCTGACAGTGGAAGGCCACTCGGAAGCCTGTGGGTGTCCATTCTGCACCTGCTTGGGAAACCCTCATAGCCACTGGCCATGTGAAGAGACCAAAATGTGTGCTGTGCCACCGAGGGGAATATTTCCTCTTTCCAACTAAATAGATATACAGAGTTTTCTTTTAACTAATAAATCCCTAATTTTTGAACATGTAATTATTCCTTACTTTGCTTTTAGAGACTACTGAGGAGGTTTAACTGAAGATTAAAATTTAAGAGGAAATTAACTGGAAGTTAAAAATTTAGAGGAAAAATCCTGGAAATAAATAATAGAAAGGAGGAAAAAAATCCTGGAAAACTATAAAACTACAAAGAGATTACTAGAGGTCTGTAAAATTATCCCATGGGAACCAAATGTAGCAACTTAAGAATCCATCTTTGATCATTTCACTGTCTTGGCTGAATTGTCACACGAGTAACCTAATTTTAAACAAAAATCTAATGTTGAATAAACTCATTGTTGGATATGCTACCATACCTCCCCTTTAGAGACCTCTTAAACGTTTCTGGCTGTCTTCAGTTAACACCGCTTTCCTTCTCCAAGTGTGACGGGTGAAGCGCTTCTTCAAAACTCAGCCTTCTGAGTCTGTGCTGCCACAGGCTGCTTCCCTGGGCTTGTCCCTTTCATGCCATTGATGCTAATACTAAGTGGCCACGAGAAAAATTTCTCAACCAGAATCTTTTGGCTTATGTTAAAAAAAAATAAGTGTGGCACAGTAAATCTGAATTTAAGCCAATGCCTTCTTTAAATGAAAAAGATTGTGCTTTGGACACCCACTATGCACGTGCCCACTAGAGGAAGCAAGTGTGCTGGTATATAACAGGAGGATATAAATGTGGGGAAGCAACAGTGAACAATGCAAGGCAGCATTTAACTAATAATGTGGTCCGGTGATCAGAAAGGCTGATAAGGTAATTTTAGAGTATTCAGTTACAGGAGGCTCCAGGCGGAAGGCAGGACTCGAAATGATCTACAGAAATGTGATTTTCATAATGTGAGGGGGAACTTTAAGCGAGAGCACCAGATAGAGACGGGTGGAAACTGCTGAGTATATTTATGGAAAATAAGACCAAGCTGAGTTGAAATGACAGGTACATAGCAGAACGGCATGCAATAAAAGGTGAAATTATTTCTTCCTGTTATATGAGGTGATGACACTCTGGCAACCGTCTTCTAGTTGATATGTAAGTAAGAGGAAGTGATTTGTCTAAAAAACTGCTTATAAAAATATATTAAACCCTATTGTAGTTACATCATTTCCAAACAGATCAGCTGGAATGTAAGTGGCTATATCCATTAATTCTTAAAGTGGTTATATATAGCTATTTCATAGACCAAAGGTAATGATCACACCACATGTTTTTAAAACATATGGTTTCCATTACATGTATAAAACAATAGGTACTGGGGAGTTTAACCCATTTACAATTACGATTATGTTAGGCTTTCTGGTACCTTATTTCATGTTTCTATTTAAACTGCTTTTTTCTTTTTTCTCTCCTTCCCTACTTTCCATAAGCTAAATCACTTTTTTTTTCTTCTATTGGCTTAAAACTTATACATTTTTTGTTCTTATATTTTTTGTCCTTAAGTTTCTGAACTCATTTTTGGTTACTGCTACAGGTGTCCCTTGTTATTCAATGGGGATTAGCTCCAGGACTCTTGCAGATTCCATGATCTGTGGAAGCTCGAGTCTTTCATATAAAATGACTGAGTATAGTCAGCCCTCCATGTATCCACAGGTCCCCTGTCCACAGATTCAACCAGTCACAGATGGAAATCAAGGGCTGACTGTACTGATTTCCTAAACCTCCCTCCCATCTTCCCTTTTAAGGCATATGCTTTTTCCTTTAATTTCTATCCCTATCTTCACTTCCTGGATATTGTCCAAAATTTTGGTTCTGAATTTTCATTATTGTTTTTTTCTTTTTTGTGTATGTTATCCCCATACATACTGTAATAAATTAGCTGATTGCTTTCAACTTCCATATATTTTACAGAGTATTGTAGATACCTTTCTCTTCCTGTAAGAATACTTCCTCAGACAGCAATGTTTTCAAGTGGGTCATTGTATCACAAGAGTTGAAATACTTTAGTCATAAGAATATTCTTCTTTACATATGGGGTTGCAAAGAGTCAGACATGACTGAGCAACTGAACTGAAATGACTGACATTTATATGACAGTTTGTTTGGGTATAAAATTCTGGGTTCAATGTGCTTTTGATACTTTAGAAAAAAAAATATTTTTTATCCATTTATCTTCTGCATCCATGTTGAGAAATCCGATGTCAGTGTGCATCTTGTTCCTTTTTAGGTCACCTCCTGTCTCATTCTGAAACCTTTACAGTTTTTCCTCTTTGTTTTTGGTATCCATATATCCCACTTTAATAAGCCCAGGAATAAGTTTTCCTTCTGTCTTCTGTATGCCTTTTGAGTCATTTTAATATGAAGTTTTCCATCACTTTTTTTGGTTATTATTTCTTCAAATAGTTCTTCCCCTTCATTTTGCCCCTTTTCCTTTCTAAACTCACACTTCCTAAATGATACTAATTCTAGTTCTATCCTTTGTACATCTTGGCTTTCCTTTGTATTTTCTCTTCATTCTTTGCTGTTATCTTAAGGTAGATGTCTCAATCTATCTTCCAGCTCTCATTATCTAATTTCTATAGTTTTCTGTTTTAAGTAGATAATGTGAATTAACTCTGTAAATTAATTATTGCTGTAGTCTGCCTTCACTGAACAGCTTATTTGTAAACATAAAATTAAATGCACCAATGAAATATACCATCAAGTAAATATTACAAACGTGAAAACTGAGGCAGGAAAGTTTAATGTACTTTCCTTGTGATAAGGTAAATGTTATTTAAAGAATTCATATTTTTTCGTTCTTAAACTACATTTATTAGAAGGTTGGCCCCCTTTGCATGTTCTTTAAATGTATGATTCACTTTAAATTTTGAAACTTGAAAAAAAATTTTTAACCTTTAAATAAAAAAATTTCAACAATAAATAACTACAGCATATTGCAATATGCCAGAATAATTACTCACACTTGGAATAGTTGAAGACTTTTTTCTTTCTGGCCCTACAAGAGGGCTTGCAGTCATTTCACTTTTTGATCCAACTGTTGTGCTGCCAAGTTTACGAGCCACATCTTTGTCCCAATCCTCTTTCTGTTCACTTTCCACGCTGTTAGCCTGAGGCCTTTTGGTATATGATACAGCAGGAGGAATGGATGGACCAGCTGTAATTTTTAAAAAAGCATAATTAACTGAAAAACAACTGACATATTTTCTTCTCACAAACAGAAACTTTTGTATTAAAAATAATCTTTGTTTGCATACTTTACACTTTGAGCTAAGATTAAACTGTTTGATTACAAAAATTAGGTCAGCCCCTGAAAACAGGATTATATTAATCATTCAGTAATATAAATCTGTGATAACTGGGGATGAAACAAGGACATAAACAAGTGAACTGTATAATGCTTAACAAAAAATGCAAGTTTGGGCAGACTTGGTTTGTCTTTGCACTTATTTGACTCTCCCCCACCATGATCACTAAAGCGTCGTTGCTTCTGGTTTGCCGAGATGCTCCGCTGGACCTTCAGGTGAGCAGGGGACTGCAGGGTGCTGTTGTTTAAGTCACTGCTGGGCCGGGACCTCTGACACAAGTTTCCACTGGATAACGATTCACCCCCTTCAAACTATATGAAGAAGAAAGACGGCCAGCATTTTAAAACAAAACAAGTTCATAGAAACAAAATACACTCTTGATTTTCCAATTTATTCCAAGTCATACAAGGAGCAATCAGAAATAAGAAAATAAAGTTTGGATACAGAACTGAAACTTGGCAAACAGGAAGGGAGAGGACCAGCTAGAACATCCTTCCACAAGAACATGTCATCTTCTGTTATCTTGATCAAATGGCTTTGGGTCCTTCTGGGTCCAAATAACAGCTACCAATTCTTGAATGGTTATTATATACTAGCTGCCATGCTGGAGGACTTCCCTGCTGGACTTCCCTGTAGGCTGTAGGGTCTGCCTACAATACGGGAGACTGGGCTCGATCCCTGGGTTGGGAAGATCCCCTGGAGAAGGAAATGGCAACCCACTCCAGTACTCTTGCCTGGAGGAGCCTGGTAGGCTACAGTCCATGCGGTCGCAAAGAGTCGGACACGACTGAGTGACTTCACTCAGCTGCCATGCTAAAGTTTCTGTATATGTTACTTTCTTTAATCATTACAGCAAGCCTATGATCTATTAACCTGCACTTTTTAGATGTAAAAATTGAGGTTAAGAGATTCAAGAGACATTTTTGGGATTCAAACTCAGGTATAGTTGGGATTCAAACTTAGGGTGAAACCTAAAATTTTTACTTCATACACACACATATTTTTTGTTTTGTTTGGCTTTCTCCACCACATTCACAGAACAAAAAATGTGGTTTATTGGCTGTGACTCAGAAATTTCTTAGAACTAAGCATGGTAAACTGGGGATTGATACACTATCCTTCTCTCTATAACACCAAAGTATTTTGTTGTCAGTAACTTCTGACTGAATCACTGGCTTTCCAATGGGAAATCTAATATGCAAAGCTGCTAATGATAAAGAGCAGAGTAATACTGATAATGAAAATTTTAAAAGACAACAGCTAACACAAAGGACATAGTAATGTGCCAGAAAGTGTTCTGAGGACTTGAGAAGTATTAATTCATTTAAACTCTTTCAGTGATGCTAAGACGTAGGTACCATTCAGTTCAGTCGCTCAGTCGTGTCTGACTCTTTGCGACCCCATGAATTGCAGCACACCAGGCCTCCCTGTCCATCACCAACTCCCAGAGTCCACCCAAACCCATGTCCTTTGAAACGGTGATGCCATCCAACCATCTCATCCTCTGTTGTCCCTTTCTCCTCGTGCCTTCAATCTTTCCCAGCATCAGGGTCTTTTCAAATGAGTCAGCTCTTCGCATTAGGTGGCCAAAGTACTGGAGTTTCAACTTCAGCATCAGTCTTACCAATGAACACCCAGGACTGATCTCCTTTAGGATGCCATTACATCCTCATTTTATAGACCAGGAAACTGAAGCACAGAGAAATTAAGTAAATTGCCTAAGTCACACAGCTTGATAGTGGCTGTGCTAGGGTAGAGGATGGGTAGGAGTTCAAACCCAATGACCCTGGCTGCAAAGCTAAGGCTCTTGCTACTTACAGTAGGTTTACTAATTTATATCAATGCAATTCAAACTTCATTTTAATTCATGCATGGGCTAGGTTGTATGCTTATAAAACTTATATTAACAGGAAAATTAAAGATCTCAGGAGTAAAATCTAAAATCCAAGTAAAAACAGGTTGAAGTATTTAGAAATAATTATTTATAATACTTCCCACTTCTTAAAATTCTCTTGGCTTGGCTTCTCTGACACCACTGCCCCAGCTCTTAGCATTTCTACTGAAGAGCCCTTTCCTCTGCTACAACAGTACCTACCTGAGAGGATTAGATGAATTTAAAAAGTAAAGTCCTTCAAACAGTTCCTGGCACATTACTAAGTGGTCCTCTGATGACAACTCACAAATCTATTAATGCTATTCAACTCATTCCCTTCAGATCCAGATCTTTATATCCAAATGACTACTGAACAGCTCCAACCAACAGGAAGTTCAAATTCAACCACCCCGAACTGAACAAGCCTCCCATCTTCCCCCTGAGATTCACTCTTTTCCTATCTTGACAAATACGTCTTACAAAACCAGTCACCTACACTACAAGTCTGAGGGTCCCTTCTCTCTCATTTCCAACAGGTTATCAAACACTGTTAATTCTACCTCTTACATGCCTTGGCTTGCTGTGGGTGTCTGTCCTCTTACACCCTCTTCTCAGAGCATATCCCACACCGTACCACACTACGGACTGATTCCCTCCCCTCCACACTGAGAGCAACCTGAGAGCACAGACCTTCTAATCTTTCTATTCCAGTATGTGGCATGATTTCTGGAACGGAGCAGATACAATAAATATCAGCTGAATGTACTGATTCACTAATAGTTACTATCTACTTATAAATAATTTAATCCTATTCTACAAAATGCCTCCCACCAACTGTCAAAGCTCTGGGTTATTCTTGACTCTCAATTTATACCTTTATATTTGCTGGCCCAAAGGATCATTTGCTTTTATGGTTCAATAACCACTGGCATAGTGACTTCTTTACTCTCTCTCTCCCTAAGATAGATCTCGACTGGTCCTGAGACTTCCCAATTGATGTATAAAAACACTTGACCCACTACAAGGCAAAACATATCACAAGATGACCTTTTCCTGGGTTCCCACCTATATTTTGTTTTAAATGCTGTATGTCCCTTTGTTTCAGTTACTGTGTATTCTGTGCACCTGGAATAACCATGTTGCCTTTGGAAGGGCTCTTGCATTTGGGGGATGCTGTTCTCAAGGACCTGACTGAATGAGGCCTCTCAGAGCTAAGCAAGATAGTATGCCTACTCTTTCGAAACAATCTCTTCGTGTTTAGAAATAAGACTAGTTCATAACTTAGCACTGTGAATTTTGAATTCTAATAAATAAGATTGTTAGTGTTTTTATATTTTTTTCATACCACCTAGAATATATTTGCTAATATTATATCTATACTTAAGCTGTAACTTAGCTTAAAAAATAATTCACATTAATGTGAAAAGGTGAAAAACTTACTTCAGGTGGTTTTCTACCTAGAAGAATATAAGTAGCCATGACGTCATCATATTTCTGATTTATTAAGGCATCATTTATCTCATCTCGTACAAAACCCATGGTGATCATGATATCTAGAAATAAAAAACAAAATGCAAAATTTCGAAAAACAAGTTTCAGTAAACAAACCAACAAAAATGGTCAAGTTTGTCCACATTAGATATGAAAACTAAGTTCTAACATTTTGAAGTGTAACTATAATATAAAAACTTCTGGACTACTAATATACAGACTCTGTGTAGTGAGATACTTCACATCCCCAATTCTTCAGGCAGAAACACTCTCATGAGTCAATATACTCCCAAGCCTACTCCATTTCTCTCTGCCTAGCACATTATTGAGCTGAGTTCCTTTGTCCAGATAGACATACTATCTGTCTGTGACATACACAGAGTATCTTCTCTCTCTTGCAACACATACTCAGCCACTCATGGAGCAGTTTCTCTCATCACTTGACAAATTTGTTTTCTGAACTGTAGGCAGGTTGATTCTTTGGAAGGCTTGAATTCCACAGTTCTGATCAGATTTCTAACTCCCTCAAATGCTCCTCCTTTGCCATTTTTCCCTCAAGCAAGACAGGAACATGGCTGAGGTGACTCGGTTATGAGTTTCTGATGGCTTTGAGAAGGAAGAGGGAGGAGGTTTGAAGCAGACACTGACTGGGTGTGGAGGATGGACCCTGCTAAGTTAGTGGGAAACCAAGAGGGGACCAAAGTGCTCCTCCTGCTAACTCAGTGCCTCTGTATTTTTGGTTAAAATACGTGCTATATTTTGCTGACATTTATCAGTCTGAACAGTGCTGATTCTTAAATCAGTCATTCCTCTTGTTAGGAACTGTTGAAAGAAAAGAATGAGGCTTATTTACATTGTTTCCATTTTTATATCACTGTTGCCAACAAATGTTTTAGATTATAATGTATGAGAACAAACTAAGGAACTTGAATTTTTCAATGTTTAGCGTATTATCTGCAGAAAGAAAAGATGACAATGTAAGCATTTTTCAAATAAAAACTCCTTCCCATTTACATTTGAAACACAATTTTGGTAGACTAAAGGACTCTGACTTTTAGCCTAGGGAGGACAGCACCTCTCACAATACTTAAATGCTTACCTATTCTTTTTGTGTCATTGAAATCTGGTTCAGGCTCAGCATATGGCTTTAGTTCTTCTTCTTCATGACCAACATTCATCCACCGATCTTTCATTATTTGCTAGGAAATAAACTCTACATTATATTTGGCCAATCAGGACATTCAACCACTTATATTAGCTCATATTTTAGTAAATGTGAAATTTGCTAGTTTAATCAACAAGAATCATGTGACATTTTCAAACTAAAGTTACTGTTTCTAGTTTAATTAGCAGGCCAACAGAAGGTATAGGCCTGAGACATACTTGTATTAATGTATCTTATGACAACTATACCCATCATCCTGCACACTCACCAAATGAACTGACTCAAAATACACTGCCTGCTGCCTATGTTCCTCTAAAAGGAGTATTTTCACATTTGAAAATTTTAACATAAAAACCTACGGATTTTAACTTCTGCTTCGTATTTTTATAGTTAAGAATAATGAAGAGATTTTTCTCCTGGTCTTCTACCAAATATCTACCATGCTGATTTTAAAATCATCTGCTATATTTTAAAATCCTCACTAAAACATTAGGAAAGAAGAGATCATAGGAGATGGAAATCAGGGTTAGTCAATGATGATAGCTTAGAGAATATGGGAAGAGAGGACAGTTAAGATTTAAGCCTAGAACTATGAATTATTAAGAATCAGTGTGAAAACAGGCACTGGTGTGCATTACCAGAGTCAAATTTAAGCCAACACTCAAACAACAGTCAACCCTGGGCTGTTAAAAAGCAACCTGGGAGAGGCAGTCTATGGAATGAGGAAACTATTGGCAAACCATATATCACATAAGGGGTTAATACTCAGAATATATAAACAACTTCTACAACTCAATAACAACAAAAAATTGCACAAAATAAAAAATGGGCAAAGGACCTGTATAGGTATATCTCCAAAGAATATATACAAGTAGCCAATAAGTGTATGATAAGAGGCTCAACATTACTGATTATCAGGGGAATCAAAATCACAGTGAGATATCACCTCATATCTGTTAGGATGGCAACTGTCAAAAAAAAAAAAAAAAGAAAATAACAAGTGTTGGTGAGAATATGAAGAAACTGAAACTGTTGTGCACTGTTGGTGTGACTGTAAAATGGTATTGTTACTATGGTAAACAGTATGGAGGCTCCTTAATATACTAAAAATGGAACAACTATCTGATCCAGCAATCCCACTTCTAGGTATATATCCAAAGTAACTGAAAACAGGATCTTGAAGAGCTATTTCATACCCATGTTCACTGCAACATTATTCACAATAGCCAAGATGTAGAAAGAGTCTAAATGTCTGACGGATGGATAAAGAAAATGAGATATGCACATACAGTGAAGTGTTAGCCTTAGAAAAGAAGGGAATTCTGACATATGCTATAATGTGGATGACCTCTGAGGACACTGTTAAGAAAAATTAGCCAATCACAGGAAAACAAACACTGCACGATTCTACTTATATAAAGGATCTACTTATAAGATCCTTTAAATAAAAGATCTACTTATATAAAGGATGGTTTTAAATAAAACTCATAGAAACAGGAAGTAGAATGCTGTTTGCCTGCATTAGGAGGAAGGAGCAATAGGGAGCTATTGTTCAATGGCCAATACACTGCACTAGACCAGGTGAACAAACTAATCCATTTCAGATTTCATTTGAGATACCTCAACACAAGAAACAAGAGGACAAACCAGACTCCAAAACTGAAGAAAGTTTACTTTAGCCATCACTGCCAGTAAATGGAGATGACTACTTGCAAAATAATGGACACAGAATTATGAAGAATTAGACAAATTAACAATAGGAAAAAAAAAACCCTACACATAGGTCCACACATTAAAAGACTATGGACTTTAGATTGGCCAGATGAAAATACTTTTTCTTAAATCGTTTTAGCCTTTGTAAAGTATACCCCATATGCATCCAAATTTGTACTCAGAAATTTTCATTTCAAAAATGGTTATTATTGTTTTTTGCTTTACTACCACTTGTACTAGGCAGACACAAGCAAGATTTTTAAAATTATCTTAGCTGAAAAAAATGTTAAAAGTAGAAAAATACTTCTTGAGGACTAAAAATTACACAGAAAAAGCAGTAAGGAAGCGCTTTGCTTTAGGCTCAAACTGTTATTATTTTAAACATTTTGGTTAAGGGCTGGAAAAATTAAAGAAAATATACAAAGATGAGACAGCAGAAGAGTTTTTCAGCTTCTTTCTAAAAAAAAAAATTCAGACATACCAATATTCTAATAAATAGGGGGAAAAAAAGTGCACAGCATGAAACACAAATCCTTTTAAAATCATGTGTGATCCTGTCTCTCCCATTATGATCCCAATTAGGAAGAGCTGAAAGCATTCATATACACAGCCTAAGAAAGCTATATAACTATTTAGATCTAGAAACAATCAAAGGTCAAGCAAGGATAATATGAAATCATTTTCATTAATCTTGTTCTCATGGAGGATTAAGGCACGTAACTTATAAGGCCCTAAGAAATACATAGTCATATCTAAGAAGCAACAAGAAGGTGTGTAAGTTAAATAAGAAGTTTAATAAGACAATAAGCAGATTATTTGAATCACGATTCTTTAAATCAAATTTTAATATTAGCAAATTATATAGTCAGGAAAGACTAGAGTTTACTCAGTAATTCACGATACTCAAATAACACTGAAAAATAATACATCAAGTTCCATTTAAAAAAAAATGGGAATTGGGAAATATTTCATATCAAAATGTACAAAGTTGATATAAGTCTATAAAGCTGATTAACCAGACTCCTTCCGTCAAGCAGTTAAAGGGATACAGAGAGCTTAGACATGAAGAAGCACCCTTAACCTATTCATTAAAAACACTGAGCATCATCTCCAATGAAAGAAACACAAATTAAGGTGATTATGACTGTATTACTACCATAAAGACACCAATTACTAGAAATTATTCTATCCAATACAGAAACAAGCTGTGAACAGATACCCTCAAGTGCTTTGGGTCACATACAATCTTTTGGCAATGCTACACAGGACCTAGCAAACTGCTTATTACCTTCTGACTCAGAAACTATGGGCATGGAGTATTTATCTAAGTATATATCCCGAAGGAAAAAAGTTTATCACATTAATTTTAGCAAAAACAATGAAAACAGTTCAAATACACAACAAACAAGAAAACAGTTAAACTTTGATACATAAAGGGAAGGAAATCATTCTCATGATAAAGCAAAGAGTACAAACTATAAACGTTTAAGTTAAAAAAAAAAAAAGAAAGCAATATGAAGGCATATTACTGTATAAAAATTTGTTTACATACTGCAGATTGGTGTTTTGAAAATGGCTGTTTTTAAAAGTTCATAGATTTATTTTAATTGCAAAGTTGACAATAAAGTTCATATGAAGATAAAAGTGAAGACTAATACAATTTTTAATATCATTGTTATTTCTAAGGGAGTTTCTTAAGATTTGGGAAAAGAAATCTTTTATTTAAATTGGTATCAGGTTTCTCTGGAAAGTCAGTTCTGGGAATTGTGAAGCAGAACAGCCTTTGTATAGTGATATCTGCAATATTATGGTAGCATTTCCAATGTAGACTCATGGTTCCATAGCTGGAAAACGCAGTTTTGATAAGCTGAAACAGGAGGTTTCAGACTATACTCAAATACATCAAGTTGAACTTCTGATGAGCAAATGTTTTCATAATAATAATTTGGATTTTTAATTCTACTCAGAGAATTCTAATACTGTAATCCTTCACATTTTAATGTTAAGGATAAAAGAGTTAAATATTTGGCCATTATTGTAAATGAATCATCGTTAAGACATCAAGTACATCTTATCAACTGTACACAGAGATTTTAACATCTATTCCCCTTAAATAATTTTTGTTGGTCTTTTTGCTCTGCTGATTAGCTGAGCTGATGCCTCAACTCTGGAGATTTTTTTATTAAGTGACATGCATATAAATTTGACTCCAGTGATAAAAATGGGTCACAAAGCAGGATTAAGAGAAGTTTTTTGTCCCTATAAAATTTTAGAACTGATAAGTGTCCACAATTCTAACTATTGCACTTAATTTTCTATTATAATGGTTGAAAGTAAGTTTAGAAGAGCAGTAATATGAAAGTGGGCTTTTTTACTGCATAGATTTATCTATTAAAACATTATTAACATGTCGCTTGACCCCCAAAGGAAAAAAAAAACAAAACAGAAAAAAATTATAGGAAGGAACTAATCACATTTAAACAAATAATTCAGTAAGAAACATCTGATGACTGATTCACTGATATAAAGCATTTAACTTCCCAGTGGAAGTCACCATCCCTAAACTTCCATCCAAACACACTGTATCTTTCAGTGAAAAGTACTGTGGTAATAAAGTTACAAAGCCCAAACTAACCTGAGAGCTCTGTACACAGGGATGGCTCACTATAAGGCTGTCTCCTAACCAGCATGGAGTCCGTGTCAGAAAGCCCCATTGCTACACTAAAAAAGTACAGTTTAAGTGAGGTTAATTCTCTGAATTTTCTACCCTATCTATTAAGGCAAATAAATGAAAACAAAAAAGTACTAGAGAACAATACATGCTGAATCTCTGAAATTACTTTAGTACAGGTGAAAATATTCTTGAAAACACACGGGGCAAAATACTTAATAAGTTGTTCGGATTACAGCACCAGAAGGAAAAAATGTTAGATCTTTTTGGTTACATGAGCCTCTAACATCAGTGGGTGCAACATACTTAATACTTTTATAATAGCACCTACTATTATAAATATCTCACATATATGGAATGTATTAGGCAGCAAAACAGTGTGGTAAGAAATGAAATACCTGTTTCCAACATGCTCTAGTTATTAAATATATCAAATTTTTTGTACTAATGTTGAGAGGGTTCTACTGAATATTTTACTATCAGATACAGTCATGGAGTATTCACTGGATTCAAATTTCACTATCTTCTTTCATCCTTGAAATATTTGTACTTCCTATATACAAGGTTAGGTTTTCCTTCTTCTCCAACTAAGTCAGTCTTATCCCTATTTTGATGTTGTTCGAATACTTCATTGCAGGATGAAGAAGAAATGAGAATCTCTAGAGAAACCCACTGCACAACTTTTGAGTAGTGAAAACATCATGTGACTTTCTCTAGCTTGAACAAAAGACAAATGAGATGATCCGGCAATTTTACTAAAAACACACGGGTCAGTTCCTCGAATATTTTAATTGTCAAACTTCAACACACGGGTCAGTTCCTCGAATATTTTAATTGTCAAACTTCAAATATAGGGTAGAAAAAATTACTTACTTCTAAGCTGCCTCTCTTAATTGGATTCAGCACTAATAATTTCTTCAAAAGGTTTTCACAGTCTGTGGACATATAGAAGGGAATACGGTACTTCCCTCGTAAGACCCGCTCCCGCAGTTCCTTAGAAAGCAAAAGAAAGCATTTACTGCTGGCTGATGAAATCAAGGTGATTGGGGATAGAACATTAATATCGAATTTAGCCAATACCTTTAAATTCTGGCCGTCAAAAGGCAAGGAGCCACTGACTAACGTGTAGAGAATGACGCCGAGGCTCCACACATCCACTTCAGGCCCGTCGTACTTCTTCCCTTGGAAAAGCTCAGGAGCGGCATAAGGTGGGCTTCCACAAAATGTGTCCAACTTGTTCCCGACTGTAAATTCATTACTAAAACCAAAGTCAGCAATTTTAATATTCATATCAGCATCAAGGAGAAGGTTTTCAGCCTAAGAAGAAAATAATAAAAAGGACAATGTAAAGAGCCTACATAAAATAAAATGTTCATTATAACTGTTCAGATCTTAAACATGTATTCTTGTCTCTCTTTTTAAGATTATGTGAATTTTTTATTATTTAAAAACTTTTTCCAAGCTTCACTGAGGTATGATTGACAAATAAAAATTGAATATATCTAGGCTTTACAGCATTACTTTTTAAAAGGGTATACAAAGCAATAATTTAATAAACCTATACATTGTGAAATGATTACCATAATCTAGTTAATTAACACATCTATTACCTCACAGTTACTTTTTAAAAATTTGTTACTAATTCTTATTGGAGTTGCTTTACAGTTCTGTGTTAGCTTCTGCTGTACAGCAAAGTGACTCATTTATACGCATACATACATCTGCTCTTTTCTGGATTTCTGTCCCATTTAGGTCAGCACAGCACACTGAGTAGGGTTCTCTGTGCTATATAGTATGTTCTCTTTAGTTATCTATTTTACACATAATAGTGTATATATGTCGGTCTCAATCGCCTAATTTCTTGTCTTTCATTTTTAATATAACATCAAACTGAGAAGCCCAGTAAAGTACTTCAATATCTAATTGTTCAGAATTACATCTATATAGGACTGAATTTTAACACTATCACTTCATGGCAATTAGATGGTATATAAAAATGGAACAATGACAGACTTTATTTTCTTGGACTGCAAACACTGCAGACAGTGACTGCAGCCATGAAAGTAAAAGATGCCTGGGAGAAAAGCTATGACAAATCTAGAGAGCGTATTAAAAAGCAGAGACGTCACTTTGCCAACAAAGGTCCATATAACCAAAGCTATGGTTTTTCCAGTCATCATGGATGTGAGATTTGGACCACAGAGAAGGCTGAGTACTGAAGAACTGATGCTTTCAAACTGTGGTGCTGGAGAAGACTCTTGAGAGTCCCTTGGACTGTAAGGAGATCCAACCAGTCAATCCTAAAGGAAATCAACCCTGAATATTCACTGGAAGGACTGATGCTAAAGCTGAAATTCCAATACTTTGGCCACCTGACCCAAAGAACTGACTCACTGGAAACAAGACCCTGATGCTTGAAAGACTGAAGACAGGAGGAGAAGGGGACAACAGAGGATGAGATGGTTGAATAGCACCGCTGACTCTGATGGTCATGAGTTTGAGTAAGCTCCAGGAGTTGGTGATGGACAAGAAGCCTGGCATGCTGCAGTCCATGGGGTCACAAAGAGTCAGACACGACTGAACGACTGAACAACAACGACAAAGACTGAATTTTAACACTATATACGAAGGTTTCATTTGTATGCATATATGTAACTGTTTGGGCTTCCCAGGTGTTGCTAGTTGTAAAGAACCCACTTGCCAATGCAGGAGATGTAAGAGACGCAGGTTCAATCCCTGGGTTGGGAAGATCCCCTGGAGGAGGGCATCTGGTCCCATCACTTCATGGCAAATACATGGGAAAACAGTGGCTGACTGTATTTTTCTGGGCTCCAAAATCAGTGCAGATGGTGACTGCAGCCATGAAATTAAAAGACGCTTACTCCTTGGAAGGAAAGTTATGACCAACCTAGACAGCATATTAAAAAGCAGAGACATTACTTTGCCAACAAAGGTGCATCTAGTCAAGGCTATGGTTTTTCCAGTGGTCATGTATGGATGTGAGAGTTGAACTATAAAGAAAGTGGAGCACTGAAGAATTGATGCTTTTGAAGTGTGGTGTTGGAGAAGACTCTTGAGAGTCCCTTGGACTGCAAGGAGATCCAACCAGTCCATCCTAAAGGAGATCAGTCCTGGGTGTTCATTGGTAAGACTGATGCTGAAGCTGAAACTCCAATACTTGGCCACCTGATGCGAAGAGCTGACTCACTGGAAAAGACCCTGATGCTGGGAAAGATTGAGGGCAGGAGGAGAAGGGGATGACAGAGGATGAGATGGTTGGATGGCATCACCGATTCAAAGGACATGGATTTGGGTGAACTCTGGGAGTTGGTGATGGACAGGGAGGCCTGGCGTGCTGCAATTCATGGGGTCGCAAAGAGTCGGACATGACTGAGCGACTGAACTGAACTGAACATGATAATTTGATATACATTCACATAGTGAAATGATTACTAAAGTTAATTAACATTTTCTCACAGTTACCTTTTTTTGGGTATTAATGATGGGAACACCTGAAATCTACTCTCTAAGCAAACTTCCACTACTTAATACAGTATTACTAACTTTTGGGGGTGGGGCCATACCGCACGGCATGTGAGATCTTAGTTCCCTGACTAGGCATCCAACCTGTGCCCCTCGCATTGGAACCTTGGAGTTTTAAACACTGGACCACCAAGGAAGTTACCAATTATTAACTTTTTGGATTATATATCAAAAGCTCAGGCCACCAAAGCAAACATAAACAAGTGAGACTATATCAAACTAAAAAGCTTCTGCACAGCAAAGGAAACCATCAACAAAATGAAAAGAAAACATACAGAATGGGAGAAAATAT
This sequence comes from Bubalus kerabau, assembly GCF_029407905.1. Taxonomy (NCBI): domain Eukaryota; kingdom Metazoa; phylum Chordata; class Mammalia; order Artiodactyla; family Bovidae; genus Bubalus; species Bubalus kerabau. The sequence continues at coordinate 78,120,834 of NC_073628.1, read as the reverse complement.
TTGCAAACCACATATCTGAAAGGGGTTAATATTTAAAATATGTAAGAAACTCATGTGACTCAATAACCAAAAAACCAAACCACCAGATTAAAAAATTGGCAAAACATCTACATAGACATTTTACCAAACAAGGCATACAAACAATCAACAGGTATATGAACAGTTGCTCAACGTCACTAATCATCAGAGAAATGCAGATCAAAATGCAAATCAAAACAATGAGGTATTATCTCACAACTTGATAGCCATATGAAAAAATAAAAGATAAGTGTCATCAATAATGTGAGGAACTAGAACACTGTGTTCTGTTGGGAGGGCTGTAAATCGGTAAAGCCATTCTACAAAACAGTACAGAGGTTCTGCAAAAGCTGAAACTAGAACTACCCCATGATCCAGCCATCTGCCTTCTCAGTCTACCTAAAGAAAATGAAATCAGTTCCTCCAAGAGGTATCTGCCCTCCCATGTTCATTGCCACCATCATTTCTTGACTATCACACATAACTTAGTCTAAAGTACGCTGCTGCTGCTGCTGCTAAGTTGCTTCAGTCGTGTCCGACTCTGTGCGACCCCACAGACGGCCTCCTACCAGGCTCCTCTGTCTCTGGGATTCTCCAGGCAAGAACACTGGAGTGGGTTGCCATTTCCTTCTCCAATGCGTGAAAGTGAAGTCGCTCAGTCTTGTCCGACTCTTAGCGACCTCATGGACTGCAGCCTACCAGTCTCCTCTGTCCATGGGATTTTCCAGGCAAGAGTACTGGAGTGGGGTGCCATTCACATGCATTTGATATTCATAGTAGTAATAGTGTTAGTCGCTTAGTTGTGTCCGACTCTTTTGAGACTGCATGCACTGTAGTCTGCCAAGGTCCTCTGTCCATGGGATTCTGGACAAGAATACTGGAGCATGCAGTCACTGCCTTCTCCAGGGGATCTTCCCAAATCAGGGATCAAACCCAGGTCCTCCTGCATTGCGGGTGTATTCTTTACCAACTGAGCCACCAGGGATTCATAAAAACATTAAAATTTTCCTAATATTCTCTGAATTTCAACGTAAGGATGAGCACTGGCTCTAACATCAGACAAACCTGGATATGTACCCTGACCTTGCTTCTGATGGAATGGGGCCTCTGGCATTTTTAATTAGGGACAAAGTTACACATTTATGTATTCAGAGAAGCTAATTAACAGAATCAAATCCTCTTAACCTTTAATGCTAGATAAGCTCTCATCCACATTTTCTTCATTTGCTCAGTGAAAATACTTTAAGAAAATATTCCTATGATTTATGTCAGAGTGTTTTGCCTTGGTTCTCTTCTAGGAGTTTTATGGTGTCATGCCTTGTATTTAGATCTTTAAACCATTTGGAGTTTGTTTTTGTATATGGTGTGAGACAGTGGTCTAATTTCACTGACTTAAATGTAGCTGTCAAGCTTTCCCAACACCACTTGATGAAGAGACTGCCTTTTATCCACTGTATGCTCTTGCCTCCTTTGTCTTTGCCATAGATTAATTGATTGTAGGTGTGTGGGTTTGTTTCTGGGCTCTTGATTCTGTTCCACTGATCTATGTGTCTGCTTTTATGCCAATACTAAGCTGTTTTGATTACAGTAACTTTGTGGTATCATCTGAAGTCTGGGAGGGCTGTGCCTCCAGCTTTGTTCTTTATTCTCAAGATTGCTTTGGCAATTCTAGGTCTTCTGTGGTCCCATATAAATTTGAGGATTATTTGTTCTAGTTCTGTGAAAACTGTAATGGAAGTTTTCATAGGAATTATGTTACATTTGTAGATTGCTTTGGGGAGTGTGGCATTTTACCAATATTAATTCTTCCAATCCAAGAGTATGTGGTATCTTTCCATTTCTTTGGATCATCTTCAATTTTCTTTATCAATATTTTATAGTTTGCAGTGTTATAGGTGCATATAGGTCTTTTACCTCCTTAGTTAAGTTTATTCCCCCAGGCAAAAGATATAAAAGCAAAAATAAATAAAATAAACAGGACCTAATCAAACTTCAAAGCTTTTGCACAGCAAAGGAAACCATGAACAAAACGAAAAGAGAATCAAGGAATGGGATAAACTATTTGCAATTTTTTAAACTTTTTATTAACAAGGGGTTACTATTCAAAATATATCAACAGCTCATACAACTCAATAATACAAAAAACCAACAGGCCCATCAAAAACTGGGCAGAGAGCCTAAATAGTCACTTCTCCAAAGAAGACATACACAATGGCCAACAGGCACATGAAAAGATGCTCAACACTGCTAATTATTAGAAAAATGCATACAAATGTGTATCAAAAGCACAATGAGGTTATCACTTCACCATGGGCAGAATGGCTATCATCAGAACGAGTACAATTAATAAATGCTTTAAAGGGTGTGAAGAAAAGAGAACCCTCCTACACTGTTGGTGGGAATGTAAATTGGTGCATCGGCTGTGGAGAAGAGTAAGGAGGTTCCTTAAAATACTAATAAATAGAGCTACCACATTACCCAGCAATCCCACTCTTGGGCATATATCCAGAAAACACAAAAACTCAATTTGAAAAGATACACGCAAACCAATGTTCATAACAGCACTATTTACAACAGCCAAGATACAGAAACAACCCATGTGTCCATCAACAGATAACTGGGTTAAGAAGATGCGTGTGCGTGTGTGTGTGTGTGTACTTGCACAATGGAATATTACTTCACCGTGTGTGTGTGTGTGTGTGTGTGTGTGTGTGTGTGTGTACTTGCACAATGGAATATTACTTCACCATAAAAAGGATTGAAATAATGCCATAGGCAGCAATATGGATGGAGTAGAGAATATCATACTAAGTGAAGTAAGTCAGACAAAGAAACACAAATATTATATAATATCATTTACATGTAGAATCTAAAAATAATACAAATGAATCTATATACAAAATAGAAACAGACTCATAGATACAGAAAACAAACTTATGGTTACCAAAGGGAAAAGGAAGAGGGGAGGGATAAATTAGGTGTATGGGATTACCAGATACAAAATACCATACATAAAACAGATAAGCAAAAAGGATTTACTGTATAGCACAGGGAACTACATTCAATACCTTGTAATAACCTATAATGGAAAAGAACCTGAAAAAAATATATGTATAATATATAACTGAATCACTGTACACTTGAAACTAACATAATACTGTAAGCCAACTATATTTCAATTTAAAAAAAAGAAAGAAAATATACTGCCTTTTATAAAAAGCTGCTGTAAAAATTAAATAAAAACCAAATTTCTTCTATAATGTTTGGTACAATCATGCAATCAAAAAAATAGCTCTATCAAATATCTGTTAATAATAAATTTTTGTTATTAAACCGGTTGCTTACCTTAAGATCACGATGAACAATACACTTTTGATGACAATACTGTACAGCAGATACAATCTGAAATAAATATTTGGATAAAAGATTCAAAATTATAGTAAAAGCATCCATTTTTCCCAATTATTATTCCAATTAGAAAGTTAATAGCTTGGATTTCAAAGTTACATTTAGTAATTTCACTGTTCCTTTAGTTCAGAAAACCATATGTACTAAAGTGATGAAATTTTCACTTTTAAATTCAGACAATGTGGAAAAGTAGTGTTCTTTTGCTAAAATATACTAAATATCAGAGTGCATGAAGATTTTTCCTATAGGTTGTCATATTTCTCTGTTTACACAATCAAATGTATACTTCATAGATTTGGGTCAAATGGTTTACTCCACTGTTAGAATAAGAATTTTGGCACACATGAATCAGCATTTCAAGATAGTTGGCTCAAGTTCAAAATGCAAAACTCTATTTTAGGAATTCCATTAAATGTACTCAAGGCATGTTTCTCAGGGAGGTCAACTGACTTCAGAATTTATCAACAGGGCATTTAGCAATACTGTATTTTTGTCTGTTCATATATTACAAAGCAAAGGGAAAATTTTTGAGCCTTAAAAGGAAACCTAATTTTCAAAAGAAAAGGGATAAAAATGAAATATAATTTTAAACCTGTCACTAATTCAGCTGGGCAAAGTATTCTACCTTGTAACTAGATTCTGTATGCAGTCTTAATTTCTATTACCTAGGGCTCTTTGGGGATAAGTGCTAAACAGGAAAGAACCCAATGGCTTAAGGGCCAAAGATACAAGTGAGAAATAGGTTATAAGCAAATCTATGATAGTTATATACTTTTATTACATAAAATACAGAAATGGAAACTATCTGATAGCAATCAGGTAAGAGCTACTTTGTACATATATGTATGGCCATTTTAGCACAGCAGAACATTCAGGTCTGTGGAGTCAGTTAAATGTAAACACAGTCTGAATGTTGAGTATTGGTTAGGCATTTACAAATGGGGACAGAAATGAGATTTTTAAAAGTCTAAAGGTGATGTGAAGTATGACCACGCTAATAGGATACTGGTTAGGGAAAAAAAACAGAACTTCGAAGTAGTACAAGTGAAGCTGATATTTCAGTATTATAAAATTATTCTAATGTATATTAAAATGGTTCAAAGACAGAGAAGACATGAATTCAAAACAAAATCAACATACAATGAGTAAGATGTAATTCTATTTAAGTCAGTTTGATCCAACAGTTTATTGAGTACCTGCTATGTGCAAGAAAATGTGCTAGTTGCAAGGGGAACACAAAAATGAACAATACATGGGCACCCTGTCCTTAAGGAGTTTACAGTCTGATTAGGAGGAAAAAATATGTATATGAGTAACTATATATATAACAAGGCAGAATCATAGAAGCAGATGTACAAAGAAGAGAAGGAAGCATAAAAATAAAGAATAATTTCCAGTTGGTAGGTGATACTAACATTTGACCTAAGCCAACATGAAGGACAGAAATATTTTAAAATGTGGAGGCTTGGGGATGGGGATGTAGAGGGTAGGGGGTGAAATGCCTACTGTGGAGGCAACACAATGTATCTGGAAAGTAGGTTGGAAAATGGTAATACTGGGAGTTAAACCTGGATAGACAAGTTGGTAAAAGTCTCTGAATTTCAAACTAAGCAGGTGCTACAGAACCATGATATGTTTTTGAGCAGAACAACTGTGAATGATTATAATCAATTTGAAGTGTGAGTCCCCCAAAAACAGCAGAACCCTACAAGTAATATGTAGGGTTCATTTTCTTAAGCAATATGCTTCAAATTGTAATATCTAATTTTCACCAAAATATGTTCATTAGTTAAGAGATATACATTTACATGTAAATATTAATTCAACTTACTGAATACATTATATAGGCCATAGGACATTCATACTATAAGGCTATTTTTGTATCATAGATGACAGAACTTTGCTGATAACATTATGTTTTTCAAGTCACCTTCTCTTGATACAGTAAAGAAGGCATGCTACAGATAATGATTTGGTTACCAAACATGAACTTCACCTTAAACAGGATAGTTTGTATGAAAGCAGTTCTATAGGCACTTCTGGAATAAAAATCTCCTGCATCTTAAAGACTTAAGAAGGGAAAGATCTAGTAGATCCACCACACTGATCTAGTAGGATACAATTTCTACAATGAAAGAAGCTCTGGCTTCTGACTCACTCACTGTGTTTTACTGCATTAATCTATGGCCAGGCCCTCCCATCTCAAACCTTCTGTACCTCCACAAATGCAATGTATGAACTTCTTTATGATCCTTTAGTTACGGATCTCAAAAACATGATTGACAATCAGTCCCACACTGACCCTAAGACATGTCAATGTTATGCCATGAGGTGCAATTGTGGGGTTTGCTTTGCAATTATTTATAAGTGGGTCAGGAATTCCCAAGCTTCAAGTCATAGCCTTGATATTGAGAGGGCTGAATCAACATTATGGTTTTCTTGCAGGCCTTCAAATCTTAAGGGAATGCAGAGGTACTGTAGGAGCAATAGCTGCTAAATTGGTCCTAAATTGTTGTAGTGTCTTTGCTATACTTCATGGTAGAGTCAAGGACATACATGTATAGGTGTGTATATACACTTAATAATATAGTATATTCCCCTTCACTGTTAAACTCTTAAAAGTAATTGCATGACATACAGACCAAATAAAAATAAAATAAATATACATTAACTAGAGTTTTAATTAAACCTATAAAGAAAAATAAACTTAGCAAAAATAAATACAAAAACAAAAACAACTTTTTGACAAATAACTACAAAATTGTGTATGTGTTTTCATTGTTTTTAAAAATGTGAGTTGGTTATCTATTTAATTTGGGGGAACACACATAGATGGTAAAATACATTTAATATTTATAATAGAGAATTATTTTTTAAACTTCCATTGTTTTACATTTTAAATAGAATTCATTTCATATTCAACCTCTGATCTCATTTTAAAGTAATCCAGATTTCACTTAAAAAAAAAGACCCACTTAATAATTACTTGGATCTTTATGAAAATATCTATGTCCCAGCCTCCTATCCTGCTCACACCTGTCAGTAAAGATGAGTAAGCTCTTTAAAACAGCAGGCATTTTCACCTTCTCTAATTCCATATAGTACCCAGCACAATTTTCAATCACAGTATGTTTTTAATAGTAAATAAATAAAACCAACCAACTAAAAAGAGTGAGCAGTGACAGTCCTTCAAATACCGATTTAGATTTCAATGGAAATATCTAATGTCAATTGGAATTTTCTTCTTAGTTGGCTACTAAAGCTAGAGTGACTGAGATGGAGAGAACGACGACATTTGAAGTGATGATTGTAGTCCTTTACATAAGTAAACCTGGACTTGCAACCCATCGTAGAAAAGAATTTAATAGTATGTGGCTGATCGCTGTCCAGCTTCTCAAGGTTGCTTCCTCATTACCAGTTGTCTTTAGATTCAGCTATTTTAAGTCAAATGCTTATAAGATTCATTTCAAATATAATGAATGGCTGTGTATATCTTTGGTCTAAAGCATTTTATATATTGTGTTCCAAAAAATAATGATTCTGTGAGATATTAATAATAGATGTTTCCCAAAATAAGCCTACTCCATGATTAATTCGGAGAGTGCTATGTCAATAAAATAGTCCAAAAGGTATTTTCCTCCCATCTTCTTCAGGACTGCTATACTTGTTTATATGTTAACATATATGTACAAATCTCACAGTGGAACATTTCATATTAGTATGACCCAATCTTACTGATTATAGGATCACTTTAATTGCAGAATCATGCTTACAGAAGACATATTGAACTATTTTTATTGAGTATTTTAAATTCACTAAGGCAAAGTTTGGATATAATAAGTTATCTGTTGACACCTCAGTAAATTTTATGAACAATTTACAATTTATTAATCTGGCATTGCTACAGTGATTTTTAAAGTATGCTAATTTTAATTACTTCATTCCTAAAAATTAGACACAAAAGCTTAGATGAACTTAAATTGCTTTTTCTTATTTTATCATTTATGTAACAAATCATAATCAAGTCGACCTGGAAATACCAATATCTTACCATATTCTTCACACTGGCAAGGTTCCTTCCCTACTCGACTAAATAAAATTGATCATAGTCTTTAAACCTACAAAAATAGGAGTTCCAAAAGCAAGATATCTTTAATTACTTAAAAAAATACAAAAACCTTTTTAAATAGTACACAGTTATGTTGTACACATAAAGGTAATAATACTTAATAATAATTACTGGATAAATGTTTAAGTATTTATTTTCTATCTCACTCTAGGTCTCTACTTCCAAGACTATCAAAGAGTTATTAATAAAAGTCTCAACTATAAACATTTTACTATTTATATGATTTAAAAATAACCAAATATAACTATTTTACAAATTTCTTTTTCAGTTTTCCATCTTAAAAAAGAAAGTATGAATTTTTCTTTTTAAAGTACCATGTACTATGAATTCTGGTTTGTGATACTGTCCATTGTACATCACTAAAAATATCAGCAAAACAAAGTTGAAAACTACTTTCCATACCTGCCTAAATTTTGCACGGGCCTCTTTTTCTTTCATTCTTCCATGGGCAACTAAGTAATCAAATACTTCACCTGAATCAGAAAGGTAAAGCAGGCAGTAAAATATACATAGATTTTCAGTTAACAATATATGCAATGTCAAGTTTTTGCCTTGTTTTTAAAGAAGTTTTTGGCCCACACTTTTCTGATAGTTCTACATAAATTATAACTATTACATGATAGAAAAAAAGGGGAAAAGACATATAAAACCGAATATTGGTAGCAGCTTATGAATCAGCAAAACTTCTTTAATTAAAAAATCATAAAAACATTAAGAAAACTTTCTTTCTTCTTTCCAGTACTATGTGAAAATACAGTCAACTCTTTATTATCCATTCAAATAAAGGGAAGCCACAGCATGGGCAACCAAAAATTACATTTGGCTCTGTATTTGGGGCTTACATTTCAAATAAAATACCAGAAGTCATATTATGTTGGCTCACTCTCTTAAAGTCTACTGATCATTTAATCTTGGTCAAATTCCACCTCTATCTCCATCCACAGTGATTTCATTCTTATCCTTCATATTTTGATCATGTTCATTCTCACGATACTCATTTCACCTGCACTGGTACTGAACTCCTTGCTATCCAGAATGAAACCATCCTTGTCTGCATCTCCTATTACCCTAGCGGAGCTGCAACCTTCTTGAATGCTGTCATCACACCCATACTTTACCTGCATGCCCGTCCCCGTGACAGGACACAAAGTGGACACACATTACAAATTTGTTGAAAGAATTTAAAGATACTAGAAACTGTAAAAATTTTCTAATAGATTCTTTACACGTAAGCTTTTTTTCATTTTTCTCTAATTAATAATAATAAACCTAATGTTCAGTTACATTATGAAAGATAAAATACCTCAGTGTAAGGATAAAAATTTTATATCCTTATGATTTGCACCATATAGACATACATGTATATTAAAAACTCACCAAGTGGCTTAAAGAGTTCTTATAAAGTACAGCAAAGTGGTTAAAAACTCAGGTTTTAGAATCAGACTAATTTTGGTATGAATCCTGATTTAGCCCTAAGTTGCTATGGGGAGATATTAGGAAGATTTCTTAACTATGTTAAGACCCCGTTTCTCCCTATTGCCTGTCTCACATGGCTGTTGTGAGGATTAATGAAATAATGCACGTGCTTAGCACAGTGACTGGCATATAGTAAGCACTCAATAAATTATATATTTGTATCTAGGTATACAGATATATTACATATACATATATGCAATATCAATCCTAGGACATAAGTAAAATGTTAAAAATCAAAATGCAATGATGTATGTATGTCAGATGAAACTAATACGTCTACAATGTTAGCAGATTATATAAAGCATACTTAAATGATTAAATGGGATGATAAAAACAGAGAAATGAATAGATGCTTTAGTTGACCCATCATAGCAGTTAACTCTAGATATGTGAATTTAGGCTGGGAAAGATATTATACATACAGCAGGGGTTCAAAAATCTGGACTGCCCTCAAGTTCTGCCTGGAATGTCCATACCCTAGATGTTTACATGACCCAGTCTTTTACTGATTATATATTACGTGTTTATGATACGCTTCCCCAACTAGAATGTCATCTTTTTGATGACAATGACGTTGTATCTGTTTATCCACGTGTTGTTCTCACCTTGAATATCACCTAGTACATAGTAAACATTTAATAAATAATGTTTGCATGAACAACAGGAGAAATACACACACCATTGTGGATTAGCCCTGATGCCTACTTTTAATAGGTTCCTTTGAACAAAACATGGTTCTTTCTAATCACTGAAGATCTTTTGCCCCATGAATGAATCAGAGTCAAGAGATGTACTCCTCAAAGAGGCCGTTTTTCATGCTAAGTTTCTAGTGTGCATGTCAGATTCAATCCTAAAATATCTATAAATTTTAGAGGAAACATATTGTTTTATTTTCCAGAGTCATCTTGTCATTTATAGGTTTAAAAGACAAGAGGTCGATTCTAGATTTACTGCTACAGAACTGAGATGGTTTTGTTACAGTACCACTGACTGGCAAGACTCATAGGAAACCTATCACCAGGAATAAGAATTAAGTAAGAGACCACCTGGTTTGGGATGAGCTACAGTACATACCCCTCTATCCTACACTATACCCCACTGCCCCCCAGTGCTACTGAAGGAGAGCAGTGAGGACCCCAGGTGCTGCCTATTACTCCAGCCATTGCTCCCCTTCATTAGCACCAATAGAGAGTTGACTGTACTTACCATTAATTGTTAGAGCAGTACGCATATTAGTATTAACCCAGCCTTGTGGTGGACCTTCATAAAAATTGAACAACGCCCATCTATCTTTAGCTGTCTGTAAGTTCTCGTATCAAAGCCATGTCTAGCCCTTCTCTTGAGACTAGATCACTAAAAAAAGTTTAACTGAACTATAAACACACAGGGTTCCCATACTGATGAACTGTTAATTTACATCTAACCAAGAAGAGTTTAGTGAAGAAAGAATTCATTATGTGGTATTTGAAGGTTCATTAATTTTATTATAGACTAACATTTTATGCAAGTTTGCATGACAATTAATATTTTTAAAAATCCTATGATAATAAAAAACATTAATGATTTAGGTTTTTGGTTTATGTAAAAAACTTACATGAAGTATTAGGGTTTTAAAAAAGTGATGCAAAAACCCGAATCTATTAAAAAACTAAAAAAGTAATTAAAATATTTAGTATTTGTAGTAAATTTTTTAAAAATCTAAGAGACACTATAAAAATACATAGTCTAAATGTTGTAGATTAAAATAAATCATCTTTATTCAAGTTACAGAAAATCAGAACATCATAAAAATCTACATCCTTTTTTAGCTAAAAGGACTCAAAACTAGACTCAACACTGTTTTCCTACTAATTAGCAAAAAAAGGTTAATTAGACAAGTTGGTTTAAATGATTTCCAATGCCCTCCTTTAATTGTTTAAATTCTATGATTCCTTAAAACCTTCAAGATCCTCTTTTTACTTATTAAAGTATTTAACTCCATAAATTTTAAACCTATTTCTGAGAAAGTTAAGGCTTATGCCTAAAAGAACAGTGATTCTACGGCAATGTATCTCTCATTTGAGGAAAGTGCAGGAAATGAAAATGATTTTCTAATAATCAGGGTTTATTTTGATGCTAGAGAGTCAAAATAAACATTGTATTCTACTAGAAGTATATCTTACCATTCCCCTGTCAACTCAGTATTCTAATTTATAAAATATACAGATCAATACTTGTTTAAATTGAAACATTTTATAGATTATCTTGAAGATGTATGTATATTGAGAATCTGTGATATGTGACGGAGAAGGCAATGGCACCCCACTCCAGTACTCTTGCCTGGAAAATCCTATGGACGGAGGAGCCTGGTAGGCTGCAGTCCATGGGGTCGCTAAGAGTCGGACACGACTGAGCGACTTCACTTTGACTTTTCACTTTCATGCATTGAAGAAGGAAATGGCAACCCACTCCAGTGTTCTTGCCTGGAGAATCCTAAGGGACGGGGGAGCCTGATGGGCTGCCGTCTATGGGGTCGCACAGAGTCGGACACGACTGAAGTGACTTAGCAGCAGCAGTGATATGTGATCAATTAAACAAAAATGTGACCTAGAACAGGCTTTTACTATAAACATTACTAAAAACATTCTGGGTTTGAGATTTCCTATTTATAGACAAGAGAAAATAGTATTAGAAAATAATAATAATAATACAATATTAAGATGAATGTTTCATAGATGACATTCATAGATAACATTCATAGATAACAATGCAAATTTAATTTTGAAAAATGTCTCTAAGTAATTTTTAAATAAGCCAAAGTCCAATTTTTAAATGTAGGATCAATAGGTCTTGAAATCAAACAATGAATTTTCCTAAAGACACCAATGAAAGGCATTTTAATAAAACTACAGATTCATTAACAAAATAAAGACATAGATATTATAATGAGCTTTCAGGTATTAATAATTCAACATGTCTCATCAAAGGTAACTTTTCAATCCCCTCATCCTTACCCCCACTCGCGTATTCCATGACTAAATAGAGAGTCTTCTCTGTTTCAATAACTTCAAACAATTTTACTGAAAAAAGAAATTAGAGATATAACTCTGTAATTGTGAGCATACTAGATATGCTTTAAGAAAATTTAAAGTAACACTAAACCAAAGGAAAAGTTGAGCATTTACTAAAAATTACTACTTACAATTTAAAGTTTAAAAGTTTTCCCAAGGATTATTACTACCATGGTAGATAACTATCACAAAATGATTTGGAACCAACTGCTGGGTCAAAAGAGAGTTAAGTTTCTAGGATTAAAAACCTTATCCCCTTTCAAATTAGAATAAAATAATAAAAAGGAAAATCTTAAAATCAGAATAATAAAATATTGTGAATGCTTAAAAAGATACTATTATCATAACGATTCAATCAAAAATGTTAAATAATCTTTGGTACAGAAATAAAATATTTTATAATTATGTGATATTTTAAGTTTCTGATTAAAATCTACTAAATTATCAGACTTATGTAGTTGAAATTATATACCACAGGGAATTGCATTTGTATCTCTAATTAAACATAAGATTTTTTTAGTGAGCAAGAACCACACTTCAAGAATAAACAGATTAAAAGAATAATTGCTTTTTACTTCTTATAATCCAATGACTTTGAGTAATATGGTGTAAATTAATTTACAAATAAATTTGTCTGTAAATATGAGGGGAAAATAGAACTTACGGAAATAAGTTCACTAAAATTGAAATAAAATCTTTATTTTCTTTAAAATTCAAACTAGTTATTTTGTCTATAGACTATGAACAAACCCAAGTCCAAACTGCCAAAATATCTGGAATTATTTCTTATCCATATCTAAATGGCATGCAATCTTTAGAGAGATTTTTAGTAAGGAGATATAAGAAACACCTGTATACAGCAACTCCAAGTCATATGTATTATTTTAGTGAAGAGTAGAAGATAGCAAGGTAGTAGAAAAATACAATTTGTAGCCTTCAGTTAACTTCTTTATAATATTTTTCCAAAGTAACACTTTCTGAGATTATCACTTAGGTTATCACTTTTCTTCTTTTTATACAGAACATCCTTAAAACTGTATCATTTTAAATAGCCTCAATAGTATTTAAGGAAAATATTTTATCATTAATTGTGAAATATAAATTTCATACCTATGTTAGGGTGATTCAATATCTTCATTATTCGTACTTCTCGAAACAACTGTGAAAGGAAACAGGAAACATTTCTGCTAAAAAAGAATACTCAACAGAGAACCAATCAAAACATCTATTTGAAGAAATTTATCTTCTTGTAAGACACTATAGGATTCTGGTCAAATAAGAGATTTATTTCACAATTCCAACTCTACTAAGACTTGGCTTCCAGGACAATGTTAACTAATTGAACTCAAATGGTTCTGTGTGTGTGTGTATATACCATATACAATAAAAAAACATTCAAATACTCATTAGTAGGAATAAAAGAAAAATACTATGGAAATGAAACTAAATGTACATTCTTATGACTTTTATTCAAAAACAACGTTCTTAGGAGGTGGGGGGCCTGACTCTTTAGTTATCTCTACTGGTTGATCACACTATAAGCAATTATGAATAAAGGTATATAAACCATTAAGCTTTTGTGTGGACATAAATTTTCAATTCACTTGGGTAAATATCAAAGAGGATGATTGCTGAGTGGTATAGTGGAGTAGCTTTAGTTTTATAAGAATCCAGCAAACTACCCTCCAAAGTGGCTGCACCATTTTGCATTCCCATCAGCAGCTGAGAGTTCCTGTTGTTTCACATCCTTGCCACCATTCAGTGTTGTTACTGTTCTGGATTTTCACCATTTTATAGGTGTGCAGGAAGCCCCAATGGCTCAAGAGGTAAATAATCCACCTGCAATGCAGGAGATGCAGGAGACTTCGGTTTGACCTCTGAGTCAGGAAGATCCCCTGGAGAAGGAAACGGCAACTCACTCCAGTATCCTTGTCTGGGAAATCCCATGGACAGAGGAGCCTGGCAGGTTATAGCTCATAGGGTGGCAGAGTTGGACATGCCTGAGCACACACATGCAATGCAATGGGTGTGAAGTGGTATCTGTTGTTTTAATTTATTCTAGTTAAAGCAATAATATACAGCCATCGGGTTCCTATATCTCAAAGACGTCTAGAATATATTGTTCTATGGATAGCTTCCTCTTCTTCAGGTGGATTTTTTTTTAAATTTATTGAAATATGGTTAATTTAAAAAGTCGTATTAGTTTCAGGTGTTCAGCAAAGTGATTCATATATGAACATATCCATATATGTTCATTTTTAGACTCTTTCCCATTATAGGTTATTACAAGATATTGAGTACAGTCCCTGTGCTATACAGTCGGTCCTCGCTGGTTACCTATTTTATCCTTTAATGGATTTTGACAAGGAGTGAGGGAAAAAAACAAAAACAAGCAACAGCATAAATGTGTGTATAAGCTGGGTATGTGCTGGCTTAAAGTGACAGGCAGCTATGGACAGAAGAAGAGCAGCTGCTGCTGGAAGAAGTGATGATGGGGGTTTTAAGTGGTTAATTGACTTGGAACAATGAAGTGCCAGAATCATGCCCTGCCAATCACCCTTATTCCTAAAGAAACACTTAAATTGTCAGCTAGATTTGTCATTAACCTTCCAAACCTAGAGAATTTGGGTCAATTTAACAGGAGTAGCACATGGATTCAGTAAAGGTTTATGATGCTCTTCTTCATGATTCCCCATAATCCCTTCTTAAACTCTAATATTCCAGTTGGCTGCACAGAAGAGAGACTGGACAATGTAGAAGTCTTCTGCACCAGTCACTTGAGTCAAAGGGAGCAGAAGAGGGAGAGACAGTGAGTTCCTTACACATATGTGATTTTTTCATTCAGAACACACCCTTATTAGCAAAGACGCCAATCTTATCCATGCTTGCTCTTCCTTAGTAAAGGGGGAGAGAGAGAGGTGAGGGAGAAAGGAGAGCTGAACATTTAGACCAAGTTAAGAAGGTTACTCTGAGATGGAGAAATGTTGTAAAAATCACTGCACGCCTGTGTACTACAAGAGACACAGGAGATGTGGGTTCAATCCCTGGGTTAGGAAGAACCCCTGGAAAAGGAAATGGCAACCCACTAGTCAAAACTATGGTTTTTCCAATAGTCATGTACAGATGTGAGAGTTGGACCATAAAGAAGGCTGAGCACTGAAAAATTGATGCTTTTGAATGGTGGTGCTGGAGAAGACTCTTGAGAGTCCCTTGGACTGCGAGGAGATCCAACCAGTCCATTCTAAAGGAAATCAGTCCTGGGTGTTCATTGAAAGGACTGACGCTGAAGCAGAAGCACCAATACTTTGGCCACCTGATGTGAAGAACTGACTCATTGGAAGAGACCCTGATGCTGGGCAAGATTGAAGGTGGGAGGAGAAGGAAGCGACAGAGGATGAGATGGTTGGATGGCATCGCCGACTCAATGGACATGAGTTTGAACAAACTCCAGGAGACAGTGAAGGACGGGAAGGCCTAGCATGCTGCGGTACACAGGGTCTCAAAGAGTCAGACATGACAGAGTGACTGAACCACAACAACCAGTATTCTTGCCTGCAAAACGCCACGGACAGAGGAGTCTGGTGGGCTATACAGTCCATGAAGTTGCCAAGAGTCAGATATGACTGAGCGAACTAAGCATCATATATCCAGGCCAAGTAAGGACAACAAAAGTCTGCCATTGTTTTAGACCAGCATTTATACGAGCTTTCCCACCTTTAAAAATTTCAGTGTGATTAAAACGCACGTGAGAATTAACTAGGAAAAAAACAGAAGTTCGTGAACATATTAAATAGTCCCACATTACTATTTGAGTTTCTGATTCTAATTTCTAGTCCTATTTTTCCTCTTGAAACTGTGACATCATGATGTTCCTAACATATACAAATTTAGCAGGAGAGCTCTGGATTCACTAATACCTTTCAAACAATTGGTTCAACTTTTCTGTCGGCTGAGAATTAAGGCCAGGGTTTTAAGACTGTGTTGAATTAGAGAAGTAAGTGCTGAGCGAAGGCTTGAGATGGATGGGTCTTCCATGACTGAAGGGCAGGGACTTCACTGTCTGGACTTTGTGACAGTTGTTCTAGTTGTTCAGAGGCTTTTGTGGTTTCCTCCTTGATTCTTGACTGTTTTAGATAACTGAAGTTAGTGAACAAGCCTCAGTTCTGTGGAGAGGTATTCACTTTTCAGTTCAGTCCTTCCTGGTTAGAGTTAAGGATCAGGATTAGGCAAACTCCATTAGTGTTAATCAATACATATTTGTCTTATTTATTTCTTCTCTCAACTACTCTGTTCCTTCCAACCTCTTCCATTCCTTCTGCTTATTATTACTTTTTTGATGGTGGAAAAGTCTATTCTGTTTATTAGTAGTCAAGTGGACATGGCTAAGACAATGCTCATCCTATTTATTCTCAAAGCATCATAGTCAGGGACCAAACTGCCATCATCATCTCTACCAGACCTGCTCACTGTGCTGTCCTGGGACCTGTCAATGTTAAAGGACTTCTTCATCATCTCCGTGTTCTTGGGCAGATAGAGAAGAACTCTGGCCAAAGGCAGTGGTCAACCTTGTCCCCCCAAGGAGAGCTCTTCCAGGCTGTCATCAGAGTCACAGTATGCTGGGCTCATAAGAGGAGGCTGACATTCATCTCTTCTTGGCCTTTTAACACAGCTTTCTTGGCCTTTCAGGTATTTTGCTCTGATTTGGGTTTGAGGAGGGGCAGAAGCCCTTCTTTGCCTTCACCTCAAACCTTGTAAAAATTCAACTGTATCTTTCACAGCAGTTTACTGGCCTATTAACGTGAAGTGTGGGTGCTGCTGTACCCTGTAGGTGATGTTCAGATCTAAGAGAAAGGGCTTTGTATACACCTTCTCAGAGACACCAGTCATTGAGGGATTTTATATACAATTTGACTATATTAACAGAACCCTACAGATTAAACTCTCAGCTTTTTAATTTCTAGCATTACCATTTCATTCCTCTTTTACTTCAGACATTATTATTAGGACATCAAATATTTTATGAAGTTATTGGTACTACCAGTATTAAAACATAGGCTAACTTAAGCTCTCCCCATGAAACAGTTCAGAAAAAGAAATCTCAATATACTTAAATTAGTATATATTAGATGATTTCTAACTAAAAAACACAAAATGCTTAGTATTACTTCTAAACTTGACAACTTGTCATCAATTATTAAATGCAAAATAATAGGCTCTGCCACTTTGCCTAAATTTTACCTTCATATATGAATGATAACTTTTTTTTTTTTATGAACTGGTACTAATTTTATAGTGCTATAGTCTTTCTCAACGGCTTGTATGGATACAACTGTGGGCTCAAGTTGCCATTAAGTAAATACAATTATTTGAGATATCAAATCAAATAATTTCAGAGAGAAGATACTAAACATTAAATAGATTAAATTTGAAAAATGTCCAATCTCACTAGGCAGAAATCATGAAAATCAAAACAAGATACCTTCTACGAGATTGGCAAAAATTAAGAAATCTGATAATATAAAGTGCTGACAACAATGTGGAGCAAAAGTAAATCTCATACAAAGTTAGCAGAAGTAGATGTTGGTGTAGCCACTTAAAAGCAATTTGACATTATTTAATAAATTTGAGGATATGCATGCCCTTCAACCTTGCAATTCTACTTGGAGAGATATATATCCTTCTATACTTCTTTAGAAAAATAAGTACATGACAATAAACACTGCTGCATTGTCTGTAACAGCAAAAACAAAAAGCTAAATAGGGAAAAAAAAAGGAAACACTAAAACAACAGGAACAATCTAAATATAAACAGAAAGATGGACTAACTAGTAGATATCTACTAAGAGAATGGGTAAACTGGCTTATTTGTACAATGGCAAATAATAATAGTGAAAATAAATGAACTAGACTATACACACTAACATGAATAAAACTGTAAGACAATGCTAAATGGAAAAAAGTAAGTTGCAGAAGAATAAAAAGCTTAAAATAAATAATATACAGTATTTTATGTAAAGATACACATGTGAAAATTTTTTAAACAAATGAATGGGAATAAGAAAGACCAAATTCAGAATAGAAGTTATTTCTAGGTAGAAAGACAGGAATAGAGCCAAGAAATGACACACAGGGCTTCAACTGTATCTCTAGTTTTATCTTATAAAAAAAGATCAGGAAAAAAAATTTAAAAAAAAAAGAAAAAAGATCAGAAATGAAACATTTCAGCCCAATAAATAAATATCATGAGAAAGCAACTTTTTTTTAAATGGGAAAGATATTTTGAAGTCTCCATCCAAAAATTAAAAATAGACTAGTGTACTATATCAACAAACTTCCCAACTTAGAAAAGCCAGGAGTATGACTCTTAAAATAACTGTGAAAATATTACATAGTTCTTGAGAATACAGAAATAGATGTACATTTTTCAGCCAAAAAAGACTGAGAAATTAGAACAGAGGTCTTCAGAATCAGAGGCAGAAATACAAGCATCAAAAGCAAAATCCAAATAGTACTATTCAAGCAAAACTAAAGCGATGTTTTATGAATAACTCTTGGTTGTGGGTGCTTAATTTTAAGAAGGGCAGGAGGATTTAACACCTGTTGTGGAAATAGGAAAGGCTTCCCTGAAGAAATTACTCTTAAGGCTGAAATGTGAGAAGTGAGCAAGAATTAAGTGAAGTGAAGTGAAAATTGCTCCATTGTATCTGACTCTTTGCAATCCCATGGACTGTAGTCCATGGAATTCTCCAGAACAGAATACTGGAGTGGGTAGCCTTTCCCTTCTCCAGGGGATCTTCCCAACCCAGGGATGAAACCCAGGTCTCCAACATCGCAGGCAGATTCTTTACCAACTGAGCTATCAGGGAAGCCCAGAGGGAGTGGTAAAAGCTTAAGAACAGGGTGGGGTGAAAAGCTGCAAAGGCCTGATGCCTGAAACAGTATGAATAGGACCAGATGAAAGAAAGGCAGCGGAATCAGAGAAGGAGGGGATGAGAAGAGTGGGGAGAAGCTAGGGAAAGCTGGGGGACCATGAGATGAAAAAAGAAGGTAGGATCTGAACACCATGTTAATGAACTTGATTTCCAAACTACAAAAAATGGAATGCCATCTAAAAGTTTAAATAGAAAGACAATATAATCAGACAGGTTTTGCATTCTTGATGACTTTTTAAAGGGCATATATATGTGTGAGTGAGTGTGTGTGTGCGTGGTGGGGGGTGTTGGGGGGGATGCAAAGTGCAGAAAACCTAGGTGGAAAGCTACTGGGGTAGTCCAAGGAAGAGAGAACAGCAGCGGTGTCGAGAGGATCGGGATGAGAAAGACATTTAAGAAATAAAATCAGAACAATTCAAGGACTGAGATGGTAAGGAGGAGGGAGAGGGAGGGGCCAAGGATAGTTCTGAGGCTTCTGGCCTGCACAATTTGGGGACAGTGTCACTCACTGAGACAGGACACTGGAAGAGCAACAGGCGGGCAACATACTGATCAGGCGGGGGGAGGTCATGAGTTCAGCTTTGGATATAAGTTTGGGTTATCTTTGAGGGATTACAAGCAAATGTAGGAGGGGTTCTGAGTTGAAGAAATAAATCTGTGTTTGCTTATAGGTGACCATTTAAACCAGAGTCACCCTTGAGACAGCCTTGGAAGAGAACACTGAGAGTCCTAGGACCATGCCTTGTGAAACTCCAACACTGAGCGGCAAACAAAAAGGAATATGACTCCATTTAAAGGAAACAGAAAAGAGGGAGCCAAAAACACAGAGGAAACATAAGGGGAAATATAATCTTCATTCAATACATATTTGCTATATTAAGAATTAATTAATTAACATATGTATTGGACTCAATGACATGCAGCTTTAATCCTAAGGCAGTTTCCATTTCTAGCTTTACTTTTTTTTTCCCCTTATTTCTATTAAGTTTAAAAAATCCTAAATTATAATCACAGATTGACCAGTGAAAGGAACGAAGGAAATACTGGGAGGTATGTCAGAGACATTCAGATTAATTAGAGCACCCAGCCTTACAAAAGCAGTTCTTTAAGAAGCTTATGCACAGCTCTCAGACAGAGTCTAGGCTATTGATCTAATCACACTAAAAAGTCAGAAGACTAGAAATTTCAGTCTGAAGGATAATAGCAAATGGTTCTTAATATACTCTTTGGATATGCTTACTCTGGAAAGTAGTCTTCATATTTGGATGTAACATTTGTTATGTTAAACCTGCCTATAATATGTTATTGAACTCTTTGTCCAATAACTGAAGGCTAAAACAGGGTTTAGAAAACTCAGAGTTTTGGTTAGTGAACTGCCTGAAATACAGTTTGGTCTTTCCAAAAAGGAGCTGCCCCAGTGGTTCAGCAGTTAAGAATCTGCCTGCAAGGCAGGAGATGTGGGAGACGCGGGTCTGATCCCTGGATCAGGAAGATC
The DNA here is from genome assembly GCF_029407905.1 of Bubalus kerabau. Lineage (NCBI taxonomy): Eukaryota > Metazoa > Chordata > Mammalia > Artiodactyla > Bovidae > Bubalus > Bubalus kerabau. Next base: position 78,100,326 of record NC_073628.1, on the reverse strand, counting down.
CCCTGGAGAAGGAAATGGCAACCCACTCCAGTATTCTTGCCTAGGAAATTCCAGGGACAGAGAAGCCATCCAGGGGGTCACAAAAGAGTTAGATACAACCTAGCGATTAAACAAGAGCAACTCTCCAAAAAATCTGGTTATCTTTAACATTTAAACTGTTGATATTTTAGTTAGACATTAACATTATTAGTATCACTTTTTAAAAGAAACTTGTTCAGAAACTAACACAATATTGTAGAGTAATTATACTTCAATTAAAAATAAATTTAAAAAGAAACTTGTTTGAACACCTGCTCCCTCAAATTCATCATATTTCAGTGTGAAAGATACACTTTCCAATTCTCCACACTGTGTGCTACACAGACATCTCCCAATAGCCAAGATTTTATGATAGTCCCTGTTTCCAGCATTCCTTTAAAATCAAATCAAGGTCAGAGATATGTTACCAACCAAAAATTTCATGAAGAATGAAGCAGTGAGTGACTCGGCATTAGGTATGATCCTATGTATTCACACAGCAGTATCACTCCTTGTAGGTGTTTGAACTTATATATATAAATTCAGTAATGATTCAAAGACAACTTTTGCAGTCTACAACCAGCTTACTAAACGCTAATTCTTCTCTTATGACTTAGGTTTTCATTTATCCACGAAAGAACTGGTCAAGACTTTTCCTTCAAATCATCTACACACATGGAAAGAACTGTACACAAGAAGTACTCAGCATGTAAGTGGTTTTTGCAGCTACGAAGTGACATATGTGAGAGAGCAAGCATATGTGAGAGTAATTGGTTTTCAGCCTATGTTCAACAGGGAGATTTGTTAAGGAGTATTGCCAAGGAGCTTCTGCTTTCTTCTTGATCCAAAATATTTGTCAATAATTATAGGACTGCCTTTAAAAGTTCGGTTTTTTGATTTGTTAAAAGAAATGTAATTCTGAATTGCTTCCATGATTCTGTCTTCCTCTCTACTTTTACTGACCAAATTCATCAACATGATACAGATTATTTTGAAGATATTCTGGAAAACTTAACTACCTTACCAGAGAGGTCTCTGGGCTTCATCTGAAAACTCACTGAAGTATAAATGGCTTAGGTTACCATTAGACAACATTTTTACACAACAGATAACACACTAGCAGTAAATGAATTATTCATTCAGTAAGTTTGACTCCTAGATGTTAATTCGAAACTTTTTATACTTGCCCTGCTTGTGATCACTGTCATAAGGATTCCTATTCTATGTAACTGGGATGCAGCACTTCTCATTATTAATGAGTTTTAGTAGTCTTGTTTCTGTTTTCATTGCAGGTTTTACTACTCAGCAGATGACTTCTGAACCACTGTGCTATTTTTGTGATTTTGAAATATAATACAACACAGTAAAACAATAAAATATGCAAATTAATAAGTAATATACAGAAGATAAACTGCACCCTGATGATTGTGAGCTGAGACAAACTAACAAAAACTTTGTCAATCTGTTATAAATTAATATGTCCAAGTTTCAAAACTTGGTGGAATTTCAGAGAAAACAACAACTAATCTTGCATTTCAAGTAAGTGAACTATGAATAAAACTGCTTCATCATTCTGCTTTTTCTCCATCAGTAATAGGCTGCTTAAAAGATCCCCAGAGAATCACTAGTATAGTTCATAGACCCTACTCTAAAAAACCACTAATATGTGAGGTGGGAGTCATGCTTCAAAGAGGAACAAGTAAATATAACATCTATGCTAAACAGTCTTAACCTATGAAAACGTATTAAACTGGATTCCATTAATTTAAAATATGTAATACAAATAATACAAGATATTACGTGAGCAATGTTGAAACTAAAGATGCTAACAATTCCAAAGACCAAACTGTTTTTAAGAACTCTATATTTCAGAAGTTTGGAATAGGTTGGGTATCAAATTTAGTTTACTTTCATCTATCACCAATGTTGGCAAAGGAAAGTAATATTCCCTATTAATATGCTATACAAAAAAGAATAAACAAGAAGGACCAGCTTAAATTCAGATCAAGTTCAGAACAAGACTTAACCAAATACTTTTGGGTTGAGATGAGATTAAAATGAATCCTTACTGCAAATATGTGCTATCATAATCTGCCTTTTAGGAAGCACACCTAAGGCACGGAAAGCCATTTTGCTATTTTTTTACTATTACTTGACTGTCAGTGCTAAGGGGGAAAAAAATGATTACTTTTAATTCCGTGTTTTATATTTTTATTTCTTAGATATGACTGACTGGCATATGAGGTGCTCCTAGCATTCACTGAGTAAGGCCAAACATTGAATATTCTACAATGCATGAAAATGAAGCAAGCCTTGATCTGTTCTTTTTTAAATCTTTTAACAAAAAGCGAAGCTATGAACATAAATAAAAATTATTCTGAAAACAACAAAATACACATGGTGTACTGGCTACATTTAGTAAATTTCAATCTTTGCTTTTATTTTCACAGATTTAAGAAAACAAAATTGCCATCATTTTTTATATGCCCGTTTGGAAAAGCAACCCTTTATCAGCAAGATTAGCAGAATTTAGCAGAATCTATAACAGAAATTACATCACCAAGTATATTTTTAATCTGAATAACAGTTCAGCTTCACATCTGCATGTCTGCTGCATGTTTCAACAAGCGTGACTTTGGTTCCACAACTTTCTCTGGGCCCCTCTGGGAAAGACAGAGTGGGGGTCACACTGCCCTGCATCCAACAAGCACAACAGGCCTGAACTAGTTCTACATGTCACTCAAAATCACATAATTTACCAGAGTATCACACAGATTAACCTCGGAAAAGAGAAAAGGCTAGCTGGGCCATGAACAGGGCCTCTGGGCTGTTATGCAGTCTTTGTGTTTTAAAGGGATTCCCAGGAGAGGGGTGGGCAAAAATTTGCCCCACTGTGGCTCTAACACAGGAAGAAACAGCATCTTTGGATAATTTTTCTGCCCAAGGAAGATGCCTTTTTATAACTCATACCACTAAGTCATGATTAGCTAAGAGACAGGTACTGGAAGTTTCTCCCAAAAAACATCCAACAAGGTATATATCATCTCACACTCACAGAGAAATAAAAAAAAATCCAGCAAACCTTTCATGTTCATACAGATGAGAAATACCAATACTATGAAAAGCTATACTGGTTGGCAAATTTAAAAGGAATCTCAGTAAGTAAAAAGACAGATCCAAATCTCTTAAGTAGAAATATATAAAATAAACTGAGTTATCTGGTACTGAGACAAGTGGAAAGTCTTGATTATCACTGACCCAAAATTTTCATTTAATGTTAGAATCACAAGTATAGTTATACACACCACACTAAAACTTTCTTATAGAATTCTGTTTTAGAAATCCAGTTATTTACACCACACTTACATATGTGACCATGATCCCATTATATTCTCATAAAAATAATAATGTACTTTATACATAATCACACATATATATCTTATATACTACACAGTGAGCTATATATAAACAACATATATGGCACAAATGCTAAAACATTTGCTTCATTTTCAAAGTACTAAAATGTGTATCTGAGAAAGTTTTCCCAAATAATTAATGAAGCAACATGAACCAGCTTTACTAAATTTACCAGGTCAATTCCCATCCTACTTGCTTTTTTTGGTCCCTATGCTGTTTTATGGAGAAGGAGATGGCACCCCACTCCAGTACTCTTGCCTGGAGAATCCCATGGATGGAGGAGCCTGGTAGGCTGTAGTCCATGGGGTTGCTAAGACTCGGACACGACTGAGTGACTTCATTTTCACTTTTCACTTTCTTGCATTGGAGAAGGAAATGGCAACCCACTCCAGTGTTCTTGCCTGGAGAATCCCAGGGACAGGGGAGCCTGGTGGGCTGCCGTCTATGGGGTCGCACAGAGTCAGACACAACTGAAGCGACTTAGCAGCAGCAGCAGCAGCATGCTGTTTTGTATGTTCACCCTTTGAAGAAATGTTCGTATCTTCTACTGTAAGTTAGCTTATAGTAACTTCTACTCTAAGTTAGCTTACAGTAACTTCTACAGTAGTCTTCTACTGTAGTTTTTGTGGAGGAAGGAAGAGAAGCAACTGAAGCAATAGGAAACCCACCTATTGACAACAGTATCTCATAAGTTGATTAGAATGAAGCAAAATCCTAAGTACTTCGAAATATCTGATACAAAAAGTTTTATCCTACTGTATTAAAAGACATAAGTTCCTTTGACACGGTAAATGCATTTGAGGAGTAGATATTTTTCAAACATTTGATAAATACTTAAATATTAACAAATGTATATATTATGTTGATATCAAGTCTTTTCTTCATATACTGATGAAATGTAGAATTGTACCTAATGGGAAATTTAGAATAACTGATTCTACAAGTATCATATATTGATTATAAACTCATATTATAATTACTTACTATTAAAATAATTAAATACCTTTTGTAGACTGGTAGGATTTAGCTGAGTTTTGTCTATTATTTTCACAGCAACCTGAAAAAGAGAATTATTAAATTTTAATTTGAGAATACATATCTTACAGAATAAAATTTATAAAGAAAACATCTTTTGTTTCATCCTAATTAGATATAGCTATACTGGAGATTAACATAATTGGATGGTAAAGTTTTGATAACTAGACAGCCTTAGAATATATTCTATTGACCCAAGTCTGTAACCTATTTGATTCTAAGTCAGTGAAATTACACCTTTGTTAAGTTCTTCCAAGGTTCCCCTTTTAAAGTAAAAATCATTTGTACTTTAATATTTGACTCATGATCTTGATAAGTCATAATTATCAGAAGAGAGAGGCTTATAAACTTTTAGTAAGTTAAGTAGTATGTGGGGAGAGAGACTGGACACCCAAACTTACAGCAAACTAACGAAACAGGTTTAAACATCCTCTAAATCTTTGTCTAATATAACCTGTGTCCTAATAGCTCCTGGGGTCAAAATAGAGAAGACTAAATTTAACCATAAGTAACAATAATAATATGTATAAAACAAGTTTGGAAACTTAGCAAGAATGTTTTATGACACATTTTTCATAATGTCCTAATTGGATCCGATCATGTAATGTAGAGTGTTAGATGTTTAACTATTTTGAGTCTTTAATATATAAATTATTAAATATATTATTATTATTAAACATATATTTTACTATGTAAATATACCTACTTTGAAACACACAGGATTTTAGAAACCTGATTCTCTTATTATCTGAGAAAAACATCTATAACACTTGCTCAATATAATCTCTAAATAGATTAAAAATTAGTAGCTAATTTCCTATACATTTATACCTAATTTACTTCAAGTAGTAGTATTTAGAATTTATTTTTTATTCAGGTAACAATGGCTTTTAACACTATGTAAGTTTCATGTGTACAACCTCAGATTTCTATTCCTATATACAGTACAGCTTAAGTAGTAATTAATAAGAAGTTATCCTAGCCCTGTTCCTGGGGTTGGGTAGCAAGGGTAATCTGAAATGTTTATGGAAACCATATAATGAAAAGACAGAAGGCTAAGAAAACCTCATGTGCAGCACATCTGCTTTATAAGAGATGCTAATACGTAAGGACAATTTTTCTGTGCTAGGCATAACTCTACCTATGTACAGTCCATTCACACATACCCCAATGTTTAACTGTTAATTTATTTCCAGAATCAGCTATAGGAAAGCTTTTTTAATAAGACTCTGGAGAGGTCCAAGTAAGTATTAAAAGGCATCGTGAAAACTTACCTCTCTACCGGTTAGAACATGCCTTGCCAACTTTACTTTGGCAAAATTTCCCTTCCCTATTGTCTTTTGTAAACGGTAATTTCCAATGTGAGGCTGTTCGTCTGTTGCTGACGTAATGGAGTTTCTACACCGAGGGATGTTCTGTCTGCTACTTGATTTGGTTGGCTGGATATGGGGTTCAGTATATCCATCCACAGATGTATGCTAAAAAAAAAGGTTAGAAGATTTCATCATTAATTAAACTATATAATTAAAGGACAGTTCAAATAACACTACAAACAATTTTCATTAATAATTCACAACCTAGAGGGGTAGGATGGGGTAGGAGGTGGGAGGCAGGCTCCAAACAGAGGGGACATATATAAACCTATGGCTGATACATGTTGATGTATGGCAGAAACCAGCACAGTATTGTAATTATTCTTCAATTAAAAATAAAGAGAAAAAAAATAATTCATCTCTAATGAAAACAGATTGCACTACACCATTTCTGGGCATTCTGTTTGCAATTTCTACTTGACTTTAGTTCCCTTTGCCAGGGGGAATATAATCATTTAAAATGAAATATTCTGCATAGCTTTAGACATATGCTTTTGCTTTTAAAAAGATATAAATAGTTAGATAGCCAGGAGCCCCACAGATCATTACTCTCCTAAGGGTGTTACCCGTGTAGGCTGAGATGTCAATCCAGATCCAGATTGCTTCCTTACAATGGCAGAATGTCTTCAGTGCCAAGACAACTTCACGAGTACAGCTCTGTTTCTCTAAACCAGTCCAACTACTTGTCCTGGTCACTCTTTGATTTGCTGGGCACATAACTTTGGCCAACTAACCAAGCCCTTTCCCACGACAGGTATACCTTTAATCAACTCCTTCTCAGCCCCTCACCCAGCTTCTCATGCCCAAGAAGAAGCCATCGACAGCCCTGCTGGATCCATGCCCTTACATCCACTGCCTTCTTCCTCCTTGCCGTTCTCAAGGCAGAGATGTCACTTTGTCTCAGCTTCTCACGCTGGCTCACAATCACAGTAATTGACCGTGTTACCCTGGGGCTCAGCACCTCAAGTCCCAGGTAAGGCTGCCTAAGGAACCCTGTTTCCCCAGCTCTGAGTATCCCTGCTCTTGGCTAGTTTTGTCTGCTTTCCGAAGTAAATAAAATTTGTAGCATTTTCTGTAAAAATGTAGAATTATGCATGACAATCAAAACATCATTATCTGACATCTTAAAAACAGCTGAAGATGAGTACAACAAATAAACAAAAGAAGTGGGCAGCTTTTATTTGCAAAGTAATTCAGACATATGTTGTCCAAACTATACCACCAAAAACATGTCTAAAAAATTTTTGATTAGAAATTTCTTAAAGACAACTCTGAAGAGGACTCCATTTACTAATTTCATGCAAAGCAGGACTCAAGATCATTTTTCTATTTGTTTTTACCTTTGATATTTTTTAAAAACTTGGCTCAGGAGTAAAGGATTTTCTGTGTCTCACACACACTTGCAGCCATTTTGAGTTAAGAGTCACACTGGGGTATCTTCACAGCAAACTGTACTTCCATGTGATTCGATCCACCGCACTGTCATACACTCACTTCTTTGTGTCTGCCACCTCACCATGAGCAACTTGAGGACAGACATGTTTTCTTTCCACTTTTACACACTTACCACACCGTAGAGTGCCAGATATATAGGAAAAGTTCAATAAACCAATACTTCTCAAAGTGCTGTCCTTGGACCAGCAACATCAGCATCATCTGGGAACATGCTAGAAACGCAAATTCTCTGACCCTGTTCCAGACCTACCGAACAGAAAACTCTGGGGGTGGAACCCAGTAAGGAGTATTTTAGCCAGTCCTGATTCTGATGCAGGCAAATTTGAAAACTACTGCAATAAATAATATAAGTAGGCAGTAATCACAAAGTTATTCACTGGTTCTTAGTGACTTTTCTATTATCTGAGCATAAATAAGAGATTTTAATTATAATCATTTTCTCAGACTCAATAGATCACTATAATAATTCCTACAAACAGTACTTCTCTACCTGAATTTGTCCAGCAGGAACTATGGACTTCTCTATCATTCAAAATTGAGTTTTATCTCCTCCTCAACAAAGTACTCTATGTCTTTCACAAAGCAGAACTGATTACCCCTCTTTTTTGTTGCTATCTTTATATCCAGGAAAAATTTCTACTACTGGACCATCACACCATCTTCTTAAGTATTGGTCTATGGTCAATTTTCATTGTTAGATCTAAATCTCCCTAAACTCCAGAAATTAATACGAATTGTTAGTTAGTGTGTGCTCAGTCGTATCCGACTCTTTGCGACCCCATGGACTGCACCACGCCAGGCTTCTCTGTCCATCACCAATGCCTGGAGCTTACTCAAACTCATGTCCATCGACTCAGTGATGCCACCCAACCATCTCATCCTCTGTTATCCCCTCCTCCTACCGCCTTCAATCTTTTCCAGCATCAGGGTCTTTTCAAATCAAATCAGTTCTTCGCATCAGGTGGCCAAAGGATTAGAGTTTCAGCTTTAGCATCAGTCCTTCCAATTCAGGACTGATTTGTTTAGGATGGACTGGTTGGATCTCCTTGCAGTCCAAGGGACTCTGAAGAGTCTTCTCCAAAACCACAGTTCAAAAGCATCAATTCTTCAGCACTCAGCTTTCTTTATAGTCCAACTCTCATATCCATACATGACTACTGGAAAAACCAAAGCTTTGACTAAACGACCCTTTGTTGGCAAAGTAATGTCTCTGCTTTTTAATATGCTGTCTAGGTTGGTCAAAACTTTTCTTCCCAGGAGCAAGCGTCTTTGAATTTCATGGCTGCAATCACCATCTGCAGTGATTTTGGAGCCCCAAAACATAAAGTCTCTCACTGTTTCCATTGCTTCCCCATCTATTTGCCATGAAGTGATGGAACCAGATACCATGATCTTAGTTTTCTGAATGCTGAGTTTTAAGCCAGTTTTTTCACTCTCCTCTTTCAATTTCATCAAGAGGCTCTTTAGTTCTTCACTTTCTGCCATAAGTGTGGTGTCACTGGCATATCTGAGGCTATTGATATTTCTCCTGGCAATCTTGATTCCAGCTTATGCTTCTTCCAGCCCAGCGTTTCTCATGATGTACTCTGCATAGAAGTTAAATAAGCAGGGTGACAATATACAGCCTTGACGTACTCCTTTTCTTATTTGGAACCAGTCTGCTGTTCCATGTCCAGTTCTAACTGCTGCTTCTTGACCTGTATACAGATTTCTCATCAGGCAGGTCAGGTGGTCTGGTATGCCCATCTCTTTCAGAATTCTCCAGTTTGTTGTGATCCACGCAGTCAAAGGCTTTGGCATAGTCAATAAAGTAGAAATAGATGGTTTTCTGGAACTCTCTTGCTTTTTTGATGATCCAGCAGATGTTGGCAATTTGATCTCTGGTTCCTCTGCTTTTTCTAAAACCAGCTTAAACATCTGGAGGTTGGCGGTTCACATACTATTGAAGCCTGGCTTGGAGAATTTTGGGCATTACTTTGCTGGCATGTGAGATAAGTGCAATTGTGCGGCAGTTTGAGCATTCTTTGGCACTGCCTTTCTTTGAGAATGGAATAAAAACTGATTATTTTCCAGTCTTGTGGCACTGCTGAGTTTTCCAAATTTGCTGACATATTGAGTGCAGCACTTTCACAGAATCATCTTTGAGGATTTGAAACAGCTCAACTGGAATTCTATCACCTCCAGTGGCTTTGTTTGTAGTGATGCTTCCTAAGGCCCACTTGACTTCACATTCCAGGATGTCTGGCTTCTAGGTGAGTGATCATATCATCCTGATTATCTGGGTCATGAAGATCTTTTTTGTATAGTTCTTCTGTGTATTCTTGTCACCTCTTCTTAGTATCTTCTGCTTCTGTTAGGTCCATCCCATTTCTGTCCTTTATTGAGCCCATCTTTGCATGAAATATTCCCTTAGTATCTCTCATTTTCTTGAAGAGATCTCCAGTCTTTCCCATTCTGTTGTTTTCCTCTATTTCTTTGCATTGATCGCTGAGGAAGGCTTTCTTATCTCTCCTTGCTATTCTTTGGAACTCGGCATTCAAATGGGTAAATCCTTTCTTTTCTCCTTTGCCTTTTGCTTCTCTTCTATTCACAGCTAATTTGTAAGGCTTCCTCAGACAACCATTTTGTCTTTTTGCTTTTCTTTTTCTTGGGGATGGTCTTGATCACTGCCTCATGTACAATGTCACGAACCTCTGTCCATAATTCTTCAGGCAGTCTATCAGATCTAATCCCTTGAATCTATTTGGCACTTCCATTTATAATCATAAGGGGTTAGATTTAGGTCATACTTGAATGGTCTAGTGGTTTTCTCTACTTTCTTTAAGTCTGAATTTGGCAATGCACTCTAAAAAATGACAGATCTCTGTTCATTTCCAAGGCAAACCATTCAATATCCAGTAATCCAAGTCTATGCCCCAACCTGTAATGCTAAAGAAGTTGAAGTTGAACAGTTCTATGAAGACCTACAAAATCTTCTAGAACTAACATCCAAAAAAATATCCTTTTCATTACAGGGGACTGGAATGCAAAAGTAAGAAGTCAAGAAACACCTGGAGTAACAAGCAAATTTGGCCTTGGAGTACAGAATGAAGCAGGTCAAAGGCTAATATAGTTCTGCCAAGAGAACACGCTGGTCACAGCAAACACCCTCTTCCAACAACACAAGAGAAGACTCTACACATGGACATCACCAGATGGTCAATACTGAATACGGTGTTAGGCACAAAAAAAGACAATACAAATACAAATCAGCCAAGTAAAGAAACTTATGGTCCCTGTGCTCCTGACACCTATACTTGGGATGACTTACGAGGAATGATGTCTTGCTGTGCAGATCTCTTAAAAGCAGAATGAGTTAAGATATTTGAGTTATATCTCAATGCTGGTTGCAAAGCATATTTTGACTATAAACCAAACTGATAGACTGAATTATTAGCTCCAAATTTTCACATCCTTTGCCATGTAACTTTCCAATGTTCTCCTACTGAGGGCAGAATATAGTTTTACACTCTTTGGGCATCCAGTCATATGATTTGCTTTGGCCAAGAGAATGAGTTCAAAATGGTGGTATAAGCCAGTCCCATACTAGTCATCAAGATGCCCTGCTGTGTTTCAACGTACTCTCTCACATTTCTGCCATCCCCCCGAGAAGGGCGTGTCTAGGTTGATACCAGAAGGACTATAAGAAACACACTGAGCAGAGCCACTCCCAGCTGAGGTCAGATTAACTCAGCTGATCCCCAGATAACCCCATGACTCATAAGAAACAACATATGCTTGTGAGTTTGAACCACTGGGTGTTGGGATGACTTGTTACAGAGCAATACAATAGCTGATACATAAGAGCTATCACTACTTTCTAATTAAGAGGTCATAAAGGAAAAATGAATAATTAGGAGATTCTTATCAGACTTGTTCAACTTTTAGCTAAGATACAAACAACAAAAGAGAGGGCAGTATAATCAGTTCCCTAAGGAGAAACTCTTGATCAGGTAACCTATTAATATTTAGGGGCAGCATTCTTGACTGTTCTGTATATCCTCAACAAGTATGGTGAGACACAGAGGTCAGCAAAGTTTTCTATAAAAAGCTAGACAATAAATATTTCAGGTTTTGCAGACTCCACTGTCCCTGTTGGGTATTCATTTTTAAAGAAAACTTCTTAGCTCAGGGCCATATAAAAACATACCCAAAGGCTGCATTTGGCCTATAGGATGCAGTTGGCCAACCACTACTGTAAAACGTCATGGTTTGAAAAGCAGGACTAAATTGCTTCTGGCCAATGCTACCAACAGAGAAGGAGATTCTAAGAAAATATAGGTATGGCAGTGTCTGTACTTAGGAGAGGAGGGGAGAGAGGGCTCTTACAAAAATACTATTCTTTCTTATCCCACTCCTAGAATTGGAAAAGGTAATATATTCTCCAAAATCCTTTTTAAATATGAGATCTCCTAACTTTCAACATTAAGCATGACCCTTTTTAGGAGCCATCCAACTTTCTCAGAATGCATTTAGAGGAGTCTTAAATTAGAAATTATAATGGAATATAAAGCACATTTTTTATATTATGATTCTAATTATAAAACACCGACCTAAACAAATATTCCTCCCCTCAAACCCCCATTTTTCCTTAGGAGTGCCATAGCACCACTCAGCAGCAGAATCTTTCCTTAAAGGAACTTTCTGAAGAGTAATTTGAGATAACTGATCTCACTCCATGCTGATCAATATATTAACTCTCAAACAGGAAGCCTAAAAAAAATGTTTATCCAGCATGGGCTGAAGTCATGCTGTGCTGTGTGTGCTTAGTCACTCAGTTGTGTCCAACTCTGATCCCATGGACTGTAGCCTGCCAGGATCCTCTGTCCACTGGGATTCTTCAGGCAAAAATACTGGAGTGGGCTGCCATGCCCTCGTCGGGCTGAAGTCATAGTTAAGTTTAATTAAGAACTATCTCAACTGTACAAGATATTATGCAAGCTCAATAATATAATGGCTATAAATTCTAGTCCCTCATCTTTAGCTGAAAATACAAATTCAGATTTTATTTTCTTTCTTCAAGTTGTCCACTCAATCCAGTAGACACTGAATTCCTTCATTTTTCTGCAGCAGTGGCAACATGAACCTAAATCTGGGCTTGAGATGTACTGTATTCAAAGTAATTACAGGTAGCGATTTCATTAGCTCTTCAAGAAACTAATCCCATGGATTATCAGACTTAGAATTCCTGAATAATAATAGAATTTTCCCTGCTTTCAATACCAACTGAAATGAAATTTTTCTACTCACTAGCTATGCATCCTTGGGCAAGTTGTTTAATCTTTATGTGCATGTTTCCTCCTCTATTAAAGGAACTAATAATAAAGCCTGCTGCTGCTAAGTCACTTCAGTCATGTCTGACTCTGTGCGATCCCAGAGACGGCAGCCCACCAGGCTTCCCCGTCCCTGGGATTCTCCAGGCAAGAACACTGGAGTGGGTTGCCATTTCCTTCTCCAATGCATGAAAGTGAAAAGTGAAAGTGAAGTCGCTCATGTCGTGTCTGACTCCCAGTGACCCCATGGACTGCAACCTACCAGGCTCCTCCGTCCATGGGATTTTTCTACCTCATAGCTATTCTGAGCATTACATAAAATAATTTCTGTAAAGGTGCTCAGAATAGCACATAGTAAGAACCACACAAGTGCTTGTTGATTCAGTTCAGTTCAGTCATTCAGTCATGTCCAACTCTTTGCGACCCCATAAACCGCAGCACAACAGGCCTCCCTGTCCATCACCAACTCCTGGAGTCCACCCAAACCCATGTCCATCGAGTCAATGATGCCATCCAACCATCTCATCCTCTGTCATCCCCTTCTCCTCCTGCCCTCAATCTTTCCCAGCATCAGGGTCCTTTCCATGTGAAGAGTCAGCTCTTCACATCAGATGGCCAAAGTATTGAAGTTTCAGCTTCAACATCAGTCCTTCCAATGAACACCCAGGACTGATCTCCTTTAGGATGGACTGGTTGGATCTCCTTGCAGTCCAAGGGACTCTCAAGAGTCTTCTCCAACACCACAGTTCAGAAGCATCAATTCTTCAGTGCTCAGCTTTCTTTATAGTCCAACTCTCACATCCATACATGACTACTGGAAAAACCATAGCCTTGACTAGACGGACCTTTGTTGGCAAAGTAATGTCTCTGCTTTTTAATATGCTGTCTAGGTTGGTCATAACCAAAGAAACAAAAAAACCCCATCTCCTAGGCCAGAAAACCAATCCCAAATTTCTGCCATTTCCCTGAGTGTTTGTTGCCTGCAATGACTTCTGGTTGCAGGCAGTCAGGTTGCCTGTAACCTGACCGTGTAGAAACTGTACTAGTTTCGGTACAGTCAGGTTTCTTGTCTCTAAGCAACAGAAACCAACTTAGGCTAAGTTAAAAAAAAAAAAAAGGAATTTTTCTTAAGTCTATTGGTAGCCTGAAAAAAAATTCTGAAGGATAAAACTTGTGTTCGAGTGGAAGAAAACAAGACTATGCAAATAGCCAAAATAAAATAACTATACTTGGTAATATGGGGTAAAAAGGAAATAAAATGAGGAGATGTGACAAGAGTGTCTAGGGAGGGAGTTGGGGTGAATGCTGCTAATGGACTAGATGTAATAAATGATGTTTGAGCTGGACCCAACAGATGGCAATGAGCTAGAGAAACAGGAGAAGAGTATTTCAGGCAGTGAAATGAATAAACAGAAAAACCCCAAGGTGAGAGCACACTTTGTAAAGTCAAAGAAGAAAGGTACCTAAGAAAATGGTATATTAAATGGAGGATCTTTTTCAAAGGCCTACATGTTGAAAATTCAGTTGTCCAACTGAATACTACTAGAATTCAAACTGTTAAAGTTACAGATATAGAGCCCCTGCACACTGAATCATACAGAGTCAGATTTAGAGGGCAAAAGATGGTGTAGCTTGGCTAACCTATTAGGTAATGAATGAATACATGAATACATGAATGAATCGAATCACAAATACATGATAAAGAAAGAATATTCCTGAGAAGTTATATATCATATATTAGACCTGAAGCTGGGGATGTCACAACTCACTTCCCAGGACTCTAGAACATGCCACTTTGCACACCATAACTACTCTTTAGTCAGTTGATATTAGCAGCAATACAGGCCACAACAATTTAGAAACAATAACCAAATTTTTATTTCTCAAAGCCATTTTTAAAAAAAAGTAGGGAAGTTATGGTTCTAATAATGGATAAATAGTTGTATCTGACTAATCTACCAGTAAATAAGAATACACTCTCCAGACAAAATATTAAAAACAATTGTTTGGTGGCCCTGAAGAGCTACAGAAAGAAGCCAAAAACTCGAAGGAGACTGATCTTTTTAAAAAGGGAACCACATAGGGTGAAATTTTTAGTTTCCACCTGGGGGCAAACTCTGATCCACCAAGCTCCCAGTGACTGAAATTCAAGCAGAGCAACAGTCTTACTGGCTTAAGGAGTCAGAGGATGGAGCTGATGGCTAAAAAAAAGAATTGATTTAAGAGTGAAAAAGGAAACTCTGATGAAAATAAAGCTATGGAGAATAAAACTCTGAAGTCCTCACACAAACTACAGGTCCCTTGCTGAGCCCTAAACCAAATGTGAGCAAGAGAAACTCCAAAAAACATGTCAGAAGGAGACAGATAGAAGGTCAGGGAAACTACAGATTTGCCTATTGAGCACTACTGGAAAGGCTGAATTTGAAGACTGAGTTAAGCCAAATTAACTTCCTGTCAAATCAACACTTTTCAGAGGAAGATAAATAAATCCAGAGACTCTGTTTAGTACTATCAACAATATCCTATATACAATCAGAATTTACTAAGTACATGATGGAACAGAAAAATGAGTCTATCAAGAGAAACAGCAGTCAACAGAAATAGACACCAAGATGTTCTAGAAGTTGGACTCAACAGGCAAGAACTTTAAAGCAGTTATGATACCTGTTTCTAAAAGTAAAGGATAATATGATTAGAAGAAACAAACATGGGAAATATCAGAAGAGAAATGGAAACTATAGTTAAAAAGAAGTAAATGGAAATTCTAGAACTGAATTGTATAATACTTTTTAAAAACTCAATTCACTGGGCAGGTGTATAGCAGACTGCAAAAGAGAAAGGGTCAACAAACTTGAAGACAGATGAATAAAAATTAGCCAATCTGAAGAACTGAGAATATCAATTAGTCAATCTAAAGAACTAGGGAGATTAAACAAAAATGCAGAGAGCCCCATGATCTGTGGGTCAATAACACACACTAACACATGTGTAAATGGGGTACTAGAGAAGGAATAAGAAGGAAAGAAGGGAGAAAAAATTACTAGATGCAATAATGGCCATATAATTCCCCCAAACTATGAATGCCAAGCCAGATAAGTTTGAAGAAAAACAAAAGGAGGTACATCACGAAGTCTAACTACTAAAAAATTATGTATAGATGGGTGAAGTGGGGTGGGGAACCTTAAGAGGAGTTAGGGGAAAACAACACAATACATACAAAGGAGTGACAATGCAAATGGTAGCTCACTTCTTGGAGAAGGCAATGGCACCCCACTCCAGTACTCTTGCCTGGAACATCCCATGGACAGAGGAGCCTGCTGGGCTGCAGTCCATGGGGTTGCTAAGAGTTGGACACGACTGAGCGACTTCATTTTCACTTTTCACCTTCATGCATTGGAGAAGGAAATGGCAACCCACTTCAATGTTCTTGCCTGGAGAATTCCAGAGATGGGGGAGCCTGGTGGGCTGCCCTCTATGGGGTCGCAGAGAGTCAGACACGACTGAAGCAACTTAGCAGCAGCAGCTCACTTCTTATCAGAAACAATGGCCGTCAGGTGGCAATGAAAGATTTTTGATGTACTGCAGAAAAAAATAAATGCAACCCAAAATCCTTTACCCAATGAAAATATTCTTTTAAAAAAGACAATTATTGTAAATCAATAATACCTGAATAAAAATTGTAATAAAAAATGAAGACAAAATAAAGATATTTTTAGATGAATGAGAACTGAAAGAATTTGCTGCCAGAAGACATATGCTATATGAAATGCTAAGGATAATTTTTCCAGCTAAAAGAAAGTGAACATAGATAGTAATCTAAACTTACAGAAAGGAAAAAAGAGCTCTTGAAATGATAAATATGTGAGAAATATAAATAATATTTATTTTTTCATCTTTCTTTAAAAGAAATATGACTATATAAAGCAAAAAAGGTAACACCATATTGTGGAGTTTATAAGAAGTAATGTATGTGAAAAAAAAAAGCACAAAGATCAGGGAAATTAAAAGATTCTTTTAAGAGTCTTAATTTTATCTGAACTGTTGCAATATCACCCTATGTAGACTGCAGTAATATATGGGTGCATTCTGTAATCTCTAGAACAACCAATGGGGAGAAAAGACACTGAAAAAGATACAGAAGCATAGGTAAGTCAACAGAGGAATTAGAATGAAATACTAGGGCTTCCCTGGTGGCTCAGTGGTAAAGAATCCACCTGCCAATACACAAGACAGAGGTTCGATCCCTGGTCCAGAAAGATCCCACATGCCACAAAGCCCATGCATCACAACTACTGAGCCTGTGCTCCAGAGTCAGGGAACCACAACCACAGAAGCCCACGAGCTCCAGAGCCTGTGCTCGGCAACAAGAGCAGCCACTGCAACGAGAAGCCCACACACTGCAAGGAAGAGGAGTCCCTACTCAGCGCAACTAGAGAAAAGCCTGCTCAGCAATAAAATAAATAAACAAAATTATTTTTTAAATGGAATACTAAAACTTAACTGATTGATTCAAAAGCGGAGAAGAACAAAAGAAGAGAGGAACACCACCAAAGACAACAACAAAATGAAACTAAAAGAAAAACAAAAGAAAAAAATTAAAGACTTACCAAACATTAATAATTATATTTAACATAAACAAGAATTTCAATTCAAAGACAGGATTAAATGAGCTTTTAAATTAAAAGATGCACTTTAATTATGAATATACAGATAGGTTGAAACTAAAATTATGAGAAAAGAAATACTAATGCAAACAGTAATAAGCAAAAGAGAGCTAAAGAAGCTATAATAATGTCAGACAAAGTAAGACTTCAAAACAAGCAGTACTAACAAAATAAAGACACACAGTTGATAATGATAAAAGGATCAACTCTAAGGAAGACATAACTATCCTAAATATGTATGTGCCTAATAACTGAGTTTCAGTGAACAGAAACTAATAGCAAAGGGCAAAAATACACAAATCCACAACTATGACTGGAGATTTTAACAACACTCTCTCAATAAAGAACTTCACTCAAAACCCAGTATGAGTAAGGAAGATTTGAACACACTATTAATTTGAGGTAGATTACAGATTTCTTAAAGCACATGAGTCACAGTCTCCAAGGCAAGAACCCTACTCCAGATTTTTTAAGCTTTAAGTATCGAATTACCTTCCTGGAAAACTGCATATAGACATTAACAACTGTGGCTTGTCAAAGAACGACTTAAAGAACAGCTACATGTCGTACAAAAGCATGACTGAAAATACCATTAATAATGACGATGCCTATTTCACAAGGATCAGGCAATAAATGAGTTTAACTGTCAGAAAAATTCTCTCAAATGGTACGCTTCCTTTATTGTATGATCATATAATGATGCCTCCCTCCTTCCACAATTTTAGTGTTTCAAGATGAAATTTCTTTTTAAATAGCACAATGGTGAGTTGCTTCAGTGAAAGCAGTAGTTTTAAGTGTCAAAAAACTTACACATCAGAAAAAGAATACTTACTAAAAACGGAAGGCTGTGTATTCTCTTCCTATAGCACGTGAGAGACATACCTCAGAGACACTATGGGTTCGGTTCCAGCCAAGTACAATAAAGCAATGAAGCAAGCCAGCATCCTCCAAACTCAATATTTTTGCTGGTGAAGGGTTTGAAAGAGCTCAAGAATTAATAAAATGTGAAAGAGACAGGACGTAAGCAAATGCTACTGGAAAAATGATGCCATTGGTCTTGCTTGATTCAAGAGTTGCCACAAACCTTCTATGTGTTAAAAAACACATTATCTGTGAAGCAAAATAAAGCAAAGTACAATGAGAGAGATACGCCTGTACATTCTTCTAGACAACAATTACTTTACGATACAATTGCCTTTTCTTTGGAAACTATCTCCTTTTAAACTGTGATCTTCAAAGTCACCAAGCACGGTTTCTTTTACATTTCTTTATCATTCAAATAATGGGTGTTGCATGCATAGACCCACTAAACATGTTACAGTTTAAATATCTCACCTAAAATATAAATTTAAAAACTCAACTTTATCTTATAAAGATGTACATCTCTTTTATACATCGCATTATTGCAATCAGATGACAACAGATCTGACAAGACAGTCATGTATCAATTTTTAGAAAGATAAACCACAAAAATGAAGTCCAACAAAGATGACAAAATAGTTATTAAAACAAATTATCACCAAAACTTTCCAGTAGCTACCAAGCTATGCACTGCATGAACCTAGGGGGTAAAAGCTGCACAGCGTAGTGATCCTGCCTGTCTGTAACAAGTAACTGTATAATTTTACAAACTTTCTTACTGTAAGAGATCTCTGATCTTTTTTTAGGAACCAGAAGTTGGTTTGACTTTTAAATACCTCACATGTATGATGCTAATGAAGAAAGGCGGCCAATACAGTTTACAGGCACACCTTGTTTCACTGTGCTCTGCTTTACTGTGCTTCATGGATACTGTGCTTTTTTAAAAAAATTGAAGCTTTGTGGTAACTTTGCATTGAGTAAGTCTACTGACATCATTTTTTTCCTCAAAGTATTTGCTCACAGTGTGTGTCTGTGTCACACTTTGGTAATTCTAGCAATATGTCAAACTTCATCATTATTATTATATTGACTGTACTGATCTGTGACAGTGATCTTTGATGTTATTACCACAAGAAAATTACGAACTCGCTGAAAGCTCAGATGAGGGTTAGTATATCTTAGTAATGAAATATTTTTTAAATAAGGTATGCACAATTTTTAAAGACATAATGCCATTGCACACTTAAAAGACTACAGTATAGTATAAACATAACTTTATATGCACTGGGAAACCAAAATAGTCATGTGCTTCCTTAACTGCAGTGGCCTGGAACCAAACCCTCAATATCTCTGAGGTCTGCCTATACTATATAGAGGTCCAAGAACCCTAAAGAAAATCTTCACCACTATTCAACAACATACTAAAGACCTATCATTACAGTCATTTAGGTATATGACCTAAAAAGGCAAACTTAATTCTATGTAAGAAAAACATTACAACTTACCACTTCAATTTGAAAAACAGAGTAGCTCTGAGTGATAATCCATAAAAACACAAACAAGACAAGATCTCGTGAAAAACTCAACATTAGAGTAGTGCTAGATAGATCAGTAATGCTTTTGAAGAAGAAAAACAAAGCGGAAAGATTTACTTGTATCATTTTTCCACTGTTGACCTGAATATAAACCTAGAAAATGCAAGTAAATAATAAAATATCTTCGGGAAGTACTACTTGAGTTCAAAAAAGTTACAAGACAGAAAGCATCCTTAACAATCAATTAGATTCTGATTCATTTGGTGAACTCTGAACTCATCCTTTCATATTCAGCTTATGCATTTCCTCCCAGGAAAAGCCATACACCATATCAGAACTTCTATTCCAAACCCCTCTACTTAGCTGAGTTCTGTGCCCATTTTTGGTCTTTCTACAGTTATTTCTAGCAATGCATTGCCCTAAATTTTAAAGTCAATTTTCACTAAAGTGATACATGATGCTTCACCAGTAGCTCAGCTGGTAAAGAATCCAACTGCCAATGCAGGAGATGTAAGAGATATGGGTTCAATATATGGGTCGGGAAGATTCCCCTGGAGAAGGAAATGGCAACCTGGCCCAGTATTCCTGCCTAGAAAATTTCACAGACAGAGAAGCCTGGAGGGCTACAGTCCATGAGTTGCAGAGTCGGGCGCAAGTGAGCATGTAAGCAAAATGATACATGCATGTGGTCAAAAATGTCAACTAACTCTAACAGGCTATGAACAAAAAATATCAGTCCTCTGTATCACCCTTTAAGATGTCAAGCCTGCTCCCCAGAACCTTCTCTTTTTGCTTTTTCTTCTAAAATTGGCTAAATGTTTCTAAACAAAATGCTTTCATTGCTAATTCAAAAGTTCATCATTAGAAACCAAGTAGTATACTATGATGTTTCTACCAAACTTTCTGTCAGCTTCATTGTGGAATAAGTAACACACAATGAAATTCACCAAATTTAAGCATATGACTTGTGACAAACATGTAAAGTCATGAAACACAGTAACAAATACGTAAAACATCTCATCAAAATAAAAACATCCCTGTGCCCCTTTGCCGTCAACGCCCTCCTCTCACTGATCTGCTTTCTAATACTATACTCTTAACGTTTCTAGAATGCTAGACAAATAGATGATCTCATACAGAGGTTTTTGTTTGTTTGTTTTACTTTTTAAAAATTTATGGGTAAAAGTCAAGGTGCAGTGAGCTGGCAGAAGGTGGAAAGTGAGGAATGGAGGCTGCTAGGGCAGTTAATGACGCTGATAAGTCTGTCTGTGAATCAGAGGCAGGAGGATGACAAATGGAAAAGGAAAAAAGGTGTGGAAATAAAGGACATTATTGTTCATTTGCTTGTTCTACGATGGAGGAGACTTGAGCATGTTTAAATCCCAAAGGAAGGATCCAGTGGAGAGGGAGGCACTGATAAGACAAGAGACGGAAAAGATAAGGAAAGTTCCTGGGGCGGTGGACAGTGAGAAGATTCAGGGCACAGATGGAGAGATTGCCCTTATGCAGGAAGAAAGACATCACTTCTCCTGTAAAAAGTAGAAAGGAAGAGAAGTTATATCTAGATGTAGAAAGGTGCACACATTTGATGGTAGGAAGCTGAGGGAGTTCAAATCTGATTGCGCTTCCTTTCTCTGGGTGATTGGAGGTAAGGTCACCTTCTAAGAGTGAAGAGAGGTTTGCAGAGAGTAAAAAAAGATTGGAAATACTCCGTTTAGAAAAACGAAAAATGAGTTAACCAAAGCAACCTGGTAGGGCTGCTGAGCAATACTGACAGACTCCTTGATATCGATGACCATGAATGTATTATGGCTCTAATCTGTCCAGTTTTGTCATTTTTTTTTTTTTCCCAGCAATACTCAACCGCCCACAGACAGATTACTGAGGAAGCAGATAAATGAGTTAACTCTGGCCTGGAGATTGTCAAACAAGTACCACCAAAGAGAAAGAGGCAAGACAAGTTAGGTTACTGCAAGTTACTGAGATGATGGGTCAAAAATCTAAGCTGGATAAAGAAGAAACAGAAGACAAAAACAAACAAACACTGTTGGATAGGGAGTAGTAGCCAATATAGCAGAGGGCCCAATGAGATCAGAGAATAAATGCACCAAGACTAGCTGAGAAAACCATTAGATGGCCAAGCACTTGTAGTCAGAAACCCAGGTGATTAGACTGGTGATAACTGAAAGGACCGGAGAAGAAAATGGCAACCCACTCCAGTGTTCTTGCCTGGAGAATCCCAGGGACAAGGGAGCCTGGTGGGCTGCCATCTATGGGGTCACACAGAGTCGGACACAACTGAAGCGACGCAGCAGCAGCAGCAGCAGCAGCAGCAACTGGAAGGACAGTAACCAGATGCCTTAAGTATAGAATGCCTTGTAAAAGAAGGCATCACCAAGAAGTATTTTGCATATTTTTCATTCTTTTTTTAACATGTGCCTATTCCATTTTTTAAAATGTTTTAGAGAACTGCATTAAACATAACAGCTTCATTATTAGAAATTATTTTTAATTACCTATAATCACTACTGGTTACATTATTCATGACAGGAAGTTTCTTGTAGTTTCTTACATCCTACAATTCCCTTTCTTTGGTTCACTTTTTCTAGTTGAATTTTTATTTCTATTTGAGTTTTTTTTCAGATAGGTTTGTAGGTGATACACTTTCTAAACTATTATGGCTAATTTTCTTTGATTTCTATAAATCATAACTCACTTGGATACAGAATAAGATACAAAGAAACATTTTCCCACTTATTTCTGGGTAATAATTATAAACTATTTCTGGGTAGTAATCATGACTTACTAACAACCAGAAAATTATTACAATTAAATGGTGACCCATGAATGACAAAATAAAAGTGACAAAATGTTTACAGAATTTTATCTAAGGAACACATTAAAATCCAAAGAAGTTGTGAGATGCCAACATCAGTGTTCAGTTCAGTTCAGTCACTCAATCGTGTCCAACTCTTTGCGACCCCATGAACTACAGCATACCAGGCTTCCCTGTCCGTCACCAACTCCTGGAGCTTACTCAAACTCATGTCCATTGAGTCAGTGATGCTATTCAACCATTTCATCCTCTGACGTTCCTTTCTCTTCCTGTCTTCAATCTTTCCCAGCATCAGGGTCTTTTCAAATGAGTCAAGTTCTTTGCATCAGGTGGACAAAGTATTGGAGCTTCAGCTTCAGCATCAGTCCTTTCAATGAATATTCAGAACTGATTTCCTTTAGGATG
Organism: Bubalus kerabau; assembly: GCF_029407905.1. NCBI lineage: Eukaryota > Metazoa > Chordata > Mammalia > Artiodactyla > Bovidae > Bubalus > Bubalus kerabau. The sequence continues at coordinate 78,077,415 of NC_073628.1, read as the reverse complement.
GACTGGTTGGATCTCCTTGCAGTCCAAGGGATTCTCAAGAGTCTTCAACACCACAGTTCAAAAGCATCAATTCTTTGGTGCTCAGCTTTCTTTATGATCCAGCTCTCATATCCATACATGACTACTGGAAAAACCATAGTTTTGATAAGACAGACCTTTGTCAGCAAAGTGATGCCTCTGCTTTTGAATATGCTATCTAGTTTTGTCACAGCTTTTCTTCCAAGGAGCAAGCAATTTTTCATTTTATGGCTGCAGTCACCATCTGCAGTCATTTTGGAGCCCAAGAAAATAAAGTCTGTCACTGTTTCCACTGTTTCCCAATCTATTTGCCATGAAGTGATGGGACCAGATGCCATGATCTTTGTTTTCTGAATGTTGAGTTTTAAGCCAACTTTTTCACTCTCCTCTTTCACTTTCATCAAGAGGCTCTATAGTTCCTCTTTGTTTTCTGCCATATGGGTGGTATCATCTGCATGTCTGAGGTTTGATATTTCTCCTGGCAATCTTGATTCCAGCTTGTAATTCATCCAGTCCAGCATTTCACATAACATATTTTGCATAAAAGTTAAATAAGCAAGGTGACAATGTACAACCTTGACCTACACCTTACCCAATTTGGAACCAGTGTGTTGTTCCATGTCTGGTTCTAACTGTTGCTTCTTGACCTACATGCAGATTTCTCAGGAGGGAGATAGGATGTTCTGGTATTCCCAGCTCTTTAAGAGTCCTCAACAGCTTGTTGTGATCCACACAGTGAAAGGCTTTAGCACAGTCGATGAAACAGATGTTTTTCTGGAATTCCCTTGCTTTTTTTCCCCCCCTATCTCTGGTTCCTCTGCCTTTTCTAAATTCAGCTTGTACATCTGGAAGTTCTTACTTCATGTACTGTTGAAGCTAGCATGTGAAATGACTGCAATTGTGTGGTAGTTTGAATATTCTTTGGCATTGCCCTTCTTCAGGATTGGAATGAAAGCTGAACTTTTCCAGTCCTGTGGCCACTGCTGAGTTTTCCAAATTTGCTGGTATACTAGATTTGAAATAGATCAACTGGAATTCCATCATCTCTACTAGCTTTGTTTGTAATGATACTTCCTAAAGCCCATTTTACTTCATTCTCCAGGATGTCTGGCTCTAGAGGAGTGATCACACTATCGTGGTAACCTGGGTCATTAAGATTTTTTTTCTATGGTTCTTCTGTGTTTTCTTGTCACCTCTTCTTAATATCTTCTGCTTCTCTTAGGTCCATAAGGTTTCTGTCCTTTATTGTACCCATCTTTGCATGAAATGTTCCTTCGTATCTCTCATTTTCTTGAAGAGGTCTCTGGTCTTTCCCATTCTATTGTTTTCCTTTATTTCTTTGCACTGTTCTCTAAGGAAGGCTTGCTTATCGCTCCTTGCTAATCTTGGAATTCTGCATTTCATATCAGATCAGATCAGTCGCTCAGTCATGTCCGACTCTTTGCGACCCCATGAATCGCAGCACGCCAGGCCTCCCTGCTGCTGAGTCACTTCAGTCGTGTCCGACTCTGTGTGACCCCATAGACGGCAGCCCACAAGGCTCCCTCGTCCCTGGGATTCTCCAGGCAAGAACACTGGAGTGGGTTACCATTTCGTTCTCCAATGCATGAAAGTGAAAAGTGAAAGTGAAGTCGCTCAGTCGTGTCCGACCCTCAGCAACCCCATGGACTGCAGCCTACAAGGCTCCTCCGTCCATGGGATTTTCCAGGCAAGAGTACTGGAGTGGGGTGTCATTGCCTTCTCCGCAGGCCTCCCTGTCTATCACCAACTCCTGGAGTTCACTGAGAATCACATCCATTGAGTCAGTGATGCCATCCAGCCATCTCATCCTCTGTCGTCCCCTTCTCCTCTTGCCCCCAATCCCTCCCAGCATCAGAGTCTTTTCCAATGAGTCAGCTCTTCGCATGAGATGGCCAAAGTACTGGAGTTTCAGCTTTAGCATCAGTCCTTCCAAAGAAATCCCAGGGCTGATCTCCTTCAGAATGGACTGGTTGGATCTCCTTGCAGTCTAAGGGACTTTCAAGAGTCTTCTCCAACACCATAGTTCAAAGGTATCAATTCTTCGGCGCTCAGCCTTCTTCACAGTCCAACTCTCACATCCATACGTGACCACAGGAAAAACCATAGCCTTGACTAGACGAACCTTTGTTGGCAAAGTAATGTCTCTGCTTTTGAATATGCTATCTAGGTTGGTCATAACTTTCCTTCCAAGGAGTAAGTGTCTTTTAATTTCATGGCTGCAGTCACCATCTGCAGTGATTTTGGAGCCCAGAAAAATAAAGTCTGACATTGTTTCCACTGTTTCCCCATCTACTTCCCATGAAGTGATGGGACCGGATGCCATGATCTTCGTTTTTCTGAATGTTGAGCTTTAAGCCAACTTTTTCACTCTCCTCTTTCACTTTCACCAAGAGGCTTTTTAGTTCCTCTTCACTTTCTGCCATAAGGGTGGTGTCACGTGCATATCTGAGGTTATTGATATTTCTCCCGGCAATCTTGATTCCAGCTTGTGTTTCTTCCAGTCCAGCGTTTCTCATGATGTACCCTGCATATAAGTTAAATAAACAGGGTGACAATATACAGCCTTGACGAACTCCTTTTCCTATCTGGAACCAGTCTGTTGTTCCATGTCCAGCTCTAACTGTTGCTTCCTGACCTGCATACAAATTTCTCAAGAGGCAGATCAGATGGTCTGGTATTCCCATCTCTTTCAGAATTTTCCAGTTTATTGTGATCCACACAAAGGCTTTGGCATAGTCAATAAAGCAGAAATAGATGTTTTTCTGAAACTCTCTTGCTTTTTCCATGATCCAGCGGATGTTGGCAATTTGATCTCTGGTTCCTCTGCCTTTTTCTAAAACCAGCTTGAACATCTGGAAGTTCACAGTTCACATATTTCTGAAGCCAAGCTTGGAGAATTTTGAGCATGACTTTACTAGCGTGTGAGATGAGTGCAATTGTGCAGTAGTTTGAGCGTTCTTTGGCATTGACTTTCTTTGGGATTGGAATGAAAACTGACCTTTTCCAGTCCTGTGGCCACTGCTGAGTTTTCCAAATTTGCTGGCATATTGACTGCAGCACTTTCACAGCATCATCTTTCAGGATTTGAAATAGCTCAACTGGAATTCCATCACCTCCACTAGCTTTGTTCGTAGTGATGCTTTCTAAGGTCCACTTGACTTCACATTCCAGGATGTCTGGCTCTAGGTCAGTGATCACACCATTGTGATTATCTGGGTCGTGAAGATCTTTTTTGTACAGTTCTTTTGTGTATTCCTGCCATCTCTTCTTAATATCTTCTGCTTCTGTTAGGTGCATACCATTCTGTCCTTTATCGAGCCCATCTTTGCATGAAATGTTCCTTTGGTATCTCTGATTTTCTTGAAGAGATCTCTAGTCTTTCCCATTCTGTTGTTTTCCTCTATTTCTTTGCATTGATCACTGAAGGTTTTCTTATCTCTTCTTGCTATTCTTTGGAACTCTGCATTCAGATGTTTATATCTTTCCTTTTCTCCTTTGCTTTTCGCTTCTCTTCTTTTCACAGCTATTTGTATCTGACAGAATGTGGTCCAGTGGAGAAGGGAACGGCAAACCACTTCAGTATTCTTGCTTTGAGAACCCCATGAACAGTATGAAAAGGCAAAATGATAGGATACTGAAAGAGAAACTCCCCAGGTCAGCAGATGCCCAATATGCTACTGGAGATCAGTGGAGAAATAACTCCAGAAAGAATGAAGGGATGGAGCCAAAGCAAAAAGAATACCCAGCTGTGGATGTGACTGGTGACAGAAGCAAGGTCCCATGCTGTAAAGAGCAATACTGCATAGGAACCTGGAATGTCAGGTCCATGAATCAAACAAATTGGAAGTGGTCAAACAAGAGATGGCAAGAGTGAATGTTGACATTCTAGGAATCAGCGAACTGAAGTGGACTGGAATGGGTGAATTTAATGCAGATGACCATTATATCTACTACTGCGGACAGGAATCCCTCAGAAGAAATGGAGTGGCCATCATGGTCAACAAAAGAGTCCGAAATGCAGTACTTGGATGCAATCTCAAAAACGACAGAATGATCTCTGTTCGTTTCCAAGGCAAACCATTCAATATCACAGTAATCCAAGTCTATGCCCCAACCAGTAATGCTGAAGAAGCTGAAGCTGAACGGTTCTATGAAGACCTACAAGACCTTTTAGAACTAACACCCAAAAAAGATGTCCTTTTCATTATAGGGGACTGGAATGCAAAAGTAGGAAGTCAAGAAACATCTGGAGTTACAGGCAAATTTGGCCTTGGAATAAGGAATGAAGCAGGGCAGAGACTAATAGTTTTGCCAAGAAAATGCGCTGGTCTTAACAAACACCCTCTTCCAACAACACAAGAGAAGACTCTATACGTGGACATCACCAGATGGTCAACATCGAAATCAGATTGATTATATTCTTTGCAGCCAAAGATGGAAAAGCTCTATACAGTCAGCAAAAACAAGACCAGGAGCTGACTGTGGCTCAGACCATGAACTCCTTATTGCCAAATTCAGACTGAAATTGAAGAAAGTGGAGAAAACCACTAGACCATTCAGGTATGACCTAAATCAAATCCCTTATGATTATACAGTGAAGTGAGAAATAGATTTAAGGGCCTAGATCTGATAGGTAGAGTGCCTGATGAACTATGGAATGAGGTTCGTGACATTGTACAGGAGACAGGGATCAAGACCATCCCCGTGGAAAAGAAATTCTGCATTTAGATGGGTATATCTTTCCTTTTCTCCATTGCCTTCTGCTTCTCTTCTTTTCTCAGCTATTTGTAAGGCCTCCTCAGATAACCATTTTGCCTTTTTGTATTTCTTTTTTCTTAGGGATGGTTTTGATTACCACCTCCTATACAATGTTATGAACCTCTGTCCCTAGTCCTTCAGGGACTCTATCAGATCTGATCCCTTGAATCTATTTGTGTAATCAATCGTAAAGGATTTGATTTAGGTTATACCAGAATGGGCCAGTGGTTTTCCCTACTTTCTTCAATTTAATTCTGAATTTTGCAATAAAGAGTTCATGATCTGAGCCACAGTGAGCTCCTGGTCTTGTTTTTGCTACTCTATAGAGCATCTCCACCTTCAGCTGCAAATATAATCAATCTGATTTCGGTACTGACCATCTGGTGATGTTCACGTGTACAGCTGTTTCTTGTGTTGTTGGAAGAGGGTGTTTGCTATGACCAGCGTATTCTCTTGGAAAAACTCTGGTTTTTTGTGTGTGTTTATTGCTCAGTCGTGTCCAACTCTTTGTGACCCCATGGACTATGTAGCCTGTCAGGCTTCTCTGTCCATGGAATTCTCCAGGCAAGAATACTGGAGTAGGTAGCCATTTCTTTTTCCAGGGGATCTTCCTGATCCAGGGATTGAACCTGGGTCTCCTGCATTATAGGCAGATTCTTTACTGTCTGAGCCACCAGGGAAGCCAAGTGGTCTTGGAGGGCACAAACAAAATCTTGCACTCACCAAGACGCAGAGGATAGAAGCAGTGACCCCACAGAGATTGAATTAAAAGTACCTGCTAGTGCTAGAGAGCGTACTGCGGAGGCATGGGTCGGCAGGGTCTCACCAAGAGACTGGGACACTGGCAGCAGCAGGTGGGGAAGGTCCCCCCTGGCTCTTGGAGCTCACCATTAATCCTGCCATAGAGCCTGTAGAGTCCAGGGCTGGGTCACCTCAGGCCAAACAACTCCCAGGGAGGGAGTACAGCCTCACCCATCAGCAGATAATTGGATTAAAGCTTCACCAAGCAAGGCCCTGCTCACTAGAGCAAGACCCAGTTTTCCCACCACCAGTCCCTTCCATAAGTAAGCTTACACAAGCCTCTTAGCCTCATCTATCAGGGGACAAACAGAAGAAGGAAAAAGAAGCACATTCTCATAGGTTAAAACAAAAATCGCATTATAGAAAGTTAATCAGGATGAAAAAGCAGAAAGTTATGTCCCAGATGAAGGGACAAGATAAAACCACAGGAAAACAACAAAATGAAGTGGAGATAGGCCACCTTCCAGAAAAAGAATTCACAATAATGATCGTGAAGATGATCCAGGATCTCAGGAAAAACATGGAAAAGATGCAACAAATGTTTACCAATGACCTACAAGAACTAAAGCACAAACAAACAGATATGAATAATACACTAGAAGGAATCAACAGCAGAATAACTGAGGCAGAAGAACAGATAAATGACCTGGAGGACAGAATAGTAGAAATCACTGCCACAGAACAGAATATAAAAAACGAATGAAAAGAAATGAAGACAGTCTAAGAGACCTCTGGGACAACATTAAACACACCAACATTCTCATTATAAGGATCCCAGAAGGAGAAGAGAGAGAGAAAGGGCTGGAAAAAAATGTTTGAAGAGGTAATAGCTGGAAATTTCCTGAACATGGGAAAGGAAATAGTCAACCAAGTCCAGGAAGTACAGAGTTCCAAGTAGGATAAACCCAAGGAGGAACACACCAAGACACAGTGATCAAACTGACCAAAATTAATGACAAAGATAAAATACTGAAAGCAACAAGGGAAAAATGACAAATAACATACAAGGGAACTCCCATCAGGCTATTGGCTGATTTCTCAACAGAAACTCTACAAGCCAGAAGGGAACGGCATGATACATTTTAAGTGATGAAAGGAAAGAACCTTCAACCAAGAATACTCTATCCAGCAATAATAGTCTCATTCAGATGGAGAAATCAAAAGCTTTCCAGACAAGTGAAAGTTAAGAAAATTCAGCACCATCCAACCAGCTTTATGACAGATACTAAAGGAACTTCTCTAGGCAGGAAACACATGAAAAGGAGAAGACCTACAGAAAATAAACCCCAAAAAAGTAAGAAAGTGGTAATAGGATCATACATATCAATAATTACCTTAAATATAAACAGATTATCACCAACCAAAAGACACAGACTGGCTGGGCAAATGAAAACACGTGCATGCATGCACTTCCACTTACCACATCACTCTGCTTGACCACTCCACCAAATTGTATATAATTATTTTATATTGTTAGGTTAATCATGTTCACATTATGGCTTGCAATTATAATTATCTTTTATTTTTTGTCTGGTTATTGATTGTGAAAACAGATAAACATCTATTACTATCGTGATTATGCAAGTATTACTCACTTAATACCACTGTATCATGACTGGTCAGCAGAAAAATAATAGAACTCTGTATCACCAAAGCTACAATTTAATATAAAAACTTGTAATCACTTTTTAAAATCCAGATGCCTAACAGAATTACCTTGAAATTTTTTGAAAAATACAAATGCTTAGGTATTGCTTTTCTCGTCTGGAGCTTCAAATATGTTTCTAATGAGCATTCATGTTTAAAAACTGGACTATATGATGATCTTTTACTTCTATCTAGTTTGTTTCACTTTTTCCATTTCATATTCAGTGCTCCCATTTCATTTAGTTTATGTTTTCCAATTTCTCCATATTTTTTTTTTATGTTTTCTCAAGCTCTTATCAAATGTAGTTGAAATGCTTTTTTTTTTTTGTATACATATACATAGTGAATTTGCTGAGTCGTGTCTGACTCTGTGATCCCATGGACTGTAGCCTACCAGGCTCCTCTGTCCATGGAATTTTCCAGGCAAGAGTACTGGAGAGGGTTGCCATTTCCTTCTCCAGAGGATCTTCCTGACCCAGGGATCAAACCCAGGTCTCCTACATTGCAGGCAGACACTTTACCATCTGAGCCACCAGGGAATTTCCCATATATAAATAAATGATATGTATAATGTATATATTTTAGAAAACATGAATTTTTACCTAACTAAAAAATTTATGACATTTTGATTCCACTTGTTAGACTTAGTATGAATAGAATGCTACATTCCTAATTACAGTAAGCAAAGGTTTACTGTCTAGCACAGGGAACTACAGTCAGTATCTTGTGATAATCTATGATGGAAAATCGTTTCAAAAATAATATACGTGTATGTGTATAACTGACTTACCATGCTGTGCACCTGAGACACTGTAAGTCAACTATACTTCAATAAAATGTGTATATTAAGAAAAATAAATAAAGCTACCACTAAGAAAAAAAGATATTCTGCATTTGCAGATTGGACAAATTAACATTGTTAAAATGCCTATGTTACTGAAAGCAATCTACAGATTCAATGAAATTCCTATCAAAATTCCAAGGACATTCTTCACATAACTAGTATAAAATGTTCTAAAATCTATATGGAATCTCAAAAGACCCCAAAGAGCCAAAGCAAACCTAAGAAAAAGAACAGAGTTGGAGGTATTGCACTGCCTGATCTCACTACATTACAAAGTCATAGTAATCAAAACAGCTTGGTGTTGGCAGAGAAGGAAATACAGAGATCAAAATAACAGAAGAAAAACCAGAAATAAACCCACACATATATGAACAATTAATTTATGACAAAGAAGCATAGAACATAGAGAAAGGACAGTCTCTGCAATAAGTGGTGCTGGGAAAATTGGGAGAGCCACATGCAAAGAAAATGAAACTAGCCCATTAGTGTACACCATACACACAAAGCAACTCAAAATGGATTAAAGACTTGAATTTAAGACCTAAAACCATAATACTCCTAGAAGAAAATATAGGCAGTATGTTCCTTGACACTGGTCTTAGCAATATGTTTCTAGATATACCTCCTCAGGCAAGGAAAACAAAAGCAAAAATAAACAAATGAGGATTACATCAAACTAAAAGCTTCTGAACAGTAAAGGAAACCACCCACAAAACAAAAGACAACCTAATGAATGGGAGAAAATATCTGCAAACAATATATTCAATAATGGGTTATATCCAAAATATACAAAGAAATCATACACAAAAACAACCCCATTAAGAAATGGGCAGAGGAGTTGAACAGTTTTCCAAAGAAGACATATAGATTGTCAACAGGCACTTGGAAAGATGGTCAAAATCACTAATTATTAGGAAAATGCAAAACAATACAATGAACTATCACCTCATGTCTGTCAGGATGGCTATTACCAAAAAGGCAAGAAATAGCAAGCATTGATAGGGATGTGGAGAAAAGGGAACCTTTGAACCCTATTGGTGGGGATATAGAAACTGGTGCAGCTGTTGTGGAAAACATGGAGATACCTTTCAAAAATTAAAAACAGTACTACAGGATCCAGCAACCCCACTCCTGGGAATATATCCAAAGAAACAAAAACACTAACTCACAAAGATATGTGCACTCCCATGTTTGTAACAGGATTATTTACAAGAGCCAAGGCATGGAAACGCCCTAAGAGTCCATCAGCAGATGAATGGATAAAGAAACTGCACTTTCTATATGCAGTGGGATAAGCGTTCAGTCATAGAAAAGAATGAAATCTTGCCATTTGTGGCAACATGGATGGATCTTGAGAGTGCAACATGGATGGATCTTGAGAGTATCGTGAAATTGAAAGATAAATACAGTATGATTTTCACTTAAATGTGAAATATAAAAAATAAAATGAACAAACAGAACCAAACAAAAACAAATACATAGACACAGAGAACAGAGTAGCTGTTACCAGAGGGGAAGGATGGGAAGGAGGGGGGAAAGTGGGTAAAGGGGATCAAGTGTATGGTGTCAGATAGAAACTAAACTTTTAGTGGTGAGCACATGTATGCTATACAGAAGCAGATGTATAACACTGTACACATGAAACTTACATGTTATAAACCAAAATTACCTCAATAAAAAATTAATCTAAAATTAAAAAACAAAAAACCCTCTCCTCAAACCCAAGTAAAAAGAGAAATAATAAAACAAGAAGAAGATACTTGTAACATGTGGCAGGCAAATGGTTCATTTTTTAAATACTAAAACCTCTGGCAAATCATTAAAAAAAAAATTCAAAGAGAAAATGAAAATAAACAAAGGACAGGTACAAACAGTTCATGGAAAGGACAAATACATCATTTTTGAATGTGTTAATATTTTTCATATAAAATTCATAACAAGTCAAATACAAATCTGTTAAGCTACAATGAAACACTATTCCTCATTTCTCAGATTAGAATTTGACAGCATTAGCTGCTAAAGCTATAGTAGAAATAGGCACACTCATATAGCACAGATGAATGAAAATTAATACAGTCTCTATATAAAGGAACTTGGTCATACCTATCAAAGAAATTCCTACAATTAGACTAGAAATCTTACTTCTAGTAATTTATTCCATACACATGATCACTAATGAGTCAGAAAGACGAGAGCATACAAAGTAATGTATTGCAGCACTTTCTGTAACAGCAAAAACTAAAACAAGCATCAGTGTTCATCAGTAGGGAACTGGTTATGTATGTACGTATGGTAGGTCTGTTTTTGTATGTGTGTGTACCCATGTACAACCATCCCCAAGCTTTGATAAGAAAAGAAGATCTCCAGGAGGTTATACACGTGACCTAAATGTAAGTAGTTCTTACTTCAGGTAGGAACTAGGGTATCAGGAAAAAGAAATAGAGGGACCACTTTCTTTTTCTAATGTATCTTTTAAAATACTTGAAAAGTTATTTTATAATATTATGTAAATACATTAACTCTTCAATATAATGAAACAAGTTATTTTTTTTAATTTATCTAAGAGAATGGGCCAGGGATGGGGGAACCAGCATTTACTGAATGTCCACTAGGTACCATACATTCAGTTCAGCTCAGTTCAGTCACTCAGTTGTGTCCGACTCTTTGCGACCCCATGAACTGCAGCATGCCAGGCCTCCCTGTCCATCACCAACTCCCAGAGTTCGCTCAAACTCACGTCCATCAAGTCGGTGATGCCATCCAGTTAACTGGTTGAATAACTTATCTAAATTCAATCCAATAACAAATTTCATTATTGGGATTCAAAACTCAGGTGCAATAAACTATAAATGTAGTTAGAGACATTTTTTAAAATTATAATTTGAAGTAAAGCTTTTGGGGGCAAATGGTAAGTAACAGTACTTTGTATAACTTCTTCAGTATAACCCTTTGGTAGAAAATACGAAAGAACCAAGTTAGAGTATAATAATGTAACCACAACCCCATTCCTCAAACTTTAGATTAAAAACCGGTAAGTGATTAGTTTCAGAAGGGCTTATTAATAATCTCTAACTAGGAGGGCTGATGATCAGATGCATAGGCAGACCACAGAAGAAATGGCAGGTGTAGTTAATATTGAAAAGAACCATGTGGTAAGATCATTTTAACTTTCTCCAACTCAGCTTCCTCACTAGCAAAAAGGGTTTTAAATCTGCTCATTCAGGACAGAATGACCAAAATCAAAGGAGTATTCCTTACGGGTTACATATGACTCTAAAACCCCTAAAATTCAGTAAAACTGTCCTAAAAAAATACAGCTTAACTGGGCAATAGCACCCCACTCCAGTACTCTTGCCTGGGAAATCCCATGGACGGAGGAGCCTGGTAGGCTGCAGTCCATGGGGTTGCTAAGAGTCGGACATGACTGAGCGACTTCATTTTGACTTTTCACTTTCATGCATTGGAGAAGGAAATGGCAACCCATTCCAGTGCTCTTGCCTAGAGAATCCCAGGGATGGGGAAGCCTGGTGGGCTGCCGTCTATGGGGTCGCACAGTCGGACACGACTGAAGTGACTTAGTAGTAGCAGAGGTTACCTGACCCCACTTGCCCCAACCTCCACCACAATCTTAATCCCCTTCCCACTCATCACTTCTCTCAAGCTACTAAGAACTAAAAAGAGAATATGAACGCATGTATACTTAAACCTAGCTGTCAGATCAAGTGCTACTTCCACTAAAGGGGAAATAAGGAGAATCCACATACATCATTCTTGGGCAAATAGCAAGCCTAGATAAAATTCCCTATTTGGAGGATGAACTATTAAGTAAAAGATTCCTGCACTGTCCCTATGCTTAGACACTGGAGGAAGGCGGGGGTGGGGGAACTATGAAGAAATCATGAAGAATTACTCTAGGACACAGGAAAGGAGATAAAAAAACACCAAACACTTTAATTAAACCTTCTCTACAACATATATACACATTTGCTTATATTTGCAAAAGAACACTAAGATAAACTGAAAATTAAGGAAAATGGTTACCTATAGGAGAGGGAGGGAACAAGAACGAGAGGAAGTAAGACGGTGCTGAATATACCTTGTTGCTGCTGCTGCTGCTAAGTCACTTCAGTCGTGTCTGACTCTGTGCGACCCCATAGACGGCAGCCCACCAGGCTCCTCTGTCCCTGGAATTCTCCAGGCAAGAACACTGGAGTGGGTTGCCATTTCCTTCTCCAATGCATGAAAGTGAAAAGTGAAAGTAAAGTCACTGAGTCATACCCGACTCTTAGAGACCCCATGGACTGCAGCCCACCAGGCTCCTCCGTCCATGGGATTCTCTAGACAAGAGTACACAGCTTCAATTTAGAAACCACGTGAATATTTTAAACACTGGACAAACAAAATCAACACTAAAAGTAAAAAGTAATCTTGAAATATTTAAAACAAAACAAATGAACTTAACAATATGTCAAATTGGTAAAACAAAATGAAAAACATTATTTTAAGGACTTTAGAACTCTGTTTTGACTATGTTCTTAGTGGAATAACATTTTTAGGCAAAGAACAGTTAAATACCATTTAGTAGTCTGATGAATAGTGATATTTTTTGAAGACTATATTTTATATATGAACATATGCATATATAAAGCAAGTAAGTAATTACGTATTCATGTTATTTAAAAATGTCATCATAAAATCAATGTAAAATCATGTAATATTAAATCTGAAGTGCTAATATCAGTATGAACTCATGCTTTTTTACTTTAGCAAAATGCCTACTTCCTGATAACACAGATAACCGAATTACAATGGCACTCTCATTTAAAAAAATTGGCTGATTCCAGGTCTGGGTGGGGCGGGCAGGAGATTTACAAGATAAACCTCGGACATCTTGTGCCAGAAGCAAAAAAGCTAGCAATTATTAAAATGAAGTTGTATCAAAAGGACACAGGAGCCAGTCTGATCAGGCTCCCAGTGTCCCTCAGCGGTCTATTACAAAGCAGAGCTGAGAGTGAAACCCAGGGAGTATACCTCCAGGAGTCACATTCTTAACCACTATTCTACACCACCTCTCACACAAGAAAAATCCAATGAAGAGGGGAGGGGGAATGAGATGAAAAGCAGAGACCAGAACAGAGAGAAAATATCTTGCCTCACATACCTCTTGAAAGAGTTGATCCCTCCTTCCTTCCCCCTTAAGTTCCTTCTTTACTTGTCTTTCACGTATTCCTCCCGCCTGACTGCACCTTTTCAGAATTTGCTGTTTGCTTCTCTTCTCCTCCACTTCCTAATACTGAAAGCTCCAGGAATTCAGATCTTAGTATTCCTGTCTTCTCTGTCCACACTATACTAACTCCCTTGGTGATCCTATTCAGCCTCATAGCTTGAAATAACTTGTATATACAGACAGCTCCTAAATTTCTATCTCCATTTATCTCTCCCAACTCTAGACTGCCACTTCGACATGTCCATATAGATGTTTATTGGTATCCCAGCCTCAGCTTGTACCAAATTGATCTCCATCCCCCATACAAAACCTGCCCCAACACAGCCTTCTTCATCCCAGTGAAGACAAATCCACCCTTTCTGGCGCTCAGACCCAAACTCTAGGGTCATCTTAGCTTGGACCTTTCCAACCCTCCCCGACTCTCTCATCCTACATTCACTGTCAGGAAATCCTATTGGTTCTACCTTAAAATATATCCAGAATCCAGCCACGCCCACCATCCCTACTGCAACCACTCAAGTCTGAAGCTACCTAGATTGCTGCATTAGCTTCCTAACAGGTCACTGTTTCTAAATTTACCCCATTCTACTCAGAGTAAAACTCCAAGTCCTTATAACAGCCCCACAAATTCTGGCCCCTTATTACCTCTCTGAATTCACTTGCTACCACCCCTCCTTTTCCACTCCCCTTGCTCAGCCAGTGTGGGCTCACAGCTGCTCCTCAAACATGGGGGCACACCTGTATAGGATGACCTTTGGTCTAGCTATTCCCTTTGCCCAGAACATTCTTCTCTCAGACACCTGTCCGGTCAACTTCCTTAGCAATCTTTCCCCAAATCTCACCCTCTCAGGGAGGCTCATTCAGATCTATCTGACACCACATTGCCCCTGCTGTACTTACTTATTAATGTATTAGCTTTCCCTCCACCCCCCTCCACCCACTGGAAGAAGAGAGGTATTTGTCTAGCTTGTTCACTATTGTATCTAAAGTGCCTGACAATGTACAACATCAAGCAGCACTAAAAAGGTTCAAATAAAATAATTTAACAAAGCTAAATCTATCATCATCAGAGCATAAGTGGGTTATTTAAAATTATTCAAAAGAAAGACTTTTACACTGGGGGAGCGTTAGTCACTCAGTCGTGTCCAACTCTGTGACTCCATGGACTGTAGCCTACCAGACTCCTTTGTCCATGGGATTCTCCAAAGGTACGCCTAAATTCACCTCTATGCTGCCTGTAAGAGACACTTTTAACACAAATGGAGTAAAAAAAGTTAAAAGTAACAGAATGTACCAAAACACCAGGTAAATACAAATTGAAAGAAAGTAGGAGTCATGTGGGCATTAAGAAAATAAGCTTCAAAACTAGACAGACCTAGGATCTAAGTGTCGTTACAACACTCAACAGCTCTGTGACCTTTGGGAAGTTACTTCCCTAAGCCTCAGCTGAGTCATCTATAAAATGGCAGTATTACCTATACCTCAAAGGGTTTTTAATGAGAATTAACATGAAACAAAGCATTTAACATGTTGTCTGGCATATAATCAACACTGGAACATGCTGTAATGACCTTGTCATATACTAAAATGGAACAAATATCTTTCAGTGTTTCTATAAAAAAATACAGTCTCTGTAAGAGTTGTTTTAAAATAGGAGGAAACACCAGAGCTACAATTCTAGCTTTTAGGCAGCTATTCAGGTTTCTGAAGAGGCCTAAAGAAGCATTCAATACTAAAAGGCTTACTTTACAAGAGCCTACCCAACTATCCTTCCTTCCCTCTCAGGTAAAGCACAAATATTTATTATGCGCTGTTAGAGGCTTCTTACAAACTTTATGAGGTAGCAACCCTCCACTACTCAAAAAAACTTAGCATACAAATAAACTCCCAAATGTGAGAAACGCAAGGTGGCATTTATAAGACAGACTTACTCACTGCAACAAAACATTTATAATAACAAAAGGCCAGAAACAACTTAAATAGCCATCAGTAGGAAACATGGTTAAACATATCCATATAGTAGAGTACTAAGCAATTTTTTAAAGCAGACCTTTATGTAGTGATATGGGATAACCTCCAGGATATAGTCTTAAAACAAATCAAGGGCTGCCCCGTGTGTAAAGTCTGGTGGGAGGACATGTATATTTGCTCATATTAATAAAATATCTCTAGAAAAAACTTATGAGGACGAGGGACTAGACAAGCAAAAGGCATATATTTTTGAACTTTTAAAAATTTTCACCCATTTGAATGCATCACCTGTCATAAAAAAATATTTAAGTAAAAAGACTATTGAATAAGTTAGTTTCTATCAGTGACAAGCAAGGTAAATTCTGCCTGAATATTCACCAAACATTAACTGAATACCTCCTACATGTTGATGTTTTTACCTTCAATTTTAGGATCTGATATCAAAAGCAAAGGCAACAAAGCAAAAACAAACAAACTGGACTACATCAAACTAAAAACCATATTAACTGAGCATGGCAAGCACAGTGTATTTATCAATATAACACTTGTATCACTTCCTCTTTCAAAATGAAATAAAATAAATCCCTAGCAATGGTTCGCAAGGAGTAACATGCTTGATCAGTAACAGTTTTAAGCACAACTAGTTTGGTGTACAGATGAAGATCCAGACTAGAAAGTGCTAGTGGTTAGAGCTATCGTGAAATGGTGTGCTCAAGATTATCCATTAAGAGACCAGTGAAGAATAAACAGCTTATATTTATGTTTTCAATGGTGGTTCTCTCCTCTGGCTGCTCCTCGCTCTTTTTGTCCTAACTCTACTATGACCAGAATACATTGGCATCTACTCATAATCCCTGAAAACAGGAATAACATTACTACCAGTTCAAGAATAGAAACAGTAGCCATCATTTATTCAATATTGACCATGTCCTCTGTGATGAGTGCTTAATTAGACATGATTTTATTTAGTCCTTAGGGTAAACTTGAGAAGTGGATTACATTACCCACTTTATAGATAAGAAACTAGAAACTTAGCAAGCAGAACAAACCACCAGTGGGCCACACACCTAGCAAATGGCAGCTGCAGGATTCAAGGCCAGGTCCAGCTCACACTAAAGCCTATGCTCTCCACTAGAAGGCTAAGTTACCTCCCTAAATGTTCCTCCTATCCCAACATTAACTGTATCTGAAAATAGCAAAAGCAGTCCTTCTGAACCCTTTCAGAGGTGAGCACTTAGAGAGAACACACATCCTTAGCAGCTCTCATTCATCTGCAGGGCAGGCTCTGCCAGAGGCCTATGATTGTCCAGTCTTGCCAATAGTTAAAAACAAGACAGAGAGAGGAAGAGAGCAAAGAATGAGAATTCTTAAGGGTGTGGACAACGAGAAATCTCATTTGTACCGCTCACTGGCCACAAGACCTGGGCAATTTCCTTGACCGGAGCTTCTGGGCTGGGGAGGCCTTCCCTCCACCCACTCCCAGTACAATCTGTTGCTCCAAATGCCCATCTTTGCAGCAGACACAAGACCAAGGTCTCCCCATGTACCCAGCCCTCACAGAATAATGCAAGTAAAAGCATACTTTCATCTTTCAGCATTTCCTTCTATACCTACGAAACCCTGAGGAAAGAGTCAACAAACTGAGATCATGGACCAGTTTACCAAAGAGGGTATCAAAGTAGCACTCTCAACTTCATCATCAGAATTTTGGTGGCTCCCAGAATAACTTCTCTATTGTGGCACCACCAGAAATCAGTCATTAGGTAACCAAAGATATTCACAGGCTCCAAGTGATGGTCACGGCTAAGAAAACTGATCATCTATTTTACAGTTTAAGGGCTCAGTTAGAGAGGAATGGGAAAATATCTGACAGATGTGATTAAAATGTAGTAATTTAATTTCCCCCTTAAATTCCAGTCATTTTTCACATCTACTATTCTATTCAAGAACTGCTTTAAACAATGTCTTACTGAGATATAAAAGTAGAATGGTACACACTTGGAATTTTATATCCTTTTACATAAAATAGGTTATCTTTGTACCGGCCTAAATTATAATAAGGCATGTTCCTCCCTCAAAAAATACAGAAAGAGAAAGAGAGGTAATCTTGTAAAGAAGAGAATGAGAATAAAGAAAATAAAGAAAAAATTATTTTGGAGGATTCCCCCTTTAAAATTTGAATAAACTCTCTTAAAAATGAAAAAAATAGTATGACTTCAAGATGGAAAAAAACAGTATGACAGGATGAAATCTGTAAACCACAACATTACATTGTTGAGTTTAACGAACATTAATCGAGAACCTACAACTGCTGAAGGAACATGGCTATAAGTGAACTGAAGTCAAAGTCGCTCAGTCGTATCCAACTCTTTGCGACCCATACAGTCCATGGAATCCTTCAGGCTAGAATACGGGAGTGGGTTGCCAGTCCCTTCTCCAGGGGATCTTTCCAGCCCAGGGATGGAACCCAGGTCTCCTGCTTGGCAGGCAGATTCTTTACCACTGAGCCACCTGGGAAGCCCCCATGATTATAAGAAATGACTCTAAATATAAGAAGTTAGTGGGAAAAATACAAACAGTTTTGATATGAGACAGCAATTGATTAGTAACAGGTATACACAGGGTACCATTTTTCTACCCACTAGAGCTGTTTCCCAGCATCAGACAGTTATTCTCAGTAAATCTTTCATCCCTCTTGTACCATATGAGACCTATTCAGAAAGTATACATAGGAAATAATTTGCATATACATCTGGTCTTTCACCTTTCTAGCAATTATCACTATAATTAAATAATTAATTGTACATCTCCAAGGAGATGCTGATAGGCTTCTCTCTGATCCAGCAAAATATCTTGTACAAGATATCTGGCCTACTTTCATGTGTAAAATGAACAAGCAAACATCCAAAAATATAAGACCTGAGACGGGGCTTCCTGCATGCAGTCTCTGATCCTCGTTAGATTACACACAGCCTTCAGTTAAACAGAGTTTCAAACTCTACGCCACAAAAAGAAGTTACAGGCCAAAGAATCATAAACCAAAAGATGCTAAAGCACTTGTATTAAATTAAAATTACAGAGAACAGAGAGAAATTAAATCCACAGGCTACTTAAAAGCCATTTAATGCAATAGTTTCTCTACTCTGTCCCTCAGCAAACTAATGTTTTTAATGAATAAGCATGTAATCCATTTTCATTTGGCAGCCCTTCTCTTTTCTACTGCTGTCCTCAAACAGAAGTGCTGATTTACAAGGAAATGGCCCAAAGGAAGACAGTGCGTAAAGGAGGAGAGCAGTAAGTCTGGAGAAAGAGGGTTATCAGTTTTTAAAGCAAAAAAATGGCTGAGTTCAAAGAAAATATTTCCACGGAAAACATGAATGATAATTCAGGTCCACAAACTCTAGCACAGTGATTAAGGGAAATGGGTCTGGAGTGGGGCTGCCTGGCTTGAATCCTGGCCCTGGGACTTACCAGCTGTGCCACCTTGGGCAAGTACTTGCCTTGGGAAACACGGTGATAACAGGACCTGTTTCAAAGCGCCATGTTCAATCATCTCGCACCAGCACTGAGGGCCTTCTCCAACCACCAGGTCTGAGATTCTCCCACCAGTTTCTCCCCATTCTTTAACTCTCCATTATTACCTTCATATCACTTACTACTATCTAAAATCATTTTAAAAGTTACTTGTTTTCAATATGACCTCCCCATTAAAAGTATAAAAAAAAATCTTGTCTGTCTTACTTCCACAGCCCTGGTGCCTAGAAGCGGTGCACAATACCCACAAGTAGAAACCTGATAAATACCTGCTGAGTCAATGGACGAATAACACACAACATAGGAGACGTATGTTGTAAGCATTCAATAAATGGCATCCAACATTATCTAGGTAATGAATTCAGGTAAATAAGTCAGGCTTCAGTGTTATATCTTGAAATAATTATCCTCGTAGTCTTTGCAGATCTTATTTACTATTCACCAAAACCAAGAATTATACTAATTTACAGCTTGAAAGGATTTTTCCCTTCCACTATTAGGTGCTGCCCTTGGAGTAGATTACTTCATCAAATTCATCTCAGACATTTATTGAGCAATAGGCTATGACCTGCATTCCACAGATACAGCAATGAAAGACAGTCCTACCCAGTCAAAAAGTTTATATCTTAGTTTTGTGCCTATCTCTGGCCTGCTTAAATGCAGTATGAGGAGGAGACGAGGATTTGTGCAGAAAGTAATTGGACTGGGCTAAGTGGGAGTCTGTAAAGGTCCCAACCGTTTAATGGAAATCATCAGATGATTCTAATGTGGAACTTCAAATTCCTTAATTCATTATGCTAAAATTCTCCCTTAGCTACCGTTTTTGTTGATAACAGTATCACCAAGAGACAAACTAGGTTACTGCCGAGGTCCTCAAATGAGCAAGGCAGGTGTTTCTGAAATCCTCCCCAACAGATGGAAGTTTACACAGGTCCTCAGCAAACTAAGGACTGCATATTTGTGTATGTATGTGAATGAATATACATTGTCAGTGCAAGACTGCCAAACGCTCTCTCTTAAAAGGACTATTCTCTATTTTGAGGCTCTGCCCTTCTACTCATTTATAGTTAGCTGTCCTTTCTTTTAAGTAATTATGTTGGTAACTCATGGTGAGATTTTTTCCCATTTACTTAACAAATAAAAAAGTTCTTATTTTTGCTTATTAAAAAAAATTATCAGTGAAATTCTGAAATCTAGAACATTTAGAAGTAAACAGAACCCAATTAACAGCTGCCTGGCCAAACTCCAAATGCAGAATACTGGATCTTTTATTTAACACTGTCTCTTCACTCACCCAAGCCCAATTTTCTTTAACCAATTGTCTATAACCATTGCCTATAGTTTGCCTAAGGACTTGCCAAGTGACACTAATGGTAAAGAACCAACCCATTGCCAATGCAAGAGACGTAAGAGACACAGGTTCCATCCCTGGGTCAGGATGATCCCATGGAAAAGGGAATGGCAACCCACTATAGTATTCTTGCCTGGGGAATCCCATGGATAGAGGAGCCTGGTGGGCTACAGTCCATAGAGTCACCAAGAGTCGGACACGAATGAAGCAACTTGGCACACAAAGCACATACCTTCTATATTTTCAGGGTAAATAGAGGGTGGAAAAAATGGAAAATCACTGCAGATGGTCACTGCAGCCATGAAATTTAAAGACGCTTGCTACTTGAAAGGAAAGCTATGATAAACCTAGACAGCGGATTAAAAAGCAAAGACATCACTCTGCAGACAAAGGTCTGTACAATCAAAGCTATGGTTTTTCCAGTAGTCATGTATGAATGTGAGAGTTGAACCAAAAAGAACGTTGAGTGCCAAAGAATTGATGCTTTCGAACTGTGGTGCTGGAGAAGACTCTTTTGAGAGTTCCTTGGACTGCAAGGAGATCAAACCAGTTAATCCTAAAGGAAATCAAACCTCACTATTCATTGGAAGGACTGATGCTAAAGTTGAAGCTCCAATACTTTGGCCACTTGATATGAAGCACAGACTCACTGGAAAAGACCCTGATGCTGGGAAAGATTGAAGCCAAAAAGAAAAGAGGGCGGTAGAGGATGAGATGGTTAGAAAACATCACCAACTCAATGGACATGAGTTTCAGTAGACTCCAGGAGATAGTGAAGGACAAGGAGACCTGGCATACTGCAATTCATTGGGTCGCAAAACGTGGACACAATTTAGCAAATGAGCAACAACATTGTCTATGCTATTTGAGCAGATCTAAATTATAACTCAATTTATAAACAACTTATTTTATAAACAATTTATAGACAATATAAACACAATTTTCCTCATCATTTACGTGTCCAAGAGTAGAATGGCACAGACCTTCCCAGAAAATTCTTAAATCTTATGATGCACTGATATAAACACTATAATCAAACTATATTCTTGACTTTGTGACTTTTTAATTTTTCATGTATCCTAAGTCTTGTAATAGATGTGTTGAGAGCATTTACAGCATTGATTTGAAATAATTAGCTCTTGTCCCCAGAATATTCAAATAGTCTTGCGCTGGAATAGTCAGTTTTCTTCAACCTCAAAACCTCTAGTCCACTGACCCTTCCTCATTCACCACCATACATCCCGGTCATGTCTTCATGTATCTCCTCACTCAGGCAATATGCTATGATTCTCTACTGTAGCTGCTCCTTTACAAAATTCCTTGACTCCTCTGCTTTTCAGTACCTCTTTCACATTTGCATGGCAAACCCTCATTGCTGTGAAACTCAATCATGCTCCAACTCAATACCCGCTCAACGTTGTTCAACATCGTTAAGAGACACATTTACAAGTGGTATACCCAATTCACTTACATTTTTGGCCACAAATCCCAAATGAGGACTCAATATCATCTGACAATCCTTTAGACTTTGAGAACACTAATTTTACCCTTTAAAACCCTCATTTCACACTTTCTCCTCCCTCCTCTTATATCCCCACTCACCAAAGGATGTTTTGTTTTATAGTTCATTAATAATACAGAGACAATTCGAGAGCTACTCAGTGTTTTATCCACATCAAAACTACGACCTATCCACAACTTTTGTGAAATGTCCTTCCTGTTGCCAGAAAACCAACTCACCTTCCATACTGCTGCTGCTGCTAAGTTGCTTCAGTCATGTCCGACTCTGTGCGACCCCACAGATGGCAGCCCACCAGGCTCCCCCGTCCCTGGGATTCTCCAGGCAAGAACACTGGAGTGGGTTGCTATTTCCTTCTCCAATGCATGAAAGTGAAAAGTGAGAGTGAAGTCGCTCAGTTGTGTCTGACTCCCAGCGACTCCATGGACTGCAGCCCACGAGGCCCCTCCATCCATGGGATTTTCCAGGCAAGAGTACTGGAGTGGGGTGCCATTGTCTTCTCCGACCTTCCATACTATGGATCCCATTTAACATTACCTTTTCAGAGGTTTTGTTCCTAAAGTTACTCTTGTTCACCTGAGTCATCAGTTTTCAAACAGACTGTCCAATATCACATAAACATATTCCTGCATCTGATTTTAAAAGAGGAAATTGTCCTGTAACTATATGCCCCTTCTAACTCTACTTCCTATACATAAAAATGTTAAGTCATTCAGTTGTGTCTGACTCTTTGCAATCCCATGGACTGTAGCCATCAGGCTCCTCTGTCCATGGAATTCTCCATCAAGAATACTAGAGCAGGTAGTCATTCCCTTCTCCCGGGGATCTTTGTGACCCAGGGATCAAACCCAGATCTCCTGCATTACAGGGAGGCTCTTCACTATCTGAGCCACCAGAGAAGCCCTCTCTACACATAAAAATAGTTATCAAAAGAAGCTTTTGTGACTGCTGGTAAATTATTGTTGTCACTTCCCAATCTTTGCTTCAACCCACTCCAAGCAGAATTGTCTCCACCATTTCACTGGGACTAGTTTTGTCAAGGGTACTAGTCACTTCTATGTCAAAAAACCCAACAGGTGCATTTGACACAGCTGCCTGCTCTTTCTTTATTCTCTTGGCTTCTGCAACACAACTCCAGATTTTCTGCCTAGCCTACTAACAGTTACTTCAGTGCCCTTTGTTCCTCTTCTCATGTACCACGGCCCCGTCCTAAACATATTCTATTCATCTTTTCAAAGAACCAGCTTTTGGTGTCACTGATGTTTCCTGTTTTTGTTTTTCCATTTCCTTACATGCTGTGATTCATGGGGTTGCAAAGAGTCGGACACGACTGAGCGACTGATCTGATCTGATCTGATCACCTGCTCTAATTTTCATTATTTTCTTCCTTCTACGTTCCTTATGTTTACCTGTTAAATTTAAGTTGTAAAATTCAACTTACATCGGGTTTTTTTTCCTAATTAATTCTTAGTCCCTTGTTTTCTATTATGTGTATTCAGAGCAGCAAATTTACATCTTAACTGTACTTTAGCTGAACTACTCTCAGTTCAGTTCAGTCGCTCAGTCGTGTCTGACTCTGCGACCCCGTGAATCGCAGCACGCCAGGCCTCCCTGTCCATCACCAACTCCCGGAGTTCACTCAGACTCACGTCCATCGAGTCAGTGATGCCATCCAGCAATCTCATCCTCTGTCATCCCCTTCTCCTCCTGCCCCCAATCCCTCCCAGCATCAGAGTCTTTTCCAATGAGTCAGCTCTTCGCATGAGATGGCCAAAGTACTGGAGTTTCAGCTTTAGCATCATTCCTTCCAAAGAAATCCCAGGGCTGATCTCTTTCAGAATAGACTGGTTGGATCTCCTTGCAGTCCAAGGGACTCTCAAGAGTCTTCTCCAACACCACACTTCAAAAGCATCAATTCTTTGGTGCTCAGCCTTCTTCACAGTCCAACTCTCACATCCATACCTGACCACAGGAAAAACCATAGCCTTGACTAGACGGACCTTTGTTGGCAAAGTAATGTCTCTGCTTTTTAATATGCTATCTAGGTTGGTCATAACTTTCCTTGCAAGGAGTAAGCGTCTTTTAATTTCATGGCTGCAGTCACCATCTGCAGTGATTTTGGAGCCCAAAAAAATAAAGTCTGACATTGTTTCCACTGTTTCCCCATCTATTTCCCATGAAGTGATGGGACCGGATGCCATGATCTTCGTTTTCTGAATGTTGAGCTTTAAGCCAACTTTTTCACTCTCCACTTTCACTTTCACCAAGAGGCTTTTTAGTTCCTCTTCACTTTCTGTCATAAGGGTGGTATCATCTGCATATCTGAGGTTATTGATATTTCTCCCGGCAATCTTGATTCCACAGCTTGTGTTTCTTCCAGTCCAGCGATACGTTCAAGAACAGGATATTCTGTTTTGAGTATACATTCTGTACATGTCCACTGAATAAAACTTATTTTACTTGTTCCAATATTCCTTATCTTTATTTTTTAATTTTACCTATTTTATTATTTACTTATTATTCTTAACAGAGAAGCCAACACCGCTTCCAGTTGACAGCAGCCTATGCTCATGCAGGCATGCTCAGTCACTGTCATGTTGGACTCTTGAGACCCCATGAGCTGTATACTGTCAGGCTTCTCTGTCCATGGAATTCTCCAGGCAAGAATACTGGAGTGGGTAGCCATTCCCTTCTCCAGGGGAATCTTCCTGACCCAGGGATCAAATCTGTGTCTCCTGCATTGTAGGTGGATTATTTACCATTTGAGCCATGAGGTTCATCTTTAATTTGCCAGTTTAATTACCTTTTTCAACATTTTATTCACATTAAACTTTAAAATTTTTCACTTTTTAATTGCTGGAGTTAGATTTTTATTATTTTTTATATAAGAAGAGAAAAAATATATATATATTTTAAATGGGGAGCTTAATCCCCTTATATCTATCCTATGATCATTCTATCAATTTTTTTCTTTTTCTTTCTTCTACTGGATTTAATTTTCCTTCCCACTAAAGCTAGTATACATTCCATTTCTTTTATTTAAAATTTAAAATGCACAATATGCCTTAAATTTTTAAATAATCCATTTTACATCCTCCTCCCCAGTAAACCAAGGTCTCAGAAGTTTTCACTCCAATGATTCCCCTGTTATTCTTATCTAGCATTTTTGTTCATTTTTTCCCAGCATCCTAAAATAAACAATTACCATTTGTTTGTGTTATAGTCCATATTTATATTGATCAACCTGAAATTGTTTGCTTATTGTAATTTCTTACATTTGCTGAGAAAGACAACATACTTCTCTTAAATCTGTTGAGATATGCTTTGTGGACTAGTGTGTGATCTAACCTAGAGAACTCATCCATGTGCACTTGAAAAGAATCTGTATTCTGCTGATCTGGGATGTTATATCCTGTAGATATCTATCAAGTCCAACTGGTCCACTGTGTCATTTAAGATCACTGTTTTCCTACCAGGTTTCTGCCTGGATGATCTCTCCCCCTTGATGTATGTGTGATGTTAAAGTCTCACTATTATTGTATTATTGTTAGTTTTCCCCTTTATGTCTGTTAGTACTTGCTTTATATATTTAGGTGCTTGTGTACTGGGTGCATATATGTTAGTAAGTGTAACATCCTCTTCTTGTATTGAGTGCTGTGCTGTGCCTATGTTCTTTTCTAGGAGTTTTATAATTTCAGGCCATACAATTAGGTCTTTACCCCATTTTTAGTTTATTTTTATATAGAGTAGGAGGTGATGTTCTTTCTCATGTAGCTGTCCAGTATTCCCAGCACCACTTATTGAAGAGATTCCATTTTCGCCATTGTATATTCTTGTCTCCTTTGTCACAGATTAACTGTCATAGATTAACATACAAGCATGGGTTTATTTCTGGGGGCTCTAGTCTGTTCCATTTATCTCTACGTCGGGTTTTGTGCCAGTCAAAATACATGGGTAGAAAAATCTGTCTTTATTTGTCTGAAAATACCTTTATTTTGTCCTTGCTCTTAAAGGACTGTCTAAGAAGATAATTTGTGGTTTATGATTATTCTGTCATATTAAAGAGATTATATCAATTTTATATATTTCCCAGGTGGCTCAGAGGTTAAAGCATCTGCCCCCAATGCGGGAGACCCGGTTCGATCCCTGGGTCGGGAAGATCCCCTGGAGAAGGAGATGGTAACCCACTCCAGTATTCTTGCCTGGAGAATCCCACGGACAGAGAAGCCTGGTAGGCTACAGTCCATGGGGTAGCAAAGAGTCGGATACGACTGAGCGACTTCACTTCACTGCTGATGAAAAACTTACTGTTCATCTAAGTAACAACTTCAGAAATCATGTTTCCTCTTGACTGCTATTCAGATTCTCTATTTTGAGTTAGCAATTTCACTGGGTATGGATTTCTCTATTCTGCTAGGTATTCAGTGTGTACCAATCTAAAGACACATTATGTCCTCAACTGTGGATCACTCTCATCCATCATCTTTTCAAAAACAGCTTCTCAAGGATTTCCTTATCTCCTTCTCAAGTGTCTATTAAAGGTACAGTGTACTTTTTCATTCTACGCTCCATATTTGTTAATCACTCTTCAGTACTCTCAATGTCCATTTCTTCATGTTTCACTCTAAATCATCTCCTCAGATGTATATATGAGTCTTCAAGGCTATTTTCAATTAGGTATATTTTGCTGCCTTTTTAAACTGAAGTTTAGCTGATTTACAATATTATATAGTTTCAGGTGTACAGCAAAGTGATTCAGTATTTTTACACATTACACTCCATTAAAAGTTATTATAACATAATAGCTATAAATCCCTACACTATACAATATATCCTTGTTGCTTATCTATTTTATATGTAGTAGCTTGTACCTTATAACCCCCTACTCCTAATTTGCCCCTCCCCCTTCCCTCTCCCCTCCAGTAATCACTAGTTCGTTTTCTGAGAGTCTATTTCTGTTTTCCTAAATATATGTGTTTGTATCATATTTTAGATTTCATATATAAGTGACATCACATACTACTTGTCTTTGTCTGTTTGACTTATTTCACTAACTGTAATAGTCTCAAGGTCTAAACATGCTGTTGCAAACAGAATTTCCTTCTTTTTTAAGGCTAAGTAACACTGACTACATATATGCTACATTTTCTTTATTCAGTCATCTCTTGATGGACACTAACTAAGGTTACTTCTATATCTTGGCTACTGTAAATACTGCTGCTATGAACACTGGTGTATGTCTCTTTTTGAATTAGTGTTTTCTTTTTTTCTGGATATACATACAGGAATGGAATTACTGGGTCATACTGTAGCTCTATTTTTAGTTTTTTTGACTAATCTCCATACTGTTCCAAAGTGGCTACATCAATTTACATTCCCACCATTAAGTGTACAAAGGTTTTCTTTTCTCTACATCCTCTCCAACATTTATTATTTGTTGGCTTTTTGATGAAAATCACTCTGACAGGTGTGAGATGAGGTGATAATTCATTGTTTTGATTTGCATTACTCTAACAATTAGCAATGTTAAACATCTTTTCATATGCCTGTTAGCCATGTGTATTCTTCTTTGGAAAAATGTCTATTCAGGTCTTTTGCCCATTTTATAATTGGTTTGCTTTTGAGATATTGAGTTGTATGAGCTATTTATATATTTTGACCTATCAGCCATATCAAGAGCAAATATTTTTTCCCATCCAACAGATTGTCCTTTTTATCGGTGGTTTCCTTTGTTATGCAAAACTCTTAAGTTTAATTAGGCCTCATTTGCTTACTTTTGGTTTTCTTTTCCTTTGGGAGCCAAATCCAAATAAAATGGCTATAATTTATGTCACAGAGTGCTGTTACTATGTTTTCTTCTAGGAGCTTTACAGTTTCAGGTTGCACAGTTAGGTCTTTAATCCATTTTGAGTTTACTTTTATATAGAGTGGGAGGTGATGTTCTGATCTTTCACATGTAGCTGTCCTGTATTCCCAGCACCACTTATTGAAGAGATTCCATTTTTGGCATTGTATATTCTTGTCTCCTTTGTCATAGATTAACTGTCATAGATTAACATATGTGTATGGGTTTAGTTCCATTGATCTCTAAGTCTGGTTTTGTGCCAGTACCAAGCTGTTTTGATTACTGTAGCTTTATAGTATAGTTTGAAATCTGAAAGGGCGGTACCTCCAACTTTGCTCTTTCTTCTCAAGACTGCTTTAGCAATTCATGTTCTTTGTGGTTCCATATGAATTCTAGGATTATGTTTAATTCTGTGAAAAATGTCATGGGTACTTTTACAGAGACTGCATTAAATCTGAAAATTGCTTTGAGTAGTGTGGTCATTTTAACAATATTAATTCTTATAATTCAGAAGCATGGGGTATCTTTCCACTTCTTTGTATCATCTTCAATTACCTTTATGAATGTTTCATACTTCCCAGAAGATAGGTCTTTCATCTCCTTGGTTAAGCTTATTATCTCCTAGGTATTTTATTCTTTTTGATGTGATTTTTAAGCAGGATTGCTCTCTACTTTCTCTCTTTGATAGCTTGCTATTAATGTATAGAAAAGCGGCATATCTCTGTATATCAATATTGCATCCTTCAACTTTGCTGAATTCACTTATTAGTTCTAATAGTTTTGGGGTAGATACTTTAGAGTTTCCTATATATAGTTATCATATCATTGAAATAGTGAATTTTACTTCTTCCCTACCATTTTTTTTTCCTCGTGTGACTGCTGTAGCAAGTTCTACCATTTAAATAGAACTGGCAAGAGTGAGCATCCCCATCTTGTTCCTGAATTTAGAGGAAAGGCTTTCAGCTTTCCACTGTTGAGTATGACATTGGCTATGGCCTTTATTACGTTGAGATATGTTCCCTCTATACCCACTTTGATGCGAGTTTTTTGTTTTTTTTTTTATCATAAATGGATGTTGAATTTTGTCAAATGGTTTTTCTGCATCTATTGAGAGGATCATGTGGCTTTTTACCATTCCTTTTGTTAATGGTGTATTACACTTATGACTTGCAAATATTGAACTATCCTTGCATCTCTGGAGTAAAGCCACCTAGATCATGGCATATGATACTTTTTTTGTACATTGGTGAACTAATATTATATATTTTTATATCAATGGCCTATAATTTTCTTTTTTTGTAGTGTTTTTATCTGGTTTTGGTATCAGGTAATGGTGGTCTCATAAAATCAATTTGGGAGTATTTCCTCCTCTGCAGTGATTTTGGAATATTTTGAGGATTGGTATTAACTCTTCTTTATACATTTGGGAGAATTTTCCAGTGAAGCCATCCAGTCATGGACCTTAGTTAGCTGGCAGTTTTTTTTTGTTTTTTTGTTTTTTTAATTACAAATTCTATTTTACTAGTAGTGATCATTCTCTTCAAATTGTGTGTTTCTTCTTGATTCAGTCTTGGCAAGCTGTATGTTTCTAGAAACGTGTACATTTCTTCTAGGTTGTCCAACTTATTGGCATATAACTGTTCATAGTATTCTCTTACAATATTTTGTATCTCTGTGGTATCAGTTGTTAGCTTTCCTCTCTTATTTCTTATTATGTTTACTTGGGTCCCCTATCTTTCATTCTTGATTAGCCTGGCTAAAGGTTTATCAATTTTGTTTATCTTTTCAAAAAATCAACTCTTGCTTTCACTGATGTTTCCTATTTTTTTTTTTTAATCTCTACCTAACTTTTTTTCCTCTTTGATTTATTATTGCCTCCTTTCTGCTGACTTTGGGTTTTGTTTAATTCTTCTTTTTCTAATTCTTTTAGGTAGTAGTTTAGGTCATTTGGGATTTTTTTCTTGTTTCTTTAGGAAGACCTATATCACTATAAATTTCCCTCTTAGAACTGCTTTTGCTGTATCCCACAGATTTGGAGTGCTGTGTCTTCAAGTCAAGTCATTTATCTTGAGATATTTCTGACTTCCTTCTTGATTTCTTTTTTACTTTTTTAGTAACATGCTGTTCAGTCTCCATGTGTTTGTGCTTCTCTAATTTTCCTTTAACTGCAATTGATTTGTGGTTTCATCCTGCTGTGGCTGGAAAAAATGCTTCATCTAATTTCTATCCTCTTAAATTTGTTGAGATTTGCTTTGTGGCCTAGCATGTGATCTACCCTAGAGAACTCATCCATGTGCACTTGAAAAGAACTTATATTCTGCTGATTTGGGATGTTATATCCTACAGATATCTATCAAGTCCAACTGGTCCACTGTATCATTTAAGATCACCGTTTCCTACCAGTTTTCTGCCTGGATGATCTCTCCCTTGGTGTAAGTGGGATGTTGAAGTCTCACTATTATTGTATTATTGTCAGCTTTTCCTTTTCTGTCTGTTAGTATTTGCTTTATATATTTAGGTGCTTATGTACTGGGTGCATATATGTTAGTAAGTGTAATATCCTCTTCTTGTATTGACTCCTTTATCATTATATAAAGGCCTTCTTTGTCTTTTGTTACAGCCTTTTTTTTAAAGTCTATTTTGTCTGATATGAGCATTGCTATCCCTGCTTTCTTGTCAATTCTGTTTGCATGAAGTAACATTTTCCATCCCATCACTTTCAGCCTGTATATGTATTTGGCCTAAAGTAGATCACTTTAGGAAGCATAATGAAGTTTATTGTTTTTTCATCCCATCAGTCACCCTATGCCTTTTGTTCGGAGCATTTAATCCAGTAACATTTAAAGTAATTAGTAACAAATATGTGCCATCTTTTAACTTGTTTTCCAATTGTTTGTGTAGATTTTATCTGTTCGTTTACTATTCAAAAACGAACAGCAGTTCGTTTATATATTAGTTCATTTACTAAACAAAAACTATTTTGTTTCTTCCCTTGTGATTTAGTGACTTTCTTTGTTTGTGTTCTATCTCCTATCCATATAAAGGTGCTGGAATCACATTTCACAATGTGTACACATGAAGGGCTGTCATGCTGTCAATTTGTGCTTTCCTTTTGGCTTTTATTTTCATTCCTTCCTCCTTTAAAGCTCAGTAGTAAATACACTTAAAAAGTTATATTTAAGCCAATTCATGTTTTTGTAGCAAGAAGGAAGGAGCCATGTCAATTCCTTCTACCCGAGTATTGGTACTCCCTGTATTCACGTTTATGGGCTTCCTTGGTAGCTCAGATGGTAAAGAATCTGCTTGCAATGAAGGAGACGTGGCTTCAGAAAATCCCCTGGAAGAAGAAATGGCAACCTACCCCAGTATACTTGCCTGGAGAATTCCATGGACAGAGCAGCCTGGTGGGCTACAGTCCATGGGGTCACAAAGAGTCAGACACAACTGAGAGACTAACACTTTCTTTCTTCACTTTCTACACATTTTCCCTAGGCGAATTTACTGTCCTGTGACTTTCAATATTAGCTATACCACATGACTCCCAAACTTTTATCTCCAACAGTTTCCCTTTGAATTTTAGACATATTTTCTGACAAAGAACTTCTACAGAATACATTATTTTTTAAAAACTCCTATAAATCAAAACAAAAACAAATGATCCAATTTTTTAAATAATCAAAAGATTTGTACATATACATCATAAAAAAATATATACAAATGGACAATAAGAACACTAAAAAAGTATACATCATCGTTAGTAATGAAATGTAAATTGAAAATCATAAGGAGATTCTACTAAACATCCACCAGAATGCCTAAAATAAAAACGAATGACAACATCAAATGTTGGTGAAAAATCATCAGAACTCACACATTGCTGGTAAGAGTGTAAAATGGTACAATCACTTTGGAAAATATCTTGTCAATTTCTTAAAAAGTTAAAAATATACCTTTGCTACAATTCAACAATTCCAATCCTATGTTTTCCCCCAGAAGAAATAAAAATATAAGTTAAAAAAAGATGTGTACAAGAATGTTCATAACAGCTTTGTTTTTAATAACCCCATGTGGAAACAATCCAAATGCTTGTCAGTAGTGGAATGGATGAACACATAGTGGTAGTTTCATACCAAAGAACACTATTTTGCAATGAAAAGGAATTACTGGCTGATATACACACAACATGGATAAATCTCACAGACAAACGAATGAAATAAGGAAACCTGGGAAACAAAAAAAGAATCACTGTTTGATTCACTTATGTTCTGGAACAGGCAAACCAAATCTATAGTCATAAAGAGGAGAGTGTGCTGATTAGAAAAAAGCTGAAGTGAAATTTCTGGAATAATGGAAATGTTCTTTATCTTGATTGAGCTGGTTTATACTTTTATCAAAATTCACTAAACTCTACCCCCAAAAATCTGTGTATTTGTGTTTGTAAATATTAAACAACTACCCATCATCCTTTTACTTAACTATAACTTAAATGCCTGGTTTTCATTTGATCATTAGATGCTTATTCACTAATGAAAGCTAAAACACACCACAAAGTTGAATATTGAATATACATACCAAATTGTTCTAAGTAAACATATACTAAAATATTTAGATTTTCAGCCATGTTTTAGAAGGGGGGAAACTTTTTCAGAAGCATCTCACTTGCCAAAGCTACCATTCTGAATACTGTCCAAAATTTATAGAGTAAAACGTCTCTTATGGGTTTTCTAAATAAACTGTATACTCTCACTTCCTTGCAAGTATAGTCATCAAAACCACAATCTATCAAAAGCTATCACCAATTAACATTCTGATCAAAAAAAGCTCAAACCATCAGAAGCTTTGTCGATCACACACAAGGCCACACACTAACCCTGGCCAGGGTGCTGAGCTGCACAAAGTCAGGGCACAACTTTCATATTCCAGTCCATGTCAATGGTACCTCTGGACTTGTACACAGCCACCCTCAATAGCCCTGATGTCAGCTATTCCAAATAGGTAAATAAACTGAGGCAGCAATAGATATCACTATATGCAAGCAACATACATCAGCCCAAGGTCAATATCAGTAATAACTTTTTTGTACTCAACTTGTGGTGGTTTTGTACCATCATTTTAACTAAGCTGTGATGTCTCCCACAAATTCCCTTCCCTCTATGTTTCTGAGTTATTATTGGCCATGAGAAACTTGTACAAGATTTGTAAAGCCAAAGTGTTACATTCTGGTTCTAAGTCAGGTGCTTTTGTAGCTCACATTGTGACTTGAATTAAAATATAGTTACAGCTTTCAAACAATTCCCAGACTTGAGTACTTTCAAGACCTAAAGCCCCTCGAATGAAGGGAAAGATAGGTCTACAAGAAAGACAATATTACTTATCCCCAAATGCATACTGTAAATCCTCCTCCTAGCTCTCCCCCAAATGGAGCTGTGTCCGTATGACACAGTTAGTTTACTAGTATGACTATGAACTGGTGATGTGGAGTTAAAAAAAAAAAAAATACAAACTGTCTCCAAATTAACAATAACTCCTCCAAACCTAAAACTCCACCGTGTTCTACCAGTCAGAGCTGGGGCTTAAGGAAATCAGATGATCAATGACCTTTAGAACTGGGCTCACTTCACAGAAGAACCGGGTCCCCAGATGGGTCCTGTGGTTATTTCCCCAGTTCTGGGATACACAGTTGGAATACACAAACTCAGCACCTGCCAGAACCTAAACCTGGCTCCCCGGCCTGTGAGGGCCATTAGTCTGAGGAAGGGCAAGTGGAAATTATTAGAATTATGCAGTCTTACCAAAACAGTAAACCAAAGCAATCCTGGCTCCTTGAGGGACTGCAGAGATTAGTGACAGCACAGAGATGCAGGGATAGTAATCCCCCAATACATCCATTCCCACCCCATCTTCATTCAACTCAGTTATTTGGTCTCAGCAAAACACAGATACATTCTGAAAAATGACTAAGTTATCAAAACTTAATTGGTTGGTAATTCCAATTCCAATCACTATTCTAGAAGTGATTTCCCCGCTGAATCGAATCAACATACCCTCTGGTACTGAGTGTGCAGCTACTGAGCTGATGAATGCTTTTTTTCTCTATACATCTTAGAATATTTGAAGCAGCTTGTTGCTCCATTCACTATGCTACTTTGGACATATTTCAAACCTCCAGCCTTATCTTGTAATCTAGTCCACACTTTCTCAATCTTGGCACTACAGACATTTGGGGCCAGATCATTCTTTGCTGTAGGGGACTGTCCTGTGCATCACAGGACGCTTAACAGCATCCCTGGGTCTCTACTCACTAGATGACTAGCAGCTTCCCCCGCCACACACACACACACACACACACACGACAACCAAAAATGTCTGCAGGCATGGCTGAATGTCCTCTGCCAACTGTCCACAATTGAGAACCACTGATCTAGTCCATAGGGACCTTATCTTTCTTTCCAAAGGATATCTCACTGGTCTGTTACATGGATGACGTCATGCTGACTGGATCTGGTAAGCAGGAATTAACTACTCTGATACTTTGATTAAGGTATGTGTAAGCCAGAGAAAATAAATTCCACAAAAATCCAAGGGCCTGTCTCCTCAGTGAAACTTCGAACAGTTTAATCATCTGGGATGTGTCGAGATATCTTCTTCAGAGTAAAGAACAAATTGCTGCACCTGGCCTCCCCAATTTTTAAGAAAGGGAAGCCATGGACATGGAATGAAGGCAACACATATACTTCATTTTCATTACAGGCAATCCAAAAGCTTGCCAGTTGTGTACTGGGGCCAGAAAAGCAGGACTTTGTAGGAGATATAAGGCTGTTGTCAACCTGCCCTGCCACTGGAGCTCAGAAGACTCACCAGTACAAGAAGCATCTGTGACCAAGAGAGGTCAAGTACTGAGCGTTTGGCAGGCCCCTACATGTGAATCACGGTGCAGACTTTCAAGACTTTGAAGCAAAACTATGCCACCCTTGGCAAATAACTATTCTCTTTAGGGGAAACTGCTTCTGACTTGATACTGGGCCCCAGGAGAGACTGAATAGTTGATCATTCAACATGAGCTTCCCATTATGACTTGGGTATTGTCCAACTCATCAAGCCGAAAATTTGGGCATGTACAGCAACATTCCACTATTAGATGGAAGTGGTGTATATTAAATAAGGCTTGAGCGGATACTGAATACACAAGCTGCATCCACATAGCTGAAGTGTCCCTGGCCCATACTCCGGATTCCCTGCTTATTCTCTATATTTATTCTAAACCCACACCTATGGCCTCATGGGACACTTTCTATGGCCACTTGATAGAGGAAGAAAAATAAATCCACATCCAGTTCACACTCGTTTCTGCACAATATTCTGGTACCACCCAAAAGTGGACAGCTGTAGCACTACAGCCCCACTTTGTGATGGCACTAAAGGAGAGTAGCAAAAAGAAAATTCCCCATGGGTGGAACTTTAAGCAGGGAGCCTGGATGCTTCCTCTGCCTAGAAAGAGAGTGTGTAGATTCTACAGAGATTCGCACATTGGTGCTCGTTGTTTGGCTGAATAATCAAGGACCTGGAAGGAACATGATTTGAAAATTAATGACAAGGAAGAAGTATGCTAATAGATACCCCTAAATGAGCACAGCATGTGGAGAGCTGCACCATGTGAAAGCTCACCAGGGATGACTCATGTGATTGGTATCAGTCAGCCTCTTTCTCTAGTCACCCATCTTCCAGGCAACACAGACTAACATTCACCAAGGCCAATCTGCCAAGTGCAAAGAACAACACTGAGGTCCTCAAATGACACCACAATTCCCAGAAGGAGCAAGTACAGGTAGCCTGGTAGCAGGTTGACTATATGGCTGATTATCATATACTATACGATTATACTTTCATCATAGAAGGGGGCAGTGCTTTGCTCTCACTAGAATAAATATTTGTTGTAGATACAAATTTGCCTTCCTTGTCCATAATGCTTATGCTAAAACCTCCATGAGGAGGTTTACAGAATCTATTTTTTGCCGTCATGGTATATTCCACACAGCACTGCTTCTAAGCAAAGAACTTGTTTTATAGCAAATGAAGCAAGACAATGGGCTCAAGTTTGAAGAATTCACTGGTCTTATTATGTTCCCAATATCCTGAAGCAGCTGGCTTGATAAACCAGTGGAATGGCCTTTTTTAAAGATTCTGTTATGATGCCAGATGGGTGACACTTTGCAGAGCTAGGGTAACATCTTCCAGGATGCAATATGTACTCTGAATCAGTGACTATTATATGGTGCTATTTACTCCATAGTCAGAATTCACAGGTCCAGGAATCAAGAGACAGAAATGAGAGGAGCTCTTCTTTCGATTACCCTTAGTGATCCACCTGTGAATTTTTTCTTTCTTGTCTCTACAACTTTGGGTTCTGCTACCAGAGAAGTCTTAGCACCTAAGGGAGGAATGCTTCCACCAGATGTCGTAGTAATGATCCATTAAACTGCAAGTTGAGACTGCTTCATGGCAGTGAATCAGTAGGCAAAGAAGGTTATTATACTAGCTAGGGCAACTGATCCTGACTACCAAGGGGAAACTGGGTTGCTATTATGCAAAGGCTTGAAGAGGAGTATATCCAAATGCAGACGCTCCTCTGGGGCACCTCTTATTACTCTCATGTCCTGAGATTAAGTCAATGGAAAATTACAATAACCCAATACAAGTAAGGCTTCTGATGGCCCAGACTCTTCAGAAATGAAGTCCTGGGTTACCTCACCAGGCAAGAAATTGTAATCAACTGAAGTGTTTACTGAGGGCAAAGGGAATATGGAATTAGTAGTAGAAGAAAGTAATTATAAACACCACCTATCTCCACGTGACTAGCTATAAACCAAGGACTGTAATACTTATGACTATTTCTTCCTTATTTTACTATAAATATATCTGCCTATATATCAACCAATTATTTCTTCCTTTTTATTCCCCTTCCCCATTCCCCTAGCTTTTTATATGAATATTGAAGTTACAAGGTATAAAAGGAGAATGTGACTCAGAAGTGAACACTACCCAAAGAGGGATAAAGGTACTTCATGTCTATCTTCTTTTAAAGAGAGGGTTAACATGTTTTTGGTCTACCTATGAGAGCTGTGTCATATTAGGCAAAAGCATAATTTGCTACTATCTTGGCTTCCCTGGTGGCTCAGAGGTTAAAGCGTCTGCCTGGAATGTGGGAGACTGGGATTCAATCCCTGGGTCGGGAAGATCCCCTGGAAAAGGAAATGGCAATCCACTCCAATACTCTTGCCTGGAGAATCCCATGGAGGGAGGAGCCTGGTAGGCTATAGTCCATGGGGTCGCAAAGAGTCGGACACAACTGAGCAACTTCACTTTCACTTTATTTGGAAGTTAAGTATGGCTAAGATTGGTGTGGCCACATCCCATACTTAAAAGGGATGTCCAAGGTGACATGGGACAGGCTGTGGTGGCTTCTGGTATGTGAACTTAGCTAGGTTAGAGTTGTATTTCCCAGAATTCCCTTCCCTCTATGGTCCTGGGTTAGTGTTCCTAGTGTTTAGTTGTTAAGTCATGTCTGACTCTTTATAACCGTTTGCACTGTAGCCCACCTGGCTCCTCTGTCCATGGGATTTCCCAGGCAAGAATACTGGAGTGGGTTGCCATTTCCTTCTCCAAGGGATCTTCCCAACCTAGGGATCAAACTCACATCTCCTGTATGTCCTGCATTGCAGGCGGATTCTTTACGCACTGAGCCATGATCTGGGTTAGTACTGGCACATTTATTTGCTCTGAAGGTCCCTGCAGGGCCAGACACAGCTGTGAGAGAATCTGCTGGCCTGCCTGTGGGCATGGAACAGCAGCCAGGCTTTCGCAGCTCCTTCAGCCCCAGGACCACGTGCTTCAGCTGCTCTGAGTACTGAGCCAGGTGGCTGTGCAGCTCTACATGAAGGGTGTCAGCTCCCTGCAGGCCACCCTCCTTAGAGGCTGGAAGGCAGTGAGAGACACACAAGCTCCAGTCTGTCCTCAGAGACGCCAACATGTCTTGTTCTCCCCTACTTTCACATTCGTCTTTCCTTCCTGACTGGAAAGCCTTGTAATTTCAGCCTCTTAATACCAGACTCCAAAGCAGCAACCATATATAAAACACTTAGCCAGTTCTCACAACTCTGTAATTTTAATGCCATAGCAAAAGCCTTGGAGAAGACAATGGCAACCCATTCCAGTACTCTTGCCTGGAAAATCCCATGGACGGAGGAGCCTGGTGGGCTGCAGTCCATGGGGTCGCTAAGAGTTGGACACGACTGAGCGACTTCACTCTCACTTTTCACTTTCCTGCATTGGAGAAGGAAATGGCAACCCACTCCAGTGTTCTTGCCTGGAGAATCCCAGGGACGGGGGAGCCTGGTGGGCTGCAGTCCATGGGGTCACACAGAGTCGGACATGACTAAAGTGACTTAGCACCAGCAGTAGCAGCAAAAGCCTTAATCTGTATCATTCATAGGATCCTGCTTCCCAGATTGAATTCAGATGTAATAACATAAGTAAGATTGGCATAGTCTTACTTGTGAAAGGCAGTCAAACATGGAAATATATTCCTTAATTTAAGTCACTATTATGTAAACTTCACAAAGATGAAATTAATACCTCTGAAGAGAAAATAGCTATCAAGCATTACTTTTAGAAAGATAAATGTTATTTCCTTAAAAGAGAAGGAAGGCAATACAGAATGAGAAGAAGAACTCAGAACTTCACCAAAATCTTGCTCATCAAGCCATTACCCATCATTTCTAAGGGGCAAAATATAAGTATCACAATTCAAAAAAGACAATGGAAGAACATTATATTCCAGCATACATGATGTCACCATCAAAATTATCTTCAACTTGTAAATGCCTGACTTAAAACCTGCCTTTAAATTTGGGTTCAGTAAAATCAATGCAGTCTCAAGAGAGAGATTCCATTAGCATGTTTAAAGCAGTAATCAATGTGAGGATATTTGCACTCAGTCTGCAGAATGAGTGGATTGACATGAAGAAAATGGTAAGCATGGGAAAAAGGGAAGCCCAAACACCAGTAAGTTTAATTATGTATCTTCAACACATCCTGATGAGCAACTGTGACTCTTCTTGTCACCTTGGTTTTGTTTCTTTGGTACCATTACTGAAGACCTAACTATTGCCAAGTATGTAATGTGTATCTAATAACTTAAACCTGACAATCTAATCAACAGATAAGCATTTTATTCATTTTACAGATAAGGAAATATGCCTAATATTATACACCTTTGTTGTTGTTCAGTCGCTAAGTCATGTCCGACTCTGCAACTCCATGGACTGCAGCATGCCAGGCTTCCCTGTCCTTCACTATCTCCCAGATTTTGCTCAAACTCAAGTCCACCGAGTTGGTGATGCCATGCAACACCTTATAAATGACTAAGCTGGGGATAAGCCACCCCAAGGATGTCTTGTCTACAGAATGTATGCTCTTAAGCATTACACGTATCACAGGTGTGTCCACTGCCACTGAGAACACTGATGTCAGCACACGCCTATCCTTCTCTGTGCCCTGCTCCAAGTCCTTGTTTACCAGCCACCTGCACATAATTCAGACTTCCATCTGGCTTTCTTATACTTAATAGAAGCATTTCAATGAGCCAGAACGTTATCCTTCACACTGTAAATTTAATGTATTAAAATTTACCACAATTAATACTTTTTTGGTATAAAAAGGAATAAATCAATGACCTAAAATACAGAAATTCTAGTTGAAATCATGTATTATCCAGTAGTTAAGGTAAGCACTTAAAACCTTGGCACACTCACTTCCTTTACCTAAATGTAATAGTAGTAGTAGTAATGGTGGTAGTAGCAGCAGCTACATTACACAGCTTCTACTAAATGTTTGGCACTGTTCTAAGGGCATGATATACATCCAATCATTTAAACCTCA
Organism: Bubalus kerabau; assembly: GCF_029407905.1. NCBI lineage: Eukaryota > Metazoa > Chordata > Mammalia > Artiodactyla > Bovidae > Bubalus > Bubalus kerabau. The sequence continues at coordinate 78,037,942 of NC_073628.1, read as the reverse complement.
CAACAACCCTAGAAGATGGTCACTATTGTTATTCTATTTTACAGATAAAGAACCTGAAACATAAAGAAATGAAGTGTCTTCCCAAGGTCACAGAGCTAGTAAATGGCAAAGCTTGGATTTGAATATGCCCTAAATTCTGGAGTGACATGGCTTTTGTATCTGAGCTGGGGTATACAGAGGGTGATTCCCCCTCTTCAGAAGGTGGACGGGGGGTGGTTGGCCTGTGTCTTATTTCCAGAGACACTCCTCCCTGAGACACTCCCCTAAACCCCAGGACACTCCCCTGGGAGGGTTTTCACTATAACTTGCCAGAAGACCTTACAAGCTGACACAACTGAGTCACCAGGGGATACAAGAAAACATGGGCCTAAATTATATCTAAAAATACAGTATACTGTTTTAGAAACTTCCTAGTTCTTTCAAGTCCCCCAAGTACAAAAATCATACAGCAAACTCATGTCAGAAATGACAATGGATGTTTGTTCTTTAAAACATTAAAATACTCCAGTAGTCAATGCTTTAGTCTAAGACTTTCAGTTTAGATATATTTACTAAGCTAACAAAATTCCATAATTTTCCTGAATATAATAAGCTATAATCATATCAACTTAAATGTCAATACACTTTCTGAATAAACCTTTTAAATTATAGAAAAATTTTAACTGATGACTTATGAACATGAACATGAAGGGTAGGGAGAAATAATCTTCAAAACACCTCAGAAATTCATTTTTAAAATGACCATAATTTAAAAGGCAAATACCTTATCTACAGAGCACCGCCTCAGATTCTTAAAGTACTTCATCATTTTCCAGAGTGCCATCAAGTAGCTACTAGGTGTACAGGACTGTGTGCCAAAGGACTTCTGGACAGGGTGTATTTTGCTGACATATTCTTGCTATTTAATATGACACAGCAACAATTCTGAAAGGTTCTGAAAGCAAACTATACCAGCACCACTGCCTGACTGATACGGCAATCGGGAGCAGGGATCTCAGTCTCTAGGAGTTTGTAGCACTGCATACAGAACTGACTTAAGGACATCTCAGTACAGTGTGAGAGGGCTGTCCTTTAAGGGCACACAAGGGAGAATCCTCGGCGTGATACTCAACTCCACCAGAAGAGAGGGCACAGTCTCCTGCCTGACACACTTTTCCCTCCTTGGTTCTACCCCTCCTGGAAAGGAAGGGAAGGTAGAAGAAAAAGGTGGAAGTACTCAACCAAGGTGGCAGCAACCTTTTCAAGGCTTTCCTCCTTAGCATGTTTTTTGGCCACTGGTCTTTAAGAACTTACTGAAGAATCAATCATCATGTTTAAATACGTGGCCACTGTCACAGAACTTATTTCCCTCTAGCTTTGGTATTTAAGCAGCAAACAGAAAGAATCTAGAGTGGCCAGAAGGACCAATGGCATGACTTAGTAGTGCTATTCAGTCAACAAATAATTCTGTAGTGAAAAAGGAAGTACCAAAATTCACGTGTGTGCTCAATCACTAAGTCATGTCTAGCTCTTGGAAACCCCAGCAGGCCACCTCTATCCATGGGATTCCCCAGGCAAGAATACTGGAATGGGTTGCCATGCCCTCCTCCAGGGGATCTTCCTGGTATACCAATGAGTGCCAGCAGAAAGGGTAAATGACTTACCCAAGATAACTTAGCTAGTGACTCATTAGAAGCTAAACAATGTTCCTCTTTAGGTCAACTCTATTCACTACTAATAAAAATCACAAAGACAGGGTGCCATGAACAGATAATGAGTTACCTACCTCAAGCATTTGCTAAATCCTTGTCCTAAGCCCCTTACATCACCCTATTCTTCTGCCCTAAGTCCAGAGAGGCTCTACTTTCTGACCTACTCATTTTTTTAAGGCGACTCTGGGCTTCTTTAACCTTATTCTCAATACCTACTACCATAGTGAAATGTGTATGGGATTTCACTATAAAATGTGAGTCTTTTCTTAACTAGTGTCAAAGAAATAACTATCTGGATACTTGTTATAACAGCAGGAAGAGTTCATTGAAGATTACTGTATAGGGATATTACAACAAGGGAGGGAGATCACCACTGAATGCAGCAAAGACATCTGGAGATTTACAGCCAAGGGGCACAGGGAGGGTGCCAGTGGCAAAAAAATTACTACAAGGAAACATCAAGGGTAGGGGGATTCTTGCTAAACTACCCTAACAGGATTCTTACAGGTCAAGAACTTGGACATCAAACATAGGGGATGAAAAACTTGATTAGATATCCAGGGTGGTCACATAGCAAGACTTGGGGATTCTCACTTAACTGACGTCACCGAACTCTGCTGAGACTGGGCTGTGCAGGCTCTGCAAGGATAGGACAGACAGGGAGGCTGAGTTGAAAAGAAGGTTCAAAGGAGCCTAACCGAAGTTTGATCAAGGACCAAGATGGACTGGCATTTCTCCTTTACCAAACCCTTCTCCCAGTAGGCCAAATTAAGTCTCCTATTATAAATTTTTATAAGTCCCCTATTAAAAGCTCTTTCAAGAGCCATGAGAAAGCAGGGCATGCAATTTAAAAACTGGAACGTTTCTAAAACACACCAGCATACCCAGAATACAAATCTAATCATGCTGACCCTTTACTTGCATCACCCAAGGGCCACCAGTGTCCCCAGGACCACTTCCTGCTAACGCAGGCTGCAGGGCCCTCACTAAATGTGGCCATTTCCGGGCTACTGTTTGCCTCCTCTGACTCCACGTGCATAATGCTCCTTCAGCCCAATATTCTCTTCCTCCCATCAACCCAATCTTCCACAGAGCTGGCTGTTAGCAAAGGATGACTTACCTTCGAGCCTTTGTTCAAAGGCTATTAACTTTTCTTAAGTACTGCCTCCTGCTTTCCCCCACCCTCTTTCAGTCTGTGTTCTGACCACTCAGACGACAAGGAGCTGTAACTTCCTACTGCACTTGTTTGTCTCTATGACTCTCTCTCTCCAGGCTCTGAGTCCCTCCAGAGCAGGGAACAGGTTTCATTTGCCTTTGTATCTCGATTATCTACAGCTGAGCTGAAATAAACAGTAAAGGAAATAAAGAAAACCTTCTTCTGAAACTGTGAAAGCAGCACCGTTGGTCCCCAAAGGAAAGGTACTTGATACCGCGTGCTCATTCACTCAGTCACGTCCAACTCTTTTCCACCCCATGGACTGTAGCCCACCAGGCTCATCTGTCCATGGAATTTCCAGGCAAGAATACTGGAGTGGGTTGCCATTTCCTACTCTGGGTGATTATCCCGACCCAGGGATCAAAGCTGTGTCTCTTGCATCTCCTGCACTGGCAAGGCAGATTCTTTACCATCACGCTACCTGGGAAGCCCAAAGGAAAGGTAGTCATGCTTTAAAGTTTCAAAATAAACCTGACACTATATACCTTACAGGTAGTTCATTAAGATTTTGGTCCGTTTCTCAGCTTCTAACTTGTTTACAGCCTGAACTAAACTCATAGAAGCCAAAACAATATTAACTAGTACTTCCTCAGAAGAAAGAGGCAACCTACAATCAAAGGCACTGTACAGGTAACTCCTTGATGTTGGCACCTTCCCTCTCAAATAGTTAACCACATAAAGCTATGAGATAGGAAGAAAACAAAATTCCTCATTATCCCCTCCTTCCACCTTCCACCTACAAACACCACACTTGTACCTTATTATTTTCAAGCAAGACGATTCCAGTATTTTCTACTGCTGTCATCACCTACCAAAAGGACTGATTCATCATGTCTCTTATCCCACTTGCTTTAGTAACCAAAGATAATTTTCTTTCCACTTTAGTCAAAAGATGGGACTTATTACACAGTAACCATCATCATCCTCATCATCGTAACTCAGTGTTTTACAAAGTCTAGGTGGTAGATATCAGTATCAGAATTACCTGGGCCCTACCCTAGAGAAACTGAGTAAGAATATGGACTGGGAGAGAGCAGGGGTTAGGGCATGAGAATTTGAAATGGTAGCCCCAGCTGTTCTGTGAACTCACTATATTTGAGAAAAAATAACCCTGATTTATCAAAATGCTGAGGGCCAAAAAATGTGCCAAATACTATGGGAAGTAACATACAACATACACAAGTAATTTGGAAGTAATCACTAACCTCAGAAAACTTTCAGTTGAGTTAGGAAGATAAAGTTTATACACAGAGGAACTGTAGAACAGTCTTAACCTTTATGATATAGAATGGCCTTCAAAATTTAGATCAAGTGCCCAATCTTTAAAATCTTCAGGCACAGACCACTTTAAGAATATCGACACAAATTATATATGTATTACTTTACTAACAGAGCTTGTACATAAAAAACATAATATAAAACAGGTGAAAGGTTCTTGGAAATACACTAAAACTTTAGTGTAGAGCAAACTTTATAGTAATTAATAAACTATTACTAATATTATACAATATAAACGTGTTTCCTGATTTTTAAAATTTTGGTTTAACAATTGGTGATACAGACATTGAAGGACTGATTGTAAGTTAAGCTTATGTCAATATTTAATTTCAATGACTATCATGGACTTTAAAAAAAGTACCCCATACAAATAAAAGCAGCTCATTTCTGGTTACATTTATTTATTTATAAAGTCCACATTTCAATCCATCCACCAATTATGTGAAAAATTTTTATAAAAGTAATTTAGGAGACACCTACCTGATGACAATCAGCTGTTCTTGAAAAGTAACTATTTTAATAATTGTAACAAATGGCTTCCACAGTTTACTAAGATTTTTTTTGTTTTATCTACAAGACTTATAAACAGCTTGGAATCTACATTTTAAAGTATACAGATATGAGTACTTCAGATACACACAGTTTAGGTTAATAAATTATAGGAATATAAACATTTCTGAACTCCCATTTTCAAAAAACTTATTCCAGCCTTTCTGCAGTATAACAGGCAAGATACTGTAGTGGGTCCTCCAAGATAAAGCACACTTTTTAAAACGCATTGTTGAGCTTGAACGGAGTAAGAGAAACATCTAAGAAAAAAACCAAACAAACAAATACATAAAAAGCAAATTCCAGCTAAAAGCTACTACAAAAGCCAGCATTGCTCTAGGGTCAAATACTAAGCCTTGGACCCACTACAAGGAGGGAGAGTTGCAACCTAAAACACCCTCATTGAGCCAGGACCCCTGTTAGGAGACTGAAGTGTAACCAGGTCAGTAGGGGCTCCTATTAGGGGCAATCACAAACACAAACCCCCTGCAGAGGAAACCATCCTCAATTTAGTCTCCCAACTTTCACACAGACAAAAATCAGGCAAATATGAGTTCATCAGCAGAGATCAGTAAATACAGAAGAAAAAAGTCACAGTGAGTAAGTAGACACAAACAAGAGCACTAAATCCCCAGGGACTTGAGACAATGGAATATCCAGATACAGAATGTAAGTAACTATGTATTAGATGTTTAAGAAAATGTAGATTAAATCACAAAAGTAAGCAAAGATGAAAAGAATATTTAAAAAGCTAGACTGACCTAAGAGAAAACCTCAGAGATGAAAAGCTGAATTAACAAAACTAAAAATTCAACAGATGGGGAAAGAGAAGAGTGGAGCATGCATCCAACACTCTGGCTTTTCAGAGGATCGCCCAAGGGACTGGTTTCCATCCAGCTCCACTCAGGTGTTGATGGGAATTGGCATATGCTAGATGCCGAGTGGCCGCTGAGAAGAAAAAGACTTGTTCAGTGTGTTGTGCTGCTTCAGAGAAACCATGGTACAGCAGACAGACACCAGAGGGAGCAAAAGATTGCAAGCTGCCACCCTAAAAAAAATCCTAACATTTTCCTCATCAGGAGTCTACCCAGACAAGTGAAAAAGACAACTACAGAAAAGATTTGAGAGCTCTGAGAATCTCCAGCTGAGGTGAACGGTGAAACTCCTTCCTTGTATCAAGGCAGTACAGAAAGATTAGAAGAGGTAGCCATTTTTAAATTGTGTGAGTAACAACACAAAACTACAAGGAACATGAAAAGAAAATTAAGAAAACAAACAAAAAACACCATAATCCAAGCAAGGAAAGAAAGAAAGTCTCTAGAAATCAAGCCTAAAGAAACAGCTACATGTACTACCTGACAAAGGGCTCAAAATAACGGTGTAAAGATGCTCAATGAGCTTATGAAAATGACGCATGAAGAAAATAAGAATTCCAACGAAGATCCAGAATCAGACAGAAGTTCTGCAGCTGAAGAATGCAATAACCAAACTGAAAACCTCATTAAAGAGGTTCACCAATCTTTGATCAAGCAGAATAAAGAATAAGCAAACTTGAAGACAGGTTGCTTGCAATTAACTAGTCAAAACAAATTTCCTGGTAGCTCAGTAGGAAAGAATCCACCTGCAATGCAGAAGACATGGGTTTGATCCCTGGGTCAGGAAGACTCCCTGGAGAAGGAAATGGCAGCCTACTCCACCACTCTCGCCTGGGAAATCGCATGGACAGAGGAGCCTGGAGGGCTGCAGCCCACAGACTCGAAAAAGAGTTGGACGTGACTTAGTGACTAAACAACAAAACAAAATAACAACAACAACAAATAAAACAGGGTGAAGAAAGTCTAAAGTAAAAATAGGATGCCTATGGTATTTATAAGGACCAATATCTAGATTATGTGGCTCAGTGGTAAAAATTCCACCCAGCAATGCAGGAGATGCAGGACACACAGGTTTGACCCCTGAGTTGGGAAGATCCACCAGAGGAGGAAATGGCAACCCACTCCAGTATTCTTGCCTGAAAAATCCCATGGACAGAGGAGCCTGGTGGGCTCCATGGGTCAGAAAGAGTCAGACACAACTGAGGAACTGAGCATATACACACATCTACACTATGGGAGTCCCAGAAGATAAGAAAGAACGAAGTGTAATGTAAAGGAGAAAAAATCCCCAAATGTGGAGAAGGAAACAGATACGCAGATTCAAGAAACCTGAGAGAACTGAAAGAGCATGGACAAACCCAAAGATGTCCACACCAAGACACATTACAATCCAATTCTCAAAAGTCACAGACAGAAGTTTTAAAGCAGCACGAAAAAAGGGACTTGCCACACACAAATGAACCCCCAAAAACCTAGCAGTAGATTTCCCAGTAGAAAATTGACAGACTGGGGGTGGGGGGCAATAATACATTCAAACAGGTGAAAGGGGAAAAAGAAAAACCACCAGCCAACTAAGAATGCTGTATCTAGAACTGTCCTTCAAAATGAAGGAAAGACAAATTTTCAAAGATAAAAGCTAAGGGAGTTTATCACCACTAGACCTCTCTTACAATAAATGTTAAGGTAAATCATTCAAATTAAAACAAAAAGACACTAAATAGGAACAGGAAAAGTATCATACATAAATGTACATACATGGAATCTATAACAATGGTACTGATGAACCCAGTAGAGAATGGACTTGTGGAAAGGGGACACGGGGAAAGGAGAGGGTGGGATGAACTGAGAAAGTATCACTGACAAATATACAATACCATGTGTAAAACAGATAGATAGTGGAAAGTTAACTAAATAACACAGGGAGTCCAGCCTGGTGTTTTGTGATGACCTAGAGGAGTGGGACAAGGGGCAGGGAGGCAGGCTCAAGAAGGAGGGGATATGTATATATAATAAGACAGATTCATGTTACTGTATAGCAGAAACCAACACTGCTGCTGCTAAGTCACTTCAGTCGTGTCCAACTCTGTATGACCCCACAGACAGCAGCCCACCAGGCTCTCCCGTCCCTGGGATTCTCCAGGCAAGAACACTGGAGTGGGTTGCCATTTCCTTCTCCAACGCATGAAAGTGAAAAGTCAAAGTGAAGTCGCTCAGTCGTGTCCAACCCTCAGCGACCCCATGGACTGCAGCCCACCAGGCTCCTCCGTCCATGGGATTCTCCAGGGAAGAGTACTGGAGTGATGCCATTGCCTTCTCCAGAAACCAACACACTGTACTGCTATTTTCCACCAATTGAAATAAATAGTAACAAGGAAGCATATAAACATAGTCTGTCAGTAAAGGGAAATACATAGATAAATACAAAATTCTGTAACACTGTAATGATGGTGCATAACGCACTGTCTGATACATTAAAAAAGAAGTATGTTAAAAACTAACTATAAACGTATGTTACTGGACACACAACATAAAAAGACAAATCTGCACAATCAATAGTATAAAGTATTGAGGTGGGAGCAATAAAAGTACAGAATTTTTGTATGAAATTGAAGTTATCAATTTAAAACAGACTGCTACAACTATGAAGTATTTTAGGGAAGTCCCATGGTAACCACAAAGAAAATACAAAAGATAAACACACACAGAAAAATAGAAAGGAATAAAGCATGTCACTACAAAAAAATAAACCAAAATATATATAAAGACAGCAAGAGATGTTGAGACCAAAAAAAGAAAAATAAGGCAAAACACAACAAAATAGCAACAGCAAAGTCTTCCCTATCAATAACTACTTTAGATATAAATAAATTAAACTCCCTGATCAAGTCAGAGTGGCTAAAAAAAAAAAAATTCCAACTAGATGCTGTCTAAACGAGCCTCAACTGAGATTTAAGGACACATATATGCTTAAACTAAAATCATGACAGAAGATATCCATGCAAATGGTAACCAGCAGATAAAATAACTTTAAATCAAAAACTGTTGCAAAAGACACAGAAGGACATCATATAATGATAAAAAGGTCAATTCACCAGGAAGACGTAACAATTATTTATAGATTCAACTTCAGAGCACTTAAATACAAAGCAAACACTGGCAGAAACGAAGGGAGAAATACACAGCAACACAATAACAACAGATTTTACCACCTCACTTTCAGTAATGGATACAACCCCAACAGAAGATCAAGAAAGAAACAAAAGACTTAAACAACACCATACACTAGATGAAGAGAACTGAAATAGAACATTTTACTCAACAGCAGAATACACATTCTTCTCAAAAGCACACATATGTCTCCAGGTGACAAAATGAGTCTTAACAAATAGAAGAATATTAAAATCATACCAAATATCTTATCCAAATTGATGGTATAAAATTATAAATTAATAAGAGGAAGAAAAAAATGGAACACTCACATGTATGTGGAAATTAACACAGTCTTGAACAACCAATAGATCAAGAAGGAAATCGAAGAGGAAATTAGAAATATATCTTGAGACAAATTAAAACATATAAAAATGTATGGGACACAGAAATAACAGTACTAAGAGGGGCGTTTATAGCAATAAATGCCTGGATTTAAATATGTATGTATATAATAATCTAACTATATTTCAAGGAACCAAGAGAAAGAAACCTAAGCCCAAAGCTAGCAGAAAGAAATTAAAACTAAAAGAATAGTGGAAATAAATGAAATAGAGAATTAAAAAAAATAGAGAAAGTCAACAAACGACTTTTTTTTTTTTAACCTTGGCTAACTAAAAAAGAGAGAAGACACAAATAAAAGTAGAAATGAAAAAGGAGACCATTCAACTGATACCACAGAAATATAAAGGAACATAAAAGACTGTTATGAACAATTACACACCAATAATAACCTAGAGGAAATGAAGAAATCCCTACAAACACAATCTACCAAGACTGAATCATAATGAAACAAAATCTAGGGATATAGGTAACTAGAAAGGAGATTGAATCAGTAACCAAAAACCTGCCAACAAAGAAAAGCCTGGTACCAGATGGCTTTTCTGGTGAATTCCATAAAACATATAAACAACTTATACCCATCCTTCTCAAACTCATCCAAAAACTGAAGAGAGGGAAATGCCTCCTAACTCGTTGTATGAGACCAGCACTACACTAACACCAAAGCCAGAAAAAGACACTACAATAAAGGGAAATTAAAGGCCAAGAACCCTGCTGAATAAAAATGCAAAAATCCTAAGCAACATATTAGCAAATCAAATTTAAAAGCCTATTAAAAGATCATACACTATGACTAAGTTGGATTTATCCCCAAGATACAAAGATGAGTCAACATATGATAATCAGTGTAATACACCACACAGGACAAAGGATAAAAACACATGATCATCTCTACTGATGCAGAAAAGGCACTTGACAAAATTCAAACTCCTTTCATGATAAAAACTCTCAACTCTCTAGGAACAGGAAAATTACCTCAACATTACCTGGTGGCTAAGGGGTAAAGAATGCACTTGCGAAGCAGGAGACGTGGGGTCAGTCCCTGGGTTGGGAAGATTCCATGGAGGAGGAAATGGCAACCCATCCCAGTAATCTTGCCCAGAAAATCCCATAGACAAAGGAGCCTGGAGGGCTAGCGTTCACAGGGTTGCAAGAGTCAGACATGACTGAGTGACTGAAGAATAACAACAAATAATAGCCACATATGAAAAGTCCACAGTTAACATCATACTCAGTGAAAAGTCCTCTAAATTTAGGAATAAGGCAAGGATACCCACTCTTGCCTCTTATATTCAACACCATACACTTGTCTCTCAGTATGCTTAGGAAATAACCTTCCAGGACCCCTCCCTCAACAGCTACCAAAGTCCAGATGCTCAAGTCCCTTATATAAAAGGCAGAGTATTTGTATATGACCTACACACATTCTTCCATATACTTTTATCATCTCTAGATGATTATTAAGTACTGTAATAGCACAATGTATATAAAAACTACATAAATAGCTCAATGCACAGCAAATTCAACTTTTGCTTTATGAAAATCTGTAATTTTATTTTTAAAATATTCTTAATCTACAACTGATTAAACCCATAGGTGCAGAACCTGCAGATATAGAAGGCTGCTGTACTGAAAGTCCTAGCCAAGGCAATTAGGCAAGAAAAGTAAATACAGATAAGTAAGTGGGACTACTAAATACAAAAATAAGTAAATGGGACTACATCAAATTAAGAAGCTTTTGTACAGCAAAGGAAACAATCAACTGAGTGAAAAGGCAGCCTATGGAATGAAAGGAAAGATCTGCAAACCATATATGTGAAAAAGGGTTAACAGCCAAAATATTTCAGAAACTGTTATCACAGCAAAAAAAAAAAGTGATTTTTTTTTTTTTAATTTGAGTAGATATTTCTCCAAAGATATATAAATAGCCAACGGGTATATGAAAAGATGCTTGACATCACTAATCATTAGCATTAGGAAAATGCCATCAGGAAAATTCGTGTCAAAACCACAATGAGGAATCACTTCATGTGTTATAATGTGTTTATCAAAAACCAATACCAGGACTTCCCTGGTGGTCCAATGGGAATGCCACTGTCTGCCAATGCAGGGAACACAAGTTCTATCCCTGGTTTGGGAAGATTCCACATGCCACGGGTCAGGGAAGCCCATGTGCCATAACTGCTGAAGCTCCCATGCTCTAGAGCTCACATTCCACAGCAAGAGAAGCCGCCACAATGAGAAGCCTGTGCACCGCACTAGTGAGAAGCCCCCGCTCACCACAGCTGCAGACAGTGGCACAGCAACAAAGGCTCAGAGCAGCACAATAATAAATAAGAAATAAATGTTTTAAAATTTATTCTTAAAAAAAAGAAAATAACAAGTAATGACAAGGATGTGAAGAAACTGGAACCCTTGTGCACTGTTAGAGGGACTGTAAAATGGTGCAGAGAACAGTGTAGACATGCCTCAAAAAGTTAAAAATAGAACCACCACATGACCCAGCAATCTCACATTTAGGTATTTATTCAAAAGAACTGGAATCAGTATCTCAAAGAGATATTTGCAGCATTACTCACAATCAGATCAGATCAGTCGCCCAGTAGTGTCCGACTCTTTGCGACCCCATGAATCGCAGCACGCCAGGCCTCCCTGTCCATCACCAACTCCCGGAGTTCACCCAGACTCATGTCCATCGAGTCAGTGATGCCATCTAGCCATCTCATCCTCTGTCGTCCCCTTCTCCTCTTGCCCCCAATCCCTCCCAGCATCAGAGTCTTTTCCAATGAGTCAACTCTTCGCATGTGGTGGCCAAAGTACTGGAGTTTCAGCTTTAGCATCATTCCTTCCAAAGAAATCCCAGGGCTGATCTCCTTCAGAATGGACTGGTTGGATCTCCTTGCAGTCCAAGGGACTCTCAAGAGTCTTCTCCAATACCACACTTCAAAAGCATCAATTCTTCGGCGCTCAGCCTTCTTCACAGTCCAACTCTCACATCCATACATGACCACAGGAAAAACTGTAGCCTTGACTAGACGAACCTTTGTTGGCAAAGTAATGTCTCTGCTTTTGAATATGCTATCTAGGTTGGTCATAACTTTCCTTCCAAGGAGTAAGCGTCTTTTAATTTCATGGCTGCAGTCACCATCTGCAGTGATTTTGGAGCCCAGAAAAATAAAGTCTGACACCGTTTCCACTGTTTCCCCTCTATTTCCCATGAAGTGATGGGACCAGATGCCATGATCTTCGTTTTCTGAATGTTGAGCTTTAAGCCAACTTTTTCACTCTCCTCTTTCACTTTCATCAAGAGGCTTTTGAGTTCCTCTTCACTTTCTGCCATAAGGGTGGTGTCAACTGCTTATCTGAGGTTATTAATATGTCTCCCAGCAATCTTGATTCCAGCTTGTGCTTCTTCCAGTCCAGCGTTTCTCATGATGTACTCTGCATATAAGTTAAATAAACAGGGTGACAATATACAGCCTTGACGTACTCCTTTTCCTATTTGGAACCAGTCTGTTGTTCCATGTCCAGTTCTAACTGTTGCTTCCTGACCTGCATACAGTTTCTCAAGAGGCAGATCAGGTGGTCTGGTATTCCCATCTCTTTCAGAATTTTCCAGTTTATTGTGATGCACACAGTCAAAGGCTTTGGCATAGTCAATAAAGCAGAAATAGATGTTTTTCTGGAATTCTCTTGCTTTTTCCATGATCCAGCAGATGTTGGCAATTTGATCTCTGGTTCCTCTGCCTTTTCTAAAACCAGCTTGAACATCAGGAAGTTCAAGGTTCACATATTGCTGAAGCCTGGCTTGGAGAATTTTGAGCATTACTTTACTAGCATGTGAGATGAGTGCAATTGTGAGGTAGTTTGAGCATTCTTTGGCACTGCCTTCCTTTGGGATTGGAATGAAAACTGAGCTGACTGTGGCTCAGACCATGAACTCCTTATTGCCAAATTCAGACTTAAATTGAAGAAAGTAGGGAAAGCCACTAGACCATTCAGGTATGACCTAAATCAAATCCCTTATGATTATACAGTGGAAGTGAGAAATAGATTTAAGGGCCTAGATCTGATAGATAGAGTGCCTGATGAATTATGGATGGAGGTTCGTGACATTGTACAGGAGACAGGGATCAAGACCATCCCCTTGGAAAAGAAATGCAAAGAAGCAAAATGGCTGTCTGGGGAGGCCTTACAAATAGCTGTGAAAAGAGGAGAAGTGAAAAGCAAAGGAGAAAAGGAAAGATATAAACATCTGAATGCAGAGTTCCAAAGAATAGCAAGAAGAGATAAGAAAGCCTTCTTCAGCGATCAATGCAAAGAAATAGAGGAAAACAACAGAATGGGAAAGACTAGAGATCTCTTCAAGAAAATCAGAGATACCAAAGGAACATTTCATGCAAAGATGGGCTCGATAAAGGACAGAAATGGTATGGAACTAACAGAAGCAGAAGATATTAAGAAGAGATGGCAAGAATACACAGAACTATACAAAAAAGATCTTCACGATCCAGATAATCACGATGGTGTGATCACTGACCTAGAGCCAGACATCCTGGAATGTGAAGTCAAGTGGGCCTTAGAAAGCATCACTATGAACAAAGCTAGTGGAGGTGATGGAATTCCAGTTGAGCTATTTCAAATCCTGAAAGATGATGCTGTGAAAGTGCTGCACTCAATATGCCAGCAAATTTGGAAAATTACTCACAATAGCCAAGATATGAAAACAACCCAAATGTCCATCATTATCTAAGTGTATAAAGAAAATGTGCAATACACATTCAATGGAGTATTTTCAACCATAAAAAGGAAGGGAATTCTGTTATATGCTACAACACGGATGCACTTAGAGGACACTGTTCTAAATTAGTCACAGAATGAATAATACTGCATGAGTTCAGCTGGGCCAAGATGGCTGAGTAGAAAGACCCTAAGCTCTACACGTCTTAAGAACACACCAAGATTACAATGATCTGCACGACAACCATCGGTGAAAAAGATCAGAAACCCACCAGAAAATCTACAACTAAAGGCATAAAAAAGGAAATGCAACAAGACAGGTATGGTCTGTGGACTCGAAACCTAGTTAAGTCCCATACTCCCAGATGGGTGACCCACAAATGAGAATCATTGCCAAAGTTCTCCCACAGGAGTTAGAGGTCTGTGTCACATATCATGCTTCCCAGCCCCAGGTCTCATACCAAGAAGACAAGCCCCCAGAGAATTTGGCTTTGAAGGCCAGCAGGGCATAATTTCGGGAGCCCCACAGGACTGGGGGAAGTAGAGAATTCACCATTAAAGGGCTCAGATAAAATTTCACACACTTCAGGACCCAGGACAAAAGCAGTTATTTGATAGAAGCCTGGACTAGACTTACTTGCTGACCTTGGAGAGTCTCCCAGAGAGGCAGGGCGTGGCTGCAGCTCACACGAGGGATGGCTTTTACCTCATGAATGCTTGTGTTGGCAGGTGCCATTATAAGATCCTCCCTCTAACTCATTAGTACCAAGGCTTGCCCCCACTCCCAACAGCCTGTAGGCACCAGTGCTGGAAGGCCTCTAAGTAACTAACTGGCAAGGAACACAGCCCCACCCAACAGCAGACAGACTGCTAAAAAGACCTCCTGAGCCCACAACAGCTATAAGCACACCTCAAGACATGGCCCTGTCCACCAGAGGACCCAGGACCCAGATCCACCCACCAGCTCCAAAATCTCATATCCTAACTCCCCTGACTTCCAGGAAGCCTGCTTTAGCCTCTGGAGCAGCCTCACCAACCAGGGGACAGACACTAGATGTAAGAAAACCATAATCCAATAGCCTATAGGTCCAGCCTGCCCACAGCAATCCAGACCCTGACCGGAGACCAGTTGGACCACCACCCTGCCCCTAGCAGGCCAAGTTCAGGACAGCCCGACCTCATATCCAACTCAGTCAGCAACCAGACCCTCAACGGGTGACCTGACACCACCTCTGGGATCCCTAGGCCCTGCAACCAGACTCCAGGGTCCAATGCTGTCTGCCAGCAGTCCAGCATCAACCCCAGGACCTGGCTTCACCCACCAGTGGGCAAGCAACAGCCCCACAATCTTCTGGATTATGACTGTGTCCAGCAATGAGCCAGTATAAGCTCTGGGGAACCTAGGGACTCCACAAACAGCCACTTCACGCCAGTGCCACTAACCTGCAGCCAGCAGCCTTTCCACGAGGCAGGGTCTAGCAAACTACTGGACTGGGAGCCAACCAACACTATGAGACTGCCCATACAGGCCACAACAACAGAAGGATCCATGCAGCCCTCACAGGAGGAACTCCTAGAGCACACAGCTTCGGAGATGAGGACTTCATTCCCTGGATGCACAGCAAGTCTTCAACAAAAGGCCACTTCTCCAAGACTGAAAAATGTAGCCAACCTACCAGATACAAAAAATAAATACATAAAACATAACTTAGGCAAAATGTGGTGACAGAGGAACGAGATAAAACTCTTGACAAAGGAAAAAGATAAAACCAGAAGAACTACTACCTGAATTAGAGGTAAGTAATCTACCCAAGAAGGTGTTCAGAATAGTGATCATAAAAATGATCAGAGAAATCAGAAAAGAACGGATGCACAGAGAGAAGCTAGAAGTTTTTAACAAAGAGTTATAAAACATAAAGAACAACCAAACAGCAATGAAAAACATGATAACAGAAATTAAAAATATAGTAAAGAGAATCAACAGTAAACTAAACGATAAGAGGAGCAGATTAGCGAGCTATAAGACAGAGTAGGGGAAATCACTGATGCTGAAGAGAAAAAGAGTAAAAAGGATGAAAAGAAATGAGGATAGTTCAAGGGACTTCTGGGACAACATCAAGCACACTAATACTCACATTATAGGGGTCCCAGAAGAGAAAAGGGGCAGAGAACTTATCTGAAAACAGCATAGCTGAAAACTTTGCTAGCCTTGGAAAAGAAACATATATCCAAGTCCACAAGGCACAGAGTTTCATAGGGGATTAACCCAAAGAGGAACACACAAAGACACATAGTAGTTAAAATGACAAAAATTAAAGAAAAAGAGTACTAAAAGCAACGAGGGGAAAGCAACAAACAACGTAAGAGGGAACTCCCATAAAGCTATCAGCTGACTTCTCAGCAGAAACCCTGCAGCCAGGACGGAGTGACAAAGTATATTGAAGGTAATGAAAAGGAAAAGCCCACAACCAAAAATACTCTACCCAACAAGGCTCTTGTTCAGATGTGATGGAGAGATTAAAAGCTTTACAGATGAGCAAAAGCTAAGAGTTTAGCACGTCCAAACCACTTTTACAACAAATGTTAAAGGAATTTCTCCAGGCAAGAAAAGAAAAGGCCACAACTAGAAACATGAAGATCACGAAACGAAAATGCTCATCAGTAGAGGCAAATATAAAGGTTGGAAATCATCCACACACAAAGCCAGCAGGAGGTTTAAACATGAAAGCAGTAAAGCCATCTATATTCACAATAAGGAGTTAATCTAGAAAATAACTAGATATATATACATACACATTATGATATCAAAAAAAGTAACTTTGAGAGAAGGAGTACAAAGGCAGAGTTTTAAAACTGCATTTACAATTAAGAGACCAGCAAATTATAACAATCATGGGGGGGTGTGTGTGTGTGTGTGTATAGCTAGATGAAAACCTCATGATAACCACAAACCAAAAAATGTTAATAGATATACACAAAATGTGTATATCTATTTTGTGTCATCAAATCACACACACACAAAAAAGAAAGTGGGGGAAAGAGCTATAAAAACAACCCAAAACAAGTGACAAAATGGCAGTAAGAACATACATATCAATAACTGTCTTAAATTTAAATGGACTAAATGTTCCAATCAAAAGAAATAGAATAGCTAAATGGAAACAAAAACAAGAACTGTTTACATGCTGTCTACAAGAGACTCACTTCAAATATAAAGACACTCACAGAACGAAAATGAAAGAATGAAAAAAGGCATTCCATGCAAATGGAAATTTAAAGAAAGCTAGGATAGCAATGCTTACACCAGACTGACTTTAAAATAGAGATTATTATAAGAGACAAAGAAGGGCACTACCTAATGATCAAGGGGTCTATCCAACATGAAGATGTAATCATTGTAAATATATAAGCACTCAACGTAGGAGAACCTAAATACTTTGAGCAAATATTAAATGACAGAAAGGGAAATCAACTGTAACACAGTAATAGTAGGGGATTTTAAAACCCCACTGACATTAATGGATAGATCATCTAGATAGAAAATCAATAAGGAAACATTGGCCTTAAATGACACAACAGACCAAAAGCAGGTCACATGTTAGGCTACAAAACAAGCCTCGGTAAATTTAAGAAAACTGAAATTCCAAGCATCTCTTTCGACCACATTATGAGACTGGAAATCAACTATGAGGGAAAAAAACTGCAACACAAACGTCCGGAGGCCAACAATATGCTACTAAACAATCAACAGGTCACTGAAGAAATCAAAAGGAAATAAAGCATCTCAGAAAACAATAAAAATCTCAAATAACAAACCTAACCTTACACCCAAAGCAACTAGAGAAAGAACAAAGCCCAGAGTTAGTAGAAAGAAAGAAGTCATAAAGAAAAGAGTAGGAAAAATGAGACACAAAGAAAATAACAGAAAAGATCCATGAAACTAAAATCTGGTTCTTTGAGAAGATAAAGCTGATAAACTTTTAGCTAGACTCATCGAGGAAAAAAAGGGAGAGAACACGAATCCATCAAATTATAAATGAAAAAGGAGACACCACATCGGCCACCACAGAAATACAAAGGAGCGTGAGAGACTACTAAAGGCAACTGCGTGCCAACAAAATGGAGGGCCTGGAAGAAACGAGCGAGTGTTTAGGAAGGTACAGCTTTCCAAGATGCAACCAGGAAGATATGGAAATACGAACAAATCAGTCACAAGTAATGCAACTGAAACTGTGATTTAAAAGAAATATAAATCGGTACAACCAGTATGGAGAACAGTATGAAGATTCTTAAAAAAAACTAAAAAGAATATCATATGCTCCCAATCACTGCAGATGGTGACTGCAGCCATGAAATTAAAAGATGCTTACTCCTTGGATTATGACCAACCTAGAGAGCATATTAAAAAGCAGAGACATCACTTTGTCAACAAAGGTCCATCTAGTCAAGGCTATGGTTTTTCCAGTAGTCATGTATGCATGTGAGAGTGGGACTATAAAGAAAGCTGAGCGCCGAAGAATTGATGCTTTTGAACTGTGGTGTTGGAGAAGACTCTTGAGAGTCCCTTGGACTGCAAGGAGATCCAACCAGTCCATTCAGAGGGAAATCAGTCCTGAGTGTTCATTGGAAGGACTGATATTGAAGCTGAAACTCCAATACTTTGGTCACCTGATGTGAAGGGCTCACTCACTTGAAAAGACCCAGATGCTGGGAAAGAATGAGGGTGGGAGGAGAAGGGGATGACGAAGGATGAGATGGTTGGATGGCATCACCAACTCAATTTTCATGAGTTTGGGTGGACTCCAGGAGTTGGTAATGGACAGGGAGGCTTGGCGTGCTGTGGTCCATGGGGTCGCAAAGAGTTGGACATGACTGAGTGACTAAACTGACTGACTGATGATCCAGTAATCCCACTCCTGGGCATATATCCACAGAAAACCATAATTTGAAAAGATACATGCACCTCACTTTTCACTGCAGCACTATTCACAATAGCTAGGATATGGAAGTGCATATATATATACACTATGTATAAAACTGATAACTAATGAGAATCTACTATATAGCTCAGGGAACTCTACTTAGTGCTCTGTGGTGACCTAAATGGGAAGGAAATCCGAAAAAGAGGGGATATATATGTATAGCTGATTTACCTTGCTGTATAGCAGAAACTATTAATAACACAACATTGTAAAGTAACTATACTTCAGTAAAGATTAATTACAGGAAAAAAACTAAAAATAGAGTTACCACATGATCCAGCAATCCCACTCTTGGGTATATAATCCAAAGAAGATGCAAACTTTAATTCGAAAAGATACATGTAGCCCAATTTTCACAGGAGCCAAGACATGGAAGAAAACCTAAACAGCAATCAACAAATGAATGGCTAGAGACGATGGAGTATATATGCACAGTGGAATATTACTCAGGCATAAAAGAAGAATAAAATAATGCCATTTGCAGCAGCAACATGGATGAACCTAGAGATTATCACACCAAGTGAAGAAGTCAGACAGAGAAAGACAAGTATCATATGGTATCATTAATATGTGGAACCTAAAAAAATGATATAAACAAACTTATTACAAAACAGAAACAGATTCACAGACACAGAAAACAAACTTACAGTTACCAAAGGAGAAAGCGGGAAGGGAGAGATAAATTAGGAGTCTGGGACTAACAGATACATACTACTATATACAAAACAGCTAAACAAGGACTTACTGTATAGCACAAGTAACAATAACCTATCATGTACAAGAATCTGGAAAATATATATGTGTATGTGTCATATATGTACATACATATATAACTGAATCACTTTGGTATACGCCTGAAGCTAACACAATATTATAAATCAACTGTATTTCAATTAAAAAAATAAAAAGTAGTTAAGATATGGGAGAGTTAAGGTCCAACATAATCTAATCAGAGTACCAAAATAAAATTCTAAAGAGACCAGAAGCAAGGCCGTGTTTAAAAAAAAAAATAGTTGATAAGTATTCTAGTTTTTAATAAAAAAAAATAGGAATTCAAAGACAGGAGATGCAAACAGGAAGAAAAGAAATCTATACTTAAATACACTGTAGTGAAAGCATAACACTTGAGAAAAAGAGAGAATCTTAAAAAAAGAGGGAGAGAAAAGACACCAACATACCGGCAGATGACTTCTGAACAGAAGCAATGGTGATAAGTAGACAATGGAAAAGCAACTCAGAATTGGAGACTGAGCAAGGCTATCTTTCAAGAAACGAGCAAAATATATTTTTACATTAAAAAAAAAGTTTATGACAATTATCACCAAAAGATATCTATAAACAAAAGGGAAAATGACCTCCAAAGGAAAACCTGAGATGGAAAAGAAATGGCAAAGGAACAGTCATTTTAAAATACGTGGCTGATTCTAAACAACCTAAGATTTAGAGGAGGAGGGGAGGGAGAGGAGGAGGAGAGTTAATAATAGCATTGAGGTCAGAAGGAAGATGATAGAAGGCAAAGATTTTTTTTCTCACAATGGATGGTCCTGCATACCCACTCTGGAAACCAATGGTATGGCTATACATACACAGATGTTCAGTTACAGCAGACAGCAATGTTGGCTACAATCATTTCAAAAGTCTTCTTAAAGAAAGTTTGGGACAACAAAGGTTTCTTTGAGCAAAGGTTCAGGAATCAGATGAGCATGGCATACCCTGTTCTTCCTCTAATTATTTCATATCATCATGAATGTCCTTTTAAAATCTCTGAGACAGAAACAAAACAAAAACCTGAAGAAGCAATAGCATGAGCACAGCAACAGTAGAAGACATCAGAGATTGGTTATGACCTTGGGCAGGTCACTTCACTCTCTGAGGGCTTTGTACTATGGTCCCTTCCCAGTGTTACTAATATATTCTGATGACAAAGGAAAAAATTCAAACGAGGAATATTATAGGACTGCTCTTCTATATATTACTGCCAGTCATTGTGCTGGCACTGGAGATACACAACTAAGGAGACAAAGTAAATTAGCAATTAGAAGGCAATGTGATAGGTCCCGTGACATGTGATGTACGCACATGGTACTGATAAAACCCAACAATAGTGGCAAAAGCATGCTTCTCTCCTGCCTTTTCACATAATTAACAGTTATTCCCATTAGGCAAACTACTGACATCCACCTTAGTAGTACCATTATGGTCACCATAGTGAATTTCAGATTTTTGAAAAGAATCATCATCAAGAGTTTCGTTATTAAAAGTTTCAAGATAAATTTATCCAAAGTCCATTTTACAAGATCCCAAGAAGGAATCAAGTTAATTTCCTTCGTACTGATCAAAATTTCACAACAGAAAGCTAGCTGGGACACTTTGGATCCATAGCAATCAGCAAAATTAGTTTTCCTAAAACATGAAAAAAAAATTGTTTCCTAAAACATATTTCAGGAAAATTGTTTAGAAAATTTGTGTAGAAAAATTGTTTCTTAAAACATGAAAAAAAAATTGTTTCATTTAAAAGCACAAAAGAGTAATGGCAATAAATTCTCTATATCCATGCTGCAATTATCCAAGTATAATCTAATAGAGGTAAAATAAGGAAATATCCAATCAAATATCCATTCTCTTTCTGGATTTATTTACAACCTAAAATCAAACACAGTTTGCATAAATTAATTCTACGATACTCAACATATGTTTTCTACTTCACTAGGAAGTATTCATTGCCTTTAAAGTTAATCATCAGTTGTTCTATTGTATTTAGCCATTTGAGGCCTATTAACAATGCACATACAAACCTTTCATCTAAGAAAATACTTCTGAAAAAACACACAGAATGTTCTCAAAGAAAAGCAATTCTTTCTCATTCTACTATACATGAGTAGTAAAGAGGAGAATATTTACTACTAATGTTAACAGTGCTGTAACATCAGTCTTCTGAATTGTTTTATATATAATATTGTTTACTTATATACCCTCAATATATATTAGTGAAGGGTAGATACTACATATTCCCAAAGATACCAAATCCATTCATGTATAATTAAAATGTTTATAACAAGTGCAAATGATAATAAAATTCAAAGGTTCTTTAATTATTTTGTTTAAATTATTTTTAGCAATCATAAAAGGTGTTTAGTTATGTCCTTAATATTCCAAAAGGCTTACCAGCATTTGATAGTCACACGAATGTAAATTTTTCACAATCTTTTTTTTTTAATGTCAATTTCACCGAAAACAGCTACAAACAAATGTTCATTTTGATTACCATACTGGTATTTGTATATTAGCTAACAAGTAGATTTGTTGCTTTATCTCACTGATGAGAAGCAAGCAAGAATGAGTAATGACATTTACTACCAACCAGAGAATAGACAGAGCCCCGAATGGTGATTCAATAGCCATCACTGGTGATCCTGCTGATTAAAAACCTCCAGCACCTATAAAACAATTCAGCCATATTTACACACAGCTTTCTACTGTACATTATTTCTTTGGGACTCTATTTACCTTCCTTCTTAAGTTCCTTGAGGGGAGAGGCCTTGTCTTAAATGTTAATACTACCTCCGCATCCCTTGTAGCTCAAAAACAAAACTGAGTGCATACTTGCTGATAAATTAACAGCTATAGTACAACAGATACTTTCCATGGCAATCAGGAGAAAGTCAGGATGTGGGTAAAGACAGCCTAAGAGTTATGCACAACGGAACCAACAACAAGGGACAAGATCATAAAAGCAACTTAGAAAAACCATGTCCAGAAACAGAGCAGATGAGTTTACATAGCATATTCATTTTCAGAAGCAAAATGTAGTACACTGCTATTGTTTAACTGAACTCCCCCCTTTTTCCGGCTTACCTGTGATGCTGCATTTTGTACTATTCCCTGATAGATATTTGTATAATGCTATCTCATGTCTGTATAAAGCAGACATCAGACTCTGGAAGAAGCTGTACTAGTCACAGTCCAAAAGAAAATAAGAACAATGTATTTTTCCACCTATCTTAGGTTAAAAACACAGTGTTTTGCTCATAAAAGCAAAGGTCATCATTTGCCTACTTTTCATTCATACTGAATGACACTGTTTTTTGAAGATTTTCTATTAGAAAAATCCTGTACCACCTTGGCTTTAAAACCAGCTTTAACCCAATTTTGGGTTTTTTCCTGTCCTCTTCTTCAATCTCCCAACCAAAATTATGTATCAATTATATTTTTAAAAACAGGCTTTTAAAAAACAGTTATGTTGTAAACTAAGTTATAATTTACGGTGTCAGCAGCCTTGCACTGTATCTTTACCATTTGAAATGCAGGACACTAAACAGCACATAAGCATACTCTGAAATTTCCTGGATCTTCGACAGTCTCTTACCAGAATTTCGTCTCCCTTCTATCAAGTTTCTGCGTTCCTCTACACTCCAAGATTAAATAAACTGTTTATATACCTCCCTCCAACACTCTGGCGGTGAGTTTGTATGTTTTCTCTCTTGCATCTTTTGTCTAAGAATGCCAAAGCCCTTCATTATTTTATTTTACCAACCCTATGAAGCCTCTCCAACCAAGAGCTGGAGAGTCATGGAGTTGACTTGACAGAGATTGGACAGCAGGCCAAAACTCAGTACCCCTCTAAGGGGTACTCAAAACCGGTCAGAAACATCAGCCAAGGCCCTCTTTACAGGTCATGAGGGCTTTAAACAAAACAAAACAAAAATTTATTTTTTTTAAACCCTTTGCCACAAAGGAACTCATGCATTCACACACAATTGTACTTTTCAGAACATGGAAATACAACTGATTTGGTTCTTTCGGTTTTCAGAAGTTTAAACACCGGGGACAACGGCAGCGAGATGAAAACTCCCGAGGGCAATTTGATCAAAGGCACAGAAAATCCTTCCTTCAAAGAAATGCACCTTGTGACACTCCGAGGAGGAGGAGAGGTATTTAAAGTAAAACCTGCCCTGAATTATTACCACTGACTTGAGGAAGAGAAGTAAAAAGCCATTGGCTTCACTGGGCTTTTATACATTTTGCCGTCACCCTGGGACCACAGAAGCGGGTGGTGAAATTCTTCCACTCATTTCTATGGAAGAGTATCATACAGCAGTATAAACTCACACCCCAACACACACACACACACACACACACACACACACACACACACACACCCGTCTCTACTCCCCTTCTCGTCCCTTCCATTCCCGACCGTTCCCCTTTGGTGCCCAAGACCCAACAGTGGACCTAATGTGATAAAAAGCAAAGTCATGGGCAATGCAGGGGGGTGGGGTGCAAAGGACCGAAAGAGCCAGAAAAGCAAGGGGAGAAGAGGCAGTCGGCCGGCTCGTCTGTGATCCTAAAGCAAACATTCGGGTGGGGAATACGGAATGCCGAGTGGAAATAAAGCCCGCCGAGATGCCCACTCTGCCATCTCCCTGTGCCTCTCTGCCCTCCATCACCCCCATCCTTCTCCCGGAGGATCACCTCCGCGGGGAGGGCGCCACCGACGGCGCCCCCAACCCTCACCCTTCAGAGGAAAGCAGCGAAATGGGGCTGGAAAGGAGGACAGGGGCTGAGCCGGGGGGCGAGGGTCACGCCGGGCTCCGGGTGGAGACCCTGCGGCGGGTGGCCGCCCTGAGGACCCCGGGCGGCCCACGCGGAAGGTGAAGCGGCGGTCGGGGGGCAGCGCCCGGCCCCACCGCTGCCGGGAAGGCTCCGGCTACTCACGTTCTCCGTGTCCCGCTCGTTCACCGTCGGCAATGGCGTCCGGGCCGACATTTTGTGCGGGCGGCGGGGTCGGGCCGGGGTCTCGCGGGCCGGGCCGGGCCCGGGCTTGCTGTGGGCCCCGGGGGCGAGAGGCAGGGGTTGCGGCCGCTACGCGCGAAGCCGGGGCCGGGCCGGGGAGAGCGGCTCCCGCAGGCCGCGGGCGGTGCAACAAGCGGCCGCGGCGGGGGAACGGGGGGGACAGAGGACGCGGAGGAAGAGGAGGGGGAGCCGCTTCCCGCGGCGGCGCCGCCGGGGGGACGCGGGCCGGGGCGAGGGAGGGCTCCGGGCGAGGGCGGTTGCCCGGCGCGGGCCGGGCGGCGAGGCCGGCGGGACGCGACGCCGAGGCTGGGAGGCGGGGCGGGAGCCGGAGAGGGGCGGTGAGGGGGGGGCGGGGTCCGGGCCCCGCTAGGCTCTCCGGACCATGGCCGAAGGCGAAGCGGCGCCGCAAATCACTGCCTGGCTCGTCCCGCCGAGCGCGGCCGGGAGCCGGGAGCCGCGGCCCTGACAGCACCGCCCGCGCCGCGCCCCCACGCCCCGCCTCAGGTGAGCGGCGCCGCCCGGCCGAGCCGCAGCCACGCGCCCGGGGCCCAGCGCGGCGGCGCCCCCGCGCCGCCGGCGCGCCAGCCCAGACTCAGAGTCCCGCGCGGTCTCCGCCGCCGCCGCCGCCGCCGCGCCTGAACCGGGAGGTGCGGCCCGAGCCGGCTGCGCGAGGAGCGGCGGGCGCGGCACGCTGCGCCCAGAGGCACTTGGCGGCCGCCGCCGGGTGGGCGGGCGCCAGCCGAGGGGGGCCTCTCCATTCATTCCCTCATTAGGGATGCGGGGCCGCCTCCTCCTCCTCCTTCCGCGCTCCATCGCCCGTCTGTCCCCGTGTTTATTTTTGTTTCTCGCCCCCACCCGCGGAGTACGGTAGTCTTTCAGAGCTTCTGGTGGATTTAATTTTTGATTAGTGTTTGGGTTTTGCCGGGGCGGAGGGGGTGGGGAGGTGAGAGGGCGCTGATGCAATTGAGTGGTCCTTTTTTGTCCGTTTCATTGCGGGGGGGGGGTGGGGGAGAATGGGCATGATCCTACGCTGGATCCTATCTGCTATCTCGGGACTTCTCCTATTCTTAAATTCATCGCCTCCTTCGCCGTTCCCCAGCTTTCTCGGTTTCTGTCCTCCCCCGAGCCCTCTCGGTCCCCCTCCCCCGGGAGCCGTTGGGTTCAGGGTCACCCTAATAGTTGGGAAAGAGGGCATAAAAGCCCCCCTAAAAGCGCCAGCAGCCTCGGAGGCGGTGCTGCGGACTCTGCGATGGGCTCCGGCCAGACGGCTCGCCGATGTGCCGGGACAGGATGGCCTCCTAGGGAACTCGGCCGGCGGAAGAGGTCGCCAGGCGCCCACCGCGGCACCCCCGGAGTGGCTGAGACCCGGGAGTCAGGACGTCTACTCTGGCTGATCGTCACTTCCTGGGACGCAAGGAAGTGTCACTTAGGCGAGCTTGTTTAGGGAGGGCGGAGAGCTGGCTCTGATTTGTCCTGTCCCACCTCCTCCAGGTGGTTTTATCACCCTGCCACCCACCTGCCACGTCTTACATCCTGCAGACCCACCTCTGTAACGCGTTACCCAGGGCCCATTAGCCCCTAAAAAGCAATGCTGCTTCTATCTAATTTGAAAGCTTACATTTTGCACACTCAGCCTCTAGGACAAAAACCTTACCATTTCCCTATTCCTCGTCTTTCCAGTATGTCTTTTTCACATTCTTTCATGACTGGAAGATAAAAGGAGCAGGAGATAGAAGGGGATAAATCCAGTTTTTTGAGCTACTTTCTCAAACCCAATGGGAATCTTAAGATGATGGGAAATCCCTCCTTTCTCCTGAAGTTCATCCATTTGCACCAGATGGTTTTTACCCTGACTCATTAAAGGTTGTTTCTGAAAACTTAACGCTTCACCCTTAAAACATGGTACAAAAGACTTAAAAATACCAGGCACGGAGGTCCTCTGAGGAAAAAAATCTCACCCAGCATATAAATTTGCTTCTAGACCATCATCTATGTATTTATTTCTTTAACATTTTATTTGTAGACACATCTCAATTTCACAAAGCCAGTAAAAAAGTCACAAGATCCCTTAGGTGTTCATCACCATTCCTCTAACAGAATTCAGGCTTCAGAACTACAAGGCTGCATACTAAAAAATGGTGTGCAATTGGGAATGCCAAGCTTTCTCAGTCCTTCTGCAGAGGTCCTGAATCATCAAGATGTACTGAAGTTGCCAAAATAGAAGCTTGTACTTTTCTGATCAACTACAGGCACTGCTACAATCCACGGTGCAGCCACTCAAGAGTACCTTATGTGGCAATAGTACCCTGTTACTGCTACTGCTAAGTCACTTCAGTCATGGCCGACTCTGTGCGACCCCATAGACCTGTTAACATGAGAGGAAACAAGCATCTGTGAAAGTGTGTTCAACCCCATTGGACTATGAATCAGTCCTTGAACTGGTAGCTTGGATGTTGTTTTTTCAGTGTCCACTCACATGTTATCTATCCGTGTGGTGACCCAGACAGGCATATTTCTTCCCATTTTACAAAATTCCACTCAACTGGCTTATTCAAAATCATGGATGCACCAGGTTAATGGTGTACAGAAAAAAAGATAACTGGAATATATGGTACAGTTCAATCTTGCAGTGGTCAAAAGATCAACAGCCCTCCCCTGACCCTATAAGGTCATTATACGTCTGAGATATGATACGTCTGGCCTAATAGCTTCTAAAATTTTGACGTACACATTCAAAGTCTTGGGTAATATTCCATTGTATGTATATGCTACATCTTCCTTCCAATGGACTATTACTCAGCCATAAAAAGGAATGAGATTGAGCCATTCATAGAGACATGGATGAACCTGGAGTCTGTCATACAGAGTGAAGTAAGTCAGAAAGAGAAAAACAAATATCGTGTATTAATGCATGCATGTGGAATCTGGGAAAATGGTGCAGATGAACCTAGGCGCAGGAATGGAGATGCAGATATGGAGAACAGACGTGTGAACAAGGGTGGGGGGATGAATTGGGAGACTGGGATGGACATACGTGCATTTCTGTGTGTGCTGCTTAGTGGGAACATGCTGTATGGTGCAGGGAACTCAGCTTGGTGCTGGGTAATGACCTAGGGGGGTGGGATGGAGAGAGGGAGGTTCAAGAGGAAAGGGATATATGTATATATGTGGCTGATTCACTTCGTTGTACAGCAGAAATTAACACAACAGTGTAAACAACTATACTTCAATAAAAATTTTTTACATTAAAAAACTTTTAAAAGTCTTCAGTAAATCCCTTAGCTATATTTGCTACACTGTGCTCACATGTTGAAACTTACTGAATATTACATACTATAATGAGGGATACTTATTTTTTTTAATCAACCCATAAAGGTGGATGTATAGCAATGGAGCTATATTCAAAGACAGTTGTTACTAGATGGATAAATCAAATCTGTAATTATGGTTAACAAAATAGACTAGAAACAACTCTATCCAAAAATGGCATTCAAACAATCCTATTCATACCCACAATTTTAGGCTTGGTACATAAATTTCACTTTACTTGGGTTAGAAAAAAGTCATTGTGTCTTTTAAAAGACATCACTTTCCTGACAAAAGTCTGTATAGTCAAAGCTATGGTTTTTCCAATAGTCATGTACAGATGTGAGAATTGGACCATAAAGAAAGCTGAGCACCATAGAACTGATGTTTTTGAACTGTGGTGCTGGAGAAGACTCTTGAGAGTCCCTTGGACTGCAAGGAGATCAAACCAGTCAATCCTAAAGGAAATCAGTCCTGAATATTCATTGAAAGAAGTGATGCTGAAGCTGAAGCTCCAATACTTTGGCCACCTGATGCAAAGAACCGACTCATTGGAAAAGACCCTGATGCCGGGACAGATTGAAGGCAGGAGGAGAGGGGATGACAGAGGTTGGATGACATCACTAACTCAATGGACATGAGTTTGAGGAAACTCCCAGTGATAGTGTTGGACAGAGAAGCCTGGTGTGCTGCAGTCCATGGGGTCACAAAGAGTTGGTCATGACTTAGTGACTGAAAAACAACTACAAAATTGAGTGTGTACTACAATGTGAGCTCACCCCTCCTTAGAATGGCATGAGGCAGTACTGTGATTGAATGAAAACTGTTTAGCCATAGTCCTTAATAGTGAGACTGCTCATAAGCAAATTTTTGTGTGTCACATGTATAGCTTCTTGTGCTAGTGACTATGAAGAAATAACCAAAGGAATATCTTAAGGCTTTTAGTAATTTTCCTTAGGATTATTAACTAAATGGAGCATGTTTAATGTAGAGATTTCTAACCTCTAAGGTGTTAGGATAATACAGGTTTCAGAAAAAAATTGAAACAATGCAAAGACAGAAGAAAAATTTAAAATATATATGAGGTGCTAAACCCATACTGAAATGTGCTGAATGAGCACTGTCTTCCAGCAGCTCTATGGAGCAGAATTCTCTAGAACTACACTGTTGTATACAGCAGGTACTAACTACAGGCAGCTACTGAGCTCTTGACTGGTTGCCCCTGTGACTGAGGAACTAACTTTTTCATTTGATATCACTTCAAATCATTTGAAAACTGATATTTGAATCAGTTATTGGAAAATTTTAAATTATGTTGGGTAAAACTTGGGTAAATGAATCTATCTTTGCAACTATAGATATTCTTAAATCTAAATACAGATTTAGATAAATTTAGAAAATTTATCATCTGGATTGAGATGTGCTCTGAATATAAAATGCATGCTGATTTTTAAATACTTAGGGGAAAAAGTGTAAGGTATCACTTTAATAGATTTTATATTGATTATATATCAAAATCATAATATATTGACATGGGTTAAATAAAATACATTATTAAAATTAATTTCAGCTGTTTCTTTTTACTTTTTCAAATGTGGATACTGAAAAACATAAAATTATGTATGTGACTTAAATCATATTGGTCAGCATTTCTCCATAAAGTAAAAAATGAGAATAAAGAGATTTAATTGCTGAAGAATCAAAGGCCTTGATTAGAAGTTGTTAATAATTTGTTCTTTGACTCAACAAACACTTATTAAGTGCTGCTCTACCACATGCCAAGCATTGAACTGCTCAAAGGATGTATTCTTCAACTAATAGTTACTGGCAGTTAGCATTATAATATTCTTTTTACAGAGCTAAATAAAAAACATGGTGAATTCATACAAATGTTCACAGATAATAGTCATTTATGACCAATTTATCAAATGTGACAGATTCAGCAGAACTTATAACAAATTCAGAAAACTGTACATTTTTTATCATGTGCTTTAAATGTATCCAGTGTCTGATAGACTTGACCAGTCAATCAATAACTGTTTGTTGAGGGCATACTTTGTTTCAATAGGCTACAAAGCTGTCTCCAATCTCTCATTTAACCCACAACAAGGAAACTACAAGATGGGAGGTTTTGTAAAGCACCCAAGAGTTATCCCAGCTAAAGAGAAACATAGTTAGTTCCTTTCATAAAATAAACTGGATCCTGATTGCTCTCCTATGGTTAACAAGGTAAGTTTTTACTGCATGTCAACAATCACGACTCAAAATGGTGAATCACTGAAATGGAAAAGGGTCTCAAAAGATATATTTTATCTTATAAACTGTCTTTGTTATTTAGGTTGGGCCACTCTGCACATTGCAAACACAATTACTGTCAAGGTGACATTTACTCTCCTTCCGCTCCCCCCAAGGACTCTAGGCTCAGCAATATTTCACTGTTTGGAATTCCCCACATGTGGCATATTGCTTTATTCCTCTGCACCTTTGTCATCTGTTCTCGCTTTTTGGAATATTCTCCCCTCTTTTCTGCCTGATGGAATTCAAGTTGAATTTTAAAAACCATCTTTTGGAAGGCTTCCCTGACATACTTACTCCTCCCCATACCACAGAGTTAATTAATCTCCCCCAGGCCCACTATCTCCGGGCTTCCCTGGTGGCTCAGATGGTAAAGAATCTGCCTGCAATGCAGGAGACTTGGGCTTGATTCCTGGGTCAGGAAGATCCCCTGGAGAAGGGAATGGCAACCCACTCCAGTATTCTTGCCTGGAGAATCCCATGGACAGAGGAGCCTGGCAGCCTACAGTCCATGGGTCGCAAAGAGTCGGACATGACCGAGTGTCACCCACTGTCTATACCTTGCCCAGTCTTCTACTGTTGGTCCGTTTGAGCTGTGTGTACCTGACTGGTCCCCCAACCAACTGTGAGCTGAGTCAAGGAGGGGAAAATGTCCTATTTAACTTTTCACCCAACGCCTAGCAGCAGTACCTAGAAATTAGCAGATACTCAATTTCCTAAATGACTTTTCCTGAGTTGTCTCCTGTTGTAAATTTTCCAGAACTTCCACATTCTTCTGAGTTTCTTTTTTTTTTTTAATTTTATTTTTAAACTTTACAATATTGTATTGGTTTTGCCAAACATCGAAATGAATCCACCACAGGTATACATGCATTACATGGAAATGAAAAGATGTTACAGCAGAATGGTTCAAGTTTACAACCAGGGACTTCAGGGATACCCAAGAGTTCACACAGTATACAAAATATCTTCCTAAATAAATGTTACTGATTGCATAGCAAAGAGACTGTTCTATCTCCTGTAGAGCAGTTGCTTAATGCAGTGCTGCTCATTTTACTATTTTGTGATTTTACTGTAATCATTCATTTTTATCCATACAGAAGAGTTACTGCTCACTGATATTTCAATAAAACAGTCTTTTAAATGAGTATCTTCATAAACCAAGGTGTACTAACAGTAAGTCTTAGGAGGAAGTACTTACAGGTAGGCTGAAAAATTAAAAGTGGAATCACACAATGACGGAGTGCTGAAAGCAATAAAGCTGGCAAATCAACTCCAGGGAGGAGTCATCAGCGATCAGGTGGCTCTTTCTAAGCAAAAACAGCAGACTGAGCACCGCAGCATCACTTGGCAGTGCAAATTGGAAGAGCAAAATGACTACTGGAGATGAGTGATGCATGCGTCTTTAGCAACATCAAAAAAAAAAAAACAAAAAAACCACAGATGAAAATCAGCCTTAATAGCATCATCTTCAAGTACAGGGACATTGGTTATGTATAGACTCATACAAGTGTGGATACACCCACACTATTGTACTTCTCAAACTGTAGTTTTGTAATGTCACATAGGAAGCTAAACAATCTTTCAAAGTCTTATGGTAGCCACCCAAAAACAAGAGTTTGGTCATCTTTCACTTGGCCTTTACAACTACAAACTGACACATAATGTAATTCAACATCCATTTAAGCAACCTGTAATTTGATTAGCTGACTTCATGGATAGTACACTGGATGAATGGTTCCTTTAAATTCTTATACTTATTTTCTGAGTATAAAAATATCAGTTTTGTAGCTTCTTTCCATAAACTCTACTTAATTTACTCAATCCCTTCAAACTGTTTTTGCCATATTAAATGTTACGTTACTTACACTTTGATGATTTTCTTTCCTTCCTACTTAAATATGGACACCACTTGTTACTTCGCTTTTCTTTCATTCATTCATTCATTCGTTAAAAATATTGAGCCCTGCTAACGCCAGGCACTATATTAACCTCTTCAGAAAGAGCAGTAGATAAAATAGACAAAAGACCCCATCCACAGGAAGTTAACATTTGGCTAGGCACTTTCAGTGTCTAGACAGTTCAAAAGCAGAGGCTTCCATAAACAAATACCATTTTCTGAAACTATGCATTGGTTATTTTGCGCTTTTAACAAACATAAGCTCCCAGGTCTAATTTATTTTTTTAAGTAATGAATTTCAGTAGTTAGATCTTTTCTTCAATCCAAAGGTAATTGCTTTCTCTCTTAATACTTTGGCCTTTCTCCAGTAAGCTTTTGTATAAACGGCTTCAACTGGTTCCACGAGTAGCGTGGGTACTTTAAAATCATAATAAAGATGCTTTCATGACCAGGTGGCTTGTATTTGATCCACATTTTGTAATGCTATCCTTTATTATCTTGACACCAGCATATTTACCACATTTCATCATTAGGGACTGCTTTATCTTCAATCACTGGTAGTTTTTTTTTTTTTTTTTCCTTTTTCTATTAGCCCCAGATAAACTGTCAGTATTTTAGTTCAGCAAGAATCATATAATAGACAGGAATCTGCATTTATAACCATTTTAGCAACATTTTTTTCAGATAAAGAAATGGTTTTGGAAATTTCCTGTCAGTCCTAAGAAAAAAAGCCCCACTACTCATTTTAATGGAAAATTCTATTTTCCTATGCAGCTCTTACAGTAATGATGATAAGGAGGCTCTGTGGGTGTTTTTTTCCAGTGCCTAGAATATGGGGATAACTCAACAGTGATTGGAGAAATGAATCATCAGTTTTATAACTTCTCTGAATTTAAACATATGTTTCCAGATCCTAGATTTCTTTCAGACAACCTTGGTATATTGCCACTCATACATGAAGGAACCAATTTAGGTTTCCCTCAATTTTTTCAAACTATCTCTTCACAGTCACCCCTTAGGCCCTTCCACTGCTTAATAGGTCAGTTGCCAAGGATCCAGATGAAATTTTCCCACTCTTTGCCAGTCTCTTTCTTTTCTAGTTCTAAAACAAGTATCCGAATTCCTAAAGTTAGAAATGCCTCTTTTTAAAGGCATCACAGCCATGAAATATGCATCTTAGAAGACTACCATGGCTAGAATCCAAGTTTACTTTTATGTGAAAAAAATGTATTTCCTTTGTAATATTTTCAGTTGTTCTTGCTGCCTCCTTATCTCATATTAAATCTTAATTCCACCTTAACACCATGCTACAAATCCATTGCACATTACCGAGTGTTTAATGTCTACTATGTGCTCTGTGCTATACATGCTAAGAGGAGATATACCAAAGTCTGACACTGACATGTTAAAAATAATTTTTACATGAATATAGCAAGGCTTACGTAGCATCATAAGTTGAGTTGAGCATTCCAGGTTGTCACTCTGAAGAAGTCTGTAGTGCTGTGATGTCACACATTAGGAAGCCCTCTTTTGTAATTGCCTCTGGAGCCTGTGACACAAGCTATTGTATATTCTCAGTGGTGGTAAGTCGTCGTCTTTCAAGGGTTTATTTTAATGAAGAGTCATTCAGAACAAACTCCATGGCATAGTATGGGTGATTCAATTGCATAATCTCACATTTGATCAAATATTAGAAATGTAATATTTGCAAAATATTTCTTGTAGTCTTCAAGCTGGATCATGTTTCAAAGAAGTGTTTAAAGAGTTGAAAGATAACAGCCTCTTTGGAATAAGTATAGAACCTTTAAAAGTGACTATTTTAAGACATGTTCTCATTGTTTTATCATTGTTTTCAGAATCACTTCTGCTTGTGGTTATGTGGCTCATAAAGTTAAGGAACATGAACACCTGATAGAATGATGTGAGAAGTTGAATAACAAATACTGTGTTAATTGCTAAGTGCCCAATGGGTATGAGAGGCAGTGTTTACAGATGGCCAAGAAACATATGAAAAGGTACTCAGCACCACTAACTATCAGGGAAATGCACATCAAAATCACAAGATATCACCTCACACCTGTTAGGATGATCATTATCAAAAGACAAGAAATCACAAGTGCTGGTGAGGATATGGAGAAGAGGGAACCCTGTGCACTGTTGGTGGGAAAGTAAATTTGGCGACTATTATGGAAAACAGTATGAAGATACCCCATAAAATCAAAAACAGAACTACCGCATGATCCAGCAATTTCACTTCTATATATATATCAGGAGAAAGTGAAAACACTAATTGACATATATATATGTGTGTGTGTGTGTGTATATAATACACTGAAATGAAGTGAAGTGAATTTGCTCAGTCGTGTCCAACTCTGCGACCCTGTGGACTGTAGCCTACCAGGCTCCTCAGTCCATGGAATTTTCCAGGCAAGAGTATTGGAGTGGGTTGCCATTTCCTTCTCCAGGAGATCTTCCCGACCCAGGGATGGAACCCAGGTCTCCCGCATTGCGGGCATATGCTTTACCATCTGAGCCACCAGGGAAGCCAATATAATATGCTGCTGCTGCTGCTGCTCCTCCTCCTCCTCCTCCTCCTCCTCCTCCTCCTCCTGCTCCTGCTGCTAAGTCGCTTCAGTCGTGTCCGACTCTGCGCGACCCCCCGTCTCTGGGATTTTCCAGGCAAGAACACTGGAGTGGGTTGCCATTTCCTTCTCCAATGCATAAAAGTGAGAAGTGAAAGTGAAGTTGCTCAGTCGTGTCCTACTCTTAGCGACCCCATGGACTGCAGCCCACCAGGCTCCTCTGTCCATGGGATTTTCCAGGCAAGAGTACTGGAGTGGGGTGCCATTGCCTTCTAGGAATGTAATACACTACCATGTGTAAAATAGATAGATTGTGGAAGCTGCTATAAAGCACAGGAAGCTCAACTTAGTGCTCTGTGATGACCTAGAAGGGTGGGGTGGGTTGGGAGGGAGGTCCAAAAGAGAAGGGATATATGTATACATATAGCTGATTTACTTAATTGTATAGCAGAAACTAATACAACATTGTAAAGCAGTTATATTTGAATAAAAAATATATGTACCCCCATATTTATTGCAGCAGTATTTACAATAGCCAAAACATGAAAACAATCTAAGTGTCCACCGATGGATGAATGGATAAAGAAACTGTGGGAATATATATATGTATAAAATGCAATATTATCCAGCCATTAAAAAGAATGGAAACTTGCCATTTGCAATAACATGAACGGAC
This sequence comes from Bubalus kerabau, assembly GCF_029407905.1. Lineage (NCBI taxonomy): Eukaryota > Metazoa > Chordata > Mammalia > Artiodactyla > Bovidae > Bubalus > Bubalus kerabau. The sequence continues at coordinate 78,002,510 of NC_073628.1, read as the reverse complement.
CTTGAGGGCATTATGTTACGTGAAAAAAGTCAGAGAAAGACAAATATCATATGATCTCACTTACATGTGAAATCTTAAAAAAGAAAAAACTTCACATACACAGAGAACAGATTGATTGTTGCCAGAGGCGAGGGGTGACAGAGGGCAAAGTAGATAAAAGTGGTCAAAAGTTACAAACTCCCAGCTCCCAGCTAAAACTAAATAAGTCATGGGAAAGTAAGTATAGCATGGTGACTGTAGTCAATAATACTACATTAATAATATGATAATCACATATATCCTAGTTACTAAAAGAGTAGATCTTAAAAATTTTTTGTAACTCTGTAAAGTGATAGATGTTAATGAGATTTATTGTGGTTATCATTTCTCAATGTATACAAATATCATATTATTATGGTATATACCTGAAACTAATATTATATGTCAACTATATCTCAATAAAAATAGAATAAGCCAATGTTTTTGTGTATTTTCTAAACTTGTTTCTTTGCATTATCTCATGTAATCCACACTGAAAGTCTGATAAGCAGACAAAAATTCTTAGTTTATTCCCCAAAGGAGAAACCAAGTCTCCAAAGGTGAAATGACTGCCTGGTAGCACACATTTCACAACAAACATCTGAAAACCTGGATCCTCCAGCCCCAAATCAAGGCCTCTTTTCATTCATTTCTGAGTCTCTTGCTTGTACACCCAGGCATCTACCTGAGGATTGCTGACTCCCACACCCATCTCCCTCATTTCCCTTCCGTTATACTTACCCTAAAAACCACTGTTAGCCTCCTGAAAATGAGAACATCAGTGCAGCTGAGACATGGAGGTTCGTGTTAGGGACAGGAATATATGTGAATAGCTGAGTTTACCTTCTTACACATAAAGTAAAAGCAAGTCTGGCCCTACAGGCAGGATCCAGGCCAAAACTGTATTATGTAGCTTCTTTGATGTTCTTATATGGATATCAGATTAGAATGAAAACCAAGAGCAAACAAGAATCAGGAAAGAAATAATGAAAAGATGTAACTTACAGCCTGGAGAGTATGTGTTTGTGTATGAGGGGGTGTGATTATGGAAAGGACAGTTCAGTTCGATTCAGTCTCTCAATCATGTCCAGCTCTTTGCGACCCCATGGACTGCAGCACAACAGGCTTCACTGTCCATCACCAACTCCCGGAACCTTCTCAAACTCATCTCCATCGAGCTGGCGATGCCATCCAATCATCTCATCTTCTGTTGTCCCCTTCTCCTCCTGCCTTCAATCTTTTTCAGCATCAGGGTCTTTTCTAATGAGTCAGCTCTTCACATCAGATGGCCAAAGTATTGGAGTTTCAGCTTCAGCATCAGTCCTTCCAATGAATATTCAGGAGTAATTTCCATTGGTCTTCCCTTGTGGCTCAGTTGGTAAAGAATCCACCTGCAACTCAGGATACCTGGGTTTGATCCCTGGGTTGGGAAGATCCCTTGGAGAAGGGAAAGGCTACCCAATTCAGTATTCTGGCCCGGAGAATTCCATGGACTGTATAGGCTGAGGGATCACAAACAATCAAACACAACTGAGTGACTTTCACTCACTCCTTCAGGATTGGCTATTTTTATCTCCTTGCAGTCCAAGGGACTCTCAAGAGTCTTCTCCAACACCACAGTTCAAAAGCATCAATTCTTCATCACTCAGCTTTCTTGATAGTCCAACTCTCACATCCATACATGACCACTGGAAAAACCATAGCCTTGACTAGATGGACTTTCGTCAGCAAAGTAATATCTCTGCTTTGTAATATGCTGTCTAGGTTGGTCATAGCTTTTCTTCCAAGGAGCATACATCTTTTAATTTCATGGCTGCAGTCACCATCTGCAGTGATTTTGGAGTCCAAGAAAATAAAGTCTGTCATTCTTTCCCCATCTATTTGCCATGAAGTGATGGGATGGGAGGCCATGATCTTAGTTTTTTAATGTTGAATTTTAAGCCTATGTGTAGAGATGGAGACAGAGGAGTTGCCTGGGCGAGGGTTGTGAGAGAGCTTGTGGACTAATTATATAGTTAAAGGCATTAGATTTTTTTTAAATTTTATTTTATCTCAGAGTATACTTGATTTACAATATTGTGTTAGTTTCAGGTGTACAGTAAAGTGATTCAGTTATACGAACCCAAGTGTTCTGCATTGCAGGCAGATTCTTCACTATCTGAACCACCAGGGAAGCTGTATACATATACATATAACCATTCTTTTTCAGATTCTTTTCCCATATAGGTTATTACAGAATATCAAGTAGAGTTCCCTGTGCTATACAGTAGGTCTTTGTTGATTATATTGTTGATTTATCTATTTTATACATAGTAGTCTATATATAGTAGTATGTGCTGTGCTGTGCTTAGTCACTCAGTTGTGTCTAACTCTGCAACCTCATGGGTTGTAGCCTGCCAGGCTCCTCTGTCCATGGGGATTCTCCAGGAAAGAATACTGGAGTGTGTTGCCATGTCCTCCTCCAGGGGATTTTCCCAACCTAGGAATCAAACCAGGTCTCCTGCATTGCAGGCGGATTCTTTACCAGCTGAGCTACCAGGGAAACCCAGCGGTGTGTATATGTTAATCCAAAACTCCTAATTTATCCTCCCCCACCATCTTTCTGCTTTGGTAACTGTAAGTTTATTTTCAAAGCCTGTGAGATCTTTACTGTCAGTGGGAGTAGGCAACTATCAAGCGTAAATAACTCCAAGTGTATTCAATTGGTACACACTTATGAATAGACAGGCTCCCACAGGGCAAAGGTTGTGGATATGAACTCCTGTCTAGCAGTTACAGTAGGTGGATGTTTGAGAAAATGTCTGGAACTGGTACAATGAAGAAAGGGCAGGCGTTATAGAATATGTCAGACTCCACCCTGCCTGTCCACTCTCAGAAGACTGAGGAAACTTTCAGTCCTCTTTGTCAATTGAACTAAAAGATATAAATTGCCAGAAGTACGAATAACAATAACTTTCATGTAGGCTGGGCTGGCTTTGCGGGCACACAATCCATGCAGTCACACAGGGCCCTACTCATGAGGACCTGGGCTTGAACCTGAGCTTAAGTTAATCCATTGCTCCCACCACCTTGAAATTCTGAATAATTTTTAAATGAGGGACTTGCCCTGAGCCCACAATTCATGCAGCCAGTCCTTCTTGCCAAATTCTTTTGAGGATTAAGCAAATTAATACACGTAAGATACATTAAATAGTTCTAAACACCATAACTGCCTCTCAGTAATGTTATTTATTGTTTCTTCTTCCTCTTCTTTTAATTGAATGAAAGACTCTTTAAATTCTATAGTGCTTTACATTATTATCATTATTATTATTATTAATTACTATTATTAGCTATGCTCCTGGAATACGGGGAAACCAGGCAATGACCTCAGTCCAGCAAGTGTCACTAAATTCATAACCACCTGCCTCAAAGGATAAGCCATAAATGGAAATCTGGGTGTGTCCTAATGCCAGTGTCAGACTAAATGACCATCTATCCAGCCCAGGAGAGTAAATGTGGGCCATTTCTAGTAAGCAAACCACAACAGCAACATAACAACCAGCCATCAGGAAGTGAGAGCTCCCATCGTGTGCCTTCTATACTAGAATCTGCAGAAATAGAAGGCTCCTATTATTTAACAACCTACTGAACACCCGGCAGTTTCCATTTATTGTTTTGTTTAATCTCCACAGGAGCCCTATGGGACTTGTCCAGAGTCATGCACGCCGTTATAGAATATGTCAGACTCCACTGTGCCCAGATGCCAGCAGAAGGAATTGTCCCTACTCTCAAGGAGCTCATGCTCGAGTCAGTTAGACCAAGACCCCTGCTCTCATCTCCACTCACCCTGATCTACCACCAGGATCTGAACACATACACACACCACAAAATCAAAAGCAACTATAAAGGAAAATAACTGCATAGGAAGATAGTACGCAAGGCACGTGTTAGGGCCATGAGGAAACAGCTAAGTGGGTCAGAGTTACATGGGGCTCATTAAAAATGTCTTTCTGGGGAGCAGAGCTTTAAGCTGCATTTTAAAAGACAAAAAGACCAATATACGAGAAGAGGTGTGAATCAGGCATTCTGTGAAGAGCAAGTGATGGGCAACAGCACGGAGACAAGAATGAGCATGCTGGGGACAGGAGATGACAAGCAGATTTGTTGGATAGCCACAGAGTTTTCAGCAGTCCGGAAAAATCATTCATGTGCAAAAATATTTAAGGACTCAACTCTGTGTGCTTATACGTGAAAGTCAGTCTTTCCCTGAATAGAACCATGAGCTTCTACTGAGCCAGCTTTAAAATAATGCTGGGAACCATCGCTTGCTCTTTTTAATTCCTTAACAGTTTTGTCCCGGGGGGACCGTTCAATCCTCCTTGTCTTTGGGCTGCTCTGAATTCTAACAGAACTCACTCCCTTGGGTCTATTAGACCCAAAAATAGAAATATCACAAAACTCTCTCTTTCCCTGAGTAAATACAATTTCAATTTAAAATTGAAATGTATTATTGTGTGTTTTCTGACATTCTTTCCCCAAATAAGACCACAACTATTTGGACTGCAAGACTATTTTGCAGTTTGACATGTGGAAACTCATTTCACTAAGATAGCTTCATGCATTACTGAAGAAATGTTTGCTTTGCTCTGCTGCCTGTTATTTTTATAGACCATTTCTTCGTGATAGCAAGAACGTTAAATGATAAACAATGCATGAACAGTGTCCTGACTCCCCAGAATCTCCTCTGGGGAAAAAGCAGGGTCTAGATGTTAAGCCAGACCAGATGGATGGAATGGTCGGAACTCTCGGTCTGACTTCTGGTTTCAGGTGCCACACTGAATGTATGATCCTGTTCAGTCACACAGATAATGTAACTGTGTAGTGCTTGTTCCCTGGCTCTCAGTTTTGCTACCTATTAAATGGAGAGAGCCATTTTCACTTCATAATAAATGCTTCTAAAATATCTTCAAAGCCCTAGTGAGGTACAATAGAAAAATCACACACACACACCCAAACATGCACACATAGGCTTTAAAGTACTCACTCCCTTCTATTTATGGTAAAAATTCAAAATCTCCATGACGTCATGTTCCAAGAATAGAGCACTCCTCATCCACCTCAGCCCTCTCAGATGACGACCAAAGTGCCACTGGAAATCATATTCATGGAGACAAGGCCCGGTTCTGAGGGAGGTGTTCACTGCTCTGGTCTTTGCATCATTCTTCTAGGCTTCTGAACTCGTGTCTTATTGCTCTAGAGCAGTGCTTTTCAAAAGAATTACACTCAAGGGCCAGGTTTCCCTCTCCCCCCGTTGTAGCCACGCATTCTGGAAAACAAACTCACTCAGAAGGACGATGCAGACAGTGGGGTGCAGTTTATTACACCGGGGGGCCCGAGGCAGAGTCTCCTCTTAGCCAAGGACCCCAAACAGTTTTTGTGAAAACCTTATATACCCTAAGTGTAAGTGCCCAAACCCACCTCCCCCAATTCCCTGAAACTAGTCTGAACAAAGGAGAAAGAAAGATACAATCAAAGTTAACCCGTGATTCATAGGCCTTAAGCCTAGGAAGTTAACAGTGGACAATTATCAATAGGCCTGTGGTCACACCCCAATAAGCTTAATAGAATGTATGATTCTATTCGGTTACACAGATAACTAGGGTATTTTTTTGGCAACGGAGAGCCCTAGGGTTCTTCCTTCCAGGGGCCTGGTTTTCCAGTTGGTATGTCATTTCCATAGATACTGGGCATACAGCTCGAAGTCCACAGTCCGGCCCAAGATGGAGTCCTGCTTTCAAGATAGGACCTATTCTGTTTCCTCCTTCATCCCAATTTCAAATCTGTCCCAGCTGGCACTTTTGTAAAAATACATGTTATTCATATAAATACTAATATTTTAAAATTAGACACACACAATAAAAGGTTAAATATTATTAGACCCCACAGACATAAAATCACTGTAAAATTCTAGATGTTTCTAAGCATTCTCAACATGTACTTAGTGTGTTGCTGAGAGACGATGAACACTTCTGGATGTGGCACTGGTGAAGGGAACGACTGTGTTTTGAGGAGCACTGCTCTAAAGCACCCTCCTGAGAACTCAAATATTGCCTGCCATATCAGTAAATAAAGAGTGTTGTGGCCATCAAGCCATCACATTGCAGCTGGCCCTCTGCCCTGAGGGAACTCAGGATGGAAGCAGGATTTGCCCCCCCACCTGGCAGTCAGCCATGGCAGCCACCTCCCAACAGTGTACCCAGAGGAGCCTCAGGATGAGAAAACACAGGATCCCGGCTGCTCCATAGCTGAGCATAGCTCATAGCTCATAGCATAGCTCATAGCATAGCTCATATGCTCCATAGCATATCAAACGAAAGATTTCAGTGAGTCCAGACTTTGTATCTTCCAGTATGTAGAAAAGTGCTAAATTCTTTTAACTTGAATTATCAGGTTTTATTAACAGTAATCCTTTGCTGCACTGACTACCTGGTCTTTCACTGCAGAAACTTCTATATATCCCAACATCCCTCCTTGCCTCTTTAGAATAGCTTTCTCAGCATTATCTGAGATGCTGTGTCCTGGGCTTGAAGTCCTCATAAAGTGCACCATATAGAACATAACTCTCAACTTTTAGGTTGTGCTTTTTTTTTTTTTCAGTTGGCACACCCCAAACTCTCTTTCCTCTACTCTCTCCTGTGCCCTCCCAGAAACTCTTCTTAAAACTGAAGCATGACTATGCACAGAGGAGTTTTCAGTGCTGGGAGGCAGAGCATCTTCTCAGCTTTTGTCTCCATTTCAAGTGCAGAGATACATCTGAGTCATTCCTTAATTAAACAGCTATTACCGAGTCCAAGCTCACTCTGCTTGCTGCACAAGAGGCCAATAAATCCGAGGGACAAGGTGTTGAGGCAAGGAATATGACATTATTCATAAAGCCAGCTGACTGAGACTAATGTCTCAAATTAACTCTCTTCCCAGGATCTGGATGCCAGGTTCTTTTATGGATCAGAGATTGGGGAGGTGAGGAAACAAAGTAAAAACTCATTTAATCTTGCAAGTATCTCCTAGAATGGCAAGCATCATACAAGGAATGTGTTCATTTCTTCCTTCTTGCCATCTACAGCAGAACAGTGTTCTGAACAAAAGCACTTTAGCTTAACGGTCAGGCAGAGGGGCTGGATTCTCTGAGGCAGGCCTTTATGTGTGATTATAATAACAAAAGTGGACAAAGAAAAAGATCAAGCATGGAAGAGTAAAAATTGACTCTTCTTTATTACATAGCCTTCTTGGAAAGAAAGCTAAATATTCTAGGCTTGCCCAAACAACTCCAAAGTCACATACCATTTCTGGGCTACCTTGGGGATTCCTGAGACATGCCATGAAGGTGCTTAGTCACAGTCTAAAGCTAGATCTTTCACGTCCTAATTCCTGACCCAGAGCCAGAGCGGCCCAAGAGAGTCAGGCTCTGAAGAAGTCCTCCTCCTTCCTACGCTTTGTATTAATGACCTCTGCCACCTTTGGTGGGCTTCCCTAGTGGCTCAGATGGTACAGTGTCTGCCTACAGTGTGGGAGACCTGGGTTCGATCCCTGAGTCAGGAAGATCCTCTGGAGAAGGAAATGGCAACCCACTCCAGTACTCTTGCCTGGAATATCCCATGGATGGAGGAGCGTAATAGGCTACAGTCCATGGGGTCGCAAAGAGTCGGACACGACTGAGTGACTTCACTTTACTTTCGCTTTCCTCATAGCTCAGCTGTTACAAAATCCACCTGCAATGCAGCAGACCCTGGTTCGATTCCTGGGTTGGGAAGATCCACTGGAGAAGGGATAGACTACCCACTTCAGTATTCTTGGGCTTCCCTTGTGGCTCAGCTGGAAAAGAATGCGCCTGCAATGCGGGAGACCTGGGTTTGATCCCTGGGTTGGGAAGACCACCTGGAGAAGGGAACAGCTACCCACTCCAGTATTCTGGCCTTTGGTAATGACCTCTTCTCCAAAAAAAAAAAAAAAAAATTAGATTTTTTTCCCATCAGCCATTCTTATCCTCTGGCAGCATTTTTCTCTAATGACCACATTCCTGTGATATCAGATAATCATAAAAAAAAAAGAACTGCCAATGGGTATCAGTCTTTATGACTGTAAGATGAAAAGACCAAGCCCTCCCCACCATGACATCATGACAGGAGGTTGCCCACTCTTTACTCTTGCTTCTGATAGAGTTGCAATTAAATGAACGGTTGTTTATCTAGAGTTCTGAGACAGAGGAAGATCCAAAAACTCCCTGAAAAGATATGAGAAAGTATGTGTGCTTGTGACTTTTTCTATAAGATGAAGCCTTCGTGTTGATCAGATTACAAGAGTTGCATTTAAAAAAGTTAAAACCTCTAACTTAAGCAATCATAAATGATTTTCTACAGTATTAACCTCAAGCCTTATATAATATTTCCTCTCCATCTAGACACGGTATTTTCCAAAGTACAAGTTGTGATCTGTACTATGAATCACTATGGACATTAAAAAATGAATTAAAATGAATGAAATAATCACCAGTCATAATCATCACCAGCCTCACATGTATTCAGGATCTGTACTATTTCATGACACTTTTATCATGTATGTGTATGAGATCTTGTAAAATATATTTCTTACACGGTAGGGCCAAAATGGGTTGAAAGTTGCAGATGTAGAGATTTAGTCCTCAGACTTGCATATATATAAGAATCACCTGGGCAGTGACTTAAAATGCATATTCCCAGACCCTTTCCACACAAGACCTGCTTACTAGAAATCTGCTGGTGACCTTAATAGAGGTAGGTTATGAGCTTACAGTAACTATTACAATGCTGATATGAGTTGATTGGAAATTCCTTAGGGTGATTTGTTCTATAGTTAGGTGGTTTGAAAGAAGAACCATAGTGTATATGCTGCTGCTGCTGCTGCTAAATCGCTTCAGTCGTGTCCGACTCTGTGCGACCCCATCGACGGCAGCCCACCAGGCTGCCCTGTCCCTGGGATTCTCCAGGCAAGAACACTGGAGTGGGTTGCCATTTCCTTCTCCAATGCATGAAAGTGAAAAGTGAAAGTGAAGCCGCTCAGTTGTGTCCAACTCCTAGCGACCCCATGGACTGCAGCCTACCAGGCTCCTCCGTCCATGGGATTTTCCAGGCAAGAGTACTGGAGTGGGGTGCCATTGTATTGGGTTGCAAAAAGTTCGTTTGAGTTCTTCCATAAGATAGTATGGAAAACCTGAACGAACTTTTTGGTCAGCCCAACAGAACCACAGGCTCATTTCAGGCGTGTCTTAGACGTAGGGGAGGAGGGATCACAGATGATCCTTTCAGCTGCAGCACCTGGGAGTGTGAGGGGACAGCAACCTCTTGCCCCTTTGTCTCCAGGAACTTCGCAGCAGCAAGATGAAAGCCCACCCCCTTGATCTGTCAGTACCTAAGTTCAGTAAAGCACTTGCAAGATCTAATTCTCAGAACTTCATGTGAAGTAGAAATCAAGTATGGTTAACATGGTTTAGAGATGAAGAAATAACATGTAGAAAAACTAACTTGTAACCTCTGGGCGACTTGTCTACATGCTTCCATCATTATCTCTCTGCTCCTGACTCCCCAAATGACACTCCCACCAAGGTCATTCATTTCTGACCTAGCTCCAAGGAAATTTAAGTATATTTCTACTTAAAAGCCTTAATCTCAAATGGGCTTGAAACCAAAGTTTGCGTCTTTGTTCCTCAGCATGGCTTCTCTTTCAGACTTGGCAGTTTGTTTCAGTACCCCATCCCAAGACCTCGGGTTTCTCTCCAGCTTATTCCTACATACACCTTTCACACATAATACACATTGTTTGTATTATAATTATGCATATGCTCCTCTATTGACCCTACTGAATTCAAGTTTCTAGAGGGCAGGAACTGTGATTTATTCTTTTATAAATGCCCTATCAGCATAAGTCCATCCTCCATTTCCATAGAGATAGAGGGTGGAGGGCACACACAGTAAGCCCTGCCTTGAGCATTTCCACCTTCTCTTCCTTGCTGCTTGTTCAGGTTGCCAAGTAAGGCTCTGGTTACCCCACTGACTGCAACAACTAAATGCTGCTTAATTCTTGAGACTTAATCCAAATGTCACCATTTGCAATTCTTGTATTTCCATTAAGAAATATTTGCCTGGAGGGAAGATAAACTAGGAATTTGGGGTTACTATATACATACACTACTATAGAAATTAGATAAACAATAAGGATCTACTATACAGCACCAGGAACTATATTCAATATCTTGTCCTAACTTATAATGGAAAAGAACCCCAAAAAAGAATAGATATATATAGATAACTGAATCACTTTGCTGTACACTTGAAGCTAACACAGCATCATAAATTAACTATTCATCAATCTTTTTTTAAAAAGAATAGGCTGAATGACAGAGGAAAAAAGAAATATTTTCCTGGGATGGAGTTGAGATGTGTAGGACTTCTACTTACGTCATTGGATAACAAAGTAACACAATTTGAAAGTACTTAAAATTTAAGCAGGGCTTCCCTAATAGCTCAGTTGGTAAAGAATCTGCCTGCAATGCAGGAGACCCCAGTTTGATTCCTGTGTTGGGAAGATCCACTGTAGAAGGAATAGGCTACCCACTCCAGTATTCTGGCCTGGAGAATTTCTTGCATGACTTTGCAGGATGTCTTGATATCTAGCAACTGCTCTGATATATCAATCCGTCCACAGACTGAAGAATAGTATGTCAATCAATCACATGTTAGGTCAGGCTCTGGCACACTATTTCAAGGCATAATTTTTCAAGCATCTTAAAATCAAGTTGAGAGAATTGTCTATGAAATTAGAAACATATTGGAGGATCCTGACATTGTATAACTGGCTATAAATTTCAGAGATAGTTACACAGTTATAAGATTAATATGTGCACGAATGGCTGAAGGAAGGCTGCTTATAGGTGGGCCTGGGATTGAACTCTGAAGGATGAAAAGAGTTTACAAAGATAGAAGGGAGACAAGAAAAGACAATTGGGGGAAATCACAAAGTAGAGGGCTTCCCAGGTGGCTCAGAAGAATCTGCCTGCCAATGCAGGAGACATAAGTTCAATCTCTGTGTTGGGAAGATCTCCTGGAGGAAGAGACTCCTAGACTTACCTGGTGGCTCAGACAGTAAAGCGTCTGTCTACAATGTGGGAGACCCGGGTTCGATCCCTGGGTTGGGAAGATCCCTTGGAGAAGGAAATGGCAATCCACTCCAGTACCATTGCCTGGAAAATCCCATGGACAGAGGAGCCTGGTAGGCTACAGTCCATGGGGTCCCAAAGAGTCGGACACGACTGAGTGACTTCACGTTCCTGGAGGAAGAAATGGCAACCCACTCCAGAATTCTTGCCTGGAAAATCCCATGGACAGAGGAACCTGGTGGACTACAGTCCATGGGGTCATAAGAGTCGGACACGACTGAGGGACAGAGAAAGCACACACAAGGCATAAACAAGGTAAGCTTGAGTCCAGCACGTATGGAAGTTCAGTTCAGTTCAGTTGCTCAGTTGTGTCTGACTCTTTGCGACCCCATGGACTGCACCATGCCAGGCTTCCCTGTCCATCACCAATTCCTGGAGTTTACTCAAACTCATGTCATTGAGTGCCATCCAATCATATCATCCTCTGTTGTCCCCTTCTCCTCCCATCTTCAATCTTTCCCAGCATCAGGGGCTTTTCCAATGAGTCAGCTCTTTGCATCAGGTGTCCAAAGTACTGGAGTTTCAGCATCAGCACCAATCCTTCCAATAAATATTCAGGAATGATTTCCTTTAGGATGGGCTGGTTGGATCTCCTTGCAGTCCAACGGACTCTCAAGAGTCTTCTCCAACACCACAGTTCAAAAGCATAAATTCTTCAGTCCTCAGCTTTCTTTATAGTCCAACTCTCACATCCATACATGACCACTGGAAAAACCATAGCTTTGACTAGACAGACATTTGTTGGCAAAGTAATGTCTCTGCTTTTGAATATGCTGTCTGGGTTGGTCATAACTTTTCTTCCAAGGAACAAGCGTCTTTTAATTTCATGGCTGCAGTCACCATCTGCAGTGATTTTGGAGCCCCCCCAAAATAAAGTCTGTCATTGTTTCCATTGTTTCCCCATCTATTTGCCATGAGGTGATGGGACCAGATGCCATGATCTTCATTTTCTGAATGTTGAGTTTTAAAGGAGCTTTTTCACCCTCCTCTTTCACTTTCATCAAGAAGCTCTTTAGTTTTTCTTCACTTTCTGCCATAAGGGTGGTGTCATCTGCATATCTGAGGTTATTGATATTTCTCCCGGCAATCTTGATTCCAGCTTGTGCTTCATCCAGTCCAGTGTTTCTCATGATGTACTCTGCATATAAGTTAAATAAGCAGGGTGACAATATACAGCCTTGACATACTACTTTCCCGATTTGGAACCAGTGCATTGTTCCATGTTCAGTACTAACTGTTGCTTCTTGACCTGCATACACATTTTCGGTGGTCTGGTATTCCCATCTCTTTCAGAATTTTCCACAGTTTTTTGCGATCCACACAGTCAAAAGCTTTGGTGTAGTCAATAAAGCAGAAGTAGATGTTTTTCTGGAACTCTCTTGCTTTTTCAATGATCTAATGGATGTTGGCAATTTGATTGGATGTGTGGAAGATGACGGGAGAAGGCAATGGCATCCCACTCCAGTACTCTTGCCTGGAAAATCCCATGGACGGAGGAGCCTGGTAGGCTGTAGTCCATGGGGTCGCTAGGAGTCAGACACGATTGAGCAACTTCACTTTCACTTTTCACTTTCAGGCATTGGAGAAGGAAATGGCAACCCACTCCAGTATTCTTGCCTGGAGAATCCCAGGGACTGGGGAGCCTGGTGGGCTGCCGTTGATGGGGTCGCACAGAGTCAGACACGACTGAAGCGATTTAGCAGCAGCAGCAGCAGCAGCATGGAAAATGAGTAAGAAAATCAGCTTGTCTGAAGATAGGAGTTTATATTTGGGAATAAAAGGCACCTTAGTTTGTATGTTTATGTCAGCCTGGAACATCGAAGTCTTGAAATGATGAATGGACTTTGAATTTAATCGAATAGTCAACAAAGAGCCAACTCTTTTCAAGGAAGCAATCGCAAGAGCATAGGCGTAAGTATCTGTCATTGGTGCATATGATGATGGGGAAGATGAGAATAATGGGGTGTTGAGGGGATGAAAGCTTTGCCATAATCTATATGGGAGACAGTGAGAGGCTAGGCAGCAGTAGAGGCAGAGGCATGAAGGGAAAAAAAAGAGGAAGGAATCTGAGTTGCTGAAAAGACTTAATTCAACCCCCAAGTATTCACTGAATGCCTACTGAGTGCAAGAGCTTCTGCTATGCTCTAAGATATTAATGGCAAACAAAGTACACATGGCCCTGCTCGCCCAGAGTTTGCCTCCTAGTGAGGGAGGCGGACAATTCGAGAAGCAGACGATCACGGTACAGCATTACAAGATTCTGGTGGGAAGAGCAGAGGAATCACGTCCATGAGCACGTACAGAATGACTCCCAACCCTAAGGGGCAAAAAGTCAGGGAAGACATCTAAATAAAATAACACTTGATTTAGGAAAGTGCGAAGGTAATGGCAACCCACTCCAGTATTCTTGCCTGGAGAACCGCATGGACAGAGGAGCCTGGTGGGCTACAGTCCATGGATCACAAAGAGTCAGACACGACTGAGGCAACTGAGCACATATGAAAGTGAAAGTGAAGTTGCTCAGTCCTGTCTGACCTCTTTGCAACCCCGTGGACTGTAGCTTGCCAGGTTCCTCCATCCATGGAATTCTCCAGGCAAGAATACTGGACTGGGTTGCCGTTTTCTTCTCCAGGGGATCTTCCCAACCCAGTGATCAAACTCAGGTCTCCTACATTGCAGGCAGATTCTTTACCCTCTGAGCCATCAGGGAATCCCTTTCCTTTAATATTGACTGGTTGGATCTCCTTGCAGCCCAAGGAACTCTCAAGAGTCTTCTCTAACTAAGAACTCAGGGGCCACTAGAATTGATGATGGCCTCATTCTTTAATAAAGGGAATATACAGGAAGGGAGGGCTTCCCAGGTGCTGCTAGTGGTAAAGAACCCACCTGCCAATACTGGAGACTGTCACAGGATTTATTACAGTGTCTTGTAACTATGGATTTTCTGTTAGTCTCACCTACTGAACTGCATGCGTCTTAGGGGTTGTGATCGTGTCATTTTGGTATAGTGGTTTCTAGTCTAGTACATGGCACAAAAAAGATAGTACATGTAAATAATAAATTATTAAATATGCCACAACAAGATAGAGCCTTTAAGTCTGAAAAAAGGACCCTGATCTTGCTGTTAAAGAGCTACTGGCAGAAGCAATGTCACATGTGTCCAAAGTGTGAACAGCAATAGCCTGTACAAGAGCCCAGTGCAATCAGAGAAACCCTCACTTGCAAACCTTTATGGCTTTCTGGGTAGAAGACCTCAGAGAGCAATTGTTTCCACTTGTCACTTCAAACACACACACACACACACAAAATGTCACCAGATTCCCAGGGCCCAGTGCTGTTGACAAGCCCCATAATGAAGACTTCCTCTCCGAGTCTTCTCACCTACCTACGAGGTCCAAAGACAGAACAGTTAAGAAAGGAACATGGCCTTGCTTTTCTCTATGCTCTTACATAAGGTTTTCTGGCCACATGCATTTCCTATCACGAGATTTTAGTCCAAGGTCACAGGAGGGAGATTGCTGCATGCAGAATTCAGGTTTTCTACCCCCAGAGCAGCTGATTCTAACATTCTTCAAAATGAGCTCCAGGCTTACCTCCTGCAAGAAGCATTTGAAGGCCTGCTGCACAATCACATTAAAATGCCCTCCACCTTGTTCTCTGCAAAGTGCAGGCTTCTATAATAGCATTTATTACCGTGGTCAGAAGAGGGACTGACTGACTGGTCTGTTTTCCTCTCCCAAGCTAGGAGCAGTGGAAAGCCAGAACACTGTCTCATATCCAATGCCCAGTGCTGGGCTGCACAGACTTTACATCACTTCTCTCCCTGTTCTTTCCTGGGGGGCAGGGGGTGGGGTGTAAATATCCTAGGAGGTCCCTCCTCCTTCTACTGGTCTACACTTTTGGTGAAATCCGTGATTGGATATCCCACTGCTGCCGGTAGCAGAAACATTTTCATGTCATATTTCCATGTTAAGATAAAGACAAATAAGGAAGATGGGCTTCCCAGGTGGTACAATAGTAAAGAATCTGCCTGCCAACAGAGGAAGCCAATAATTGGTTTCCTTTAATCATCGGGCAGCTTCCTGGATGGCTCAGACAGTAAAGAATCTGCCTGCAATGCGGGAGACCTGGGTTTGACCCCTGGGCTGGGAAGATGCCCTGGAGGAGGAAATGGCAACCCACTCCAATATTCTTGGCTGAAGAATTCCAGAGACAGAGGAGTCTGGTGGGCTACAGTCCGTGGGGTTGCAAAAGAGCTGGACGTGACTTAGCGACTAAACAACAACAAATGAGGAAGATCGCCTAAATAAACTCCAAGAGCCCCTCCAGCTCCAAAAATCTAAAAAGTCATTTGATGCCACCTTCCTTTCTCTCTCCTGCGCCAAGCCCTGCTTCTACACAAGAGAAGCCACAGGAGAGAACACAGAGCTGCCCTCAGCTCCACAGACATCTGAAGGCTGATGTTATAAATGCTCCCTGGGACCTCCTAACAGCTGGGAGGGCTGAATTGCTGTCAATTCAGAGACAGGCCAGCTGCTATCCTGGGATGAAGGATCATGGGCAGAAGATGCTCAAACAACTGTTATAGATTTTACCGACAGTGGCTTAGGAGAGACTAGAATCGAAATGATAATTGGTGAAGACGTCTTAGAGGTCACTAGTGAATAGGAGAAAGCTCTCTGACTTTCTATAATAGCAGTCTCTGCCTGAGTGGGATAATAACCTTGAGGAGGGTGGCTTGAAAGATGAATTCATATGGGGAGAACGTCTAGGAACGCCTCTAAATAGCAGCTTCTAGCTTTTTAGAAACAGTGCAGTAATGAGAGTGAATGTTTCTCTTCAAAAGGCTCTTTGCTACCCCATTAAGGTAGCCAAATAGCTGCACCCCCGTTTCATCAAGAAATAAACCTCCTAAATTAACAAATAAGCCCAAGTCATTAGCGGGTATTTTCAATAATGAACGTATGTTTCTTAGCAGAGTAGAGAGGTTGTAGAAGGTAGTTTCTCCTTCCTGATTGCAAGTGACCTTAAAGGCACTCTTAAATAATAAATGTCCATTAAATAGTCTTGAAATAATTGCATTTAAACCAATATTATGATCCTATATAACCACATGTGACATCATAACGGAGCAAGAAGAAAGTGCTCTGTATTGCAGATATTAGCCAATAACAGAGGCGGTTTTGTGAGAAGGATTAACTTTCAGAGCATCAAAAGACCCCAAGTGTTCCCAAAATATGGCATCCCTATCCTGTGGCATCAATCTCTTCTTCTCCCATCAAAAGAACTAGAAACCAGATCATACCTGTGAGAAAGCTGTTCAAAATGTCACTCTTAAATGGCAGGTATGTGACTCAGCAGAGACTTTATCTAGCCTCCACCACAAATGCAAGTTTTTCCAATTACCTTGGAAGATAGAGAAAATCTGCTAATATTTATCAACACCCTAGTGAAGCAAGGAAGTGAGCTGTAGAAATACAGGATATCGTTTTATATTGATACGTCTGTTAGTAGATTTTCTTTGCACATTACTTATGTTTATCATCAATATGACCTGAGTTTTTATGTACACATCTGAGCGTTCCAATGCAGTGATAAAAAACTAGACAGAGAAGCAGCCCACTTTTTCAGGTCTAGATTCCAAATCAAGACAGAGAGAGAGAGAAACTTTCTTCTCAAAATTAAAAATTCTAATAAACATCCTTGGTATTCAGTAGGAGCATTCTTATGCTTCTCTGGAAAAACAAGAAAATAAAATCTTTAGGGAGAAACCATGTATGCCGTGACACTATAGAAAGTCCTGCAAAGGATTCAAAGTGAAGAACCTGTGGCAAGTATAACCAAAAAAGAACACTATTGTAAATACACCAGTGGCCTTGGTGATGGGCTAGGTGGGCACAAACTACGTGATGCTAGATGAAGCTCCACCTTAAAGGATTAGGGCTAGGGCATACGTGCCCGTGAGCTCCTGCTATGCATTCTGAGATAAAGATGCACTATATGCAAAGAGTACATGTCCTTTGAAAGAAAGTCTGTCCCTTGCTTTCATAAGGATGGTCTTCCCACCTTGGTCAGTAATTCTGAAACTTCTGATACAGTTAGAGAAGGGGGGATGATCAGGCAGGGGTCAAGTCAAGAAAAGATGTCAGTAGCTTTTCCTTTCATATTTTCAAGTTATCTCCACCTCAGCCCTACACACTTACAGGAGTCTGGAACACTTTGTGGACTTGGACTTATTAATATTGACTCTAATTTCAAGGCAGGGGCTCCCCGAAATGGCAGTGAAACATCGATACCCAATAATATGTCCAACATTACTTGAAAGACAGGAGGAATGAGTGGAATTTAGACTGTGTCAGAGCCCGTGTTGATGGAAGAAAAGAACGGGAAAGTCCCCATCCTCCAATCCCCAGGGGTGTTCCTCCATCATTCCCCACAAAGGGAAGGGAGGGAGCAGGCAGCACCTCCCAGAAGCACAGCACCTCCCAAATGGGTGGAAGTCCCCATGGAGGCGTTAGTCTATGTTGGAAGTAGCTAAAATGATGTGACCACTCAACAGAATAGCAGGCTCTTTTTATACATTGGTACAATTTGACAAGTCTGAGAGGTAACTTTTCTACATTTTTTAAATTGACTTTTTTAAAAATAATATTTTTTGGAGTATAGTTGCTTTACAATGTTGTGTTAGGCTTCTGCTGTACAGCAAAGTGAATCAGCTATGTGAATATATATATATATATGTGTGTGTGTGTGTGTTTGTATTCCTTCTTTTTTAGATTTCCTTCCCATTTAGGTCACCACAGAGCACTGAGAAGGTTCCCTGAGCTATCCAGTAGGTTCTCATTAGTTATCCATTTTATACATGTTAATGTATATATATCAATCCCAATCTTCTAATTCATCTCACCTTTGCTTTCTTTCTACAAACTATGGCTGATGGTTTGGTTGAAATCCATGTGGTCGTGGTCACCAGGCATGGAGATAGCCTCGGACTTCTGACTTCTAGTCCCACATCTATGGGACAAGAAGCTCTGAGGGTGATTATTCAGTTTAACTAGGGAGAATTTTCAAAATACCCCTTTCACTGCATAGTCTCTGATTCAGTGTACTTTGAAAACCCAGGAGACTGTGATATTCACCCCAGGTTAGTTATCATTCATCACCAGGAAGACTTTCTCAGTTTTGAGTAAGAAGTGACCCAGGACAGAGCCAACCAGACAGGAATGAGGACTAGCAGTCATTTAATTTCATGTATCTCAGTCTTCACATCTGTAAAATGGAGATGGATGTGGTATTTGTTTCATGGGATAGCTATGAGCATGAAATGAATAAATCATGGTAGTGCATATAATACGGTGCCTGGCTCCTGGTATATTCCTGATAAATACTAGTTGTTGTTGCCTTTGTCTAGCTCTGAAGCTGCCTAAGTAGAAACTGGAGATTGCAGCAAGGCTGTTTGAACGGGACTTGCCTGGAAAAGGGCCAGATGAGACAGGAGGAAAAAAAAACATACAGTGCTTTTAAAAGTCCAGAGAAGAGCTGGTCATTCTCCTGTGGTCAATCTTTGAGGATTAGTATTTTATTAATCCACTTAGGGTACATCATGCGAAATGCCAAGCTGGATGAAGCGCAAGCTGGAATCAAGATTGCCGGGAGAAATATCAATAACCTCAGATACGCAGACAACACCACCCTTATAGCAGAAAGTGAGAAACTAAAGAGCCTCTTGATGAAAGTGAAAGAGGAGAGTGAAAAAGTTGGCTTAAAACTCAACATTCAGAAAACTAAGATCATGGCATCCAGTCCCATCACTTCATGGCAAATAGATGGGGAAACAGGGGAAACAGTGTCAGACTTTATTTTCTTGGGCTCCAAAATCACTGCAGATGGTGACCGTAGCCATGAAATTAAAAGATGCTTGCTTCTTGGAAGAAAAGTTATGACCAACCTAGACAGCATATTAAAAAGCAGAGACATTACTTTGCCAACAAAGGTCCGTCTAGTCAAAGCTATGGTTTTTCCAGTAGTCATGTATGGATATGAGTGTTGGACTATAAAGAGAGATGAGCACCAAACAATTGATGGTTTTGAACTGTGGTGTTGGAGAAGACTCTTGAGAGTCCCTTGGACTGCAAGGAGATCCAACCAGTCCATCCTAAAGGAAATCATTCCTGAATATTCATTGGAAGGATTGATGCTGAAGTTGAAACTCCAATACTTTGGCCACCTGATGTGAAGAACCAACTCATTTGAAAAGACCCTGATGCTGGGAAAGATTGAAGGCAGAAGGAGAAGGGTAGACAGAGGATGAGATGGTTGGATGGCATCATTGACACGATGGACATGAATTTGAGTAGGCTCCGGGAGTTGGTGATGAACAGGGAAGCCTGGCTTGCTGCAGTCCATGGGGTCACAAAGAGTCAGACACAACTGAGCGACTGAACTGAACTGAACTAAAAGCAAGATCATTATACATCCATAATTTATCAGTTTATGTCATCCAAAAAAATCAGTATTTACTCAAAAAGAAAAAAGAAAAATAACTTACCTATAATTCAGATTTTGCTTGGAAACTCCTGGCATACATTCCTAATAAAAAGTGAAACATTCTCAGCATTAGTATTTAAATTCGAACTCAGATCTCCTGTCAGGGCAGTGTATTTGTTATGTATAACTGCGTAACAAATAACCACAACCTTAGTAGCTTAAGACAGCACACATCTATTATCTCAGGGTTGAATTCTCAAGGGCTGACAATTCAGGCACAGCTTTCCTGGGTCCTCTGATTCTGAATCCCTTACTCTGAGATTGATTGAGATGCCTACTAGAGCTGAAGTTTATATGAAGGCTCTACTGGGGAAGGATGTGCTTCTAAGCCCACGTGGTTGTTGGTAGGATTTAGTTCCTTATTAGCTCAGGCCAAGGCCACTGTCCTCATCCCTTGTCATTTGGGTTTCTTTAATATGTCAGCTTTCTTCATTAAAGCCAGCAAGAGAGAGATTCTGCTAGAAAGACAGAAGTCATGGTCATATGTAACCTAATCATAGAAATAGCATCCCATCACCTTTGTTATTCTCTGCTGGTTAGAAGTAAGCCACAAGACTTCCCTGGTGGCCCAACGGTTAAGAATTCACCTTGCAGTGCCGGGAGCATGGGACTGATTCTTGGATGGGCAACTAAGATCCGACATGCCGCTAGGTAAATAAGCCTGCGAGCCACGACTAGAGAAGCCCATACACCGCACCAAGGACTCAACACAGCCAAAATTAAAAAAAAAAAAAAAAGTGAGTCACAAGTCCCACCACACTTAAGGGGAGGGGATTACACAAGAGTATGAATCCCAGGAAGCAGGGGTCATTGGCGTCCCTCTTAGAGTTGACCTGCCATAGACACATTCCCCAAACTAAGTTCCCTGAAACACTATTATGTCTCAAGACATTAACTATACTCTGGAAAACAAAATAAACTGAACCAATGCTAATGATTATTTTTCATCTAGATGTTCTTAGGGAAATGCAAAATATACTTTTATATAATGACACCACGTATTATCTGCCATACACAAGAAAATTTTCCTTGAAAGGTTGATACTTGATACAAGAATGTAAAATGTACACCCTCTATGTTGATGCAAAGCTGAAGCTCCATTGATTCCAGGTTGATCCATGCTGTTTATTCAATGATGATGTATGCTATGTATCTTGTTTTACACTTTCAACATTAATTAATATTTAATGTTTCTGATATATTAAATATTTATATTACACAAACTCATTCTCCACAGATCCATGCTGAAGGGAAGGATGTTTTCAAACAAAAAGGAGAATCTTGAGCTTCTCAGACTGTGCCACATTCAAATAATCAAAAATAAGAGCACATCAAAATGAAGGCTACACCTTTTCTTTCTAAAAATGCCTAGAGCCAAGCTGTCTGAAATAAAACAATGAATTTTTCTGGAATAATCTGAGTCAAGAATACCAAGATTTTGCATAACGTGTGATTCCTTTCTCTGTAACACATGTGCACAACGTGGAAATTTTGCAGTAAAAAGAAAATATAGATTTAATGCTGCACTTCACATTTGGATTTAAGTCAACAATATTCTTACAATTAAGGCAACCTATGAAAAAACAACAATAAAAACAAAACACTATTTTCATTGAAAAGTGTGTAGTTTTAATGTCACATTTTATATTGACATGTAAAATACGTTCTTAAATGTTTCCATTGTTCATTGTCTAATACATTGTTCTTAATGTATTCCATTTAAAAAAATTTTTGTGACAATTTTATGTAAGTAACAAAATATGTAATCTGACATACTCTTTCCCTTGTCAAACCTTCTGAAGAAAATCGTACGCTTAATGTTTAGTTCCTTGTACCTTTGTTGTATTGATGGGCTAAAAAGGTGGTAGAAACCATGAGAAGGTCAGTGTATTCCTAGAAAAAGATCATACAAAAAAAGAATGACACAGAAATTTAGAGACAGAGAGAGGTCATCAGAACTTTTAAAGGCAGAGAAGAGAGCTAGAGGCAGCATTCGTAAATAGTGGTTTTTGTATTGAGAAAGATGGACAAAAACGTTCTAGTTTTTCTCTTTGCTTTGCGGTATAATCCTCTCTTTTGCTATCCCCTCAAGGTAACCTTCAACAGTAATCATGATTAGTCTTTAAGACTTTTGAAGCCAGGTTTATGAATATGTTCCTTTTAGCTGTGTCACTGTGCTGGGGTGGCCTTCCAGTGGGCACACAGAAAGCGGCCTGTCTTCACAGCATCCTCTGTGTTTGTCCTGTGCCATTATGGACAGCACTCC
Organism: Bubalus kerabau; assembly: GCF_029407905.1. Taxonomy (NCBI): domain Eukaryota; kingdom Metazoa; phylum Chordata; class Mammalia; order Artiodactyla; family Bovidae; genus Bubalus; species Bubalus kerabau. The sequence continues at coordinate 77,980,449 of NC_073628.1, read as the reverse complement.
CAATTGCCACAGTTGGAAACCCACTCAACAGAGCATGAATGTGCAAGGTTGACTTTACTGAAGATTTCACGGTGGAGACCAAGGAGATGTTTCCTTCGCATCATGGATAACTTTATTATGAGATGTCCCCAGGGGCAGCTCTCCCCAGGACTGTCTTCTTGTCTCTGTTTCTCCATCTGCTTTTTCCTCCTTCCTCCGCTGGTATACCCCTCTAGCTCTTCCAGACCTGCCTACCAGTACCCTACATGGCAAACAAAACACCCTCCTTAGAAATCCATGTAGGACTATGCAGAAATGTTTTTCGTTGTCATGTAAAGTTAAAATAAACACAGATCCTGTTTTACTCATTTATTATAGCAATTGTTCTATCAGTCATTATGATATGAATATAAACCCCATTACAAGTCTGCATTACATCTCTTGACCTATCAATACATTCGAATTTGAAAGGGCTTTTGCTGTCTCAGTGGTCTGGGAAAATTTACAGTATGATGTCCAGTGGGAAGTGGCATCCTGAAATCCAGGTTAGACAGGAGGGTCTGGGCAAAACCTGGGTAAAGTTGTTTGCTCAGAAGGATAATTCACTTGGAGAGGGAGTGGCTTAAGTTCATTCATTCACTAAGCATTAGTTGTACACTTATCCTGAGTCAGACATGGAGCTGGGGCTATGAAAAGAACCAAGGTGGATGTGGTCGAGAAGTCTATAGTCTAGTGACAGAGATGAGTAATTAAACAAACGACTTGAATATAATGTGGTAGGTGACAGGGGAAGTACAGCGTGAAATAGACCAGCTGTCGACACCCCCTGACCATTTATCCACAACAAATAGAAAAGAGGTGGGGAGGGGAGTAGGAGGGGCTGTTGAGCAGAGGTAACAGCAAGTACCGAGGTGAGCAAGCAAAGGAAGCTTGCGCAGCTTGAAGTGTGTAAGGAAAAGGGCTCATTTTGACTCTGACGTGGGCTCTGAGTGGGGCAGGCTAGGTAGAGTCCAAAAGATGCTGGAGAGCTTAACAAAAATACATGTATTATCTTTCTTTTTTTTTTACTTTGGGATATGAATTTTTTTTTACCTTTCAAATTTTATTTTTGCTCATGGAATGAATTGAAATCTAGTGTGTAATTTCAGATCAGACACAATGACGACTGTACTATTTTTGTTTTAAGAAGTATGAATATATTATGTTAGAAATTAACAATTAACCAATCAGTGAAATTGACCTATGTATAAGAAAATGTATCCAATAGCTAATACTTCGGTGACGGCAATGGCAACCCACTCCAGTACTCTTGCCTGGAAAATCCCACAGACAGAGGAGCCTGGTAGGCTGCTGTCTATGGGGTCGCATAGAGTCGGACACGACTGAGCGACTCACTTTTCACTTTTCATGCATTGGAGAAGGAAATGGCAACCCACTCCAGTGTTCTTGCCTGGAGAATCCCAGGGACGGGGGAGTCTGATGGGCTGCCGTCTATGGGGTCGCACAGAGTCGGATACGACTGAAGCGCCTTAGCACCAGCAGCAGCAGCAGCTAATACTTTAATTTGTACCCATTTTATAGCAATATTTACTTCCAAAGACTTCTAAATTTGTTCCTGCCTTTTAGATAATTATTTCTCATCTCTGAATGCCCTCCTGTAAATTCTGGAAACTGAAGAATACATTTGTAGATAAGACATTAACTTGCGTTTACTAACTGTAGCTTTTGAGTTGTTGGGTTTTTTTTTTCTCTCTCTTGGTGGTTTGCTACTTGAACTATTCTCTACAGCCTTTATATTCACGGGATTCTTTCATATGGTAATTACAAGATTGACAGCTATTAAGTATGATGGTAAGTGAAAATAATATACTTTGATGGGGTGTTCAAAAAGCAGAGTGCTGTGTTTACATCCACCTTTCCTTCTACGGTTTGACCAGTATTATCAAAATACGTGCATTTTCTTGATACAAAAGAAATTAATTTCATGTTAAGAATTTTTTCTGAGAATATCTTGAGCAACCTTCAAAATAGTAGCAAAAAGGCTGGTATATTACAAATTGATTTTGAAATTCTTTTCCTTAAACTGAATATGATGCTCTTTGGAGGTGAAAACAATTAAACACAGGACCAGCTGGATAACCAGGAATAGCTGCATCTTGGGGTTACATTAGAAAATATCTCTCCAGAGTGCCCACCGTTCAGGAAACGTGCAAAAAACAGTGCTGAAGATTCCTGTGATAAAAAGAGATGTAAAGGGCATTGTTAGAACCTAGACATGAGGCATGGAATTAAATGTGAGTGGCTGGGTAAGCCTCACTGGGGAGGTGATGTTTCACATCAGGGAAGATGGTTTCTCTCTGCCCTTTCTCCCTTTCCCCTATTGCCTGATTATTGCTATTCACCCAGGATTTCTGGGACCATGTGCTCAATTACCACACCACTGTAGTAATTAGGTAAAAAGACTCTGAAATAAAAGCATTCTGGATATGCGTTTGGAGTTCAAAGAAGAGGAACTTGTTCTTTTTCATTTGGTTTTTAAATTTTTATTTTATTGAAATTTAGTTGATTTACAACTTTGTGTTAGTTTTAGATGTACAGCAAAGTGATTTAGTTATATATATACATGTATACACATATTCTTTTAAATATTCTTTTCCGTTATAGCTTATTACAGAATATTGAATATAGTTCCCTGTGCTATGTAGTAGGACCTTGTTATTTATCCATTCTATATACAATAGTTTGTATCTGCTAATCTGCTAAGTTCAAACTTCCAATCCATCCCTCCCGCCCTTTGTCAACCACAAGCCTGTCCTCCATGTCTGTGAGTCTGTTTCTCTTTTGTAGATAAATTCATTTGTGTCATATTTTAGATTCCCCTTATAAGTGATATCATATGGTATTTGTCTTTCTCATTCTGACTTACTTCACTTAGTATGATAACATCTGGGTCCATCCATGTTGCTAACAAATGGCATTATTTCATTCTTTTTTATGGTCGAGTAATATTCCATTGTATATATGTACCACATCTTCTTTATCCATTTGTCTGTCGATGGACAATTCCATGTCTTCCCTATTGTGAAGACTGCTGCTCGAAACAGAGGTGTGCATGTATCTTTTTGAATTATAGCCTTGAAGGAGCTTTTTCTTGCTCACAGTCACTTTCTCTGTCTCAAGCACCTTTCCATTGCCATGTCTTCCCCCGACTTATTGACTTCTTTGTCCGTGGAGATCTCCCCTGACCAACAGGCAATGAGATGGTAACCTAGATGGTTTCTAAATACTCAGGCATTCCCCGCCCCAGTGCAGGAATTAATGTCCAGATGAGACAGAGATCAGCTAACCAGGAAAGACCCTCAGAAAGACAGGGAAGGAGCTTCCCTGGTGGTCCAGTGGCTAAGATTCTGCACTCTCAGTGCAGGAGCCTGGGTTCGATTTCTAGTCAGAGAACTAGATCCCAGATGCTGCAACTAAGAGTTTGCATGCTGCAATTAAAGATCCTGCATGCAGCAACTAAGATCTGTTGCAACCAAATAAATGAATTAAAACAAAACAAAACAAAAAAAGAAAGACAGGGAGGCAGAGACAAAAAGATACAAGTTTAACTGACAAGGACAGGGACACCCACACGACTGTATGAGGGGAAATGTACTGTCTTGGATGGCATTTGTCCTAAACAACTTGACAAATTTTTTAAAACTTGATATCTAAATGGAGAATGGCAATAAATATTTGAGGTAGAGAAGTTGAATCAAACGATGCTTTTTTTCTTCTCATGCATCTTATAGTCACTCTGAGAACAGACAGCCCTTTGACTGTTAAATAGGAAAATTTGGATATTCTAGGTAGGCTTAATTATCTGCAGTAGTTATCTTTTTCATTCATTTGTTCATTTATGCAACAAAAATATATAGAACACCTCCTATATCTCATACACTGTGAAACCAAAATATAAATAAAATCAGGTGAGCCTAATGAGGGAATCAGCAAGTACAGTATAATGATTTAAGTACAATATAAGTTTCAGGAAGGATGGGGACCATATTTGTATTCAAAATTCCATCCTTAATGCAACACGTGACATATAAGAGGTATGTGTCTAATGTACATGCATAGCTTGGAAGCAGGACATATAATCAGATAGGGTGGGGGAATGAGGAATGTCCATCTGAGCTTGGAGACCATGTCTAGAGTGGCACCATTCTGCTTGATGGTGTGAATTTATGCAGCAGGATTCAACTGCTTGATTTTGAATGAGATCATTGGATAATTTGGATCATAATAAGTTCCAGAAGGCAAAATATACAGGAGCAGAAAGGCCAAGGGCCCTCCTGGAAGTAGTAGAAGCAACGAAGCATAAAGTCTAGAATGAAGAGAGAAGGAATGAAGCTCAAAGAAAATGAAAAAGTGGTCAGTGAACGAGAAACTTCATGAGATTTCAAGATTGGAGAATGGGGCTTAAAACGAAGAAACAGGACAAAGAGGGGAATGTGTATGTATAGAAATGGGAAATGGAGCCATGGAGGATTATGTCAGTTTCCAGTGGGTATGCAGAAGTAGTTGTAGTTCAGTTGCTCAGTCGTGTCTGACTCTGCGACCCCATGGACCGCAGTACACTAGGCTTCCCTGTCCTTCACTATCTCCTGAAGTTCACTCAAATTCATGTCCATTGAATCAGTGATGCTATCCAGCCATCTCATCCTCTGTCATTCCCTTCTCCTCCTGCTTTACAATCTTTCCCAGCATCAGGTGGCCAAAGTATTGGAGCTTCAGCTTCTGCATCACTCCTTCCAATGAATATTCAGGATTGATTTCCATTTAAGAAAAGAAGGTCAACGCAATATGTAACACTTGGGCGGTGGTTGGGTCACCTTTGTTGTGTTGCACAACGGCAATAGTGACATTGGAGGGGAAGAGCCCCAGGCCAAAGACATCATGGGAGCACTGACAGCAAAGTCAGTAAGTGAGCCTCAGAGAGGGAGAGCCCAGGTGGAATGAGCCTCAGAGTGAGTCTCAGCCAGGGTTTCCCCAGAAAGTGGAGCCTGAGTTAGTTGAGCTTGCCTGTAGTTGATTGATTTTAGAAGCAATCCTAAGAAATAGGATGGGAGATTGGGGAGGGCAAGCAATGAGCACCACTGTGAGTAAGGGGGGCTCAGTCCTGCCCTCAAAATCTTCTGAGAAGCCGTATGGAATAAACCTTAGAATTTATTCACTGGTGTCTTCTCCCCTTCATCAAGTGTTATGCTGGGCGGCTGAAACTTCCCATCAGTCAGGCGGTACCAGTGTGAGTGCCAAGCAAGTTTGTGCAGGTGTCCCGTACTAAAGCTTCTAAGATGCCCCAGGTAGGAGTCAAAAGATAACAAAGTGCAGCTGAGGCAATACGCCATCAGCTTTCCAGCTGCCTGAAGCTGATCGGCAGAGCAGTAGTGAGCAGAGAGAATGTGAGGTGGGATGCAAGAGGTGCCTGTGACAATGGGTTAGAGTCATTGTCTATGAGCAGTAGGTGGGAGCAAGTAGAAAGCCTAGGCACTGAGGGTGCCACAGACAGATGGTTTGGGCGGCCAGAGTTTGATCGTTTTGGCCCAGGATGCCAAGGGAAAGTGAATGAAAAGTCATTTTTGCCTGAGCAAGACTCAACCCTGAGGAGGAGACTGAGATGGGAAGCTCTAGGCTCATCTGGACTTTCAGATGTTTCCTAGAACTAAGCAGGTTTAACCAGATCTAGAAATCTAATCAAGGCATGGCTGATTGTGAAAGCAAGCTGTGACCTAATCAATAGTATCACGATTGATATCAGAAGTGTGGTCTGAAAGTAGAAATGTATAAGATTATCCATCTGTATCTATCATCTATTTATAACTGTATTTACCTATCATCTATACCCATATCTATCATTCTATCATCTATCTATACATTTATATGCATATATGTGTGCATGTGCAGTTTTTCTGGTAAAAGATGAATGGAAAAGAAGAAGGCATTAAGTTCAGTTTAGTTGATCAGTCGTGTCCAACTCTTTGCGATCCCATGAACTGCTTTCCTGTCCATCATCAACTCCTGGAGATTGCTCAGCCTCATGTCGATCAAGTCGGTGATGCCACCCAATCATCTCATCTTCTGTCACCTTCTTCTCCTCTTGCTTTCAATATTTCCCAGCATCAGGGTCTTTTCTAATGGGTTGGCTCTTTGCAATAAAGTATTGGAGCTTCAGCTTCAGCAGCAGTCCTTGCAATGAATATTCAGGACCAATTTGCTTTAGGAATCACTGGTTTGATCTCCTTGCTGTCCAAAGGACTCTCAAGAGTCTTCTCCAACACCACAGTTCAAAAGCATCAGTTCTTCAGTGCTCAGCCTTCTTTATGGTCCAGCTCTCACATCCATACATGACTACTGGAAAATCCAGTAGCTTTGACTATACGGATCTTGTGGCAAAGTAATGTCTGCTTTTTCATATGCTGTCTAGGTTGGTCATAGCTTTTCTTCTTAGGAGCAAGCCTCTTTTAATTTCATGACTGCAGCCACTATCTGCAGTTATTTTGGAGCCCAAGAAAATGAAATGTTTCACTGTTTCCATTGTTTCCCCAATTTTTGCCCTGAAGTGATGGGACCAGATGCCATGATCTTAGTTTTTTGAATGTTGAATTTTAAGCCAACTTTTTCACTCTCCTCTTTCACTTTCAAGAGGCTCTTTAGTTCTTCGCTTTCTGTCATAAGGGTGGTGTCATCTGCATATCAGAGGTTACTGATATTTCTCCCGGCAATCTTGATTCCAGTGTGTGCTTCTTCCAGCCCAGTGTTTCTCATGATGTACTCTGCATATAAGTTAAATAAGCAGGGTGACAATATACAGCCTTGAAGTACTCCTTTCCTGATTTAGAATCAGTCTGTTGTTCTATGTCCAGTTATGTTTCTTCTTGACCTTAATCCATCTCTTGAAGAATTTTCCACAGTTTGTTGTGATCAACAGTCGAAGTGTTTAGCATAGTCAATGAAGCAGAAGTAGATGTTTTTCTGGAACTTTCTTGCGTTTTCTGTGATCCAGCAGATGTTGGCAATATGATCTCTGGTTTCTCTGCCTCTTCTAAATCCAGCTTGAACATCCGGAAGTTCATGATTCACCTACTGTTGAAGCCTAGCCTGGAGAATTTTGAGCATTACTTTACTAGCGTGTAACATGAGTGCAATTGTGCAGTAGTTTGAACATTCTTTGGCATTGCCTTTCTTAGGGATTGGCATGAAAACTGACATATTCCAGTCCCATGGCCACTGCTAGGTTTTCCAAATTTGTTGGCATATTGAATGCAGCACTTAAACAGTATCATCTTTGAGGATTTGAAATAGCTGAACTGGAATTCCATCATCTCCACTAGCTTTGTTCAAGTGATGCTTCCTAAGGCCCACTTGACTTCCAGGATTCCACGCATTCCAGGATATCTGGCTCTAGATGAGTGATCACACCATCGTGGTTATCTGGGTCATGAAAGATCTTTTTTGTATAGTTCTTCTGTATATTCTTGCCACCTCTTCTTAATATCTTCTGCTTCTATTAGGTCCATACCATTTATGTCCTTAATTGAGCCCCTTTTCGCATGAGATGTTCCCTCGGTATCTCTAATTTTCTTGAAGAGATATCCAGCCTTTCCCATTCTATTGTTTTCCTCTATTTCTTTGCATTGATCACTGAGGAAGGCTTTCTTATCTCTTCTTGCTATTCTTTGGAACTCTACATTCAAATGGGTATATCTTTCTTTTTCTCCTTTGCCTTTAGCTTCTCTTCTTTTCTCAGCTATTTGTAAGGCCTCCCAGACAACCATTTTGCCTTTTTGCATTTTTTTTTTCTTGTGGATGGTCTTGATCACTGCCTCCTGTACAATGTTACGAACCTCTGTCCATAGTTCTTCTTCAGGCACTCTATCTATCAGATCTAATCCCTTGAATCTATTTGTCACTTCCACTGTATAATCATAAGGGATTTTATTTAGGTCATACCTGAATGGTCTAGCGGTTTTCCCTACTTTTTTCAATGTAACTGAGCCTCAAAAAGCTCCAATTTATAAAGATATAATTTATCTGATCCACTTGAAAGTTTTCTTCCTCGAGGTAAATTAACAAATTAGCATTCTGATTTAGACAGAAGTCTTTGGAGAGTTTGTTTAGCCAGGTAAGCTCCCCTGAGCCTGAACGACTCTGGGCTTATGAATAAATCAAGTCTGTGGACCCCAAAGTGGAAGGTCACACCTGAGAACTCAGAGACTGCACCCTTTGCCCTATGAGTGTTTAGCTAACTTCCTCTGATATTTTAGAATTAATATTCTGATGTCAATACACGATGTCTGTGATGTATCATTGTGTGGAAGTAAAATTATGTCTGTGTGGCATAGTTTACTATTACTGCATAACAAATTAACACAGAGCTTGAAACAATACACACTTATTGTCTCAGAGTCCCTGTGGATCAGAAATCTGAACATGGCTTACCTAGTTCTAATACTACAGACCCTTTCACAGACAACAATCAAGGCGTCAGCTGGGAGTAGCTGTCTTAGGGTCTTAAGAATTTATTTCTTAATAAATTGTTGTTGGCTGGAGAAGGCAATGACACACCCACTCTTGCCTGGAAAATTCCATGGATGGAGGAGCCTGTTAGGCTGCAATCCATGGGGTCGCTAAGAGTTGGACATGACTAAGCGACTTCACTTTCACTTTTCACTTTCATGCATTGGAGAAGGAAATGGCAACCCACTCCAGTATTCTTGCCTGGAGAATCCCAGGGATGGGAGATCCTGGAGGGCTGCCATCTATGGGGTCACACAGAGTTGGACACAACTGAAGCAACTTAGCACCAGCAACAGCAGCAGGGTTGTTGGCAGAATTGAGGCTACTGTGAGCTGTTGGACCTAAGTTCTCAGTTTCTGGCTGGCTCTTTCTTCAGTTCCATGCCCCATGGGCCTCTTCAACCTGGCCGCTTGCATCATCAAAACCAGCAAAAATCTGTTAGAGAAGTAATTATCTTTTGAAACATAATCATGGACATCCATCATATTTGTCAGATGCTATTGGCTAGAAGAGAGTCCATGTTCAACAGACGGGGTTTGCACAAAAGTGTACAGAGATCATTGGCAACGAGCTTAGCACATACTTAGCAAGCCGTGTATCATTCTAAAGGGGTGTGTAGGTCAATTAGGGTACAAGCTAGGCTGCTACAACAAAGAAGTGCATATACAGTCTTAAAGGCTAGAAACTGAGTGCTCTCTTGCTCTCTCTCTCTCATTATAGACCAGATGTCCGCAGTCAGTCCAAGGTTGAGAAGTGGCTGTGCCTCTCCAAGGACCAAGGACCCAGGCTTCTTTTCTCCTGTTGCTCAATCTTCCTGCAAGATGCTGTTCTAGTCTGATGGTCACAACTGGTTCATACTTCATCCTCAATCTAATTCCTGGGAATGAAAAAGAGTAGATAAGGATGGAATCAAATTTATCTTAAGGATGTGATACATCAGAGGAGTTGCATTGGTCCCTCCTACTCACATCTCATGGGTGGGAACTGGGGCCCATGGCCATAGCTATGAGGAGGCCGAGAAATGTAGTTTTCTGTTGGTCAGCCATGTGCCTGTCAGAACGTGAGAGGAAGTTTCCTATTAAATAAAGAGAAGAGAATGGACACTGGAGAGGAATAAGTGGTCTCCACCAAAGTGCCCAAGAATGACAGGAGGGTTGAACCTTTACCTTGTTACTTTCAGGTCACACAGCAGATGTTTATTCCTCTCAACCCTGACATTCTCTTTGGAGCTCTGATGGTTACCTAGAAAATTCTGTATGTGGGCTGGCATGGCTGCCAATCCTAGTTGAGCAATTTCAAGCTTCACTAAAATACTAATTCCAGCCCAAATGAGGGTTAGATCAAATGTGGTGTTTTCCCAAAGTAGAAAGAAAAATTAGGTGCTTTACAGATGACCTCAATGCTGTATGGCTGTATTTTGTTATATCCTAAATGATATCCTAAATGATAAAATCCAAGCATATAACATTAAAATTACTGGGTAATTGCTAATAAAGAGAAGGATTCTTTACTTTTTATACATTTGATCATCATAGTCCTTTAAATCAAGAGGGCTCCTAGTACATTTCATTTATTGTAAAAGGTTATAATTATTTAAAAAGAAAAACTCTATTCCCCTATTGACATAAAACAAGTTGGTGCCTGATAAGTTCTATTAGAAAGACAAGCACTGATTAGGTTTTGATTGCCATGTTGTCTGCGTCATTTCCAGACACTGACAGTGGATGATTTCCAGCTGACATGATGAGACCCAGAACAATGCCTAGTGTTTCTGAATTTTAATTAATTTTAAAACTTTCCTTTATTGCATTATTTGATAATGCCAACTCCGTGGACAGAGGAGCCTGGGGGGCTACAGTCCATGGGGTTGCAAAGAGTCAGACATGACTGAGCAGCTAATACTTTCATGTTCATGGCTAATGAGGGGCTTCCCAAGTGGTGCTAATAGTAAAGAAACTGCCTGCCAATGCAGGAGACATAAGAGATGCAGGTTTGATCCCTGGAGGAAGGCATGGCAACTCACTTCAGTATTCTTGCCTGGAGAATCCCAAGGACAGAGGAGCCTGGTGGGTTACAGTCCATAGTGTCGCATAGAGTCGGACACAAGTGAAGCAACTTAGCACACACACATGGCTAATGAATTCTCATTGATTTATCCATCTTGAAAACTGTTAGGAGAACCACTAACCAGTGTCCAGAGAGGCAGATAGGGTCCACTAGAAAGTTAGGAGAAGTCCCCGAGCTGCATTTTTGAAACCTATCAAGTTTTTTCTTCAAATAATTACCTTAGTCTGATGGCATTTTGCCAGAAGTATTAAGAAATTCAGATGCATCTCTTGTCTTTCACTCAGTTATTGACAGTTTACAGCTATGTTTCAGATTTTTTAAAGCAGAATACAGTTAGAATAGTACATTTGGTTTACTTTTCCGCCTTCTAGTGAAGGAGTCCCAGTGTGGATTCCAAGGAACTGTTTGTGGAGTTTCTTGACACTCTTGAAATTATATGTAAAATTTGTGTTCATGTGCAAAGACTCTTTGACATCAAAGACTAAGAGAGTCTTTGACACTAAAAAGGTTAAGAGCAATTATTTCAGTGGCTGGATAACACAGTAATGAAATAAGACTGAAAAAATAATAGAAATAACAACCATCACTTATTGAACAATTCCTACCTGTCAGGTATTATGTTGAACTCTTTATATAAAATATATCATTTCATCCTCACAGCAATCCTATAAAGGATGCTGTAATACCCCCATTTAACAGAAAGAGAGAGAAAGTCTGGCATGTTTTGGGAGCATCAACCAAATAAGGAGTTGGACTACACAGTGGGAAGGGAGAGGAGTAAGATTATAAAGCTGTGAAGTTAGTAGAAAAGAGAAGCTCACGTAGCTTGACTGTCACTCGGCTAATACATGAGAGAAGCCCGATTTGAACTCAAGGTGATCTCACTCCAAAGCCTGTGCCTCCAATTTCCATGTCTGAACCTCCTGTTGTGGAAACAGGAGTGGGTAGAACCTGCTTTATGCTGATGTACAATAATCTACACCCAGAGAACAGTTCAAAGACGGGGCAAAGGTTTGGGTTTATTGTTTAGTTTTAAAGTTGGGGATTATTTGTCATTTGTTTATCCATCCATTCATTCATCTGTGTCTCGAATATTTATTGAGCACCTCATGGGCACTAATCATGTTGCCAAATGCTAGGACCTCAAGATCGAAAGTCATGTCCCTCTTCCCAAGGGAGCTTACAAATCAATGGAGACATGGATTTGCTAACCCTCCATGACAGAAGAATGTGAAGGAACTAAAATGAATTTATGAACAAACTACAATAAGAACATAGGAGAAGAGATACTTAAATCTCCCTAGAGGGGCCAGAGATCCTTTAAAAGGTGAGAAACCCTAGAAATGAGAATTGTAAAGAGAGTCGCTTTTAGGAAGATAAGCTGAGCAACGTGCAGATGAGAGAGAAGGAGGGGAAAAAGAATATACAATGTATTTGTGGAGTTTCGCATGGTTTGACGTTACAAAAGCATGAAGGGTGAAGAGGAGGTGGAGGTAGGTTGAGGCACAGTTACAAGACTGACAATCAGGCCTGGCTGTGTAGACCCTGGGATGGCAGGCTCCATCGAGGACAAAGTGTTGCTGGCATCGTGTGAGCAGCAGAGAGACAGGGTTCTATCTTTGCTTTAGAAGGTTCACTCTGACAGCCCCAGGGAGGAAGGGCGGAGGAGGACTGAGACCAAAGCCTGCATAGCTTCTAGGAGCCTATGGAGCCACACAGGTAACCAGACGACGTCATCCTGGACTAGAACAGAGGCAGCAGAATGGATTCAAGAGACAATTGGCGTGTAGATTCGGTAGGCCTTGGTGGTTGATGGATTACAGAGGGCGAGGGAGAGGCCAAAGGCTAACATCACTCCCAAGGGTGTGACTTGAACAACTGGCAGATGATGGTGCTGACAATCACAGGCTGGGAACACAGCAAGAGAAAGGGAATAGGTAAGAGTTCACACTGGGACTTGTTGAGTTAGAGGGACCTGCGAGACATCCCAGGGGAGACATCCCAAAGGCAATTCCTTCCTGTGGCACAGAAGACCTGTGGCTTCCCATGTGGCACTAGTGGTAAAGAATCTGCCTACAATATAGGAGACACAGGTTTGATCTCTGAGTTGGGAAGATCCCTGGAGCAGAAAATGGCAACCTGCTCCAGTATTCTTGCCTAGGAAATCCTATGGACAGAGGAGTCTGGTGGGCTATAATAGTCCATGGGTCTCAAAAGAGTCAGATATGCCTGAGCACACGGTTGTTTACGGAAGGTGTGAACCTCAAGGCTGCTCAGTAGTCTGCAGTGGACTCGGAGAAAGGGCGTCCCCTGCATTCTGTGTGCTTCTTTGCCAATGAGGCCACCAAGGCTGCTTTTGGTCTGAGTCTCAGGCTGTCCTGAGAATTAGCTCCTTTAAGATCTGATTACATCTAACCCTTTTTATTCACAGTGCCTCCAAACCACTCTGTAGAACCCAGGAGAACCTCATCTCTTTCCCTCTAGTTGACACGTGTAATCCCTTCCCTCTTCCTTTATCCAGAACGCTGGGATCCCTATGCATATGGGCAAGAAAAAACATGCATCTTTATCAGTTTTTTGTTTGTTTCTAAAATATTTTATTTGTTTATTTATTTGACAGGGCTTAATTATGGCATGTGGGACCCAGTTCCCTGACCAGGGATCAAACCCAAGTCCCCTGCACTGGGACCTCGGAGTCTTAGCCACTGGACCACCCTGGAAGTCCCTTATATCAGGTTTAAGGTGAGGAGATTACCACAACCCCAGTCTCCATTCATGGGCTCTTTTCCCTGCTACCCATATGTGTGAATAAAGTCTAGAATGAGAGTGAAAATGTTGATAATGATTAGCTCTATGTGGTGGGATGACGGATAGTTTTTACACCTTTTTGTGCTCAGTTGCTTCAGTCGTGTCCAACTCTTTGCGACCTATGGACTGCAGCCTGCCAGGCTCCTCTGTCCGTGGGATGCTCCAGGCACGAATACTGGAGTGGGTATCTTTTTACTCACCTTGATTTGAAAAGTTTGCTATTGATGTCAAAATAAAACTTTTAAGAGCTGCAGACTTTGTAATCTTCCATTCCTTCATTTCTACTGCCCATGCCTGAGGCTGCTCTGTGATCAGGCACGGAGCCTGCACCTGGATGCCACCCGTGATTCTTGCCCGTCCCAGTTTTCATCTCCGCTCAGCCCCTGCCCTGCGATCAGCTGGAAATCACACGGCCAGTGAAAGACAGAACCCATGTAAAAGAGAACTGATTGCTGTGAGCATTAACTGAATTGTAGGGCATGTGACAAGGGAACTGTAGCAGGCTGTAATCAGAGGAGAGAGAGAGCTCTAGTTCTCATCGCTGTGACATCACCGCTCATTGAATGGAAACCATGGCAATGAGTTAACAAAATGAAATAGTAGTCTCCTGAATGCTGCAATGAAGAGGAAGGTGGAACAATGGAAAGGTAGCTGGAAGGAACACGTCAGCCAGGACAAGTGTGAAACCCTGGATCCCGGTGTAATTTAAACTGGGCCGTGGGGGGGAGGTGACTTAGGATACAGCGGTACCACTGCCCAGGGCATTACTCACCTGGTACCTGTCAGGTGACACCCTGGCCTCAATAGGAATATTGCCTGACACCATAGAAATGCTAGAAATGCTGTCCTCTGATTCAGTACTCATCCTTGAGGAGGTTAAAAATTAACCGGGGCCTTTACACAGCCCCCACGCACACCTTCGGACTTCAGAAATGTCTCCTCACTGAGGCCTCTTTGGCCTGCTGGCACCACACCCTTTGTGTAATTCTTTTTTATTGTTTCACAGCCAACAGCAACACTCCTTCTGAATGGTGACTGCGTCTACTGGAAAGGCCTCCTAGGGGGCCCGGGGCTGGCTTCAGCCCAGTGTCGCAGGGCCCTGGAAGGGTGTGATGGCCCTCGGAAGTGAGCAGCTCTTCAGTGACCTGACTTCTGGAATTTACCTGGACTGTCTCCAGCTTCCCAGACTCTCTCTGAAGGGAGTTTGCTTCCTCGGGGCTATTATTTAACATTTTTACTGAAGTAGAGTTGATTTACAGTGTTGTGCTAATGTCTGCAAAGTGACTCATTTATACATATATATACATTCCTTATCACATTCTTCTCCATTACACTTTATCACAAGATATTGAATATAGTTACCTGTGCTACACAGTAGGACCTTGTCAGTTATCCATTCTGTATATACTAATTTGCGACTGCTAATCTCAAACTCCCAGTCCTTCCCTCCTCCACCTGCTCCCCCTACCCTTTGGCAACCGCAAGTCTGTTCTCCTGAGTCTGTTTGGTAGCTGAGCTCGTTTGTGTCCTGTTTTAGAGTCCACATGTAAGTGATATCCTATGGTATTTGTCTTTCTCTTTCTGACTGACTTTGCTTAGCATGAGAATTTCTAGGCCCATCCATGTCACTGCATTATTTCATTCTTATCATGGCTGAGTAGTATTCCCCAGGCCCATTTTTACCTCTGGGAGAGTGCCAGGATTGGGTGAGTACAGGGAAAGTCTCTCCAGTTCTTCAAATACTCCAGCCATGAATTAGCTCAGGCCTAAAATGCCATAGTTAGAGCCCTTCTCGTCCTTTGATCATCGTTAAAACTCAAATCACTCTACAAATAGAGGTCAGATGGGTGCATGGAGACAATAATACTCTCTGTGTCTTAATCCAGGCCCTGTAGGTTCTGCCTCTTACATGAAGTTCTCCAGATTTCTCCACCATTTCTCAATTTCTACAGGGTCTATCTTTGTGCACAAAGCACCCTAGCTCCTCCTGATACACATTTGGGGTTGTTTTCTAGTTCAGTGATTCCCAAGGCAGGGCAGGTTTGCCCTCCAGGGGACATTTGGCAACGTGGGGAGACACTTTTGACTGTTATAACCTGGGAGGGTGGTACTGTCGTCCTGTGAGTAGATTATGTGAGTGATACCGTGAAACTTCCTGCAAGACCCAGGATGGCCCCTACAGCAAAGAGTTACCCAGCCCAGCATGTCAACAGTGCCAAGGTCCAGAGACCCTGCTTCTGTCAATGGATGACATATTAAGTCTTATCAGTTATCTACATCGTAGTGTGAGTGACTTTAAGAGACCCTCCATGAGAGCAGTGGGAATGGGCTGAAGCTGAATAATCTGGGTACCAGTAGTGGTGGAGGGTGGTGAGGGTGGATGGAGAGACTTCAAACGTGAAAGAGGAAATTGAAAGAGAAATTAGAATTTTCAGAGGAAATATCACTTTCCTTGGGGCAGTCACTAAAGAATTTGTTAATTTGGTTTTTTTCTTCTAGTGCTGTTTGTTAATCAGAGTGTACATCAAAATCCTCGGGGAGTTTTTTCAAAATAAAAATGCTTGAGTCCCATCTTTGAATCTTGTTTAGAGTTGGGTCTGGATATATGTTTTTTATTTCATTTTATTTTGGCTGTGTGGCTTGTGGAATCTTAGTTCCCCGACCAGGCATTGAGCCCAGGCCCTCGGTAGTGAGAGCACAAAGTCCTAACCGCTGGACAGAAAGGGAATTCCCGGGATATTTGTTTTTAGAAGACTCCTCAGGATGTGCACCTTTGCTTTCAAACCAGTGTGCTAAAGAACATTAGCCAGCATGACCACTGTTCTAGACTTTCTTCCTTGTTTTAAAAAAAATTTTGTTGACATGTAATTGATTTACAGTGCTGTGTCAATTTCAACTGTACAGCAAAGTGATTCCGTTTTATATACATATATATATATATACATATACCCACTCTTTTTTTAAAGATTCTTTTCCCATATAGACCGTTAGAGAATCTTGAGTTCCCTGTGCTATACAGTAGGTTCTTATTAGTTATCCATTTTATATGCAGTAGTGTGTGTATATGTCAGTCCAGTCTCCCTATTCACTCTCCCCTCTTCTCTGTTCCAACCTTTCTTTCCCAATCACAGAGTTTCCACTTTGAAAGAACTAACTAAAGAAGAATTTGAGAATTTTTAAATTTATTGCCTCCCATCAACACTGGGGGCTTCCCCGGTGGCTTGGTAAAGAACTTTCCTGCCAATGATGCAGGAGACGCGGGTTTGATCCCTGGGTTGGGAGGACCCACCAGAGAAGGAAATGACAACCCACCCCAGTAATCTTGCCTGGGAAATTCCATGGACAGGAGAGTCTGATGGGCTATATAGTTCATGGGGTTGCAAAAGAGTCAGACATGACTTAAAGACTAAGCAACAACACTGGAATTACATCTTTCTTTTTTAAAATTGAGGTATAATTGACATAAAATTGCTTTCGTTTCTGGTGTACAACATAATGACTTGATAGTTGTATACATTGTGAAATGATCACAATAAGTCTAGTTATTATCTGTCACCATACATAGTTACAAAAAAACTTTCTTCTTGTGATGAGGACTTTTAATATTGACTCTCTTAGCAAGTTTCAAATATGTAATACAGTATTATTAACTATTGTCACCATGCTGTGCATTACCTCCCTGGGATTTGTTTACTTTGTCAATGGAAGCCTGTAACTTTAATCCCCCTTCACTCATCTCACCCATCCCCAAAGCCCCTCCCCTCTGGCAACCACCAGTCTGTTCTCTGTATCTATGAATTTGGTTTTTGTTTGTTTTGTTTTTTAGACTCCAAATGACCTAATGATTCCTAATGTATTTTAATGTACTATTAGAGAAATGTAAAAGGCTAACTTATAAAGTAAGGTTGTTATAAAATAACAAAAGCTGACCGGAATGTGTCATTTGTAAAATACCAGTTTTCATTTATGCATAATAAACATATGGCTAAAAAGAATACTGAGGGCACACTCTAAATTTTTAAGTTGTGTGTATAATTTTCAAAATTGAATTAATAAAATCACAAAGTGAAAGTGAACGTCGCTCAGTTGTGTCCGACTCTTTGAGACTCCATGGACTATAGAGCCCATGGAATTCTCCAGGCCAGAATACTGGAGTAGGTGGCCTTTCCCTTCTGCAGGGGATTTTCCCAACCCAGGGATCGAACCCAGGTCTCCCGCATCGCAGGCAGATTCTTTACCAGCTGAACCACCAGGAAAACCCAGGACCATCTCATCTCCACTGTTTCTATTATCAGGCCCTAAACCAGAGGTGGTATTACTGTCTGCATCCTGAAGATTGGAGATGCATGAGAGGAAAAGCGGCTGCATTGAGCTCTTTATAGATTTTTCATTATGCAAGGCATCTGAATTTCAAAACAAATCACTTGTCTTTTTCTTTATTTTTGACTGTGCTGGGTCTTCTTTGCTGTGCAGGCTTTTCTCTAGTTGTGGTGAGCGGGGGCTACTCTCTAGTTGAGGTGTGTGTGGGTTTCTCATCGAGGTGGCTTCTCTTGTTGCAAAGCGTGGGCTCTAGCGATGCCACAACTGCTTCACTAATAGTTGTGGCCCACTGGCTTGGCTGCTCTACAGTATGCAGGATCTTCCTGGATCAGGGATCGAGCGTGTGTCCCCTGCATTGGCAGACAGATTCTTTACCACTGACCCACCAGGGAAGCCCCCTCACTTGTTTCTTTAAAAATGTATTTTTTTTTTGCAAAATTTACTACTCATTCTATCAGTCAACAGCTGTATTTGAAACTGCTTGCCCATCATTTTTTATACCATGTGTACTTGAGACAATGATGTTATAAAAAATATCTTCCTTGGGGAGATTACAATCTCTTACGGGCACAGACCAAAGCACAAACCATGTAAATATGAAAACCAAACAGAGTGAAAGAGAAAATACTCTGGACTCTGTCTACCAAGTCATTAATTTCCTTTTGGTCCCAATTTCCTTGTCTGTTTTAAATAGCCTTCAGAACCCCTACCAGCCTTCCAGTTCTCTGAATCTGTCCTGCTGTGGGTAATCTGAGTGCTTGGGTCCTCAGTGACAGAGCCGTAGTCACAGAAGGATGTCACATTGTTGATCAGTTGCTCGGTCGTGTCCAACTCTTTGCAACCCCATGGACTATAGCACACCAGGCTTCCCTGTCCTTCACCATCTTCTGGAGCCTGCTCAAACTCATGTTTATTGAGCCAGTGATGCCATCCAACCATCTCATCCTCTGTTGTCCCCTTCTCCTCCTGTCTTCAATCGTTCCAGGCATCAGGGTCTTTTCCAAAGAGCTGGTTCTTTGCATCAGGTGGCCAAAGTATTAGGACTTCAGCTTTAGCATCTGTCCTTCCAATAAATATTCAGGGTTGATTTCTTTTGGGATTGACTGCTTTCATCTCCTTGCAATCCAAGGGACTCTCAAGAGTTTTCTCCAGCACCACAATTCAAAAGCATCAGTTCTTTGGTTCTCAGCCTTCTTTATGGTGCAACTTTCATGTCCATACATGACTACTGGAAAAATCATAGCTTTGACTAGATGGACCTTTGTTGGCAAAGTAATGTCTCTGCTTTTTAATATGCTGTCTAGGTTGATCATAGCTTTTCTTCCAAGGAGCAAGCATCTTTTTATTTCATGGCTGTAGTCATCATTTGTAGTGATTTTGGAGCCCAAGAAAATAGTCTGTCACTGTTTCCATTGTTTTCCCACCTATTTACCATGAAGAGATGGGACCAGATGCCATGATCTTCATTTTTTTTTTAATCTTGAGTTTTAAGTCAGCTTTTTCACTCTCCTTTTTACTTTCATCAAGAGGCTCTTTAGTTTCTCTTTGCTTTCTGCCATTATTGTGGTGTCACTGGCATATCTGAGATTACTGATATTTCTCCCAGAAATCTTGATTCCAGCTTGTGCTTTATCCAGCCCGGCATTTCACATGATGTACTCTGCATATAAGTTAAATAAGCAGGGTGACAATATACAGCCTTGACGTACTCCTTTCCCAGTTTTGAACCAGTCTGTTGTTCCATGTCCGGCTCTAACTGTTGCTTCTTGACCTGCATGAAGTGAAGTGAAGTCAGTCAGTCGTGCCCGACTCTTTGAGACCCCACGGACAGTGGCCTGCACCAAGCTCCTCCATCTATGGGATTTTCTAGGCAAGAGTACTGGAATGGGTTGCGTTTCCTTCTCCAGGGAATCTTCCCGACCCAGGGATCGAACCCAGGTCTCCCGCATTGTAGACAGACGCTTTACCGTCTGAGCCACCAGGGAAGTCCCTTGACCTGCATACAGGATGTCATACAAGGGAAGGATGTCATATGAGGGAAAGATGTCATATAAGGGAATAAAACCTGCTTCAGGGAGATCACCTGCAAGGCTCACCTGTAGATATCAACCTCTGTCAGCCCTCTAACCAAATGCCTTGACCCTGGTGGTTCCTGAGTCAGTCTGTCATCGACAAGGCATAGTCCTTCAACCTTAGTCCACCCACAGGTGGGGTTCCTACAGCCGCTTTGAACAGACCTATGATCTTTGTTTATCGTAAGCATCTGCACTTCTAAACAATTCCGGCCTGCCTGCCCAGCCCAGTATTAACTCAATCTGAATGTCTCAGCTTGCCTTTTGCTTTGTTTTCTTTCGTTTGTTCACTCAACAAATATTTATTAGGTACTTGTTCATATCAGGCAGTGTCCTTCCTTCTGGATGCAGATGTAAAGAAAAGAAGGTCCTGCCTCCCAGAGCCCACAGTCCAGCTCTACCTGGCTGTAGGCTTTGAGCCCAGCCCGAGGCATCCTGGGGTCCTGATACCATCTCAGTCTCTGTCACTCCCTGTCTCTCAGACCCCTGCTTTGGGCTGGGATCTTGCAGTGAAGGAAGTAAAAGTCTAGAACCTGATGTTCTGAGCTCTGGTTGCCTCTCCTCACCTGTGAACTGGCCCTCTGCTGATATGAATACTTGTCCACATCTTGTACTTGCCTGCTCTTCTCTTTTCTTCTGGATCTTTTGCACAGATCTCTCCATCTCTGTGTGGTGAGTTGACCCCACCCATCTCTAGTCTTGACTTCTTCCATCAGCTCACCATAATGTTCTTTTTTTTTTTTTTTTTAAATTTACTGGGTTGCACCGAGTCTTACTTGTGGCATGTGGAATCTTTAGCTGTGGCAGGGGAACACTTAGTTGCATCAGGTGGGATCTAGTTTCCTGACCAGGGATCAAGCCCAGATCCCCTGCATTGGAGTGCAGTGTCTTGGCCACTGGACCACCAGGGATGTCCCACCATGCTGTTCTTGAGGTGCCAGCTTTGGCCAATTCTCCCTGAATCATGATGGAATGGAAGAATCAAGTCACCCTCACTGTCCTGGTCATAATTGTTGAATATTTTTATTCAATGCGCTCTTGGAGCATCTTGCTTGAGACGTGTCACAATTAAAAACAGGAGCCGCTTAAGCAGATGAGTGTGCAGTTAATACAGTAGTGGAGCCTTAATGGTATTGAAGTGATTAACTAAGAGAGTTTCCCACCAAACACCTGCATCTAGAGCCATTATTTTGTGAAAACTGAGCAATGAAAAGCGTTCGGCTAAGACTCAGCAGTTTGCTCCTTCTCTGCAGTCGTGCTGCCAGTGCGAGGATGATGCTAATGACAACCAAGGCCAGCTTGCCTAGGAATCATGACTCCGGACAGTTCTCTGTCTTTCTGCTTCCCCTCCCCCAACCCCATCCCAGGAGGAGTTTACTAGGCAGCACATCCGTGCTTCTCTTTAGCTGGGGCTAGGACTCTACTCTGGAACCTGTAAGATGATCTTGTAAACATATGAGCCAGTCTTCCCTCTCCAGCCTCCTCTGTGCCCCGTGTCCCCTACAGTCAGGAGCAGGAAGACTGGGCAAGCTGGGCCACGAGGGGGATGTGTTTACCTGGAGTCAGCCACCCAGCCATCAAATCTAACCTGCCAAACACACTGTCCGCAAAAGGACGGGCTCAGTTTTCTTTAAGGAGCCTCTGAAGCTGCTGCTTCCAAGCCCAAGGAATTCCAAAGGAAAGTTGCAATGGAAATTGTCCCGATCAATGCAGCGGGCTGTAAATAATGTGCTAAAGGCATCGAGCGTTCTGTCACCAGCTCTCCTTCTCGTGTCTTTCAATGCACAATGGCCCTGCCCCCTCCCACATGGGTAGAAGCTCAAGTCATAGGCTGATAAGCCATGTTTCCTTCTTTAACACTGAAAATTACTCCAAAGACACAAGAAATTGTTTAACAGTCTTTACAAAACCACCTCCCTCAACTCCCAAAGTATATTCTAAATTCTGACTCGACCCTGGGCATCCCAGAGAGTGAGGGAAGCAAGATGTAACTGTAACTAAATGGCCATTAGTTAATCATATCTCTTTCTCCCTCATAGACAAAATAAGACAAACTACACCACCCTGCTGCTGCTGCTAAGTTGCTTCCGTCGTGTCTGACTCTGTGCAACCCCATAGACAGCAGCCCACCAGGCTCTGCCATCCCTGGGATTCTCCAGGCAAGAATACTGGAGTGGGTTGCCATTTCCTTCTCCAATGCATGAAAATGAAAAGTGAAAGTGAAGTCACTCAGTCATGTCCGACTCTTTGAGACCCCAAGGACTGTAGCCTACCAGGCTCCTCTGTCCATGGGATTTTCCAGGCAAGACTACTGGAGTGGGTTTCCATTTCCTTTTCCAACATGAGCCTATTACACATTAATAACTAAGAAGAGCTTTGAGATTGTCGATGGGTGGAAGCTGACCCTTCCTGAGCCCTCCCAGGGGCTGGGGCTTCAGTTAGCACTTGACCCAGGCCAGGTGCTTTGCCTGCATGACCCTCTAATCCTCATACCTGCCCTGTGAATTAGGTATCATCCCCAAGTTTCAAATGAGGAAATTGCATTTCAAAGAGCCTAAGAATTTGCTCTGGCTTCCTCAGTTGGTAAACTGAGCTGAAATTCTAACCCAGTGGCTTGTGACTTCAAAGGCTAATAGCTAAAATAGTTTGATTTCCTCTAAAATCTGGGTATGTACATTTGTAGATTCATATAGTCAATGCATTATTCTTGAGCACCTACTATATGCCAGATGTTTGTGATAAACTAATGAACAAATTAAACAAAACTTCTGGGCCTCATAGAGTTTACACTCTAGTGAGTGGGGTACAGAGGGAAGTGGGTACATAATTCTTTTTGCCTGAAATTCCAAAATGGGTATTGCTGGAGAAAACACAAATAGACAATATGAAAACTGCCTCAGGAAGAAGGCAATATTCCTAAATGGAGCTAAATTGATTGCAGTGATCAAAGCCAGGAAATTCTGCTGTGAAGATTAACCGTGTAAGTAATGGATTTCCATTTGTGAAGGCATTTGTTGAAATTCTGGATCAGTCAGCTATAGAATGGTGTGCATACCTTAAATCTTATTAAAAAGATTAGATGTCTGTTGAAGATCTTTTTTTGCAATAACATGCAAAGGTCTACATTTCTATACTCATTTCATAGATAAGGAAACTAACTCTTCAGGGGATGAATTGCTATGAACCACTCAAAGGTAATCCCTGTAAGAATAAGATGCAGTCCTGAGTGGTAAGTAAAACAATGGATTTACCAGCAGAAGTGAGAGAAATGTGGTAAATAGTACAAAACATTAAAAAATATTTATTTATTTATTTTTGGCTGTGCTGGGTCTTCCTTGCTGCACACCGGGCTTTCTCTAGTTCTGGGGAGCAGGGCCTACTCTTTCTGTCGGTGGTTTGGCTCAGGTGCGCATGCTCAGGAGTTGGGGTGCACTGGCTCCGTTGCTCTGGGCATGTGGGATGTGGGATATTCCTAGACCGTGGAGCAAACCCAAGTCCCCTCTATTGGCAGGTGGATTCTTAACCACTGGACCACCAGGGAAGTCCCTACAGGACATGTTTGTAACCTTCTGTGCTTCAAGCAGTTGGGATCAGTGTCAGAGGTTATCTGTATGAAAATCCTATAAAAGTTAGACCTGTCTTCTGAAAGCTGTGACTTCCCACTAGAAAAGATACTTCTTTTTAAAACTGAATTACAGCATCATATAATTTCAGGTGTATAGCATAGTGATCAATGTTTTTATAGATAACACTCCATTTAGGACACTTCTGATGATAGAAGGATTCCTAGACGGTCAGCCAGTGTGTCTGTACTGTTCAGTGTAGAAAAGACAGACAACTCAGCACCCAGAATATGAATCTTTAGCTACACACATGGGTAAAATGAAGAGCTGACCCATTACCTGGACCACATGGCTTTACTTTACACGCGTACATTAGTTGTTTAGTTGCTGAGTTGTGTCCGACTCTTTTGTGACCCTATGGACTGTAACCCACCAGGCTCCTCTGTCCATGGGATTGCCCCAGCAAAAATACTGAAATAGGTTGCCATTTCCTTCTCCAAAAGTGTTAGGGGGAATATTTTGGTGATAATTTCACTTTGAGATGTTGAGGTGAGTATTTACAAACAAGTGGTACCAAGAGTCATTCAAATCCTGACCCTGCCACTTACTTAATAGCTGTGTGATTTTGGATAAATTACTTAATATCTGTGTCTCAGTTTTCCCATCTGTAAAGTAAAGATAACAATGGTACCTATTTTATAGGGTCTTTTAAGGGCTCACTGAATTTATGTATGAGAAACATGCAGTTGATTCATGTCTGACACTCAAGTCAGTACACACCATCGTGAGAGATGTTATTATAATTTAGGATGGTGTATCTATATGGACTGATGTAAGAACATTCTGAAACAGTCCATTTACTTTAATAGCACTTGAAATTTCTTTTCTCCAATGATGAACAATTTCCTATCACGTCTGAAAGATCACGACATGGCTGACAAGGCTTCTTGGTCTGTCTCAACAGCAAAATCTGAAGCAAATGACCACACAGTCCAGCAGGTTGCCAAGCACACCATCATCCACTTAAGTGACTGAATATTGCACTTACCTTGGCCAGTTTGACTGTCCTGTCTAGACATAATCTAACAGTGGCTGACATCCTATCATGGTACAGACCCACAAGTGGTGAGGCTTCAAAAGGGGCAAAAGAACTAAATATTAATAAGGGGAACTCAATACCAACATGAAAACAACTGGTAAAAAACCTTTTCTATTAATATGGGGTAAGTTTAATGGGGTAAATGTGGGGGTAAGTTTGATGCCAGAATGTGAGTTCAGTTCAGTTCAGTTCAGTCGCTCAGTCGTGTCTGACTCTTTGCAACCCCATGAATCACAGCATGCCAGGCCTCCCTATCCATCACCAACTCCCAGAGCTCACTCAGACTCACATCCATCGAGTCAGTGATGCCATCCAGCCATCTCATCCTCTGTCGTCCCCTTCTCCTCCTGCCCCCAATCCCTCCCAGCATCAGAGTCTTTTCCAATGAGTCAACTCTTCGCATAAAGTGGCCAGAGTACTGGAGTTTCAGCTTTAGCATCATTCCTTCCAAAGAAATCCCAGGGCTGATCTTCAGAATGTGAGTTAAGAAAGAACATTACACCAGATCCTAATGATCCAGAGTTTCCATTTGGGAAAAAAACAAAAATACAAAATATTTAATTCCTCAAGGGAGATGATTATCTTTGGCAACCTTCTGAGTGATTTGTCAAAATGCAACACAAACCAAAAGATGAATCCAGTGAGATTCCATGGTTGTTATAAATGAGACAAGTTACAAATTGTGAGTCTGGGTGGTATCTCTTACACGTACTTGGACAAGCCTGTGGGTATCTTCAGGGCAAAGAAGGAAACTGATCACTGTTGTTTCTTACATGTCATAGTCTGTGTTCAAGTGAATGACTTTGATATTCCCCTGTCACAAAGAGAAAAAAAGATATCTTGAGTACCTTCACCCTGGACATGTAGCTGTTGAACAAAATCTTTACTTGGCTCTGAGAAGTAGCTACTCTTTCCAGTTAGATATCCATGTGAGCAGTTATTTGACGAAGATGCTTCTTGTAGCCTCAAAATAAAATATGTACATTTGGCTGCCCCATGCCTATGCGGGGAAAGGAAAACAAATTTTCCCTCCTCACAGCACCAGTGAAGGAGTCTCTCCAAGAGGTTTTGTTGCTCAGTATTTCATTGGAAGACTGGTGAAGTGGGCTAAAGGTCTGCGAGGAGAATGGAATAGACAATAAGAGGTTATGTACTTTCTATAAAGTACATAAGCGTAAAGTAAAAATTTAATTAACCTTTTAATCTCAGCAGAACAAATATTTTTCTTATGCATCATAATGTTTCAAATTGAAATATTTAGGGGCTTGCATTGTCTGCAAAATCTCCTCAACTAACATCTTCAATTTTCAAAGAGAAAGTCTAGTTTTAAAATGTATATAAAACTTCCTAGATTTCTTTCTCTTCCCTCTCTTTTTTTCTAAAGAAATTTTAACATCTCTTGTGGGCTTTGGACTCATTTAATCAAAGGACACCTGCAGATTTTATTACCTTCCTGATGATACTATTTGACTATTGTTTGTTTTTTTGTTTTTTAATACAAAGAACAGTTTTCATTCCAATCCCAAAGAAAGGCAATGCCAAAGAATGCTCAAACTACCGCACAATTGCACTCATCTCACATGCTAGTAAAGTAATGCTCAAAATTCTCCAAGCCAGGCTTCAGCAATACGTGAACCATGAACTTCCTGATGTTCAAGCTGGTTTTAGAAAAGGTAGAGGAACCAGAGATCAAATTGCCAATATCCGATGGATCATGGAAAAAGCAAGAGAGTTCCAGAAAAGCACCTATTTCTGCTATATTGAACTATGCCAAAGCCTTTGACTGTGTGGATCCCAATAAACTGTGGAAAATTCTGAAAGAGATAGGAATAGCAGACCACCTGATCTGCCTCTTGAGAAACCTATATGCAGGTCAGGAAGCAACAGTTAGAACTGGACATGGAAAAACAGACTGGTTCCAAACAGGAAAAGGAGTTTGTCAAGGCTGTATATTGTCACCCTGTTTATTTAACTTATATGCAGAGTACATCATGAGAAATGCTGGACTGGAAGAAGCACAAGCTGGAATCAAGATTGCTAGGAGAAATATCAATAACCTCAGATATGCAGATGACACCACCTTTATGGCAGAAAGTGAAGAGGAACTAAAAAGCCTCTTGATGAAAGTGAAAGAGGAGAGTGAAAAAGTTGGCTTAAAGTTCAACATTCAGAAAACGAAGATTATGGCATCCGGTCCCATCACTTCGTGGGAAATAGATGGGGAAACAGTGGAAACAGTGTCAGACTTTATGTTTTTGGGCTCCAAAATCACTGCAGATCGTGACTGCAGCCAGGAAATTAAAAGACGCTTACTCCTTGCAAGGAAAGTTATGACCAACCTAGATAGCATATTCAAAAGCAGAGACATTACTTTGCCAACAAAGGTTCGTCTAGCCAAAGCTATGGTTTTTCCTGTGGTCCTGTATGGATGTGAGAGTTGGACTGTGAAGAAGGCTGAGCCCTGAAGAATTGATGCTTTTGAACTGTGGTGTTGGAGAAGACTCTTGAGAGTCCCTTGGACTGCAAGGAGATCCAACCAGTCCATTCTGAAGGAGATCAGCCCTGGGATTTCTTTGGAAGGAATGATGCTAAAGCTGAATCTCCAGTACTCTGGCCACTTCATGCAAAGAGTTGACTCATTGGAAAAGACTCTGATGCTGGGAGGGATTGGGGGCAGGAGGGGAAGGGGACAACAGAGGATGAGATGGCTGGATGGCATCACTGATTTGATGGACGTGAGTCTGGGTGAACTCAGGGAGTTGGTGATGGACAGGGAGGCCTGGCGTGCTGCGTCTCATGGGGTCACAAAGAGTCGGACACGACTGAGTGACCGATCTGATCTGATCTGATCATGTGGCATGAATGGAGTTTATTGCTACCAGCAATAAATGGGACTGGGAGAAGAAAGGCAGAACTCAGTTCAGTTCAGTTGCTCAGTCGTGCCCTACTCTTTGCGACCCCATGAGACGCAGCACGCCAGGCCTCCCTGTCCATCACCAACTCCCTGAGTTCACCCAGACTCACGTCCATCAAATCAGTCATGCCATCCAGCCATCTCATCCTCTGTCGTCCCCTTCTCCTCCTGCCCCCAATCCCTCCCAGCATCAGAGTCTTTTCCAATGAGTCAGCTCTTCACATGAGGTGGCCAAAGTACTGGAGTTTCAGCTTTAGCATCACTTCTTCCAGAGAATTCCCAGGGCTGATCTCCTTCAGAATGGACTGGTTGGATCTCCTTGCAGTCCAAGGGACTCTCAAGAGTCTTCTCCAATACCACATCCAAAAGCATCAATTCTTCAGGGCTCAGCCTTCTTCACAGTCCAACTCTCACATCCATACAGGACCACAGGAAAAACCATAGCTTTGGCTAGACGAACCTTTGTTGGCAAAGTAATGTCTCTGCTTTTGAATATGCTATCTAGGTTGGTCATAACTTTCCTTGCAAGGAGTAAGCGTCTTTTAATTTCCTGGCTGCAGTCACGATCTGCAGTGATTTTGGAGCCCAAAAACATAAAGTCTGACACTGTTTCCACTGTTTCCCCATCTATTTCCCATGAAGTGATGGGACCGGATGCCATGATCTTTGTTTTCTGAATGTTGAGCTTTAAGCCAACTTTTTCACTCTCCTCTTTCACTTTCATCAAGAGGCTTTTTAGTTCCTCTTCACTTTCTGCCATAAAGGTGGTGTCATCTGCATATCTGAGGTTATTGATATTTCTCCTAGCAATCTTGATTCCAGTTTGTGTTTCTTCCAGTCCAGCGTTTCTCTGATGTACACTGCATAGAAGTTAAATAAGCAGGATGACAATATACAACCTTGACGTACTCCTTTTCCTATTTGGAACCAGTCTGTTTTTCCATGTCCAGTTCTAACTGTTGCTTTCTGACCTGCATACAGATTTCTCAAGAGGCAGGTCAGGTGGTCTGGTATTCCCATCTCTTGAAGAATTTTCCACAGTTGATTGTGATCCACACAGTCAAAGGCTTTGGCATAGTCAATAAAGCAGAAATAGGTGTTTTTCTGGAACTCTCTTGCTTTTTCCATGATCCATCGGATATTGGCAATTTGATCTCTGGTTCCCCTGCCTTTTCTAAAACCAGCTTGAACATCAGGAAGTTCACGGTTCCAATTAAGAGAGCAGGAGTATAAAACAAGATCATGGAGGGACTTCCCTGGTGGCCCAGTGGCTAAGACTCCATTCTCCAGTACAGGGGGCCTGGGTTCTATTCCTGGTCAGGGAACTAGATCTCACATGTAGCAATTAAGACCCAAAGCAGCCAAATAAATACAAATTAAAAACAACAGATTGTAGAGCAAAAGGACAGAAAGAGTAGGAGTAAAGGAGATGCAAGTCCCCTGATGGGTGTTAGAGAGCTCCTAACACCAGGCCTGCCTCTGCTCCAAGTCATCATAGGATGCAGAGTTAGACATATGGATCACACATATTCATGTTCTGTACCACATATATTCAGATTCAGATTCATGTTCTGAACTGGCATAGACTGACCAAAACTGTCTCAGGAAACATCTGCCTTTCACCAGGACAAGAGTTTAAAATTAAGTCAGTGTTTGGTCAAGAAAGCAGTTAATTTAGTACAAAAATGTCAGACTGGTTGTTTGAAATTCCTAAATCAATCCATTCAAAGTGAAGGAAATGATAGCCTGCATAAACTGTCTAAATAGGTTTTAGGTCCAGTAATCCTGATGAAAGAGCTATGAAATTTATTTGAAAAGCAATAAAGCATACACAAATGTCAGATATTATTACTATGCCATAATTTTCCTGCACTTCCATTATTGATTCATTTATGTTAGTATCACATTTCCAGTTTAGGCAAGAAAGCCTAAACTGCCATATTCTAGAAAATGTACATTTTTGGTATCCACACTACTTTTCTTTAGCATGCAAATAAAAGTGTATCAATTGCCCTTATTGACAGTAGCAGGTTTCTTAGGATCTTTGGTCCGCAAGCAAACTAATTGGCCTTGAATCCATTCAAACAACATTTTAATTATTCACTAGTTCACTAGTTAAGAGCAACTTCAACTTTAAAATGTCAATAAGAGCATGTCCTGAGTTGTTCAATACCCATATAATAATTTCATACAATATTCATATCAACCTAAATTTTCTCTGATCTTTATAAATCAGTCTAAAATATTTTTATATTCAGAAAAAAACATTAAAAATCTAACAATTGTGAGTAACATCCTTTGCATGTTAAATATGCAAATTTTCTGAGAATCTTGTTTTTAAAATATTTTATTGACAAAGTTTGCTTTCTTAAAAAAAGATTTTTCTTTAGGCCGTCTTTAGAATTTGTTACAATATTGCTTCTGCTTTATGGTTTTTTTTGGCCTTGAGGCACATGGGATCTTAAGCTCCTTGACCAGGGATTGAACCCACACCCCATGCATTGAGAGGCAAGGTGTTAACCACTGGACCACCAGGGAAGCTGTTTTTTCATTTAGTCTGAGACTACCTGGTATCAGTTTTTAAGAGTCAGTTGAAAAAAAATCAGTAAAAAGTCTGGTTCCTATTGTGCATAGAACTATACCATGGGGAGCATAAAGTGAAAGTCACTCAGCTTTGTCTGACTCTTTGCGACCCCATGGACTGTAGCCTGCCAGGCTCCTCTGTCCGTGGAAGTCTCCAGGCAAGAATACTGGAGTGGGTTGCCATTCCCTTTTCCAGGAGATCTTCCAAACCCAGGGATCTAACCTAGGTCTCTCACATTGCAGGCAGATTCTTTACCATCTGAGCCACCAGGGAAGACCTGGTATATATACCAGTATATACACTGGTATAAAGTATTAAGTATACAGACGTGGCAAAAACCAATTCATATCCCCATGGAACCCTCTACTGCAACCACTGAATGCAGGTAAACAACTGGAAACAAAACAAACAAAAGATAGAAAGGGCACCAGACCACAATAGAACATGTGTCTGTCCTGGGTTGGGCTTTCCAGATGAGGGTATCTGTAAAAAGTGTTTTGGGGAGTGGAAAAGTAGGGCTGAAGGGAAATCCTATAGAAGGTAACTTTAGCTCAATATTTTTTTTTTTTTAGTTTACAAAATAATTTGTACAATTTTTTTCGCCCTTACACAGAAGTAACAATGAAACCTAACTGATGAGTACTGAACAGGCGATCTCTTTGAATAGACCAAATAAAATACATGCATACAGAAATGTACAATTTTAGACTTACTTACTCCTTGGAAGAAAAGTTATGACCAACCTAGATAGCATATTGAAAAGCAGAGACATTAGTTTGCCAACAAAGGTCAACCTAGTCAAGGCTATGGTTTTTCCAGTGGTCATGTATGGATGTGAGAGTTGAACTGTTAAGAAAGCTGAGCGCCGAAGAATTGATGCTTTTGAACTGTGGTGTTGGAGAAGACTCTTGAGAGTCCCTTGGACTGCAAGGAGATCCAACCAGTCCATTCTGAAGGAGATCAGCCCTGGGATTTCTTTGGAAGGAATGATGCTAAAGCTGAATCTCCAGTACTCTGGCCACTTCATGCGAAGAGTTGACTCATTGGAAAAGACTCTGATGCTGGGAGGGATTGGGGGCAGGAGGAGAAGGGGACAACAGAGGATGAGATGGCTGGATGGCATGACTGATTTGATGGACGTGAGTCTGGGTGAACTCAGGGAGTTGGTGATGGACAAGGAGGCCTGGCGTGCTGTGATTCATGGGGTCGCAAAGAGTTGGACATGACTGAGCGACAGAACTGAACTGAACTGAACTGAACTATTAAGAGAGAGTTTCTACTAATATTCCTAGTGGTCTTATCAAATTCATCTATAATAATATCTGGCCCTGTTGCTTTTGGGAGGGTGTAGCTCTTTGACAATTTTCTCATTTCTTCTACAAAAATCTGATTGTTTAGATTTTCTAACTCTTCTGGAATCATTTATGGTTCCAGATTTGCAAAATTTCTAGAAAGTTATTTATTTTTATCTAGGTTTCCAAATCATTTGCATATATCTCAGTCATCTTTAATGGTTCTCTTAATGATGTTATTTCCCCTTTATCATTTAAAGTTTTGTGTATCTGTACTTTCTCTACATGTTTCTTAAAAGTCTCTTGGAATTTTGGTTGTGGGGTGGGGGAGCGGAATTCATTTTCCAGTGTTGAATGTTATGTGCTAAATTTACTTTTAACATGGAATTCTTAACCAATGACCAAAGACTAAGCCAGGTGTAAATAACAACTTAGTTTCTAATAAAAGTGACATTTAAACTGGGAAAATGGACAATTTGTCAAATTACGTGGAGTGAAATAACTATTGATATATTTGTAACGAATCTTCATATCTAAGTACCTCTTACTGGAATAAACTCCAGATAAATTCAGAGTTATTATTAAAATGTATGTCAGATAACAAGCAAATTCTCCAGCAACAAAGGAACACAGCTCTGAGCTTCAAGATACAGGCTGCCCAAAGTCACCCCAAAACCATAGACATCTCATAACTCATTACTGGACATTTCATTGCACTCCAGAAAGAAGAAATACGGCTCCATCCACCAGAACATCGACACAAGCTTCCCTAACCAGGAAACCTTGACAAGCCACCTGTACAAACCCACACACAGCGAGGAAATGCCACAATAAAGAGAACTCCACAAACTGCCAGAATACAGAAAGGACACCCCAAACTCAGCAATTTAAACAAGATGAAGAGACAGAGGAATACCCAGCAGATAAAGGAACAGGATAAATGCCCACCAAACCAAACCAAAGAGGAAGAGATAGGGAATCTACCTGATAAAGAATCCCGAATAATGATAGTGAAATTGATCCAAAATCTTGAAATTAAAATGGAATCACAGAAAAATAGCCTGGAGGCAAGGATTGAGAAGATGCAAGAAAGGTTTAACAAGGACTTAGAAGAAATAAAAAAGAGTCAATATATAATGAATAATGCAATAAGTGAAATTAAAAACACTCTGGAGGCAACAAATAGTAGAATAACAGAGGCAGAAGATAGGATTAGTGAGTTAGAAGATAGAATGGTAGAAATAAATGAATCAGAGAGGATAAAAGAAAAACGAATTAAAAGAAATGAGGACAATCTCAGAGACCTCCAGGACAATATTAAACGCTACAACATTCGAATCATAGGGGTTCCAGAAGAAGAAGACAAAAAGAAAGACCATGAGAAAATACTTGAGGAGATAATAGTTGAAAACTTCCCTAAAATGGGGAAGGAAATAATCACCCAAGTCCAAGAAACCCAGAGAGTCCCAAACAGGATAAACCCAAGGCGAAACATCCCAAGACACATAGTAATCAAATTAACAAAGATCAAACACAAAGAACAAATATTAAAAGCAGCAAGGGAAAAACAACAAATAACACACAAGGGAATACCCATAAGGATAACAGCTGATCTTTCAATAGAAACTCTTCAAGCCAGGAGGGAATGGCAAGACATACTTAAAATGATGAAAGAAAATAACCTACAGCCCAGATTATCGTACCCAGCAAGGATCTCATTCAAGTATGAAGGAGAAATCAAAAGCTTTTCAGACAAGCAAAAGCTGAGAGAATTCTGCACCACCAAACCAGCTCTCCAACAAATACTAAAGGATATTCTCTAGACAGGAAACACAAAAATTGTGTATAAATTCGAACCCAAAACAATAAAGTAAATGGCAACGGGGTCATACTTATCAGTAATTACCTTAAACGTAAATGGGTTGAATGCCCCAACCAAAAGACAAAGACTGGCTGAATGGATACAAAAACAAGACCCCTGCATATGTTGTCTACAAGAGACCCACCTCAAAACAGGGGACACATACAGACTGAAAGTGAAGGGCTGGAAAAAGATTTTCCATGCAAATAGGGACCAAAAGAAAGCAGGAGTAGCAATACTCATATCAGATAAAATAGACTTTAAAACAAAGACTGTGAAAAGAGACAAAGATGGTCACTACATAATGATCAAAGGATCAATCCAAGAAGAAGATATAACAATTATAAATATATATGCACCCAACACGGGAGCACCGCAGTATGTAAGACTGATGCTAACAAGTATGAAAGAAGAAATTAACAATAACACAATAATAGTGGGAGACTTTAATACCCCACTCACACCTATGGATAGATCAACTAAACAGAAAATTAACAAGGAAACACAAACTTTAAACGATACAATAGACCAGTTAGACCTAATTGATATCTATAGGACATTTCATCCCAAAACAATGAATTTCACCTTCTTCTCAAGCGCACATGGAACCTTCTCCAGGATAGATCACATCCTGGGCCATAAAGCTAGCCTTGGTAAATTCAAAAACATAGAAATCATTCCAAGCATCTTTTCTGACCACAATGCAGTAAGATTAGATCTCAATTACAGGAGGAAAACTATTAAAAAATCCAACATATGGAGGCTAAACAACACGCTGCTGAATAACCAACAAATCACAGAAGAAATCAAAAAAGAAATCAAAATTTGCATAGAAACGAATGAAAATGAAAACACAACAACCCAAAACCTGTGGGACACGGTAAAAGCAGTCCTAAGGGGAAAGTTCATAGCAATACAGGCACACCTCAAGAAACAAGAAAAAAGTCAAATAAATAACCTAACTCTACACCTAAAGCAACTAGAAAAGGAAGAAATGAAGAACCCCAGGGTTAGTAGAAGGAAAGAAATCTTAAAAATTAGAGCAGAAATAAATGCAAAAGAAACAAAAGAGACCATAGCAAAAATCAACAAAACCAAAAGCTGGTTCTTTGAAAGGATAAATAAAATTGACAAACCATTAGCCAGACTCATCAAGAAACAAAGGGAGAAAAATCAAATCAATAAAATTAGAAATGAAAACGGAGAGATCACAACAGACAACACAGAAATACAAAGGATCATAAGAGACTACTATCAACAACTATATGCCAATAAAATGGACAACGAGGAAGAAATGGACAAATTCTAAGAAAAGTACAACTTTCCAAAACTCGATCAGGAAGAAATAGAAAATCTTAACAGACCCATCACAAGCACGGAAATTGAAACTGTAATAAAAAATCTTCCAGCAAACAAAAGCCCAGGTCCAGACGGCTTCACAGCTGAATTCTACCAAAAATTTAGACAAGAGCTAACACCTATCCTGCTCAAACTCTTCCAGAAAATTGCAGAGGATGGTAAACTTCCAAACTCATTCTATGAGGCCACCATCACCCTAATACCAAAACCTGACAAAGATGCCACAAAAAAAGAAAACTACAGGCCAATATCACTGATGAACATAGATGCAAAAATCCTTAACAAAATTCTAGCAATCAGAATCCAACAACACATTAAAAAGATCCTACACCATGACCAAGTGGGCTTTATCCCAGGGATGCAAGGATTCTTCAATATCCGCAAATCAATCAATGTAATACACCACATTAACAAATTGAAAAATAAAAACCATATGATTATCTCAATAGATGCAGAGAAAGCCTTTGACAAAATTCAACATCTATTTATGATAAAAACTCTCCAGAAAGCAGGAATAGAAGGAACATACCTCAACATAATCAAAGCTATATATGACAAACCCACAGCAAACATTATCCTCAATGGTGAAAAATTGAAAGCATTTCCTCTAAAATCAGGAACAAAACAAGGGTGCCCACTTTCACCATTACTATTCAACATAGTTTTGGAAGTTTTGGCCACAGCAATCAGAACAGAAAAAGAAATAAAAGGAATCCAAATTGGAAAAGAAGAAGTAAAGCTCTCACTGTTTGCAGATGACATGATCCTCTACATAGAAAACCCTAAAGACTCCACCAGAAAATTACTAGAATTAATCAATGACTATAGTAAAGTTGCAGGATATAAAATCAACACACAGAAATCCCTTGCATTCCTATACACTAATAATGAGAAAACAGAAAGAGAAATTAAGGAAACAATTCCATTCACCATTGCAACGGAAAGAATAAAATACTTAGGAATATATCTACCTAAAGAAACTAAAGACCTATATATAGAAAACTATAAAACACTGGTGAAAGAAATCAAAGAGGACACTAACAGATGGAGAAATATACCATGTTCATGGATTGGAAGAATCAATATAGTGAAAATGAGTATACTACCCAAAGCAATCTATAGATTCAATGCAATCCCTATCAAGCTACCAACAGCATTCTTCACAGAGCTAGAACAAATAATTTCCCAATTTGTATGGAAATACAAAAAACCTCGAATAGCCAAAGCGATCTTGAGAAAGAAGAATGGAACTGGAGGAATCAACCTACCTGACTTCAGGCTCTACTACAAAGCCACAGTTATCAAGACAGTATGGTACTGGCACAAAGACAGAAATATAGATCAATGGAATAAAATAGAAAGCCCAGAGATAAATCCATGCACATATGGACACCTTATCTTTGACAAAGGAGGCAAGAATATACAATAGATTAAAGACAATCTCTTTAACAAGTGGTGCTGGGAAATCTGGTCAACCACTTGTAAAAGAATGAAACTAGAACACTTTCTAACACCATACACAAAAATAAACTCAAAATGGATTAAAGATCTAAACGTAAGACCAGAAACTATAAAACTCCTAGAGGAGAACATAGGCAAAACACTCTCTGACATACATCACAGCAGGATCCTCTATGACCCACCTCCCAGAATATTGGAAATAAAAGCAAAAATAAACAAATGGGACCTAATTAACCTTAAAAGCTTCTGCACATCAAAGGAAACTATTAGCAAGGTGAAAAGACAGCCTTCAGAATGGGAGAAGATAATAGCAAATGAAGCAACTGACAAACAACTAATCTTGAGAATATACAAGCAACTCCTACAGCTCAACTCCAGAAAAATAAATGACCCAATCAAAAAATGGGCCAAAGAACTAAATAGACATTTCACCAAAGAAGACATACAGATGGCTAACAAACACATGAAAAGATGCTCAACATCACTCATTATCAGAGAAATGCAAATCAAAACCACTATGAGGTACCATTTCACACCAGTCAGAATGGCTGCAATCCAAAAGTCTACAAGTAATAAATGCTGGAGAGGGTGTGGAGAAAAGGGAACCCTCTTACACTGTTGGTGGGAATGCAAACTAGAACAGCCACTATGGAGAACAGTGTGGAGATTCCTTAAAAAACTGGAAATAGACATGCCTTATGATCCAGCAATCCCACTGCTGGGCATACACACTGAGAAAACCAGAAGGGAAAGAGACACGAGTACCCCAATGTTCATCGCAGCACTGTTTATAATAGCCAGGACATGGAAGCAACCTAGATGTCCATCAGCAGATGAATGGATAAGAAAGCTGTGGTACATATACACAATGGAGTATTATTCAGCCATTAAAAAGAATACATTTGAATCAGTTCTAATGAGGTGGATGAAACTGGAGCCTAGTATACAGAGTGAAGTAAGCCAGAAAGAAAAACACCAATACAGTATACTAACGCATATATATGGAATTTAGAAAGATGGTAACAATAACCCTGTGTACGAGACAGCAAAAGAGACACTGATGTATAGAACAGTCTTGTGGACTCTGTGATAGAGGGAGAGGGTGGGAAGATTTGGGAGAATGGCATTGATACATGTAAAATATCATGTATGAAATGAGTTGCCAGTCCAGGTTCGACGCACGATACTGGATGCTTGGGGCTGGTGCACTGGGACGACCCAGAGGGATGGAATGGGGAGGGAGGAGGGAGGAGGGTTCAGGATGGGGAACACATGTATACCTGTGGCGGATTCATTTTGATATTTGGCAAAACTAATACAATTATGTAAAGTTTAAAAATAAAATAAAATTAAAAAAAAAAAAAGAAAACTATAAAATGTATGTCAGAACAAAATATTGTAGAATATTTCTCCAACTTTAGGATAAGGAAATAATTTCCAAAAAAAAAAAAAGAGAGGCCAGAAAAACCATAAAGGAAAATACTGGTAAATTTGTCCAGTTAAAAATTTTAGTACAGCAAAAGACACCATGAGTAAAATTGTTACCTGATAGGGAGAAAACACTGCTACATGTTTAAAGGACTAATAATTAGTATCTAGTGTCTATTGAAAGTGAAAGTGAAAGCACTCAGTGGTGTCCAACTCTGTGACCCTGTGGACTATAAAATTCATATCCATTGTATCCATAATATGAAATACTGGTAGTCATTAGAAGGAGGTAGAAAGAGCTTCATGCAATGATGTATAGAGCTCTACAAGACCTATTGTTAGGTGAAAAAGGAAGTTGAAGAATGGTTTGTCCATGAAATTTTCCAGGCCAGAATACTCGAGTGGGTAGCCTCTCCCTTCTCCAGGGGATCTGTCCAACCCAAGGATCAAACCCAGGTCTCCCACATTGCAGGCAGATTCTTTACCAGGTGAGCCACAAGGGAAGCACAAGAATACTGGAGTGGGTAGCCTATCCCTTCTCCAGTGGATCTTCCTGATCCAGGAATCGAACCAGGGTCTCCTGCATTGCAGGCAGATTCTTTATCAACTGAGCTATCAGGGAAGCTCCTAGTATATATTGAATTCCTACAAATTAATAAGGAAATCTCAAAAAAATCTATTTAAAAGAAGGCAAAAGATATTTTTAAAATTTATAGAAGATAAATGATAAGTAATGAAATGTATTCAAATTTGCTGTCATCTGAAATATACAAATTAAAATAATAGTATACCAATTTTTGCCTATTAGATTGTTAAAAATTAAAATAAATGGAAGTATCAAATATTTAACCAGGAACTAATGCATAATATATATGGGTTAATATATATAATACATATGGGTTCATCCCTGGATTGGGAAGATTCCCTGGAGGAGGACATGGCAACCCACTCAAGTATTCTTGCCTGGAGAATCCCCACGGACAGAGGAGGCAGGCGGGTTACAGTCCATGAGCTCACAAAGAGTCGCACACAACTGAGTGACTAAGCACCCAATGCATAACATAAAATATGTGGGGGGTGGGGAGTGAATCTGGAAGGACAATTTTAAAAAATGCATATAACCTTTGATTCAGCAATTTTCCCACCCTAAAAATGTACTCAGATATGTTCACAAGATGTTCAATATCAGTTATATAGGGATGTGGTGTTACACTGTGTATTGTATCCATAATATGAAATACTGGTAGTCATTAGAAGGAGGTAGAAAGAGCTTCATGCAATGACGTATAGAGCTCTATAAGACCTATTGTTAGGTGAAAAAGGAAGTTGAAGAATGGTTTGTCTATATATTATGATCACATGTGTGCAACACAACCAACCAAGATCGAATTTGTGTAGTGTGTAATATATATATGTCTGTGTGCATTTTTTTTAAAAGACGAGAAGGTTGTTCACCAAAACGGTGACATTTTCTCCTCTAGGTAAACAAATCAGATTGGGAAGCACGAAGATATTCACATTTCCATCCCTTTATTTTTTGTATTTTACAATATTTGAATCATTTACAATAAGAATGTATTTACATTTTAGTAGCATCATTTTTTGAAGACAGTAAGTATTAAAAAAAAGTAGATGGTATGGGCCTGCCTATTTGTATATCAGGGCATATGTTGGGGGTGGGTATGATGAGGAACAATTACTTGTGACCCATTTTTACTCAATCAGGAGACTCTTCGATAATTCAGTGAAATACTTTGTAGTCCAGAACAGATCCTTCAATAAGAAACAAATGTTTAAATCCTTTCTCTCTTCTCTCTTTCACACACATATACATACAAATCCATATATTAATTTATTCCCTAGGTGTTTGTTGAGTATGGACCTACTTCTAATTCTGTTTTAAGTGTGATGACACTTTCTCATCACCCTGTGCAGGTAAAAATATGCATTTTCTCAAACTTTCTGGGTCACCATGCCAGCTTGCAGGACAGCATCGCTCTGCTGTCATTAAGGAGAGATGCCTTTGGGCAATTTTAGGCAAGCAGTTTTCTTCCCATCCCAAATCTCCCTCAAGTTCCAACTGCTTTAAAATGGGGCTGAAAGAAGTAGGGTTAGGGCAAGGGAGAGGTCAGGGGGTATCTATATGATGGTGTGTGTAGTTGTAATATGTGATTTATAATAAATGTATCTGGTCTTTGTCCCAAATTTTGGTACAGAGCTCCTAAAACCTTTCGAATAACCTAACTGAAGAGAGTGCAAAGATGTCTTTTATTAAGTTAATGAGACTACTCTGGGACTGTATATAAAGGTGGGAGCTGAATGCCAGCAGAACCAACTACATGATTAAAGGATGGGGCTTTCAGTACCACCCCTTAACCTCCAGAGAGCAAAGAGGGGCTAGAGGGTAAATCCATCGCCAATGGCCAATGATTTAATCAGTTGTGCCTATGTAATGAAGCATCCACAAAACCCCAAGAAGGTCAAGTTTGTGGAGAGCTTCCGGGTTGGTGAACATGAGGAAATTTGAGGACAATGGCAAAGGGAAGGGCATGGAAGCCCCCTGACATTTTCCCTATTCTTATGCATTTCTTCCATCTAGCTGGACTTGAGTGATACCCTTTTATAATCACCTGGTGAATCTAGTAAGTAAAATGTTTCTCTGAGTTCTGTGTCACTGTAGCAAATTAATGGTCCAAATAGCTGGGGGAGGGTGTGGGGGGGGACAGGGGGTGTTCATAGAACTCTGATCTACAGCCTGTGGATCTTGAATAGAGGTGATAGCCTAGACTTACAAATGGCATCTTAAGTGAGGGCGGGGGACAGTCTTGTAGGACTGAACTCTTAAACTGTGGGGTCTGGGACCTCCCTGGTGGTCCAGCGGTTAAGAATCTCCCTGCCGATGCAGGGGACATGGATTTGATCCCTGGTCTGGGGAGAACCCACATGCCGCGGGGCAAGGAAGCCCGTGTACCACAACTACTGAAGCTCGCGCACCTAGAGCCGGTGCTCTGCTACAAGAGAACCCACCACAGTGAGAAGCCGGTGTAAAAGAGTAGCCACCATTCTCCACAGCTGGAGAAAGCCTGTGCCCAGCAACGAAGACCCAGCACAGCCCCCCAGAATAAATAAATAAATATTCTGAAAAACCGACAAAAGATGCGGGATCTGACACTATCTCTGATACTGAGTTGAGCTGTAGGACAACCAACTGGTCTCTGAGAATTGATTGGTGGGAACTCTTTCACACTCTGGAATTGGGGGTGCCATGTCACAGAAGTACAGCCACGCCACTTTGGCTGCAGAAAAGAACCAGCCAGATATATGTTTATGCATTGCTTTTTTTGTGGAGGGTAGCTAGTGGATTATCACAAGAAGGAAGTGGGACATGGGACAAATCATCCCAAAGTGTCATCCACAGGTGTGTGTCTTAGAGAGCAAAGACCATATAAGCAAAAGGACATACAAACTCGAGAAGCAATGTCCTTGCGTTAGGAAGCCCAGGGTCATCCTTTTACCATGCAACTTTCAGACGACTGCTGCCCCACCCTCAGGGGCTTTGCCCAGCATGAGCTGGGGGCACTGGCCTGGCCCACCCTCACGTAAGCACATACTGTGCACTACCTGCCGCTTCCCCCTGCCTGTGCATCTCTACATTCAACTGCTCAGATGCGGGATCTCAAAACTCTATCCAGTGCACTGGGTTCTCAGTTTTCTGACCCCCAACTTGTCCCTATTATTTATTTATTTTAGAATTTCCTCTCTCTTTTTTGTCCCTCTCTTTTGATAACAGTGCATCTCTTCATATGACGGCATCATGGGAAACAGTAGCCTTCCAGTCCTTATCACTTGACTCTAGGCTGAAAAGCCATTGAAATCAAGTTAAAACACATCTTTATGATCGTAAATTCATTAATGTCAATAACCAAACTCACTGTTTGCTTGTATTTGTACCTTCAAGAAATTCTTCTCGAAACTTTACCAGCACACGATGTTCTGTTTTGATTGGCTCAATCTGATTTCTTTCAGCTCTGAAACAAATTCTCTGCATTGAGACAGCCTCATTGCCAACTACAGAAAGATCATTTCATTCATAAGTGGGGTGTATTTCTGCACGTGTGCCTTACTTTTGCACAATGGCTATATAGTGCTTGAGTTGCAGCGAGGGAAACCATTTTACACTTATTTTCATTCAACTACATCACATGAGAAAAAGAAGATTCTATTAATACTATGTCTTATGCAGAAAGTGAAGAGGAACTAAAAGGCCTCTTGATGAAAGTGAAAGAGCAGACTGAAAAAGTTGACTTAAAGCTCAACATTCAGAAAATGAAGATCATGGCATCTGGTCCCATCACTTCATGGGAAATAGATGGGGAAACAGTGGAAACAGTGTCAGGCTTTATTTTTGGGGGCTCCAAAATCACTGCAGACGGTGACTGCAGCCACGAAATTAAAAGACGCTTACTCCTTGGAAGGAAAGTTATGACCAACCTAGATAGCATATTTGAAAGCAGAGGTATTACTTTGCCAACAAAGGTCTGTCTAGTCAAGGCTATGGTTTTTCCAGTGGTCATGTATGGATGTGAGAGTTGGACTATAAAGAAAGCTGAGCACTGAAGAATTTATGTTTTTGAACTGTGGTGTTGGAGAAGACTCTTGAGAGTCCTCTGGACTACAAGGAGGTCCAACCAGTCCATCCTAAAGGAGATCAGTCCTGGGTGTTCTTTGGAAGGAATGATGCTGAAGCTGAAACTCCAGTACTTTGGCCACCTCATGCAAAGAGTTGACTCACTGGAAAAGACTCTGATGCTGGGAGGGATTGGGGGCAGGAGGAGAAAGGGATGACAGAGGATGAGATGGCTGGATGGCATCACTGACTTGATGGACGTGAGTCTGAGTGAACTCCTGGAGCTCGTGATGGACAGGGAGGCCTGGCGTGCTGCGATTCATGGGGTTGCAAAGAGTCGGACACAACTGAGCAACTGAACTGAACTGAAGGTCAAAATTTCAAGAGAGCCCTTGATCAGAGATGTATTTACAAAATAGCCTGCTCCTGGCACTTTGACTAGAGGCAGAATTTGTTATTGTTGTTTAGTTTCTAAGTTCAGTTCAGTTCAGTCGCTCAATCGTATCTGACTCTTTGCGACCCCATGAATCACAGCACGCCAGGCCTCCCTGTCCATCACCAACTCCCGGAGTTCACTCAGACTCACGTCCATCGAGTCGGTGATGCCATCCAGCCATCTCATCCTCTGTCGTACCCTTCTCCTCCTGCCCCCAATCCCTCCCAGCATCAGAGTCTTTTCCAATGAGTCAACTCTTCGCATGAGGTGGCTAAAGTACTGGAGTTTCAGCTTTAGCATCATTCCTTCCAAAGAAATCCCAGGGATGATCTCCTTCAGAATGGACTGGTTGGATCTCCTTGCAGTCCAAGGGACTCTCAAGAGTCTTCTCCAACAACACAGTTCAAAAGCATCAATTCTTCATGTCCGACTCTTTTGCAACCCCATGGACTGTAGCCCATCAGGCTCCTCTGTCCATGGGATTTACCAGGCAAGAATACCAGAGTGGGTTGCCATTTCCTTCTTTAAGGGGGGATCTTCCTGACCCAGGGATCCAACCTGAATCTCCTACATTGGCAGGTGAGCCATCAGGGAAGCTCATAAATTAACCCATTTCTAGCAAATAAGATGCAATGGCAAAACTGTAACGGGATTAGCAGAAGTATTTCCATTCACTTGATGGAATGTGAATATATGATGATGCATTTGGAAGAGGTTTGGCATTTTTCTGTGGTATTGGATGTGCAAATGCAATAAGCTCCTCTCTAACTCCACCTTGACTTGATTTGTTTTTCAGTATTCATGCCCAATAGTCTCAAAGAAGTTATAAAACATCCATGTGAAGTGAACCATATCATAATGGGCCTAAGCAATAGATGGTAAGGTGGGTCTGACCAGGGAAATCTGGATTAGAAAACCTAATACTATAGAGGATAACCCTGAAGTTGAAAAGCTGTAGATGGATCCTTCTATGGACATACAAGTGATGAACATCCAAACATTATATTTTAATTTATTTAGGGGATGCATATTATTGAGTTATTTATATTCTTCAGTCCATAGCACATTATCGTCAGTGATCTCAGCAGAATCTTTCCTCTTTATGTTTTATTTCATTCAGTCGATAAATATTTATGAAGTACATGCTATGTGCCAGGTACTATTCTAGGCAGTGGTGCTACAATCATGAACAAAACAAAGCAAAACAAAATCTTTGCTCTTGTGGTATTTACTTTCTAGCAGGGTTAGATAGACAATAAATAATAAAATAGTAAATTATACAGTATGACAGAAAGTGGTGCATGGTATGGAAAACTTGATAGAATACTTCCCAAATAAGAAGTAAACAAATGCAAATCCTAAGATCTGAGTGCTGGAGAGGCAGGAAACTTAGCTTCCAATTGCAGCCACAGAATTGGCTACATAAGACAGTGCTTAATTCCTAGGACAGAAGAACATAAAAGAGAAAAAGTGAATACAAAGGTAGAAACTTGGAAAGACATATTCTGTTTCAGCAATTCTTAGAGTTCCAAAATATTTTAGCAGTACACCTAACCCAACTCCTCAATAATCTTAAAAGGATATTGCTTAATTGCTGTCTAAGTTACTTTCAGATAATCTTAGAAGGGCAATGCTTAATCACTGACTATAGTTACTATCTTTTATACCATAATGCATTTTTTTTTCTGTTCTGAAAACCAGACAACTTTAACCAGATCTTAAGCTTAAATTCCAGACCACCTTCCAAACATGAAAAAGACCCATTTCAACTATTGCTAAATGCAATGTTGACAGAAATGCAGAATGGTAAGCCTCTACTCCAAAATAAGGAGCCCCCTATGTCTCCAGCATGCCTGGGAACCAACACTCATTTGAAGGTCCTATCTTATCTGTCTCCCCCACTACCTGTGAACTCCTTGAAAGCAGGAACTGTGTTTTATTTGTTTTGGATGATTTGGAATCTAGCTCAGTGCTGGCATATAATGATCAATTTTAAAATATTTAAAGAATGAGTATTAAAGACAGCATATTAAAAAGCAGATACATTACTTTGCCAACAAGGTCCATCTAGTCAAAGCTCTGGTTTTTCCAGTAGTCATGTATGGATGTGAGAGTTGGACCATAAAGAAGGCTGAGTGCTGAAGAATTGATGCTTTTAAACTGTGGTGCTGGAGAAGACTCTTGAGAGTTGGACTTAAGAAGATCAAACCAGTCAATCCTAAAGGAAATCCACCTTGAATATTCATTGAAAGGACTGATGCTGAAGCTGAAGCTCCGATACTTTGGCCACCTGATGTGAAGAGCTGACTCATTAGAAAAGACCCTGATGCTGAGAAAGATTGAAGGCAGGAGGAGAAGGGGACGACAGAGAATGAGATGGTTGGATGGCATCACTGACTCAGTGGGCATGAATTTGAGCAAACT
Source organism: Bubalus kerabau (assembly GCF_029407905.1). Classification (NCBI taxonomy): domain Eukaryota; kingdom Metazoa; phylum Chordata; class Mammalia; order Artiodactyla; family Bovidae; genus Bubalus; species Bubalus kerabau. The sequence continues at coordinate 77,935,596 of NC_073628.1, read as the reverse complement.
CTGGGAGATGGTGAAGTACAGGGCAGCCTTGCCTGCTGCAGTCCATGGGGTTGCAAAGAGTCAGACATGACTGAACAACAACAAAAAAGAATGAACAAATGAACATTTTATGATGGTGTTGGGCTTGTTTTCATAGTGATATGTTATGTTACTGAAGGGGTTGCTTAAGAGTTGAAATTTCTTATTAAAAATAGATATACACAAATATTTTATATGGCCTGTGCATATCAGATCTTTAAATCTCTGGTTTTTAAAGGTGATTCTTTTCATAGTTTGCTCTTGGAGTCCATGCCTGTCTTGTCTTTCCTGCTCAGCTGTAAACAGGAAAGAGCTTCATCCTCAGTGTCTGACCCTACTGGATTACTGACTCAATCCTGGCTGATGTTGGTGACTCATTTACATCAGTGTGTGTTTGTGTGTTGAGGTGAGATGAAATGGAAGTGAGGTGATGGTGGAAGGGGAAGATGTGAAATTAGTCTGGTGGTATGGGATGTGACTGGAGAAGGCAATGGCACCCCACTCCAGTACTCTTGCCTGGAAAATCCCATGGACGGAGGAGCCTGGTAGGCTGCAGTTCATGGGGTCGCTAAGAGTCAGAGACGACTGAGCAACTTCACTTTCACTTTTCACTTTCATGCATTGGAGAAGGAAATGGCACCCTACTCCAGTGTTCTTGCCTGGAGAATCCCAGGGATGGGGGAGCCTGGTGGGTTGCCGTCTATGGGATCGCACAGTCAGACACGACTCAAGCGACTTAGCAGCAGCAGCAGCATGGGATGTGACTGAGGTGAACTAAGAGCGTCTCTCTGTTCACCAAGATATTGTCTGCTTGGTTCATATAGCTGAATTTCTGGTTAGAGTCTGTAGGAGATGCTATGATATGTCATCCACATCCTCCCTTCAGGACTGCCTTCAACCAAAGGGACCTGCCTCGCCCAAGATTATAACCCTTTGTGGGCTGTCCATACCCAAGGGCTGATCATTGTGGGATCTGGCCCCTTGCCTCATTTGGGACATCTCTGAATGGTCATGAAAGCTTCAGAGTTCGCTGTGGGATTTGGATCAGACCTCTGTTGTCATTTAGTCACTAAATTGTGTCTGACTCTTTGCAACCCCATGGACTGAAGCCTGCCAGGTGCCTCTGTCCAGGCAAGAATACTGGAGTGGGTTGCCATTTCCTACTTCAAGGGTCTTCCTGACCCACAGATTGAACCCGTGTTTCTTGCTTGGCAGGCAGCTTCTTTACCACTGAACCACCCGGGAAGCCCTGGATGAGACCTTTATTACAATGGTATTACAATTGTACTTCTCCCTCTGATGAATCCTGCTTCCCTCATTTTCTTACAGGTGTTGTTCCTAAGATATTCCCCCCAAAACTTCCTGCCTACAAATCTCCACCTCCATTTGTTTTCTTGGAAACTTGTCCCATGAAAGAGTACCACTTCGATTCCAGACTCTCCCCCAAGTTAAAAGCTTGTTTCAAATTTTGGCCCTCTCGCTGATGATCAGAATTCTTGTGAAGACCTTACCTGTCCCCTCCCACAGATAGTTGGATCCTACTCACCATACCTTTAGCAGATGGACCAATAGACCATTTGAAAAGTGTAAAACCACCACCTGTAAGTTTTTTAAAATGTAGTTTTCCAATAGGTTCTACAATTGAGCCACTTTTAGTAACAAAACTGGTCAATTAAGCACTTTGGATGCTGTGATTTGATCTGCTATGTACTAGTTTTGGGTTTGATTGGCATTCTGGATTAAAACAAAGTACAACTAAATTTATAATTATTTCCCCTTCACGATGACCATATCTACATTCCTTTGTTGAGCTCACAAGGATGGTCTAACATCTAACTTTCTCTACTACATTGCATTGACATGTATTCATATACAGTATAATATTTTTTTTATATTTTCATTATATTTACCTGGCTTCACCAGGCCCTAGCTGTGGCATGTGAGACCTTTGATCTTTGTTGCTACATTCGTATTTTTTTTTTTTTTTTCCTTTTAGTTGCAGCATGTGAGATCTAGTTCCTTCAGCAGGGACCAAGCCTGGGCAGCTTGCATTGGGAGTGTGGAGCCACTGCACCACCAGAGAAATCCCTCCAATATAACATTTTGAGATAACCCAATGTCTCTATCTTCCTTCCCATAGAGTGTTCCCCAAAAAAGATCTAGAAAGTTCTTACTCTGTCATTTAGGATATCAAGTATGTGTTTTGTCATAGATAAATATATAAGAATAAGAGGTCTAAGACATCAGAGTTTTCACATAAACAAATTGTTCTTGGCAAATAAATAAAATGTTAGTTTAAGTCTTTTCACTTAAACCCAATTTTAGGAACTTATGAGACAGGATCGCAAAGACAAATGTATGATAATATTTGTCACCGTATTCCTTTATACTAAATAACATTGAAAAAAACAAATGAAGTCACTTGAAGGAAACTGGTTCTTCAACAGAAGATTGGATAAATAATATTATGATACATCCATAAAAGCAGCCATGAAAAATATGGCATAAAAGTACATTTTATTAATATGAGTAGAAGTTCATATTGTAAAGCTGAAAGAAATTGGGGTTACTGAACAACATTAAAGACAATTCATTTACGTAAAATATCAATATATCTGGCATGGACATATGCTGAGATAACTAGAAAGACGGTCACTAACATGCAACAAATTATTTTTTCTTAGTAGTAGATTTAGACTGACTTACACGGACACGACTGAGCGACTTCCCTTTCACTTTTCACTTTCATGCATTGGAGAAGGAAATGGCAACCCACTCCAGTGTTCTTGCCTGGAGAATCCCAGGGGGAGCCTGGTAGGCTGCCGTCTATGGGGTCGCACAGAGTCGGACACAACTGAAGCGACTTAGCAGCAGCAGCAGCACACTTTTCAGAACTGCTTGAATTTTTATGATATATATTCAAGAAGAACAAAATTATCTTACTCTGTGCTTTTCTTCCTAACCATCCTCCCAAATCTTTTTTACATCTTCTCAAAAGAATAGGAAGCAAAATTATGTTCATAGCAGCCAAAGGGTGGAAGCAACCCAACCGTCCTTCAATGAATGAACAGTAAACAAAATGTATATGTATGTATATGTAGTGGAATATTATTAAGCTTTAAAAGAGAAGGAAAGTCTGACACAAGCTACTGTATGTATGAACCTTAAAGATATCATGCTAAGTGAAATAAGCCAGTCACAAAAGAACAATCCTGTTTCATTCAACTTATTTCAAGTACTTAGAGTGGTCAAATTCAGAGAGACAGAAAATAGATCGGTGGTTACCAGGAGCTGGGGTGAGAGAAATAAGAAGGTATTGTTCAATGGGTGCAGAGCTTCAGTTTTGCAAGATGAAACAAGTCCTGGAGATGGATGGTGGTGGCAGCTGAATAACAGTGTGAACGTCCTTAATGCAACTGAACTGTACACGTAAGAATAGTTAGGATGGTAAATTTTATGTTATGTGTATTTTATCACACTTTTTAAACTTAAAGAATGTTAACAACAAAAACGAAGAAGAGGATCTGAGTTTTACCATTTATATGTCTCTGGAGTATCCAAAGACGCTTAGAGCACCATATTTCTGGGATTTCAAAGGATGACCTTTGGTGCCTCATGGAGGGAACATTTTAAAGTATTCTTCTTAGTTACAGTGGAGGCAGGAATAATGACAGGCTTGTGAAGTATATAAGAGGAGAAAAATACCCCTTATAAATCTTGTGATGATCATTCCCCACTTTGAACTACTACAGGATGATGGTCAAATTCAACATATTTACGGCTACTCTAAGACTTTCTTTCTTTCTTTTTTTTTTTTAAGATTTTCTTGATGTTGGTGATGCCTTTGGAGTTTATGCCCAAGGGACACATCTCACATTTAAGGAGACAGATGAGGTAAAATGGAGCATAAAAAGCACCTTTTGTGGCAAAGGAAGAGAGAGGATCCAAAAACTGGATCTAAATACTAGGAAAATTTACTTTTTGATTTCAAATTCCAGGATCCTGGAATGTGGCAGAATGTGGCAGCCCTGGGGGTGGCAGAAACTAACCATGTCCCTCTAGCAAGGACCTGCACTTGCCCAGCAGAGCCCTGCTCACTGAAACACCAGCTTCTCTGATCCTTGCTTTTGCAAAGAGTCATCCAAATGACCTTCTAGGTATTTATTCCTTCTTCTGCTTTCAAAACAAAAATCTATTTTTTTTTTCTGCCCTCAAGAACAATTCCAACCTGCTCACCTGGAATGAGTCTGGTTTCCCTGACTGGTTGGTGCTTCCTGTTGCCTGGACCAGAGAAGAGAATGACCAGGCAATTTGCCTTCCTTTAGTGCTTTCAGTGTGATAGGCACACCATGCTGGGATATCACAAGTCTTCACAGCAGAGGAGACTGGAATTGTTAATGCGGAGTCTTCAGAAGGCAATTACGTCTGTTTTTATAAGAAAGGAGGTCATTTGGTCAAGGTCAAGTGATATTGAAAGGCAAGAACTTTGAAGTCTAGTATTCAAAAGTGTCTTTTTAAAAAAATAATTCTAGGTAGGAGTGAGAGCAAACGGAACAGGGATTTGGAGCTGGGCCACCCTGGAAAGCCTCTGTGGTAATACCACAGTATTCTGATAATTCAAGCAGATACATGCACCCAGAGTTCATAGGAACACTGCTTACACTAGGGAAGACATGGAAACAACCTACATGTCCACAAACAGGTGAAGAGATAGGAACTTACCTGGCAGTCCAATTGTTAAGACTCTGAACTCCCAGTACAGGGGTCACAAGTTCAACTGGGCTCAAACTCCCAATACAGGGAGCACAAAATGGGGAATTAAGATCCCAAATGCTGCAGAGCAATGCCAAAAACAGGGGGGAAAAGTTAATGGATAAAGAAGAGATGGTGTATATATATACATATATATTGGTTGATACTGGAGTGGGTAACCTTTCCCTTCTCCAGGGGATCTTCCCAACTCAGGGATCAAACCCAGGTCTCCTGCATGCAGGCAGATTCTTTAACAGCTGAGCCACAAAGGAAGCACACACACACACACACACACACACACACACACACAGGAATAGTAGCCATAGAAAAGAATGAAATAATGCTATTTGTAGCAACATGGATGGACCTAGAGATTGTCATACTAAGTGAAGTAAAAGTCAGACAGAGAAAGACAAATACCATACGATGCTGGCAGGCTATGGTCCCTGGGGTCACAAAAAAGTCAGACACAACTTGGCAGCTAAACAAGAACATTCCGTATAATGGAATTAAAAAATGATACAGATGAACTTATTTACAAAACAAAAACACAGACATAGAAAACAAACTTACGGTTATTGAAGGGAAGAGGGGGTGGATAATTTAGGAGTTTGGAACTAAAATACACATACTACTATATATAGGGGGAGGAGCCAAGATGGCGGAGGAGTAGGACGGGGAAAACACTTTCTCCCCCACAAATTCATCAAAAGAGCATTTAAACATCGAGTAAATTCCACAAAACAACTTCTGAATGCCGGCAGAGGACATCAGGCACCCAGAAAAGCAACCCAACTCTTTGAAAGGAGGTAGGAAAAAATATAAAAGACAAAAAAAGAGACAAAAGAGGGAGGGATGGAGTTCCGTCCCGGGAAGGGAGTCTTAAAAAGAGAGAAGTTTCCAAACACCAGGAAAGCTTCTCACTGCCGAATCTGTGCCGAGCTTTGGAAGCACAGAGGGCAACGTAACAGGGAGAAAAAATAAATAAACAATTAAAACTCGCAGATTGCGAGCCCTACGGTAACTCGCCCATCAGAGAAGCAGCGCAGACGCCTGCACACGCCATTAGCAAGCGGGGGCTCGGCAGGGAGGCGCGGCGCAGGCTGCATCGCTTAGAGTAAAAATCTGGACTGAATACCCTGAGCGCTATTTGAGCGAAATAATTTGGGCTAGCAAACCAGACTGTGGGATATCTACCAAGCGAAAAGCCAGCCCTAACCTAAGACACCGCCAGGACCGCGCACAGAACAAAGGACTGAACAGAGATAGCCAGCTGCAGACCTTCCCCCTCCGGTGACAGGCAGCCAGAGCCAGAAGGGGGCAATCGCAGCCCCAGAGAGACATTATGTATAAAACTGTAAGCAGGCTTCTTTGCTAACTAAAACTTCTTGGGGGTCTGGACGGTCAACATCTGCCTGAGAAGGTGCGCAGGTTTTACACCCAAATAACCCCCGCATGGCGGGGAGGCGATAAGTCAAAGCATTGGCACTCACCAAACACCTCATTACCTGAGCTGCTCGGACCTGGGAAGAGCACAAAACGCAGGCCCAACCGAGTCTGCGCCTCTGAGGACTACCCGAGTGCCTGAACCTGAGCGGCTTGGACCTGGGAGGTACATGCAGCCCAGGGCCGGCCTCGGATTGTTCCTGGCGGAGCAACCTAGAGCCCGAGCAGTGTGGGCAGGGAGGCTACACACACAGTGAGCGGGGGCAGACCCAGTGTGGCTGAGGCACTGCGAGCGCATGCCAGTGTTATCTGTTTGCAGCATCCCTCCCTCCCTCCCCACAGCACGGCTGAACAAGTGAGCCTAAAAAAAAAAAAAAAAAAAAAAAAGTGTCCTCCACCATCCCCTTTGTGTCAGGGCGGAAACCAGACACTGAAGAGACCAGCAAACAGAAGAAGCTATAACAGAGGGAAACGCCTTGGAAGCTACAGGCCATAGATTAAAACCCTGTGGTTACTACGGACTACATAGGAAGGGGCCTATAGATCTTGAGAAATATAAGTCGGACCAAGGAACTAGCCAAAAATGAACTGAACCCACAATACTCACAACAAAACCAGAGAAAGTCCTAGATATATTTTTACTATCATTCTTTTTTTTAAAATTTTTTTGAAAAAATATTTTAAGTCCTCTATTGTTCCTTTAATTTTCACTTTTATAACCTATTACTTTGCAAAAAAAAAAGACCTTATTTTTTTTTCTTCAGCAAACTTCATATATATATATTTTATAATTTTTTGACCTTGTGTTTTTTTTTTTCTTCTTCTTTTCTTTAACATTGTATTTTTGAAATTCCAAACTCTACTCTAGATTTTTAATTTTAGCTTTTTGGTATATGTTATCAATTTTGTACCTATAGTTTTTTTTTATAATTTCTGTGACTTTTTTTTTCTCTGTTTCTTTCTCTTCTTCTTTTATATAACATTGTATATCTGAAATTCCAAACTCTACTCTAGATTTTTAATTTATGCTTTTTGGTATTTGATATCAATTTTGTACCTGTATTTTCTTTATAATTTTTGTGACATTGTTTGTTTTTGTTTGTTTGTTTGTTTTCTCTCTTTATTTTTCTTCTTCCTTTTTTTTTTTTTAACATTGTATTTTTGAAATTCCAAACTCTACTCTAGATTTTTAATTTTTGCTTTTTGGTATTTGATATCAATTTTGTACCTGTATTTTCTTTATAATTTTCACGACCTTGTTTGTTTTTCTTTGTTCGTTTTTTCTCTCTTTCTTTTCCTTCTTCTTTTCTTTAACATCGTATTTTTGAAATTCCAAACTCTACTCTAGATTTTTAATTTTTGCTTTTATGTATTTGTTACCAATTTTGTATGTTTAAGAACCCAATCTTTAGGACCCATTTTTCACTAGGGAGCGGCATTACTGGCTTGACTGCTCTGTCTCCCTTTGGACTCTCCTTTTTCTCCACCAGGTCGCCTGTGTTTCATCCCTAACCCCTCTCTACTCTACCCAACTCTGTGAATTTCGGTGTGTTCCAGACGGTGGAGAACACTTAGGGAACTAATTACTGGCTGGATCTGTCTCCCTCCTTTTCATTTCCCCCTTTTATCCTTCTGGCCACCTCTGTCTCCCTCCTCCTTCTTCTCTTCTCTGTATAACTCCATGAACATCTCTGAGCGGTCCAGTTGTGGAGTGCACATAAGGAAGTGACTACTGGCTAGCTCACTCTCTCCACTATTGATTCCACCTCATCTCATTTGGGTCACCTCTAATTCCCTCCTCCCTCTTCTCCATGTAACGCTGTGAACCTCTCTGAGTGACCCTCACAGTAGAGAAACTTTTCATCTTTAACGTAGATGTTTTATCAATGGTGCTGTATAGAAGGAGAAGTTTTGAAACTACTGTAAAAATAAGACCGATAACTGGAAGCAGGAGGCTTAAGTCCAAACCCTGACTCCAGGGAACTCCTGACTCCAAGGAACATTAATTGACAGGAGCTTATCAAACGCCTCCATACCTACACTGAAACCAAGCACCACACAAGGGCCAACAAGTTCCAGGGCAAGACATACCAAGCAAATTCTCCAGCAACAAAGGAACACAGCCCTGAGCTTCAAGATACCTGTTGCCCAAAGTCACCCCAAAACCATAGACATCTCATAACTCATTACTGGATATTTCATTGCACTCCAGAGAGAAGAAATACAGCTCCACCCACTAGAACACCGACACAAGCTTCCCTATCCAGGAAACCTTGACAAGACACCTGTACAAACCCACACACAGTGAGGAAACGCCACAATAAAGAGAACTCCACAAACTGCCAGAATACAGAAAGGGCACCCCAAACTCAGCAATTTAAACAAGATGAAGAGACAGAGGAATACCCAGCAGGTAAAGGAACAGGATAAATGCCCACCAAACCAAACAAAGAGGAAGAGATAGGGAATCTACCTGATAAAGAATTCCGAATAATGATAGTGAAATTGATCCTAAATCTTGAAATTAAAATGGAATCACAGATAAATAGCCTGGAGACAAGGATTGAGAAGATGCAAGAAAGGTTTAACAAGGACCTAGAAGAAATACAAAAGAGTCAATATATAATGAATAATGCAATAAATGAAATTAAAAACACTCTGGAGGCAACAAATAGTAGAATAACAGAGGCAGAAGATAGGATTAGTGAATTAGAAGATAGAATGGTAGAAATAAATGAATCAGAGAGGATAAAAGAAAAACGAATTAAAAGAAATGAGGACAATCTCAGAGACCTCCAGGACAATATTAAATGCTACAACATTCGAATCATAGGGGTTCCAGAAGAAGACAAAATGAAAGACCATGAGAAAATACTTGAGGAGATAATAGTTGAAAACTTCCCTAAAATGGGGAAGGAAATAATCACCCAAGTCCAAGAAACCCAGAGAGTCCCAAACAGGATAAACCCAAGGCGAAACACCCCAAGACACATAGTAATCAAATTAACAAAGATCAAACACAAAGAACAAATATTAAAAGCAGCAAGGGAAAAACAATAAATAACACACAAGGGAATTCCCATAAGGATAACAGCTGATCTTTCAATAGAAACTCTTCAAGCCAGGAGGGAATGGCAAGACATACTTAAAATGATGAAAGAAAATAACCTACAGCCCAGATTATTGTACCCAGCAAGGATCTCATTTAAGTATGAAGGAGAAATCAAAAGCTTTTCAGACAAGCAAAAGCTGAGAGAATTCTGCACCACCAAACCAGCTCTCCAACAAATACTAAAGGATATTCTCTAGACAGGAAACACAAAAACGGTGTATAAATTTGAACCCAAAACAATAAAGTAAATGGCAACGGGATCATACTTACCAGTAATTACCTTAAACATAAATGGGTTGAATGCACCAACCAAAAGACAAAGACTGGCTGAATGGATACAAAAACAAGACCCCTACATATGTTGTCTACAAGAGACCCACCTCAAAACAGGGGACACATACAGACTGAAAGTGAAGGGCTGGAAAAAGATTTTCCATGCAAATAGGGACCAAAAGAAAGCAGGAGTAGCAATACTCATATCAGATAAAATAGACTTTAAAACATAGGCTGTGAAAAGAGACAAAGAAGGTCACTACATAATGATCAAAGGATCAATCCAAGAAGAAGATATAACCATTATAAATATATATGCACCCAACACGGGAGCACCGCAGTATGTAAGACAAATGCTAACAAGTATGAAAGGAGAAATTAACAATAACACAATAATAGTGGGAGACTTTAATACCCCACTCACACCTATGGATAGGTCAACTAAACAGAAAATTAACAAGGAAACACAAACTTTAAATGATATAATAGACCAGGTAGACCTAATTGACATCTATAGGACATTTCATCCCAAAACAATGAATTTCACCTTTTTCTCAAGTGCACATGGAACCTTCTCCAGGATAGATCACATCCTGGGCCATAAAGCTAGCCTTGGTAAATTCAAAAACATAGAAATCATTCCAAGCATCTTTTCTGACCACAATGCAGTAAGATTAGATCTCAATTACAGGAGGAAAACTATTAAAAATTCCAACATATGGAGGCTGAACAACACGCTGCTGAATAACCAACAAATCACAGAAGAAATCAAAAAAGAAATCAAAATTTGCATAGAAACGAATGAAAATGAAAACACAACAACCCAAAACCTGTGGGACACGGTAAAAGCAGTCCTAAGGGGAAAGTTCATAGCAATACAGGCACACCTCAAGAAACAAGAAAAAAGTCAAATAAATAACCTAACTCTACACCTAAAGCAACTAGAAAAGGAAGAAATGAAGAACCCCAGGGTTAGTAGAAGGAAAGAAATCTTAAAAATTAGAGCAGAAATAAATGGAAAAAACAAAAGAGACCATAGCAAAAATCAACAAAACCAAAAGCTGGTTCTTTGAAAGGATAAATAAAATTGACAAAACATTAGCCAGACTCATCAAGAAACAAAGGGAGAAAAATCAAATCAATAAAATTAAAAATGAAAATGGAGAGATCACAACAGACAACACAGAAATACAAAAGATCATAAGAGACTACTATCAACAATTATATGCCAATAAAATGGACAACGTGGAAGAAATGGACAAATTCTAAGAAAAGTACAACTTTCCAAAACTCGACCAGGAAGAAATAGAAAATCTTAACAGACCCATTACAAGCATGGAAATTGAAACTGTAATCAAAAATCTTCCAGCAAACAAAAGCCCAGGTCCAGACGGCTTCACAGCTGAATTCTACCAAAAATTTAGAGAAGAGCCAACACCTATCCTGATGAAACTCTTCCAGAAAATTGCAGAGGAAGGTAAACTTCCAAACTCATTCTATGAGGCCACCATCACCCTAATACCAAAACCTGACAAAGATGCCACAAAAAAAGAAAACTACAGGCCAATATCACTGATGAACATAGATGCAAAAATCCTTAACAAAATTCTAGCAATCAGAATCCAACAACACATTAAAAAGATCCTACACCATGACCAAGTGGGCTTTATCCCAGGGATGCAAGGATTCTTCAATATCCGCAAATCAATCAATGTAATACACCACATTAACAAATTGAAAAATAAAAACCATATGATTATCTCAATAGATGCAGAGAAAGCCTTTGACAAAATTCAACATCCATTTATGATAAAAAACTCTCCAGAAAGCAGGAATAGAAGGAACATACCTCAACATAATCAAAGCTATATATGACAAACCCACAGCAAACATTATCCTCAATGGTGAAAAATTGAAAGCATTTCCTCTAAAGTCAGGAACAAGACAAGGGTGCCCACTTTCACCATTACTATTCAACATAGTTTTGAAAGTTTTGGCCACAGCAACCAGAGCAGAAAAAGAAATAAAAGGAATCCAAATTGGAAAAGAAGAAGTAAAACTCTCACTGTTTGCAGATGACATGATCCTCTACATAGAAAACCCTAAAGACTCCACCAGAAAATTACTAGAACTAATCAATGACTATAGTAAAGTTGCAGGATACAAAATCAACACACAGAAATCCCTTGCATTCCTATACACTAATAACGAGAAAACAGAAAGAGAAATTAAGGAAACAATTCCATTCACCATTGCAACGGAAAGAATAAAATACTTAGGAATATATCTACCTAAAGAAACTAAAGACCTATATATAGAAAACTATAAAACACTGGTGAAAGAAATCAAAGAGGACACTAATAGATGGAGAAATATACCATGTTCATGGATTGGAAGAATCAATATAGTGAAAATGAGTATACTACCCAAAGTAATTTATAGATTCAATGCAATCCCTATCAAGCTACCAACGGTATTCTTCACAGAGCTAGAACAAATAATTTCCCAATTTGTATGGAAATACAAAAAACCTCGAATAGCCAAAGCTATCTTGAGAAAGAAGAATGGAACTGGAGGAATCAACCTACCTGACTTCAGGCTCTACTACAAAGCCACAGTTATCAAGACAGTATGGTACTGGCACAAAGACAGAAATATAGATCAATGGAACAAAATAGAAAGCCCAGAGATAAATCCACGCACATATGGACACCTTATCTTTGACAAAGGAGGCAAGAATATACAATGGATTAAAGACAATCTCTTTAACAAGTGGTACTGGGAAATCTGGTCAACCATTCTGTAAAAGAATGAAACTAGAACACTTTCTAACACCATACACAAAAATAAACTCAAAATGGATTAAAGATCTAAACGTAAGACCAGAAACTATAAAACTCCTAGAGGAGAACATAGGCAAAACACTCTCTGACATACATCACAGCAGGATCCTCTATGACCCACCTCCCAGAATATTGGAAATAAAAGCAAAAATAAACAAATGGGACCTAATTAACCTTAAAAGCTTCTGCACATCAAAGGAAACTATTAGCAAGGTAAAAAGACAGCCTTCAGAATGGGAGAAGATAATAGCAAATGAAGCAACTGACAAACAACTAATCTTGAGAATATACAAGCAACTCCTACAGCTCAACTCCAGAAAAATAAATGACCCAATCAAAAAATGGGCCAAAGAACTAAATAGACATTTCTCCAAAGAAGACATACAGATGGCTAACAAACACATGAAAAGATGCTCAACATCACTCATCAGAGAAATGCAAATCAAAACCACTATGAGGTACCATTTCACACCAGTCAGAATGGCTGCAATCCAAAAGTCTACAAGCAATACATGCTGGAGAGGGTGTGGAGAAAAGGGAACCCTCTTACACTGTTGGTGGGAATGCAAACTAGTACAGCCACTATGGAGAACAGTGTGGAGATTCCTTAAAAAACTGAAAATAGAACTGCCTTATGATCCAGCAATCCCGCTGCTGGGCATACACACTGAGGAAACCAGAAGGGAAAGAGACACGAGTACCCCAATGTTCATCACAGCACTGTTTATAATAGCCAGGACATGGAAGCAACCTAGATGTCCATCAGCAGATGAATGGATAGGAAAGCTGTGGTACATATGCACAGTGGAGTATTACTCAGCCATTAAAAAGAATACATTTGAATCAGTTCTAATGAGATGGATGAAACTGGAGCCTATTATACAGAGTGAAGTAAGCAGAAGGAAAAACACCAATACAGTATACTAACGCATATATATGGAATTTAGAAAGATGGTAACAATAACCCTGTGTACGAGACAGCAAAAGAGACACTGATGTATAGAACAGTCTTATGGACTCTGTGGGAGAGGGAGAGGGTGGGAAGATTTGGGAGAATGGCATTGAAACATGTAAAATATCATGTATGAAACGAGTTGCCAGTCCAGGTTCGATGCACGATACTGGATGCTTGGGGCTAGTGCACTGGGACGACCCAGAGGGATGGTGTGGGGAGGGAGGAGGGAGGAGGGTTCAGGATGGGGAACACATGTATACCTGTGGCGGATTCATTTTGATATTTGGCAAAACTAATACAATTATGTAAAGTTTAAAAATAAAATAAAATTTAAAAAAATAAAATAAAATACACATACTACTATATATAAAATAGATGAATAACAAGGACCTACCATATAGCTCAGGGAATTATATCAATATGTTTTAATTATCTATAATGGAAAAAAATCTGAAAATGTATGTATTTATATATATAACTGAATCACTTTGCTGTACACCTGAAACTAATACAACATTGTAAATCAACTATACTTAAATAAAAAAATTTTAATAATATTTTGAAGGTTTGAGAGAATTCTGACTGATTCATAAAATTCAACTAACATGTTCTCACTATAGACCTTGGGCTATGCCAACAAGGGGACCAGATATTTAAGAAACTAGAATTTGTTAAATTAAACTTAAATTTGCTATATCAGTTACTCACTGAGAATTACCAAGTGGAGAAAATTTATGAAATAATGATGTAAATCTATGAAATTTTTGTTTTATTCACTTAATTCTGCCAAGTTTTTGATAGCCTTTCTGTAAATTTTGGACTCAGTCTCTGCTTCAGACTTTCTGACTCATGACTTGTTCATGAGTTCAGCTGCTACTTTACTTAATTCTCTTTTTTTTCATAAAAATAAAAACTGTTCATTGCTTTTCCATATCAAAGAGATTTTCTGTTATGCCTGAATGAGGAATATTTCTCAATAAAAAATATACATACATACATACATTCATATATATGTACATATATATATAATATATATAATTTGGGATTAGGTTATCCCAATTGATTGCCAATACTATCTATTGTTAACTGTTTCTGTCATTGTCTCTTTTTCAGAAGCAAGTTCCCATCAGCCTAACAAGAACAGTTAGTCCCATTTTAAATAGACTCACAGATCCCTTCAGAAGAAAGTCTGCTAAACACAGGCACTGTTGGAGAGGTCAAAGGTGACGTTTCTTGTCCTCATTGAGGAGTATCCCCAGACACGCAAACAGCAACAAATTTGCCAGGCAGGGGATGATAAAGGTCAAAGGCACAGCAGAGAAAAGAGATCCCAATCCCTGCAGGGACTCAGAAAAGGCCTAAGGCAGAAAGTGACATTGGAACTAGGTCCCCAAGGGTGGATAGGATTTCAATGAGCAGAGATGGAAAGAAGAGCATTCCAGACTGCCGGGAAGTATAAGCAAAAGAGAGGAAGCAGGAGCCAGGGCATGTTCAGGAACAGCTAATTGTTCAGTCTGGCCCAAATGCAGAGTATGTGCTGGGAATCAGTGAGAAACATGGCAAGAAAAACAGGGTAAGTTTGCAGATGATCCATCAACCAGTTATGAAGAAAATGAGGACTCTCGAGTGGTTTTAGGAAAGGAATACTGAAATGTGACTGAAATATGAAAATGAATTGGCTGCTTCATACCATGTTTGTTGGGAAGCTAGGATGTGAGAAAGATGACTGGCAACTTAGAATGAGCTCCCATCCAAGCATTGAGAAGAAGGAGGCCGTCCTTCACATGAGTGCAAGGATCTGCTACCTGAGACGCGTGCTTCTACTGTGGGGCAGAGCTACGAATCTGCTCTGATCACAAAACTGTGGTCATTTGTTTCACCTCCAGGCTCACTGGACAGGCTTACCGTGTCATTTTTACAATGCTTCTTCATTGCCTGTAAAAGAAAACCCAGGGACTGCCCTGGTGATCTAGTGGTTAAGAATTCGCCTGCCAGTGCAGAGCACATGGGTTTGATCCCTGGTCCAAGAAGATCCCACATGCTGAGGAACAACTAAGCCTGCACACTTGTGTGGCACAGCTACTGAAGCCCACGCTTTAGAGCCCATGCTCTGCAACAAGAGAAGCCACTGCAAGGAGTAAGCCTGTGCATCGCAACTAGAGAGAAGCCCCTGCTCAGGGCAACTAGAGAAAGCCTGCAGGTAGCAATGAAGACCCAGCGCAGCTAATAATAGAATAATAATAATAAAGTAGAGGCTTTCTGGGAAAGATATTATAAATAAAGATATTTGTCTTTCTGGGACAGTCTGAGTATGAACATCCCTGTATGGACAGGGAGGTCCCATGGTGGCAAGGACCCAGGCTATTTTTATTCATGTTGCTCTTCCTTCTCAACACACATGCAGAACCTCTGAAGAACAGAAAGTGTCAAAAACCAACAGATAAGTGAATATGTTACTCTTTTAAACAAGAATATGATATCATGAAAAGAAACAATCAGAAAACTGTTAAAGATCTTTTAAAATTGAAGTATAGTGTTGATTTACAATCTTAGTTTAGGTGTTAGGTGTCAACATAGTGAGTCAATATTTTTAAATATTATACTCCATTTAAAGTTGTTAAAAATAATGGCATGTTTCCCTGTGCTGTACAGTATATCCTTGTTGCTTATTTATTTTATGCATAATAGCTGTGTTTCTTAATCTCATATTCCTCCATGTCCCTTCCCTCTTCCTTCTCTTTTTGGGTAACCACTAGTTTATTTTCTAGATCTGTGAGTCTGTTTTTGTTTTATTATATACATTCATTTATTTTTACCAGATTCCATATATAAATGGTAAAAGAGTATTTGTCTTTCTCCCTGATTTATTTCACTAAGCATGATACCTCCAAGGTCCATCGAATATGAAAAAATTTTGTCAATATAATAACTGGAAATAAAACCAAGAAAATCTCTTGGTAAAAATAGCAGAAGGACTGTCTGAAAGATCTGATTCAATGTCAGACGTATACAAATCTTAAGGAAAAGTTGGGCAGAGGAAATGAAGGGAAGAAAATCTTTAAAGGAGCAATACATTAAAAAAATTTTTAAGTTAAAGAAGAAATAGTTTTTTAGAGGGAAAATGTCCACTGACTACCAGGTCAACTGATGGGAACAATAAAAGCCCTCACACTTCAATCCAATGACATGAAATTTCAGGACAGCAAAGGCCAAAGAGAGATATTAAGTCTTTCAGAGAAAAATAAAACAAGTCGCCTAAAAAGGAATGAAACACTGGATGTTCAAATGGTGGTGGTTTATTTGCTAAGTCATGCCTGACTCTTTGTGATCTCATGGACTGTAGCCCTCCAAGCTCCTCCATCCATGGGATTTTCTAGGCACGAATACACTGGAGTGGGTTGACATTCCTTTCTCCAGGGGATCTTCCCACCCCCAGCATTGAACCGGCATCACCTGTTTGGCAGGCGGATTCTTTATTGAACTGAGACACCTGGGAAGCCCCAAAGATGTTCAAATATGTGTCTTTAAAATAGTTTTTTAATCTGAAGTCTGTACACATGACATTATTAGGCAAGTGTGAGAGTAGAAAGTATTTTTGAAGATACAAAGCTGCATCCTTTCTTAGGAAATTATTGGGCTGGCCAAAAACTTTGTTTGGGGTTTTCTGTGCCATCTTAAAAACCCAAAGGAAAATTTTGGCCAACCCAATACTCACTGACAGTCTCAGCAAGTGGAAGTAAACCAAGAAAGAGATGACGTGGACTCCAGAGAATACAATTCAGGAAGGCAGAGTTGAAACTTCTAAGATGTCAGTTGGGAGTTAGCCTAAATTAACCTGGAAACTCCAGGAGGAGGCAGGTCTCCGGAAAAAGATACTACAGAGTAGATAAAATGAGGTAAAGACTGGAAAATTTGAATGTATGATAAATTACAAGAAAAGGGAACAGAGAACTAGAAAGTCTAGGAAAAACATAGAGCTCTCCAAAAAAAGTCATAGATCAAATATTAAGCAAACAAGACCATCTAGGAGATTTTAAGCAACTGATGCACTGTAAAAAAAGAATAACTATTTGACCATGAAGCTAGGGCCAATTTTATTTAATTAGTTCATGGAAAGTAAATGTTAACAATTTTGACACAATGTAAAAGAAGAAAGATTTGACCAGAGTGTAGGATGAAATGGGGAGAGAGAAAAAATAATAGAAAAGATAAAGAATAAAATACCTTCATGTTATGAATTGGAACATCTAGCAATCCTATGTGAAGCAGACATAACAGGAAATAGAAATCTCAGTGTATTAAATAATTAGGTGTGAAGGTTTAGTTTAGAAGAACAAAAACAACCAAACATTGGTATGAAGACAAGGAGGGGAAATGGAGTTATGTTGTTAAGTTAAACATTCAACTTTCATACTGAGGAGTCAACAAATGTGTTATGTAAATAAATCAAGAAAAAGGAGCTCAAGCACATTATTTAGATGTTTGGATTTGTCCAAAGAACCAAAACCAGAAACAATTTAAAAATCTTGTTTCTGGGAAATAGGATTGTGGGTAGAAAGGAGTGGAGAAGGAAACCATAGCTTTTCACCAGAATCTCTTTCATTTGTTTTTCAAATGTGAAACAGTAGTCCTGGTCCAAACGTGATGGCACCTTTGAGGGCCTTGCCCCTTATCTTGGACATCTCTGGCTGTTGGTGCTTCCTGAGAATTTCCTGAGCCTGCTAGCACTCCAGATTAATTCACCTGTCAGATGCAGTTGAGAAAGGCTGAAGCTTGCAACTGTCCACAAAAGGAAAGAGTATAGCAAAATGCAAAATAAGACACAGACCACCTCATCTCAAGGGCTTCCCTGGTGGTTTAGTGATAAAGAATCTGCTTGCCAATTCAGGAGACGTGGGTTTGATTTCTGAGACGGGAAGATGCCCTGGAGAAGCAAAAGACAACCCACTCCAATAGTCTTTCTTGCCTGGGAAATCCCATGGTCAGAGGAGTCTGGTGGGCAAGAGTCCATGGGGTCACAAAGAGTTGAGCATGACTTACAGACTAAAGAACAACCGCATCTCAAGAATCCAATTCTAGTTCTTTCAAACCAACCCACACCCTGACCCTTCTTTCCATTCAGGCTCTATCCAGCTCCCCTCTCTTGGTTTGGTGTCTTTAAAAATGACTTTTCCCAGGCATTTGACCTTGATCCTGATCCTGGAACTTGTTGACTCAAAGTGCTTGAGTCTGTGAACTTGACCTCCTAGTAGTAAACAGCCCTCTTCATCTTCAACAAACAACACATCAGCACCTTCTTCTCTAGAGGATAAAAGACAGTGCCCCAAAATATCTGTGTTCCCTTTTCAGGGTTTATCATATTCTCCATGAACTCCCTCTCCTCTTTATGTTACATGGCAGCTGGGTCACTTTTCTATGAGGTTACCCTATAGCTTTTCTGGTGCCTACCTTTCCCATACTCTGCCTTCTGGATGCCATGTGAATTCTCTTTCTCCTTGCTTTATCCCTTCGGCATCTTAAGAGGTAGCCTCGGTCCAGCTCCAACTCCACTTTCCCGCAGGTGGATCTTCTCCTTATTTATCCTTTTCCTGCTTTCCACCCCTCCCTCCCACTGGGTTGTCCCATTGCTGGCCTCTCTTCCTGCCTGATTCTTAAGCATAAAACCAACAGAAATATGTAAATAGCATTCAGGCAAAGAAAAGAGTTGTCAAAAGGCAAGACATGATTAATTGCCAGATGTATTGTGCAGATGATAATTGCCTTAGGAATTCAGAGGAGACACGATGAGAGCATGCTAATGAACCGTTTCTTTTCCTAACAGTTCTCTCACTTGACTGTTGTCTCTTTCATCATCACAGTGATTCTCAAAATGTGGTCCCTGGACCAACAGCATCAGCATCTCCTTGTTACAATTTGTTAGAAAGGCAAATGCTTGCGTCTCTCCCCAGAACTGCCAAGTTAGCAGCTCTGGGAATAAAGTCCAATAGCCTGTGTTTTATTTAACAAATTCTCCAGGTGATTCTGATGAACACCTTAGTTTGAAAACCACAGGGCAAACTCTTCTGGCCAATAGTGGTTTGAGGTAAAAGAAGCAGTGATGATTTTTGTGAGCTAAAATCATCAATAAATTATTCAATACTTCACAGCTTAGGGATCTGTATTTCATATCTACCACAGATTAATCTTGCCACTCAAATCCTACCACTTCCCAGGGCCCTAATGAGATCCACCCCTTGGCACTTTCTACATGGAATTCCATTCCCTAACTCTAAATACTTGAAGACAAAAATCAAAGTCCATTTCAGATCTTTAAAGACAACACACATCAAAGGTAGAGCTGAGATTCCACCTCCTCTCTGAAACTTTCCGTTATTTTATTGTTCATGGAAAAAGAACAACATAACAAGTAGTTAGAGGCAGCTTGGCCCCCACAAGCACCATGCTAAGGGTTTTACATAGAAGCTCACTGAATCCTTGTTAACGACCTTGGATGGATGGTTCTACTACGCTTCACCATTCTCAACCAGATTCACTGTTTCCCGCACATGCTTAATACTCTGATGCTCTCTGTGTGCTCATAATAAGGGATCCCAGATGAAGAACGGAAACTTTATTTTGGCATCTATCCTTCCAGTTAAGCATGTAACTGCCATGGGGAATTAGGAGGAAAACCTTTGGATGCATATTGTTTTCAGTGACTAGGTTAGGAAATTGTAACAGGGTTTGCAGAGGGAAAACCCCCACAGGCTGGCTAGCTAGCTATCTATTTCAATGAATTGGATCACATGATTATGGAAGCTAACAAGTTTAAAACTGGCACAGCAGGCTGGCAGAATGCTAACCCACTAGAGCTGATGTTTTAGTTCAAGTCTAAGCTAGTCTGCTTTTGAGCCTGAAAGAACTAACATTGCAGATGAATTCTGAGGGCAGTCTTCTGGAGAATTATGTCTTAGGAGGCATATTTTT
This sequence comes from Bubalus kerabau, assembly GCF_029407905.1. NCBI lineage: Eukaryota > Metazoa > Chordata > Mammalia > Artiodactyla > Bovidae > Bubalus > Bubalus kerabau. Next base: position 77,915,231 of record NC_073628.1, on the reverse strand, counting down.
GGGGGGTACTCTTCAGGCCTTCAACTGATTGGATGAGAGCCACCCACATTATGGAGCTGATTTAAATGTTAATATCATCCAAAACACTATCACAGAAAAACGGCAAAAATGTTTAACCAAGTATCTGTGCCCATAAAATTAAGCATCACAGAAACATCCAAGATTAGGCTGGAATAAGAAAGCAAGTTGGACAAGTAGGATCCAGAGCTGACTTATCCTGAAGGGCTATGTCTATCTTGTTCACTAATTTTTCTTGTTGACCAACAGGGTCCACAGCAACCTGAGAATAAATATTATAACAACTGAGAATAAATATTGGTTGAGTGAATGAAACAAATATTCATTCAAAATGAATGAGAGCTTCCATATATCCAACAAACAGAGATGTGAAAAATGTTTTTAATGCTTTTCTTTTAATGTCTAAGGAATAGACATTAAATAGACATTCCTCTAATGTCTAAGGAATAGTCATCCTCTGGACCTGAAATTTATTCCCATCTCCATAAACTCTAGTGGGATCTGAGAAATGGATGGAAAAGTCCAACTGGTTAGTTTCAGATTGCTCTTTGGAGAATGGAGGCAAGAAACTTTCCTACCCTCCTATGTCTTTGTGAGCAACCAATCAAGTGCTGTGATCCACAGTTTGGCTTCATTTGGTAATTCAGATACTTAATCACACAGTACCACACACAGCAATGACCTAGTTCTATTGGAGAGTACTTTCAGCTTCATAGAGATATTGATAGGTTCTGCCTCCTGGATCAAATTACAATAATATTTGATAACCAACTATTCTCCAAACAAGGAGAAGCCAATTCCTAGAGTTCCATCTTTTAAAGCATTTCATCTCAAAAGTGGTGCATACAAATTATCTGGAAGGCCTACTAAATTATAGACTTTTGGTCTCTACCATCAGAAATTCAGTAAACCTGGAATGAATCTGCTTTTTTTACCAAGCAGCCCCAGGAGATACTGACATAGGAGATATACCCCACACACACCCGACAGACATAAAGGAGAATGTATACTTACTTCTTTCATTAAAGGATCAACTTAATTCACAAAGAAAATGTTCATATACCCAGGGAAACTTATTATTTGATACTGTACCTTATATGAACTCCTTATTGCAAAATTCAGACTTGAATTGAAGAAAGTAGGGAAAATCATTAGATCATTCAGATATGACCTAAATCAAATCCTTTATGATTATACAGTGGAAGTGACAATAGATTCAAGAGATTAGATCTGATAGACAGAGTGCCTGAAGAACTATGGATGGAGAATTGTGACATTGTGCAGGAGACAGTGATCAAGAACATTTCCAAGAAAAAGAAAAGCAAAAAGGCAAGATGGTTGTCTGAGGAGGCCTTACAAATAGCTGAGAAAAGAAGAGAAACTAAAGGCAAAGGAAATAAGGAAAGATATACCTATTTGAATGCAGAGTTCCAAAGACTAGCAAGGAGAGATAAGAAAGCCTTCCTCAGTGATCAATGCAAAGAAATAGAGGGAAACAATAGAACAGGAAAGACTAGAGATCTCTTCAAGAAAGTTAGAGATACCAAGGGAACATTTCATGCAAAGATGGGCACAATAAAAAACGAAAATGGTATGGACCTAGCAGAAGCAGAAGACATTAAGAAGAGGTGGCAAGAATACACAGAAGAACTATACAAAAAGGTCTTCATGACCCAGATAATCATGATGGTGTGATCACTCATCTAGAGGCAGACATCCTGGAATGCGAAGTCAAGTGGGCCTTAGGCAGCATCACTATGAACAAAGCTACTGGAGGTGATGGAATTCCAGTTGTGCTATTTCAAATCCTAAAAGATGATGCTGTGAAAGTGCTTCACTCAATATGCCAGCAAATTTGGAAGACACAGCAGTGGCCACAGGAATGGAAAAGGTCAGTTTTCATTCCAATCCCAAAGAAAGGCAATGCCAAAGAATGCTCAAACTACCACGCAATTGCACTCATCTCACACACTAGCAAAGTAAGGCTCAAAATTCTCCAAGCCAGGCTTCAGCAATACGTGAACCATGAACTTCCAGATGTTTAAGCTGGATTTAGAAAAAGCAGAGGAACCAGAGATCAAATTGCCGACATCCAGTGGATCATCGAAAAAGCGAGAGAGTTGTAGAAAAACATCTACTTTTGCTTTATTAACTATGCCAAACCTTGTGACTGTGTGTATCACAACAAACTGTGGAAAATTCTTCAAGACATGGGAATACCAGATCATCTGATCTACCTCCTGAGAAATCTGTACGCAGGTCATGAAGCAACAGTTAGAACCAAACATGGAACAACAGACTGTTTCCAAATCAGGAAAGAAGTATGTCAAAGCTGTATATTGTCACCCTGCTTATTTAATTTACATGCAGAGTGCATCATGTAAAATGCTGAGCTGGATGAAGCACAAGCTAGAAACAAGATTCCTGGGAGAAAAATCAATAACCTCAGATATGCAGAAGACACCACCCTTATGACAGAAAGTGAAGAAGATTTAAAGAGCCTCTTGATGGAAGTGAAAGAGGAGAGTGAAAAAGTTGGCTTAAAAGTCAACATTCAGAAAACTAAGATCATGGCATCTGGTCCCATCATTTCATGGGAAATAGATGGGGAAACAATGGAAGCAGTGACAAACTTTATTTTTTTGGCTCCTAAATAACTGCAGATGGTGACTGCAGCCATGAAATTAAAAGACGCTTGCTCCTCAGAAGAAAAGCTGTGACCAACCTAGATGGCATATTAAAAAGCAGAGACATTACTTTGCCGACAAAGGTCCATCTAGTCAAAGCTATGGTTTTTCCAGTAGTCATATATGGATATGAGAGTTGGACCATAAAGAAAGCCGAGCACTGAAGAATTAATGCTTTTGTACTGTAGTGTTGGAGAAGACTCTTGAGAGTCCCTTGGACTGCAAGGAGATCCAACCAGTCCATCCTAAAGTAAATCAGTCCTGAATATTCATTGGAAGGACTGATGCTGAAGCTGAAACTCCAATACTTTGGCCACCAGATGCAAAGAACTGACTCATTTGAAAATACCCTGATGCTGTGAAAGATTGAAGGTGGGAGGAGAAGGGTAGACAGAGGATGAAATGGTTGGATGGCATCACCAACTCAATGCACATGAGTTTGAGTAAGCTCCGGGAGTTGGTGATGAACAGGGAAGCCTGGCGTGCTGCAGTCCATGGGGTTGCAGAGTTGGACACGACCGAGCAACTGAACTAACTGTATTTTATATTTTTTGTTAACATTATTAACATTATAATTAATATTATATTAATATTATCTTCCATTTGAGTAAGCTTTACTATTTATAAAGCACACTCCAGTGTTCTTGCCTGGAGAATCCCAGGGGCAGGGGAGCCTGGTGGGCTACTGTCTCTGGGGTCGCACAGAGTCGGACATGACTGAAGCGACTTAGCAGTAGCAGCAGTATTTATATATTAAAAGGCTTCCCTGGTGGCTCAGTTCACTTGTGAAGAAGCCTCCTGCAAATGCAGGAGATGCAGGAGACTGCCACAGTTCAATCCCTGGATCAGGAAGATCCCCTGGAGGAGGAAATGGCAAACCACTCCAGTATTCTTGCCTGGGGAATCCCATAGACAGAGGAGCCTGGTCGGCTATAGTCCATGGGGTCACAGAGAGTTGGACACGACTGAGCGACTGAGCACACCGGCACGTGCTATTCATGTATTATGTTGTTTGATCCACCCAATCATCCTTTATAAAGTAGGCAGAGAGAGGTATAATTATCCACATTAGACTGATGAGAAACTGAGATTTAGAAAGATTAAGGGGCTACCAGATTGCTCAAGTAGTAAGTGTCTTAAAGATGACAATTTTTTGAGAACAAAAATTATTTTTTTGTGGTCCCAAGAGTGGATATGAGTCAAACGCTGGTACTTCTTTTTCACACTTGAATATCATCTGTACATTGTAATCTGAAGGCAGTCTTCTGGAGAATTATTTCTTGGGAGTCTGTTTTTTTTTTGAGGGGGGGGGTACTGTTCAGGCCTTCAACCAATTGGATGAGTACTAGAGCCTTCAAAAGGAGAGTGCAAAATCCCTTCTTGGAAAGTTAACCAAGACAGCTCCTCTCCCACTCTCCCAGTCTTAATCCTGGCAGTGCACTTTGCCTGCTTCTTAGAGGTTTCCATCAGGATTGTTCTCATCATTTTCTACTACTTGTATTTACTCTTTAAGGCTTTGGTGGTTCTAAGGTCTGTATGAACAGTTCTGATAACAGTGGTCTCGTTTCTCCAACTCCAGAAGACACTTTAGCCTCCTTCCCTAAATAACCTTCAGGACTTCTCTTTAGAATTCAGCTTTGCCCCTAGTTCAAAGTCTACCTTTGTCCTACCCAGATGGCAGCTAGCATGCTCTAGAAAAATTAAAAATTCACCTAATAGGAAATAAATTTTTGTTAGCAGAAAACACAGTTGTCCCATCTTTTGCTTTCGGCCAACTTCCCTGTAAAAATCCTATTGTTTGCCTGGTTTCCCACTGTAATTACTATTAGCTCCCCTTTCACTCTCAGAAGCGTCTCAGATTACACAATAAACTGAATGGCCGTCCTACTCAGATGACATCTCTCCATGGGAATTCAACATATATGTTTTAGAATAACAGGTAGCATTTGGTGCCTCTTAGCATTAGTTAGGTAATGTTAATCAGGAAGCTTATTAAAAATAGATTTCAAGCGCCTCTGCTCCCCTCCCCACAGAAAACTATAGAAACAGGATTTTTATTTTTAAAAAAGCATTTTATTGTATATTTGAGTAGAGCTGATGAACAATGTTGTGATAGTTTCAGAGGGACAGCAAAGGGACTCAGCCACACATTCACATGTACCCCTTCTCCCCCAAGCTCCCCTCCCATCCAGGCTGCCACATAAACATTGAGCGGAGTTCCCTGTGCTATACAGTATGTCCTTGTTGGTTATCCGTTTTAAATATAGCAGTGTATACGTATCCATCTCAAACTCCCTAATTATCCCTCCCCGTCATCTCTCCCCTCTGGCAATCGTAAGTTCATTCTCTACATGTCAGTGAAACAGCATTTTTAGAGTAGAGATAAAGCATCTGTATTTTGAGTATGTTCCCCAGTGATTCTGATCATGTTCTTCTACAGACTTCGGGGTTTACTCTTCAGGAGTATTTCTGCTGTACTCCCTTGGTAGCTTCATGACCTTGGGCAGATTCTTCAGTTGCTCTAAATCTAATTTCACCTGTGAGGATAGGCAAGCTGCTATAAAAAGCACCCTGAGAATCTCAGTGACTTAACACAACATAGGTTTATTTCTCATTTGTGCCATGGTCCAGCACAGGCTGGATGGTGTTTCTGCCTCACACAGGAAGTCAGGTCCAGATTCCTTCCATCAGGTGCCACCAACCCCTGCAGAGTTTCCTGCTGGATCCTTTGAGCCAAGCTGGCGAATGAGAGAAAAGAGAGGATGAGGAGCATCATGCAGGACTGTCAGGGCCAGACCTGGAATGGCACACACGACATCCATAGTCTGCTGGCTTAAACACAGGAACATGTTTGCCCCTAACCATAAAAGATGACAGAAATGCCATGTCTCTGTATATCCAGGAGAAAAGTAAGGGATTGGATTTGGTCCCTGCCATAGACCCCTATTCTGGTCATCAAATGTTTGCTGATGCTTAGTCCTTCACATAGACAGTCCGCAGGAGACAACCCAAATCCTAGAGCCCTTCCAGTGCCTGCTGCTAGTTTCCATCCAGGATTGCCAAGGGATGCACAATCCTCCCCATCAAGTCCAGATGCTACCCTCTTCTTGTCTAGAGATCTATGCGTGCATGCCTGCTCAGTCACTCAGTTGAGTCATGTCTGACTCTTTGCAGTGCTATGGACTATAGCTGACCAGGCTCCTCTGTCCATGGGATTTCCCAGACAAGAATACTGGAGTGGGTTGCCATTTCCTCCTCCAAGGGATCTTCCTGACCCAGGGATCCACAAGCATCTTCTGCAGCTCTGGCATTGGCAGACTTTACCACTGAGCCACCTGGGAAGCCCCTAGAAATTTTAACTTTAGATCAAGAAGACAACTTATACTTCCCTTCCCCAATGCCCACCCAATATACAGTGATGGGTTAAGGGAACAGTATTCTCAAAAGAAATCCCACGTGGCTCAGACGGTAAAGCACCTGCCTAAAATGCAGGAGACCTGGGTTCGATCCCTGGGTCAGGAAGTTCCCCTGGAGAAGGCAATGGCACCCCACTCCAGTATTCTTGCCTGGAAGATCCCATGGACGGAGGAGCCCGGTAGGCTACAGGCCATGGGGTCGCAAAGAGTCGGACATGACTGAGCGATTTCACTTCACTTCAGAAAGCAAACACTCAGCATTTGCCTATGACTAGAAGGGCAGGAAGAGGTTCCCTTCCTTGAGGTTAGAGATGTATTTTCATTAGACCTTAATTTGGCTTTCTGGGAAGTATTACTTTGTCCCTCATTCTCTGGTCCCTGACTTACACTTTGTGGCGTTTTTCCCCAGTTGATAATCTCTCTGTCCTTGGCTTAAGAGAGCACTGGGGTATATGTCTTAGAAGTTTTATAGGAGTCCATTTCCTACTGAAGCAGATTTTGAGGCCCAGTGGCTGTTTTACAACTGGGAAAGTTCTTGCCACCAGTTAGTTGCGTGTGCTGGTAGCCACTCCCAAAGTTCTTTCCTAATATAATCCTCAAGTCTGATTTCTAGCTTTCCTGGTTTGCCTCCACTATTTCGCCCTATCCCCCACTCTCTGTCTCTCTCTGCTTAATGGTGACCACCCTGAACTCATCTGAAACAACATGAAGGAAAGAGTCACATCTAACCTGATTTGGTCAAAAGCCTAAGTCACTTTGTTCAGTTGAGGAATGTTACTAGATCTTTGTCACTCAATCTTTTTCTAAGAGTCTTAACTTTGGGAATCTAGAAGCAGTTAGTTTTCCCAAACCTGATGCCCTGAATTCCTGGACTCATCCTCTCTCCTTCCACTGTAACTTGTAAACTGGCTAGTTGATTCTATTCCTATGTTGTTTTTTGTTGTTGCTGTTGTTTACTTGTTCGTTTTGTCATACCTTGTCAAAGATAGCCAATAATAGCCACACTTCCACTAACACTTTGATATATTCCAATTATTTTTCTTGGCATTACAGTTCAAATATACATTAATTGTCTTCCAAATTAAAGAAGCTGACAGTTTTACCAAATATTTCACTATATAACATAATCACAACATTTCTGGGCTTTGGTGTCAGTTTCTTTGCTACCCATTACCCAACTGCTAAGCCAGTGTCGTCTATTTTGGGGTTTTGTTTAGGCAGAACCCCTACTTCAAGGCACCAATATAAGTATACAGGCGTACTAAGTCGCTCAGTTGTGTCCAACTCTTGCAACCCTGTGGACTATAGCCCTCCAGGCTCCTCTGTCCATGGGATTATCCAGGCAAGAATACTGGACTGGGTTGCCATGCCCTCTTGATCCAAGGATCTTCCTAACCCAAAGATCCAACTCGTGTCTCTTACGTCTTCTGCATTGGCAGGGGAGTTCTTTACTACTAGCGACACTTGGGAAATGCAATACAATATGTGTTAGTCACTCAGTCGTGTCCGACTCTTTGTGACTCCATGGACTGCAGCCTATTAGGCTCCTCTGTCCACGGAATTCTCCAGGCAAGAATACTGGAGTGGGTTACCATTTCTTTCTCCAGAGGGTCTTCCCAACCTCGGGATCAAACCTGGGTCTCCTGCATTGCAGGTGGATTCTTTACCGTCGGAGCCGCCAGGGAAGCCCTGAATACAAGTATGGTGGTGGTGGTTTAGTAGCTAAGTATATGTGCTATCTAATATAACAAAATAACCAGAATAGACTTTTATTTCTTGCTTATGTCACCAAGGTATACTCTGCTCCACACACATGTTCAGGTACCCAGGCTCCTTTTATTAAATGGTTCTAATGTTCCCTTAGTGCCTTTATGCTCTCTCTGGATCCTTTATATCCGCTCAGCAGATAAGGGGTGAGAAGCAGGCTGGAGGTTTAGGTGGGAGATTTTAATGGGTCAATAGTTTATATGCTTATACCCATATTCTCCTAGCTATACCTGACTGCAAGAATGCCTGGGATATATAGTCAGGGAGAAAAGAGAAGTTATTTGATAACTAGTAACTGGCCAGCCTTTGTTTGCCTTATCTGTGAAATGGGGATAATCATAATATCTACCTCATAAGATTGTTGTGGGATTACATAAAATAATTGATGGAAAAAACAGTCTGGCATAGACTCACAGTAAATAACCAACATATACTATTTTTTCCATCATTATTATGCATATTTTTAGTATTGGCCAAAGTTAAATATTCTCTGTGAGATGTTTCTACCTAACTTGAAATGATTAAGCTCTCAACTGTCCAACCTCCCCACGAAGAGAAAAAATCCACACGAGGTGAATTCCTGCCTCAGAAATCAGGCCCTTCTAGGGAATTCACAGATAAAAGACATTAAACTCTTTTGATAAAGAGGGTCACACTGGTGAAGACACCCCACAGTAAGTCATTGTGTGAGAGGACAAAACAGCAGGAAATGGACCTCACTGTGGTCAAGAGTAACGGTACAGATGTCTGGAGAGAAGGTACAAACTGCTGAAATTCTGAGCTAGCCATCACCACTGGGAACAGAGAGCAATCTACGAGTATGTGAGTCTTGAGCCCCCACTGTGTGTCTGGACCTTGACCGAGGGTCAGAGGAGAATGGCAGGCACACAGCTGCAATGGATCCCAAGAGTCTGGGACCCACAACATTCATTTCTGATTGTTTGGAAGACGTTTCTCCAAAACATTATCGATAATGGCTTGTTTCCCTAGGTTCACTCACAAAAGCCTATTTTGCAATCAGAGTTCATTTTAAAAAGTTCTCATTAATGTAGTGGTAAGAGTCTACAGTCCTGGTTTTCAGTTATCGGTTTTTGGCTTGACAGCCATATGGCATTTTGAAAAATCACTCAACCTTCAGATTCTGTTTATACTTACTAAAGGGAATAATGCTGTGATGGGATTTGTACTATGTCAGCTTAGCTAAGCTGGAATTACGTTTCCCTGAATTTCCTTCTCTGCACAGTTTTGGATTGCCATGAGCCCCGAGAGACATTGATTTGGAAGATGGAAGTGAACCAGATGCCACATTCTTAAGCTCAGAATTAGGGGCAAGACACCAGGTGCCATTGTAGCTCATGTAATTTGTCTCTGATCTCATCTTGATGATCCAGAGTCACAGACTGGCTTGCAGCTGCTGTAGCCCTAACTGAGTCTTCCTTTCGTTTTTCCAGCTACTTAGTCAGTTGCATGTGTGGCTTTGTTATGGAAGTTTCCAACTTCTCCTGGAGATCATCTGCATCATCAAAGTTGAGGGGTTAGAAAGAGTGTAAGACCAAGGCAGAGAAAATTCAGCCACTGAAATGCCATGTAATGTCAGCATCCCATGGTTAATATCATCCTCTTCTTCACTCTGACCACCTGAAGCCTCCAATCTGATGCTTCATTCTCCCATTTTGAACAAAAGTCAGATTCACAACTTAACCCCACCCCTCTGGGCTGTGAAGCCACACGTATTAGGCTTTTCAAGAGCTTATCTGTCTAGTAGCTTTAAAAAATAGCCATAAAAGCTCATCTTCTGTGCTGGTCTCCCTTCTTCAATATTTTATTTTTCTCACTGAGATGCTGGCTGTCTGGTATTACAAAGGCCCAGAGTGAGACTTACTTATAGTTCATAGAAAAACTAGACTGAGACTATTTGGGGCATTTTATCACTGGAGTTGGAATTGGTGGGAGCTCTTTAGTGGTGAATAGAATGCTGTCTGCAGAGAGAAGATACTAGTGAGACCACGTATGTGCAGAAGGTAAAGCAGGAGGAAAGCAGGAATGAGAAAGAGGGAGTGCCTTTGGGAGAATTTTCTTTCTGCTTTCCTTATCTCACAGTAGACCCATCACCAAACATTCTGTCCAAAAATGGGTGAGTTGGTTTCCTGTGGCTACCATATGAATGACCACAAGCTATTTGTATCATTTTTTTTTTTAGATTCCGGATAGAAGTAATATCATGTAATATTTGTCTTTCTCTGACTTACTTCACTTAATATGATAATCTTCAGGTTCATCCATGTTGCTGCAAATGGCATTATTTCATTTTTTTATGGCTGAGGAATATTCAATTGTATATATGTACCACATCTTATTTATCTGTTCCTCTGTTGATGGACATTCAGGTTGCTTTCATGTTTTGGCAATTGTAAACAGTGCTGAAATGAGCAGCAAGGTGCATACATTTTTCAAATTATGGTTTTCTCCAGATGTATATCCAGGAGTGGGATTGCTGGATCATATGGTAGCTCTATCTTTAGTTTTTAAGGAACCCCCCCATACTGTTTTCCATAGAGGTTGTACGAATTTACATTCCCACCGTCAGCGTAGGAGGGCTCCTTTTCTCCACACCATCTCCAGCATTTGCTGTTTGTAGACTTTTTGATGATGGCCATTCTGACTGCTTTGAGGTGATACTTCATTGTAGTTTTGAATTCCATTTCTCTGATAATTAGTGATGTTGAACATCTCTGCATGTGCTTTTTGGCCATCTGTATATCTTCTTTGGAGAAATGTCTATTTAGATCTTCTGTCCATTTTTGATTAGGTTACTTGTTTTTTTTTACATAGAGCTGCATGAGTTGTTTAAAGTCCAACAATCCATGATGTCAGGGTAAGAATTCTCTGATAGACTGTGAAGCATAGAGGTATATTCCATTTATTAAATCTCTTTTGTGAACATTGTTAAGAGTCCTTATGATGGAGAAATATGTTATTATTCTGTAGAGTGTATTTTTTCCAAATTTCTGACTCTAGCTAGTGTAAAAACCTACATAACTAGAAGATTCTTCAACACATAGGTTATACATAATGAATAAAACATCAGGCAATAAGGAAGCAGATAGTACTAAGAGCCTCCAAAATCAGGATCATCTGCACATTTTTCTCTATTCATCCTCCCATTCTTTCTCCTCTAACACCTACAAAAGAATTTGAGTCACTTATTTTCCATCTTCCTTCTTGCCTATAATCTCCAAAGATTTGCAACATTGCCATATACTGGAATAATATTTCTTTCAAAAAACTGCCAAGAAGCTTATTATGTTACTCTCTATCAAAGGGATGGCTTTTTGGTTTTTTTTTCCCCCTACTTCTAACCGTGCTTCATTTTCCTTGCCTTCCTGTCTCTGGAAACAATTCTTAAGAAATAAATAAGCAAACAATGGAATACACTGAGAAGAAGTAATGAGGAAAACATGTTAACAAAAATGCGAATGCAACTTAGAAGATGAGGCTGTATTTAAATATAGCCTGCTGATTAAGGTTTGGTGTTTGTTCTTTTTTTTTTTTTTGAGCAGTTTATAAAGACATGTGCTGGTAACACAGATGTGCCAACAGGCTTCTCAAGTAAATATTGACTTCAGTTGACAAAGCCTGACATTTTCTCCGGTTTTTCTGACACTAGCAAGACACTTGCTTCATAGTATGTGCGGGAAGGTGGAGGGTAAATAAGCAAGCAGATGGTTACTGACTCTACGGGAAAAATGGGCAGTAGTCCACAGAGAACACAGCTCCCACAGCCGTGGTTCCCAAACCTGGGGCGGAAGATAGAAAATACATACAGGTTCCCAGCCAGGTTTTAATTCAGAAAGTTAAGTGATTGCCCAGGCATCTGTATATTTAAGCTTTGATGTACAGGCAGGTTTGGAATTACAGCCCTAACGGCGTCTATCTAGCACTGTTATAACTACTGGCCCAGCACCTACGTCAGCAGAGCTCTTGGGGGCCAAGATGGAATAAGATGTGAAGGATGCACTAACCTTATGTTCTACAGAGAAGGTCCCTCAAGGTTATGGTTGAAGCACATGGCCACTGTGTCTATTTCTTGCATAAAGAGTGGAATTTATCCCATGGGCTGCCAATTTGGCACCCATTTGGAGCATTAAATTCACTTAGCAAGTCAGAAAGGGAAGCTTTTTAAAAACACCGTTTTAGTTAGGATAAATTTCAACTATGGCTTATACTCTCTTTTTTTTTAAATTAATTTATTTTTAATTGAAGGATAATTGCTTTACAATATTGTGTTGGTTTTTGCCATATATCAACATGAATCAGCCTTAGGTATACCAATGTCCCCTTCCTCTTGAACCTCCTTCCCACCTCCTTTCTTTACTGCAGATAGCTGTGACTACTCAGACCTGAATAAGGGCATCTAACTACACCTTATGTTTTAAATATCACAGATCTAAATAGTCTTTTGAAGATCAGTCAGTCAACCCTACTTAGGAAATGCCAACCACAGTGAGAATAATGGATAAGCCACTGCAGTTCATCAGACATGGGTTTGAACACATCGACTTACTTCTTACTGGCTGTGACTGTGGGCACAAATACTTCATACCAGTTCTTCAGTGTCTTGCTCTGTAAAATGGAGGTAACCACAAGACTTATCACATAGAGTTATCAATAAGTTATAATAACATGTAATACATGCAAAGCTCCTGCTGCTGCTGCTGCTAAGTCACTTCAGTCATGTCTGACTCTGTGCGACCCCATAGACAGCAGCCCATCAGGATCCTCCATCCCTGGGATTCTCCAGGCAAGAATACTGGAGTAGGTTGCCATTTCATTGTCCATGTAAAGTTCCTATATTATTTTTAAATGTTTCAATTTTATATTGGAGTATAGTTGATTAACAATATTGCATTCATTTCAAGTATATGGTGAAGTGATTCAGTTATACATGTATCTATTTTATATATATATATGTGTGTGTGTGTGTGTATATATATATACACACACATTATTTTCCCATTTAGGTTATTACAAAATATTGAGCAGAGATCCCTGTGCTATACAGTAGGTCCCTGTGGGTTATCTATTTTAAATATAGCAGTGTATACATGTCAATACCAAACTTCCAATCTGTTCCTCCCTGCCACCCTTACCCCTTGGTAACTATAAGTTTGTTCTCGAAGTCCATGAATTTGTTTCTTTTTTGTAGGTAAGTTCATTTGTATCAGTTTTTTTTTAGATTCTGCATATAATTGATGTCATATGATATCTGTCTTTCTCTGGCTGATTTACTTCACTTATGATACCCTCCATGTCCATCCATGTTACTGCAAACGGCATTATTTCACTCTTTCTTAATGGCTGAGCAACATTCTACTGTATATACATATATAAGAAGAAGACCCACATCTTTATCCATTCATCTGTCAATAGGCATTTGAGTTGCTTCCATGTCTTAACTATTGCAAAGAGTGCTGCAATGAATACTGGAATGCATGTTTACATTTGAACTATGTTTTTTTTTTCCAGATATATGCCCAGAAGTGGGATGACTGGATCATATGTTAGCTCTATTCTTAGTTTTTTAAGGAGCCTCCATACTGTTCTCCATAGTGGCTGTGCAATTTACATTCCCACCAACAGTGTAGGAGGGTTCCCTTTTCTCCACACCCTCTCCAGCATTTAAAACTCCTATATCATTATCTGGTTCATATTAAGCAATAAAAGTATAAGCTATTAAAAGTGTTATTATTGGTATTATATCTGGCAGATAGCCAATACTCAATACATCATGATGATGATCATGATGGTGTCAACTGAGGTTATTCCTTCAGCCTACCATCTCCACCACCGCCACCTCTGAGGACCTCAAAGAGAAGCAATTAGACATACTGCTCTTCAGAGTCAAGTTCATATATGATGGATTGTGAAATAACTCAGGGCAGAGAGAGAGCCAACAATCTTCCCTCTGCATAATAAAGCTGATGAAAGTATTTCACAAGAAAGAGAGTCAAAGTTATGTCAATGGGAGGAACAACAACATCTCTTTGCAGATCAAAAAGAGCAAAGTCAAATCTTCAGTTCACCAAGGGCATCTAGCTACTGTCTGGAGAAGAAAGAGACTAGATCCTGAAGGACAAGCAAACATGGGGTGGTCCCCCACCCATTCATCATTGACATTCAGTGATGAAGGTTGTGGAATTTTTAAGACCTGAGACTGAGCTTGGAACTTAAAGATTTCCAAATGAGAGGGAATTCTAAAGGCAGATGAAAGTACTAGAAATGGAAAGGAATGAAAGAGTAAGAACTCTTAGTAGAGGGAGATGAGTAGAAAGTTTAGGATCAAGAGAAGTCTGCAAGGCCCCTCACATTGCCTGGGAAATATCAAGGTAAGCCTTTCCCAGCAGGCCTAGGCAGTGAGACTTGACCCTTGTGTGATCCAGAGAAGCCAACGAAATAACCTGGGGGAGAATGCCAATTCTTCCTCCATCTTTCAAGATTCCAAAGTGTGTGTGTTGTGGTGGGGGTGGGGGATTATACACGTATCCAAATAGTTATGGAATACCAGCTGGGTGTCCCTACAACTCATCTCCATCCTGACACTGTTGACCTGGAGACAGTTAAGGGCTCAGTCCCACATTTTCAGATGCCATTCTCAAGTCCAGGCTGTTACCTGGGCTTCTGACTGACCAGCTGTGGAGTTCCCACAACCTCCTCCTCAGGTCCCATTAATTTGGTGGAATGGGTCAACTCAGAGAAACATTTTCCTTATGGAAAAAATGCATAGGGCAAGGTATGGGAAAAAGGCATAGAACTTCCATGCCCTCCCCACTTACCACATGCTTACCACTCTCCATAAATCTCCACATATTCACCAACATGGAAGCTCTCCAAATCCTAACCCTTTGGGTTTTTATGGAGGATTCATTATATAGGCACGATTGATTAAATTACTGGCCATTGGCAACTGATTAAACCCCCAGTCTGTCTCTCTTCCCCAGGGTCAGGGGTTGGGACTAAATGTTCCAACTTTTGAATCACATGGTTCATTTTTCTGGCGACTGGCCCCAACCTTAGCTGCAGTCCAAATATCACCTCATTAACATAACAAAAGGCACAAGCCCAGCTTTATGGCTCTTATCAGGAAATTCCAAGTGTTTTAGGAGCTCTGTACCAGAAATGGGGATGAAGACCACACATACTTTTCTTATTATAAATTGCAATCCTCTTCCCCACTCTACAGAACTTTGGTCAACTAAAGCCCTTCATTAAAAATTGTCTCATACTGAAAAGGGAATCCTCCTATACTGTTGTTAGAAATATAAGTTGGTACAGCCACTATGGAAAACAGTATGAAGAATCCTCAGAAAACTAAAAATAGAGTTGCCATATGACCCAGCAATTCCCGAGGCATATATCTGAACAAAACTATAATTCAAAAAGATACATGCACTCCTATGTTCATAGCAGCATTGTTTACAATAACGGAGATATGGAAACAATCTAATTGTCCATCAACAGATGGATAATGAAGATGAATATATATATACATATATATGTATAATGGAATATTACTCAGCAATGAAAAGAATACCATTTGCAGCAACATGGATAGACCTGGAGATTATCATACTAAGTGAAGTAATTCAGAAAGAGGAAGACAAATACCATATGATATCGCTTATAAATGTAATCTAAAATATGACACAAATGAACTTATCCACAAAACAGAAACAGAATCACAGGTGTAGAGAACAGAATTGTGGTTGCCAAGAGGGAGGGAGGTGGTAGAGGAACAGAGTGCGTATTTGGAGTTAACAGGTTCAACCTATCACATATAGAATGGATAAATAACAAGGTCCTACAGAGTAGCACAGGGAGCTACACTCAATATTCTGTGATAAATCATAATATAATAATATAATAACCATATATAATATATAATATGTGATAAGCTATCATATAATATAAACCAAAATATAGAAACAATTAAAAAAAGAATGTATATACATGAGTCACTTTGCTGTATAGCAGAAATTAACAAAATATTGTAAATCAACTGTATGTCAATAAAAAAAATTTTTTAATGTCTCATAACTTTATTGAAGTCCAGTGTGGCATTACCTCAGGGAGAGTCATAAGAGACAGTGTTTCCTGGTTCATGGGTTCCACCCCTCAACTATGGCTCAGAGGACAGCAAGAAGTAACAATTCACAGCCTGTCATCCCGCACTACCCTGACTGATCAAAAAGGATAGCTGGAGACACCATTGTGAACAGAAAAGGGAGGGGCTTACTTATATCAGTAGTTAATTGATAGTTGTTTTGATAGATGCTAGGAGTCGGACACGACTGAGTGACTTCCCTTTTCACTTTCATGCATTTGAGGAGGAAATGGCAACCCACTCCAGTGTTCTTGCCTGGAGAATCCCAGAGACAGGGGAGCCTGGTGGGCTGCCGTCTACGGGGTCGCACATAGTCGGACACGACTGAAGCGACTTAGCAGCAGCATGGGACCTAAGGGTTTCCCAGGTGTCACTAGTGGTAAAGAACCTGCTCACCAGTGCAGGAGGCACAAGAAAAATGTGTTCAATCCCTGGGTGGGGAAGATTCCCTGGAGGTGGGCAGGGCAACCCACTCCAGTATTCTTGCCTACATCCATGGGCTACACTCCATGCGGGCGCAAAACATTGAACACGACTGGAGCAACTGAGCATGCACACACGCGTGGGACCTAAAGGCAGCACAGTATGTTACATGCAAAACTTTCCAGGATTCAAGTAATTAAAGCTTTGAACATACTACCAAAAGCGTTTATTAATTTCCCATTTCAGGAACACTTTTAAATATGTAGACCATCATCTTGCACAGTTTTATTTTTAATTTTGCTTACATGTAAGAAGCTACCCTCAGATTTTTTAGGTTAAGCTCCTTGTGCTTATATATTACGAGCATGGGGAAAAAAAGCCATATAAAAAGTGACAATAGTCAAAATAGGTTCATATCAATTTTACCCTCAAAACCTGCTATGAGCAAATGAAAACACTGGGATTCACAAAATTTAACATAACCTGGGTCACAGAGCTCCTGTAGAATTTTGACTTATCCAAGGCTCCTGACCCCAGTCTCACACCTGTTCTCTGGGTCATTCTGAGCCACACTATAGGGAGGGGTCAGTAGTGATTCAAAGTTACTTCCTTGACTAGAGATACTTCTAGGAGAAAGGAGCATTGAACACAAACGTCCCTATGTAGTTTTAATACATTTGAATTAAAACATAAAAATTCAGCTTATCATACAAATAATGTTTTTTACGTTTCTGTTTTGTTTTTTCGCTCAAATTGTTATTGAACTCCTTTAGGTACTCAAATATTCCCCAACTCCCTTCTGTGAAGAACACTGAGCTAAATGCTGTGATGGAAGGCAGAGGTGGTCTGTCGCATAGAAGGATGGATGTTTGGCTTTTGCACAAGGACACAGGGGCCAGGACAGTAAATCAGAGTTTATTTCAGCTGAGGTCCCCTTATTCCTGGACAGGGGAAAAAAGTACAGTTAAACAGATAGGATTAGTTTGTATCATGGTCAAAAGTAGAATTCAAACTTTGATATTCAAGACAGCTTGAAAGGCAGAAAGTACCACCCAGGTTCCAACATGAAGACTGAACTAACTTGGTCAGCAAAGCAGGCTTTAGCCACTGAGGATGACTGAACCCATGTTGCTCTGATTCTACCACAAGACTTAAACCAGTGACCCCTGAGATCTACTTGGTCAAAATATTTTTTAAAGTAGGACCTGCCCATAGCATCCATTTTACTTCCTCAGCATCAGGCTGGGTTCTCACCCTTATTATTAACATCTGGTGGTACTACTATATCTACAGAAGTTTTGTAAGTGTGTGTTTATGTAACAGAGAAAAACAAAGGTGACTCCATATTGGATTCATTCCTTTATATTCTATTGCTACAAGTTAATCACTGAAGGGATGTTGCCTGTAGCTTAAAGTATACACAATGACCCATCTCTGAGAACTCTGCCTCCCATACCTGAGCTTAAACTAAAATGCCTTTGTTTAGCTCACAGAAAACATCAGATGTGGACCAGGCCCACCTATAAATGGCTGCAAGAAAGAAGAGATTAACACATCCCCTTTGATTCTGGTCAGAACCAGGAAATATTTGCAATGACTTGTCTCCTTTTTTAACTTTATCTCCTTACCTCCCCCTCTTTGTTTTATAAAAGACACAAGCATCCAAACCCAGGCAAGATGGTACTTTGGGATACTGGTCCTCCGTCTTCTTGGTTATCTGGTTTTCTTTATAAAGGTCGCTATTCCTTGCCCCCCAAATCCATCTCTTGATCTACTGGCCTGTTGTATGGCGAGCAGTATGAGCTTGAACTCAGTAGCATGTGTGAGGGAGAGAGAAATAGAGACAGAGAATGAAGGAGAGATGATCTCTCACTCAGCACTGCACCCCCTATCCCTAGTCTCTGCAGTGCTTCCAACTCAAGGGCCTGAGACTCACAGAGAATCCCAAATTTCAGTCCTTATTCCTTAGTCTTCATAGATATACTACACACTTTGAAGTGCTGAGTTAGTTTGTAAGAAACTGAAATAGAAGAACTGTGTAGAAGAGTAATAAGAAAGAAAATTTCAAAGATAAGGTTTGGGCCAAATTCTGAGAACCGGAATGATAGGCCAAGGAAGTTTTTGAGAAACATAGTGTTTTTTTTTTTTTTCTTTTCTTTTAGAAACACATTTTAGAAACTATCTGGGTGTTTAGCTTCTGTAAACCAAAGATATATGCAGCCAACTGCTCTTCAGCCAATGATTTTGACAGCATTTAAACATTGTCTTTGTACATTTGCCACAATTTATGCAAAGAATGCATTTCCTGAAAGTTATGTTTAAGTTACATGTTGCAAATCAAATCACATTTTAAATGTACTCAGGGACCTTGCTATTTAAAGAGCATTTTGTCTACTGAACACATGTGCATATGAGTGTGTGTGTGTGTGTGTATACTAAATTCATCTTGGCTTACAAATTGGATAAAACTGTGGCTTACTCACCCACTAAATTTACCATTTTTAAAACTCTTGATTTTCTGTTGTTTTCAAGGAGTTCAATGGCCTGATATAGAAAAAAAAAAACAAAAGCAAAACAAAAAAACTACTGCCCTAATTATTTGCCTAACTTTCAGACAAGAAAACGCCAGTTCATTGTCATTTACTTCATGCCCACAATAAGTATCTGAGGTGTCAGAATGTCTGGTGACAGTGTGTTTTATTTTTAAGAGTATGAGAGGGAGGAGGGAAAGAACTTCTTGGAATCTTCCCAAAGTCTATGTGAAATACTGTTTGTCTGTTTTGAAGGACACGGTGAGCTGGTGAAACCAGGGAGGGGAGGAAGAGACTGTTCAAGGCAATGGCCTGCTGGTGGGAGGAGGAGGTTGCTAAATCCAGCTTGGAGGAACTCCACACATCAAAGAACTGGTTTGCTGAAGCTCCACTCCCAGGCCTTTCTGAATCACTCAGCTCAGCCAGACACAATAAGCCTGTTGCTTGGATTACCCAGCCCATGTCTCCAGTTTCCCCTTTTGCTTTGTCAGCAGGGACCCTACCCATGTGCGTATAAGCACTGCTCACACTTGCATGCAAGAGCCATCTGTTTATTTTGCACAGGCTGGCTGAGACCTTCTCTGAATATTTTTCTGGTCATCTTGATCTTGAACAACCCTTTAACTACTCCCATCTCAAGGCTCTTTCTCACAAGACTTTCTGTTCTGGGATAATGTGTCCCAGGGCAGAGATTAGGACTATGCCAGGGAGATAAAAATGTTGCCAGAGCAGTGGTGGGACCATGCCCATCCCACCTGCCCTGGCTCTGCTTGTTTACAAGCTCCCCACTTGGCCACACCACCTCCCTCTCCATGCATATTCATCATGCATCACAAACCATGACCGAATGTGGGGGCAGGGGTCATTCAGCCAATCATAACTGTACAACTGGAGACTATTTATCAACCCTGGAGCAAATTCATATCAAACTAGAGGTTATATTGATGAGATGTTTAAATATTCATTTAATTCAGCTCAATGACTAAAGAATTCCATTAATTATCTAAAATTCTGCGTATTGGTTTGACTGCTGTTTTACAAAGTTAACTGACTCTTTAGTTCATCTTGATATATCCTGTGAGTAGCTTCTTCTCAAAAGTGGAATATTTCCCTGCTCAAGCTCAACGTGTCCTTGGAGAGTTCAGGGAAACTAAGGAAAGGACCTCAAGACCTTACGGAAAGAGCAAATGGGGAGAGGGTTGGCTTAGAAGAATGGTTCATATTTTTGATTTTTGCGTATTGCACTTGTAATCACAGAGTCTAAGAATACTGACGTGATGAGGAGTGGGATTTCATGCACAAAGCAGGAATAAAAGTAACTAAAATTTCACACTGGAGTAATTATAATATCACCTTCTTTTCCAATATTATTCCATCATTGGCATTCATTCAAATAAATCCCTCAGTAAAAGCCACTTCTACCAATACTGTAAAAGAAAAGAAGCCTGACCTTCTAATAATTTCCAGATGGTCTCACATAATTCATAACAATTGAACACTTATTAAGTGCAGGTATTGTATTAAGGACTTTGAAAATGTTATCTTGTTTGATTAATCATTATTTCCTTTCACCTACTAACTTTAGGCTTTTTCTGTTTCTAGTTCCTATAAATTTAAAGTTTGGTGGTTTATTTGAAATCTTTCTCATTTTTTGAGGTAAGCCTGTATTACTATTAGCTTCCATCTTAGAACAGCTTTTGCTGTATCCCATAGATTTTAAAATGTTACATTTCCACTTTCAATTTTCTCAACATGTAATTTATTTCCCCTTTGATTCCTTCATTAACCCATTGGTTTTAGTACCAAGTTGTTTAGTCTTCATCACCTATGTCTTTTCCAGTTTTCTTCTTGTTGATTTCTATTTTTATACCATTGCAGCTAGAAAAGCTGCTTGATATGCCTTTATTATTTATCTTTTCCAGTGATATTTTTACATTCACATATTTTCTTACTATTGATTAATCAGTGCTTTTTCTTTTTGACTTAGAGAAATCTCTTTAACATGTCTTGTAGGATTGGATTGGTGGTGATGAACTCCTTTATTGTTATTTAGTTGCTAAGCTGTGTCTCATTCCTTGCAACCCCATGAACTGCAGCACACCAGGCTTCACTGTCTTTCACTATCTCCCAGAGTGTGCTCAAATTCATGTCCATTGAGTCAATGATGTCATCCAACTATTTCATCCTCTGCTGCCCTCTTCTCCTTTTGCCTTCAATCTTTCCCAGCATCGGGGTCTTTTCCAATGAGCCAGCTCTTCGCATCAGGTGGCCAAATATTGAAACTTCAGCTTCAGCATCAGTCCTTCCAATGAATATTCAGGACTGATTTCCTTTAGGATTGACTGGTTGGATCTCCGTGCTGTCCAAGGGACTCCCAAGAGTCTTCTCCAACACCACAGTTCAAAAGCATCAATTCTTCAGTGTTCAGCTTTCTTTATGGGCCAACTCTCATGTCCATATATGACTCCTGGAAAAACCATAGCTTTGAATAGACGGACTTTTGCTGGTAAAGTAATATCTCTGTTTTTTAATATGCTGTTTAGGTTTGTCATAGCTTTTTTCCCAAGGAGCAAGCGTCTTGCTTACCTGGAAAGCTCTTATTCTCTTCTTCAATTCTGAATGATAACCTTGTCATGCAGAGAATTTGTGGTTGGAAATTTTTTTCTTTTTGGCATTTTGAACATGTCCTGCCACTCCCTCTACCCATAAAGTTTCTGCTGAAAAACCTACTGATGGACTTACAGGGTTTCTCTTGTACATAATAAATTGCTTTTCTCTTGCTTTTAAAGTGCCTTCATTATGCTTAGCTTTTGCTACTTTAAGTATAATGTGTCTCAGTGTATTTCTCTTCGGATTCATCTTATTTGGAACTCTAGGCTTCCTGGACCTGGATGTCTGTTTCCCTCCCCAAACTAGGGAATTTTCCAGCCATTATTTCTTCAAGTAATTTTTCAGACCCTTTCTCTCTCTTTTCTTTATGGGATCCCTGTAAAGTGAATGTTATTCTGCTTGAAACTCCTGGAGATCCCTTAAGGTATTCTCATTTCTTTCAGTTCAGTTTGTCGCTCAGTCGTGTCTGACTCTTTGCGACCCCATGAACCACAGCACGCCAGATCTCCCTGTCCATCACCAACTCCCAGAGTCCACTCAAACCCATATCCATCAAGTCGGTGATGCCATCCAGTCATCTCATCCTCTGTCGTCCCATTATCCTCCTGCCCTCAATCTTTCCCAGCATCAGGGTCTTTTCAAATGAGTCAGCTCTTCGCATCTGGTGGCCAAAGTATTGGAGTTTCAGCTTCAACATCAGTCCTTCCAATGAACACCCAGGACTGATCTCCTTTAGGATGGACTGGTTGGATCTCCTTGCAGTCCAAGGGACTCTCAAGAGTCTTCTCCAACGCCACACTTCAAAAGCATCAATTCTTCAGTGCTCAGCTTTCTTCACAGTCCAACTCTCACATCCATACATGACCACAGGAAAAACCATAGCCTTGACTAGACGGACCTTTGTTGGCAAAGTAATGTCTCTGCTTTTGAATATGCTGTCTAGGGTGGTCATAACTTTCCTTCCAAGGAGTAAGCGTCTTTTAATTTCATGGCTTCAGTCACCATCTGCAGTGATTTTGGAGCGAAGAAAAATAAAGTCAGCCACTGTTTCCACTGTTTCCCCATCTATTTCCCATGAAGTGATGGGACCAGATGCCATGATCTTCGTTTACTGAATGTTGAGCTTTAAGCCAACTTTTTCACTCTCCTCTTTCACTTTCATCAAGAGGCTCTTTAGCTCCTCTTCACTTTCTGCCATAAGGGTGGTGTCATCTGCATATCTGAGGTTATTGATATTTCTCCCGGCAATCTTGATTCCAGGTTGTGTTTCTTCCAGTCCAGCGTTTCTCATGATGTACTCTGCATAGAAGTTAAATAAGCAGGGTGACAACATATAGCCTTGACGTATTCCTTTTCCTATTTGGAACCAGTCTGTTGTTCCATGTCCAGTTCTAACTGTTGCTTCCTGACCTGCATACAGGTTTCTCAAGAAGCAGGTCAGGTGGTCTGATATTCCCATCTCTTTCAGAATTTTCCACTGTTTATTGTGATCCACACAGTCAAAAGGCTTTGGCATAGTCAAGAAAGCAGAAATAGACGTTTTTCTGGAACTCTCTTGCTTTTTCCATGATCCAACGGATGTCGGCAATTTGATCTCTGATTCCTCTGACTTTTCTAAAACCAGCTTGAACATCTGGAAGTTCACGGTTCACGTATTGCTGAAGCCTGGCTTGGAGAATTTTAAGCATTACTTTACTAGCGTGTAACATGAGTGCAATTGTGTGGTAGTTTGAGCATTCTTTGGCATTGCCTTTCTTTGGGATTGGAATCCAGTCCTGTGGCCACTGCTGAGTTTTCCAAATTTGCTGGCATATTGAGTGCAGCACTTTCACAGCATCATCTTTCAGGATTTGAAATAGTTCAACTGGAATTCCATCACCTCCACTAGCTTTGTTCATAGTGATGCTTTCTAAGGCCCACTTGACTTCACATTCCAGAATGTCTGGCTCTAGGTGAGTGATCACACCATCGTGATTATCTGGGTCATGATCTTTTTTGTACAGTTCTTCTGTGTATTCTTGCCACCTCTTCTTAATCTCTTCTGCTTCTGTTAGGTTCCTACCATTTCTATCCTTTATTGTGCCCATCTTTGCATGAAATGTTCCCTTGGTATCTCTAATATTCTTAAAGAGATCTCTAGGTCTTTCCAATTCTATTGTTTTCCTCTATTTCTTTGCATTGATCACTGAGGGAAGCTTTCTTATCTCTTCTTGCTATTCTTTGGAACTCTGCATTCAAATGGGTATATCTTTCCTTTTCTCCTTTGCTTTTCGCTTCCCTTCTTTTCACAGCTATTTGTAAGATCTCCTCAGACAGCCATTTTGCTTTTTTGCATCTCTTTTTCTTGCGGATAATCTTGATTCCTGTCTCCTGTACAATGTCACGAACCTCCATCCATAGTTCATCAGGCATTCTATCAGATCTAGTCCCTTAAATCTATTTCACTTCCACTGTATAGTCATAAGGGATTTGATTTAGGTAATACCTGAATGGTCTAGTGGTTTTCTCCAATTTCTTCAGTTTCAGTCTGAATTTGGCAATAAGGAGTTCAGGATCCAAGCTACAGTCGGCTCCCGGTCTTGTTTTGTTGACTGTATACAGCGTCTCCATCTTTGGCTGCAAAGAATATAATCCATCTGATTTCAGTGTTGACCATCTAGTGATGTCCATGTGTAGTCTTCTCTTGTGTTGTTGGAAGAGGGTGTTTGTTATGACCAGTGCCTTCTCTTGGCAGAACTCTATTAGCCTTTGCCCTGCTTCATTCCATATTCCAAGGCCAAATTTGCCTGTTACTCCAGGTATTTCTTGACTTCCTACTTTTGCATTCCAGTCCCCTATAATGAAAAGGACATCTTTTTGGGGTGTTAATTCTAGAAGGTCTTGTAGGTCTTCATAGAACTGTTCAACTTCAGCTTCTTCAGCGTTACTGGTCAGGGCATAGACTAGGATTACCATGATATTGAATGGTTTGCCTTGGAAATGAACAGAGATCATTCTGTTGTTTTTGAGATTGCATCCAAGTACTGCATTTCAGACTCTTTTGTTGACTATGATGGCTACTCCACTTCTTCTAAGGGATTCCTGCCCACAGTAGTAGGTATAATGGTCATCTGATTTAAATTCTCCCATTCCAGTCCATCTTCGTTCACTGATTCCTAGAATGTCAATGTTCACTCTTGTCATCTCCTGTTTGACCACTTCCAATTTGCCTTGATTCATGGACCTAACATTCCAGGTTCCCATGCAATATTGATCTTTACAGCATTGAACCTTGCTTCTATCACCAGTCCCATTCACAACTGGGTGGTGTTGTTGCTTTGGCTCCATCCCGTCATTCTTTCTGGAGTTATTTCTCCACTGATCTCCAGTAGCATATTGGGCACCTACCGACCTGGGGAGTTCATCTTTCAGTGTCCTATCTTTTTGCCTTTTCACACTGTTCATGGGGTTCTCAAGGCAAGAATACTGAAGTGGTTTGCCATTCCCTTCTCCAGTGGACACATTCTGTCAGACCCTCCACCATGACTCACCCGTCTTGGGTGGCCCCGTACGGCACGGCTTAGTTTCATTGAATTAGACAAGGCTGTGGTCCATGTGATCAGACTGGCTAGTTGTCTGTGACTGTCGTTTCAGTCTGTCTGCCCTCCGACCCCCTCTCTCACTTCTTTAATTTTTTTTTTTTCATTTTGCTGCTCTGTCTGGGTATTTTCCATTTCTTCATCTTTTGGCTCACTGATTCATGCTTCTATTTCATCCATTCTGCTGTTGAATTCTTCTAATGTATTTTTCAATTAAGTTATAACTTCCTTCTTTTCACTTATTTATGGCTGCACTGGATCTTCATTGCTGCATGAGGGCTTTCTCTAGTTGCAGCAAGCAGGGGCCCCTCTTCATTGTATTGTATGGGCTTCTCATTATGTTGATTTCTCCTGTTGCAGAGCATGAGCTCTGGGCACATGGACTTTAGTAGTAGCTGGAACACTCTGGCTCAGTAGTTGTGATGCACGGGCCCAGTTGTTCATTAGCATGTGGAATCATCCCTAGAGCAGGGATCAAATCCATGCCCCCTGCATTGGCTGGTGGATTCTTAAGCACTGGACCACCAAGGAAGTCCTATAACTTCCTTCTTATATTTTCTATCATTTGGAGGTTCTCTCTGTGTTCATCCATTCTTCTCCTAAGATCAGTGGACATTTTTATGACTGATACTTTGAATTCTTTATCAGATAAGTTGTTTATCTTTGTTTCACTAAAGTCTTTTGCTGGGGACTTTCTTTGTTCTTTGGTTTGGAATCAATACCTCTGTCTCCTCATTTGGTGTACCTAGGTGTGTTTGTCTATAACAGGCAAAATGGCTCCTTCCTCTAGTCTTGAAGAAGTGGTCTTGTGTAGATGTTTCATGTGACTCGGAAATAAAAGCCACCAGAGCCAGGCATTCTATGGACATCCTTTACATGGGCTGCATGTACCTACTATCTTTAGTAGGGCCACAGGATGAGCAGCGCACAGGAAGTTTGCCTGATCCAGTTGCAGCTCAGCTGCTGTAAGGGGAGGGTTCAGCTTAAGGTTCCTGTCCAGTCCAAGGCATTAGATCCTGCCTGATTGCTATGCCAAGTTGGGTGGGACATCTTTGTGCTAACAGGATAGAAGGAAGACACCAAAAAATTAAGCCTGTCTTCTCTGTCACAAGCGAGCTAGGATGATCACAGAAATGACATCCATCAGCACTATCATTTCCAGATAAGGTCTCAGGAAGTTTCTGCCTCTCCAGCAGTCACTTTAAGCCCTTACAGTCCAGTTGCTTTTCAGACTATTGCTTTTGGGCTGGATCTCAGGGCAAGTGGGTCTTCAGATCAACCTTTTAAGAGTTGCTTCTCTATTCCCTGCAGTTCTATCACTAATCCCTCTGGTTTTCAAAACCTAATGTTTCCATGTTGGCCCCAAGGATCAGAGTGTCTGATATGGGGCACAATCTGTTCACTACTCAAGGAAAGTGGAAACTGAAAGTGTCCTCAATTGTATCCAACTCTGTGAGACCCCATGGAGCCTACCAGGCTCCTCTGTTCATGGAATTCTCCAGGCAACAGTACTGGAGTAGGTAGCCATTCTCTTCTCCAGGGGATCTTCCTGAGTTCCTTATTTTGGGAAGACCCTCTTGGCTGTAGGTTGCCACACCTGAGGTGGGGTCCTGGTGATGACTTATCACTACCTCTCCTCTCATCTCAATGTGCCTTGTTTGTCTTTTATTTTGGAGGTGCTGATCTTCCACTTCTCAGGATTTGGCTGGAGTGGAGTGGATTTTTCTGTATGTAAATCTCAGCTCTGTCCAATCATAGAGATAAGCAAGTGACCAAGAAAGCCATTTAGAATCTCAATCCCGAGAATCTGAATTCTGAGTGGAGACACATTTGACGACTCAAAAGAAGTTAGAGTGGAGTTGTCAGAGCTGAGAACTCTAAAGATACAAGAGATTTAATGTCACTGCCAAGATCCCTGAAACTGCCCTAGATCTTCTCTTTTGCAAAGGCTGGGTTTCAGCTCTTCCTTTGACTCCATGTTTCCTTCCGACAAGTTCCTTTTGGGAATGCTTGTGGAGGTGGTTTCTATTCCTTGCAACCCAAGAACAGCAACTGATACACTTAAAGGTGTTCAGTAAGTGCTTAGATCTCACAGATACTCAGTGGCAAAGTTGGGCTTTTAACTCCAACCTGTATGACTACAAAATCCCACAGGTAGCCATTAGTTACACTGATTCATTTACCCTGTCTCATTTATCTCATGGCTTTTATAGTTCTTGTAGTAACAGGCTTTGTAATTTTTACCTTTCTGTTTAAGACTTTGGCCAGTTTCTTGTTAGTAGACTACCTCAACCAATATCAGGGTTGTTTTGCTCTGTTTCTTTGTTTCTCCCAGAGAGCACCTGAGTAGTGTTAGCTGAACAAGTTATTTCAACTAATAACTAATGCGTGTCTGCCTCCTCATCTCTTTATGACATAAAGGGGAAAGTAGGATCATATAATTAGACAGCCTTCAAAGGAGGAAGGATACAGGTAATTGGAGGGTCCTCTTTTCTCTGAGCAGAGGTGATGGAAGACAGTCAGGTGAACTTGAGCTCCCAAGACACAGACAAACTGTCCAAAGACCCAAAGGAAGACAGTGCAGGGCCTTGCAGATGATTCCAGTAGTTTTCAAACTTATGCTCACACTACCATGCTAACATATTTTGAGCATGCACCTCCCAGTACAGTATATTATTTTTATAAATGATAAACATTTACTACTGAACCATTCCATAATGTTATAAAATATATACAAAAAATCTAAGGAATACATTAACAAGCATAAACATAAATCATAGTATTTTATTTCTGCATCTGCACAATTATTTTCTGCACCTCCTAGGGTACCCAAACCTACCTTAGATACCACTGAATTAGAAGTCAAAGAAAGGATTCTCTGTAATAAGTCTAGATAAATTATTTCGGATCATGATTTTTGCTGAAGGATTTTTAAAGGCCCTCCTCTATGCCTAAGATCAGTGTATAAAAATAGTGTTTGTTCATAGTGCCAATTTAGCACTTATCATATTACATTAATTCATTTTTATGTGTATTTTCCCATCAGACTATGACATTCTTAAGGGCAGGGTTGGTGTCATATTTATCTTTGCATTCTCTAACACAGTTATAGCACAATAGGTGCCTAATAAACAGCTCTTTAATAGAAACCCACTCCCTCTCCTTCATGTCAGTTGAGCCTGGGCCGCCACTGGGATGGTCACTGAGGCCCTCTGGGTAGGGTCCCAAGCTCAGCAGCTTCACTCTGAGCCCATCCTTGCTGTTCAACAGTAAATAATCAACACGTTTTAAAGCACAAACAAATGCAAAGAACTGAATATCGAGAAATTAGCCTGAGACCTCAGAGAAGCTGCTGCTGCTAAGTCACTTCAGTCATGTCCAACTCTGTGCGACCCCACAGATGGCAGCCCACCAGGTTCCTTCTGTCCCGGGGATTCTCCAGGCAAGAATATTGGAGTGGGTTGCCATTTCCTTCTCTCCTCAGAGAAGGAAATCTATGAAATAAATAGCCACATCTTAAAAGCTCTGTTTGTCTTCAAATACTGATCTCTATTGGAGGGATGGGCAAGGTTTCCAATATGGAAAACCTTCAGTTTACTGTGCAGTGGAAAAAGACTCTCATATGTGTCTCCGGGTTGAGTTGTGAAAGAGCTCCACGTGGCATTAGGATCCCTTCACGGTGAATTTCAGTGCCTGCCTCTGTAGTTCTTCAGTCTGAGGCACTTAGGTTTTGCAATCAAGGTCTTTAATTGTGCTCAGGTCAGGAAATCATGCATGTGTTTCTCCCTTTCTCTAATCCCTGGACCCTATATTATCAGAGCTTATGGATGGGGTGTAGGTTGCCTCTTGCATTTTTCTGAAATGATGCAATTCAGTCTTATTTGAGGTCCCAAAAGAAGCCTGGGAAAATTCACAATGTCAAGTTTTTCTCTTTCCCTGAGGAGGAAGTGGAATTCCATTCCTTTGTCCCTGCTGTTTCCCCCACTCCCGCCCCAGCGCCCCACCCCCAGAGGACAGAGTTGTGTACCAGAACAATTGACCAAGTAAGGTCCTGCACTCACACCCTCAGGGAGGGAAAAAAATTAATCAGATTTCCAAGGCTAAAGAGATTTTTATCTGTTCAACTTCAAGGACTGTTCCCCCACACATTTTCATATGACGTAACAAAGGAATATCAGATCACATCCTCCCTATGGTGAAAGAGGTGGAGCCTTAGGCAGGAAGGATGAGAAAAAGACAAAAGCAAACAGAGAGCTGGTAAGGAACTAAAAATGTCACTCTTGGAATCCTCACCAAATGGAGTATTTAACCTGAGATAGGGGCTATTTCTTTTGCGATAAGATGTTAATACTGACTCCATAAGGCTCTCTTCTGGAGGCTAGAGCTGTACAAGTCTTGACTCAGAGTCTTCGGACAGGACACACAGCCTGGGTAGATTTATGCAAGTCCCCTCTCCTCCTGCACAGATGCTGCCTCAGCTGTTTGTGGCGGGCACTTTCAGATGCAAATGTGACGCTGGTCACTGGATGCTAATCTCAGTTGCTTTTCTCCTTGGTCCTCTGTCCAGGAGAGCATCGGCTAGAACACCAATATTACTGCACAACGTGCCGTGTCACGGCTCTGTGCCTACTGCACTTAAAAAAAAAAAAGAAAGAAAGACAGAAAAAAAGTCTTAATAGCATTTCCCCCTCCGACAGAGCCAATTAGTTATGGGCTTTCTCGAAGCTTAGTGCTATTCAGTAAAAACCAACCACACGGAACCCCCAACCTCTCCCCTCCCTGTACCTCTCAAAGAAATTCACAATGGACAAACCAAGGGCGTGTCTTTCCCGGGTCAGATTTTTTTCTCTCGGAATCTGTGGACAAAAATATTACTGTAGCATTTGTTCACCTGAATCTGGAAGAGGAGAAACTGTTCACCCGAGTACGTTTTGAAAATCTCTCCTTGAACTGGGTTTGTTCCCATCATGGCAGGATTTGCAACGTGAGATTGAGTGGTCTTCAGGGTTGTCAGCAAAATAATATCAGCCCTTTGTGGAGGGGTGACAGACCATACAAAGAGTGCGGCTTGTTTTATCTGCCCATGCCGGCGGCCAACTTTGTAAAAAAAAAAAAAAAAAACTCAGTTTAAATATTTTCCCACAGAATGTCTGCTAATTAAAGAAAATGTATATAGCATAGACAAGCCAAACAATTCCACCACTTAGAGGTAACCACTATTCACACTTGATATGTGTATCTTGCTTCTGTCTTTTTCTATACATGAATTTTCTTTTGACCAAAAAAAGAAAGTCGACATTATATGTACTATTTTATGTACTGCTTTTTCACCAAACAAAATATATTGTATACTCTTCATATCAGCTATTCTTCTGAAAATTCATTTATAAAAGGAATACATATTTATTACTTTCTTTTAACCTTATGAGTACACCATAAGCTACTTAACTCTCTTACTTGGGGAAACATTTAAATTTATTCTTATTTTAAAATTCTTTGGATAAAATCTGCACTTTTGAGACATTTATGACCCTTTCTTAAAGATCAATCGCTAGCTTGTAAAAATTGCTGTTCCAAAGGTAAAAAAAAAAATCTTTTGACACATCACCAAATGTCTTTCCAAAAAAAGCTACACAAATTTACAAGGCCACCAGTATGTATAAAGTTATTTTAATCTCTGGCATTTTGATAGGCACCCACTGAAATGTGTCTTAATATTGTTTCATTTGGCATTTATACTGTAATACTTCAATAGGTACTACAGTAAGCATATTTAAAATTTATCACTCATTTTAATGCCACTTTGCAATACACTATTAGCAACTTTTATATATGATTTTCTATTGGGAACTGAGTATTTTTCATATTGATGTTTAAGAACTCTTTATATATTACATTCTATATGCTGCAACTTTTTTCTTCAATTTGATGTTTGACTTTCAATGTTATTTATTGTATGGGCCATGTAAAATAATTTTTTATATATTTGCTAAAAACTTAAAAAAATAGAAATACAATAAGTTAAAATAGTCACTTAAATATCACTACCCAGAAATAACCAAGACAATGCAGACATTTTTACTTTTAGTAAAATCTGAACCATTTTAATATTTTCTTTCATGATTTCTATATTTTTTGGTATTTTTAGAAGTGTCTTCCTTACTTTATACTCACCTGCATTTTCTTCTATTCCTTTTTAATTAACACATAAATCTTTAATTCATCCGGAGTAACTTTGGTATAAAGTAAGGCTGTAACTTTGTATCTTTCCGAATTCTCTTCTGCCCAGTATATCTCTGTCTATAAAGTATAGATACTTGGCTCTTTCTTTCTGTAGAATGGTAAGACAGTGATAGAGGGAACTATGAGTAATCCAAATAATTCTGGCAAAAGCAAACAATTATATCAACAGCAATAGACTGATGAATGCAAGTGGCTCATCAGTAACTAGGTCAAAGAGTTATATGGAATAACTAGGTCAAAAGGGGGTCCCACAAGGTAGTGAAATAATGGAAGAGCCATGGATGGCAAGAGGTGAGCTGACTTGCCACTCAATTTCTAGCCCTCTGTCATTCCCTACCATCACCTACCACCCCTGCTGCCACTTCCTGGGATGTAAAAACAGAAGGCTACTCATTAAGGTGAGATGGAGTTCAGGCATAAGGAAATATACAAACCCAAGTGGGAACGCGTGCTAAGCTGCTTCAGTCATGTCTGACTCTTCGAAACTTAAGGACTGTGGCCCACCAGGCTCTTCTGTCCATGGGATTCTCCAGGCAAGAATACTGGAGTGGGTTGCCATGCCCTCCTCCTGGGATCTTCCTGACCCAGGGATGGAACCCACATCTCTTATGTCTCCTGCATTGGCAGGCAGTTCTTTACCACTAGTACCACCTGGGAAGCCCAGGTGAGCAGCACAGTGACCAGGATTTGCGGGCCATGGGGTTGGATAGTTGAGAGGGTAACAGCCTTATACTCAGTGCCACCTCTGGATGACAGAGTGAAAACACTGGCTCTATGTATATGGAAGATTATTAGTGGCTTTTTACATTTTCAATAACCAGCCTACACTGACTGCTAATCACATGAGAGTTACGTAGTGGTGGTGATGGTTTAGTCGCTAAGTCATGTCCGACTCTTGACACCCCATGGACTGTAGCCCGCCAGGCTCCTCTGTTCATAGGATTCTCTAGGCGAGAATACTGGAGCGGGTTGCCATTTCCTTCTCCAGGAACCCGGAAATCAAACCTGGGTCTCTTGCATTGCAGGCAGATCCTTTACCGACTGAGCTATGAGGCTCAGTCTGAGAGTTATGCAGTTCTGTGATTTAGCTTAGACTATCTGCCCCACCTTCCCAGGCACTGCCCAGGCCTCTGATAGTGCAGCCTGCTGATGTTAGGTATCCTGACAATGTGGAGGGCCCAGGCAAGCCAGCTTCTGCTTCTCCCTGCCTCCCTGAGAAGCAAATGGCAACCCATTCCAGTATTCTTGAGTGGACATTCCCATGAACACTACAGTCCATGGGGTTGCAATGAGTCAGACACACCTGAGTGACTAAATCACCACCACCACTGTTTATGCAGTGTCTGACCTGAGCTAAGATACATATTCATAAACCCATTTTGCTATGTCTACGGACAGGTCCTCTGTGGTAGAGCTTAGGAAGCACCCACAGCACCTTACTGTCTAGAATCCCCACCTGTTGGGTGGATCACCTTGAATGCTAACCCCAGGCTGCTTAATTGGAAGTTGTGTCTAGTCTAGACTCCCTTGGATCACAGGACTGACTGTGTCCTGGGCTTGCCTTTCTGACTTTGATACTAACACACACTCACTGCTCATGCTGGTCCTGTCACCCAGGACACATGCTAGGCCTGATCCAAGCCCCATCTGCCTTCCTCCTGGCCACTGAGGCCTCCCGGGAGCGAAGGCCAGATGCAGACCACTCATCTTTATTCCCAAATTGTCTGTTACTGACAATGAGTTCTCCAAGTCGGTTAAAATAAAGCTTTGAGTTTATTTTCATAGCTGCAGAAACTGACAACAATTTTGCAAAGTGTTTGGTGAAATCAAGATTTTTTTTCCCTGAGCCTTTGGCTGACTTCTATTGGGAGGGTGGGAGAGGGGGTGAAATGTGTTCTCAATTGCTCACTGAAGCATTTTTACAGTGGCTGCTTTAAAACCCTTGTCAGATAATTGTAACATCTCTGTCAGTTTGCTCTTGGCATCTATTGGTTTTCTTTTTTCATTCCATTTGAGATCTTTTTAGCTCTGGATGTGACAAGTAATTTTTGACTGAGAACTAGACATTTTGGGTACTGCCTTGTAAGAGATGGATCTTAATTAAACCTTCTGTTCTAGCTGACTTCCTCTGACATTGCTCCAGCAGGGAATGTAGAAGTCTCCATTCCTACCCCACTCCCATCCTGTTGGCCTCTGGATGTTCCTAGTTACTGCTGAGCAAGGCTGGGGGTTCTGGCTCCCGACTAGGCTCCACTGATACCCCCTGGCTGGAAGGCATTGGAGCCTCCCCTTTACTGCTCTCCATGTGGCCTCTTCTGATAGAGGGTGGGGGAGCTCCTTATTGGTGGGTGGTGGTGAAAGTCCACTCTATTAGGCCTCCTCTGATCCAACCTAGGAGATGGGGAGGGACACTGCAGTCCACAAAGGAGGAATGGAAGTCCTGGTTGGCTCTGTATGTTCTAGGACGTCACCACCATAGGAAAGAGTGAGGGCTTTGTAGTGCTTCATTACAGCCTCACCAAGGTGCAAATGTTCCCTCCCCAGCCTTTGCTGGAGGGGTGGGGAGGGACCACGGTATTTTCCATATTGTTGGCAGGAGCAGACCAATTATTGTCTAATAGTTTTCTTCTCTTTTCCTGGTCCTCTGGTTAAGAGAGCAGGCTGTTGGTAGAGTCTTTTTCGTCAGCACCTACTAGTGTTTGGGGATGCCAACTTCTTGAAATTCGTGTCTGAGAAACGTGAAATAAAAAGAAAACTTATCACAATGTTGCTCTTCAAAATCATTAGTCAGCTTTCTCTCTTCTTTTCAGAACCATCTTAAGTCTTTCTCTATGTACTACTGTCCAAGCTTTTTCACTGTATGTAGTGGGAGAAATATAAAAAATCACATCTGCTTCATCTTTCCTATTTATTTCTCTAAAGACAGTAGTAAAAGCAATAATACAGGAAAACATAAATCTCTCTGTATGAAATGGATGGGTTTTCCAAGTGGCTTAGTGGTAAAGAATCCACCTGCCAATGCAGGAGACACAGGAGGCTGAGGTTTGATCCCTGGGTCAAGAATATCCCCTGGAGGAGAGCATGGCAACCCTCTCTAGTACTCTTGCCTGGAGAATCCCATGGACAGTGGAGCCTGGTGGGCCACAGTCCATGAGGCTGCAAAGAGTCGGACACAACTGAGTGAGTGACCACTCTCACAAGAAATGTATAGGGTTGGCAAAAATGTTTTTTCGGGCTTTTCCATAACATTGTATGGAAAAACCCAAATGGAGTTTTTTGGCCAACCCAGTATATATTTAAAACACAAACACATATGAATTTCCTACCATGGGAATGCCAAAGCTCGTGCTTCTTTCACCTAGTTTAATTTGCTTTGATATTTAAGCAAATATGACTAGTTTGCATTCGGAAAGATTCTAGTCAGAAAGAGTCAGAATCAGCTAAATGTGGCACGTCACTCTCTTTCAGCATCTAATTAGACTTGTCACTGTCAGTTCTTTCTCAGTGACAAATCATTAGTAATTCTTATAATTATAGCTTTGTAAGGAAAGGCAGGGCAGTTCTTCCTGATGCCAGCAGTTCTGAGCAATGTGAAAGCAAGTCTAAGTCCTCATGTGGAACTTAGATGGAATACCCGTGTGTGTGTGTGTGTGTGTGTGTGTGTGTGTGTGCACGTGCACACGCATGCCCACGCACGTGCATCCATATCTGTCTAGCTATCTCTATGTGTACTTACTGAGAGAAAATGTTAATATCATGGTAAATTTTGAGTGTCATCTAAGAAGTACGCATAATTTCTGTCTTCAAGGAAACAAAATCGAGAAATGACATGTAAAAATGTCTCTTATCAAAGCACTTTCCATCGACCTAGAGCTCATTGAGAAAAGCAGGTGAGTAGTGAAATAATCCTCCTACTGGAACTCAGGGTCTGGATTTGCTATTAATATTATAGGTTGTTGGACTGAGCTGCTTAAGATGGTTCCGTATCCACCACCTGGCTTTTATGTCTCCCAGGACTGGCAGGAGGACATACCTATATGCACAAACAGCTAGGAAGTAAAAGAGATGAGAAGAGAGAGAGTTTATGAAACTGATTCTGGGTCTCCCCTAGACTGAATCACCAGATCTGCTTTGTAAGAGTTGTCTGCCTTCAAGATGCTGAGGAGAGGGAGCCAGGAAGCTGAGATATCTTTCTGTAACTCAACACAAGTCCATCTCTGATTGAAATAGGGAAGCAGGGACAACTTCGTCACTAGTTTAAAGAGTTTTGAGAGCTCGACAGACTTCTTAGGTGGCACTAGTGGTAAAGAACTGCCTGCCAATGCAGGAGAGGAGGGTTCAGTCTCTGGGCCAGGAAGATCCCTTGGAGGAGGCCATGGCAACCCACCCCAGTATTCTTGCCTGGAAAATTCCATGTACAGAGGAGCCTGGTGGGCTACAGTCCATGGGGGTCTCAAAGAGTTGGACCTGACTGAAGCGACTGAGCACACACACAGCACAAGGGGACTTGACTTCCCGCCACCCAACAGAAGAATCCTGTTTCAGGCTTTGACCAATCTAGACCTAACTTCACTCAGCACGTGGCAGAATGAACGGAGCTTTAGCTTCTGGTGGGCCCTGTTTTGTGTCTGCCTTGGTGCAGCCTCTTTAATTCAGACTCACTCAGGCACCCACCAGCCCATATAGGCACACACTTACATTCACAAAATTAGCTCAGGAAACCCTCATGTCCCCTGCCTCCAATACCACTATCCTACTTCTCCCTGAAATGCTGTTGTTTAGATTCTAAAGAAACAAATATCACTTGGCTCTGGGGACTTGAGCTTTTACCACAATTTAAAATGCAACTCTCTAGGGACTTTCCTGGGCCTCCAGTGGTTAAGACTCTGCACTTTCAATGCTGGGGGCTTGAGTGGCCAATTAAAAAAAAAAAGTTTAAAAAAATCAATAAAGTGCAACTCTTTCTGAAAAACTGAGCAGGTTTGCATTCCTGGCTTTCTACCTCCCTGCCCCACCCCCACCCCCGAAGTGCTGCTTCAGACAGAACCTCACCCTAACTCCCAGTCATAGAAGGCAACTCTCAACCCCAGCCACCTGACCACACCTTGACTGTGTGTGGTCTTGTGCAAGTTGTTTACCCTCTCTGAACCTCAGCTTCTTCATGATAAATGCTACATTATGTCACCTCAAAGACTTGTGTAATGCTCTGACGGGATACTGCATGCTCAGAATTTAGCACAATGCTCTGTGCATAACAAGCCCTCATCTACCTCTATCTCTGTTATTTCTCCAGATCTGGGATGGTATCAGAGGAATTATGCTTGGTTCAAGGCACCCTTCACTTTCAGGAGGGTATCGATGTAGTAGAGTGTCCAGAGAAAAATCAGGGACTACCCTGGTGGTCCAGTGGCTAAGGCTCTGTGGTCCCGAAGCAGGGGGCCCAGGTTTGATCCCAACCAAGAGTTCACATGCTGCAACTAAAGATTTCTCTTGCAGCAACTGAGACCCAAGCAGATGTAGCCAAATATATAAATAAAAATGAAAATATTTAAAAATAGGTCTACTGAAACATGGGTCAAAAGATGAATAACAATAATAATAAAACCAAGGAAAATCAGCCCTTGATAGAGAAAACAATGATAGCAATAACTATAGTTGAGCACTTGTGTGCCAAAAATTATACAAGGAAACAGCCATTTTTGTCATTTACTCTTCACACACACACACACACACACACACACACACACACACACAAATAGCAATTACTATTCTTATTTTCCTATCAAGACAGAAAAAGTCAACTTGCCCAATATCACAGAGTTCAGAGGCCTAGAAATAGAATTTGATCCCAAGTCAGTTTCCTTGCAAGGCCCATTGTCTTTTTAACTACATGCCTGATTCCTGTCATAAGCTATAAGGGGCAAGCAAAGGAAACAGGAATATTTAACAAGCTGTCGGGTTTTGATGAGACAGGGTGCAACGTGGAGAAATCTCCAGTAGCTCATTCTACTCCAAGGTTCTGTGATGTAATGAC
The DNA here is from genome assembly GCF_029407905.1 of Bubalus kerabau. Lineage (NCBI taxonomy): Eukaryota > Metazoa > Chordata > Mammalia > Artiodactyla > Bovidae > Bubalus > Bubalus kerabau. Next base: position 77,877,763 of record NC_073628.1, on the reverse strand, counting down.
CAGCAGACAATGAAGCCAAACTGGAGGAACCTGGAACTTGCAGCACTGCTCTGAGAGGTTCTAGCTCTGGGAACTTGACCTTCTGTGGTTTTCTTTTCCCAACACCTTTACTTCTGCCTCTCTGTGCCATAAAAAGAATATTTTCTTTTACCCCTAACGCAAGCTCAGTATATTTATGAGGTGCTAATTTTCAGAGGAAATAGGCCTTGTCATTAAGAACTCCAAAGACAACATCAGATCAGTTCAGTCGCTCAGTCATGTCCGACTCTTTGCGACCCCATGAATCACAGTGCACCAGGCCTCCCTGTCCATCACCAACTCCCGGAGTTCACTCAGACTCACATCCATCGAGTCAGTGATGCCATCCAGCCATCTCATCCTCTGTCATCCCCTTCTCCTCCTGCCCCCAATCCCTCCCAGCATCAGAGTCTTTTCCAATGAGTCAACTCTTCGCATGAGGTGGCCAAAGTACTGGAGTTTCAGCTTTAGCATCATTCCTTCCAAAGAAATCCCAGGGCTGATCTCCTTCAGAATGGACTGGTTGGATTTCCTTGCAGTCCAAGGGACTCTCAAGAGTCTTCTCCAACACCACAGTTGAAAAGCATCAATTCTTCGGCGCTCAGCCTTCTTCACAGTCCAACTCTCACATCCATACATGACCACAGGAAAAACCATGGCCTTGACTAGATGAACCTTTGTTGGCAAAGTAATGTCTCCGCTTTTGAATATGCTATCTAGGTTGGTCATAACTTTCCTTCCAAGGAGTAAGCGTCTTTTAATTTCATGGCTACAGTCAGCATCTGCAGTGATTTTGGAGCCCAGAAAAATAAAGTCTGCCACTGTTTCCACTGTTTCCCCATCTATTTCCCATGAAGTGATGGGAACAGATGCCATCATCTTCGTTTTCCGCATGTTGAGCTTTAAGCCAACTTTTTCACTCTCCTCTTTCACTTTCATCAAGAGGATTTTGAGTTCCTCTTCACTTTCTGCCATAAGGGTGGTGTCATCTGCATATCTGAGGTTATTGATATTTCTCCCGGCAATCTTGATTCCAGCTTGTGCTTCTTCCAGTCCAGCGTTTCTCATGATGTACTCTGCATATAAGTTAAATAAACAGGGTGACAATATACAGCCTTGACATACTCCTTTTCCAGATGGCCAATAAACACATGAAAAGATGCTCAGCATCACTATTTGTTAGAGAGATGTGAATCAAAGCTACAGTGAGGTATTATCTCACACCTATCAGAATGGTCATTATCAAAAAACCTATAAGTAATAGATGCCGAAGAAGATGTAGGGAAAAGGGAACCCTCCTACAATGTTGGTAGAAATGTAAACCGATACAGCCATTATGGAGAACAGAATGGAGATTCCTTAAAAAACTAGAAATAAATCTACCCTATGACCCAACAACCCCACTACTGGGCATATACCCTGAGAAAACCAGAATTATAAAAGACACATGTGCCCCGAATGTTCACTACAGCACTATTTTTCAATAGCCAAGATGTGGAAGCAACCTAGACATCCATCAACAGATGAATGGATAAAGAAGATGTGGTACATATATAAAATGGAATATTACTCAGCCTTAAAAATGAATTTGAGTCAGTTCTAGTGAGGTGGATGAGTTGGCTCTAACAGGTGTAGAGCCTGTTACATAGAGTGAAGAAAGTCAGAAAGAGAAAACAGATGTCATATATTAATGCATATGTATGAAATCTAGACAAAAGGTATTGATGATCCTATTTGCAGGGAAGGAATGGAGATGCAGATGTAGAGAATGGACTTGTAGACACAGTTGGGGAGGCAAAGAGTGGGGTGAATGCAGAAAGTAATATCAACATATACACACTACTGCTGCTGCTGCTGCTGCGTCACTTCAGTCGTGTCTGACTCTGTGCGACCCCATAGACGGCAGCCCACCAGGCTCCCCCGTCCCTGGGATTCTCCAGGCAAGAACACTGGAGTGGGTTGCCATTTCCTTCTCCAATGCATGAAAGTGAAAAGTGAAAGTGAAGTCGCTCAGTTGTGTCCGACTTTTAGCGACCCCATGGACTACAGCCTACCAGACTCCTCCATCCATGTGATTTTCCAGGCAAGAGTACTGGAGTGGGGTGCCATTGCCTTCTAAAATAGGTATCTGGTGAGAAGTTGCTGTATAACACAGGGAGGCCAGCCTCATGCTCTGTGATGACCTAGAGGGATGGAATGGGAGGAGGGGAAGGAGGCTCAAGAGGGAGGGTATATATGTATAATTATGGCTTATACACAACATTGTAAAGCAATTTTCCTCCAATTAAAAAAAAAAAGACTGCTGCAGCAACTTCCCAGGTGGTCCAGTGGCTAAGACTCCATGATCCCAATGCAGGGAGCCTGAGTTTGATCCCTAGTCAGGGAACTGGAGTCCACATGCCTCAACTAAGAGTTTGCATGCCATGATAAAGATTAAAGATCCCATGTGCTACAACCAAGACCCAGTGTAGCCCAATTAATCAATTAATTAATTTTAAAGAAAGAATTGCTGGAAAAGCCTAGCAGGTAGCCCTGATGATCAGAGAGACTAAGGGCTAAAGAAGGAGCACCTGAGGGTGGCCCTTAAATAGCAACAGAAATGGCCAAGGCTTGGGGAGTATTCATTGTTTGCACTATTCTACGTGCTTACATGGGGCCTCCCAGGTGGCACTAGTGCTAAAGATCCTGCCTGCCAATGCAGGAGACAGAAGAGACACAAGTTCAATCCCTGGGTTGGGAAGATCCCCTGGAGGAGAACATGGCAACCCTCTCCAGTATTCTTGCTGGAGAATCCCATGGACAGAGAAGCCTGATGGGCTAGAGTCCATAGGGTTGCAGAGTCAGACATGACTGAAGTGACTTAGCATGCACACACCCATGTGACTTACATAGAATGGGTTATATAGTTATAACAACCCCATGGCCGTTTCTAAATAATATTCTATGTTTCTGATGTCTTTTGGAATTTGTTTCATAGGGGTATATGATTTTAGGCTCAGATGATACCTCATTTGAAAAATTAAGACCAGTCTATTTGAACTTATTTTTCAGTATGGTCTTTATCAGTGTGTTTAGAAGCAACAGTTAGAACTGGACATGGAACAATGCACTGGTTCCAAATTGAGAAAGGAGTATGTCAAGGCTGTATATTGTCACCCTGCTTGTTTAACTTATATGCAGAGTGCATCATAAGAAATGCTAGGCTGTATGAAGCACAAGCTGGAATCAAGATTGCTGGGAGAAATATCAATAACCTCAGATATGCAGGTGACACCACCCTTATGGCAGAAAGTGAAGAAGAACTAAAGAGCCTTTTGATGAAAGTGAAAGAGGAGAGTAAAAAGTTGGCTTAAAACTCAACATTCAGAAAACTAAGATCATGGCATCTGGTCCCAAAACTTCATAGCAAATAGATGGGGAAACAATAGAAACAATGATAGATTTTATTTGGGGGGCTCCAAAATCACTGCAAATGGTGATTGCAGCCATGAAATTAAAAGACGCTTGCTCCTTGGAAGAAAAGCTATGACCAACCTAGGCAGCATATTAAAAAGCAGAGACATTACTTTGCCAACAAAGGTCCATCTAGTCAAAGCTATGGTTTTTCAAATTTGGAAAACTCAGCAGTGGCCACAGGACTGGAAAAGGTCAGTTTTCATTCCAATCCCAAAGAAAGGCAATGCCAAAGAATGCTCAAACTACTGCACAATTGCACTCATCTCACACGTGGCAATCCACTCGTGTTCTTGCCTGGAGAGTTCCAGGGTCGGGGGAGCCTGGTGGGCTGCCGTCTCTGGGGTTGCACAGAGTCGGACACAACTGAAGCGACTTAGCAGCAGCACACGCTAGTAAAGTAATGCTCAAAATTCTCCAAGCCAGGCTTTAGCATTACGTGAACTGTGAACTTCCAGATGTTCAAGCTGGTTTTAGAAAAGGCAGAAGAACCTGAGATCAAATTGCCAACATCCACTGGATCATCGAAAAAGCAAGAGAGTTCCAGAAAAACATCTATTTCTGCTTTCTTGACTATGCCAAAGCCTTTGACTGTGTGGATCACAATAAACTGTGGAAAATTCTGAAAGAGATGGGAATACCAGACCACCTGACCTGCCTCTTGAGAAACCTGTATGCAGGTCAGGAAGCAACAGTTAGAACTGGACATGGAACAACAGACTGGTTCCAAATAGGAAAAGGAGTACGTCAAGGCTGTATATTGTCACCCTGCTTATTTAACTTATATGCAGAGTATGCTGGGCTGGATGAAGCACAAGCTGGAATCAAGATTGCCAGGAGAAATATCAATAACCTCAGATATGCAGATGACACCACCCTTATGGCAGAAAGTGAGGAAGAACCAAAGAGCCTCTTGATGAAAGTGAAAGAGGAAGTGAAAAAGTTGGCTTAAAGCCCAACATTCAGAAAACAAGGATCATGGCATCTGGTCCCATCACTTCATGGGAAATAGATAGAGAAACAGTGGAAACAGTGTCAGACTTTATTTTTCTGGGCTCCAAAATCACTGCAGATGGTGATTGCAGCCATGAAATTAAAAGACTCTTACTCATTGGAAGAAAAGCTATGACCACCCTAGACAGCATATTAAAAAGCAGAGACGTTACTTTGCCAGCAAAGATCTGACTAGTCAAGACTATGGTTTTCCAGTAGTCATGTATGGATGTGAGACTTGGACTATAAAGGAAGCTGAGCACCCAAGAATTGATGCTTTTGAACTATAGTGTTGGAGAAGACTCTTGAGAGTCCCTGTGACTGCAAGGAGATCCAACAAGTCCATCCTAAAGGAAATCCATCCTGAATGTTCATTGGAAGGACTGATGTTGAAGCTAAAAGTCCAATCCTTTGGCCACCTGATGCAAAGAGCTGACTCATTTGAAAAGACCCTGATGCTGGGAAAGATTGAAAGCAGAAGGAGAAGGGGATGACAGAGGATGAGATGGTGGGATGACATCACCGACTCAGTGGGCATGAGTTTGAGTAAACTCTGGGAGTTGGTCATGGACAATGAGGCCTGGCGTGCCATGGAGTCACAAACAGTCAGACAGGACTGAGTGGCTGAAACGAACTTATCAGTGTGGGCTCTGGAGACAGCATTGCCTGCTGGCTACTTCCTCCTATATGACTGACGGATAATATAACAGTGATGAATAAGGCTATTAGGAAATGAGGAAACTCAAGTATATTGCCCAAAGGGCCATATTGGTGATAGGTTTGGAACTTAATCCCTTGTGGAGCTCTCTTCATGTTTCTGGTCCATAAAGGGATTGCTGGTAAGTCAGTCTTTGCAGTTATATTTACATCCAGCTGGAATGTTTTCACAGAAAAACTTCATTCGTCTCTACCAGAAACCAAATAAAAATGGAACTTTCAGCATTCTGCCAGAAAAGTCTTCAGTGCTTCTATTTTATTGATTCAATGAGACTTGTGAATATTGATGAAAAAACCGCTATGCGCTGAGCACCATGCTACAACCTGGGCATACAAAGGTGGGTAACACATAAGCCTTCTGTGAAAGTTGCTCATAGTCTATGAAGGGAGACACACCTGGAAACCAAAAAGCTAAAAGTAGTGTGAGAAGGGAGTAGCAGTGTAACATTTCTGGAAATTTTGACTGATTTCTTTTTTAAGCACTGTAAATTCTCTCTTTACCTTATGCCCGTGCAAGCACGAGACCAACCCACCTACTGCCATAAAGGGGGATGTGACCCAGCAGAAAGTTGGTTCAGTGGAGTCTTCCCAGCTTAAGTGTACAAAAGCCTAAAACCTCAGGGAAGAGAGATTTAACTCATATATTTGAGGAAGGAGAAGAGGAAGATGAGGAATGAACCAAGCCATTGGAGACAAATTCCTGTATCCACAGAAGCAATTGTTCATTTATTCACTCATCATTCATTCACTTATGCATTTGTTCAACTCATGTTTATTAAGTAAATCCTATGGACCAGGGACTGCTTGAAGCATTGGGAACACAGCAGCAACAATCACTAAGTCCTAATGCTTCAAGATGCTTATTTTCTTTTTTTTTCTTTCTAAATTTTTTTTAATTTTATTTTATTTTTAAACTTTACATAATTGTATTAGTTTTGCCAAATATCAAAATGAAAGGATGCTTATTTTCTTGTGCACAAGAGACTGAAAGTCAGCAGATAGCCTATTAAACATATGAGACATCAGATGGTGGTAAGTTCTGCAGAGAAAAACAAAGCAGAGAGGGGAGGAAGAGGTTGGGCTGGAGGTGAAGTACAGAGGAGGTTTGTTGTTCAGTCTCTCAGTTGTGTCTGACTCTGTGTGACCCCACTGACTGCAGCATGCCAGGCTTCCCTGTCCTTCACCATCTCCTGGAGTTTGCTCAAACTCATGTCCATGCCAACCAACCATCTCATCCTCTGTTGTCCTCTTCTCCTGCCTTCAGTCTTTCCCAGGGTCAGGGAGGAAGTTGCTGTTTTATAACAAAGGATTCGAGGACAATCTCTCTAGTTTGGTGACTGAAAGGGGTAAGGGAGCAAAATGCTCTCCAGAGAAAGAGCATTTCATGCAGGGGAACAGTGATCAAAGGCCCTGAGGCAGAAATGTTCTTCCTGTGTCCAAGGAGGCCAGTGGGGTTGGAGTGACTGAAGGGAGGAGAGAAAGACTTGAGGTCAGAGAGAAATGGAAATCCAGATCATGTAGGACTTTAGAAGCCAGTGAAGGGAGATTGTCTTTTCCAGCAAGTGAGAGGGGAAGTCACTGGTGCTTTGTACAGAGAAATGACATGATTTGACTTCTGTTTTAAAAGATCGTTTCAGTTCCTATATTGGCAATTGTGAGAATGCAAAATGAAAAGCAGGAAAAGAGTGTGAATACTGTTACAATAATCCCAGGAGGGACGGTGACTGCTTGGACCAAGACAGCAGCTGAACCAGAAGTGAGGACTGATCAGATTCAGGTACAGACCCCGGGACACACTGATGGGCCAGATGTGGGGTATATGAGAGCTGTCAAGATGGAGCCAAGAATTTTTAGCCTGATAAAATGGGAGCCCAAAGGTTTTAGGTTAGATAAGCCCTTAGAGTTCACTCACCCATTCTATCCCCACTCATTCACAATTTTGAAAGAAAATGGAGATCCAGAGACACAGAGCAGCTGCCCTGGTCACAGGAAATTAGAGAGCAGAGTGTGGTCTCCTGAATTTCAGTCTACTGTCCCTTTCTCCTTCTTCTTTGGCATCATTGAGTTGATTTCTTAACCCTGGAGAAGTTGTCATAGGCAGCACTCACCAGTGCTCTGACTGAAGAGAAGTGGATAATATGCAAAAGAGAATAAGAATTAGAAAATCAATAAATTTGTGTTTTTTAAAAAGGGTCTTCATCTGTTTTTTAAAAAAAAATTTAGAAGAGCATTTTTTATTTTTCCCTTCTTAGTTTCTTTTAAAAAATAATTTTATTTATTATTTATTTTTGGCTGTGCTAGGTCTTTGTTGCTTTGTGGACTTTTCTCTAGTTGGGAGAGCAAGGACTACTCTCTAGTTGGGGTGCACAGGCTTCTCGTTGTGGTGGCTTCTCTTATTGCAGAGCGTGGGCTCCAGAGTGCATGGGCTTTGGTAGTTGAAGCATGTAGGCTCAGCAGTTGTGGCACATATGCTCCGTTGCTCCCCTTCTGGGATCAAGGATTGAAACTTTGTCTCCTCCATTGGCAAGTGGATTCTTTACCACTGAGCCACCAGGGAAGCCCTAAGAATATTTTTTTAAGTATAGTTTTAAATTTACAGAAAAATACAGACTTCCAAATACCCCACATCTAGTTTCTCCCATTATTAGTATCTTACACTAATATGATGGATTTGTCTCAATTAATGAACCAAAGTTGATACATTTTTATTAACTAGAGTTGTACTTTATTGTTTTCCTTACTCTCTTCCTAATATCATTTTCCTATTCCAGTATCATATCCAGGACTACATTATATTTAGTTATCATAGTTTTTTAAATTCCTCTTGGCCATTACTGCATTTCAGAATATCCTTGTTTATGACGACCTTGACAGTTTTGAGGAGTACTGGTCAAGTATTTTGTAGATATCCCTCAACTGGAATTTGTCTGACGTTTTCATAATTAGACAGGAGTTATGTTTTTAGGAGAAAGATTGCATGTCATTTCATTAATTTATAAGAAGGGTACATATTATCAATATGATTTATCATTGTGGATGTTAACCTTGATCACCAGGTGAGGTGGTATTTATCAAATTTCTCTTCTCTAATGTTCCTCCTTTATTTCCCATTCCACACTATTCTCTTTGGCAGAGTCCCTATGAACAGCTCATTCTTGTGGAACAGGCTATCTTGAAGATGGAATATCTACAAAATTACTTTGAATTCTTCTGCATTGATTTGTATATTGGCTCCCCCATGTATTTATCCAATTTTTTATTATACCCATGTGGGCTGGGCGGGGCACCAACAATGGCTGCTACCTCTGACACAGAAAATGGATGGATGAGTCGTTGGATGGATGAAGGCTTTCTTTTACAGTTGAAAACAGAAGTTGTAGCAACAAATTATGTCCACACAAGAACTTATACATGAATGCTCAAGGCAGCATTTTTCATAATAGCCAAAATGCAGAAATAACCCAAATGGTTATTGAAATAACCCAAATAACCCATCAACGGACAAGTGGATGTTCAAAATGTGACATAGCTATAAAATGGAATATTATTTGTACAGAAAAAGTGATAGAGTACTGATGCATGCTATTAATACAATGTAAATGAACCTTGGAAATGTGCAAACTGAAAGTAGTCACAAAGACTAGATATAATATGATTCTATTCGCATGACATGTCCAGAATAAGGAAATTGTAGAGACAGAAAGTAGTTTAGTGGTTGCCTCAGGCTGGGGCAGGGAGGCCGGGGAGTGAGGGAGGTAATGGCTAAAAGGTACAAGGTTTCCTTCTGAGATGAAAAAAATGTTCCAAAATTGATTGCAGGGATGGTTGCATACATCTATGAATATACTAAAAACCACTGAACTGTAAGCTATAAATGTGTGAATTGTATGGTATGTTAATTATTTCTCAATGAAGCTATCTTTAAAAAGAAACTGTAACAGCATGCAAATTGAGAAATGTACGTTGGTCTCTTTTATTTTAATATTAGGCTGGATTGTACTTTGGTTTCTAATCCTGGTTATCTTTGGTGCGGAAATGGACAGAAACACAGACCATTTTGAAAATGTTGGATAGCAACACAAAAATATTCATCTTCAGTTCTAGAAAACATAGTGATTTTGAAATAATTCATTCTCCTTTCTAATTATGTTTTGCCTAGGTGACAAGACAAATTTACCTTCCTTGAGTTCATAAAAAGAGACACACAAAGGAAAGATGGGCAAGACACTTTCTAAATGGAAAGTCAAGCTAGAGATAAAGTGTGCTTGAAATAAGCCACAAAGGAGGAGAACAATATGTGACTAATGGATGGTTGAACTCACATATGCACATATACACCACACTACGTGATGTTTTACCCTTAAATTCAGCTGACTGTCTTTTCTGTGTTTTTCTTCATTAGCTTGATTACCACCTCAGCTATGAATAAATGACTCCACACTGTTCAGCCTAAGGCTCAGTGAAATGGGCTATTTAAACATTAAATGGAGCCAGATAGACATAAGGAGAGATACAGCTCTAAGCATATGAACTTGAACTTTTTGGCAGATTCTGACCAGCAAATACAGAACACTCTCACTGAGGAGAAATTAGCTCATCATTTGTCTGTGGAGTTGGCCCAGGGCAATCATTTCTTTCCATGTGCCATCTGCAGCCCTGCCATCCCTGTAAAATCGGGTTGGCGTGCTCCCAGAAACATGTTTTTGAAGATGACTCAAGGAATGGCCTCCAATGGTTCTCACAACTGGTACCCTGCTCTTTCCTTAAGGTAGGACCCATCTGAAAATGATAGCTTTCTGCAAGGGGGGTTGAAGGGGGTGACAGGGGTGTTCAAAAGGAAATAGTTTCCTTCTAATCAAGTCATAAGCCACAGAGACGGGAGGTGAGACAAAAACATTGTTCCAGTGTCAACAGTAGGGGCTGATACATGTGGGGGGGAAAAAAAAAAAGCACTTGAGACAGAGGAGAAGGGAATCTTCCCGGACAGAGAGTTTGGTTATTACCTGAAAAGGCTGGCAACTACTGGAGGCTGGAGGTCCCCTCCAGGCTGGAGACTCTCCATCCTGGGGTTTGATGGGGTGAAAAAGCACAGGGCTGGGTGGGAAGATATGAGGAATTTGGGAATGAGTAGTTCCAGGTCATTGTTGTTACTGAGTCATTAAGTTGTGTCTGACTCTTTTGTGACCTCGTGGACTGTAGCCCTCCAGGCTCCTCTGTGCATGGGATTCTCCAGGCAAGAATACTGGAGTGGGTTGCCATGCCCTGCTTCAAGGGATCTTCCCAACCTAGAGATCAAACCCACGTCTCTTATATCTCCTGCATTGACAGGTGGATTCTTTACCACTGAGTCACCAGGGAAGCCCCAGAGTCCCAGGTATTCGGGAACAATATTCCTGACTAGTGTCTGCTGAGTTTGCTCCCCACTCACCTCTCCTCAACCCACTCTTCAGACTTTCTAGGTCAGTCCTCATTTCCAATACTCCTGACATGGCACCATAACAAACCAAAATTGCTGCACATTCTAACTTTTTATCACCCAGATTACATCTCTTAGACTATTTCTTGAATCTACAAGTGAATCACAAACCACCATCTGTATTTGTACCACATACCTCTGCTTATGGGATGTGGCAAAAATAGAGAGAAAGGAAGCATGTGAGTGAGTTTCCTCTTCTAGAAACTTTTCTTTTCCCTTTGGGTTTCATGAGAATCTGTCAGCTTGCTGAGCAGACACCACTGCAATTGCAAGATGCTGGGTTATTGATGAGAGTGGTTCAGTTCAGTTCAGTTCAGTTACTCAGTCGTGTCCGACTTTTTGCGACCCCTTGAATTGCAGCACGCCAGGCCTCCCTGTCCATCACCAACTCCCGGAGTTCACCCAGACTCACGTCCATCGAGTCAGTGATGCCATCCAGCCATCTCATCCTCTGTCGTCCCTTTCTCCTCCTGCCCCCAATCCCTCCCAGCATCAGAGTCTTTTCCAATGAGTCAACTCTTTGCATCAGGTGGCCAAAGTACTGGAGTTTCAGCTTTAGCATCATTCCTTCCAAAGAAATCCCAGGGCTGATCTCCTTCAGAGTAGACTGGTTGGATCTCCTTGCAGTCCAAGGGACTCTCAAGAGTCTTCTCCAACACCACAGTTCAAAAGCATCAATTCTTCGGCGCTCAGCCTTCTTCACAGTCCAACTCTCACATCCATACATGACCACAAGAAAAACCATAGCCTTGACTAGACAGACCTTTGTTGGCAAAGTAATGTCTCTGCTTTTGAATATGCTATCTAGGTTGGTCATAACTTTCCTTCCAAGGAGTAAGCGTCTTTTAATTTCATGGCTGCAGTCACCATCTGCAGTGATTTTGGAGCCCAGAAAAATAAAGTCTGACACTGTTTCCACTGTTTCCCCATCTATTTGCCATGAAGTGATGGGACCAGATGCCATGATCTTCGTTTTCTGAATGTTGAGCTTTAAGCCAACTTTTTCACTCTCCTCTTTCACTTTCATCAAGACGTTCTTAGGTTCCTCTTCACTTTCTGCCATAAGGGTGGTGTCATCTGCATGTCTGAGGTTATTGATATTTCTCCTGGCAAACTTGATTCCAGCTTGTGTTCCTTCCAGTCCAGCGTTTCTCATGATGTACTCTGCATATAAATTAAATAAGCAGGCTGACAATATACAGCCTTGACGTACTCTTTTTCCTATTTGGAACCAGTCTGTTGTTCCATGTCCAGTTCTAACTGTTGCTTCCTGACCTGCATATAGGTTTCTCAAGAGGCAGGTCGGGTGGTCTGGTATTCCCATCTCTTTTAGAATTTTCCACCGTTTATTGTGATCCACACAGTCAAAGGCTTTGGCATAGTCAAGAAAGCAGAAATAGATGTTTTTCTGGAACTCTCTTGCTTTTTCCATGATCCAGTGGATGTTGGCAATTTGATCTCTGGTTCCTCTGCCTTTTCTAAAACCAGCTTGAACATCAGGAAGTTCACAGTTCAGGTATTGCTGAAGCCTGGCTTGGAGAATTTTGAGCATTACTTTACTAGCATGTGAGATGAGTGCAATTGTGCGGTAGTTTGAACATTCTCTGGCATTGCCTTTCATTGGGATTGGAATGAAAACTGACCTTTTCCAGTCCTGTGGCCACTGCTGAGTTTTCCAAATTTGCTGGCATATTGAGTGCAGCACTTTCACGGCATCATCTTTCAGGATTTGAAGTAGCTCAACTGGAATTCCATCACCTCCACTAGCTTTGTTCGTAGTGATGCTTTCTAAGGCCCACTTGAATTCACATTCCAGGATGTCTGGCTCTAGATGAGTGATCACACCATCGTGATTATCTGGGTCGTGAAGATCTTTTTTGTACAGTTCTTCTGTGTATTTTTGCCACCTCTTCTTAATCTCTTCTGCTTCTGTTAGGTCCATACCATTTCTGTCCATTATTGTGCCCATTTTGCATGAAATGTTCCCTTGGTATCTCTCATTTTCTTGAAGAGATCTCTAGTTTTTCCCATTCTGTTGTTTTCCTCTATTTCTTTGCATTGATCACTGAAGAAGGCTTTCTTATCTCTCCTTGCTATTCTTTGGAACTCTGCATTCAGGTGCTTATATCTTTCCTTTTCTCCTTTGCTTTTTGCTTCTCTTCTTTTCACAGCTATTTGTAACGCCTCCCCAGACAGCCATTTTGCTTTTTTGCATTTCTTTTCCATGGGGATGGTCTTGATCCTGTCTCCTGTACAATGTCATGAACCTCAGTCCATAGTTCATCAGGCACTCTCTCTATCAGATCTAGGCCCTTAAATCTACTTCTCACTTCCACTGTATAATCATAAGGGATTTGATGTAGGTCATACTTGAGTGGTCTAGTGGTTTTCCCTACTTTCTTCAATTTAAGTCTGAATTTGGTAATAAGGAGTTCATGATCTGAGCCACAGTCAGCTCCTGGTCTTGTTTTTGTTGACTGTATACAGCTTCTCCATCTTTGGCTGCAAAGAATATAATCAATCTGATTTCGGTGTTGACCATCTGGTGATGTCCATGTGTAGAGACTTCTCTTGTGTTGTTGGAAGAGGGTGTTTGTTATGACCAGTGCATTTTCTTGGCAAAACTCTATTAGTCTTTGCCCTGCTTCATTCCGTATTCCAAGGCCAAATTTGCCTGTTACTCCAGGTGTTTCTTGACTTCCTACTTTTGCATTCCAGTCCCCTATAATGAAAAGGACATCTTTTTGGGGTGTTAGTTCTAAAAGATCTCGTAGGTCTTCATAGAACCGTTCAACTTCAGCTTCTTCAGCGTTACTGGTTGGGGCATAGGCTTGAATTATTGTGATATTGAATGGTTTGCCCTGGAAACGAACAGAGATCATTCTGTCGTTTTTGAGATTGCATCCAAGTACTGCATTTCGGACTCTTTTGTTGACCATGATGGCTACTCCATTTCTTCTAAGGTATTCCTGCCCGCAATAGTATATATAATGGTCATCTGAGTTAAATTCACCCATTCCAGTCCATTTGAGTTTGCTGATTCCTAGAATGTCGACATTCACTCTTGCCATCTCTTGTTTGACCACTTCCAATTTGCCTTGATTCATGGACCTGACATTCCAGGTTCCTATGCAGTATTGCTCTTTACAGCATTGGACCTTGCTTCTATCACCAGTCACATCCATAGCTGGGTACCGTTTTTGCTTTGGCTCCATCCCTTCATTCTTTCTGGAGTTATTTCTCCACTGATCTCTAGTAGCATATTGGGCACCTACTGACCTGGGGAGTTCCTCTTTCAGTATCCTATCATTTTGCCTTTTCATACTGTTCATGGGTTTCTCAAGGCAAGAATACTGAAGTAGTTTGCCATTCCCTTCTCCAGTGGACCATGGGAGTGGTAGGGTGGGATAAAGAAATTCAAATATAAAACTCAAGAGAAGATAGCTTCAGTGTATTAGCATTGCCTGTATTGGCATGTTCAATACAACATATAAATTATGTGTGAATTCTAGAGTGACCGTCTTCCTGCCACTTGCCACACTTCCTGTATTTGAATACAATGCTTAAGAAAACTCCCAGGGGAAAATTCCTGCTTAAACTCATCTTGTATTCACTTCCCTTAAACTCAACACTTGGCACCATCCACTTCAGTGAATGACACTTTCTAGGAGCTCAGCAGGTATTTCTGTTCACTCATCCTAGGAAATTCATCTGCCAGTTGCAGTAGCCTTACCAACATGACATTTTATTAGATAATTTGTCATTGACACGGAAAACATCAGTCTAACAGACAAAAATCTCCCCAGGGCTTCAAATTCCTATTACCTTTTTGGTAACCTAATGGGCTAACTCACTACTTCTCACTCCTCTTTGTAGAGAAGTTATCCAAAATCCCTAGTAGATAGTCAAAGCCTTCCATGACTGTTCCCTTCCTACATTTCCAGCCTTTCCTTCTATCTCTCTCCCTAATGTCAAAGGTGTAGCTAAGCTGGGAAATTGAGCATTTCCTGAACATGTGCACTGCTTTCTCATCCTGTGCTTTTGTGTATGCAGAGTTCCCCCCCATGATGAATGCCAGCTTCTCACATTCCACCTGTTGAAATCCAACCTATCCCTCAAAATCCAATTCAAATTCGAGTTTATCTATTAATACAAAGTCTTACCTGGCTCTACATCCCCAAATCTTCCCTACTGTAATGAATTTCTCTTTCCCCTTGGCAATATCAATATATAGAATTATCAGATTTTGCCTAATTTAATTACCAGAAAGTATTTCTCTCATTCAAAAATTACAATTTAAGGGACTTTAACTTTTTCTCTATATTTATCATGGTTCCTAGAAAGTCATCTTGTCTAGAATACTTAGCAAATTTATGTGATAAACTTCTGGTTGGTAGGACCCAACCTCCAGATTTCATGAATATTTAATGAGAAGGGATGAAAAAATAATTAGTATAAACTAATTGCTTTTCTTTTAGACCAACTGACTCAAGCTTTGAAAAATGGTGGTGATGCCATACTTTTTTATTATTGTCCTATTCGGGATCACAGGATAACGCCACACCCTGGTGGGTAGACTTGAAGAATCCTTCAACAAGATAATATCTAGACTGCTTAATATTGGGAAAAGAGAATAATTCTGGGTCAGAGAATGAGGAATCAGAAGGAAGTCTGGCTGAAGGGGAAAATTCCTTTCTCTTTTAGAGCCAGAAATGAGTAGGGCTTGGACTAGGAGACACGGAAACGCCTATAGCAATCTCAGAGGTGGGCGGCGAACCCCCCATAACCACAGATATGTTAGCTGCGTGTGTCAGCAGACAGCCTATCTGAGCCTGAACCCTCCAGACATTCTGGATCTGTGCAATGTGGTTATTTCCTTTCCATTATCTCAGATTTTGATACATTCTCACTACCTGCAGCAATCTGCTGTACCATGTAAAATTCAGGGGAAACCAGTCTCACCCTTGAAATGAGAAGAACAGAGGGACGGCTCCAGTCAGAGGGATTGTCCCAATGGTAACTCAGCCTAGAGGTGACCCCATAGGGGATATGGAAGCTATAGGAGGTAACAAAGAGCACACTGACAATTTGATACTAAAGAGAATGTGATAGCAAATACTTTGCAGTTAATCACTTCCTAACTGACAAGTGTTCTGAGCTTTTTATATTGGCTGCTCTCAAATGGTTAATAACTGTAATTTATTCAAGCTATTGCAAACACAAGTCAGAAGTTAACACGTGTCACAGAGGTGCCATTAAACAACAGAACTAGCCAAGATGATTTTAGCACTTTTCTTTTGGGAATATGCTGCTTGAAAGAAATATGTCTCAGAAGTCAATACCAAATTGGGTTAAAGATAATTAATTGCAGAAATGTGTATAAAAGAACAACTCAAATTAATTTTTGAAATCTGTATGCAAAAGACTGATTTTTTTGGAAATGAAATTCGATTGTTTCACTGTTTAGGCACTATTAGCATTGCCCTCAGCCTTGGGCCATCTCTAAAACATATCTGGTGGGTCAGTGGTAAAGAACCTGCCTGTCAAGACAGGAAACAGGGTTTGATACCTGATTTGGGAAGATCCCACCTGCCCCAGAGCAACTACTGAGCCTGTGTTCTAGAGCCTGGGAACTACTGAAGCCCACACACCCTAGAGCCTGTGTTCTGCAACAAGACAAACCATCACAAAAAGAAACCTGTGTACCACAACTAGAGAGGAACCCCTTTCACTGCAGCCAGAGAAAAGTCAGCACAACAATGGAGACCCAGCACAGACAAATATAAATAAATAAATATATAAATGAGTCTTGAAAAGCTAATATTTACTGTAGGCTCTGATCACACATCAACAGACTCCTTGTAGTATTAAAATAGAACCTTTTATTATTATGAGTAGCTCATAGCTTAGCAGAGAAACAATTTGGTGACTGTACCGACTGAAATATGCGAAGAATAGTATAGGAATTCTAAAGGGAGGCTAGTCATTGGACACTTCCTAATGACAAATCTACAAAACTTCTTGCTTGCATGCATGGTAAATTGCTTCAGTTGTGTCAGACTTTGCAACCCCATGGACTATAGACTGTCTGGCTCTTCTGTCCATGGTATTCCCCAGACAAGAATACTGGAGTGGGATGCTATGCCCTCTTCCACAGGATCCTCCCTACCCAGGGATCAAACCTGCATCTCTTACATCTCCTACATTGGTAGGTGGGTTCTTGACCACTAGTTCCACCTGGGAAGCCTCTTGCTTGCATATGTTTCATCAAATTAATTTGTTTTTAAGTTTTCTGGATAGACTTTTACTTGCTTGCCGTTACTTTGCCATCACCTCAACCAGTAGTATACTTAATTTTGTGGCTAGGTTTTTTTCTGTATAATTAATCAGAGTTTTGGGTGCCAAACAGAGATGCTGAGAGTTGGGGGTTTCTCAAATGGTGGAAAAAGAACCCTGGCAAATCTTCCCTTAAAAAGCATTGACATAACTGGCAAAATTCTCAAAAGCAGCAATTTCAAAACTTTAGAAATTAACCAAAGGCATAAAACAAATTGAAAATCATTTTTTCAGGAAAAGCAACTGACTTTCACTAAGAAGAGTGGGGTCTGTAGCATTTATTCTCACTCCACCCAGCTCCCAGGTCCACGGTTCAATAACCATGAAGACCGAAAACCTCACTGCCATGGAGGGGGCTGATCATATCTGAAGCTTCCCATAAAAATCTTATACCCTAGGGTATGGTCAAAAACAAAAGCGATAACAATATTGTAAAGTAATTAGCCTCCAATTAAAATAAATTAATTAATTTTTTAAAAAAGCAATTAGTGGCAGACAGTTGGGAAAGCCAGTATTGCATTTGCCTAAGCCTGCTGGTTGAAATAAGCAGAGACCAGTCAAAAATGTTAAAGGAATATCTGGAGAAAAGAGACAGCCATGGGAGCTTTGAAAAGATCCAACATATTCCTGGAGATCTGGAAGACTATGTGCATGTAGAAGGATGTATATAAATTCAGGAAAGACCAAAGTGGGTCCCAGGGCTGCTAAATGAGCATGAGGACCTATGCATACAGAAAGTGAAAGCTCAGAGAGAATTATGAACCATTTGAATTTTGAAAGTATGCACCAACCCATACAGATCTCTTGTATGGGTTGGAATGGATGGAAGCCTTGCTAACTCAAGATGTTTAAGGTAAACTTATAACAATCATTGGATAACCATGCAGCTATGCTGAACCAGAAATGATTGCTAAGAATTGACTTGAACATAAAAACAATTAAAAACTTTAAAAACCTGGTCAGAAACTTCAGCAGCCAGTTGCTGAACTGCTGAACAGACTGTATTAGTCCAGGCAAGACACTTAACAAACCAACAACACCCCTTGGGAGGATCTAAATCCAGAATTACCATGATATATTATCTAGCATGTTCAGGTTTTTTGTTACCAGAAATGCAGAGAAACAGGAAAATGTAGCCAATACACTGGAAAACAAGCAATCAATAAAACTCTCTAAGAGAGCCCAGATATTGGACTTAGTAGACAGAGACTTCATATTTGCTATTATAGATATGTTTAAAGAATGAAAAGAGGCCACATTTAATCACTAAATGAAAGGCTTTCCTGTTGGCTTAGATGGTAAAGAGTCTGCCTGCAATGCAAGAGACCCGGTTTCGATCACTGGGTCAGGAAGATGCCCTGGAGAAGGAAATGACAACCCCTCCAGTATTCTTACCTGGAAAATCCCATGGCAAGGCTACACCCCATGGGGTCACAGAGTCGGACACGACTGAGCGACTACCACGTTACAATGATATGTCACCAAATAGAGAATATCAATAAAGAAACAAAAACTTTTTTTTCAGGAAAAAAAGCTGAATAAAAGTTCTGGAGTTGAAGAGTACAATAACCAAAATGAAAAATTCACTGGATTGGTTCAAAAATAAATCTGAACAGGCAGAAGGAAGAGCCTGCAAACTTAAAGACAGATTAAGAGAGATTATCCAATCTGAAGAACAGAAGGAAGAAGAAGGGAAAGAGAGAGACACAGATAGACACAGAGAAAGAAATACTTGAAGAAATAATAGCTGAACACTTTCCAAATTTGATTTTTAAAACATTCATCTACATAGCCAAAAATCACAATAAATCTTAAGTAGGATAACAGGCAGAGCTAGTGGTACAGAGCCTGCCTGCCAGTGCAGGAGATGTAAAAGATACAGGTTCGATCCCTGGGTTGAGAAGATCCTCAGGAGGTGGGCACGGTAGTATACTTGCCTGGAGAATCCCATGGACAGAAGAGTCTAGCGGTCTATAGCCCATAGGATTGCAAAGACTTGGACATGACTAAAGCGACTGAGCATGAGAACACACTGCTGTCTATGCGTGGTGTCTCTCACCCCACGGGACATACCTGCTTCACTTTCCCCAGCAGATTTCTCTGGTCTCAATCACATACTTTCTGACTCTACTTTATTGACCTTACTGAGCAGCTAGACTGCTAATCTAAGTTATTCTTGGCCAGCCTGGTCACTTCGATGATCTTAGTTTGGTTTGGCAGAAATTATTTTAATTCAGAAGCAACCAAAGACTTGAAGAAGAAAAGCTAAGATACTCATAGACTCTCTATGAGAACTTGTCTCTTCTGTTCCTCTCTGTTTAACTGGTGTATAAAGTTTGAATAAATATGTGTTGGATAATGAATAAAACTCAGATGGTCATAGTGGTTCACAGTTCAGAGTTTCTAAAGAGATAAGTCACAAGCTTCCAGTGATTAGGAAAATTTTGAGAGGCAGCAAAAATAGTAATCTATGTAATTACCCTTTTTTTTTTTTTGCTTCAACTAAGCCAATTTATTTTTTTACTTTAATTAAAGTAATAATTTTATATAAAAAAGTAGTCTGAAACCATTGTTGTCTCCATTACACTTTCATACACATTATCTGTTACTTTGCTCATTGTTCTCCCATCAGTCATCAGTTAATGTCACTTAGATTCCTGGAGTTGCCAGGAAAAAGAAAGAAAAGCAAGCAGGCTGGGAGCTGGCACATTTGGAGGAAGAAAATCCCAGAGTTCTATTTCTTTTCTTTTGAGAATCTGCAGGTTTCCATTCTCGGCTCTTTCACTGTATCAGGACCATTGACTTGTTCAGGAGTCCTAACCACCAGCTTGAGAAACATTTTTTTAGGTCACTACCTAGAATCAATTAACAAAAGAAAGCAAATAGATCAACTAGGAAACAGGCTAAAAAAAAGGAAATAATATACACCATCTAAAGCACTAAAGCAAGGTAAAATATGACCATTCAATTTGGATTTGTATTAAATAATTATTGGTAGTTAAACTGCAATTTTTAATTTTTTTTCTTGTGAAAGGATAATCCTTTATTGTCTCTTTTAATGTGCAATTGTTTTATTAAGTATTTTTCCAAATTATTTAATAAGGTTAATTTTATGTAAGTTAAGTATACCAACGGAGAAGGCAATGGCACCCCACTCCAGTACTCTTGCTTGGAAAATCCCATCGACGGAGGAGCCTGTTAGGCTGCAATCCATGGGGTCGCTAAGAGTTGGACACGACTGAGCGACTTCACTTTCACTTTTCACTTTCATGCATTGGAGAAGGAAATGGCAGCCCACTCCAGTGTTCTTGCCTGGAGAATCCCAGGGACGGGGGAGCCTGGTGGGCTGCCGTCTATGGGGTCGCACAGAGTTGGACACGACTGAAGTGACTTAGCATAGCATAAGTATACCAAAGCTTCCCTGGTGGCTCAGAGGTTAAAGTGTCTGCCTGCGTCTGCCTCCAATGCGGGAGACCTGGGTTCGATCCCTGGGTCAGGAAGATCCCCTGGAGAAGGAAATGGCAACCCACTCCAGTATTCTTGCCTGGAGAATCCCATGGACAGAGGAGCCTGGTGGGCTACAGTCCACAGGGTCGCAAAGAGTCGGACACGACTGAGCGACTTCACTTTCATTTTCACTTTAAGTATACCAAAGAACTTGGCATTTCCAGATGTAACATTCAAGATTTAAATTGTTCTAGTGATCCCAAAGAGTGATGTGTTAGATAGAGTGCCTGATGAACTATGGACTGAGGTTCATGACATTGTACAGGAGACAGGGATCAAGACCATCCCCATGGAAAAGAAATGCAAAAAAGCAAAATGGCTGTCTAGGGAGGCCTTACAAATAGCTGTGAAAAGAAGAAAAGTGAAAAACAAAGGAGAAAAGGAAAGATATAAGCATCTGAATGCAGAGTTCCAAAGAATAGCAAGGAGAGATAAGAAAGCCTTCCTCAGCGATCAATGCAAAGAAATAGAGGAAAACAACAGAATGGGAAAGACTAGAGATCTCTTCAAAAAAATGAGAGATACCAAGGGAACATTTCATGCAAAGATGGGCACAATAATGGACAGAAATGGTATGGACCTAACAGAAGCAGAAGAGATTAAGAAGAGGTGGCAAAAATACACAGAAGAACTGTACAAAAAAGATCTTCACGACCCAGATAATCACGATGGTGTGATCACTCATCTAGAGCCAGACATCCTGTAATGTGAATTCAAGTGGGCCTTAGAAAGCATCACTACGAACAAAGCTAGTGGAGGTGATGGAATTCCAGTTGAGCTACTTCAAATCCTGAAAGATGATGCCGTGAAAGTGCTGCACTCAATATGCCAGCAAATTTGGAAAACTCAGCAGTGGCCACAGGACTGGAAAAGGTCAGTTTTCATTCCAATCCCAATGAAAGGCAATGCCAGAGAATGTTCAAACTACCGCACAATTGCACTCATCTCACATGCTAGTAAAGTAATGCTCAAAATTCTCCAAGCCAGGCTTCAGCAATACCTGAACTGTGAACTTCCTGATGTTCAAGCTGGTTTTAGAAAAGGCAGAGGAACCAGAGATCAAATTGCCAACATCCACTGGATCATGGAAAAAGCAAGAGAGTTCCAGAAAAACATCTATTTCTGCTTTCTTGACTATGCCAAAGCCTTTGACTGTGTGGATCACAATAAACGGTGGAAAATTCTTCAAGAGATGGGAATACCAGACCACCCGACCTGCCTCTTGAGAAACCTGTATGCAGGTCAGGAAGCAACAGTTAGAACTGGACATGGAACAACAGACTGGTTCCAAATAGGAAAAAGAGTACGTCAAGGCTGTATATTGTCACCCTGCTTATTTAACTTCTATGCAGAGTACATCATGAGAAACGCTGGACTGGAAGAAACACAAGCTGGAATCAAGATTGCCGCGAGAAATATCAATAACCTCAGACATGCAGATGACACCACCCTTATGGCAGAAAGTGAAGAGGAACCTAAGAACGTCTTGATGAAAGTGAAAGAGGAGAGTGAAAAAGTTGGCTTAAAGCTCAACATTCAGAAAACGAAGATCATGGCATCTGGTCCCATCACTTCATGGCAAATAGATGGGGAAACAGTGGACACAGTGGCAGACTTTATTTTTCTGGGCTCCAAAATCACTGCAGATGGTGACTGCAGCCATGAAATTAAAAGACGCTTACTCCTTGGAAGGAAAGTTATGACCAACCTAGATAGCATATTCAAAAGCAGAGACATTACTTTGCCAACAAAGGTCCATCTAGTCAAGGCTATAGTTTTTCCTGTGGTCCTGTATGGATGTGAGAGTTGGACTGTGAAGAAGGCTGAGCGCCGAAGAATTGATGCTTTTGAACTGTGGTGTTGGAGAAGACTCTTGAGAGTCCCTTGGACTGCAAGGAGATCCAACCAGTCCATTCTGAAGGAGATCAGCCCTGGGATTTCTTTGGAAGGAATGATGCTAAAGCGGAAACTCCAGTACTTTGGCCACCTCATGTGAAGAGTGACTCATTGGAAAAGACTCTGATGCTGGGAGGGATTGGGGGCAGGAGGAGAAGGGGACGACAGAGGATGAGATGGCTGGATGGCATCACTGACTCGATGGACGTGAGTCTGGGTGAACTCCGGGAGTTGGTGATGGACAGGGAGGCCTGGCGTGCTGTGATTCATGGGGTCGCAGAGTCGGACACGACTGAGCGACTGAACTGAACTGAAACTGATCTTGATAAAAGCACACAACGGCGCATGTGCCAGTTGTGAGTTGCTTAGCTAATGAGTGAGCAGAGCAGGCTACCCAGCAACCTTGTATTCAACCACTTTATAAATATACCCACAATTGGATTTGTTGTTGTCTAGTCGCTAAGTCGGACACAACTGAAGCGACTTCGCAGCAGCAGCAGCAGTCGCTAAGTCGTGTCCGACTCTTTGTGAACCGATGGACTATAGCCTGCCAAGCTCCTCTGTCCATGGAATTTCTCAGGCAAGAATAATGGAGTGGGTTGCCATTTCCTCCTCCAGGGGATCTTCCCAATCTAGCGATCAAACCCACATCTCCTATATCAGCAAGTGGATTCTTTACCACTGAGCCACCAGGAAAGCCCCACATTTGGATTGTGGCTGGTGTAATCTGACTTCTCCCTGCTATTCGGTGTCTCCCTGCAATTCACCATCCTTCTCTTTACCACAATGGCCTAGTGGCTGTCCTCAACCCTCGAAAGCATTACTGTGACTTAAACTGCAATTCTTTTAAAATCCATATGTTGCTCTTAGCTTATGTTTCCTTTACTCTTTTCATCTCTGGAGTTAACAGGTAGCCCGCTGGATGTGTTATCTGGTTGCTATGGAAACTGTTCATCGAAAACTAGTGCTGAAAACCAGAGCAACAGGGTAGCAATGAATGAGCAGTGATGGCTGCAGACTCTGGTTACCAATCCTGAAGTACAGCTGGGAAGGAGGTCTCAGAGGAGTCTATCTGAGATGCAGTATACATCGAGGGAATGTAGAGACAGTCCCTCAACCTCTCGCTGGCCTACAGCCTTTACGTGTCCCCTTTACCATGAGCTAAAAGAAGTAATAAGTCAAAGTCATGATGAAATAGAGGGCCAGAGGTCCAGCTGAGAGGAAATGGTTCCAACTTCCCTTTTTGGTGTAAAGGTCTTCAGAATTATTCTGGGACAGTGAAGTTTTCAAGAACACACTAGGCTTGTTCAGCTGCCCTCTGAAATCTGAGACATACATATGCAAGACATGCCAAGGTCAGGGTTGTGCTCTGTGCTCAGCACCATCTGGAGGCATTAGCATGAGTGAATCCACTTGTCTTTTTTTGTCCTTTTGTGAATTCATTTTCCAGACTTATACATCCTGTTTCAAGCTGTTTGTGCACAACAAATTTGACTTTTAGAAAAATCTGAGATCATCCAAAACAGTAATTCCCTCTTCATACTCGTCCCTGAGAGAAAAAAATAATAAACTTCGATCTCGTGACAGAGGCATTTTCTACACATATGACTGGTTTAGTCACTGTAATAGTCAAGAAGATGGTTTGGCCTATTTTTAACCTACTAATTTTTTATAAAGATCTAAATAGTGGCTGAACGTGTATGTATGTCCCTAAATGAGACTCATAAGGCCCTTTCTTCTGCATATAACAAGTATGCATGTTTCTGGTTGGCAAATACTATCACCAACTGATGTATAAGTAAATAAATATTACTGCACAAGGTGAAACAAAACCTTCATTCAGAGAAAAAATTTTTCTACAAAAAGTGAATACAGTGGCTGCAGAATTTATGGTACCATCCAATTTAACTTTGAATCGATAGATTACATCAAGAACTTGAAGATACTTTTTACCCTTGGATAGAGATTAGGTTACAAAATCAGCCTAAGCCACAAAGAGATGCTAAGTAGGAATGCCTTATCATGTTCATTGTCTTTTCAGAAGAAAAATTTTATGAAGTATATTCATTGTCTTTATTTCTCTGAGAAACAGAGAAGTTACTTACATTTAATTGTAAGAAGGCAGAACCTCTTTGAGAGAACATTTTGAAGTTAAAGAAATTAGATGTTAAAGATTCAAGCCCCTTCTTGGTGCCAGCCAAATAAAAGAATGAAATGAATATATACAAGGAGAATTTATCTCCATCACCAGGCTATCTCCATCAGCGGGCATGGTTTTGGAGTACACAGACTGAGACACAAATCTCTACTCTTCCCCTTAGTAGGTGTGTGGACTTAGGAAACTTGCATAATCTCTCTAAGCCTCTGTTTTCTGATGAATAACATGGAGATAATAATAGTACTCAGGATGTCTTGGATGGTTCAGTGGGTAAAGAATCCTCCTGCCAATGCAGGGGACACAGGAGACAAGGGTTCAATCTCTGGGTAGGGAGGAGGAAATGGTAATTCACTCCAGTATTCTCGCCTGAAAAAATACCCTGGACAGAGGAGCCTGGAGGGCTACAGTCCAAAGTATTGCAAAAAGCTGGACATGACTGAGCAACTAAATACACACACAATAATAATAATACACAAAAAACTTCATGAAGATTTAATATAAACAGGAGGGGATGATACTTGTAAAATGCCTACAGTGTGCTGGAAACTGGCTTGTGAGAACCTAGTCTGTACAGCTCCTCCCAACTCTTGTTCTCAACTCTTCTCAATTTTGGTAACTTGAAACTGATCATGGTAGAAGTATTTACACCATGGAAATTGGCAGCACTTCAAGTCAGGGCTTTGTTTTTAGTTTCAAACTGAAGCAGTTTTTTTAGCACACCACTCCTCCTGTCCACAGTAAATGCTTAATTATAGCTTCTTATCATGTAACAACAATGGCCCATACGATTCCCTAAGCACTGAAGCTCTGAACAAACCCAGTTAGAGCTGAACATAGAAAGGAAAACAGGAAAAAGTGAACTCAATCATGTTTGAATGGAGTTGCAGAGTAGTGGCCTCACTAATATTTCCAGGGATCACAAGGAAGATTGATATAGAGTGTGTGGTTTGGTTAGCACAGACCTTTCAAAAGACAACAGTAACTCAAGTACAAGCTTTCCTGGCACCTGAATGGGTGGCCTGGAAGATCAGTGAAGACTCAGATGGCAGAAGTTTGAAACATGTCTCTGAAGAAGAGAACATTTCACTCTCCACCTTGCTGCTGCTGCTGCTGCTAAGTTGCTTCAGTCGTGTCCGACTCTGTGCAACCCCATAGATGGCAGCCCATCAGGCTCCGCCATCCCTAGGATTCTCCAGGCAAGAACACTGGAGTGGGTTGCCATTTCCTTCTCCAATGCATGAAAGTGAAAAGTGAAAGTGAAGTTGCTCAGTCGTGTCCAACTCTTAGGGACCCCATGGACTGCAGCCTACTAGGCTCCTCCGTCCATGGGATTTTCCAGGCAAGAGTACTGGAGTGAGTTGCCATTGGCTTCTCCTAGTCTCCACCTTAACATAATGTTAAATATGACAGTTCCCTAGCAAAGTGATGGGTTGAACTGTGCAGCTCTTCTTATTGTACGGATGATAAGAGACTTCCTGGAACTGCAGATCTCAGGAAATAGGTCTTCTCTTAGAGTGTTGATTCACGTGGACTTCTGCAAGCTACGTGGGCCAATTTCAGATGAGGTGATCTGTTTCTGAGTTCATGATGATACCACAGCTGTTTTCAGACTTGTCTCTCCTCTGCTCATTTCCTGTTAGTCACCTGATGAGAGTGAGAGAAAATGATTCTATTTACAAACCAATTTCTCTCTCTTTCCCCATCCCTCCCCCACTTTTCTCTCTCTCTTGTTGTCTCTCACAAATCTAACAGAGAACTGAGTAGTAGAAATGATGTTCCAGCCTGGGTGAGGTTGGCAGTAATAACCCGGCCAGGAGAATGCCAACTCCCTGAGACCCCATGGATAGCAGCAGGTCATGCTTTACCTAAAAGGGAGATGTCTAGGTAGATAAGTTGTCAGTACCAAGAGGTCTAGTGACAAGTAATAAAGACTCAGTCATGGGAACCAGAAAAAACAGGAAGAAACGGGCTATGGGAAATGAAAAGCAAGGAAGGATCCTCTCTCAGTGGAACTAAGTTACTGTACAAGTTACAAGGAATCCAGGTACCATTCATCTGTGGGAATAAAGTGAAGAAAAGAAACCACTTATTAGAAATGCAGTGTGTGTCATGAGGTGGGCACAAGTCAAAATCAGAAGGAGATTTAACAAGGAGATTGGCTTGGTGCTGACTCTCTGGGCCAGATCTTTGATAAAAATAAAATCAAAGCCTATTAATATATAGAAGATTGCCTTGATTCTAAAAAGATGCAGTGACACAAAGCCAGGAAACTGAGTAAATTATTACACAAGACTCAGCAACATGTCTACATAGAAATCTCAGATAAAAGGTGGTTCTTCACCCAATAAAATAACACAACCTTATCAAATTACAATGGCTAAATCAACTCTCAGATCAGATCAGATCAGTCGCTCAGTCATGTCCGACTCTTTGAGACCCCATGAATCACAGATCCAAACAGTCCATTCTGAAGGACATCAGCCCTGGGATTTCTTTGGAAGGAATGATGCTAAAGCTGAAACTCCAGTACTTTGGCCACCTCATGCGAAGAGTTGACTCATTGGAAAAGACTCTGATGCTGGGAGGGATTGGGGGCAGGTGGAGAAGGGGACGACAGAGGATGAGATGGCTGGATGGCATTGCTGACTCGATGGACGTGAGTCTGAGTAAACTCCGGGAGTTGGTGATGGACAGGGAGGCCTGGCGTGCTGCGATTCATGGGGTCGCAAAGAGTCGGACACACTTAATATATGTAGGTGGCAGCTACCATGCTTTGAGTAACATTGTTGTTTTAAATAAATTAATTCTCAGAAATTTTAATCTTGAACTGATAAATATGACACACATACTGACAACCAATGTTCATTTCATATGATTTCAACCTGAAATATTTTTATTCAAGTAGCAAACAAAAGACCCCACCAGAGATCCAGGGGTCTCAAGAATTCCTACGTGATTACAGACTGATTTCTACCAAGCCAGCAGGACCAAACCTTCCCATAAGTAGAGTAGAGAGCAGCCTACATCTGGTGACATCCATTCCCATTCAGCTGCATCCCATGTGGCTCAATGGGTAAAGAATTCACCTGCAATGCAGGAGACACTGGAGATGTGGGTTCTATCTTTGGAATAGGAAGGTCCCCTGGAGGAAGAAATGGCAACCCACTCAGGTATTCTTGCTAGAGAATCCCATGGGCAAGAGGAGCCTGGGAGGATACAGTCCTTAGGGTTGCAAAGACTCAGACAGTTCGACAAGACTGAAGAGACTGAGCACATTCCCCCATCAGCTAAATTTGAAGACTTCAAGTTCCTCCAGGGAGTTACTGACTCAATTCAGGACAATATCTATTAAGCACGACCCACTCTAGTATTCTTGCTTGGGCTTCCCTGGTGGCTCAGCAGTAAAGAATTCTCCTGCCAATACAGAAGACTCAGGTTTGATCCTTGGGTCAGGAAGATCCCCTGGAGAAAGAAATGGCAACCCACTCCAGTACTCTTGCCTGGAAAATTCCATGGACAGAGGAGCTCGGAAGGCTACAGTTCCTGGGGTTGCAAAGAGTTGGACATGATTTAGCCACTAAACAGCAACTACAGCAATGTGCCATGCAATGTGCAAAACTCTGGAGACATTGAAACAAATGAACATTGGCCTCAGCTATTGAGAACCTGAGTTAGAAAAGCATACTTTTTCAATTTTTCCTCAAAAATATATGCTACGGATCACAGTAGGCAAGAAAACATGGTTGATTCAGAGCGAGTTCATATCATTGCCAAGAAAAATCATTATAGTGGAAATCTGCTGAATTTTATCTGCTCAACATCTCACCTTTTTGGAAACTGCAGCCCCCTTCCCTCAGAACTCCCCTTCTGTTGCACAAAGTCCCAGGAACACAGTCCTCCTCACCAATCCACGTTTGCATGGACAGAAACACACAATCTTGGTCAACCAGACCCTCTTTCCTGGCATTTTGACCAGAGACACAGGGTCCTGAAGGCAATTACAGCTGAGTCATCCAGTGCTTGTGTCCTATGGATCCTGCCATCAAAGAACATTGCAGTGATCTATTGGCTCCTAGAGTGAGAGTCTGTCCATTGACCTAGTTCTGGTTATTCCAGAGGCCAGTTTGCTCAACTTTTCCTTTAGTTTCCTTCCAGTAAATCCTTATTCCTCTCTTAATGTGGGTTTTTATTGCTTTCAGCCAAAAACTCTAACAATAATTCTACATGCCTACTTTTCACTGAACCATAGTTTATTCAAAGAGCACCTGCCATATTTTGGTATAATTTTAGTTGTATTGGGATTTGTATTCATAGAATTAACACATAGACATAAAATTCAAATAATAAAGCAAAACACCAAGCAGAATGCACATGTCTCTTGGGAACTCACTTCCTTTACAAGATGGTCACTGCATGATGTAAAACTTTCTCAAATTGGATCATGCTATACAGCAAAAACAAGACCGGGAGCTGACTGTGGCTCAGATCATGAACTTCTTATTGCCAAATTCAGACTGAAATTGAAGAAAGTAGGGAAAACCACTAGGCCATTCAGGTATGACCTAAATCAAATCCCTTATGATTATACAATGGAAGTGAGAAATAGATTTAAGGGACTAGATCTGATAGAGAGAGTGCCTGATAAACTATAGATGGAGGTTCATGACATTGTACAGGAGGCAGGGATCAAGACCATCTCCATGGAAAAGAAATGCAAAAAAGCAAAATGGATGTCTGAGGAGGCCTTACAAATAGCTGTGAAAAGAAGAAAAGCGAAAAACAAAGGAGAAAAGGAAAGATATAAGCATCTGAATGCAGAGTTCCAAAGAATAGCAAGGAGAGATAAGAAAGCCTTCCTCAGCGATCAATGCAAAGAAATAGAGGAAAACAACAGAATGGGAAAGACTAGAGATCTCTTCAAGAAAATTAGAGATACCAAGGGAACATTTCATGCAAAGATGGGCTCGATAAAGGACAGAAATGGTATGGACCTAACAGAAGCAGAAGAGATTAAGAAGAGGTGGCAAGAATACACAGAACTGTGCAAAAAATATCTTCATGACCCAGATAACCACGATGGTGTGATCACTCACCTAGAGCCAGACATCCTGGAATGTGAAGTCAAGTGGGCCTTAGAAAGATCACTACGAACAAAGCTAGTGGAGGTGATGGAATTCCAGTTGAGCTATTTCAAATCCTGAAAGATGACGCCGTGAAAGTGCTGCACTCAATATGCCAACAAATTTGGAAAACTCAGCAGTGGCCACAGGACTGGAAAAGGTCAGTTTTCATTCCAATCCCAATGAAAGGCAATGCCAAAGAATGCTCAAACTACCACACAATTGCACTCATCTCACATGCTAGTAAAGTAATGCTCAAAATTCTCCAAGCCAGGCTTCAGCATTATGTGAACTGTGAACTTCCAGATGTTCAAGCTGGTTTTAGAGAAGGCAGAGGAACTAGAGATCAAATTGCCAACATCTGCTGGATCATCGAAAAAGCAAGAGAGTTCCAGAAAAACATCTATTTCTGCTTTCTTGACTATGCCAAAGCCTTTGACTGTGTGGATCACAATAAACTGTGGAAAATTCTTCAAGAGATGGGAATACCAGACCACCTGACCTGCCTCTTGAGAAACCTGTATGCAGGTCAGGAAGCAACAGTTAGAACTGGACATGGAACAACAGACTGGTTCCAAATAGGAAAAGGAGTACGTCAAGGCTGTATATTGTCACCCTGCTTATTTAACTTCTATGCAGAGTACATCATGAGAAACGCTGGACTGGAAGAAGCACAAGCTGGAATCAAGATTGCCGGGAGAAATATCAGTAACCTCAGATATGCAGATTACACCACCCTTATGGCAGAAAGTGAAAAGGAACTAAAAAACCTTTTGATGAAAGTGAAAGAAGAGAGTGAAAAAGTTGGCTTGGAGCTCAACATTCAGAAAACGAAGATCATGGCATCTGGTCCCATCACTTCATGGGAAATAGATGGGGAAACAGTGGAAACAGTGTCAGACTTTATTTTGGGGGGCTCCAAAATCACTGCAGATGGTGACTGCAGCCATGATATTAAAAGATGCTTGCTCCTTGGAAGGAAAGCTATGACCAACCTAGATAGCATATTAAAAAGCAGAGACATTGCTTTGCCAACAAAGGTCCCTCTAGTCAAGGCTATGGTTTTTCTTGTGGTCATGTATGGATGTGAGAGTTGGACTGTGAAGAAAGCTGAGTGCCGAAGAATTGATGCTTTTGAACTGTGGTGTTGGAGAAGACTCTTGGGAGTCCCTTGGACTGCAAGGAGGTCCAACCAGTCCATCCTAAAGGAGATCAGCCCTGGGATTTCTTTGGAAGGACTGATGCTAAAGCTGAAACTCCAATACTTTGGCTACCTCATGTGAAGAGTTGACTCATTGGAAAAGACCCTGATGCTGGGAGGGATTGGGGGCAGGAGGAGAAAGGGATGACAGAAGATGAGATGGCTAGATGGCATCACCAACTCTATGCACATGAGTTTTAGTAGACTCCGGGTGTTGGTGATGGGCATGGAGGCCTGGCGTACTAGGATTCATGGTGTCACAAAGAGTTGGACACCACTGAGCAACTGAACTGAACTGAACTGATGCCAAAATACTATTGTCAAACTCATTGCCTACTTTTAACAATGTAACAATTATATCATTCCATATCAGTGTCCATAGTTCTGATTCAGCCTTTTAAGTGTTTGTATATTACTTGATTTCATAGAATGTTTTAAATGTAACCACTTTTCAACAATGGGCATTTAGTAATTTCTAATCATTTGTTAATATAATCAATGGTATGATTTTAAAATACACATTATAATCTAGAACTGATAATGAGATTTATGAGGAAACTCCCCACCAGAGGAAGAGGAAATGGAAATGTCTTCAGGAATATTTGCCCCCAAATATTCTGAGCACAAGCAACAAAGAGATTAAATGGTAAGGATGACTGGATATTAGGAGATTACCAGCTGAGACCTTTGCCGTGAATATATATGTGATCACTGGGGTCCACCAACTTCTACTGAGATTCAAGCATGATTAGGAGTTGATTAAAGCTTCTGCATAATATACTGGATTATTGTTTCAAGTCAGAGCCTAGATATAAAGGTTCCTTCCTACTTTTTAAACTCCCTTTCTACCAATACCCCCCAAATTAAGGTGAACCATCAGCTAACAACAAGGAGCTTTCCACAGGGGGCATTCAAAATCAAAGTCCTGGGCTGAAGATTGAGGGGTGAAAAAGAAGAAAGAGAAAGTAAAGAATAAATTTATTGCACAATCAGGTGGTGTTAGTGTTCTCCCTGGTGAGGAAGCATCAACATAAATTTCCTGAAATAGGACCTTTGACTTCAGGAGTACTGGCTAAAGAACACACAGTGGCAACCCAAGGGCTGCACCAGCATGAGTGTCCCGAGGCCAGAGTCACAGATGATACTAACCACAGTCAAGCCATGCACTCCATGAGGACACTGTTTCCATTTTAGTCATTTTCCAAAATCCATGGACGAGTTGCTGGTATGGGATTGTTAAATTGAATGCAAGTAGGAAGAGTAAGCCCATGCACAATGCCATACTCACTAGACCCAAAGGTTATACAAGAAAACTGGTGAGAAAGTATGGCCACTGTTGGGTGACTTGGTCAAGTGGAGGCCTTGGCTGAAGTTGATTTTCTCAAAGCAGAGACAGGGGACAGAACAGTGATGGGATTTGTTACCCAGCACTTGATCTGGGTATATACTGTACTCTTCTTGGATATTCACTGCTAAAATGAGTTCTGCCCAAAAACTGAAAGAGCAAGACTTAATCTCATTCTCAGATAAGCATGATTATAAACTGACAGCGCTTCTCAGAAGCACTGAAATTGCATTACTTACTTAATCTGAGGGACTCTTTGCTGGTTTTCAACCTAAGAGAGAGAGAGAGATAGAGAGAGAGAGAGAGAGAGGAGATGCAGCAGACTTGCTTTATAATCTTCTAAAATATATTTTCTGGATTCCTCTTATTTTTGGTACATGTGTATAGGAGCTAATCAACACCACCAGTGAAAACCACTAATATGCAAGAAGAAAAATTTCTAGAAATTTTTAACTTGTAGAAGTAAATGTTCAGATCGTTATCTTCTGTACTTGCTGTAAATTTTTCCTGGAGTAGTTTTGTTAATATATTACTTTATGGACTTTCCTGTTGGTTCAGATCATAAAGAATCTGCCTGCAATGTAGAGTGCTCATAATAGAAAGATGACAAACACTTGGTCAGCAATGCCTTTACATTACCTTTAGTCATTCCAAAAAGTAGTGTTTATTATTGCTCTCCTAAGTTTTTTTTTTTTAATTGATAATTGGTTTACAATATTGGTTTGATTTCTGTCATACATCAACATGAATTAACCATAAGTGTCCATATGGTCCCTCCCTCTTGAATCTCCCTCCCACTTCCCACCTCTAGATTATTACAGAGCCCTAGTTTGAGTTCCTTGAGTCATACAACAAATTAACAAATTCCCATTGGCTATATATTTACATATGTTAGTGTATATATATCCATGCTACTCTCTCCATTTACCGCACCCCCTCCCTCTTCTCCCCTACCCTTGTCCATAAGTCTGTTCCCTATGTCTGTGTCTCCATTCATCCCTCTTCTGTGAACAGGATTCATCAGTACCATCTTTCTAGATTCCACATACACACATTAATATACAATATTTCACTTTCTCTATCTGACTTATTTCACTCTGTATAATAGGCTTTAGGTTCATCCACCTCATTAGAACTGTTTCAAATGTGTTCCTTTTTATGGCTGAGTAGTATTCCATTGTATATATGTACCGCAGCTTCTTTATCCATTCGTCAATGGACATCTAGGTTGCTTCCATGTCTTGGCTATTGTAAATAGTGCTACAATAAACATTGGGGTACATGTGTCTTTTTCAGTTTTGGTTTCTTCAAGGTATATGCCTAGTAGTGGGATTGCTGAGTCACATGGTGGTTTTATGGAGACAGAATCTCCATACTTGTCCTCCATAGTGGCTGTACCAATTTATATTCCCACCAGCAGTGTAGCAGGGTTCCCTTTTCCCCACACCCTCACCAGCACATGTTGTTTGTGGATTTTGGTTCTCCTAACTTTTAACTTGACAGAGACTTTTTTCTGAAGATCTCAACAAAGCTTAATAACAGTGATGTTCAATGTCAACAGAGAGGAGAGAGTTCAAAGCTATTCAAAGACACTCATTTGTTCTTCCCACACTCTGTGATCATCCTTGTTAAATCCCCAAATTCCT
This sequence comes from Bubalus kerabau, assembly GCF_029407905.1. Lineage (NCBI taxonomy): Eukaryota > Metazoa > Chordata > Mammalia > Artiodactyla > Bovidae > Bubalus > Bubalus kerabau. The sequence goes on along the minus strand of NC_073628.1, from coordinate 77,843,897 downwards.
AGAGTCTCCAGCCTATATTCTCATCATGGAGCCTCCCTTCCAACCTCTGTCCATGATTACGAACAGAACCTCAGGACAACCAGGTAACTGACCCTCTTTTACATATTATTAATAGTTCCTAGGCCAACAAAATGCTCCATGGGGGCTAGAGTATGTCAAATTTAGTCTAGCCACAGTCATACTGACTATTTAAGACTCTCCCAGTTCTGCTGGAATCTCTCTTCCTGCTCTTGCAAAAGCAAGGTGCATCCAGAGGACTCTGGCAATAGCTCCAAGATCCCAGGGCCACCTACAGCCCAAAGGGAAGGTGAAAGAAGAACTAGTGTTTGTGTCCCCGTTCTCAGAACATTGCCTCAGTGAAAGTTCAGTCTTTGAGCCACTATGACCTTATACACATAGCTCAGAATTGCCACATTCTACCTACCTCCATCTGCCTTATCTTTCCAGCTTTTCAAGTTCCAGGTTTTCAGCATACCGTCTCCATACCTCAGGGAACTACCTATTTGACTTTGTCAGATACACCTGAATCCCCAGACTTCTTGTCCTCATTGTCTGCTGATCACCGTCATGCAATCTGGAGAGTGAAGAGGAATGGAGTGACAGACATCTGTTAGACAACACTGAGAGTGAGTTAGGCCAAACAGGATACAGCAGAATGAACTGCTATAGGTCTAAGGGTCATAGTTATAGGTCCAGACTGGTTCTTGGTCAGGCTTCCCTTCTGCTGCCATAGAAGAGACCTTTGCTGCTTACCTGGCATGGCTTGTCTCCATCTCTGAAGCCCTGTTTTGCCCTGGGTAGTAAGTATTTAAACCTTATCAGCTCAATCAAGAGTCAGAATCAAACACACCCAGGCTCACCATCCTTCAACTTTGAATCATAAAATCCTGTCACACTGCCAAGAGCCAGTGCCCATTCTTGGCCCAATTTCCAATGCCTGGGACTCTGTCTTCTTTTTATCTCAGCTCATATCATGTTAGCCTGGGAAAGTCCTGTCACTCCCTCTTCTAGGTCCTGGAGTGACTAGAATTCTGGTAAATCAGCTTGTGTTCCCTTAATCTTGACCTTTTCTTAGGACTAGAGACAGGAAAGATAGCCTGAAGGAAAAAAAAAAAATGATATGCTAGGATGAATGAAAGAAAGAAGAATGAAATGAAGTGAAATTTCATTAAAATGAAAAACTTCTTGCTCTGCAAAAGACAATGTCAAGAGAGTTAAAAGACAAGCCACAAACTAAGACAAAATTTTTGCAAAGACACATCTGACAGAAGACATCCAAAATGTACAAAGAAATCTCAAACTCAATGATAAGAAACAACTTGATTTTTTAAATGGGACATAGACGTCAACATACACCTTCTCAAAGAAGGTGTACAGATGCAAATAAGCATATTAAAAGATTCTCCACATCATATGTGATCAGGAAATATAAATTAAAACAACAACGAGATACTACTACTCTGGAGCGGGTTGCCATTTCTTACTCGAGGGTATCTTCCTGACCCAGGGATCAATCCTGTGTCTCCTGCATTAGCAGGCAGTTTATTTACCACTGAGCCACTGGGGAAGCCCAATATGTCTATTAGAATGGCCAAAATCTGGAAAACTGACACCACCAAATGCTGGCAAGTATGTGGAGCAACAGGAACTCTCATTCATTGCTGGTGGAAATGCAAACAGACACGTTGACCTTTGACAGTTTCTTACAGCACTAAACGTACTCTCACCATATGATCCAGCAATTGCACTCCTTGTCATCTACCCAAAGGAGATGAAAACTTACGTCCATGCAGAAATCTGCACACAGATACTTAGGGCAGCTTTATTCATAACTGCCAAAACTTAGAACCAACCAAGATATCCTTCAGTAATTGAATGAAGAATTAAAAACTGGAAAACTGGGAGAATGGAATACTATTCAGTACTAAAAAGAAATGAGATATCAAGCCATGAAGAGACATGGAGGAGCCTTACATGCATATTCTTAGGTAAAAGAAGCCAATCTGAAAAGGCAACATATGGAGTGATTCCAACCATACGACATTCTGGAAAAGACAAAACTATGGAGACAATAAAAAGATCAGTAGTTGCCAGGGACTAGCCTCTTGATGAAAGTGAAAGAGGAGAGTGAAAAGTTGGCTTAAAGCTCAACATTCAGAAAACGAAGATCATGGCATCCTGTCCCATCAGTTCATGGGAAATAGATGGGGAAACAGTGGAAACAGTGTCAGACTTTATTTTTTTGGCTCCAATCACTGCAGATTATGACCAACCTAGGTAGCATATTCAAAAGCAGACATTACTTTGCCAACAAAGGTCCATCTAGTCAAGGCTATGGTTTTTCCAGTGGTCATGTACGGATGTGAGAGTTGGACTGTGAAAACAGCTGAGCTATGAAGAATTGATGCTTTTGAACTGTGGTGTTGGAGAAGACTCTTGAGAGTCCCTTGGACTGCAAGGAGATCCAACCAGTCCATTCTAAAGGAGATCAGTCCTGGGTGTTCTTTGGAAGAACTGATGCTGAAGCTGAAACTCCAATACTTTGGCCACCTCATGTGAAGAGTTGACTCATTGGAAAAGACTCTGATGCTAGGAGGGATTGGGGGCAGGAAGAGAAGTGGACGACAGAGGATGAGATGGCTGGATGGCATCACCGACTCGATAGACATGAATTTGAGTGAACTCCGGGAGTTGATGATGGACAGGGAGGCCTGGCGTGCTGCAATTCATGGGGTCCCAAAGAGTCAGACAGACTGAGCGACTGAACTGAACTGAACTAACTGAGTGGAGAGGGAGAGATGAATAAGCAGAGCACAGAGGATTTTTAAAAGCAGTAAAAATACTGTGTATGATACTTTAAGGGCAGAGACAGGTCATCATAAATTTGTCCAAGCCCACAGAACATAGAGCACTGAGTGAAGACTGATGTAAGCTGTGGACTTGTGGTGACTATGATGTCAGTGTAGGTTCATCGGTCGTAACAGATATCCCACTCTGGTGGGAATGTTGACAGTGGGAGGAAAGCAAAGAAGGAAGAAAGGGAGAGATGAAGAAAAAGAGAAAGAGAGGAGAAAGGGAGGGGAAAGGAAAAGAAGGGAGGAAGGGAGGAAAGAAGGGAGGGAGAGAAGGAAGAAGGAAGGAAGGAGGCTAGGAGCCAGGTGGGTGTGGGGATAAGAGGGTGGTGGTGTTGTGAATCTCTGGTAATGTTTGCTCCCAGCTCTATGGGCTGCTAGTGTCTTTCACAACTGCTGACTAATGCCTTCTGCCAGCCCCATCTTGGAATGTGATCTCTTTTGTGAGCACTCAGTGAGTGCACTAGATCTGACCCCTTGATTGGAAGTGCCAAGACCTCTGAAAACAACCTAGGGAGACATGGATGCAGCCAGCCTTGGATAATGCACTTTTCTAACAGTTACCATTGGCTCAGCCTAAACGAGCTCCATGTGGAAGATTTGGCTCCTGTGTGCTAGAGAAAGTGCCTCGAGTCCTGCTCCTATTTGATATTCGGGCTCCAGAGTTGTTGGGCCTGGGCCTAACATTTGGTTTGTGTTACACATACGTTGCACAGATCTGCCTGAGGGTGGTTTCCTCTCTCTCTTAGGGTGGCCTCGCTGAGAAGGCAGAAGGAGAGAGGAATTGCTATTTGGACTCAAATACTGCCAGTTGGTTGCTGACATGGCAGATAATATTGATACCTTAGGACCTGGTGACTGGGTTATCCCAGAGTTCATGGGAATCATCTGGCACTGAAAACAGAAGTCAGACCCTCAGAAACAAAGTAGGTAAAATACAACACCCAGAAATTCTAAAAAGGAGCGTGATTAATAGAGGTAGAAGTTTCCAGAATAATTTAAACATTATTCTAACAATGTAATTCCAAACAATCCCAATGACAATTTCAGTGGGGCTGGTATAAGTAGTTTCTGTGTGGTTTTTGTTGATTGAAATTTATTCTTTTCAAAAAATTTTACTGAAGTTGAGTTGATTTACAATGTTGTATTAATGTCTGTTGTACAGCAAAGTGATTCAATTATATATATATATATATTCTTTTTCTTATTTTCCATCATGCTTTATCACAGGATATTGAATATAGTTCCCTGTGCTATACAGTAGGACTTTGTTGTTTATCCATCCTATATATACTAGTTTGCATCTGCTAATCCCAAACCCCTAGTCCTTCCCTTCCCTACCCACCTCCCCCTTAGCAACCAGAAGTCTGTTCTGTATAATTGACACTTATTTTTAAGGTATGCCAAGAACTATGAAAACTCTTTACAAACATTTCCTCACTCAATCCCAAAACAACGGTATTTGTTAGGTACTGTTTTTATGCCCATTTAACAGATGAAAAGGGCCTTCCCTGGTGGCTCTGGTAAAGAATACGCCTGCCCACGTGGGTTTGATCCCTGGGTCAGAAAGATCCCTGGAGAAGGAAATGGCAACCCACTCCAGTATTCTTGCCTGGGAAATCCCATGGACAGAGGAGCCTGGCAAGCTGCAGTTCATGGGGTTGCAAAAGAGTCAGACACGTCTTAGTGACTAAATAACAAAAACAATTGAGAAAACCAAGGCTTACAGTAAATTGGCCGAGGTCAAACAGCTGGGAGGTTTTCCAAATCTGGATTTGAACCTAAACAATCTAATTCCAGAGCCTGTGCTCTTAACCATCACCTACACAAAAGACAGGCATAGATCTGAAAAGATCGTATCAGCATCCATAAGCCCCAAATTAAGCTAGGGATTTTGAAAAGGCTTTTTAATGAATTATCACAAAAACAGGACTAATAAGGTAAGTATAAGCCCACCTTTAGGGCTTCCCTGGTGGCTTAGATGGTAAAGAATCCACCTATAAATGCAAGAAACCTGTGTTCAATCCCTGGGTTGGGAAGACGCCCTGGAAAAGGGAAAGGCTACCCACTCTAGTGGGGCTTCCTTGGTAGCTCAGCTGGTGAAGAGTCCGCCTGCAATGCAGGAGACCCAGCTTGGATTGCTGGGTCAGGAAAATCCCCTGGAGAAGGGATAGGCTACCCATTCCAGTATTCTTTGGCTTCCCTGGTGGTTCAGACGGTAAAGAATCCACCTGCAATGCAAGAGACCTGTGTTCAAACCATGGGTTGGGAAGATTCCCTGGAGGAGGTCATGGCAACCCACTCCAGTATTCTTGCCTGGAGAATTCCATGGACAGAAGAGCCTGGCGGGCTACAGTCCATGGGGTCACAAAGAGTCGAACACACCTGAGTGACTAACACTTTTTTTCAAGCCCACCTTTTGGAAGTAAATGACATAATCCAGGATGGCAAATAGGTTTCCATCTGCAGCACAATTCCACTGGACTGGGTGAAGTGACCTGGAGTCCAGTGTTAGAGAGGTTCCCGAGACAGTGCTAGGCTGCGGTGGAAAGAATGCTGAGACTTATTACCCATACCTGCCACGTGTGCAGGGGCTGGGGACAGCATGATGGATGCTGCATAGCTGCCATTCCTGACAGAAGCCCACAGATGGCAGAGAGAGAACAGGATTCCTTCAAGGAGACAGGCAGAACTTGAACTAGAAGCTTGGCCAGCAAGGGAAGAGCTCTAACCATGACTGAATATGCCCACCTGGAAGGAGGCTACCAGTGGGGTCAGGAGGAACAGACATAGGTAGAGGTCCCAGATCACCTTTTAGGGTCGGTAGCCACTCCAATGTTCTTGCATGGAGAATCCCAGGGATGGGGAGCCTGGTGGGCTCCGTCTATGGGGTCGCACAGAGTCGGACACGACTGAAGTGACTTAGCAGCAGCAGCAGCCAGGTATCAGGGGCTTCCCTGGTGGCTCAGTGGTAAAGAATCTACCTGCCAATGCAGGAGACATGGTTTCGATCCCTGGGTGAGGAAAATCCCCTGGAGAAGGAAATGGCAACCCACTCCAGTATTTTTGCCTGGAAAATTTCATGGACAGAGGAGGCTGGGAGGCTATAGTTCATAGGGTCTCGAAAGGGTCGGACATGACTGAGCGACTAAATAACAGCAAGCCAAGTGTTAAGGGCGTAAAGGTGAGATTCCTTTTATAGAAGAACAAGATCTCGGAAAGAAATCAGGCAGTGGCTCAGGGGCTTGGTATGTGGTCTCAAAACAGAAGGCAAGAGTCAGAGGCCTGGTCCCTAGAGGTCAAGTTGGACTGAGGTCAGCAGGGTGTCTGAGCGATGCTGCTCTTCAGAGTGATGGATCTCGGCTCTGTAGCTGCGTCTCTACTGAAGGTCTGAGATTATTATAGAATACAAAGAGCGACAGAGCTGGCAACTGGGAACTAAGTAGCCCTGGCTGTTTGTGAAGCTTCGGAGAGGACAGGGCAAGAAAGCAGTATGTCTTTGCACTCGTCCTCTGAAGAGAGAATGGGGGAGAACCGGTCTGGCCACTGGTCAAGGGGGAAAGGCCTGGAGACTGTGACTTGACCGCTAAATTAAAATGAAGCAACAGCTGGTGTGTTCTCTGTTAAAAGTTCATGCAATCTGCACCAGCCCTGTTTTTAGATGTGTGGCACCCAGATTAAGGGGGAAATCATCTCTATTTTGGTGTTTGTAAAACTGTATCTGGAAAACCATGCCAGGTCTGGTCACTCCATGTCAAGGAGGCCAGGGGCAAACTACAGAGAATGGTGAGAGGTTATAGAAAGCAGAGTTGAAAGGATTAAATCTGGATATTGTTTTGTTTCTGTTCTCTGGTCAAGAGAGGGCCTTTGAGCAACATAGAAGTTTCTTGTAGTCAAAGAGCTGGCCTTTGGAGGAAGTCTTTGACGTGTTCATGTACCTCCAGAGAGAAGAATTAAAAATAGTAGATGAGGGCTTGCCTGGTGGCTCAGAGGTAAAGAATCTACCTGCCAGTGTAGGAGACACAGGTTCAATCCCTGATCCGGAAATCTCCACATGCCGCAGAGCAACTAAGCCCGTGGGCCTCACTACTGAGTCTGTGCTCTAGAGCCTGGGGCCGCTACTGTGAGCCCGTGTGCCCTAGAGCCCGTGCTCCATGATAAGATAAGCTACTGCAGTGAGAAGCCTGAACACCACAACTACAGAGTAGGCCCACTAGCTGCAAGTAGTAAAAACCCTGTGCAGAAATAATGATCCAACACAGCCAAAAATAAATAAGAACATAAAAATTATTTTAAAAGATAGTAGACGATAATTGGGCTTCTTCCCAGGTGGCTCAGTGGTAAAGAATCTGCCTGCAGTGCAGACGACATAGGAGAGTTGGGTTCGATCCCTGGGTCGGTAAGATCCCCTGGAGGAGCTTGATGGGCTATAGTCCATGCGGTCACAAAGAGTTGGACACGACTGAAGTGACTGAGCATGAGGTGATGCTTACAGGGAGACTGATTTCTATTTACTAAATGAAGTCATTTCTAACCATGAAGACAGCTTTCCCCCAGATTATTTCTCCACAGACTACTCTCCCATTGGATGTTACTAGAATATACCACAGGGTAAATTTAGGAATCTCGGGATTAGACAAAGTAAACAAAGTTTCTTCGTCACTGGATTTCTCAAACCCTTTAATGTGTCAGTATCCTTGAAATTTCTCTGAAAAGGACATTCTCACACATAACTGACCCTGACAGAATCAAATTCTAGTTTATGTATTAGTTTTCATGACACAATCTGTTAATACCTCCTGAAGCAATGAGTTGCATCTGCAAAACACACTTGGGAAACTTGGACTAAAACCAACCACAAAGAAATGGGTTGCTTGGTAAAGAAAGCCAGCAACCTGTCAGTATTCATGCAGACAGCCTTCAAATTCTACCTGGGAAACAGGTTGTAGAGAAAATAAATTCACCAAGCACTGTGGGTCCCATGACTCTGGAACACGTGGTTCTATGATTCCTGCTTGAATGTCCTTTGTCCCACAAACAAGCATTTTCAAGGACACCTGAGTTAATTCTCATTTCAGCAGATGGGAAAGATATCCATATAAAAATGGGTGGAAAAGGGTGATGGTTGTTGGGGGAGGCCCAAGAGAGAAGGGATATATTTATATGGATAGCTGATTCTCTTCATTGTACAGCAGAAACCGGCACAACACTGCAAAGCAAGTATGGTGGTGGTGGAGGTCTAGTCAGTCAGTAGGTCATGTCTGACTCTTGGGACCCCATGGACTATAGCCCACCAAGCACCTCTGTCTATGGGATTTTCCAGGCAAGAACTGGAGTGGGTTGCCACTTCCTTCTCCAGGGGTAATATTCCGACCCAGGGATGGAACCACAGTCTTCTGCATTGCAGGCAGATTCTTTACTGACTGAGCTACCAGGGAAGCCCTAAAGCAACTATACTCTCCAAATAATAATACTAAAAAAACTATATAGAGGTAGCCACATGAGAACATTCAGCTAGTGATAACCCTTGGAATTACACAGGTCTAGCAAGTGTGCTATTGGTTCATTGCGGGTGTGTAAAACTTTACAAGGCTGATTCTGCCCCCACAAAATGCCTTACTGAACTCGTAGAAACTTTCAGATCAACTCAAGTCAACCTCTGAGAGCATTTTTCTGCCTCTAGTTCCTTAAGTCTCACAGAGGATAAATAAGATATATAAATAAATAAGATAAATCCATGACTCCCCTTAAAAATGATTCTGCTTCTCAAACTTTCATATCATCTAAGTCTTTTCAGAGACAGAGGATGGGGTATAAATTTTTTTCATTTAATCAATTAATTTACTTTTTTTTACATCCCACAGCATGTGGGATCTTAGTTCCCTAACCAGGGATCTAACCTGTGTCCCCTGCATTGGGAGCAAGATGTCTTAACCTAAATTTTAAATACAGAAGCTTGAGAACTGTGTATTTTCCACAGCCATAATATACAGTGGCATCAGATCAGATCAGTTGCTCAGTCATGTCCAACGCTTTGCGACCCCATGAATCGCAGCACGCCAGGCCTCCCTGTCCATCACCAACTCCTAGAGTTCACTCAGACTCACGTCCATCAAGTCAGTGATGCCATCCAGCCATCTCATCCTCTGTCGTCCCCTTCTCCTCCTGCATACCTGGTATTAAAAAAAAAAATGTGGACCCAGTGTAAAATCTGAATCCCTGGATTGAACAACAGCAAAAAAAAAAAAAGACACCCAGACATTTTCACAGGTGCACGGGGTCTTGGTTGCAGCATGTGGGATCAAGTTCCTTGACCAGAGATTGAACCTGGGCCCCCCGCATTGGAAGCACAAAATCTTAGCTACTGGACTACCAGGGAAGTCCCTCAGCTTTTCCTTTTAGGCAAAGGACAGGGGTTTAGTTACACAAGATCTGTTTCTAGAGACTTCCATAAACATCCTGGGCAGCTCAAGCCTCATTGAGCTCAAGCCTTGTCCTCTGCCTGGCCGGTCAACAGCCAAGCCCAACCAAAAGTCCATGGCTTTCACTGTCCAAGATGGGCTGCTCTTTGCATACACACCACTGGCCTCAGCATCCCCCGCCCCGCCCCTCCAAGAGACAAGATGGCTCTTCTGGCCCCCTCCCTCCTGCACATGATCAGCTGCTGAGGCAGGGAGAAAGAGCTCCTAAGGAGACCGCTGGACCTCCTGTGGTCTGGCCCCTCCTGGCTCTGGGACCTCACCTTCCCCTCACTGCCCTTTCACCATGCCCCTTTCCACTGTCTTTGACCCGACCCAAGCTAGTTCCTGCCTCCAGGTCTTTGCAATTGCCCTTCCCTCTGCCTGTAAGTTTCTTCCCCAGCCCTTTGCTTGCTTCCATCTCTCTGTCCTTTCAGGCCTCTACTTAAATGTCACTTCCCCAGAAGTTTTCCCCGATTACCCCAAGTAGCCATCAATCCTTCCCTTATGATCGCTGTACCCTGCTGGATGTTGCAACAGCAGTTGCTACTACCTGACAGTGTATTATTCATCCACGTGTTGCCTTGTTTACTTTGCGTGGGTGGAAAACCCAGGTCAAGATGGCAGAGTAGAAGAATGTGCACTCATCTTCTCCTGCAGAACTCCAGAATTACAATTCGCTGCTGAACAACCATTGACAGGAGAATGTTGGAGCCCACCAAAAAAATAATACCCCATGTCCAAGGGCAAAGGAGAAGCCCCAGAAAGATGGTAGAAGGGGCAAAATCACATTTAGAATCAAACCCCATACCCGCCAGAGATGCTCAGAGGGCTCAAACAAACCTTGTACACACCAGGACCCAGTGATCCCACAGAGACTGAGCCTGAACTGTGTTTGAGTGTCTCCTGTGGAGGTACAGGTCAGCAGTGGCCTGCCGCAGGGGCAGAGGCTCTGGGTGCAGTAGACCTGGGTATGGCATAACCCCTCTTGGAGGAGGTCATCATTAACCCCAACATAGAGCCGCCAGAACTGGGGAAACAGACTCTCAGAGGGCACAAACAAAACTTTGTGCACACCAGGACCCAGGAAAAAGGAGCAGTGACCCCACAAGAGACTGACCTAGACTTGCCTGTGAGTGTCCAGGAGTCTGGCAGAGGCGAGGGTCAGAGGCACTGAGTGCTGCAGTGCATGCATGGGACCTTTGAAGGATATCGCCATTATCTTCATTACCTCCACCAGAGTTTGGCCCCAGGTCAAACAACAGGGAAGGAACACAGCCCCGCTTATTAACAGAAAATTAGATTAAAGATTTACTGAGCATGGCCCCACCCATCAGAACAAGACCCAGTTTCCCCCTCAATCAGTTTCTCCCATCAGGAAGCTTCCATAAGCCTCTTATCCTTATCCATCAAAGGGCAGACAGAATGAAAATCACAATCACAGAAAACTAACCAAACTGATTACATGGACCACAGCCTTGTCTAACGCAATGAAACTATGAGCCATGCCATGTGGGGCCACCCAAGACAGACGGGTCATGGTGGAGAGTTCTGACAAAACATGGTCCACTGGAGAAGGGAATGGCAAACCACTTCAGTATTCTTGTGTTGAGAAACCCACGAACAGTATGAAAAGGCAAAAAGACAGGACATGGAAAGGTGAACTCCCCAGGTTGGTAGGTGCCCAACATGCTACTGGAGGTTGGTGGAGGAATAGCTCTAGAAAGAATGAAGAGACAAAGCCAAAGCAAAAGCAACACCCAGTTGTGGATATGACTGGTGATGGAAGTAGAGTCTGATACTGTAAAGAGCAATATTGCACAGGAAGCTGGAATGTTAGGTCCATGAATCAAGGTAAATTGGAAGTGGTCAAACAGGAGATGACAAGAGTGAACATCGACATTTTAGGAATCAGTGAACTAAAATGGACTGGAGTGGGTGAATTTAACTCAGATGACCATTATATCTACAACTGTGGACAAGAATCCCTTAGAAGAAATGGAGTAGCCATCACAGTCAACAAAAGAGTGTGAAATACAGTACTTAGATGCAATCTCAAAAATGACAGAATGATCTCTGTTCATTTCCAAGGCAAGCCATTTGGTATCACAGTAATCCAAGTCTATGTCCCGACCAGTAATGCTGAAGATGAAGTTGAATGGTTCTATGAAGACTTACAAAACCTTCTAGAACTAACAGCCAAAATAGATGTCCTTTCATTATAGGGGACTGGAATACAGAAGTAGGAAGTCAAGAGATACCTGGAATAACAGGCAAATTTGGCCTTGGAGTACAAAATGAAGCAGGGCAAAGCTAACAGAGTTTTGCCAGAAGAACACACTGGTCGTAGCAAACAACCTCTTCCAATGACATAAGAGAAGACTCTACACATGGACATCACCAGATGGTCAATACTGAAATCAGATTGATTATATTCTTTGCAGCCAAAGATGGAGATGCTGTATACAGTCAGCAAAAACAAGACTGGGAACTGACTGTGGCTTGGATCATGAACTCCTCATTGCCAAATTCAGGCTTAAATTGAAGAAAGAAGGAAAAACCACTAGACCATTCAGGTATGACCTAATTCAAATCACTTACGATTATACAGTGGAAGTAACAAATAGATTCAAGGGATTAGATCTGATAGACAGACTGCCTGAAGAAATTTTCTTCAGACAGAGGTTCATGACATTGTAAAGGAGGCAGGGATCAAGACCATTCCCAATAAAAAGAAAAGCAAAAAGGTTAAAATGGTTGTCTAATGAGGCCTTAAAAATAGCTGAGAAAAGAAGAGAAGCTGAAGACAAGGAAGAAAAGGAAAGATATACCCATCTGAGTGCAGAGTACCAAAGAAAAGCAAGGAGAGATAAGAAAGCCTTCCTCAGAGATCAATGCAAAGAAATAGAGGAAAACAATAGAATGGGAAAGACCAGAGATCTCTTCAAGAAAATTAGTGATACCAAGGGAACATTTCTTGCAAAGATAGGCACAATAAAGGACAGAAATGGTATGGACCTAACAGAAGCAGCAGATATTAAGAAGAGGTGGCAAGAATACACAGAACAGCTATACAAAAAAGATCTTCATGACCCAGATAACCACAACGGTGTGATCATTGACCTAGAGCCAGACATCCTGGAATGTGAAGTCAAGTGGGCCTTAGGAAGCATCACTACGAACAAAGCTAGTGGAGGTGATGGAGTTCCAGTTGAGCTGTTTCAAATCCTGAAAGAGAATGCAGTGAAAGTGCTGCACTCAATATGCCAGCAAATTTGGAAAACTCAGCAGTGGCCACAGGACTGGAAAATGTCAGTTTTCATTCCAATCCCAAAGAAAGGCAACGCCAAAGAATGCTCAAACTATCACAATTGCACTCATCTCACATGCTAGCCGGAGAAGGCAATGGCAACCCACTCCAGTACTCTTGCCTCAAAAATCCCATGGATGGAGGGGCCTGGTGGGCTACAGTCCATGGGGTCACTAGGAGTTGGACACGACTGAGTGACTTCACTTTATTTTTTCACTTTCATGCATTGGAGAAGGAAATGGCAACCCACTCCAGTGTTCTTGCCTGGAGAATCCCAGGGACGGGGGAGCCTGGTGGGCTGCCGTCTATGGGGTCGCACAGAGTTGGACATGACAGAAGTGACTTAGCAGCAGCAGCACATGCTAGCAAAGTAATGCTCAAAATTCTCCAAGCCAGGCTTCAGCAGTATATGAACTGTGAACTCCCAGATGTTCAAGCTGGATTTAGAAAAGGCAGAGGAGTCAGAGATCAAATTGCCAACATCCACTGGATCATCGAAAAAGCAAGAGAGTTCCAGAAAAACATCTATTTCTGCTTTCTTGACTATGCCAAAGCCTTTGACTGTGTGGATCACAACAAACAGTGGAAAATTCTGAAAGAGATGGGAATACCAGACCACTTTACCTGCCTCCTGAGAAATCTGTATGCAGGTCAGGAAGCAACAGTTAGAACTGGACATGGAACAACAGACCAGTTCCAAATCGGGAAGAGTATGTCAAGGCTGCATATTGTTACCCTGCTTATTTAACTTATATGCAGAGTACATCATGCAAAATACCAGGCTGGTTGAAGCACAAGCTGGAATCAAGATTTCCAGGAGAAATATCAATAACCTCAGATATGCAGAGGACACCACACTTAAGGCAGAAATTGAAGAAGAACTGAAGAGCCTCTTGATGAAAGTGAAAGAGGAGAATGAAAAAGTTGGCTCAAAGCTCAACATTCAGAAAACTAAGATCATGGTATCCAGTCCCATCACTTCATGGCAAATAGATGGGGAAACGATGGAAACAGTAAGAGACTTTATTTTGGGGGCTCCAAAGTCACTCCAGATGGTGACCGCAGCCATGAAATTTAAAGATGCTTGCTCTTGGAAGGAAAGTTATGACCAACCTAGACAGCATAATAAAAAGCAGAGACATTACTTTCCCAACAAAGGTCCATCTCGTCAAAACTATGGTTTTTCCAGTAGTCATGCATAGATGTGAGAGCTGGACTATAAAGAAAGCTGAGAGCTGAAGAATTGATGCTTTTGAACTGTGGTGTTGGAGAAGACTTTTGAGAGTCCCTTGGACTGCAAGGAGATCCAATCAGACTATCCTAAAGGAAATCAGTCCTGAACATTCATTGGAAGGACTGATGGTGAAACTGAAACTCTGATACTTTGGCCACCTGATGCAAAGAACTGATTCATTTGAAAAGACTCTGATGCACAGAAAGATTGAAGGCAAGAGGAGAATGGGATGACAGAGGATGAGATGGTTTGATGGACATGAGTTTGAGTAACCTCCAGGAGTTGGTGATGGACAGGGAAGCCCGGCATGCTGCAGTCCATGGGGTCGCAAAGTGTCGGACACGCCTGAGAGACTGAACTGAACTCAAAGAGGATATGCCTGTGTGTGCTCAGTCGTGTCCAGCTCTGTGTGACCCCATCGACTGTAGCCCGCCAGGCTCTTCTGTCCATGGGATTTCCCAGGCAAGAATACTGGAGTGGGTTACAATTTCCTTCTCCAGGGGAATCTTCCTGACCCAGGGATTGAACCAGTGACTTCTGTGTCTCCTGCACTGGCAGGTGGATTCTTTATCACTGAGTCACCTGGGAAGCCAACTGGTCTTAAATCTACTCAGTCCTACAGTGAGCTGTCCGCAGTGGCTGAGGTGGCTCCTGTCCTGTCTTCTGCTCCTGACAGACAGACATGCCTTCAGCACAGTTAGGCAGGTACCAGAGTGTGTAAAACCTTCACCAGAGCAACAGAAGGACCTTCTCCCAGCAGCTTCCAGTTGGACCAGTGCATATGAACTTCACCAGCATGGACTGTAGCCTGCCAGCCTCCTCTGTCCATGGCATTTTCCAGGCAAGAATCCTGGAGTGGGTTGCCACTTTGTACTCCAGGGGATTGGAGAAGGGCATGGTGACCCACTCCAGTATACTTGCTTAGAGAATCCCACGGACAGAGGAGCCTAATGGGCTGCAGTCCATGGGGTTGCACAGAGTCAGACACGACTGAAGCGACTTGGCTCACACGCACTCCAGGGCATCTTCCCAATCCAGGGAGCCAACCTGCCTCTCCTGGGGCTCTGACATTGACTAGTGGATTCTTTCCCAACTGCACCAAAAGATGCACCACATGTTCTTACCACTTAGGAAATTACAACAGCTTTAGGAAGCTCTGTGCCAGGAACTAGGGACAGATTTACCTATCTATCTATCCATTTATCTATAGAGACTTTGGTTGGGCTCCAGGGTGGGGGCTGGTCACCAGAAAGATCAAGCCATGATTAGAAACTTGACATTTTTAGCCCAGCTTCCTGTGTCTTCTCTAAAAAGAAAGGAGAGAAGCTGGGAATGGAGTTAATAACTGACCATGCCTACAAGAGGAAGCCTGCATAAAATCCCCAAAGTACTGGATTGGGGGAGCATCCAGGTGGGTGAACCTCTCCGTGTATGGAGAGTGTGGCACACCCTGATTCTATGGGGACAGAAGAACTGATGCTCAGGACTCTCCCAGACCTTGCCCTATGTATCTGTTCATCTGGCTGTCATCTTTGTCCTTTATCACATCCTTTAATAAATGGATGAACTAAGTAAACATTTTCCTGACTTCTGTGAGACCCTCTAGCACATTAATCAAATCCAGAGGGCTCATGGGAACCTATGGTCTGTAGCCAAGTGGGACCGAGGTTGCGGGTAACCTGTGACTGGTAGCTGCAGTGGTGAGGAGCAGTCTCATGGGACTGAGACTGTAACATATGGGATCTGATGACGTCTCTGGGAAGACAGTGACAGAATTAAATTGAGGACACCCAGCTGGCATTGTGGAGAATTTCCTGGTGTTGGGGGAAAAAAAATTCCACACATTTGGTGACCAGAAGTGTCCGGTGTTTTGGGTCAGTAAAGAAGACACACAGGAAGGAAGGCTGGACTGAGTTTTTCACTTCACGGTCCCATTGGGTCCACTGCACACAATGGAAGCTTCTGTCCGGTCCACCACTGTATACTCAGTGCATAAACAATTCACATAGTGGACATTCAGCACGTGTTTTCTCATGGCTAAATAAAACAGCAGCAGGAGATCGTCTAAGAGTGAGAATGGAGAAAACAATAAGATCAATAGGAAGGAACTGGAGGTCAGCCTTTCCCTCCTGAGAATCCCCCCACCTCTGAGACAATAGCTTTTGACTCTAACAACAGCCTCTTACCTGGGCATGGGAGCCCAGCCCCATGCGGTGAATGGACCCATTAGGACACCACCTCCAGGACTTCCACCAGGATTCCTCCCTGATAATAAAGTCCTCTGAAATTTACAAAATTCGAAAACAGGCCCTTGTTATTCTGAAGGACCTCAACCCTCTTCTTCCAGATTTGTTCCCTCTAATCCTGACCACCAGGACTCACTGTCAACCTATAACCTTGAACTTGCCCCACTGGCCTCTAAACTGATTTCCATCTTCCAATTAAGTTCAAACCTGTTTCCCAGGTAAGCTTTATTCCTGAAATTTAGCCCCTGTTATTTGTCTGGGTTATTTCTTACCCTGTCTCATGTTGTTTCACGAGACCTAAAAAGGTGCCTCTTTGGAGTATATACACTGACTGAAGAAATAAGACAGATGCGACTTCAAGTGACCAAACCAAATACTCATCTCAGCATTTTCCGTGGAAGCTAAGAAAGGATACCTCAGAAGCAGGTGGTAACTGCTGGAACAGGCTGATCTTGGGGAAATCATCAGGTTCCAAATGAATATTGAAAAATCAAAGGGAGAGGCAAGGAGTTGAAGTCCACAAGCGGTTAGTGACAACCCTTCAATCAATAGAGGAAATAGGAAAGACTTGTATTTGCTACAAGTTAGCTTGTTCTTAAGAGGTGCCATTTAAAACCACACTCCATAAAGAGGGTATGTGCAGGCAGATTAAGCTGAGAAAAAACACTGCATCACCTTATGCCAGTGAAACAGCCAGAACGGTCAAGCTGGGCTTACATAAAAAGGTCAACAGAAGGGAGATTCCAAGCAAATTTAAAAATAGAGATGGAAGATATACAAAATGTCACAGAGCAAAGAACTGCACTTCACAAGCTTTTCCATTGCCTTCACACTGGGAGTCCCCCGGCACACACCTGGCAGTGTCAAGAGTAGGCCTGTCCTGTCCTATTCACGCCTGAGGTGTGTGTGTGTGCTCAGCCTAGAGGGACGTCAGAGACACTTGGTTCTGACGTGCCCCAAGGTGGCCCAAAGTCAGTGGCCCTATTCCAGAGTGGGCTGGTGTCACCTGTCACCCTGTACCTACACACACACACACACACACACATATGCTACAGCAAGCCAGTGATTCTTTCAAGATAGGAGTTTGGATTAAAATCTCGAGAGGGGAGACATCATCTGAGGATAAAAAGCAACTTCAACGTGCTTCTGATTTTCTAATAGAAATTTTGGGAAGTAAAGCGTCAGAGAAATCTTTGTATTGTATGCATCAGCAAACAGCAGAGTGGGTGAGAAAGCTTTGAAGGGAGCTACCGGGCTTTAGAGAAATCCCTGAGAATCACTGCTTGTGTCTGCTCTTGTCTGTCCTTGGTAAGGCATCAGAGGTGGACAGTGCTTCAGGGCCCCCAGTCAGCAAACAGCACGGAAGCCTTAGTGTTTTCGGGGAAAAAATGTGACCTCCAAGCAGTTAAGTCCCCAGGAAATCTGCCTGTATTAACCAGCTGGGTGCTGGAAAGCTTTGCCGCTGCCTCAGAAAAATGATTTCAGGAACAGATGTCTGATCTCCACCTGAAAGGATTACAGAGCAAATAGCAGATTTCCCACAAGCTTAGTGAGTCATCACCAATGTCAGGCCGGGCAGTTGCTCAAATTGAAAACGTTTGAGGAAATGTAGTCAGAGGGCGACCAGCTCTGGTCATGCGGTATCTTTTTTTAAGATTTCTTTTTTAATGTGGACCATTTTAAAAGTCTTTATTGAATTTGCTACGTTATCAATTCTGTTTTATGTTTTAGTCTTTTGGCTGAGAGGCATATGCGATCTTAGGTCCCCAAGCAGGGATCGAACTCACATCCCCTGCATTGGAAGGTGACGTCTCAACCACTGGACCTCCAGGGACGTCCTAAGGTCATGTTGCATCTTGATGGGGAGACAGAGCACTGTCATTTTTGTGATTGGAATTTTAATATATTGAGATTTTTCTACAAGGATTTTAGAATGTCAAGTCTCGTTAACTGCAAATGAGAGCATTGATTCCAGAGCTGAAAATAGTGCTTCCACCTAAAAAAAATAAAAACAGCTTAATATTCTGACTGTCTTTACTTGGCAGCAACGTGAAAAATTTTTTTTTAAGTTAGGCTCTCAAGATTGAATGGGACCTCAGAATTGGTTTAGTCTAAACAATCAAGAAGTCAGCTTCTAATACTGCCTAGGAAATTGAATTTGAGTAAAAGAGGTCAAAGTGCTATTCGGTTTTAAAATGTTTTCCCAGAAGTGCTATTCTGGGAAAAAGACCCAAACCCTCCTGAAAAGCGTAAATGGGCTTATGTGTGAATATACACATACACACAAGCGTTCACATATTTCACACACATGTCCACACATACTTTGACTCTTCTAACCCTCCATGTGTCCTCCACCTCTAAGGATCTTTAAAAATTCCTTTCGATGAGTTCACGATCCGGAAGAACAATTAAGTTAAATAGCTCTGGAGTGAGACCCAAGCTTCAATACCTTTTAAAACTTCCTCAACTGATTCCACAGTGCAACCAAGATTAAGAACTGTTATTCCAGAGGGAGAAAAGTCACTATCTGCTCATTCATTCATTTAACAAGTATTTATTGAGCATTTGGTGTGTACCAGACACTGTACTAGATGCTGGGAATAAAATTAAACAAAAACCATGATCTTAGCTCTCATGGAATTTTTAATCTAATGAGGGGAGGTGAACCAGCTAATAGTAAATATGCTGTTTAAAACTTACTAAGTGTTCTGGAGGATAGATTATCCTCCTGTGAGCAAATGTAACAAAGTGACCTAGATGAGAGGTTAGGAAGGAGCATTTGCTGTGAGTTCCTATGGTGAAGTGAACCTTGCTCGATGTTACTAGTCATCAGGGAAATGTAAATCAAAAATCACGATGAGGTGCCACCTCACGCCTGCTGCATCCTCAGTTGCTAAGTCATGTCCAACTCTTTGCTACCCCAAGGACTAGCTGATCAGGCTCCTCTGTCCATGGAATTTTCCAGGTAAGATTACTGGAGTGGGTTGCCATTTCCTCCTCCAGGGGGTCTTCCCAACCCAGGGATCAAACCCATGTATCCTGCATTGGCAGGAGGATTCTTTACCACTGAGCCACCCCACTTCCCAGGTGACCCTAGTGGTAACGAATCTTCCTGCCGATACAGGAGACTCAAGAGTTGAGAGTTCAATCCCTGGGTCAGGAAGATCCCTGGAGTGGGAAATGTAATTCCTCCAGTATTCTTGCCTGGAAAATTTCATGTCCATGGGGCTACAAAGAGTTGGACAAGACTGAGCACTATTTGATCTGATTTCACTATCCAATGAAATATAATACCTTAACAATTTGATATCCACCATTATTCACTTTAAAAATATGATAAAGATCATTTTTTAACATTTGGAAATTTAACATGTTTCTTTATTCTATCTGAGCTCATATTTCTGTTCTGCTTCTCTACACACACACACACACACACACACACACACATCTATCCTAATATATTTTACGGTTAAAAATCTTTTGTGTTTAAAATTCTTTGATCATTTCAGATCTGTAATTAAAATATGCATAATAATTGAAATTTTGATGTGTTTTATTTTCTATGACCTAACATGTTTAATGTTTAAAATTTAAGGGGAGTTGCATTATCATTATAATTATGGTTAAACATACTTGACGAAAATAAAGTAAATACTTTTATAAATATTGAGTATAATAAAACAAAATTATATTGAGACAACATCTTTTAGTCAGATGAATCATGATCAAACTTTTCCTATATATAGATTTTACCACAAGCACACAGTTTTATTTTTTGCTAATGAGTTAAAAATAATTTAAACATTTTATAAGATGAAACAAGAGTTGATTGCAACTGGAATAAATATTTAATAATATGATTTGATAATACAGGTTTTAATGACCAATTCTGAAAAAGAAATCACATAAAATTTTTATCTATGCATTTTAGCTAATGTATCCTGAAAAAGCTTCCTGCTATATTTAAAGGAATTAATGTCATTCCTCTATATAGTTGTTTAGAGATGACTTGTTTTCCAGCTATAAAGGAGAAAAAAATACTCCTTTGAAAATAGCTGGAAAAAAAAAGTTTACAGTTAAATGCCTTAAGAAGTATATTTTAAGTATTTCATATTTCTTATCAATGCTTTACTTTTATAAGACTCTATCTCAATAGTCAGGAAATGAAAGAGGCAAATTTATTGAGCAAAATTGTCCTTTCTCCTCTGCCATCCCATGCTACTCTGAATCTGAACTTCCCTACCCAGGAATGCCACCCCCACCTTTACACAGAAACAAGAGCAAAACCGAGAAAAACAGGATCTTAAAGGTTCATGGGACCTCATTACCCATCAGAGGAAGTCCTCCTTTGGCTTGGCACTGGGAAGTTTTTTCATTTCAGGACAATGTGCCCATAGTAAGATTTTAAAATGGGTGGGACTTTCCTGGAGGTCTAGTTGTTACGATTCTGTGCTTTCAATGCAGAGAGCCTGGGTTCAATTCTTGGTCAGGAAGCTAGATCTCTCATGCTGCAACCAAGAACCTACATGCTGCAACCCAGCTCAGCCAGATAAATAAAGAAAGATAAATAAAATATCTTAATATTTTCATCTTCAAATATTTAATCTTAAAATATCTTAATAAAATAAAAGATAAATAAAATATATATCAAGGTAAATAAAGCCAGATAAAAGAAAACAAAATGGGTGAGGAATATAGACAACACAGGTCTATTCTCTAGAAGAGAATATCTCACTGAAGATGGTTGAAGATTCGGATATTGATTTCTTTAAAACTATGCATTGTATACCTTAAAATTTTTTTTG
The DNA here is from genome assembly GCF_029407905.1 of Bubalus kerabau. NCBI lineage: Eukaryota > Metazoa > Chordata > Mammalia > Artiodactyla > Bovidae > Bubalus > Bubalus kerabau. The sequence continues at coordinate 77,822,992 of NC_073628.1, read as the reverse complement.
CACATTCCAGAGGTGCATATACTCCAGCTTGAAAATCACTCAATAAAATAGCTTGATTCTGCAGTAATTTCTAATACAGATTCCTGTCTCCATTCTGACATTACTACTTGTGTGACCTTAGGCAGACTATTTAGTCTGAGTCTCAGTTTCTCGTGGGTAAAAAGGAACTAATGGACATATATCAGAATGTCATAGTGACAAATACGACAATACATGTAAAGCAACTAATGTATGACCTAGTTAACATAATGGTGGGCTCTGAATAGTTTTGATCATTATCACCATTTTGATTTTGGTACAAGATTTGCTATTATTATTCCCCTGCAGATGGCATTGGATTAGAAGAAGAAAATAGGCACTGAAAGAAGATCCACAACAAAATTGAGTATTTTACCAAAGGTCAGGATGACCTAAGATTTCACTGATTGATGGTGGAGAAAAATTAGTGACTGAAATCAGAATCTGTTGTACAACCATTTAATGTAATCTTTATTACAGAGAGTGGTGTAGTCATTCTCCATAATCCCATTGAAGTCTTTGTAAAGTGCTTTGTTTAAAAATCCCTTTAAGATCCTACTGCATTATTATAATCAGGGTTCTAGTGCTAATGGATCACACAATTGGATGGATAGAAAACTTTACCAAAATATTTCCTTGATGTGACACAGACTGGGGTCATTCTTTTAGCCCATGAGTTTTGGAGGCAGGTAGATCCAGGTCAAGGTCAAAAGACCTTACTAAATTACATCAAGGAGCTTGACTGATTCAACTTTTTCCTAAACTGTAAAAAGGATATAATAACACTAACTTTTCAGAGTTAGTCAAGCAGAAGTATGTAAAACAACAAACAAAATACCTGATACATAGCAGGTACTCAAGAGTTAGTATTATTAAAGAACACAAAAAGAGAAACCACAGCAAATTATCACAAAAGGCACAATGTTAAATACCATGACAAATAGTCAAGGGGCTGTGACAGTTGAAAGAAAAGAGAAGAACACCTTCTTTTTTCAATTGAAATATATCTGAAATTTACATTGAAGTATATAAGTTACAGGTATACAGCAGCTGCACTCCATTTATAGTTATTATAAAACATTGGCTATTTCCTCTGTGTTGTACAATATATCCTTGTAGCTGATTTTGTATTAACAGTGTGTACCTCTTATTCCCCTCCCCTTACATAGTCCCTCCTCTCTCCCCTCTCCTCACTGGTAACCACTAGCTTCTTCTCTGTATGTGTGACTCTGCTTCTTTTCTGTTACATTCACTAGCGTGTTGTATTTTTTAGATTCCCCATGTAAGTGAAATCGTACAGTGTGTGTCTTTGTCCAACTTATTTCATTTGGCATGATGCCCTCCAAGTCCATCCATGTTGTACAAATGGTAAACTTTAATTCTTTTATATGGCTCAGTAGTATTTCATCATATATATATATATGATGCCCATATGTATGTATGTATGTGTGTATGTATGTATAAACTGGAATCAAGATTGCTGGGAGAAATATCAATAACCTCAGATATGCAGATTACACCACCCTTATGGCAGAAAGTGAAGAGGAACTGAAAACCTCTTGATGAAAGTGAAAGAGGAGAGTGAAAAAGTTGGCTTAAAGCTCAACATTCAGAAAATGAAGATCATGGCATCCGGTCCCACCACTTCATGGGAAATAGATGGGGAAACAGTGGAAACAGTGTCAGACTATTTTTCTGGGCTCCAAAATCACTGCAGATGGTGACTGCAGCCATGAAATTAAAAGACGCTTACTCCTTGCAAGGAAAGTTATGACCAACCTAGATAGCATATTCAAAAGCAGAGACATTACTTTGCCAACACAGGTTCGTCTAGTCAAGGCTATGGTTTTTCCTGTGGTCATGCATGGATGTGAGAGTTGGACTGTGAAGAAGGCTGAGCACCGAAGAATTGATGCTTTTGAACTGTGGTGTTGGAGAAGACTCTTGAGAGTCCCTTGGACTGCAAGGAGATCCAACCGGTCCATTCTGAAGGAGATCAGCCCTGGGATTTCTTTGGAAGGAATGATGCTAAAGCCAGTACTTTGGCCACCTCATGCGAAGAGTTGACTCATTGGAAAAGACTCTGATGCTGGGAGGGATTGGGGGCAGGAGGAGAAGGGGACGACAGAGGATGAGATGGCTGGATGGCATCACTGACTTGATGGACGTGAGTCTCAGTGAACTCTGGGAGTTGATGATGGACAGGGAGGCCTGGCGTGCTGTGATTCAAGGGATCGCAAAGAGTCGGACACAACTGAGCGACTGATCTGATCTGATGTATATATATGTATACATATGTATGTATATACATACATACATACATATGGGCTTCCCTGGTAGCTGAGAAGGTAAAGAAACTGCCTGCAATATACACCAGACAGAAGGACAACTTTCAATTCTGGAAAGAGGTGATGGAGAAAGGCAGCCTGGAAGAGGAGGCACTTGAGATCGCCTTCAGAGGACCAGGTGGATTTTGACAAGCAAGATGGGAAGAACAGACATTCAGGGTAAAGGGGAGGATGAGAAGCTGTAGGTGGGAGAGTTGGAACCAGAACAACTCGAAGATCTCAGGCAGGCCCTTAACTACCACATGGAGGCAGAGAAAGGAACTGGGTTTCCATTCCTTACCTGTTCCTCATACTACCTGGGTTGGATCCTGTATAGATATATTTATTAGAGAATACTGTTCAGGGGATGTTCTTGGGCCAGCATTTCTCAAACCATCCTTTGGATGCACTGAAAACCCTTAAAGTTAACACAAACATACCACAAAATGGTTCACTGTGATCACACCAGCCTGAGAAACATGGATATCGTGTTCCTCTTTGCCAGTTACCAGTTAAATTAACATGTTAAAGATCCTGAGAAATCCTGAAACCAATGAACCATTTCCCTTAATTTAATCCAGCATTTTCCTCCTGTTTACAGCTCAGCACCGTTATCAACAGCTTGTGGAACACAATTCTGTTGAACCCAGTTTGGAAAATGTATCTTAAGCAAGACCTAGGCAGGCATCTAAATTATGGTTTTGGCTAAGGAGTTGGTGAGAAGCAGGGAGAAAGAGGGTGGAGGTGGGCAAGGTTGCCAGAATAGCTCTTTGGCTATAAGTCAAGCTGAGTAACCAAGAGTCACATAGATGAGCTGCATTGTAGAAAATTAATGAGCAGATAAAAGAATTTAATCATCCTGAAATTTGGCAACTGTGAATAACACTTCCTTCCTTAAACTCAAATCCTTTTAAGTTTTTTAAACACACTTTTCAAATTCTGTTTGCTAGCTCTTTTAAGAGCCAGAACTCCAGATTGCTTGCTGCTTGTTTTGAAAGACATTTCTGCAGCCTGCCCAAAAAAGGGTGTGAAATGGTTAAATACTAAAATCTAGGATCTCTGCAGCCAGAGTTCTGTTTAATACTGCTGCTCCGGCATCTCTGCCTCCTTCCCAATTTCCCAGCAGCAGAAGCCTTTTCAGTTCATATTGGAGCCACATGCATTTCTTCCCACCCAAAATCCAGAGGCTATAAAACACGTCTCCCTATCTTCCATTATTCTGCCTTTTCCTCTTTCTGTTTGGCAGCCTCTGAGGCAAAAAAAAAAAAAAAAAAAAAAAAAAAGAAGCAGCAGCTTGCAAGCAAAATTTAGAGAGAAACAAAGAGTTGGCAAATGACAAAAATACAGAGGGACACCTTTTTTGAGTAATAGTTACTAGTAACAGGCTGTATATTGTCACCCTGCTTATTTAACTTCTATGCAGAGTACATCATGAGAAACACTGGGCTGGAGGAAGCACAAGCTGGAATCAAGATTGCCAGGAGAAATATCAATAAACTCAGATATGCAGATGACACCACCCTTATGGCAGAAAGTGAAGAGGAACTCAAAAGCCTCTTGATGAAAGAGAAAGAGGAGAGTGAAAAAGTTGGCTTAAAGCTCAACATTCAGAAAATGAAGATCATGGCATCTGGTCCCATCACTTCATGGGAAATAGATGGGGAAACAGTGGAAATAGCATCAGACTTTATTTTTGGAGTGTCAGACTCCAAAAATCACTGCAGATGGTGATTGCAGCCATGAAATTAAAAGATGCTTACTCCTTGGAAGGAAAGTTATGACCAACCTAGATAATATATTGAAAAGCAGAGATATTACTTTGCCACCAAAGGTCTGTCTAGTCAAGGCTATAGTTTTTCCAGTGGTCATGTATGGATGTGAGAGTTGGACTGTGAAGAAAGCTGAGTGCCGAAGAACTGATGCTTTTGAACTGTGATGTTGGAGAAGACTCTTGAGAGTCCCTTGGACTGCAAGGAGATCCAACCAGTCCGTCCTAAAGGAGATCAGTCCTGGGTGTTCATTGGAAGGACTGATGTTGAAGCTGAAACTCCAATACTTTGGCCACATCATGCAAAGAGTTGACTCATTGGAAAAAACTCTGATGCTGGGAGGGATTGGGGGCAGGAGGAGAAGGGGACAACAGAGGATGAGATGGCTGGATGGCATCACTGACTCGATGAACATGAGTTTGAGTGAACTCTGGGAGTTGATGATGGACAGGGAGGCCTGGCGTGTTGTGATTCATGGGGTCACAAAGAGCCGGACACGACTTAGCGACTGAACTGAACTGAACTGAACAGGCACTTTTTAATTAGTTTTGAAAGACAGCAACTGCTCTAAGCTGTGATTGATGAATCACAAACTCTAAGCTGAAAATCCAAACTTTGAATCACTGCCGTTAACAGAGTGAAAGTTCTCTGTTAGCAACATGAGGTCCTGATATAAAAATGGTATAAGCCACAATATCTTATACAACAATATAAGCCAGGAACATCTGTGGAAACTGGAACAGAACAAGCAAACCACAAACAACAGAACAAAAACAAGTTTCCTAGACACACCTGGCCAAGGATTTCAATAATTTCTACTATGGAGGACTTTGAAATCAATTATTTCAGCCAAAATATATGGTATATACAGTATGATATAGATAATTATGCTTGACTGAGTTTATGATAAGGCAGACCACATGTAGTTAATACATATGTAATTTTAGTCATTCTGAATTAACCTTGTCTACTGTGTTTATAAAGTTTATAGTAGATCGGGATGGGAGACACGTGTACGTCCATGACTGATTCATGTCAGTGTATGGCAAAAACCACCACAATACTGTAAAGTAATTAGCCTCCAATTAAAACACGTAAATTAATTTAAAATAAAAATAAACACCTACAAGGGGCTGACTGATTATCATACTCAACAGTGAAGTTCTGTTTGGTTCTTTTTTCATATCTTTCAATTTTTCAGTTTCTTAAAAAAAAAAATAGAAAGTTTACAGTAGGGACTTCCCTGGTGGTCCACTGCTTCAGAATCCACCTTCCAATGTAGGGGGCTCAGGTTTGATCCCTGATCAGGGAACTAGGATCCCACATGTCACAGGGCAACTAAGCCTGTGCACCACAACAAGAGAAGTAAATAAGTTAAAGTAAAAATAAACTTTTCAAAATAAAAGTAAAGTCTATACTTAAATAATCCCTTTCAATACATGTATTGATATGTTTATCTATTGCAAGTAGACTTAACTGATGATTATAGACAGTATTTAATTTTTAGAATGAAAGACAAGATAAGTAACAGTTTGCAATAGCCTTCCTTAGTCAGACTTACTCTTGTCTAATATGCCACAGTTAGTCTGAACTGTGGTGTTGGAAAAGACTCTTGAGAGTCCCTTGGACTGCGAGGAGATCCAACCAGTCTACTCTGAAGGAGATCAGTCCTGGGATTTCTTTGGAAGGAATGATACTAAAGCTGAAACTCCAGTACTTTGGCCACCTCATGCGAAGAGTTGACTCATTGGAAAAGACTCTGATGCTGGGAGGGATTGGGGGCAAGAGGAAAAGGGGACGACAGAGGATGAGATGGCTGGATGGCATCACCGACTCAATGGATGTGAGTTTGAGTGAACTCTGGGAATTGGTGATGGACAGGGAGGCCTGGCATGCTGTGATTCATGGGGTCAAAAAGAGTTGGACACGACTGAGCAACTGAACTGAATTGACTGAGTCTGCCATTTATTCATGGGTTTCTTCACATACCTGTGGCTCTATACTGGCTTCAGAAACTCCCAAACTCTGAAATAAAATGCTGAAGGCGGCATCATGGGTTTGGATTCATGTTCCGATTTAAAGAGAATTCATGGCATCCAGTCCCATCACTTCATGGGAAATAGATGGGGAAACAGTGGAAGCAGTGTCAGACTTTATTTTGGGGGGCTCCAAAATCACTGCAGATGGTGACTGCAGCCATGAAATTAAGAGATGCTTACTCCTTGGAAGAAAGGTTATGACCAACCTAGATAGCAGGTGGAAAAGCAGAGACATTACTTTGCCAACAAAGGTCCGTCTAGTCAAGGCTATGGTTTTTCCACTGGTCATGTATGGATGTAAGAGTTGGACTGTGAAGAAGGCTGAGCACCGAAGAATTGATGCTTTTGAACTGTGGTGTTGGAGAACACTCTTGAGAGTCCCTTGGACTGCAAGGAGACCCAACCAGTCCATTCTAAAGGAGATCAGCCCTGGGATTTCTTTGGAGGGAATGATGCTGAAGCTGAAAGTCCAGTACTTTGGCCACCTCATGTGAAGAGTTGACTCATTGGAAATGACTTTGATGCTGGGAGGGATTGGGGGCAGGAGAAGGGGACGACAGAGGATGAGACGGCTGGATGGCATCACTGACTTGATGGACGTGAGTCTGAGTGAACTCCGGGAGTTCGTGATGGACAGGGAGGCCTGGCGTGCTGCGATTCATGGGGTCGCAAAGAGTCGGACACGACTGAGCGACTGAACTGAACCGAACTGAAGGCCTTATCATCCCTCCCTCCATTGTCCGGCAGGGCGTGTTATATCACATGACTGATTTTGCCTCTGAAAAATGGCACTGCTAGGAGATGACCACTTTCTCTCTGAAAAGTGGGACTATGGATGTGTGCTCATCACTTGGTCATGCTGACTCTTTGAGACTACAGTACCCCACGGACTGTAGCCTGACAGGCTCCTCTGTTCATGGGATTCTCCAGGCAAGAATACTGGAGTGGGTTGCCATTCCCTTCTCCAGGGGATCTTCCCAACCCAGGGATGGAACCTGGGTCTCTTGCATTGAAGGCAAAAGGACTATGGATACAGAATAGCAATTTTTCCATCAGCCCTTCAGAGCTGATAGCAACCTTAATAAACATCAGTAACAACCAGAAAGATACTTTATGGACCCAAAGTCCTAGAGGATGCAAACAGGGGAACAGAAGCATCAGTGGCTATTTCAAGGACATCCTTGTGTTTCGGACCACAGGAAACAAATTTTATCTTAGAGAATAAAGGTCAGAAATAATGAGAGTATTGCCCAGAGGCAAATGACAATTCAGGAGAATGGGTGGCCAAGAAGTAAGTTCTCCTTTTCCCCCACCTGCCTCTCTCCCAATTCTGGCCACCCTTACAGCCAGTCTCTCTCACTTAGTATTTTCCTTCCAGATCATTCATTTCATTCACAGAATGCAGGGAAAATACATTCACCACAATTGAAGCGGCGTTGTGAGGAGTAATTACCCACTCCTGCTCTCAATGGCTTTTACTCAGGTAGACAGAGGGAAAAAACAGCTAGGACGAAGACACACATACTCTGCATGTCCTGTGCTGATGGGAAGGAGACTCCAGATAAACTCTGAACTGTAGCCCTTGTTTTCCTTCCTTTCAGGCTCCTGTTGGAAAAATATGAGCTGCTGGCCTGCTCCACTGAAAGATGCCTTTCCTTTAGCTGTGATTCCTAAAGGAGAAACAGGTAGTGGAAAGAAGGCTTGCTGCCCTGGAGATATATCAGAAGCATCTGGCAAGGGAGAAGGAACATCTGTACCATTAAAACTTCTCTCCCACTGTAAGGGAATTTGGTACCCCTTCATGAAGGCATGCCCAAACTTTTCCATCCTCCCCTGCTGAACATCCCTGGACTGGGGAGGCACTATTACAGATGCAGTTGCCCACATCCCTCAGCAGAGTTGAGTCAACAAAAACAGAGCAAGGACCATTGCTAGAGAGACTCTTCACTCAACCTCAAAGAAGCTGAACATTTTTTGCCAGACAAATGCAGAAGCTTTGCTGGGAAGGCTGTGATGGAGGAGAATATCTGAGTGTTGTCCCGAGGTCCAGGGCATCCAGACCGGGAAGGATGTGGAAGGCCCTGGTTGCCAGGTAATGGAAGAACTGGAGAATACAGAGCAATAAGCAAGCAGCAAGGGTAGCAACACAAAGATTGGCTAAGGGTCCTGCCTAGGAATGAGGTTTGGAGTGATGGTCAGAGGCAGGAAAGGAAGAGGACATACAGTGATTGAAACTCTGGGCTGGAGTAGAGTTGAGCAGAGCCGGGAGCTGGCAGAGAGGAATGTCCAGTGGATGTGAATGTCCAGCTGTTTCCAAGGTGAGACTCTGGCTTGATGCGGCCCCTGTGTTCCCTCTGACAACAAGCTGACCGGAACCCCTCACACTTGGGGAGCAGCTCTGCTCAGAGGATTTACCTCATCACCCACAGGCCTCAGGTACCCCCTCAGCATCCTTAAGAAGATCCCTTTACTTCAGGAAAGGAAGGTATACTTTTCTACTCTTGCTTTGGTCTTTGATAGGAAATAGAGTTGACCCGTGAACAGCATGGGGTTTTGACTGCCTGGCAACGCTTAATGGATTTTTTTTCAATAGTGAATATCACAGTATGGTCTGTGGTCATTGAATCCTCAGATATGGAACCGTGAAAGGGGGGAACCAGGGCAATGGAGGGCCAGCTATAATTTAACACAGATTCAATTCTGTGAGGATCAGTAGCCCTAAGCTCTGTGTTGTTTAAGGGTCGATATCACTGCAAACTTTGTGTTGTTAGGGCTTATTTTTACAGCAAAACAATTCGGCTTCTCCCTATGTTGGATTTAATCCCCCGTATAAAAAGTCTGACATTGATGTGGAGACTGTGCTCCTGTCCCAGCTCCCACCAACATCTCCCTGTGAACTCAAAGGCAAACAACATCTAAGCTACTCATTCCCTTCCCATCCCTCATCTCTGCAAACCTCACTCCTTACCTCCTCTTGTGCAGATATAAAGGATGACAGGATGAAATGCTTGTTGAACAAACACCTCCAGACAAGAGTGTATTGCCATGGACATCTGACGGCCAGAGCTTAACCGCTGTGATCTAAGGAGTGGCAGGACTCAGGAGGCATGTTTTGGCTCACGTTTTGCAATGTTGTGCTGCGTGTCTCTGTTCCCATTTAGATTTTACTCTATGAGACAGATTTAAGCTAGAGGAGCTACTGACCCAAAGCCCCCTAGATTTGGACCACTGCTTTCTGGGATGCCATCTGTATCTTTGAACACACTTCGCTCAGTCGTGTCCTCTCTTTGCGACCCCATGAACCACAGCATGCCAGGCCTCCCTGTCCATCACCAACTCCCAGAGTCCACCCAAACCCATGTCCATCGAGTCAGTGATGCCATCCAACCATCTCATCTTCTGTCATCCCCTTCTTCTCCTGCCCTCAATCTTTCCCAGCATCAGGGTCTTTTCAAATGAGTCAGCTCTTCGCATCAGGTGGCCAAAGGATTGGACTTTCAGCTTCAACATCGAGTCCTTCCAATGAACACCCAGGACTGATCTCCTTTAGGACAGACTGGTTGGATCTCCTTGCCGTCCAAGGGACTCTCAAGAGTCTTCTCCAACACCACAGTTCAAAAGCATCAATTCTTCAGTGCTCAGCTTTCTTTATAGTCCAACTCTCACATCCATACATGACCACTGAAAAACCATAGCCTTGACTAGATGGACATTGAGATTATCAATTTCCAAATGATTGGAATAGAATAGAATGTGTATAAAAATCTGCTGAGTATAATTTGGCCTTTCTAATTATGGAAAAGATACTTAAAGAGTTGTAATAAAAATTCCTTGAAATGGGGGTGGGGTTAAAGTGACATTTGGAAAGTGCTCTTGATTTCAAGTTGTTTTAAGGCTGTAAGTAAAGAATAAAGGTCAAATATCTAGAAATAAAATATATCAACCTCTTTACAAAGGCACCTATATGACAGCTCCAAGGCATTCTCTCTCAAATACCTCTGAGATGCTTGATAAATACACACACACAAAAAAGATAATGACCATCGCCACCTAGAACTAGTACTTACTCAATAACTATGTGACATCTTTGTATGGTGACATATTGTTACTAAACTTCTTGTGGTGATCCGTTGAAATGTACAGAAATATTGAATCACTATCTTGTGTAACAGGAACTAGCATAGTGTAGTAGGTCAATTATACTTCAAAACAAACTCAAAGAAAAAGAGATCAGATTCGTGGTTATCTGCAGGAGGTAGGGAAATTGGATGAAGGTGATCAAAAGATAAATACTAGGGATGTAACATATCAATACAACATGATAAACATAATTAATACTGCCATATCTTATATATGAAAGTGGTCAAGAGAGTAAATCCTGAGAACTCTCATCACAAGAAAAAAAATTTTAATAATTTGATCTATATGAGATGTTAAACATTGTAATAATCACTTCATGATGTGTGTAAACCAGATCATTATGCTGTATACTTTAAACCTACACAGATATCTATTATATCTCAATAAAACTAAAAGAAATATATTTTTTTAAATAAAAATAGGACTTACAATCATGCTACCACATCTTGGAGATATTTCTATTAATCATGAAGCTGATGAAATTCAATTTACAAAAGCAATCAGTGGCCCATGGTTACTTTGCTGCTAAAAGCCTAGCAAACGTGTTGATCTGAATGAAAATAGTGAAAGTGAAATTCATGTCTGACTCTTTGTGACTCCATGGACTGTACAGTCCATGGAATTCTCCAGGCTGAAATACTGGAGTGGGTTGCCATTCCCTTCTCCAGGGGATCTTCTCAACCCAGGGATCAAATCCAGGTCTCCCATATTGCAGGCAGATTCTTTACCATCGAAGCCACCAGGGAAGCCCAAAAGAAAATAGGAAGATGCTTTATGATTTTTCTGAGTGCTGCCTCCTACTTTGAAATGGCAAAGTTGGGGCTAATCAGAAAATCGGGCAGAAAAATCCAGGGGTAGACTGGGGAGGTGGGACATGGTTAGTGAAGTCCTGGGGCAGATTATCAGGACAGTAGCTCATTCAATACAGTCTACACTGTAGCTCCCTTATGGTTTTTACACACGCGGTCAAGATCTATTACGATCCTCAAGATTTCTAGATTGTGGGCACCTGAGGACAAGAATTTTGTTCCTAGTTCACTGCAACATCTCCAGAATCTAGTGAAGTTATCAGGCACACAGATATACTCCAAAAGTTATTCAATGGAAGAAAGAGAAGGAATAAAGGGAGGGAGGAAGAATAGAAAGCTCTTACATCCAACAGTAAGATTTCAACAGCTCTTGGGAAGACACTTGGTCTACAATGTTTTCTCATAATTGGAAAGAACTTTAAAGTACAAACCTTTTTCTAGGGAAATTGTTTCGAAACAAACCTCTTCTATTATGTCTACACTGTGGTATATCTAACAAGTGGTGTGGTGCTAGTTACATACCCCACTACCTGTTATAAACTTGTCTATATTTGAAAACTATGCTTATGTAGTCTTCTTTTAGAATTTTAAAATCACCCTCCCCTGTACTTATCCTTTGGTAATCATAAGTTTTTCTATATCTGTGAATTTGTCTTCTATGTCTGAGTTTCTGTTTTGTAAATAAGTTCATTTGTAACTTTTTTTATACCTACATTCTTTTGATGATCCCTGTCCTATGCCATATTATCCTCCTGGGATTCTTAGATCTAATTAAAATATACTTAGTAGGGAAGGACATCCAACCTGATCCCTGATCCCCTTCGGGGATATTCTTTCAGGAAATAAACTGAAACCTCCCAGGCTTCTTGCCACGCACCCCCAAACTCCATCTGCAACCCACTCTTTGCGACCCCATGAACTGTAGCCCACCAGGCTCCTCTGTCCATGGGATTCTCCAGGCAAGAATACTGGAGTCGGTTGCCAAGGCCTCCTCCAGGGAATCTTCCTGACCCAGGGATTGAACCTGAGTCTCGTATGTCTCCTGCACTGGGAGGCGGGTTCTTTACCACCAGCACCACCTGGGAAGCCCAGAGCCAGACTGGAGCCCCCACCTACTTCTCTATCCGAGTTGAGCTGAGATGAAGGTTGAGTTCAGCAACCCCCACCTCCTCCCTTCAGAGCCAGCAGAAGCCCACAGGGAAGATTTCACTGACTCTGACTGGAGCCCCAGGTGGCTGAGTGGGTGTAAGACAAGAAGGATTGGGGCTGGGCCTCCCTGAATCTGTGGGAAAGTACAGCATCCCCACAAGAAGAAAGGGGCCTTAAAGAGAATATTCCTCATGTGGGAAGAACATAGGGATAATTGGAGAGGAGATGAAAGACCACTCAGTGAGGCTCAGCACTGTTCTCAGCTCACCCTGTCTCATCCAACCCTATACCTTTATAGCGGATGCAGTTAGCCAAGGAAACTCACACCTTCTGATCCTACACCCTGTAAAATATTGAGGCACTGGTTCAATGCTTCGTTCACAATTCAGCATGTTTTGTTTGGGGAGGATGAAAAGGATAATACTGAGGACTTCTACTTGACCATCCCCTGAAGATTGCAAACCCCTACTTGCCTTAACATCTCTCAGGTGGAGAGTTAGTTGATTGGTGAGTCTGCTTAAAGGTCTGGCAGTGTTCATGGGTAAGCTTTCTCCAGGGAAGAAAGGAAGAGGCATTCCCTACAAGACAGAAAGGAAACATGCCCAGAAACTCTTTTCAACAAACTCTCTTTCTATGCACTTTACAAACAAGGAATGGACAAGAGAGGATAACTAACCCTCCTTGCATCTTAGGACTTAGCTCCTTAACTCTTAGTGTTCAAGGAAAGAAGTTTGGATGGGCACATGGGATAGATTCAAAATAGCCACAAGGGCTTTCAAATTCTCACATAAGAAGATAGAGGATTTTCCCATTCTCTACATCTGGACTGGACTTGAGACCAGCTTGACCTATAGAAAGTGGGAAAAATTATATTCTGCCAGTTTGAGCCCAGGCCTCTAGAGACCTCAGCTTCAAATCATCTTCTCCCCAAATAGATACCATGTGAACAAGCCCACAGTAACCTCCTTGAAGGTGAGAACCATGTGGAAAGAAAGGTCTTGGGGATGCTTACACCACATGGAGCAGAGAAGAGTCACCTGGTTTGAAAGCATGTCTGGAAATTCTTAGATATGAATGTGGCAGAGTTTAATTGCCTTCCCCCTTGAAAATGGGTTGGCCTTACTGACTCACTTTTAATGAATATGATGCAGTGAAATTGACTCTGCATGACTTCTGAGATTAGGTTAGAAAAAACAATACAACATCCACAGGCCTCTCTCTCTTGCGAAACACATCATGGGAGCCCTGAACTGACAACTGAGAAGTTTGGCTACCTGGAAGCCACCACATGAAGAAAACACATGGTGAGGTCACATAGAAACAAAGCAAGGAGCTGCCACTGTTTGAGTCTGCTCAGCATCAACCAGCAGACATGTGAACCCCCAGACTTCCAGCCACTCCAGGTTGGTGCCAGGTAGAGCAGAAATGAGCTGGTCCTGCCATGCTTTGCTGAAATTGCAGATTTATAAGCAGAATAAAGGTTTCCCCAATGGCTCAGCAGGTAAAGAATCCACCAGTAAAGCAGGAGACGTGGGTTTGATCCCTGGGTTGGGAAGATCCCTTAGAGAAGGAAATGGCACCCCACTCCAGTATTCCTGCCTGGCAAATCCCATGGACAGAGGAGCCTGACAAGCTGCAGTCCTTGGGGTCACAAAGAGTCAGATATGACTGAGTGACTATGTGCATGCATGGAAGCAGAATAAATGTTAATTTAAACTACTAAGTTTGGGGCTGATTTGTTAGGTAACAGTATACAACAGATAGACTATTGCATGTTCTTATTCTGACCTGTCATAATTTAGTGAGTTCTGGTGAGCAGGTATGCTTAAGCTTCAGCAGCATGGATCAATGAGGAGGAAGCAACTGAAAACAAGAAACTAGAATGAAGAGGGATGAAGGCTGGATATACCTACTTCAGCTGCAGAGGCAGCTGAGGAGTCCAACATGTGATGCTTAAAAGCCAGGGGAACTCAAGTGAAAGGGTGAGGAGAAAGGACAATCCAGCCTATGTGAGTTCACATTTTCAGGCAGGCTGGCAGAGACCACGTACATGGTGGCCATCCACTCAAGAGGGCTAAAGACATTGGGAAAGTAATTCTCCATCCCAGAGGAAGGCCTTTCCTTTCTATCTCATGACCCAGTTGAAGAGATTAAGGGTGGACAAAAAACTGTTGCCTGCCATTGCTTACCAACAAAGAATGCTGCTTAATATTCCTGTTAACAAGGAATGTTACCCACCAGTAAGCCATTGGCCACCACAGCCACTCTTGACAGCGTATCCTGAGGGGAAGCTGCTGCTGCTAAGTCACTTCAGTCGTGTTCGACTCTGTGCGACCCCATAGACGGCAGCCCACCAGGCTCCCCTGTCCCTGGGATTCTCCAGGCAAGAATACTGGAGTGGGTTGCCATTTCCTTATCCAACGTGTGAAAGTGAAAAGTGAAAGTGAAGTCACTCAGTCGTGTCCAACTCTTAGCGACCCCATGGGCTGCATCCTACCAGGCTCCTCCATCCAGGCAAGAGCACTGGAGTGGGGTGCCATTGCCTTCTCCAGAGGGGAAGCTGGGATGGAAAAAAAAGAAGATACAGGCTCTCGATAGTTAAGATGCATATCAAAGGAATCATTTCAATAAGCCCAGACTCCTGCATCTTCCCACGTAGAGAAAAGCACAAAAAATCATCAACTTGAAATGTCTGTTTTTGTGTGTGATTAACAGTAATCTTTTGTTGTTAGACTACATGGCTTTTGGGTTTTTGTTTTTTTCAACAAAAGTTCCTATGTATTCTGACTCCTTCTTTACCTCTTTGGGACAGTTCCTCAGAACTACCTGAGAGGCTGCCTTCTCAGGCTATCATCCTCAGTAAGGTCCCCAAATAAAATGTAACTAGCAAATTGCAGGTTTTCTTTTTTTCTTTTTCTTTTTTTTAGTCATCAAAAGTAACACACATGAAACCCTTAGAGGGATAATTAAGTGCTCAATTACTTGGACTATGTGTTCAGAGAACAGAAAGTTCCAGTGTGCTGAAAATGAAAATTACCTTCATACAACACTATTCATATTAATTCACCTCCACCTTAGGTACAAAGAGCTGCATTGAAGATGGGTCATAGATGCATTCTCTGGCTAGAAAATAATACCAACCTGTTTCCTAGAAATGAATGAAAAGGATTTGTGAAAATAAACCACCACTCTTGAGAAAGGGAAAGGCAAGACTCTGTAGCAGTTTGAAAATGTGACTTTGAAATTTCCCAATCAGCCCCAAATCATCATCTCCCTCCCAGGAGTGGTTCTTGGAAATCCATTGTATATTCATTTTCCTCCATGGAGTATTCACTTGAGCATCAGCATCATATTTTGTGTGTAAGTTACATTGAACCTCTAGCCGTGAGCGAATCCTGTGCTCTGATTTGAGGCAGGACATAGATGGGTTCCAGGCTAGACATTTGCAGCTAGACTTCTATTCATATTTCTAGAGGCAGAGGATAGATGGGCCTCAGGTTAGACACTGATATCCAGCTTCCTGTTTATACTTCAAGATAGAAATAACAACAGCAACAGGGTGAGTAGCTGGACTTTGTCTCCTGTGGCCACTTTAAGACAATAGTAATGGCAGGCGCAGAGACAGGCTAAGCCCTGCTGGCGTAAAGGATCAGGAGATCACAACTTCCCTATACTTGGGGCTGGGAAGATTTCAACTGCACATGCGCAGAAAGGCTCCTCGGGGGTCAAAGGGAGGGGATACCAGGCCATAATAAGTTGTGCTAACTTCACCAGTGGCCCTTGAGCTGAAATTCACCTTGGCTAAAGGATGCACACACACATAAGGGAGAACTCTGAGGCAGATCAGCCATGGGATCAAAGCAAGATGATCGGCCAGAGGAAAACAAAGACCTGGAAGACTTTACCCCTTACTCTCTCTCTGAGCTCAAGCATGTGTCTATCCACATGTACTCTGCTTTTCTAATAAACCCCTTGCTTTTCTCTCTGCCTTCCATCTCCCTGTCAGAATATTTTTTTCAAGGTAGACAGGGTCTGGGGCCCAGACCCTAGTCACTGGCGCTCGTGGTCTGGTGGTTAGGACTTGTCGCTTTTGCTGCTGTGACCGGTGTTTGATCACAAGTCAGGGCACTAAGATCTCACTTCAAACTGCCGTTCACAGCAAGCTATCACTCTCACTGTATGTCTGAAATCATGCTCAGCATGAATGGAAAAGAATCAGTGGAACTGAAGCCATAGATGCTGAACACTGGTTAGGAGTTGAAGGGTAGTTTTATCTTGTGTCTATGACTGTCTGAAATAATCTTATATTCTATTCTCACTGCGGGGTGTTACTACAGATTTTCTACCCATTTGCCAAGAAGAGTACAGAGAAAGAGAGGAGTGTCAGAGAGCTGTATTCAAAATAATTATCTGTTGCTCTTGGTAACTAAGACTTGCAGTAAATTAAATTAGAGGAAACTATGGTCCTTTTTGATTTTCAGATGGTTGAATCTTTTAAAAAGTGGACTTAGTTTATTTTTGGATTTTATGGTTCAAATATTTCTCCGAAGGTCAGTAGGCCTTGGGAAGGTTTATATCCCATATTTAGACTTCTAAAGCTATGTTTTAAATAAGAGTATTTGGGATTTATCCAGAATTTGAACTAAAAATAAGAATTGTGAGACAAGTAGGATTTTCACAGCCAACCCAGTCGTTTGCATGTCCCCATTCAAGGCCATCATTAGAGATCCTCTTACTTCACAGCCACAAGTCATAGACCCTTCCAGTGTCCTTTTACAATTTCCTTGTCTTATTCTTCAAAGTCTTCACCCTGTGCTTGCCCTTTGGACTTGACAAAAGAATTTGGCTGACCGAATGTATACACTGGGATTTTTGCAGTTCCAAGTAATAGAATATTCAACTCAAATTGGCCTAATCCAAGAAAGAAATGTATTGTATTGTGCAACTAGAAATTTCAGAATTTCAGGTGCACCATGGTGCAAGGGCTCAAGTGATATCTCCAGGACCCATTTTTTTTCTCTGTGCCATGACTCAACTAACTCTACTTTGATTTCATTCTCAGGAAGGCTCTCCCTGTATGAACCCTCAAGTGGCTGCTACATGCTCTGGGAATAAGTTCCTTCGAGGCCCAAATCTGGTAGAAAAGAGTGGGGAATCTTTGACTCAGAATTCTCTAGAAAAATCCACAGAATCATATTGACTAGATTAGGCTAGGTCTTATGCCAAGAAAATATGTTACAGCCATTGGCTGAGACTTCAATCCCAAGAGCAAGGGCCTACTCTAGGCCACAGGAATGAAAGGGAGCAGGAGTGGATCTCAAAATAAAAATAGGGGCCACTGATAGCAGCAAAAGGACTGGATACCAGGGAGGCAGACAACAGATGTCCATCCGTCCAGCTTAGAGCATTAGCTCTTTCTCGGTCTCATATAGACACAATCTGCTGTGCTAAGTCACTTCAGTCATATCTGACTCTTTTCAATCCCATGGGCTATAGCCCACCAGGCTCCTCTGTTCATGGAAGTCTCCAGGCAAGAATAGTGAAGTGGGTTGTCATGCCCTCCTCAAGGGAACTTTCCAACCCAGGAATCGAATGCAGGTCTCCTGCATTGCAGGTGGATTCTTTACCATTAGAACCACCAGGGAAACCCAGGAATACTGGAGTAGGCAGCTTATCCTTTCTCCAGGGGATCTTCCCAACCTGGGAACTGAACTGGGGTCTCCTGCATTGCAGGTGGTTTCTTTACCAGCTGAGCTAATACTCCTGCCATATTGAGCTCTCCATACTCAACTTGCCATGCTCTTTCCACTTTGTGTCATCCCATATGCTGGGATATGTGATAAGAAGTCGAGTCTATTGTCTGCCTGCCATGAAAGAGTGTAAATGAACTTACTCCAGGTACATAATTGAGGGCTTTGGACCCTGTCCAATGAAACACCCTAACAATACCAGGATTGCTACAGACCTGCTGAAATGAGCATTGTTGCTTCCAATGCATATTGATCATGTAAACTCAAGAACATCTAATTTTAAAATTTATCCTGCTGTAGGAAGAATGATGATACAACATCTGTAGCAGGAGATGGGAAGTTCTCAGAGGCACTTAACATGGTGGCCAATAACACTGGGAGTGCTTTTTCTCTATTGTCTTAAAAAAATATTTCAGTTTATCCTCCAACTAATTAATCCTTTTGAAACTACTTGGCACCTGATAAGGTCTATTCAACCTAGAGAAAAATACTTATTCAAATTACGGATAAAGTCGTCACCTACCATATCAATAAACCAAGGATGTTACAGCCAACAAACCATCACCCACTGCAGCCTCCCCTAAAGGTGCACCCTGAAGGGATTCAGGGTGGAGTAAGGCAGGATCCTGTCTAAGACAGTTAAGGTGCATATCAAAGGAATGATTTTAGTGAGCCCAGACACGGGGCTTCACAGGTGGCCCTGGTGGTAAAGAATCCACCTGCCAATGCAGGAGACGTGGGTTCGATCCCTGGGTTGGAAAGATCCCCTGGAGGAGGAAATGGCACCGGACTCCAGTGTTATGGCCTGAAGAATTCCATCAACAGAGGAGCCTGAGTGTATACAGTCCATGGAGTCACAAAGGGTCAAGATATGACTGAGCACACATACACAGTCTCTTCCATCTTCCCTGACACAGAAAAGCATGCTAGATTCGTTAACTTGAGATGTCTGGCTGGCTGTAAGTAACCGTAATCTTTTGATGTTCCAGTCACCTAGTTTTTATTGCAAAAACTTCTGTATATCCTGGCTCCTCCCTTATCTCTTCAGAGCAGTCCCTCAGAGCTATCTAAGAGGCTGTCTTTCAGGCTAAAGTCCTCAGTTTTGTCCACAAATAAGACATAATTCTTAACTTTTAGGTTGTGCATTTTTTCCCAGTCAACAGAATTATCTGAAGAACTGTGAGTTAAATAATAAAGAAATAGACTTATTTTGTTATTTTTTTTAGCATATGAACAGAGCCAAAAGGAGAATTTCAAAAAGAGCATATTTCATTAAACATATATTTATCAAGAGCCTGGGAAGTGCCTTGATACACCTTTGAAATGATAGAGGTAAGATCCTTGCCCCCAAGGTGCAAATAATCTAGTAAAAAACAGTCTTGTGAACAGTATACACATTTAAGTGAAGTGAAGAGAAGTGAAGTCGCTCAGTCGTGTCCAACTCTTTGCGACCCCATGGACTGTAGCCTACAACGCTCCTCCGTCCATGGGATTATCCAGGCAAGAGTACTGGAGTGGGTTGCTATTTCCTTCTCCAGAGGATCTTCCCAACCCAGGGATCGAACCTGGGTCTCCTGCATTGTAGGCAGATGCTTTACCATCTGAGCCACCAGGGAAGTCCATATACATTTAACACTCACATTAACACACACATTACCAGATGCCCCCAAGCGTGCCAGGAACGCTGACTGAGAACCACTGCACCCTCCCCTTGGCTCTGCCAACATTCCCACCTGGAGAAGAGGTGATCAGTGTTAGACTGTATAACATCCCTGGGCCTGCTTGGCATCTTCCAACAGATGACTCTTCCTTATTTTTTCACCTCCCCTTTAATCCTGCTGCATGAAGACCATCTTGGCAGTTTCTCCTGCTTTCCTTATTGTTGGGAAAGGCCGGTGAATTGGAGAGAGGCTCACTGGAATAATTTAAAGGCAACTCCTCACTTGCAGAAGCAATGCTCCAGTTACGTAAGATAGCATCAGGCCACCCAGGCTTCAGCCTGTGCCTGAGGCGGGTATAGGCTAGTGATGGCTTCAGCTAAAATAGCCAGTGAAGCAGCAGTGGCCATAACCACCCCAAAATTGTCATGAATTGTGGGCTTCATTCTGAATTGAGGGATGCTGCTGTGTGTGGGAGAGGGATTGGTTAGATCAGTTAGTCAGCAGCAGGAGGGCTGGTAAAAAGTAACACTTATTTGATCTGTAATAAAAATATCATGATTATTTACATTTTTTGAAGTCAAGTATGGAAATTTTATCTACTTTCTCCACCTGCCTCCAGCCTCTCAGTTATTTCTTTAAAAGAAAAAAAAACTATTGGAGTGTAGTTGATCGGTGGCTCAGCAGTAAAGAATCAGCCAGCCAATGCAGGAGACGTGGGTTTGATCCCTGGCTTGGAAAGATTCCCTGAGGAAGGAAATGGCAACCCACTCCAGTATTCTTGCCTAGAGGATTTCATGGATAGAGGAGCCTGGCGGGCTACAGACCACGAGGTTGCAGAGTTCGACACAACTTAGGGACTAAACAACAACATAGTTAATTTACAGTGTTGTGTTAATTTCAGGTACAGTAAAGTGAATCTGTTATACATATACATGCATTCATTCTTTCTAAAATTCTTCTCCTATGTAGGTCATTACAGAATATTGAACCTCAGTCTTTTCAATAAGCACCTTCACCACGGAATTCAGAGAAACACAAATCATTAATACATTTGAGTCCTAAACATAAAATAAGCAGAAGTGAGACTTCTGTGAAAAGAAACAATATGCAGTAAGATCTAGAACTCCCAAACAAGCTTTGTTCATTTAAATCCCCAAAGAAATTGTGTTCAAAATTATGATCATACTTGCCAGATTTCTAGGTGTGACTATCGAAATATACTGATTTAGTCAGGGCTAAAGATTGAATAGAAGCTAAAGCTGGAAAAAGAATAGAAACAAATCCAAGAAACAGCGTCCTTTTTATATCCGCCCTGTGAAAGTTGCTTTTATTAGTTTAATTAAGCTCCTGGATTAATTCAGGTAAGCCCTTCCTGATCCACCCCTTGCTCAGGCAGGAAATCCAGCACGAGCCTAAGCTGAGTTCATTCCAGGACTCGGGCAAGTTGAGGCGTGTTACAAGGACTGGCAGGGGTGAGGGGTTGGATCTACCTAAATGAGGTGTGGAGGGACCTTCTGGGAAATGACTCCTTTTCAGGAAAGGGACTTTTAAGGCAAACAAATTTGATACAGGCTTCCCTGATGGCTCAGACAGTAAAGAATCTGCCTGCAATGTGGGAGACCTGGGTTTGATCCCTGGGTCAGAAAGATCCCCTGGAGAAGGGAATGGCAACCCAGTCCAGTATTCTTGCCTGGAGAATCCCATGGACAGAGGAGCCTGGTGGGCTACAGTCCACGGAGTCTGCAAAGAGTCGGACACAACTAAATGACTAACACTTTCAGAGGTTCAGAATGGAAGTGGTAAATGAACAAAAGGGGTGAGGTGGGGGATCTCGGGGAGGCTGAGGGAGCCCCAAACTCTTTCGGTGTTTGAGGCCTCTGAAATATTGCAACATTAATTAATACCAATACTGGGTTATAAAGTACAGTCACATTTTATTAGTTTACATATAACATGTACATGTCAGATGTTAATGTTGTTAACACCAAAATAAAAACACATGGCAGATATTCATAAGGTAACTACAGGATTTCTAAGTCAAGCATTTCTAATTCATCATTCAGTACAGGTGGACTGATCCAGACAGACACAGGAGAAAGGCTTTATGGCGAGTGCTCCTTTTTCTGTTCCGGAGACGCCTCTCTGAGATGGCATAAATGACCTATGGCTTCATCCTCACGACTGTCCTGTGGGTGGCTCTATGCATCCCTCAGATTGTGCTCCTGCTCAGTCCTCGCTGCCGCAGCCCGAATCTTATGCCTGGGGGCGGGGGGGTGGGGGGTGGTTGCAGGAAAAGGACAAGTCGAAACCACAAGAGCTCTTTATCCGTAAGCACTGAGAGACGCTGAGTTTGCAAATGTGCTGGGGCCAACACTTCTTCAGCAACTTTGGCTTCTTTGGCAACCACGGGAGTTGGCTCAGACTTTATCGCCTGGGCTGGATGTCAGCGGATTTGGCTTGGGTGTTCCGGGGGCATCATAGCAGTGGAAGTGCCTTCACCTGACACCAGCAGGGGCCGCATCTTCCAGGCATATTGACAGCTGAGCTGCCACTGGTTACAAGAAAGCTCACCAATGGCAAGAAAATTGCAGTAGCCATGGGATAACTAGAAGGGTCATATTTCATGGATTAATCCATCCCTGTCCTTTCACTTGGGGCCAGTCTTCCCTCAGAGAGCACACTTTCTGTTTCTCTGTGGTGAATTTCGTAGGACAGTCTTCATGGGAAGTCTCTCCCTGTAACTGGGTGGGTAAATCTATTTAATCCTCAGGCTTAGTATCTAGAGGGCTTCCCTAGTAGCTCAGATGGTAAAGTATCTGCCTGCAATGTGGGAGACCCAGGTTCCATCCCCAGGTTGGGAAGGTCCCCTGGACAAGGCAACCCACTCCAATATTCTTGCCTGGAGAATTCCATGGACAGAAAAGCCTGGCTGGTTACAGTCCATGGTATTGTAAAGAGCTGGACACAACTAAGCAGCTAACACACACACTTAGTATCTAGAAGCCCACTTGTCCACAGACAAAAGGTTCAGTCTCCAATATAAGCTTAATCGGGAATTTTTTTTAAGTTATAACTTTAAATGTAAATGCTGGCTCTTTTGTCTTATTTCTGGATTGGCTCAGAATTCTGGAAAGAGAAATGCTATTTGTTGAGCTTCTTAAATACTCACAGGAACATCATCATCAAGATCATCATCACACTATGTTCTCAGGGCTTATCTATTATTTGCCCCTAATAGACATATAAAAGTACATATGAGGAATGAATGCATGAGAAAATGTGTGTAACACTCACCCTGCAAAAACAGCAGAAATATCTGACCGGAATTGAAAGGGTGCATAATGGGAAGAAGGCACATCTAGAGAAAAACGGATTGTTACAGTGACTCAATTTTTTTCCCTAAGGCTGGTATACCCCAGCAAGCAAAGTCTGCTCATTTACTGATTCATACTTTCAAGAAACACCTTTTGAGCATTTAACATGTACCAGGCACTCAGGAAAAGAATCCCCACCTTTAGGCAGTCATACTCTAGTTGGGTAGGCAGACCGGGGTGTGAGTAACTGGAATTTAATATGCAAATGATTTACTAACAACAGAAACCAATTACTATAGAGCATCAATGCGGTGGCAATGAGTTCTGACTATCAAGAAAGTTAGGAAAGTTTCAAAAGACAAAGGACCAAAGGATATCAGCTAAAGTTTATGGATTCACAGTGTGGAAAAGACAGGTAGGTTTGAAACACTGAACGTCAGTGAACTGGCAATTCTTCTGGAAGCTAGCAGATGGAAAAGACCCCATTCAAAGGAACTGACGATTCATTCATCCAGAGTATTAGCTGAGGGACTGCTATATGTAAAGAACTGCCCTGGGACTGTGCAGATGCAAGCATGGCAGAAAAAGGACCTAGAGCTATATGTGAAGGGGAATCATAGAACTTCTCTGGTTTCAGCACAGAGCTCTCACTCCCAGACTCTGTTGGCAGAAACTTCCTTATAATAACTCTGAAAGTGAAAGTGTTAGTCAGTCAGTCATGTCTGACTCTTTCAGGCCCCATGGACTGTAGCCTGCCAGGCTTCTCTGTCCATGGAGTTCTCCAGGCAAGAATACTGCAGTGGGTAGCCATTTGGAATATAACCTTTAAAAATTATGAATCACTATATCATACCCCTGTAACTTATATAACATTACTATACATCAACTACACCTTAATTAAAGAAAATAAATGAATAAAGTGACTGCATTTCTGAGGAGAGAAGCCACCTTCTATGGGCTGGGGGTTGCCTATTTTTCTAAAGGGAATGGAAATTTCCAGAACCCGGCATATGGAAATGGGAAGATCCAGGGCCAGAAAGACAAGACTCAGAAGGCAGCAAATCGTTTACCTTTAATGGATTTGGGGACCACAAACCAATGGCTCAGCAGAGGGGGAGATGCCTGGGAAGGAGAAAGTTGGCATCCACCATGACAAGTGAGGTCAGGCTTCGGCCAGTGCCTCTGAGAACAGGTGTATCTATCAGTGATTCTAGTTTCACATTTCTCTGCGTTGCATTTTCCTTCTGTGATGTTCAAGCCCTCAGTAAAGTTGGGTTGTTACAGTCTGGACTTGGGTTGTCTAAAACCTAAGGTAAGGATCTGTGTAAAGTTGTTTTGAGGGAATAGACTTTTCTTATCCTTAGTTCAGCTTCATCAGAGCAGCAGCATTGATTGAAGGAATGTAGAAAGTTCTAGAAATGCAGAAAGTGACCAGCAGGAAAGTGAATGGTGGTCCGAGGCAGAATGGAGTTCACCAGTCTGGAATCCTGCCAAGTAGAGGCATAGGTGTGGCATGACCGAGCGGGAAACCACATGAGACCTTTCCCATTCACCTCCTTCTGAGCACATGAAAGGGGAAGGAACCATTGCGGCTGAGAAGCGCTAGGTGCTCAATGATACTGTTGCCACCTCCTGAACACACAGACTGCATCTCCTAGGTCCCTTGCAGTGGTTGAAGCAGCATGATTGGAACAAACATAGGGGCACCAACAGGGAAAGGGCAGGGTGAGATGAATTGGGAGATTGGGATTGACATACATATGGTATCAATACTGTGTATAAAATAGAGAACTAATGAGAATATACTGTAGAGCACAGGGAACTCTACTCAAGGCTCTGTGGTGACCTAAATGGGAAGGGAATCCAAAAAAGAGGGGACACATGTATACATGTGACTGATTCACTCTGTACAGCAGAAAATAACACAACATTGTAAAGCAACTATATGCCAAAGAAAGAAAAGAGCACGACTGGAAGTGAGGTAGGCCACTTTCAGGCCTGGACCCTAAAAATCTCCATGATACCCTCTCTTGGTCTTTCCTTGCTCGCTGGTCAGCTCTGTTCAGATACTATACAGAGGGCTCCAAGAGGGCCATGCGTGTGTGCCTGCTAAGACAACTCAGTCATGCCCAACACTATGTGACCCTATGGACTGTAACCCTCCAGGCTCAACTCTCCATGGGATTGTCCAGGCAAAAATACTGCAGTGGGTTGCCATACCTTCTTCCAGGGGATCTTCCCAACCCAAGGATCGAACCCACGTCTCTTACGTCTTCTACATTGGCAGGCAGGTTCTTTACCACTAGCGTCACCTGGGAAGCCCCCATAGTGGGCCATAGAGTGCAGCAAACTCAAAAGACAGAGGAGCCTGAATGCCTGAGTCATCACTTGGAGGAGAGCTGGCAGACTTGCTTTGGGAGTTGTGATGTGAGCAAAGGATAAACATTTACTGTGTAAACCATTGAGATTTTGAGCTTGTTTTGCTGCTGCAGCTAACATTAATTACTCTGACTAATACAACATAAAGGGATGTCTGAAGTCCTATTATTAAACAGATGAGGGCCTTTGAACCATCTGAGGTCTGGGTTACAAGAATACAAAATCAGACATAGATCTTTCTCCCAAAGCACTAGCAATTCACTAAGAAGCTTAGAGAGAAAGTGACAATAGAAAGATAAACAGGAACCTAATAAATGACTGCATTTTCCTATTGTAGACATTCGTGATGAGGCACTGAGCCAGGAGGAAATGTTTGAGCAACGACTGTATAGTATTGTTCTTTTGTCAGTATTGCCAAGAGTTGAGTCCTTATTTCACAAGCAGTGAACTCACTGCAACCCTACCCATTTTTCTCTCTGAGTCTCTCACAGGTTTTTGTTTATAACTTTTATTTCTACACTTGATCTTAGCCAAAAGGCCGAGAAGCAATGTTTATAACCTTTATTTCTGCATTACCATGGTTTTATTTTTTACTTCCCCATGGCTATTGGAAAAGAAAACAAATTATACTCAGTCAGTTCTTATTGAGCCAAAACTTTGCTAACACAATGTTCTTTAAGTATATATAACTTCAAATCAAAATATGACTAAAACTTCCCCCCAAAAAAGTTTATTTGGCACCCCTGGAGGAATAGCTATTCACCTGGGACATATAGACTTTCTTTGTTTCTTTTAATCCCCTTTTCCCATTTCCTTGGAACTGGATAAAGCATCAAATCAGAGGTTCGCAAATCTGAGTGGAAGGAAATATCCAGCCAGGTGAAGTGGGTCTGTGACTTTTCTTCTCAATTTTTTAAAATTCAAAAGTAACTTAAAATATATGCTGCACCATGGATAAACTGTAAAAACATTTAACTATGTGAAAGAAGCAAGACACAGAAGACCACATATTGGGTAATTCCATTTATATGAAATAACCAGGCAAATCCATAGAGACAGTAAGCAGATTAGTGGTTGCCTAGGGACTGGTGTGAGATGGGGGTAGGGGAATGACTGCCGCTTAATGGGTACAGGGTTGCCTTTTGGGATGATGAAAAAGTTCTGGAACTAGATTATGGTGGTGGTTGTACAACATTGTGAATGCATGAAATACTACTGATCATACACTTTAAAATGGCTAAAAGGATGTTAAGTGAATTTGACTCAATTTTTAAAATATTCTGACTTTCAAAGGTAACTTACTATTATCCGTTGCCTTGCTTGCCACACATATTCTTGTTCTGTCTCCTACTCATCCTTCCTAAAGCTATAGCATTAATAACAGCAGAAATTAAATGCAGCTCACTGCAACCAGACTGGCAAAAACACAAAACTCAGCTTTAGGGCAATTGACTGTCTGCTGAATCAATGGAAAATCTGAAAGGGGAAATCGTATGATCTTCAGTCAAGCCTCAGGGGAGACTGTGCTTCCACTTGGAGCAGACATAGAACTGTAAGTTCCTGGATGGAAGATTAAAGACTAAAGAAATGTATCTGGATCTTTTCAACTCACCTCCCCTAAATGCATATTGGTGTTATATACAGGTCTGACCATTTAAAAAAAATCTTACCTCCCAGAACTGGGATAAGCCACTTGGATAGTAAAGAAGGATAATAATGACTGGCGGGCAGAAAAGGAGCTGGGGTTGGATTGAGGTTGTCACAGTGATCCCTAAAAAGCCACCCAGTCACTGTCATTGACTTTGTGCCAAGCAGGTAGGTAGAAAGACATGAGGCTTGAAGACAATGGACTGAAAGTCACTTGCTTTAAACCCCTGTCCTCCCTTTCTGCCTTGGCCATGCTTTCAGCTGGGATGCCTTTCTGGGAGAAAAAGGGCAAGGCTGTCACTTCATAAAGAAGTACATACCCTCATCTCAGGCTCCAGTCTGTTCTTTGAGATGGTTTCCAGGCATCTCAGGATGTAAAGTTAGCAAGATGTCAGCAGACACTCCCTGGTCCAGCACGAGGATGGAAAGCAAACACCATTTGGTGTTTTGATTACTGACTCCTACATACTAGCCCTGCTTTAAAGAAGATTTGAAGAGAATCAAGCGAGGTGACTGCCAGCCCCTAAGGCAGAGGTGTGCTGGAGCTGGCTTGGCTTATAAGAGTTAGATGCTAAATTTTCAAGAATTTTTCAAGCCAGTCCTTAAATGAAACCATTATTTTTTTAAATTATATTACAAATGTTATTAGAGCTAAAAGAGCTGTCAGTTTAATGGTTATAATTTGTATAAAGGTGATAAATACTACATCAACAGTAGACTGCATAACAGATGTTATGATAACAGATTTATTGGGTAAGGATTTAGCGAATTGGGCTACAACACTGTTCGTCAGGTCATGGCTGAACGGCAATCATAGGTTGACTATGGATGTATGATTCCGACAAAATCAGCAAAAGCCTTTACTAAGGGTCAGTGGCTCTGTGGAATTTATGATAAAGCATGCTGTATTCAGTTCAGTTCAGTTCAGTCGCTCAGTCGTGTCCGACTCTTTGCTACCCCATGAATCGCAGCACGCCAGGCCTCCCTGTCCACCACCAACTCCTGGAGTTCACTCAAACTCACGTCCATTGAGTCGGTGATGCCATCCAGCCATCTCATTCTCTGTCGTCCCTTTCTCCTCCTGCCCCCAATCCCTCCCAGCATCAGAGTCTTTTCCAATGAGTCAACTCTTCGCATGAGGTGGCCAAAGTACTGGAGTTTCAGCTTTAGCATCATTCCTTCCAAAGAACACCCAGGACTGATCTCCTTCAGAATGGACTGGTTGGATCTCCTTGCAGTCCAAGGGACTCTCAAGAGTGTTCTCCAACACCACGGTTCAAAAGCGTCAATTCTTCGGCATTCAGCCTTCTTCACAGTCCAACTCTCACAATGCTGTATATTTTATTATCATTTGTAAATTGTACCCCACACTCCTTTTATATTGATAAAATTCATAATAAACTCTTAAACTACTTTTTTTTGACAGCCTGTCTTTAAATATCACCAGTATACCTCTACTTAAGGTCAATAACCATAGGAGACCTATAGCAAGCCATTTTCCCACCTGTGAAAAGAAAGGAAGGAAAGGAAGGAAGGAAGAAAGAATGGAGGCTGGGAGACAGGGATGGTTCTAGGCAAGCCTGTCTCTCACATTTTAGATTTAAAATAGTGAAGAAAAATCTACATATAAAAAAAAACCACAGGGCTCTCTCCTTATACATGTAGAGCAGGAAGCCTCTGACCTTGTACAATTTGAGAAGTACTCCAAGGCTTAGAGCTCAGACAAATCTACTCCTTCGGCTTTCCAGAGCTTGAGTCTTGAAACTCACAGGATTTGAGCATCCTTCCTTTGGGTAAGCCTGTCTCCTGGAGCTTTCTTTTGCCTCCAATCTCACTCATTAGCACTTTAGCCCACATGTGTGTATAAATAACTAGATATGACCTTGAAAAGCACTGGACCTCTTCTTCGCAGGGAAATGAGACAAAATTAAAAACTCAGATGTGGGAAGAGAGTTGGGAAACACCAAGACTTTGGACCTGCCTTGACAGTATCGGCCACGAAGCGAGGATATCAGGCAGCGTCTGGCAAGGGCGCCAAAGGCCCTGTGGGTGAGCTCAGGACTTCTCAGAGGATGGCAAAGCTCCAGGGATCATGTCACATGTGGACCAACCTTATGTGGGTCATGGGACTGAGCCTGCACATCAGACCACTCAGAAAATAAAAAGGCTAGAATGAACCCTAATGCAAACTGTGGACTCTGGGTGATGATGGTGTGTCAACACCCGTTCACCAATTGAAACAAATGTACCACTCTTTTGGTGGGGAACGTTGATGGCGGGGAGACTGTATGTGTAGAGGGGAGCAGATGGAATATGGGAATCCTCTGTATTTTCTGCTCACTTTTGCTGAAAAATCAAATATACTTAAAAATAAGAAGAGAGTTCTACTTGGTAGTTCTGGTTCTCAAGTGTGCACCCAGATACCTTCTTTCACTGCCATTCACAATCTTCCAGGGTCTCATGCCGTGATCGTAGCATTACAATCCTTGGAAAGATTTAACTACAGGTGGTGGTGGTGATTTAGTCACTAAGTCGTGTCCGACTCTTTTGCAACCCCATGGACTGTAGTCTGCCAGGCTCTGCTGTTCATGGGATTCTCCAGGCAAGAATTCTAGAGTCAGTTGCCATTTCCTTCTTGAGGGGATCTTCCCAACCCAGGGGTGGAATTCACATCTCCAGCACTGCAGGTGGATTCTTTACCTCTGAGCCAACCTGGAAGTCCAACTTAACAGATAAACAGGTATAAATGTGTGGATTTATAAAGTGGTGGCATGGAGAGAGAAAGCATCTCTCCCTCCAATCAAATTCAGAACTAATAAACACTTATAATGTTTTACTCTTTCAAGGCCATTTCTCCCTTGCCCTTCAGACAAAATATTGCAACAAACAAATATTGTGGTTTTCAAATCTGTATCACAATCTCTTTTCAGATGTATATTTTATTTTGTTTATAGAGACCACCCTGGTTTTCAAAATATTTCTCTGAATGCCTTTTCAAAGGTTTATTTGATTTCACTTCCTATCCCTCTCCCTTTTCTCAAAGTGTATACTTGAATTGCTCTTCAGTACTATCATCAGACCTTTGAAGTCTGTTTACCAGCAGTCCAAGGGGCTCCCTTCCTTGTATGTTTCTAGAAAGGTCAGAGAGTGACACTGAGTTGTACTCAGGTGCGAAACAGACCCTAAAACTGATGTGACAGCAGCCTAGCTGCTCTTCCCTCCCTCCATCTCTTCCTGCATACAGATGTTTTAGTAAACGGAAAAGCCGTAAATTTTTAAAAGGGATGAGGAACCACTCACCATGTACACAGAGGGCAGAGTTGGCTCCTGGTGGTGACTATAAATGTCAGATCTGGGCCAGATCGTAGCTGGTCCAGGTGGAGGTTCACACCTGCCCTACACTGGGTCTCACTCACCTCCTGTTCTGTGGGCCACAAGGTCATCCTAATGAGATTATACCTGCCTATTGGTCCTGCTCCATTCAAAGCTCTGGGCCGGCTTCCAGCAGTCCAGATGATCCTTCTTCACCAGGACCCCAGTCATCAGCTGGCTCTTCTCTTGCCTTGTTTGGGTTTTCCCAACCAACAATGCTACCAAGTGGTCTAAGAAAAACATATTTTTGACTTGTTTTTCTTATGAAGTCTGAAAGTTCTTAGGAAGACAAGTTAAATCTCACTTCCATATTTTATGAACAGCTTTTACTGCAAGGAATCACAATTGACCAAACTGGGACTGTTGAGGAATTCGGAATGGGTGGTCACCATGCCAGGATCTTCTCTCACAAAGGCCATTGGTCCTCCAGCCAACATCCATGGACACTTTCACTTTGTGATCAGAGATGGGAACAGAGGAACTCATTCATTTGTCTCCCAGGTTGGCAGTACTTTTCCAAGATGTCACCTTTGAGAAGTTACTGCTCTGGGGAATTCCCTGGTAGTCTAGTGGTAGTACTCCAAGCTCTCACTGGGTTGGATCCCTGGTCTGGTAGCGATGATCCCCCAAGCCATGTGGCATGGCTGAAAAAAAGAGAGAGAGAAGTTACTGCTCCAGATTTCAGTCTAAGTATGGGTCTTGGAGGGTTTTTTTCTTTTACCCACCAACACTAAGACAGACCCAGTGGATGACTCCAAGCTCTTACTGTTAAGAGCCTGGGTTGGATCCCTCGTCTGGTAGCTATGATCCCCCAAGCCATGTGGCATGGCTGAAAAAAAAAGAGAGAGAGAAAGAGAAGTTATTGCTCCAGATTTCAGTCTAAGTGTGAGTCTTGGAGGGTTTTTTCCTTTCATGCCCCCAACTCTAAGACAGACTCAGTGGATGACTCTGTCTTTCCTGGAGTTTACTCTCAAATGAATGATTTGTTTCATCCACTATAAAGTTGTTTCACCAAGACTGTAAAGGAAGTGATCTGGTATAAACAGAGCACCTGGACTCTGAGTTAAATTATTGATCTGAGCTAAAGCTGTCTATATTTTATAGGATAGCAGGGCAGATAATGACTTGTGTGAACTATTCTTAGCTATTAAGTAAAGGCCAAAAACATGATAAAATGATGATTACCAGTGCATCTTCTGCTGTTTGCACATGGCCAGCTGTCTCTGGGAGCCTTCCTGGGGATATCATCTCTATGGTTGCCAAAGAGAGGAACTGCATAAAGGAGATGACCAGCTCCTTGGCTCAGCTCCTCTGGATCTGACCAGGATTGAGACCAGGGAAGGGATGGTGTGTTCTGTAGGTCTGGGCTTGACATTGGATGTGTTGAAGCCATTTCTCAGCATAAGCTTTCCTTTACTTGGCAGGTTGGAAAAACTGATTTATGGCTGTCAGGCAGAATTCACAGGAGTCACAAACCTAAGATGCATCTCCTCATGGCTGAACTCGCCCTCAGCAAGTGGGTAAGAGGCTGGTGTGCTCCACAGCGACCCTTGCTGAGTCATGGCTTCTGGGCTGTGAGGAGAGTCCGGCAGCAGAACCTAAACCACAAGAGAGGAAACACCGAGGCTGGAGGAGACTACACAGTCTGATTAGCGCCTGTGATGTGTGTTCTTTCCTGAGTACTGCCTCCGCAGTAAAGCCTCCAGACAGCTAAAAACTAAAAGTAGCAGCTGCCAATTAATCCTACCTCCTATTCCCCTACTTGGTGTCCATCCATTTGTTCTCTATGTGTGTGTTTCAATTTCCACTTCACAGATAGGTTCATCTGTACCATTTTTCTAGATTCCATGCTGCTACTGCTGCTAAGTCACTTCAGTCGTATCCGACTCTGTGTGACCCCAGAGACGGCAGCCCACCAGGCTCCTCTGTCCACGGAATTTTCCAGGCAAAAGTACTGGAGTGGGGTGCCATTGCCTTCTCCGAATAGATTCCATATATAAGCCTTAATATGTGATATTTGTTTCTCTCTTTCTGACTTACTCCACTCTGTATGACAGACTCTAGTTTCATCCACAGCTCTGAAAATGGCACATTTTTGTTTCTTTTTATAGCTGAGTAATAGTCCATGGATGAATTGGGAGTTTGGGACTGGCATATACACACTGCTGTGTATAAAATAGATAATTAATGAGAACCGACTGCATATCACAGGGAACTCTACTCAGTGCTCTGTGCGACCTAAATGGAAAGGAAATCCAAAAAAGAGAAGATATATGTATATGTGTATATACATATATATATATGTGTATATATATATATATATATGATTCACTTTGCTGTAAAACAGAAAAATAGCATGACATTGTAAAGCAACTATACTCCAGTGATTTTTTTTTTAAAGTAGCAACTCCTTGTTCTTCTCTGTGGTTTTCCTCTCTCTTCACTCAGAAAGGGCTGCAATTAGCTTGGCTCATGGGAAGACTGGGCCATGGCCACCCCAGACCACCAACCATCCTCCTGCATGGAGAAAGTCACTGGTGAAGAAGGGTCAGGAAGGAATATCTGCTTAGTCTCTTTGCAAGGCTGCTTGTCTTTGACCTTGTTTTCCAAACCAAAGCTCAGGACGTGTGGTCTGAAAAAAGGATCTTTGTACTGCTCCCAGGGGCATGAGTCAGTCGGGAGAAGCACAGTTTAGAATACAGATGTTGGAGTCTCTGGCACACTTTAAGAATAGCAAGGGAGAACAGTAGTTTGGAAGTCAAATGGAAATGATTAAAAATTGTATCTGCTTAAAAACTGTGCGGTCTTAGACATATTATTGAGTTGGCCAAAAATCTCATACCATCTTATGGAAAAACCAGAACAAACTTTTTGGCCAGCCAAGTATTTTACTAGGACACAGCTTTCTCCTCCATAAAAGAGAGTCATAATTCCTATCTCAGAGAGCTGTTCTGAATACAGAGATAATATATATGTAAGGGAAAAAGGGAAAAGCATCACTATAGATGTCACAATTGCTTTTCAAAACACCAGGATTTTTTTGTTCTTCTGGATTCTTTTGTCTTCATGGGTTGGCTGCCCTTTCTTAGTAAAGAAACAAGAATTTGGACTTGCTGGAAATAGGCCAGGAGGGATCCCCTGGGGAATGGGATGGAACCAGGGAAAGAAATTAGGATCTGGTGAGCTGGTGTGAGAGGCAATGGCACCCCACTCCAGTACTCTTGCCTGGAAAATCCCATGGACGGAGGAGCCTGGTAGGCTGAAGTCCATGGGGTCGCTAAGAGTCAGACACGACTGAGCATCTTCACTTTCACTTTTCACTTTCATGCATTGGAGAAGGAAATGGCAATCCACTCCAGTGTTCTTGCCTGGAGAATCCCAGGGATGGGGGAGCCTCATGGGCTGCCGTCTATGGGGCTGCGCAGAGTCAGACACGACTGAAGCGACTTAGTAGCAGTAGCAGCAGTAGAGCTGGTGTGAGGCTAGAGGAGGAGGTTCTAAACTTAGGGACTTGAAGGCTGGATAGATGAAGGTTCAAATCCTACCACTGTCATTAAGTAACTTGGAGCTTTGGGCCAGTTCTTTGCCTTCACTTAGTTCAGTTTCCTGGAGAATTGGGATCAGCATATTGAGGTAAGAGAGAGTGAGCATCTGGGCTGGACACCTGGTATTTGTCAAGTAGAGTAAAATTGAATCTTTGTACCCACCCAGACACTCCAAGATCAAAGCTAGTGGCAGAAGCTGAGCTCTGCTGAAGCAGAGATAAAGTGCCCACTCCTGAGGTCAAGGAAAATTTCCCTGTCTGTATATACGCTGGAAGGCTACTTGAGGGTCAAAAGGGGAGGGGTCCCCACCCATAATAAGTCTGGACATGCACCCATAGGCCTCTGCGGTAGGATCCATCTTAGAAAAAATTTGCGCTTGCATCCTGGGAAGGGTCCAAGGACCAGTTAGGTGTGAAGAAACAAACAAGATAATTGGCCAAGATACACAAAGATTCAGAAGGATTGTTCTATATACATGATTTACACCACCGCTTCCCTGCTCTCCTCCTCACACAGGACACCTGCATTCCTCTCCAGGTATGTATCTCTGCCTAGCTTCTGACTTCTCACTTAACTGCGCTCCTCCTCACTGGAGAGGACGCCCATGCCCTTCCTCTCCAGGTGTGTATCTCTGCCTAGCTTCTGACTTCTCACTTAACTGCGCTCCTCCTCACTGGAGAGGACGCCCATGCCCTTCCTCTCCAGGTGTGTATCTCTGCCTAGCTTTTGACTTACTGTGCTCCTCACTCAGGGGGTCCACACTCCTTTTCAGGTGTGAGCTTCCACCTTGCTTCTGTCTGAAATAAACAATCTGTTTCACTGTGTGTTCTCCCATGCATTGTGCTGTCTCTAATATTAGATTTTGGACCTGTTTTTACAGTTTTTGCTTCCTTGAAACATTCTTGCTTTTAAATAGGGAAAAGAGCCAGGGCCACTTGGCTTCTAACCTCTAGCCCTGGTGGTCTGGTGGCTAGGTTCCTGGTTTGAATCTAGGCTACCCACCTTCAATTCCTGGGCAGGGAACTAAGATCTCTCTTTAGGACTGCTCACTGCTCTCCCTCTGAGATCAATACATCCCTCCCAAAGCTAGAGTGAGCATGAAATGAGATAATTATTTTGAAATATCTAGTACACAGTACCTACCATTGCAATGGGTATGAATGACATTGAGAATTTATGGTCTGGTTTCTACAGTGAGTGACCCCATGGCAAAAGCACATCTCCTGCCTGTTCAACTAAGAGTGGATACAGTCTTGGCCCAATCTTTCCAAAGTCCAATGTCAGATGGGAGAGAGTTGAGAGAGTTTAGGCTACATCCCTGGGTTCCAGCAGCAGGTACCACAGTCTAAGCCCCAGCTGAAGACCAGGAATCACTTCCCCTTCATGCTCTCCCCTTAATGTATTTGTAAAATTGGGGTCTAGTTGCTATACCATGTTGTGTTGGTTTCTATAGTACAATGAAGTGAATCAGCTGTATGTATACAAATGGGTCCTTTAATGTGTTTTTAATTAATTAATTTTTATATTTATTTATTCCTTGACTGTGCTGGGTCTTCATTGCTGTGCATAGGCTTTCTCTAGTTGCAGAGAGTGGGGGTTACTCTTTGGTTGCAGTGTGCAGGTTCCAGTGGCTTCTCTGGTTGGGTAGCACGGGCTTTAGTTGTGGCTTGTGGGCTCCAGAGAGCAGGCTCAGTTGTTGCGGTGCATGGGCTTAGTTGTCCCATGGCATGTGGGATCTTCCCGCACCAGGGATTGAACTGGTGTCCCCTGCACTGCAAGGCAGATTCTTAACCATTGGGCCACCAGGGAAGCCCCTCTTAATGTATTTTTGATTCAGAAGAGCAGCATTTGCTTTCTGTGACTGGGATGACAAATGTAAATGGTTTGTTTTTCTTGCTATATTTATTGTTTTATTTATTATATTTTACTTACTGTATGTATGTAAAATAAATTAATGTACATAAAAGAGTTTTGTAAACAAATAGGTGTGTCATGCAAAACTAAGCCATTAGAATTATTATTACCAGAAGAAAAGGGTTTAAAACCTACAAGGCTGGATATTCCTTTTCTATATCAAGTACAGTTTTCGTCAGATACATCATCTAGGCACTACGCACTTTTAAAAATCCTCTCTGGAGTTCCACCAAGTTTCTCCAGGGCCACTGAAAATGGGTACCCCTTTTGCATGTGATGTGGTTCTAAGGCAAAGGTCAAGTGGACCAGCCCACTGAGTCCTAGATGGGATGGTATCTTCATCCCTGTGGCAGTGAGGGGATGGGGCTGTCACAGGGAGAAGAAGACAGGCAATTCTCTGCTGCAAAGATGCTTACTATGGAAAACATTTAAAGTCCACAATATCCATTCACTTCATTTTGGGTAACAAGTAATACAAAGTAAAGCCTACAAAAGTGTTCAGATAGAGACTTGACCTCATCTGAGAGTTAAGGCAAAAGGCTTTTCTGAAGAAATGATACTGCAGCACTTGATCAGAGTGTTCGCATGCGAGAGAGAGAGCCCAGTCCCACCAGGAAGAGGGAGAACACATGCAAAGGTACTGAGGCAGAAAGGAGTGTGGTGGTGGAGGGTCCAAAAGAGGGTCAGGATGTCTCAAGTCTAGTAAGAGGATGGGGAAAGTAGCCTGGGATCAAGGGGGCAACTAAGAATGAATCTTCCAGGTTGTTTACATGGGTGAATGGTACAGATAAATCCTTCCTCTCACACCAGGGGAACAACCATCTGTAATATATGAGAGACAGGGACAGCAGAGGTGAATATATGAACACCTTCATTAAGAGTGTGGATGGTTTATCAGCTGCCTAAAACACCGTGCCAAAGTCAAGGACCGATGAACTGTTTGAGCTGGCTGATCTTCCTCTGTCATGGCCAGCTTGCAGACAGGTGGGCAGGAGACAGGCTGAGGCAGTGTGTGGTTCTGTGCAAATTCATTCCCACTAGTAGGAACAGGCTCAGAGTGAACCCTACTGATGATCTCACATAGAGGAGAGACACATTATAGTCTAGACACCAACCAAACACGTATTATAAGAGTTGTGTGCATTAGCACACCTAGCACTGGAGAAGGCAATGGCACCCCACTCCAGTACTCTTGCCTGGAAAATCCCATGGACGGAGGAGCCTGGTAGGCTGCTGTCCATGGGGTCGCTAAGAGTCAGACACGACTGAGCGACTTCACTTTCACTTTTCACTTTCATGCATTGGAGGAGGAAATGGCAACCCACTCCAGTGTTCTTGCCCGGAGAATCCCAGGGACAGGGGAGCCTGGTGGGCTGCCATCTATGGGGTCACATAGAGTCGGAGACGACTGAAGCAACTTAGCAGCAGCAGCAGCAGCAGCGCACCTAGCGCAGAACCCAACCTGCTCCTTGGGTAACTCCTCTGCTTCCAGAGGAGCGCCCATGTGAAGACTCTCTAGAGGAAGTGTTTCTACTTCTCAAAACCTGCTTATTTGTCCTGACCCCTTGGAGGAATGAAAGCATCAAGGTATTCGGAACTGGCCACAGGCAGCCTGCCTCCAACACAATGGCTCAAGAACGGAGTAGGATCCTCCTGCTGAGGTGTCTTGGGGCTTGTGATCCATTCACCCTGGGATGGTACTTTCTGGCACATCTATACCCAGACATATTCACTGTCCCTCCAAGATGGGACACCTCCATAACAGTGCCAAATGAAATTCATCTCATTCAGGGAAAGAGAAGCAAGAGAAATGGTTACCAGTTCAGAACTCTTGGACTCTTTGGTGGTATTAGTCGCTCAGTCATGTCCGACCCTTTGTGATCCCATGGACTATAGCCCGCCAGGCTCCTCTGTCCATAGGATCCTCCAGGCAAGAATACTGGAGTAGGTAGCCATTCCATTCTCCAGGGGAATCTTCCTGACCCAGGGATGAAACCCAGGTCTCCTGCATTGCAGGCAGATTCTTTACTCTCTGAGCCGCCAGGGAAGCCCAATAGAAATTGATGAGTCCAGACAAGAAATGCAGGCCAGGCTTTATTGGGACTTGTGCTGAAGCTTAGGGAGCAAAAAGGAGTAAACAGTGCCCCTGCCACTCCCTGAAAGCGAAGGGGCTGGTTCCTTAGGTGGGGTGAGTGGTGAGGCAGAGTCATGGGTCAGGCGGAGGGGTGGCTTGGATGGTCTGCCTACCCCTTTCCTTGGAGGGCATGTGTCCAGGGGGCACATGCAGGCCCCCATTTTTGCTCCCCTCACCTCAAAGTGGCAGCTGGGGTTTTGGTCTTTTTGTGTCTTGTTGTTCATAATTTGCCTCAACTGCCCATGCATGCAATTATTTTTGTTGTTGTTCAGTTGCTAAGTTGTGTCCAACTCTTTGTGACCCCATGAACTGCAGCATGCCAGGCTTCCCTGTCCGTCACTATCTCCCAGAGTTTACTCAAACTCATTTCCATTGAGTCAATGATGCCATCGAACCATCTCATCCTTGGTCTCCCTCTTTTCCTCTTGCCCTCAATCTTTCCCAGCATCGGGGTCTTTTCCAATGAGTCGGCTCTTCTCATAAGGTGGCCAAAGTATTAGAGCTTCAGCATCAGTCCTTCAATGAATAATCAAGGTTGATTTCCTTTAGGATTGACTGGTTTGATCTCCTTGCTGTCCAAGTTACTCTCAAGAGTCTACTCCAGCACCACAGTTCAAAAGCATCAATTCTTCAGGGGCACTATTTTTAGTTCCTTGTAGTTTGTATTCTGGAGAAGGCAATGGCACCCCACTCCAGTACTCTTGCCTGGAAAATCCCATGGATGGAGGAGCCTGGTAGGCTGCAGTCCATGGGGTTGCTAAAGTTGGACACGACTGAGTGATTTCACTTTCACTTTTCACTTTCATGCATTGGAGAAGGAAATGGCAATCCACTCCAGTGTTCTTGCCTCAAGAATCCCAGGGATGGGGGAGCCTGGTGGGCTGCCGTCTATGGGGTCGCACAGAGTCGGACACGACTGAAGCTACTTAACAGCAGCAGTTTGTATTCTGCTGCTTGAGGAGACGTTTGTCCAGGTGCAAGCACGGCTGCGAAGGGTCCCAGGTCCCAGGTTCCAGCCTGGCTCAAAATCAGTTTCTCCTCTTTCAGGTTCACGTGGGAAACATTTGTTCTTAGCACTTGTCTGCTAAGAAACATCAGGAGCCTTCCAACTATCCTTCCCACGACCCATAGCACCTGTCTCCTCCTCTTCACCCTCATCCACCTCCTTCTCTTCTTTTTTCTCTTTCTTCTTCTTAACACTTCTCTATACCATTCCAATATTTCTCTAATGAATATCAGTTCAGTTCAGTTCAGTCGCTCAGTCCTGTCCGACTCTGCGACCCCATGAACTGCAGCAAGCCAGGCTTCCCTGTTCATCACCAACTCCAGGAATTCACCCAAACTCATGTCCATCGAGTCGGTGATGCCATCCAACCATCTCATTCTCTGTCGTCCCCTTCTCCTCCTGCCCTCAATCCCTCCCAACATCAGAGTCTTTTCCAATGAGTCAACTCTTCACATGAGGTGGCCAAAGTACTGGAGTTTCAGCTTCAGTTTCAGTCCTTCCAAAGAACACCTAGGACTGATCTCCTTCAGAATGGACTGGTTGGATCTCCTTGCAGTCCAAGGGACTCTCAAGAGTCTTCTCCAACACCACAGTTCAAAAGCATCAATTATTCGGTGCTGGGCTTTCTTCACAGTCCAACTCTCACATCCATACATGACCACAGGAAAAACCATAGCCTTGACTAGACAGACCTTTGTTGACAAAGTAATGTCTCTGCTTTTGAATATGCTATCTAGGTTGGTCATAACTTTCCTTCCAAGGAGTAAGCGTCTTTTAATTTCATGGCTGCGGTCACCAGCTGCAGTGATTTTGGAGCCAAGAAAAATAAAGTGGGCCACTGTTTCCACTGTTTTCCCATCTATTTCCCATGAAGTGATGGGACAAGATCCTATGATCTTCGTTTTCTGAATGTTGAGCTTTAAGCGAACTTTTTCACTCTCCTCTTTCACTTTCATCAAGAGGCTTTTTAGTTCCTCTTCACTTTCTGCCATAAAGGTGGTGTCATCTGCATACCTGAGGTTATTGATATTTCTCCCAGCAATCTTGATTCCAGCTTGTGCTTCTTCCACTCCAGCGTTTCTCATGATGTACTCTGCATACAAGTTAAATAAACAGGGTGACAATGTACAGCCTTGACGTACTCCTTTTCCTATTTGGAACCAGTCTGTTGTTCCATGTCCAGTTCTAACTGTTGCTTCCTGACCTGCATACAGGTTTCTCAAGAGGCAGGTCAGGTGGTCTGGTATTCCCATCTCTTGAAGAATTTTCCACAGTTGATTGTGATCCACACAGTCAAAAGCTTTGGCATAGTCAATAAAGCAGACATAGATGTTTTTCTGGAACTCTCTTGCTTTTTCCATGATCCAGTGGATGTTGGCAATTTGATCTCTGGTTCCTCTGCTTTTTCTAAACCAGCTTGAACATCTGGAAGTTCACGGTTCACGTATTGCTGAAGCCTGGCTTGGAGAATTTTGAGCATTACTTTACTAGCGTGTGAGATGAGTGCAATTGTGTGGTAGTTTGAGCATTCTTTGGCATTGCCTTTCATTGGGATTGGAATGAAAACGGACCTGTTCCAGTCCTGTGGCCACTGCTGAGTTTTCCAAATTTGCTGGCATATTGAGTGCAGCACTTTCACAGCATCATCTTCCAGACTTTGAAATAGCTCAACTGGAATTCCATCACCTCCACTAGCTTTGTTTGTAGTGATGCTTTCTAAGGCCCACTTGACTTCACATTCCAGGATGTCTGGCTCTAGGTCAGTGATCACACCATCATGATTATCTATCTTGGTCATGAAGATATTTTTGTACAGTTCTTCTGTGTATTCTTGCCACCTCTTCTTAATCTCTTCTGCTTCTGTTATGTCCATACCACTTCTGTCCTTTATTGAGCCCATCTTTGCATGAAATGTTCCCTTGGTATCTCTAATTTTCTTGAAGAGATCTTTAGTCTTTCCCATTCTGTTGTTTTCCTCTATTTCTTTGCATTGATTGCTGAGGAAGCCTTTCTTATCTCTCCTTGCTATTCTTTGGAACTCTGCATTCAGATGCTTATATCGTTCCTTTTCTCCTTTGCTTTTCTCTTCTCTTCTTTTCACAGGTATTTGTAAGGCCTTCCCAGACAGCCATTTTGCTTTTTTACATTTCTTTTCCATGGGGATGGTCTTGATCCTGTCTCCTGTGCAATGTCACGAACCTCCGTCCATAGTTCATCAGGCACTCTATCTATCAGATCTAGTCCCTTAAATCTATTTCTCACTTCCACTGTATAATCATAAGGGATTTGATGTAGGTCTTACCTGAATGGTCTAGTGGTTTTCCCTACTTTCTTCAATTTAAGTCTGAATTTGGTAATAAGGAGTTCATGATCTGAGCCACAGTCGGCTCCTGGTCTTGTTTTTGCTGACTGCACACAGCTTCTCCATCTTTGTCTGCAAAGAATATAATCAATCTTATTTCAGTGTTGGCCATCTGGTAATGTTCATGTGTAGAGTCTTCTCTTGTGTTGTTGGAAGAGGGTGTTTGCTATGACCAGTGTGTTCTCTTGGCAGAATTCTATTAGCCTTTGCCCTGCTTCATTCGGTATTCCAGGGCCAAATTTGCCTGTTACCCCAGGTGTTTCTTGACTTCCTACTTTTGCATTCCAGTCCCCTATAATGAAAAGGACATCTTTTTTGGGTGTTAGTTCTAAAAGGTCTTGTAGGTCTTCATAGAACCGTTCAACTTCAGCTTCTTCAGCATTACTGGTTGGGGCATATACCATATTATAATAAACAGGGAAAAATAAAAGAGAAGAACTGAAAGGAAACTCGATCCTCAAATCACTAAGAAAGGTTGACCGGAGAGGTGAGTATCCTGGGCTCTGGTCCTGGACTTTTCACTCATAATCTCTACAGCCTTCAGCTCTCTCCGAGAGGGAACGCTTAAATCATTTCTAAACTCTATTTAAGCTTTAAGCTAATGGAACATGTGAATAAGTTGATTTTTTTTAAGGCAAAACAATCCTCAGGGACCAAAGGCATTCTCCAGTAACTTCATCATGGGACAATAAAACAAGAAACTAGCCTTGAGCAAGGTT
This sequence comes from Bubalus kerabau, assembly GCF_029407905.1. NCBI lineage: Eukaryota > Metazoa > Chordata > Mammalia > Artiodactyla > Bovidae > Bubalus > Bubalus kerabau. The sequence continues at coordinate 77,780,938 of NC_073628.1, read as the reverse complement.
ATTGAGTTCAACCCCTGACTCCAGTTAGCCATGCTAAAAGGACTTAGCCCTTAGACCTCAATGCAATCCTGCCTTTCGGGCAGTGAACACAGACACACACACACACACACACACACACACACACACACAAACACACAGACACACACACACACACAGAGGAAGTAAAACACTGGAGAGATCCTTGAAAGAAGAATTTCTATTATCACTGATTTGCTAAAATGTCAAAATTAAAGTCTCAAATGTGTTTATCCTCAGCTTTAGTAATGAATAGGATGATGGTGTCACCAAGCAGTTCCCTTGAGCTAGACTATTGTTGATTAATACTTTCTCCTCTTCTGAGAATTCATGCATATTCTGCACCCCCTACAATGTCTTCTCGTGAAAGTCTCTCAGTCATGTCCGACTCTTTGTGACCCCGTGGACTATACAGTCCATGGAATCCTCTAGGCCAGAATAGTGGAGTGGGTAGCCTTTCTCTTCTCCTGGGGATCTTTCCAAACCCAGAGATCGAACCCAGGTCTCCCGCCTTGCAGGCAGATTCTTTACCAGCTAAGTCACAAGGGAAGCCCAAGAATACAAGAATGGGTAGCCTATCCCTTCTCCAGCAGATCTTTTCAACCCAGGAATCAAACCAGGGTCTCCTGCATTGCAGGCAGATTCTTTACCAACTGAGCTATCAGGGAATTGGGGAGAGCTCTGATGAATATGTGTGTGTGTGTGTGTGTCGCTGAGTCATATCCGACTCTTTGGGACCCCGTGGACTGTAGCCCGCTGGGCGCCTCTGTCCATGCGATTCTTCAGGCAAGAGTACTTTAGTGGGTTGCCATGCCCTCCTCCAGGGGATCTTCCCAACCCAGGGATTGAACCCTGGTCTCCAGTACTGTGAGTAGATTCTTTACCATCTGAGCTACTTGGGAAGCCCACTCTGATGAATAGATGGCATCAATCGCCCTAGAAGACTTCCCATATTTTGAGGGACAGATAATATTTAGGGGGCTCCCTTGAGAAAAAATGTATTCTTGTTTATCAGAGAGCCTAATGCTGGAGACCTGCTGGTAGGATCAAAATCAGATTTCACCTGAGTTTTTATGGGAGTTTTAACCTATGAGAACAGGAATGAGGTTTCCTCCCATCTCTCCCTGTCTTTGGGTTGTCTGGGAGAGAGAATTTTCCCTCTAGCCTTCTTGAGTTCATGCAGCTGAACTAATAATAAGTTCAACACAACACAGGACTTTCCTGGTGGCTCAGACAGTAAAGCGTCCACCTACAATGTGGGAGACCTGGGTTCGATCCCTGGGTCAGGAAGATCCTCTGGAGAAGGACATGGCAACCCACTCCAGTACTCTTGCCTGGAAAATCCCATGGAGAGAGGAGCCTAGTAGGCTACAGTTCATGGGGTCGCAAAGAGTTGTACACGACTGAGTAAACTTTTCTTTCAACGCAACACAGACTGATGGGAGAAAAGGCAACAATTTTTTTAAAGATACTTATTTATTCATTTGGCTGCACCGGGTCTTAGCTGTGGCATGCGGGATCTTTAGTTGCTCGTGGTATGCTCTCTTAGTTGCGGCACGTGGGATCTAGTTTCCTGACCAGGGAGCAAACCTGGGCCCCCTGCATTGGGAAAGCAGAGTCTTAGCCACTAGACCATCAGGGAAGTCCTAGGAAACGAATTTTAATTCATGTGCACAAAGGTCTCATAGAAATGGGACCGAAGTAGCCAAAGCTGGCAGTATTGATGCTTTTTAGACAAACAATAAATTTGTGAGAATTGACAGGAGGAAGAAACTTGGGTTTGGTGCTCAGTTAGTGAAGAATCTAAATGGAGTTTGGGCTTGGGATAACAAATTAAGTAACAAAGTTTGCCTATACAGGCTTCTGGGCTCAAATCTCCCACCTCTGGTGATAACAGTGTCTGACTTCCAGATGTAGACAGTGCACCTCTCACATGAGAGTTTTTATTTCCTGTTTTCAGAGAGACAAGGAGAAGGGTCACAGTGTCTCTCTCGCGTTGGTCATTTCAAAACTCCCTCATGATGGATAGTTAACAAGAGAAGCAGAAGAGTACTGCTGAGAAATGAATAGCAGGAAGAAGTCAGGAACTGCAGGAACCGAAGGGCACTTACTTTCATTGCTGAGATCATCAGAGCTGCCAGACGACTCAGATTACTCAGGTTCAAGAACTGCTCCTGAGATGCCAAGGGATCTTCATGGGGAGGAGTTGAGCCCTGGCTGTAATCAGGGATGCTCTTCCTTGTCTGCTTTTACTTCATCATATTACCTTCTCCCACCCCATGTTAACATGTCTCTCTGATCCTTAAAAACTGTACTTTCATTTATTCCACAAACGCTAAAATCCAGGTTAAAAAAAATTATCAGCATATCATTGAGGCACATTTTGGGGTGGCTTGCCCTGGACCTCAACGGAATCCTGGTTGACCTTACCACCACCACCTGTACATCTCCATCATTCATGGGGATTTGCTTTAACTTGAGAAGCATGATCTATGGCTGCCTCGAGGGGGCTTGAATCCTAAATCACAAAAATCGATGCCAAAAACTGACAAGTTGCAAACCAATTGAGAAAGCCATTTGCATATTTGGAACATATGGTTCAATTATGTCATTTAAGCTCCATAGTAGTAGACCGCTGCTTATTAGTGCTCTCATTTTGGAGATCAGGAAACAAAGGCTTCATGAGTTATATTAGGTCTGCATTGAATATTAATAGATCCCTTTAATGTCAGACCTAAAATAACTGGGAATAAGAGATCAAATAAAAATCAAAAGGCTAAAAAGAGAAAACAAGTCTGTCATGAGTCTGGAGAGTCTCAGCAGATTTCACAGTTCCCTGAAAGCCCTCGAACTTCACTGTCTAATCTGATCACGATGACCCACATGCGGCATTTAAATTTTAATTGTAATGATCTCAGTCACACGAAGCGCATTTCAAGTGTTTAATGGCCACACATAGCTAGTGGCTACCTTACAGATTTATATAGCATTTCCATTATCACAGAAGATTCCATTAAACAATACGACTCTAGAATGAAGTCCTCATGAATGAAGGGGTCTATTCTTAGAAGATGATGGTTTTTTAAAGGCTATTATCTGAGCAATGCTACTGTGGAGTTCCTGGAGGACAGAAGTAATCTGCTTTCTCTTGCCAATGGAACAAGATGCAGCAGACAGCCTTTGTCTTTGAAGACAAAGCAGAGAGTCTTTTAAGAACCCACTCACTTGCCCAGGAGGCAGAGATGCTTCAGTGGCCAATGGGTGAGGTCTTTGAGGGCCCAGGAGGGACAGACTCATCCTCTGAGCTCTCTCTTCCTCTCCAGGAGGCTTGATGGACTAGAGGACTCAGGAGGCCCTGTCAAGTTGCTCACCTCAACATGTTTCTGTGATGATGGGACTTCCCTGGTGATCCAGTGGTTAAGACTTTATGCTTTCAATGTAAGGGGCCCGGGTTTTACCTCTGATCAGGGAACTAAGATCCTACATGCCACCTGTTGTGGCCAAAAAATAAATAAATACATAAAGTAAAATGTTTCTTCCAAAAAAAAAAAAACAGTCCTTCTGTGATGCAACCAGCCAGAGGTAGGTAAGATTCTAAGGCTTAGTTTTATGGGGAAGAGAGAGAAAATGCAGGATCAGAAATCTCAGTTATGCCTCAAGCCTAAGCCAGATGTCCCCCCTATCGCCTCCAGAGCTGCTCTGAGTGTTACTGCCTTTGGTTTGGTCCTTAATAAAAACTGCAATTTGATTTTTATTTGATATTCCTGTATATACTAATTCTTTGGGAAACCTGAAAGGAAGAGACTAGCAGGTAGGGCTGGGACGAGGTGACTCTGGGAGGCTAAATATTAACTACCATTAAAACCTCATCTCCCAATCAACAACATTTTATCCATTTCTTTTCTTTAGGACATGCTGCCCATCCCCTTCTTTCTGAAAGTCTCCTTCCTTTGTTTCCATGACAGTATTCTGAGTTTCCTATTTCTTTGACTGTTCATTAAAACTACCTTTAATTTAGTCTTCTTTTTCAACTGTCCTAAATGCTCCTACACAATCACACCTCTATTTATGGTTTTGCCCACTTGCCATATATGAATACTCTGGGTGTTCTAATTGCATCTCACATCTATTTAGCTCCACACACAGATACTCGGTGACCTGCCAGATGTCACCATTCAGATGTCCACAGGCAATCCAAAGTTATTTCATCTTACACAGAACTCATCATTTCTCTTCCCGTTGCTAAACCTTTTTTCACCCAGTTTCAGCCAAGGCTAGCCATTACTAATGCTCTAGTGCTACTCAATTTTACTGGTCAGCTTTAAACCAGGATTATGGTTCTGTTGGCCCTAGGCTCCCTCCAACAACCTGAGACACAGAACTTTGTGAAAATGATCTATAAGATATCAAAGGCTGTTTTTTTGTTTGGCTTTGGTTGGTTTTGTCTTGTTGTGGCTGCACCACACAGCTTTCAGAATCGTAGTTCCCTGACCAGGGATTGAATATAGGCCCTGGTAGTGAAAGCACAGAGTCCTAACCACTGAACCGCCAGGGAATTCCCTGCAAAGGTTTTTAAGATAACGTTCAGTGCTAGTGAGAAAATAACGTGAGAGTCCGTATACATGCTTTTATGATGGGAGCATAAGTTTATACATTCCTGAATAGCAATTCAGTGGTATGTGTTGTTACTAATATCAAAACACCCTTTCAGAACACACTTGGGTTCCTGAAATAACATAGCGAGACAGAGACCTATCTGACCTGAAGAATCTTTGGAGTCTATACTTGCCTTCTTGATGTCAGGTGGCACTCCTACACATCACAGGAGTAAAGAAGGCGATGCCTTAAGATCAGCTTGTCGGAATAATTTTTCATAAAAGTTTAAGTGTCTTGAGCCCATCTTCCAACAATATCATCCATAATTCCCTCCAGAGCCATTTGTCTTTGATAACAACTCATAGTTTATTATATCAGATTATCAGGGCTGATGACAGATGGCAGCCTGCAAATATAGACATTCCTTCCAGGTTTGGAGGTTGGTGCTCAAGAGTCTCATCTAGAGCTAGTTTCTTCTCCTCACAGGTACTCAGAGGCTAGATACAAGACCTCAGCCAATCAGAGCTTGATGGACCCTTCCAGACCCTTGCAATGAGATATATATGTCCTAGGTAGAAAACACAGAAATGGCAAAGAATTCCAACTCTGTCACACCACATTCCAGCACAAAAGTTAACTATAAAATTTTATAAATACCACCAGAAATGTACTTTTCAATGGACAGAAAGCTCTATTCAAGGAAATCAAAGAAATGTAAAGCAAAGTAGTGAGTGAATCAGAGACATAATGTGGTACATTAGCCCCCAAAGCTGGGTGTCTGAAGCAATGCAACATCTTTCCAACACGTGTTGAGAGTTTCCAAAAATTTATTCTCAATTCCTCTAAAATGAATGTGTACTAAATGAGTAAGTAGAGACAAGGGTAAATATTTGTGGTCTAGGATGTTCGATGCAATATTATTCATAAAAAATAAAAATGGTGGAAACTATAAATGCACTATAATTTATTTGTTATATGTTATGTTAGTTGCTTAGTCATGTCTGACCCTCTTTGTGACCCCATGGACTATAGCCTGCCACTCTCCTCTGTCCATGGAATTCTCCAGGCAACAATGCTGGAGTGGGTTGCCATTCCCTTCTCCAGGGGATCTTCCCAACCCAGGGATCGAACCTGGGTCTTCTGCATTGCAGGCAGATTCTTTACCATCTGAGTCACCATGGAAGCCCTATTTATTATAGGTGGGTAATAAATAAATTACAGTACTATGAATACTATACCACCACTAAAATTATATTTTGAAATAGTTTTAATATAGTAAAATGCTCCTGATACAATATTGAATTTTTTTAAGTACATGTATGTACAAGTATAGCTCAATTTTAAATGTCTAAATATATATACATATGTGCATTGTAAAACAAGAGTTAAAACATACTAAGTGACCGAATTAGAGATTTTCCTACAATGTGTAGCTGTTATCTTTAGAATAAGAAAAATATTAGAAAAGAAATCAGGCTGTCTTCACAGTATTATTTAATACCTGGTGACAGAGAAAAGAAATACATTTTATTTACAAGTTCTTTCCTCCATTTAGATTTGAGTACCTTGAAGGGATTTCCCTGGAAGTCTAGTGGTTAAAGCTCCACACTCCCAAAGCAGAGGGCACAGGTTTGATCCCTGGTCAGGGAACTAAGACCCCATATGCCACATAGCATGGCAAAAAAAAAAAAAAAAGAAGAAGAAGAACTTGGTTAGATTTACATACCTTCAAAGTAAAGACTTGTCTACTATTTTTTTTTCTCCCTTATATTTAATAGTACAGGGTTTTATGCACAGGAAGGCAGTCAGCCAGTAAGTTTAAGAAGAAATATCTAATATGATCAGTTCAATGATCACTTCTAAAAAGGGCCCGTGGTCAATCTGTCAATAAAAAGACCAATAAATCACAAGGTGAAATTCAACATCAGTAAAGATATCAAAATTTCCAGTGTAGAGGAATACCAAAAAAAATTAGGGTCAAGCATATCTGAGTTCCAACCCAAATTTCATCACTTAATAGCTAAGTAAATTTGGCTCAGTTACCTACTTCTTTGAGCCCCAACTGGTCACCAATAATAATACAATTCCTCAAGGTAGTTAAAAGAATTAAAGGAGGTTCAGTATCTAGCAAATTGTTGGTATTTTGTTTTCCCCCTCTTGAAGCATGCATCATTTCACCAAGAAATGAAAGTTATGAATAATTAAAATTGTCATCAGCATCCTCAGTTCATTAAATATCTTCTTTTGAAGAACTCAAAGGATTTAACATTAAATTTTAAATGGTATCTGTGTGGACTGAATCCACCCACATTTAGAAAACTAGAGGTTGAATCTTTTGTTCTTGCTGCCAGCAATTAAATTTTTCAATATTCCCCTGAAATCCTTTTGTTGTTTCATCAAATCTGAGTGGGACGGGACACTCATTTCCCCAGGGTCTGGGGTTGAGCATTATATATGAAAGTCACACCAAGATCAGGAGAAATGAATATTTTGTCTCAGGTCATTTATTTTCAAATGCTTTTTGAGGCAGGAGAAGAAGTGAATGGGAGGAACTTTGAAAGAGTAACCAGCTTTATGAGACGAAAGGATGTCATTTTCATAATTTAATACTAGGAAGCAGAATAATCTTTGATGAAATAGTTATTTTGGAACTGGAGTAGCTGCTATTTCCTTTGTGTTTTCCTCTTACAGTATAGGGACATTAATTACAGTGAATGTAATAGGGCCATGTGAAATTTTATTTTTCATGCAATACCACTTCTCCTTGTGCTTTGACTAGTTGGTTAAGCAGTAAATTCCAAAATACTTTTTCTTAGTCATCTACTTAAAAAGATATTCTTTCAAAAGACTTATCAAAACAATTCTATATTCTTCTATTTTGATATATGAACCACAGGACTTTTACATTACGCTTACTTTGAAGGAGGTGGCAATAATTATTAATAGCTGGGACTATATGTGCATTAAGAAAACTAGTCATTTCAGCAAAGAAAACTGGATAGTAATAATGATGTGATATGCTTGATTCAATGTTATTTAAGCTAAGGCTGTGTACAGCTGAGTGTTGTTTCTGCTTTGGCCCAGCTGCTTCATCCTTTCTGGAGCTATTAGGAATTGTCCTCTGTTCTTCCCCATAGCACATCAGACACTTTCTGACCTGGGGGACTCATCTTCCAGTGTCATATCTTTTTGTCTTTTCATGCTATGAATGGAGTTCTCTGTTCCTGGGAAAGATTGAGGGCAGGAGGAGAAGAGGGCAACAGAGGATGAGATGGTTGGATGGCATCACCGACTCAATGGACTTAAGTTGAGCAAACTTTGGAAGATGGTGAAGGACAGAGAAGACTAATGTGCTGTAGTACATGGGGTTGCAAAGAATCAGACACAACTTAGCAACTGAACAACAACAACAAATGGGGTTCTCCAAGGCAAGAAAACTGGAGTGGTTTGCCATTCCCTCCTCCAGCGGACCACGTTTTAACAGAACTCTACACTATGACCCGTCCATCTTGGGTGGCCCTGCATGGCAAGTCTCATAGCTTTGTTGGAGTTATACAAGCCCCTTCACCATGATAAGGCTATGATCTATGAAGGGGACAGTTAAATGTGGTGGGATCCCATTCCACACCATGCTTTGGGAAAATTTTTTGGTCATTATCATATAACTTGCATTCCGGAATCCTTGCCTTATACTACAAAATTCTTATGGTGTGGTTTTTGTTCTCATGGACTCAAGATGGTGCCTCTGTGTCCTCTAGACACTACACGATCATTCCAGGCAAGAGGAAGAGATAAGGACAACACTGTAAGTCTGCCAGCTGGGAAACAATATATTTCCTAGAATTTCCACCCAGTAGAATGCAGCTTGCATATCATTGGTCAGACTTATGTGACATGTTCATTATTAACTGCAAAGAAAGCCTAAGAAGTCATCCTCATGAAATGTTTTTCCTCTGCAAATGTATCAGATATCCCATCAGATTCATTCTCACCCCCGGAGACATCTTCCTGGTGCCTCTTGCCCTCCTCCAATCTGACTTGGATCTGCTCTAATCTTAATACTCAGCCAGGAACCCAGGACACCTCCATTTTCATCATCCTAGGAACTTTCTTGGAGAAGGCAATGGCACCCCACTCCAGTACTCTTGCCTGGAAAATCCCATGGACGGAGGAGCCTGGTAGGCTGCAGACCATGGGGTCGCGAACAGTCGGATACGACAGAGCGACTTCACTTTCACTTTTCCCTTTCATGCATTAGAGAAGGAAATAGCAACCCACTCCAGTGTTCTTGCCTGGAGAATCCCAGGGACGGGGGAGCCTGGTGGGCCGCCATCTATGGGGTTGCACAGAGTCAGACACGACTGAAGTGACTTAGCAGCAGCAGCAGCAGCAGGAACTTTCTTCCTCCTGCTCCTGAGTTAGATTCTCTCTTCCTTGTAGGCTTAGTTCTTGCTTACTCCTTTGTTTTAGTGGTGCACATCCTTCAGTAGTTTTTTGAAAAGGATCAAAAATATTTGAGATCTATTTACTTTGCCAACAAAGGTCTGTCTAGTCAAGGCTATGGTTTTTCCAGTGGTCATGTATGGATGTGAGAGTTGGACTGTGAAGAAAGCTGAGTGCCGAAGAATTGATGCTTTTGAACTGTGGTGTTGGAGAAGACTCTTGAGAGTCCCTTGGACTGCAAGAGATCCAACCAGTCTATTCTAAAGGAGATCAGTCCTGGATGTTCTTTGGAAGGACTGATGCTAAAGCTGAAACTCCAGTACTTTGGCCACCTCATGTGAAGAGTTGACTCATTGGAAAAAACTCTGATGCTGGGAGGGATTGGGGGCAGAAGGAGAAGGGGACAAGAGGATGAGATGGTTGGATGGCATCACCGACTCAATGGACATGAATTTGAGTGAATTCTGGGAGTTGGTGATGGACAGGGAGGCCTGGCGTGCTGCAGTTCATGGGGTTGCAAAGAGTTGGACACAACTGACTGAACTGAACTGAACTGAACTGAAGACATCTGAAAATATATTTTATCTCATGTCACACTTGAATGCTAGCTTGGCTGAGTAGAAGCCTAGATTATTAATCAGATTTTGGGGCTGCTAGTTTCTTTTTTTTTTCTTCCAATATTGTGGAGATGTCATTCAGCTGTCCTCTGTTGAGTTCTCAGATGTCTGCGCAGCACTGTGAAATCCCAGAATCTTCAGTCAGCTTCCTGGAGTCTCTCCATCCATGTGTGCAGCTTCGTGTTTGGCCAAGAATCCAGGAGGACTCTTTGCTGATATCTGGGTACTTCTCCTAAGTACCTGACTCAAAAATGTCAACTGTCTTACTGTTTGTGAGTCCCAGTTTCTGTCTTATCTCCTCTCTGACTTCATTTCTATATGCCATCTTTATAGAAGGCCCCATGGAGAAAACCAAGGTGAATGTGATGGTTACATAATGTGTTTCCCTTTTCTTAAGAACCTTATCCCTGCAGTGTTCAATGCTGAATAACTGAAAAGTTGCTTCATATATTCTGCCCAGTTTTATGGTTGTTTGCTGTAGGAAGGAATGTCTGTATCAGCTACTTCATTAAAGCTGAAACTAAAATCTGATTGACAGAACTTTTTTATTTTTTTAATTTTTGGCCGTGCTGTGAGACTTGCAGGATCTTATTTACCCACCCAGGGATCAAACCCGGGTCCTTGTCAATGAAAGCTCAGAGTCCTAACCACTGAATGGCCATGGAATACCTAAATTTTTTTACTTTTAACTTTTTTCTGTTTTCAGTGCACATAGAACAGAATTTAATTCAACATCTTAAAAGGGACAATTTTTTATGGTGATACTAGTTCTACCCCCCCACCAAGTATTTAGTGATCAGGAAATGGCAACCCACTCCAGTTTTCTTGCCTGGAAAATCCCATGGACAGAGGAGCCTGGCAGATTACAGTCCATGGGGTCGCAAAGAGTCAGACACGACTGAGCGACTTCACTTCACTTCTACTTCATAGAAAAAAGTGGGGTGTTTCAAAGGGAAACTGTATGACATCTGTAAAAATTTAACAGCCTAAGTGCTAGTAAGGTTGATTTCTCACTATGAGATAACGTGTGAGTGAAAGAAGATGCTTTTCTCTGGATTGATCCAGGGAAGATTTGGATTTCTATTTTGACAGGCTGCTCAGAGTCTTCAAATACTAGCTCTAGAAAAATGAGCTCCCCATTCTTAGGAATGGAGAGAAGATTCTGCCAGAATAGATTCACATAGAGGAATTTCCTATTATAATTCCAACACATAGCTAAGCTAAACAATCCATTGGACCAGAAAAATTCAACAGATAATGAAAAACAGTGTTTAAGCTAAAAGGAATTTAGGGACTTTCCTGGTGGTTCAAAGGTTAAGACGCCTCACTCCCAATGCAGGGGGCCCAGGTTCAATCCCTGGTCAAGGAACTAAGATCCGACATGTCGCAATTATGAGCCTGTATGCCGCAGCTGAAGAAACTGCATGCAACTTAAAAAAATAAAAAAGACAGACCCCCCCCCATGCTGCAATAAAGAACTAGAGCAGGCAAATAAATTTTTAAAAAAGGAAAATAAAAGTGATTTATCCAAACTCTGGGCTTACCAGATGGCACTAGTGTAAAGAATTTGTCTGCCAATGCAGGAGATGTAAGAGACACAGCTAAAATCCCTGGGTCAGGAAGATCCCCTGGAGGAGGGCACAGCAACCCACTCCAGTGTTTTTGCCTGCAGCATCCCATGGACAGAGGAGCCTGGCGGGCTATGGTCCATAGGGTCACAAAGAGTCAGACACAACTGAAACAACGTAGCATGTACATATGTATTCAAATTCCAGTATGTACTGTGGATAAAGACAGAAGCTGGGCTCCTTTTCACACAAAGCTTCATGACTCTTACATCTCTGATCTGGAAGGTTGTCAGCATACTCCTAACATCCCTACAGGTTCTGCTTTTGCCTTTCTCAGATATTGAGAATCGAGCACCGATGGTCTCTCAACATGGGAATATGGACTTTGGGGTCAGATTCACTAGTTCAGATTCAAGCTGCCTCTTACCAGTTGTGTGATCTTCAGGATGTTACCCTCTTTGAGGCTGAGTTTCTGGAATACAGCAGAAAGCACTGCTTCCTGAGACATTATCTGCCTCTGCTCTGCCAAGCTGTTGGCACTAAAGTCAACTTTCTGGGGCAAGTGCCTGGACCAAGGAAAGGGGTATGTTAAAGACTCTTTCCAGGCTTCCCTGGTGGCTCAGGGGATAAAGAATCTGCATGCCAGTGCAGAAGACATGGCTTTGATCCCTGGGCCCAAAAGATCCCACATGCTGTACAGCAACTAAGCCCGTGTGCAACAGCTATTGAGCCTGTGCTCCAGAGCCCAGGAACTGCAACTGCTGAGCCCCTGAACCACATCTACTGAAGCCTGTGTGCCCTAGAGCTCATGCTCTGCAGCAAGAAAAGCTGCTGCAATGAGAAGCCTGCTCACTACAACTAGAGAGTAGTTCCCGCTCACCAAAACTAGAGAAAAACCTGTGCAGCAACGAAGACCCAGCACACCCAAAAAATAAACAAAATAAACAAATAATTTTCTTTTTAAAGACACCTTCCTCTTAGAAAGAAGAGACAGGAGCATGCTCATGTTACCCATCCCACCTGTGGAAGTAGCAAATCGCTGCAAACCCTGTGAGTGTTGGCCACAGACAACTCCTCGATCACTGTTTTTGTTCCTCAAGTGTGCCTTGCCTTTTCTTGCCCCCAGGGCTACACACAGGTCTTTCCTCCAACAGCAGTGTTCTTCCTTATCAAATCCTTACTGTGAGTCCCATCCCAAACTCATGTTTCCTGGTTAACTCTTACTCTTTTTACAAATCTCAACTTAAACATCTCTTCCTCAGGGGAACCTTCCCTTCCCTAGACCAGGTTCACCTCCCCCTGCACTGGGTTCTCTGAAAATTCATACTTCTCCTTACATAGGGGTCCCCAGTCAGGTCAGTGGTGGCATTAGATTACAAATAAAGTGCACGATAAACGTAATGCCCTTGAATCATCCTGAAACCACCTCCCTACCACCCCAGGTCTGTGGAAAAACTGTCTTCCACGAAATTGACGTGTGCTATGTCATGTCCGACTCTTTGCAACCCTATAGACTGTAGTCTGCCAGGCTCCTCTGTCCATAGAATTTTCCAGGCAAGATTACTGGAGTGGGTTGCCATTTCCTCCTCCAGGGGATCTTCCCAACCCAGGGATGAAACCTGCGTTTTTTGCATCTCCTGTACTGGCAGGTGAGTTCTTTAGCACTACCACGACCTGGAAAGCCCTATAAAATTGGTCCCTGGTGCCAAAAACATTGGAGACTGCTGCTCGATATGTCACAAATACAATAACAGGTGCCACAAATACAATTATTTATTTAATATCTGTTTCTCAGCTAGATCATAAGCTCCATGGGGGCAGGGATTATGTCAGGAATCTCTAGGACCTCGCCCCAACCCATAGCCAGAGGCTCCATGAGCTATTGCTGGCGTGAGTTAGCATTGGTGGCGATGCACACACGTATATGTGAAGTATGTCGGTGCTGGAGAAGTGGGAAGACTGGTCAGAGGCCTGAGATGGGGTCCAGCAGCAACATATTTTGAAAACACATCTCTTTTCTATTAAAAATTCCACACATAGAAGGAGTTAGGTAACAGAGACAAGAATTCAGAGCTGAGTGGATAGGCAAGCACTCTGTCTATGAAGTTCTTTATGGAAATTTGTTGAATAGAGAACAGAACAGAAATCAGTGTCACTGAGCAACCTAAGCTCACCTGGTTGGTAGAAAAAGGTAGAAATGGAAAATATTTGAATTCTGGCCATTGTCCAGTTTTGGGTGGACTCCAGGAGTTGGTGATGGACAGGGAGGCCTGGTGTGGTGTGGTTCATGGGGTCACAAAGAGTCGGGCATGACTGAGTGACTGAACTGAACTGAATCGAGAAGTCATTTTATGGCTCAGTACTTTCCTTTCTTCTCTAGTGAAACACAAGAAAGAGATAGGGTGTTTATGACCATTATATTGTCCTCTTCTTATACTGAGGGGGGTGGAAGTATATAGTTTAAGTGTGAAGGAACCAAACACAAGAACAAACCCCTTAATTCTAAAGAAGAGATTCTCAACAGGATCAAGAAGGGGAAGATCAGTAACATTTGACTTGAAAATTTTAAATAATTTACCATTGTTGTTCAGAAAATTAGATGTAGGGACTTTCTTAGCTCTCCAGTGGTTAAGACTCCATGCTTCCAATGCAGGGGGCACAGGTTTGATTCCGGGGGCACAGGTTTGACCCCTGGTGATGGAAGTAAGGTCCCACAGGCTATGTGGCATGGCCAGAAAGAAAAAAAAATTAGATGTACATGATAGATAGAAAGATAGAGATAAATTTTGCTTTATTTCTCTCTTTAGGGGGTGTGTGTGTGTTTGTGTGTGAAAAAGAGAGAAAAATAAAACATATAGAAAAATAATAACTGGCAAATCTAAGTGAATGATATATATGTGTATTTCTTTTAGCAATCTCATTTTTCTGCATATTTGAAATTTTTCAATTAAAAATATCATCATGATTAATAAAGCTTTGTGTTTTCAAAATATTATACTTGATCCATTCAGGGAGTTTGTAGAAGCTTCATTTCCCAACCCCTTGCACTTCCATCCCTAAGATTCTCTCTCGATATCTGTTTAGAATACAAAAGAATCTTTGCGGTTGGCACCTGGCCAAACTCTCCCCTCACCACTGCTCCCAGACATTCAGCCAGTCCAAGTAAGAGCTACTGTTCTAGGGGTAGGGACCCTGGAGCCACAGACTAAAAGCAGCTTATGTACCATCATTCTCCTCAAGAGTTTTACACACTTTGAAGTTTTAGATATAATTCCCTAATAGCTCAGTTGGTAAAGAATCTGCCTGTAGTGCAGGAGACCCTGGTTCGATTCCTGGGTCAGGAAGATCCCCTGGAGAAGGGATAGCTACCCACCCCATTATTCTTGGGCTTCCCTTGTGGCTCAGCTGGTAAAGAATCTGCTGGCAATTCGGAAGGCCTGGATTTGATCCCTGGTCTGGGAAGATTGCCTGGAGAAGGGAAAGGCTACCCTCTCCAGTATTCTGGCCTGGAGAATTCCATGCATTGTATACTCCATGGGGTCGCAAAGAGTCAGACACAACTGAGCCACTTTCACTTTCACTTCCTAACAGTAGACAGTTGAACCAGGTAAGCCTCCCAAGGTCCTTTCAACTGTAAATGTGCTTGAATGTGAACCGGTAAGGGTTTAGAGTCTCCCAAGTAAGTTTTACAAAATTGTTTCTTTTCCCTTGTGATCTGACTACTCAGATTTTTGAAGCTGGCACACACTTGTGCTTTGCTTTCTTTTCTGTCTCTCAAAAGAGCTAAGATCCAGTGTCTGCCAGGCAAAGTTGCTAGAGGTGGCATTCCTGGAAGCTCCCACCCCTAGGTGATGTCAGACCTCACGTGACCCAACCACCATGCAATGGGATGCATGACGTCATTTCAGGATGTGAGTCCTTCTAATGCAGAGACTGCCGCTGCGGCCACCGCTATGAATAATTACAAGCCATCACCGTAGGCAGAGTCAACTTTGCACATGTCAGCGGTCAAGGCTGTGTAGACAATAGACTCATCTGAAGGTCACATTGCCCCCACCCTAACGCAGGGACCTTGGTGGCAGGTCACAGAACATATTAAACATTCATGAAACATTCTGCAATTGCAGATCTGAAATGAAAGCAAGGTGGGTTTTCCCTGCCAAGATGTGGTATCTTGTGGTTCACATTTTGTTGAGTCAGGCACTTCAGTTGGTCAAGCTGGGGTTATGTGGGCAGATGTTGGGGTGAATCGTCACTGTCCACTGGTGGAAAGAGACTGACTCTGAATATAAAACTCACGAGTAAACAGTATCAGGACAAGAAGCCTTTAGATGGGCATTAAACGAAGACAAGGCATACTTTAAAGAAACTTCTAATTCATAATTACTTCAAACTAATTATAGATGCAGAACTTGAGGGTGGAGGGAAAAGATGAATAGCCAATGTCCATTTGAAAGATAGCTATAAATAGAACAATAGAAATAATAACAATATTTTTTCTATGGAGACTTTAGGGGCCTCTACCATAGACAGAGAGAAGTGTGTTAGTTGCTGAGTCGTGTCTGGTTCTTTGCGACCCCATGGACTGTAGCCCACCAGGCTCCTCCGTTCATGGGATCCTCCAGGCAAGAATACTGGAGTGGGTAGACATTCCCTTCTCCAGGGGATCGTCCCAACCCAGGGATCAAACCCACATCTCCTACATCTCAGGCAGCTTCTTTACCATCTGAGCCACCAGGGAATGACTCTGGTAGAATGAGCCCTCTACCAGAGAATATCATGTCAGTTCAAATAGTGAGTTTTATCTCTTCCCTGCAATTAACTCTGTTTCTTAAAACTAAATCTGGAGTCCAGAAAGTATTTGCTTCCCTACTTGCTTAACAGTTGTGTTCACCCTCCTTGCTCCCCCAGTGCGCTGAGGCCCCCTTGATCACTGCCTGCTGCTGCAGCCCTGGTCTCCTAGCAACTCAGCTCCCCACAGCTTGGGAAGTGGGGGTGTCAAAGGGAGCCTGGGGGGCAGAGATGAGACCATGAGGAAGGCTCTTTTCTCCCAGGTCTGGCGTAAAGAATTTCTGCTTCATAATCATTAATATTACAGAAGAAGGGATTTGCTTTCCTTGGCATATTGAGGACTCAGCCCAAGGGTAGTAAATCATGTGCCAAGGAGGGCGGGACTGCATTTTGGTGCCAGAAGCAGAGAGTTCTATTTGAGAGATGCCTAGTAATTCTTTCTCTGCTTGCCCTAAGGACTGATGAAGAGATAGGTTAAATGTATTGTCTTTTTGGTACACAAACAGACTGTTAGGATGCGCTTCAGTTGTTCTTTGGGAATAATGTCATTTCAGAGTCTGATAATATTTTAGGATGATGTGGCTCAAGTATCTGATCTTCTGTAACCTGGTAAGTTGAGGCCCTGGGAAGTTAGATGACTCACTTGGGCTCTCCCAATAAGGAATGGTGAAGTCGGGACTAGAATACTACCACTCATGGCTCAGTCTTATGCTCCTTCCAGAATCAGTGTAGAGGTGCATTGGGCCATGACGGTTCACATCATGGTCAAGGTCATGGGTTGCAAAACAGCTGGCTATTTTCAGGGATACGGTCCGTGTTGTAGACGGAGCAGAACTAACTGAAACACACGACCTGTGCTCTTGGCCACACTAGCAACATGTTCTCCTTGGTTGAGCTAACCAGGACAGACACCAGTGAGAAAATGGCAAAAATCAGAGAATACAACAACAGATCATCACTCACCCATGAGTCTTGCACTGAAAGATGGACTCTGGGTTTATCCCTTTGTTTATGGTCAGAGGGAAGGTGATACCACGCTATGAAACTCTTTTCCTCTCCCACTCAACAAAATTTTTTGTTATGAAAAAAATCTACCTCAAACTTTTTTTTTAATTTTTAAAAATGTTTACTTTGATTGGACCATTTTTTAAAGTCTTTGTTGAATTTGTTACAATATTGCTTCCATTGTTTATGTTATGGTTTTTTCAGCTTTGAGGCATGTGGGATCTTACCTCCTGGACCAGGGATCAAACCCACATCCCCTGCATTGGAAGGCAAAGTCTTAATCACTGGACCACCCTGAGAATTCCCTCAAGCTATTTTTAAATGACAACAAAAGGAACTGATTTCAGCTCTTGTCAGTTCAGTTCAGTCACACATGTAGCTCATGGAGCTAAGTATAATAATTAGGGTCATTCAAAGAATGAGAGAACCTGAAGAATCAGAATCAGGAATTGGGAGTCAATCCTCCATTTGGCATTTATCTCTGGGTCTGTGGTTAACTTTTGTATCTCCTCCTACAGCAAGTCTTCTCCATTTAGTTAGAAAGTGGACCACAGTCATCTAACTTTATATCTTTCTGGCACCATAACCCCTGAGACAAGACAGTTGTTCCTCCAATTTCAAACTTGGGAATCCCAGGAAGGGACTCTGATAGACTCAGCTGGGGACTTCCATGGTAGCTCAGCTGGTTGGGAAGTTCCCCTGGAGAAGGGATAGGCTACCCACTCCAGTGCTCTTGGGCTTCCCTGGTGGTTCAGATGATAAAGAATCCACTGGCAATGCGGGAGACCTAAGTTCGATCCCTGGGTTGGGAAGATCCCCTGGAGGAGGGCATGGCAACCTACTCCAGTATTCTTGCCTGGAGAATCCCCATGGATAGAGAAGCTTGGTGGGCTACAGACCATGGGGTCGCAAAGAGTCAGACACGACTGAGCGACTAAGCACAGCACAGCACAGGCCCAGCTGGATGTCATATCTTCTCCTGAATCATCACTGAGTTGGGAGAAACAGGAAATTATGATTAGCCAGACCTATGCTACAGGTTCATGTCTCAGAGTGGGGGAGGAAAAGGGAATAAGGGGTAATAGGAAAGCTTGCTTGTATAGCAGAAAGACCACAGCTACACCAGCTCCTTCCATTGCATCTTGATCTCTGTAAGTGCTGTCATTCAGCAAAACTGGCATTACCTCATGCCCCCCTCCCTCTAGCCCACGTGCACAGAAATGAACTGTTAGTAAACTTGGATGATGACATTGGTGGTCCAGGGATCTCTTGGCAAGTTAAACAGCCTCGTCAAAAGCAATCTATATCAATGAACCCTGCAAGAACCTTCCAAGGACAGGAGGGCAAGAGACAGTGTATAGTAAGTTCCCTACATATGAATGAGTTCCATTCTGAGAGCAAGTTCAGAAGTCCAATTTGTTCATAAGTCCAACAAAGTTAGCCTAGGTACCCAACTAACACAATTGGCTATATGGTTCTGTACTGTAATAGGTTTATAATACTTTTCACACAAATAATACATAAAATAGACACAAAAAATAAAGAAGACATTTTTAATCTTACAGTACAGTACTTTGGAAAGTCCAGTAATACAGTACAACAGCTGACATACAAGGGCTGGCATCGAGTAAACAGGCAGGAAGGGTTACTGATTGGAGGAGGGAAAAGAGGTTGAGAAGGTAGAGCTGAAAAATCGTCAGCAATAGGAGATGGAGGGCAAGCTGCAATTTCACTTACGCCTTATGGTGGAATGCACGTTCACATCTTTTGAAGTTCACAACTTGAAGTTCATGTGCAGGGGACTTACTGTCCAGTGATTAAGAGTGCTAGGACAGAAAGCAAGTGGTCTGGGTTTTGTCACTAACCAACTCTGCGACCTTAGGCAAGTCCTTTCATCTCTCCGTCTGTTTATAAAATGGGAGAAGCTGGCCCAAGAGATCACTAAGTTCCATCTAGCCCTATCCTTCAGGTGCAATGCAGGTGCTGCTACAGAGCCTATGTGTCACTGCCCCCTCTAGTGGCTAAAATAGGAAAAGCCTACTTCCAACTTCAAATGAAGAGGGAAACAACTTTCTCCACCGAGCCTGACAAGCACATTCCCTCGGAGGAAGTTTTAAAGGCCTGCTGCTGCTGCTAAGTCGCTTCAGTTGTGTCCAACTCTGTGCGACCCCATAGACGGCAGCCCACCAGGCTTCCCTGTCCCTGGGATTCTCCAGGCAAGAACACTGGAGTGGGCTGTCATTTCCTTCTCCAATGCATGAAAGTGAAAAGTGAAAGTGAAGTCGCTCAGTCATGTCCGACTCTAGCGACCCCATGGACTGCAGACTACCAGGCTCCTCCGTCCATGGATTTTCCAGGCAAAAGTACTGGAGTGGGGTGCCATTTAAAGGCCTAGTTCATAGCTTTCTCAATAGAAGCCCCGGAGAAGTGCCAAGGGCAGCCTAGCTCCTGCCCAGAAATGTAGCAGAAACCCTGACATTGTGATTCTCCACGTCACTACGTGTGTCCAACCGAGGTGGTAGAAATAAGAAACTGACCACAGAGTAAGAGTGTAAATACCTCTGCAGACAGTAGAGGACGAGAGGGAGAGAGAGGTTAGTCTCGTAAATGCTATTGATCGAGATTCATTTGTTTCGAAGTGCTTATTCCACATCTACTGTTGTCCTAGGCACTGACTGATTGATAGCACTGAGGATAAGGGAATTCACAGTTTCAGTCCTCCCAAAGCTTATATTCTAATATAGGACATACACAGAACATATGGATGGATACAAAAACATCCATAAATATAAGGATAGTAAATGCCGGAAAGTGAAAATCTAAGGTGTTCTCTGAGCTCACAACAGGGGGCCCAGCCCTTGACTTTGGTATCAGAGAAGATCTCTCTGAGGAAGTTACCTTTAAGCTCAGGTTTAAGAGTGCTAACAGGGCTTCCCTGGTGGCTTAGTCGGTTAAGAATTCGCCCGCAATGTGGGAGACCTGGGTTCAATCCCTGGGTTGGGAAGATCCCCCGGAGAAGGGAACAGCTACCCACTCTGGTATTCTAGCCTGGAGAATTCCATGGACAGAGGAGCCTGGCGGGCTACAGTCCATGGGGTTGCAAAGAGTCGGACATGACAGAGCAACTTTCACTTTCAACAGTGTGGTATTTTGATTTACAAGTGTACATAGATCTTATTATAAATATATATTTATACATAAATATAGTTATTGTTGTTGTCAGTCACTAAGTTGTGTCTGATTCTTTGCGACCCCATGAATTACAGCACGCCAGGCTTCTGTGTCCTTCTCCATCTCCCCGAGTTTGCTCAAACTCATGTCCATTTAGTCGATGATGCCATCCAACCATCTCATCCTCAATCATCCCCTTCTCATCTTGCCATCAATCTTTCCCAGCATCAGGGTCTTTTCAAATGAGTTGACGCCTCGCATCAGGTGGCCAAAGTAGTGGAGCTTCAGCTTCAGCTGAATGTCCTTCAGCATCAGTCCTTCCTATGAATATTCAAGGTTGATTTCCTTTAGGATTTACTGGTTTCACCTCCTTGCTGTTCATGGGACTCTCAAGAGTCTTCACCAGCACCACAGTTCAAAAGCATCAGTTCTTCAGTGCTCAGCCTTCTTTATGGTCCAGCTCTCACATCCATACATGACTGGAAAAAACATAGTTTTGACTATATGGACCTTTGTTGGCAAAGTGATGTCTCTGCTTTTTAATACAATGTCCAGGTTTGTTATCATTTTTCTTTCAAGGAGCAAGTGTCTTTCAATTTCACGGCTGCAGTCACTGTTTGCATTGATTTTGGAGCCCCCAAAATGAAATCTGACACTGTTTCCACTTTTCCCCCTTCTATTTGCCATGAAGTAATGGGACTGGATGCCATGATCTTAGTTTTTTGAATGCTGAGTTTTAAGCCAGCTCTTTCACTTCTCTTTGACCTTCATCAAGAGGCTCTTTAGTTCCTCTTCATGTTCTACCATTAAAGTGGTATCATCTGCATATCTGAGGTTGTTGATATTTCTCCCAGCAATACTGATTCCTGATTGGGCTTCATCCAGCCCAGCATTTCTCATGATGTACTCTGCATATAAGTTAAATAAGCAGGGTGACAACATACAGCCTTGACATACTCCTTTCCCAATTTTGAACCAGTCTGTTGTTCCCTGTCCCGTTCTAACTGTTGCTTCTTGTCCTGCATATAAGTTCTCTCAGGAGGCAGATAAGGTGGTCTGCTATTCCCATCTCTTTAAGAATATTCCACAGTTTGTTGTGATCCACACAATCAAAGGCTTTACTCTAGTCAAAAAAGCAGAAGGAGATGTTTTTTCGAAATTCCCTTGCTTTTTCTGTGATCCAGCCTATGTTGGCAATAAGGATAGTAAATGCCAGCAAGTGCAAGCTGCTTCCCTCAGACTCTTCAGCCTCATCTGTTGAATTCACTCAGAATGTAGTGTTGCCGACTTCAATATGGAGACAAGGGGCAGGAAGAAGGTTGATGCTAAGTCAATGCCCTGCATAGAGTAGGTTCTTTTTTTTTTTTTTTTAAGAAAGTCCTGCTTTTAAAAAAAGTAATTAATTTATTTGGCTGCACCAGGTCTTAGTTGCAGCTCCATGGATCTTCAATCTTCGATGCGGCATGCAAGCCCTTAGTGTTGGCACGTGGGGTATAATTTCCCAACCAGGGATTGAACTTAGGGCTCCTGCTTAGGGGATGCAGTGTCTTAGCCACTGGACTACCAAGGAAGTCCCCAGAGTAGGTTCCTAATGAGTGTTTAATGAAGGCTTGGTTGAATGGATGTGTGAACAAAGAGCTTAGTCTGCTGGTGTGTCCAACAACTAGGTAATGACAAGGGTGTCATGTCCATCAGAAAACTGAGATGCTGATAGAGTTTTAAGACTCAAAAGAGATCTTTAGTTCCAAGCACAGTCGCCTCCATTTTTTTATTGTTGGCCATCCTCACTCCTCTGGAGAAGGCAATGGTACCCCACTCCAGTACTCTTGCCTGGAGAATCCCATGGGCGGAGGAGCCTGGTAGGCTGCAGCCCATGGGGTCGCGAAGAGTCAGACACGACTGAGCGACTTTACTTTCACTTTTCACTTTCATGCATTGGAGAAGGAAACGGCAACCCACTCCAGTGTTCTTGCTTGGAGAATCCCAGGGACGGGGGAGCATGGTGGGCTGCAGTCTATGGGGTCGCACAGAGTCAGACACGACTGAAGTGACTTAGCAGCATCCTCACTCCTCAGCATCGCAGGCTTCCTGTGTCCCGCTGCTGAGATTCTTGGATAAAGTATGATTTTCCGTGATTCTAAAGATGAAGAAAAACCAACCCCAGTTCAGGGATAGGTGGTCTGAGGGCCACTGAACCAGGTGCCAAGATAGGACAGGAACTGAAATCACTCTGTCCCACAACTGAGACTTTATTTCATAGAGTCGGCACATTTATCAAGGAGAATATATTGGAAATTAAATCATTTTCAGCACACTAAAGGTCTTATTTGAAGGAAGACTAATGAGGGTTCCTTTTTCAAAATTAAGATTTCCTAATGCAGGAGGAGAAGGGGATGACAGAGGATGAGATGGCTGGATGGCATCCCTGACTCGATGGACGTTGAGTCTGAGTGAACTCTGGGAGTTGGTGATGGACAGGGAGGCCTGGCGTGCTGCAATTCATGGGGTCGCAAAGAGTCGGACACGACTGAGCGACTGAACTGAACTGAACTGAACTGAATGGTTTCTGTGTGTGGACTTTCCCCACCAGGTTTTCTTAAAATGTGGTTGACCTTTAAGGCAGAAATTTGTGTTGGAAAACAAGCCTCAGTTTCTGAAAATAAAAACTTTTAACAGTCATCATCCTATACCCATAAGGATTCTTTCTTGCAAACAGTCCAAAACAACTCCAATTGCTCTAAGGAAAATGGGAATTGGTGAAAATGAGAGGTACGTCACACAGAATCACAATAAGGCTGAAGAACCAGTTCATGGTAATGAATCCAGAAAGAAGCCTGAAATCATGTTACAGAATGGGCCCCTGCAGCATGACCCCACCCCCCCCCACCCTGCCCCACATTGCAACTTGCACCACTGAGAGAGTGCATTGGTGAGATTACCTTCAACACTAACTGCCAGAGACCCCCAATTACAAGACTGTAAATAAGAGAAAGACAAGAAAGACCCCTCTTTCTTGTTTTAAAGCCTGGAGCCTCAAGGCTGACAGGTAAACTCCGTTCCTTGGAGCCCCCTCTATGTTCATGTTCCCCCGTGCAGTCTCTGTTACTATGGTTACCTCATGATTTGTGATCGCTGTTCCAGTTCAGCCATCCTGAGCCCCACTCTAGCCAACATAAAGAGGGAAGGGATGAAGTCCCAGCTGTCCTTTATTTTTTATTTGAAATCTCTTGCATTCCTATGCACTAACAATGAAAGATCAGAAGGAAACAACCATATGGAGAACAGTACGGTGGCTCCTTTAGAAAGAGGCATCCCGGAGAAGTCAGAAAGAGCTCCCCTGTACTGTGCACTGGCCAGAACTAGTCAATCCCTGCCTCAATGGAGCAGGGTGATATGGTCTTTATCCTGAGTGGCATGTGCTCACTTAAAAGAGTTTTGGGGAGACACTTACACTGTTGGTGGGAATGCCAACTAGTACAGCCACTATGGAAAACAATGTGGAGATTCCTTAAAAAACTGGAAATAGAACTGCCACACGGCCCAGAAATCCCACTGCTGGGCACACACACTGACAAAACCAGAATTGAAAGAGACACATGTACCCCAATGTTCTTTGCAGCACTGTTTACAATAGTTAGGACATTGAAGCAACCTAGATGTCTGTTGGCAAATGAATGGATAAGGAAGCTGTGGTACATATACACAATGGAATATTACTCAACTATTAAAAAGAATGCATTTGAATTGGTTCTGATGAAATGGATGAAACTGGAGACTATTATACAGAGTGAAGTAGGCCAAAAAGAGAAACAGCAGTACAGTATATTAGAACATACATATGGAATTTAGAAACAGGGTAACTATGACCCTATATGCGAGACAGCAAAAGAAACACAGATGTAAAGAACAGACTTTTGGACTCCATGGGAGAAGATGACAGTGGGACAATATGAGAGAATAGCATTAAAACATGTTTATTACCATATGTAAAATGGATGACCAGTGCAAGTTCAATACATGAACCAGGCACTCAAGGCTGGTGCTCTGGGACAACTCAGAGGGATGGGGTGGGGAGGGAGGTGAGAGGGAGTTTCAGGATGGTGGGACACATGCCTACCCATGGCTGACTCATGTCGATGCATGGCAAAAACCACCACAGTTTTGTAGAGTAATTAGCTTTCAATTATAATAATAAATAAGTTTTAAAAAATAAGAGGTTTAGGGGAGAAATATTGGGTATAAGATAGGCTCAAAGATGTATTGTACAACATGGGGAATATAGCCAATATGTTATAATAACTATAAATGGAAAGCAAACTTTAAAAACCGTATAAAAAAGAAAAAAAATAGGGGACTTTCTCAGTGGTCCAGTGGTTAAGAATTCATCTTCCAGTGCAGGGGATGTGGGTTCAATTCCTAGTCCAGAAACTAAGATCCCACATGCCTCGGGGCAACTAAGTCCATGGGCCGCAACTACCAAGCCCAAGTGCAGGAAGGGAGACCCAATGCAGACAAATAAATAAATGTAAAAAACAAGAGATGAAAAAATGAAAAAATACACGTGCCTATGTTAAACAAATTAAGACCTTTTGTTACTAAGGATGAAAGGAAGAACAGAAACCTCGAGGCGTCTGACACACATAGCAGACACTAGATATGAGGCACCATCATTTCCTCCACTGTCCCTGTCTGTTAATTCCCAGGAACTCAGGTTTTCTGCAGCCACTGTCACTGCAAGGAACAGCTGTGTCTGATGGGCAGGGCCAGGGCCATGTGCCCACTCTTCACAGTGAGAAGCAAGTCGGGGAATTGCATATCTGACCTAATTGGCCTCCAGAGTTAGGAAAAGACTCCACATTCCACAATATTCATAAAGTGTGAAAATTCCCAAAGGAAAATGTTGATTTGAATCTTAGAAAAGTTCTTAAACAATTATAATCCCAGACAATACTGATTTTGCTCCTTCTCATCTAGAGTCTCACTGTGAAGCTATATAAAAATACTACTGGTTTTGGCAATGATTTCTTGGACATAATACCAAACGTATAGGCAACAAAATTTAAAAAATGGAAAAACTGGCTACATCAAAATTAAAAACATCTGTGCATCAAATGACATAGTCAACTGAGAGAAAAGGCAACTACAAAATGGAAGAAAATATTTGTCAATTATATATCTGATAAGGGGTTAATACCCAGAATATATAACTAACTCTTACAACTCAACAAACTGAAACCAAATAATCCAACTTAAAAGTGGCAAAAGAATGTGAAAAGACATGTGTCCAAAGATATACAAATCTCCAACAAGCACATGAAGAAGATACTCAACGTTACTAATCATTAGGGAAATGCAAACCAAAACTTAAACACATTAGGATAGTTACTATTTTTAAAAAGAAGAAGAAAGAAAACTGCAAGTGTTGGTGAGGATATAGAGAAATTGAAGCCCTAGGCATTGTTGTCAGAAAAGTAAAATAATGCAGCTGCTAAAGAAAACAGTATTGAGGTGCCTTACAAAATTAAAAATAGAATTACCATATGATCTAGCAATTCTATATCTGAGTATATATGCAAATAATTGAAAGCAGTGTCTTGAAGAAATATTTGTACAACCAGGTTCATGACATTATTCAACACAGTCAAAAGGTGGAAATAACCTGAGTTTCCAGTGACAGGTGAATGAATAAAGATGGTGTGGTATATCCATACAACTAAATAGTATTCGACTTTCTAAAGGAAGGAAATTCTGACATGCTACAACATGGGTAGACCTTGAGGACATTATGCTAAGTGAAATAAATCAATCACAAAAGACAAATACTGTATGGTTCCACTTATGTGAGGTATTAACACCTAGTAGTAAATTTCATAGGGACAGAAAGTAGATGGTGGTTGCCAGAGGGTGGTCTTAAGGGGAAAGGGGAGTTTGTGTTTAATGGGCATAAAGTTTCAAGTTTTGCAAGATGAAGCACTGGGGAGATTGGTTGCACAACGATGTGGAGGTACTTAACACTACGGAACGGTATATTTTAAAATGGTTAAGATGGTATATTTTATGTCTATTTTATCACCATTAAAAAATCTTTTAAAAATACTACTACTGTTTCTTGATGTATACAGCAGTGGCCAAGGTTCTCAACTAGTCTGGCATTCATCTTGCCCAGAATGTGAGAATAGGTAGTAAGAAAAGATACATAATAAAATCTATGGCACACAACCCAAATCATAGAAGTCTTTGCTCTTGGATGAGAAAAGGAAGATTTTTTTCCTTTAGCTTTAGGAATTTATCTATTCCTGTGTGTATCTATTCCTATTTCCTATAACCTTAAGAATTTAATCTTATTTATTCCCTATACCCGAGATACAGGGAATAAAATTTTCAACATAATTAAATTATAATTAGTATTCCGTGAAGAGTTTAATCTAGCCATTCTCTTTTATTTAGAAAAAGTTCTAGAATTCAAAAAAGGCAGAGAAGGGGGTTAAGACACACAATCCTCAGAATTCAATATAGGGAATAAAAGCAAGTATAATTCAGTAGTCTCATTACTACTGGAAAGTATATAGCAGTAAGTGTAATTTGAATCATGTCTTCAGAAACCTGTCACCTACTATATACATTATCTCATTTGAACCTCAAAATAATCCCACAAAAGAATTAAACAAGTATCACTGCTCCTATTTTAAATGTGAAAGCCAAGGCTTTTGGAGGACATATCTAGGGTTAAATACAGTGTTCTATGAAGGGCAATGACTCAAACCCAGAAGGCAACAATCCATTTTCTTCAAACACATTATGATGCTTCCCTTAGCACTTAGAAAACAAACTGGTTAATACAGAAAGCAGGCCAAAGATTCTATGGCCTTTAAATATATATACTGACTTTATTTTCATTCCAGTTTTCAAACTTTGCTCTTTCATGATATTTCTTCCATCACAATGGAAAAAAATGTCTTACAGCTTTGTTTTGAATAAAAGCCAAACTTAAAGCTCTTGAAATAATTTGAGAGTTTCTGTTTCCAGATATAAGGAGGACTAACATATCTGAGACTCTTTTAAGCATTTCAAAATGCTGGGTAAAATATAGCAAATACTCTTTTCAGTCATAGCTGAGAGCACAAAAACAAAGGGAAAGCTTCAGGACCTGGAAATTAAAAAAAAAAAAAAAACAAACCAAAAAACTGTAAAACACAGACGTAAGCTTGTAAATTAACACACAGACTATGCTGGAGCAGTGGGCTTTACCAGTGTTGGTAACCAGGGCAACTTTTGTGCTCGTCTGGGAAATGATGATTATGCCTCAGGCTGGTTCAAAACAAGATCTGGAACTGAGAACATGCTTCGTAAAACTAAAATTCAAAAAGAGCTACCCCCTCAATTAAGTGGTAATTTAGAAAAGCTTCCACCTTCTACCATAGATAGGAAAGGCACTTGTTTGAGTAGTCCTGGCTCTCTGTGAAAAATTCTTTGTGAGAATTAAACACCATCCCAAACAGAGGAATTAGCACAAAAAAATGATTCCAACTTCCTGATACCCCATGACATGTGATCAGAGCAAACCGAACTCTGCTCTAGATGAGCATGCCTTCAACCCAATTTGCTCATATAAGGCTCTGCTAAAGATGAGGTATCAGCCCCAAATTATGAGACACACAAAGAAACAATCTACTCTACATGAGAGTCAAAACTAGACCCCCAAAACATGTGATATTAGGATAATCTAAGAAAAAACATAAAAGTACGTTAGAATTTATTAAAGATATAAAATAAGAAATGAAAACATAATAAAATGCAATTACACTATTGAAAAAAGGAAAACTTTTAAAAGAAGTGAAGTGAATCTCTAAAACTTAAAAACATAGTAATCAAAGTTTAAAATTGCAAGAAATAGGTTAAATAATAAGCTAGACATGTTTAAAAAGAGCATTAGTGAACTGAAAAACAAGTGTTAGGAAATTGTCCCAAACGCTGCTGCTGCTAATTCACTTCAGTCCTGTCTGACTCTGTGAGACCCCATAGACGGCAGCCCACCAGGCTCCCCCGTCCCTGGGATTCTCCAGGCAAGAACACTGGAGTGGGTTGCCATTTCCTTCTCCAATGCATGAAAGTGAAAAGTGAAAGGGAAGTCGCTCAGTCGTGTTCGACTCTCAGCGACCCCATGGACTGCAGCCTACCAGGCTCCTCCGTCCATGGGATTTTCCAGGCAAGAGTACTGGAGTGGGGAGCCATTGCCTTCTCCGTGTCCCAAATGAAGCTCAAGCTAAAAGAAGAGGGTGGGTGGAAATGAAGTTTCAAGAGGAAATAGAGGTGATTTAGAAAAGCAATATACAAAGAATTAATGGCTAACTTTTTTAATTGATAAAAAAAGTCGTGAATCACTAGGTTCAAGAAGTACAGTGAATGTCGAATGTAAATAAATTGTAAATAAATGTAAACATTGTAAATGTAAATAAATATGAATGTAAATGTAAATAAACATTGAATGTAAATAATTCTACACATAGAAACATTATGAAACATTATGAAAATACTTTCAGAACACCAAAAAACAAAAGGAAATTTATAAGCAACCACAGAGAAAAGGTACTTTTAATTTCAAAATAATGAATTAGATCCTAAATTTACAAATCATATATGTTTCTACCTCAGTCACAAGTGCCATGTTTTGCTTTTCATAGTGAATTATACCCATTACCAGAATCATGCGTGCTTTTTCTTTTTAAAAAATAAATTTATTTATTTTTAATTGAAGGGAATTGCTTTACACTATTGTGTTAGTTTCTGCCATGCATCAACATGAATCAGCCGTAAGTATTTGCATGTCCCCTTCCTCTTGAGCCTCCCTCCCACCGCATCCCACTCTTACAGATTGTCATACAGCACCAGGTTTGAGCTCCCTGCGGCAAATTCCCACTGGCTATCTATTTTACATATGGTGATGTGTATGTTTCAAGGTCACTCTCTCAATTCATCCCTTCCTCTCCATCCCCCACTGTGCCCACAAGCCTGCCTCCATTGCTGCCCTGAGAATACGTTCATCAGCACCACCACGTGTGCTCTTTCTATCAGCCAGCATTAAGGACAGTAAAATATTTCAAAAGGATGAGATCGTGAAATATTATTTCTCTGAAAAATAAAATAACTTTTATACAAACATGAACATTATCTTCAGAATAGGTCCCTTGGAGGCAATGCTTTTTTTCCCCAAGGTGTAGGTATTGCTCTGTATGTTTATACAGGTCCTCTTTTTAAACGTCCTTTAAAAAAATTAAAATCTAGAGAAAAATTATCTTGGGGTATACTGCCTTATTTTTTAATTTTTAAAACTTTTAATAAACTTTTCTCACTTTTTCCTGCCTGTCTCAGTTCACTTAACACCATCTCTCTTTGTGTCTTACGTGAAACCACTGACTGGTGATCCTGGGGCTGTAGTCTTAAATAAATGTAGCCCACATATTAATTCAATTCAGTTCAAACTAGCAAACATTTACGAAACCCACACCATGTTTTAGACCCTGAGCTATAAGCTAGAAAGCAAAGAGGAACTAAAAAGCCTCTTGATGAAGGTGAAAGAGGACAGTGAAAAAGCAGGGTTAAAACTCAACATTCAAAAAACAAAGATAATGGAATTTGGTCCCATCACTTCATGGCAAATAGAAGGGGAGAAAGTGGAAACAGCGTCAGATTTCATTTTCTTGGGCTCCAAATTCACCAAACAATGACTGCAGCCACAAAATTAAAAGATGCTTGCTCCTTGGAAGTAAAGCTATGATAAACCTAGACAGTGTATTAAAAAAAGGAGAGACATCATTTTGCCAACAAAGGTCCATCTAGTCAAAGCTATGGTTTTTCCAGTAGTCATGTATGGATGTGAGAGTTGGACCATAAAGAAGGCTGAGCACTGAAGAACTGATGCTTTTGAACTGTGGTGTTGGAGAAGACTCTTGAAAGTCCCTTGGACTGGAAGGGGATCAAACCAGTCAATCCTAAAGGAAATCAACCCAGAATATTCATTGGAAGGACTGGTGCTAAAGCTGAAACTCCAATACTTTGGCCACCTGATGTGAAGAGTAGACTCATTTGAAAAGATCCTGATGCTGAGAAAGATTGAGGGCAAGAGAAGAGGGCAACAGAGGATGAGATGGTTGGATGGCCTCACTGACTCAATGGACATGAGTTAGAGCAAACTCAGGGAAATAGTGAAGGACAGGGAAGCCTGCTGTGCTGCAGTTCATGAGGTCACAAAGTCGGACACAAGTTAGCAACTGAACAACAATAAGCTAGTTATACAAGAAACAGACTCTACTTTCCAAGAGTGCATCATTTATCAGTGGAAGCAAGTCTACAAACAAATAACTACCACAATGTGGTCAGCACTCTAATGGAACTGCGTGCAAAACCAAGGTTAGGCAACCATTCACTGTGCATGACAGCTGACATGCAAAGGGGCAGAATCAGGGGAAGCTTTAGAATTGACACTGATTTGGGTTCTGAAGAAGCAGTGGGAATTCAGGAGGATGTGGGTGAACTGGAGACCAAAGTGACAACACAGACAAAGAGAACAGTCTGATAATGCACAGGACGGAGAAGACCCCAGTATTGATGTGCTTTGGGGAAGCCCTGAGATGTAGGGAGAAGGAAGGGAGGTGGGAGAGATCTGAGAGAGCTTGGGAAGGCTCTTGATTCCATGATCAAAATCTGGGAACTGGGATTTCACTGGTGGTCCAGTGGCTAAGACTCTGCCCTCCCAATGCAGGTGGCCTGGGTTTGATCCCTGGTCAAGAAACTAGATCCCACATGCCACAACTAAGAGTTTGCATGCCACAGCTACACATCCTGCACGCCACAACTCAGACCCGGTACAGCCAAATTGAAAAAAAAAAAAGTTGGGAACTGATATTTTTTTGTACCCTACTGTGTGCCAGGCACACAGAGGAGCTTTTCATACATTATCTTGTCTAAGAAGTTTGAACTCCACTCACTGAGTACCAAAGAACATTCAGAAGGAAGGCAGTGACATCATTAAATGAGGAAGGAAAAATGACATAAATTCCTTTGTATCTTTATGCTTTCTTTCAATGCTCAAAGTGGTACTAGCTGGGAAAAACTGACTGAATGCTGGAAATGCAAAACAGTGAATGTAGAAATAACCAAAGTTGAGGACTGTCCAAATTTACCACAAGCTTCACATTCTTTGAGCGTTCCCCAAGGAAGCTAACTATCATTTACTCCCTTCTTTATTTGCATGAATACAGTAGACATTCCTGAAAATTTACAGACTAATTTGGAAATGCTGTAATTGGTGGTGGCTTAATCTGGAACCCAACCCTGAAAACCTTATCCATTCAACACTATAGCACTCATTTGACACAGGGTACGCGATCTGAGAATACAGGCCCCCCTGAGGGAAGCGATACTAAAGAATAAAAAGAATCTCCATCATCATCACCATTATATCATTACATTAAATGTAGTATAATCTACATATGTACAAGGTATAGCATAGAGTGTATAGATGTGTACTGTACACCAGCTATTAATATCTTGTTTAACAATCTCTACACTGAGCTCTAGTTCTAAAATGGGTCCATTATTCTGTCTCCATTTATTCAACTGTAAAAGGAGAGTATTGGGGACTTCCTTGGTGGTCCAGTGGTTAAGAATCCACTTTCCAATACAGTGGACGAGGGTTTGATCTCTGGTTGGGGAGCTAAGATCTCTCCTGCCACGGAGCAAGTAACCTGTGTGTCACGGCTACTGAAGCCCACACACTAGGGCCTGTGCTCCACAACAAGAGAAGCGCTTGCACTGAGAAGCCCCGTGCACCACAACTAGCAAGAAGCCAGCTCACTACTGTGAAAGATCCTGCATGCTGCAACTAAGACCAGATGCAGCCAAATAAATAAATACTAAAAAAAAAGAGAGAGAGAGAATACTGGACTAAATGGTCTCCAGATTTCCTTCCCGCTCTAAATTTCTATGATTCTAAAGGTGTTTTCTCTAGAAAAAGGAATTATATTCAAGTTCTGTATTTTGTGTAAGAAAGTTACAAAGGATTACACTGTATTTATCAACATCACTTGTCTTCACTGGTTTAATATCCGTTATTGAGTTACTTTACACTAAGCCATATACATACACACCTCTTCAAAAGAAACATTTCAGGATATTTGATGAAGTAGTTGTTGCTCTTAAAATTTTTGATTATTTACAATTACAGAGCTATTAGAAGTTATACTGGGGAATATTAGCATTAACTACTATAGTTTAGGATTATGCAACCTTCCTTTAGGCAAACCACTTATATGAAAATAGAATAAACTTGTGGTTAGGTGGTTGCTTTACAAAAATAATCTCGTAGGATTTACTTCAAATAGTGAAGCCCTCTAAATACAATCTTTGTAGTGGTCTTGTCACAAAAAGCCTATCTATAAATAAAAGATCAGGATGAAATATTCACTATAGATATGCTTGTGCGTGTGGACACATATTTACACACACATATGACAAAGGGCTTGTATCCAGAATATGTAAGGAACCCTTAAAACTCAACAAGAAAATAACAAGTTGAAAATAGACAAGAACCTTATGCAGACACTTCACAGAAGAAAATGCATGACTAGCTAGATAGCACATGAAAATATGCCCCAAATCACTAGTTATCAGGAAAAAAAGTAAATCAAAACCACAATGAGATACCACCAGAGAACCATGAAAATAGCTAAAATCAACATAAATGACAATACCAAGTGTTAGTGAGAATGTGGAAAAACCAGAGCTCTTATGCATTGTTCATAAGAGTGTAGATGGCACATTTATTCATAATGGTGATAAAATAGTTACCTTCTGATACAGCAATTCTAGTTCTAGGTATTTACCTAAGAGACCTAAAAATAAATGTCTATAAAAAGACTGGTGCATGAAAGTTCAAAATAGTTGTTTCTAATAGCACCAAACTAGAAACAACTAGAAACAACCCAAAATTCATGCAAGGTGAATGATAAATTCTGGTATAATTAAACAAATAACTAGTACTGCTAAACATAAATAAGCAAATTTCTGATATCCACACAAGAGGGACAAATCTCACAGAGATTCGGGTGAGTGAAAGAAGTCAGACATAAGAGTATATCTATCTCATTCAATTGATATGAACAGGGAAAATTACCATTTTATGAGAGATGGGGCAGGGGCTGGGTTAGTGTAATCAGGACTGACAGCAAAGCAGCAGGAAGAAACTGATTAAGGCGATGGAAATGTCCTACATACTGACTGGGGTCAAGGCAACATGGGTGTAGATGTTAAAACTCATCAAACTGTACACTTAAATCTTCACAATTTTAAATGTATGTAAGTTATATTTCAATAAAGATGACTTTACAAGAATAAGAAATGATTTTACAAGAACGATGTTATCGATTACCAACAATTTTCTGTTAAAAGATTTTTGACATGTCATGACTCCTAAGTATCAGTTTCTTGTAGAAAACATGTTACTGTAAAACCAGTGGTTCTTGAAGGGATAAAGAAGATGTGGTACGTGTATATAATGGAGTATTACTCAGTCATTAAAAGGAATGAGGAATTCCATGGTGGTCCAGTGGTTAGGAATCCACACTTCCACTGCAAGAGGGCACAGGTTTGCTCCCTGGTCAGGGAACTAAGATCCCACATTCCATGCAGTGCAGCCAAAAAAAAAAGAAGAAGAAAATAATGTCATTTGCAGCAACATAGATGGATCTGGAGCTTATCATACTAAGTGAAGTCAGACAAGGAGAATGACAAGTATGATATGATATCCCTCGTATGCAGAATCTTTAAAAAATGATGCAAATATTTACAGAACAGAAACAGGCATAAATAGAATGAATTTATGGTTACCAGGGGGAAGGTCAGTGTGGAGGGATAGATTGGGAGCTTGGGAATGACATGTACATATTGCTATATTTAAAATAGACAATCAGCAAGAATCTACTATAAAATAATAATAAATAAAACCAGTGGATTTTTTAAATATAAATTTATTTTAATTGGAGGCTAATTACTTTACAATATTGTATTGGTTTTGCCATACATTGACATGAATCCAACATGGGTGTACACGTGTTCCCCATCCTGAACCCCCCTCCCACCTCAAACCATCCCTCTGGGTCATCCCAGTGCACCAGCCCCGAGCACCCTGTATCATGCATTGAACCTGGACTGGCGATTCGTTTCACATATGATATTATACATGTTTCAATGCCCTTCTCCCAAATCATCCCACCCTCGCTCTCTCCCACAGAGTCCAAAATACTGTTCTATACATCTGTGTCTCTTTTGCTGTCTCGCATACAGGGTTATCATTACCATCTTTCTAAATTCCATATATATGCATTAGTGTACTGTATTGGTGTTTTTCTTTCTGGCTTACCTCACTCTGTAATAGGCTCCAGTTTCATCCATCTCATTAGAACTGATTCAAATGTATTCTTTTTAATGGCTGGGTAATATTCCTTTGTGTATATGTACCACAGCTTTCTTTCTTTTTTTTTTTTTAAACCACAGCTTTCTTATCCATTCGTCTGCTTATGGACATCTCGGAGAAGGCAATGGCAACCCACTCCAGTACTCTTGCTTGGAAAATCCCATGGATGGAGGAGCCTGGTAGGCTGCAGTCCATGGGGTCACTAAGAGTTGGATACGACTGAGTGTCTTCACTTTCACTTTTCACTTTCGTGCATTGGAGAAGGAAATTGCAACCCACTCCAGTGTTCTTGCCTGGAGAATCCCAGGGATGGGGGAGCTTGGTGGGCTGCCGTCTATGGGATCGCACAGAGTCAGACACGACTGAAGCGACTTAGCAGCAGCAGCAGCAGCAGCTGATGGACATCTAGGTTGCTTCCATGTCCTGGCTATTATAAACAGTGCTGTGATGAACATTGGGGTACACGTGTCTCTTTCAATTCTAAACCAGTGGTTCTTGACAGAGGGTGACTGTATCCCCTACCAGATGTCTGGCAATGTTTGGAGGTATATTTTGTTGTCACAAATAGGGCAGTGGGGTGAAGGTAGCTGCTGGTGTCTGGTGTAAAAAGGCCAGGATACTGCTAAACATCCTACAATGTATAGGGTAGGACTGCCTCTATTCAGAGAATGATCAGGCCCCACATGTCAAAAGCACCCTGCTGTAAAACACTTCCCGAAATTATATTCTGATGTGCACACAAACATTAGTGAACTTATTTGATTTACTCATCGAATGTGAGCATTTATACAATATCACCATTGTGCAATATGGTGACCAAGGGGACAGCTTTGCAGTTGATGGTGCTAAAAATTCTTCATCCTACATGATAATGTCAAACTTTGAAATATGGACTGTTAAAGGATGAAGTGGGAGAAGGCAATGGCAACCCACTCCAGTACTGTTGCCCGGAAAATCCCATGGATGGAGGAGCCTGGTAGGCTGCAGTCCATGGGGTCGCTAAGAGTCAGACACGACTGAGCGACTTCA
Source organism: Bubalus kerabau (assembly GCF_029407905.1). Classification (NCBI taxonomy): domain Eukaryota; kingdom Metazoa; phylum Chordata; class Mammalia; order Artiodactyla; family Bovidae; genus Bubalus; species Bubalus kerabau. Next base: position 77,745,233 of record NC_073628.1, on the reverse strand, counting down.
CTTTCACTTTCCACTTGCATGCGTTGGAGAAGGAAATGGCAACCCACTCCAGTGTTCTTGCCTGGAGAATCCCATGGATGGAGAAGCCTGGTAGGATGCAGTCCATGGGGTCGCACAGAGTCGGACACGACTGAAGCGACTTAGCAGCAGCAGCAAAGGACGAAGTAATAAAAATAATATTTGACTTTTTAAGAAGTCCATCTGAAGACATTTCAGGGACACAGGTGCAACATAAAGAGAAGCTGTAAGTATAATGAAATAGCAATGATTCCCTTAATATTTGTGTTTAGAATCACCTTGACAATCTATTTTAAGAGGGAAGAGTTCTAATAAGTACAATGAAAGCAGACTTAGGGTGTGATAAATACATATCTTTTCCTTCAAATGTCTTACACTATTAATGAGCTCATTTATTAAAACATCCTTAAAGTGTTCTTTTCATATTCATTACTAACTTTTGTTAAATACTTTATCTAGAGACCCATGCATGGTCAATAATGCTAAATAGTTAAGCTGTAACATATAAAACACTCAAAGAATTTCACTTACCAAGATATTAACGTGCATTAACCAGGACTCCATTCAGTACTGAAATATTTATTAATACGAGTGAATTATTTATTCCCTTGTTTTATTCATTGCTTAACATCTCAGCCCTTTTGATTTTGAGATTTCATTTCTTTAGGAAAAAAATCTCAGAATGGATCTTGCCATGTTTACAGAGCTTAATGTCATAGCTTACAAAAAATACTATTCTCCAAAGGATGAGATTTTCAGCAAATGTGATTTAGCTAGAAGGGCTGCATATAGTATGGTGCTATGCTCATAGACAGCATACAGTCAGTGTCTGAGGATGAAATGATGATGGGGGAAAAGGAGAGGAGGGACAAAATAGACAAATGGAAATAAAAGGGAATGGATATCAAAGGATTAATAATCATAGTATGTGGCTAAACTAGTCCATAAAATGTAAGATGAGATTACACTTTATGAAATAATTTTAAAAAATAAAATGTAGATGGCTCAGTGCCACAAATAAAACCTATATTGATTTGTATCATCATCACGGGTAGTAATTTAAAAAATTGAAAGTTATTATACTTATCAGAGTCTATTTTCTGATTAAATGGAGCCCAGTAAATCATTTTCTTATCTCACCAGTAAAAAATCATTTGTGTGAGACTCCAAGGGTTACACAGAGCATAAATTAAGTAATAAGTATTTCTTGTTTTTATTCCGATTCTATGTAAATCACCATACAGTAAATATTTTGTGATAATTGCAAAACCATTTTGTAGCTACATTTTAAAAAGTACTAGTTGCAAAGGAAATGACTGGACAATCTAAAAGTCATAGCATTGATTTTTTTCGAATTCTGCAACAATAAATTATATTTTATTTTCCTGATTACAAATGATTATTCAACCTTTTGTCTTTTCAAACTCAACGTTTATTCAGTATAGTTTTTGAAATGGATTCAATGCTTCAGTTTGCTTTGACTTTTGACCTTTTAAAAAGCAGTGTTCACTGCCTCCTCACTTTTCTGCCATGTGCATGATGGCACAATTGCTTGAATCTCTGTTAGTATCGACTAAAAACATAGCCATCATAAATTTTCTGCTGACCAGTTGTATTTCTAATTTAGTGAGTGTGCAGTATAATATATAATCCTTGATGCTTGTCTCCCTAAGGATCACAGTTAAATTCCACCATTTAAATAGCTGGTAGATACATCACAAAAATGACTCTTTTCCCAATAAGATATAAATCACCTAACTGACTGGAAAGACAATCAAATATTTAGTTCTGTGCTCCTGATTTTCTGTTAGGAACAAAGAATTCTCCAGGGTTATCACAGAAAACAGAAAAAAATTTTTTTCTTAACCTTTTAAGTTCAGAAAAGATTTGGCAGAAGAGGGAGAACATGATTATTAAGAAATAGAAATAAATCATTAGTAATAAGCACCACGTGTGCCTTTTAATAAACTGACTAACTTAACTAGGTTTACTAGCTTTACTTTTAATAAACTGACTAGCTTTATCAGGTTAACTACCATTAATAGGTCAGCGTAAAACTACTTAAATAAACTAAGTCATCCAAAATACTTTAGACAATGTTACAGAAAAGTGTGGGGCTGTGTTTTTTTAAAAAGAAAATGTATTCATTGTTCTAAAAGTTGGGCTTTACCAGTGGCTCAGCAGTTAATAATCTGCCTGCATTGTAGGAGCTGCAGGAGACAGGGTTCCATCCCTGGCTGGGGAAGATTTCCCAGAGGAGGGCAGGGAAACCCACTCCAGTATTCTTGCCTGTAGAACCCATGGACAGAAAAGCCTGGTGGGGTTCCATAGGGTCACAAAGAGTTGGACACAACTGAAGCGGCCTAGCATGCATGCACATTGAGAAAATTTCTCACTGTCAAATGTTCTAATTGCAAAAAATAGTTGAGAATTCACTATCATATATCACTGACTCTAAGATATATTTTCCCACACTATAACAACTCTAAAATAGAACTTGTTGTTGCTGTTTAGTTGCTAAATTGTGTTTGACTCTTTTGCAACCCCATGGACTGTAGCCCCAGACTCCTCTGTCCGTGGGATTTCCCTGGCAAGAATACTGGAATGGGTTGCCATTTCCTTCTCCAGGAGATCTTTTCCCACCCAGGGAGTGAATCAGTGTCTTCTGCATTGCAGGTGGATTCTTTACCACTGACCCACCAGTGAAGCCAAAATAGAGACACATTTTACAAAAAAAAAAAAAAAAAGCTATATTATAGTTTAACTAACAATGTATTTAAATAATGATATATCTTTTAGGCAATAATATCTTAGATTCAATGAAATACAGTAAATGACAGGTAGAATCTGCACTAAATGGATTGCATGAATTAGGTCACGTTAATGTACCCATATTATAGGTGATGAAATTGAATCTAAAGAGATTAGAATACTGTGGCTGCTTATACCATTAAAAACAGTAGTACCTTAACTCAACCTTAAGATTTAGAAAAAGCTCTCACTTTAGCTAGACTACACCATCTTATACATTTGTATGAGGCTTGCAAGAGGAGCAAGAATTAAGAAATGTGCAGGAAAGTATCAGTTTTACATAAAAATAGGTGTCATGTGATTGTGAAAGCCTGTTTGAATTAAAAAAATATATATATAAGCTCTGCATTAAGAAAACACAGTAAGTTAAAAATCTATTTTTTTCAAATTAGCTTGATCACAGTTAATGATGTCCTGGTAACTATTTAACAACTGGTTTGGGAGGGCTTCCCTGCTGGCTCAGACCAGGAAAGAATCTTTCTGCGATGCAAGAGACCTCGGTTCGATCCCTGGGTCTGGAAGTTCCCCTGGAGAAGGAAATGGCAACCTACTCCAGTAATCTTGCCTGGAAAATCCCATGGACAGAGGAGCCTGGCGGGCTACAGACCATGGGCTCGCAAAGAGTTGGACACGACTGAGAGACTATCACTTTCACTTGGGAATGGTAGGAAAGCAAATCATGGTAGTGTTTGCTGATTTCTATGGTATAAATATTCTCACTACTATGGCAGATTTCCAGACACCAAAGTGGAAGCAATTGGTTTATGAATTTCTTAAAAGTTAAGCAGGTCTGGCCAACTAGTAGGAGATATCTTGAGTACACCACTGCCAGTAAATGTTAACCAATCATAAAGAAATTGTTATATCTCATGATTATCTTATAAAGTCTCATTTGCAATATTAATTCAAACTGTCTTGGAAAGGAAGGTTAAAAACTGATAAAACTATCAAAGTCATTGCTGCTAAGATGACGGAGGAATAGGACGGGAAGACCACTTTCTCCCCACAAATTCATCAAAAGAACATTTGAACACTGAGTAAATTCCACTAAACAACCTCTGAATGCTGGCAGAGGACATCAGGCACCCAGAAAAGCAGCCCATTGTCTTCAAAAGGAGGTAGGAAAAAATATAAAAGATAAAAAGAGAGACAAAAGAGGTAGGGATGGAGCTCCGTCCCGGGAAGGGAGTCTTTTTAAAAAAGAGAGAAGTTTCCAAACACCAGGAAACACTCTCACTGCCGAGTCTGTGGCGAGCCTTGGAACCACAGAGGGCAACATAACCGGGAGGAAAAATAAATAAATAATTAAAACCCAAAGATTACGAGCCCAATGGTAACTCCCAGCGGAGAAGCAGCGCAGATGCCTGCATCCGCCACTAGCAAGTGGGGGCTGGGCAGGGAGGCGCGGGCTGCATTGCTTAGAGTAAGGACCGGGTCTGAATGCCCTGAGGGCAATCTGAGCAATCTAACCTGGGCTAGCAAACCAGACTGTGGGCTAGCTACCACGCGAAAAGCCCTAACCTAAGACACTGCCAGGCCTGCTCACAGAACAAAGGACTGAGCAGAGCTAGCTGGCTGCAGACCGGCCCATCCCCCCTCTCTGGTGACAGGCAGGAGAGGGCAGCCAGAGCCGGAGAGGGGCAGTCATGGCCCCAGAGAGGCATCTATCAAACTGCAAGCAGGCTTCATTGCTAACCAAGACTTCTTGGGATTCCAGACAGTCAACATCCACCTGAGAAGGTGCGCCAGTTGTACACCCAGAAAACTGAGCTGCAGGGACGGGGGAGACGATAAGTCGCAGCAACCACGCTCGCCAAACACCTGGTCACCTGAGCTGCTTGGACCTGGGAAGGGCACAAAACTCAGGCCCAACCAAGTCTGCACCTCTGAGGACTACCCGAGTGCCTGAACCTGAGAGGCTTAGACCTGGGAAGTGCATACAACCCAGGGCAGGCATCAGACAGTTCCCAGCAGAGCAACCTAGAGCCTAAGCAGGGTAGACTGGGAAAGCACACACACTGTGAGTGAGGGCAAACCCAGGGTGGCCGAGACACTGCGAGCACACGCGTGTTATTTGTTTGCAGCGTCCCTCCCTCCCCACAGCACGACTGAACAAGTGAGCCTAAAAAAGTGTCCACCACCGCCCCCTTGTGTCAGGGTGGAAATTAGACACTGAAGAGACCAGCAAACAGAAGAAGCTAAAACAGAGGGAACCTCCTTGGACATGACAGGTGCAATAGATTAAAAACCTTGTAGTTAGTACTGACTACATAGGAACAGGCCTATAGATCTTGAGAAATATAAGCCAGATCAAGGAACTATCTGAAAATGAACTGACCCCACACTGCCCACAACAACACCAGAGAAAGTCCTAGATATATTTTTACTATTTTTACTATCATTCTTTAATTTTTAAAATTTTTAAGTCCTCTATTACTCCTTAAATTTTCATTTTTATAACCTACTATTACTTTGCAAAAAAAAAAGAGAGAGAGACCCTATTTTTTAAAGCAAACTTCATATATATATATATATATTTTATAATTTTTGACTTTTTTTTCTTTAATATTGTATTTTTGAAAATTCAACCTCTACTCTAGATTTTTAATCTTTGCTTTTTGGTATTTGTTATCAATTTTGTACCTTTAAGAACCCAATCTTCAATACCCATTTTTACTTGGGAGAGAGATTACTGGCTTGACTGCTCTCTCCCCCTTTGGACTCTCCTTTTTCTCCACCAGGTCACCTCTATCTCCTCCCTCCCCCTTCTCTTCTCTACCCAACTGAATCTGTGAATCTCTTTGTGTGTTCTGGATGGTGGAGAACACTTAGGGAACTGATTACTGACTGGATCTGTCTCTCACCTTTTGATTCCCCTCTTTAACCTCCTGGCCACCTCTTGTCTCCTTCCTCCCTCTTATCTTCTCTGTGTAACTCCGTGAACATCTCTGAGCGGTCCAGACTGTGGAGTGCACATAAGGAAGTGATTACTGGCTAGCTTGCTCTCTCCTCTTTTGATTCCCCCTCATCTCATCCTGGTCACCTCTGTCTCCTTCCTCCCTCTTCTCTTCTCCATGTAACTCTGTGAACCTCTCTGGGTGTCCCTCACTGTGGAGAAACTTTTCATCTTTAACCTAGATATTTTATCAACAGTGCTGTATAGATGGAGAAGTCTTGAGGCTACTGTAAAAATAAGACTGAAAACCAGAAGCAGGAGGCTTAAGTCCAAATACTGAGAACACCAGAAAACTCCTGACTCCAGGGAATATTAGTCAACAGGAGCTCATCAAATGCCTCCATACCTACACTGAAACCAAGCACCACCCACGGGCCAACAAGTTCCAGAGCAAGACATACCACGCAAATTCTCCAGCAACATAGGAACATAGCCCTGAGCTTCAATATACAGGCTGCCCAAAGTCACTCCAAACCCATTGACATCTCATAACTTAGTACTGGATGCTTCATTGCACTCCAGAGAGAAGAAATCCAGCTCCACCCACCAGAACACCAACACAAGCTTCCCTAATCAGGAAACCTTGACAAGCCACGCGTACAACCCCACCCACAGAGAGGAAACTCTACAATAAACAGAACTCCACAAACTTCCAGAATACAGAAAGGCCACCCCAAACACAGCAATATAAACAAGATGAAGAGAAAGAGGAATACCTAGCAGGTAAAGGAACAGGATAAATGCCCACCAAACCAAACATAAGAGGAAGAGATAGGGAATCTACCTGATAAAGAATTCCGAACAATGATAGTGAAAATGATCCAAAATCTTGAAAACAAAATGGAATCATAGATAAATAGTCTAGAGACAAGGATTGAGAAGATGCAAGAAAGGTTTACCAAGGACCTAGAAGAAATAAAAAAGAGTCAATATATAATGAATAATGCAATAAATGAGATCAAAAACACTCTGGAAGGAACAAATAGTAGAATAATGGAGGCAGAAGATAGGATTAGTGAGGTAGAAGATAGAATGGTAGAAATAAATGAATCAGAGAGGAAAAAAGAAAAATGAATTAAGACAAACGAGGACAATCTCAGAGACCTCTGGGACAATGTTAAATGCCCCAACATTCGAATCATAGGAGTTCCAGAAGAAGAAGACAAAAAAAAAAAAAAAAAAAAAAAGACCATGAGAAAATACTTGAGAAGATAATAGTTGAAAACTTCCCTAAAATGGGGAAGGAAACAATCACCCAAGTCCAAGAAACCCAAAGAGTCCCAAACAGGATAAACCCAAGGCGAAACACCCCAAGACACATATTAATCAAATTAACAAAGATCAAACACAAAGAACAAATATTAAAAGCAGCAAGGGAAAAACAACAAATAACACACAAGGGGATTCCCATAAGATAACAGCTGATCTTCCAATAGAAACTCTTCAGGCCAGGAGGGAATGGCAGGACATACTTAAAGTGATGAAATAAAATAACCTACAGCCCAGATTACTGTACCCAGCAAGGATCTCATTCAAATATGAAGGAGAAATCAAAAGCTTTACAGACAGGCAAAAGCTGAGAGAATTCAGCAGCACCAAACCAGCACTCCAACAAATGCTAAAGGATCTTCTCTAGACAGGAAACACAAAAAGGGTTTATAAACTTGATCCCAAAACAATAAAGTAAATGGCAACGGGATCATACTTATCAATAATTATCTTAAACATAAATGGGTTGAATGCACCAACCAAAAGACAAAGACTGGCTGGATGGATACAAAAACAAGACCCCTATATATGTTGTCTACAAGAGACCCACCTCAAAACAAGGGACATACAGACTGAAAGTGAAGGGCTGGAAAAAGATTTTCCATGCAAATAGAGACCAAAAGAAAGCAGGCGTAGCAATACTCATATCAGATAAAATAGACCTTAAAACAAAGGCTGTGAAAAGAGACAAAGAAGGACACTACATAATGATCAAAGGATCAATCCAAGAAGAAGATATAACAATTATAAATATATATGCACCCAACATAGAAGCACCGCAATATGTAAGACAAATGTTAACAAGTATGAAAGGGGAAATTAACAATAACGCAATAATAGTGGGAGACTTTAATACCCCACTCACACCTATGGATAGATCAACTAAACAGAAAATTAACAAGGAAACACAAACTATAAACAATACAATAGACCAGTTAGACCTAATTGATATCTATAGGACATCTCACCCCAAGACAATGAATTTCACCTTTCTCTCAAGCGCACACGGAAACTTCTCCAGGATAGATCACATCCTGGGCCATAAATCTAGCCTTGGTAAATTCAAAAGAAATTGAAAGCATTCCAAGCATCTTTTCTGACCACAATGCAGTAATATTAGATCTCAATTACAGGAGAAAAGGAGAAGGCAATGGCACCCCACTCCAGTACTCTTGCCTGGAAAATCCCATGGATGGAGGAGCCTGGTAGGCTGCAGTCCATGCTAAGCGTCGGACACGACTGAGCAACTTCACTTTCACTTTTCACTTTCATGCACTGGAGCAGGAAATGGCAACCCACTCCAGTGTTCTTGCCTGGAGAATCCCAGGGACGGGGAAGCTTGGTGGGCTGCCGTCTATGGGGTCTCACAGAGTTGGACACGACTGAAGTGACTTAACAGACTTAGCAGCACTGGAGAAAAACTATTAAAAATTCCAATATATGGAGGCTGAACAACACGCTCCTGAATAACCAACAAATCACAGAAGAAATCAAAGAAGAAATCAAAATATTCATAGAAATGAATGAAAATGAAAACACAACAACCCAAAACCTGTGGGACACTGTAAAAGCAGTCTTAAGGGGAAGGTTCATAGCAATACAGGCATACCTTAAGAAACAAGAAAAAAGTCAAATAAATAACCTAACTCTACACGTAAAGCAACTAGAAAAGCAAGAAATGAAGAACTCCAGGGTTAGTAGAAGGAAAGAAATCTTAAAAATTAGGGCAGAAATAAATGCAAAAGAAACAAAAGAGACCATAGCAAAAATCAACAAAGCCAAAAGCCGGTTCTTTGAGAGGATAAATAAAATTGACAAAACATTAGCCAGACTTATCAAGAAACAAAGGGAGAAAAATCAAATCAATAAAATTAAAAATGAAAATGGAGAGATCACAACAGACAACACAGAAATACAAAAGATCATAAGAGACTACTATCAACAATTATATGCCAATAAAATGGACAACGTGGAAGAAATGGACAAATTCTTAGAAAAGTACAACTTTCCAAAACTCGACCAGGAAGAAATAGAAAATCTTAACAGACCCATCACAAGCACGGAAATTGAAACTGTAATCAGAAATCTTCCAGCAAACAAAAGCCCAGGTCCAGATGGCTTCACAGCTGAATTCTACCAAAAATTTAGGGAAGAGCTAACACCTATCCTACTCAGACTCTTCCAGAAAATTGCAGAGGAAGGTAAACTTCCAAACTCATTCTATGAGGCCACCATCACCCTAATACCAAAACCTGACAAAGATGCCACAAAAAAAGAAAACTACAGGCCAATATCACTGATGAACATAGATGCAAAAATCCTTAACAAAATTCTAGCAATCAGAATCCAACAACACATTAAAAAGATCATACACCATGACCAAGTGGGCTTTATCCCAGGGATGCAAGGATTCTTCAATATCCACAAATCAATGAATGTAATACACCACATTAACAAATTGAAAAATAAAAACCATATGATTATCTCAATAGATGCAGAGAAAGCCTTTGACAAAATTCAACATCCATTTATGATAAAAACCTTCCAGAAAGCAGGAATAGAAGGAACATAACTCAACATAATAAAAGCTATATATGACAAACCAACAGCAAACATTATCCTCAATGGTGAAAAATTGAAAGCATTTCCCCTAAAGTCAGGAACAAGACAAGGGTGCCCACTTTCACCATTACTATTCAACATAGTTTTGGAAGTTTTGGCCACAGCAATCAGAGCAGAAAAAGAAATAAAGGAATCCAGATTGGAAAAGAAGAAGTAAAACTCACTGTTTGCAGATGACATGATCCTCTACATAGAAAACCCTAAAGATTCCACCAGAAAATTCCTAGAGCTAATCAATGACTATAGTAAAGTTGCAGGATATAAAATCAACACATAGAAATCCCTTGCATTCCTATACACTAATGAGAAAATAGAAAGAGAAATTAAGGAAACAATTCCACTCACCATTGCAATGAAAAGAATAAAATACTTGGGAATATATTTACCTAAAGAAACAAAAGACTTATATATAGAAAACTATAAAACACTGGTGAAAGAAATCAAAGAGGACACTAATAGATGGAGAAATATACAAAAATGTTCATGGATCGGAAGAATCAATATAGTCAAAATGAGTATACCAAAGCAATCTATAGATTCAATGCAATCCCTATCAAGCTGCTGCTGCTGCTGCTGCTAAGTTGCTTCAATCGTGTCCGACTCTGTGTGACCCCATAGACGGCAGCCCACCAGGCTCCCCCATCCCTGGGATTCTCTAAGCAAGAATACTGGAGTGGGTTGCCATTTCCTTCTCCAAAATGCATGAAAGTGAAAAGTGAAAGTGAAGTCACTCCGTCGCGTCTGACTCTTAGAGACCCCATGGACTGCAGCCTACCAGGCTCCTCCATCCATGGGATTTTCCAGGCAAGACTACTGGAGTGGGGTGCCATTGCCTTCTCCCCCTATCAAGCTACCAACGGTATTCTTCACAGAGCTAGAACAAATAACTTCACAATTTGTATGGAAATACAAAAAACTTCGAATAGCCAAAGCAATCTTGAGAAAGAAGAATGGAACTGGAGGAATCAACCTGCCTGACTTCAGGCTCTACTACAAAGCCACAGGCATCAAGACAGTATGGTACTGGCACAAAGACAGAAATATAGATCAATGGAACAAAATAGAAAGCCCAGAGATAAATCCACGCACCTATGGACACCTTATCTTTGACAAAGGAGGCAAGAATATACAATGGAGAAAAGACAATCTCTTTAACAAGTGGTGCTGCGAAAACTGATCAACCACTTATAAAACAATGAAACTAGAACACTTTCTGACACCATACACAAAAATAAATTCAAAATGGATGAAAGATCTAAACGTAAGACAAGAAACAATAAAACTCCTAGAGGAGAACATAGGCAAACACTCTCTGACATAAATCACAGCAAGATCCTCTATGACCCACCTCCCAGAATATTGGAAATAAAAGCAAAAATAAACAAATGGGATCTAATTAAAATTAAAAGCTTCTGCACAACAAAGGAAACTCTAAGCAAGGTGAAAAGACAGCCTTCAGAATGGGAGAAAATAATAGCAAATGAAGCAACTGACAAAGAATTAACCTCAAAAATATACAAGCAACTCCTACAGCTCAATTCCAGAAAAATAAACGACCCAATCAAAAAATGGGCCAAAGAACTAAACAGACATTTCTCCAAAGAAGACATACAGATGGCTAACAAACACATGAAAAGATGCTCAACATCACTCATTATCAGAGAAATGCGAATCAAAACCACGATTAGGTACCATTTCACGCCAGTCAGAATGGCTGTTATCCAAAAGTCTACAAGCAATAAATGCTGGAGAGGGTGTGGAGAAAAGGGAACCCTCTTATACTGTTGGTGGGAATGCAAACTAGTACAGCCACTATGGAGAACAGTGTGGAGGTTCCTTAAAAAACTGGAAATAGAACTGCCTTATGACCCAGCAATCCCACTGCTGTGCATACACACCGAGGAAACCAGAATTGAAAGAGACACGTGTACCCCAATGCTCATCACAGCACAGTTTATAATAGCCAGGACATGGAAGCAAACTAGATGTCCATCAGCAGATGAATGGATAAGAAAGCTGTAGTACATATACACAATGGAGTATTACTCAGGCATTAAAAAGAATACATTTGAATCAGTTCTAATGAGGTGGATGAAACTGGAGCCTATTATACAGAGTGAAGTAAGCCAGAAAGAAAAATACCAATACAGTATACTAATACATATATGGAATTTAGAAAGATCGTTAATGATAACCCTGTATGCAAGACAGCAAAAGAGACAAAGATGTGTAGAACAGTCTTTTGGACTCTGTGGGAGAGGGCGAGGGTGGGATGATTTGGGAGAAGGGCACTGAAACATGTATAATATCATATGTGAAATGAATCGCCAGTCCGGGTTCAATGCATGATACAGGGTGCTCGGGGCTGGTGCACTGGGATTACCCAGAGGGATGGTATGGGGAAGGAGGTGGGAGGGGGGTTCAGGATGGGGAACACGTATACACCCGTGGCAGATTCATGTTGATGTATGGCAAAACCAATACAATATTGTAAAGTAATTAGCCTCCAATTAAATAAATTTATATTAAAAAAAAACTATCATAAAGCAAATATAAGAGTATGGCCAGTCTATTTAAAAGAAGGATGTACAGAGGAATAATAAATCTGTAATAATAAGTCAGGATATTGTCTTAAAGTAAATACTGAACTTCTATAGGGAACCCAGCAGTTTTAAGCCATAGTCTATAAATAATGTGAAATGTGGCAGTCAGCTTTCGAAGGTCTTTCTAAGAGAGAGGGAAAATAAAGCTTCAAAAGGAAAGGTAGAGATTATTCTAAATTTGGGAGTGACACAAACAACAGCAAAGACTGAAAATAAAGCCAAATTTTTTTAAGTTTAAAAGAAAAAAAATGAGGGGAAAATACATTTTAACTTCATAAAATGTGAATCAGTAAATTTTGAGAAAATAATTTCACACAATAAAATTGGAAAAATAAAAATTCAAAGATACCCAACTGTGATATGCAAGCAGAAACAGGAAAATATGTTGACAAGATGATGGGCAAAAATGCCAGAGCCTCTGATAGAAGACTTAGCCAGGATGGTAGAACTCAAATGCTATTACACAGCCTCTATGGAAGTACCCACAGACTTTTGCTGTTCTAGAATTTTCTTGGTTAAAAATTGCTTGAAATTTGCAGGGTATTGGCTGCTTTTGTAAAGCAGAAAATGATCCTGTTTGAAAAATAATTTTTACTTTAACGAATACTTAACATTGAGCACATTTTGTATCTCTGGACATCTTTTTTTTACCCCACCTTAGAGCACATATCCCCACTAAAAAGTATATTCAAGCAGACTATAGGAATTTGAGTCTCCTGAGCTCTGACCCTATAAATGGGCTTTCCTCGACAGAGTCCCCTGGCCCATGCTCTGGGGCCTTTCAGCAAACACCTTGGTGCACTTCTGAAAACAGCTCCTAATTAAACCGAAGTTGATAGGAAAAGGAACCAAAACAGGTTTAGAAGAGTTACACTTCCTCCTTCATCTTGTCCTCCATGTCCTCAGTTCCATGCAGTAAAACTCAAAATGTTCTTTTTTTCCTTTTCTTCCTAGTTAAAAACTACACTCATCCAACAGATGCAGGGCAGGTCTCACCTTCTTGACAAAGGTCCCCCGACAGCCTCCTGGCACAGCAATCTCTCCAGACAGAACCATGCTTGCCTGAAGCACTTTCTTTCACTATATAATCATATGGGACCTCTTTTGATTTACCTGTTTAGACAGCAATGTCTATCTGTCCAACGGCCCTGTGGGCAGGCAGGATCTGTATTTCATGCCATTTATCTCCACCCCCTGGCTATTGGACCATTCTTTCTTTTCTTTTTTCCTCCCTTCCACAAATGTCCATTAGCAAGCTGCCTGTTTGTCAAGTACTTATCTGCTAGACACTGGAGATGAAAACAAATTTGAATAAACTATTGTCTCTGAGTCTGAGTGAGAAACAAATTTGAATGAACCATGAGTCCTTTTTAAGATTTTGCCCCTCCTTACCTCTCCAACCTAACCTCAACACTTTTCTTTTAGCGCTAGACAGACTAAAAGATATTCAATTCTTTAAATACACTGCTGCTGCTGCTGCTGCTGCTGCTAAGTCGCTTCAGTCGTTTCTGACTCTGTGTGACCCCAGAGACGGCAGCCCATCAGGCTCCCCTGTCCCTGGGATTCTCCAGGCAAGAACACTGGAATGGATTGCCATTTCCTTCTCCAATGCGTGAAAGTGAAAAGTGAAAGTGAAGTCGCTCTGTCATGCCCGACTCTTAGCAACCCCATGGACTGCAGCCTACCAGGCTCCTCCATCTGTGGGATTTTCCAGGCAAGAGTACTGGAGTGGGTTGCATTGCCTTCTCCGTTAAATACACTAAGTCCTCCCATCTCCAGGGTACTGAGTTGTTTCCTGTGTTTAAGAATGCTTTGCCCACCCTACTCTTAGGTTTGTATCTGAACTTAACTCCAGTTTGTATCTGAACAACATTGACTCAATCCTTCTGGTCTCAGACTAATGGTATTTCTCCAGGAGCCCTCCCTGATATCCAAAGTGGAATACCCTTTTTATGGTCTCCTCTGTACTGTTCACAACATTGCACTTTCAAAATGGAGTTACAGTTGCCTATCTGTGCGTGTCACTGAAATCCGTTATCTATTAGTACAGATATGTGTTGCTATTGTGTATTAGGTATGAGTCATGTGCATGTTCATGGTATTTTTGGTACCTAGCAGTATTTTTTACAAGGTACTGAATGAATGAATGTCCATAGGTAAGTGGGTTGAAATTCCTGCTCTTGAGAACATCACCATCTAGTGGAGGAGTGTGTATCAGTTGCTCAGACTCTGCGACACTATGTACTATATAGCCTGCCAGGCTCCTCTGTCCATGGAATTCTCCAGGCAAGAATACTGCAGTGGATTGTCATTTCCTTCTCCAGAGATCTTCCTGACTCAGGGATCAAACCCAGGTCTCTTGCATTTCAGGCAGATTCTTTACCATCTGAGCCACCGGGGAAGCCGCCAGTGGAGAAGACACACATTCAAATAGATAAACCATCGTACAAGGTGCTACATTTTATGACACAGGGGCTTTCCAGATGGCTCAGTGGTAAAGAATCTGCCTGTCAACGCAGGAGACACCTGAGACTCCAGTTCAATCCCTGGGTTGGGAAGATCCTCTGGAGGAGGAAATGGCAACCCATTCCAGTATTCTTGTCTGCAAAATCCCATAACAGAGGAGCCTGGCTGGCCCCAGTCCACGGGATCACAAAGAGTCAGACATGCACACAAGTCCCCTACATACAAACCTTCAAGTTTCAAACTTTCAAAAATGTGAACATGCATTCCATCAGCATCAGGTGTGAGTGAATTTGCAGCTTGTTCTCCATCTCCTATTGCTGACGATCCTTCAGCTCTACCATCTCCCATCTCCTCTCCCTCCTCCAGGAAGTAACTCTTCTTGCCTGTTCACTCAGTGCCAGCCTCTGTATGCCAGCGGTTGTACTGTACTGCGGTACTTTTCAAGGTTCTGTACTGTAAGACTTAAAATGTTTTATTTTTTGTTTTTTATGTATTACTTGTGTGAAGTGAAGTGAAGTCGCTCAGTCGTGTCTGACTCTTTGTGACCCCATGCACAGCAGCCTACTAGGCTCCGCCGTCCATGGGATTTTCCAGGCAAGAATACTGGAGTGGGCTGCCATTTCCTTCTCTAGGGGATCTTCCCAACCCAGGGATCGAACCTGGGTCTCCTGAATTGCAGACAGACGCTTTACCATCTGAGCCACCAGGAACCTATTACAGTACTATACAGTCAATTGTGTTAGTTGGATACCTAAGCTAACTTTGTTGGACTTATGAACAAATTGTACTTATGAATGCACTCTTGGAGCTTGTTCCTATGTAGGGGATTTACTGTAAATACATAGACAAATAAGCTATGGGGTTCCAAAGGGATTAATTTTGCCTGTGAAGACAAATTCTTCACTAAGGAGGTGAAATTTGAGCTGAGTTTTGAAGGCTTTCAAGATGTACTAGGAGAGAAGAGGCTCGTAGCAGATACTCAGTGATTTAACTCCTTTTGAATGTTCCAGCATAGCTCTGTACAGGTCTATATGGTCCTAAATGTTTCAGACCTTCCAGGTGCCTTTCAGTGCAAGAAAGAAAAGACCAGAGTTTGACCATAAATGAAGGACTTGACTAATCAGGACAGAGGGAAGGACTGTATTTGGAAAAAGACTGTGTGTGTGTGTGTTAGTCACTCAGTCGTATCTGACTCTTTGTGACCCCATGGACTGTAGCCAGCCAGGCTCCTCTGTCCATGGAATTCTCCAGGCAAGAACACTCGAGTGGGTTGCCATTTCCTTCTCCAGGGGATCTTTCCAATCCAAGGATCGAACCCAGGTCTCCTGCATTGCGAGCAGATTCCTAAACATTTGAGCCACCGGGGAAGCCTAGGGAAAAAAAAAAAGATTCAATAGTATCAAATATAAATCAAACCAATGACTTCTGGAAAGACTATTAACACTGACTACATCTACTGGAAAGAAACTGCATCAAGAAGAGTGAAACAGTTGATTGCCTATGCCATTCAATGTAAAGAGCACAAATTAAAAGGCTTGAGAGAAGGGAATTCTTCACTGAACACATAAGGGAAAGTTCCACAGTTCTGGAATCTTATAACCCGTGAAAGTTTTACCAATGATGAATAGAAAGCCAACATTCAACATGAATCTAGACTCTAGTGGAAATCATTAAGAATGTCATGGAGCTGGGCCAGATGAACATGTATGACTCCCAACCTATAAAACCTTCCCTCCACAGCCCTTAGAGTGCAAGCAAGATGTGAAAAGTGGTATCAGTAAAGACCATAAGGAGGCTTTTCTCACTTTTAGGCAAATGAAGAAATATTAATTAGTCCTTAATTTCTGGAGAAATTAAAATTTGAGTAAGTTTAAAATTATTCAGGCTACCGCTCTGGACTCACTACTGACCATGATGTCACAATTCACATACCAGAAACAGCTGCTTGTTTGTCCACACACACGAATCATCACTACGCCAAAGCCTTTTGTGATGTAATTGCGTTTGCCTGGGCTACTTTCTCCTATCTCCCTTCTACCATCATTAACCAGCTATAATCTATTCTACTTTCAAGACAAAGCTTAAACATTACCTCCAAAAAGCCTTTTCTGAATCCCAAGGCTGTGGTATTTGCCCCCGCTCTGTGCCCTTGTAATATTTTTGCCTTTTTTTGTCTTAGTAGCCTACCAACTCTACCAGTAGAGGGTCTTACTTATGTTTATGTTCATAGGGTCTCTAGCTATTCCTAGGACCTAACGGGCACCCAGAAAATGAATGAACAAATTAAAAGAATATATTAAAGTGTTACTGGAAGATTTCTAACATGACTAGACATGGGGCTTCTCTGATGGCTCAGACAGCAAAGAATCTGCCTGCCATGCAGGAGACCATGTTTGATCCCTGGGTTGGGAAGATCCCCTGAAGAAGAGAATGGCTACCTACTCCATCACATTTGCATGGAGATTTCCATGGACAGAGGAGCCTGGCTGTCTATAGTTCATGGGATTGCAAACAGTTGGACACAACAAAGCGACTAACACTTTGACTTAACTTTCACTTTTTCATGATTAGACCTATGCCTCAGGAGGACAAGTCTGACAGCAATGTGCAGGATGATTAAAGTGTGAAGACATCAGAACCAGAAGCAAGAAGAACTGGGGGCTATAAAAAGAACTCAGGAAAGTGGTTATGTAGATCTAGATTAAGGAGATGGCAATGGGGACTGTAAGGAGAGGATCAATTTGGGAGACCTTTGAAGTTAAACCAATGGAGTCTTTAACAAGGGAGATAAATCATATTTTTAGTCTTTCTGTTATTAAGTAACCCAACAGAAGAATTATACCATTAACAAAAAGAAAGGAGTCTAGAATGAGGGTGACTTTGGAGAAAGGACTAGAGGAGGAGAGAAAGACAGCAAGAAGCTAATAAAATATCCAGATATAAAATGATTAAAGAGGAAGAAAGGGGCCAGGAGGATGCAGCTTCACTGAAGCTAAGGTTTGGGAAAGCTTTAAGGAAAGTGTGGTCCAGAGTAAGTACGCTGCAGCGAAGTCAAGAAAGATGTCAGGGAATTTCCTGGCAGTTCAGTGGTTAAGACTCCATAATTCCACTGCAAGGGGCATGGGTTCAATCCCTCTAGGGGAACTAAGATCCTGCAAGCTGCATGGTGCGGTCAGAAAAAAAAAAAAAAGAAAGATGTCAGCCTCAGTTATCTTAGCTCACAAACCCCAAGGCAATGGCTTTTGGGATTTAGGGTCTCAGATTTAAATACAACTCCTTCCAACAGTTCCCCGTCCTCCTAACCTGTCCTTGATTTTCCATTATGAAAATTGATGGTTGAAACTTACCACTTAGGTACTCAACAACACTGGGAATATTCCTTTATTTCACAGAACCTTTTAAGGATCAGTTGTGCCAAAAATAACAAGAAATATTCAGTCATTTGGAGCATATTTTTATGTCCAAATGAAACCAACATATTTAAGTAATTAAACATGTCCTGTTAACTGGTTTAATCTCTTCTGAACGGTGCTAAGGAAAAATGTCAGAGAAATAAAAATGCTTTTATTTCAACAACACAGATGGAAGAGACCAAGCTTCCTCCTTGAAAAAGTTCCTTTTTGTTACTTAGGTCATACTGTGTTGGGATTAGGTGCAGCTACAGTAACAGAAAACCTAAAATAACAGTAACTAAAAAATGGAAGGATTTATTTTTTTCTGTAAAAGAAGTCCCCATGTGGTAGTCCAAGCTTAGACGGCAGCTCTGGGCAACAAAGAAGCCTGAGCCTTGCCTCCATGCTCGGCCATAGTTTAAGTCACCTCATGGTCTAAAATGGATGCTGCAGCTACAGCCATAACGTCAAACTCCATGAAAGAAACAGAAAAGGGGAAAGAAAGACCGCAGAGTTGTCCTTAGCTGCCTGTTCCTCTTTAAGGAAACTTTCTGGAAATCCCTCCCAACAATTCCAACAATTTATGCTCCATCTCATTGGCCAGCACTTAGTCATTTGGATCCACCCAGTCAGTGAAAGTAAAAGTGTTAGTCGCTCAGTCCTGTCCAACTCTGTGGGATCCCATAGACTGTAGCCCATTAGGCTCTTCTGTCCAAGGGATTTCCTGGGCAAGAATACTGGAGTGGGTTGCCATTCCCTTCTCCAGGGGATCTTCTCAACTCAGAGATTGAACCAGGTCTCCTGCATTACAGGCAGATTCTTTACCATCTGCACCCCAGAGAGATTGAGGAATGTGATTTGTTTTTAAATCTGAACACATAGCTTGCCCAGTAATATAGCGGTTCTCTTGTTAAGAAAAACGGGGTATGGATAATAGGCTAGTAATCTCTTCCACGTGTCTTCTCACTGTTTTAAATATTGTGACCTCCTTACCTAACATGTCTTAAATGCAGTAAGGTCAAGAAGAAGGAAACTTACGTGTAGAATTAAACAATAAATAAACAAAACCAAAAATGAGCTTTTAGAGAACAGAGTGGTGGTTGCCAGAGGCAGGAGTGGGGGATGGGCAAAAAGCATGAAGGGAGTCAAAAGATAAAACTCCATTCATAAAATAAATAAATCAAGGGGATGTATTGTACAGTATTGATGTAATGTACATCAAGGGGATGTAATGTGCAGCATGGTGATTTAATAACACCATAATAACAGTGTAATGATATTTCTAAGTTGCTGAAAGTAGAGTTTAGAAGTTCCCAGTGCAAGAAAAAAATTTGTAATTGTGTATGGTGATGCAGGTTAACTACTTATTGAGATGATCATTTCACAATATATAAATACAGAATCATTATGTTTTACACCTGTAACTAATATAACATTATATATCAATTATATCTCAAAAAAGTTATCAATAACACACACACTCAAACTATGGAGACTTAAAAGCACTATAGCACTCAAATTTTTTAGCTATTTTTAATCTTCCTTTTTTATGCTATTTAAGTAGATTTTGCCCTCATATGAAAATTGGAAAATATTGAAAACACATATATTTTATATTCAAAAAAACTAAAGTTTTTTTTCATAACTGATAAATGTCAGCAAAAAACAAAAACACTTCTCTTTCCCCCAATAAAACATTTTTCCTTTGCGTTGTTGCTAAGTCGTGTTTGACTCTTTGCAACCCCATGGACTGTAGCCTGCCAAGCTCCCCTGTCCATGGGATTCTCCAGGCAAGCATACTGGACTGCGTTTCCATTTCCTCCTCCAATTTTCCCTTTACCCAGAGTTAAAGACTGCCATAGCCAGTCTCTGCAGCTCCTGGAAAAATAACCTACTTCTGAAGAGAGGTTATAAATTTTCTTCCAAGGATAGAGTTTGGTTGATCCATAAAAAGCTGATTACTTGTGACTTCCTACCTACTAAATGCCATCACTTTGTCTCAGCATTCACTGCCCTTAAATTCTTCATTGAATTCAACACAGTAGATTCAACTGTTCCTGAAATTTTCTTTTCCCTCCCTTGGCCTCTCTGACATGGTTCTATTATGCCTGGTTTATTTCTTTGACTGCTTATTTTCAGTCTCCTTTTCGAGAGCTTCTTCCTCCAGGCACTCCTAAAAAAAGTAATGCTCTCATTTTCTTTCCAGGACCCAATCCTTCTCATATCCCATGTGAAGTCCAGTGATACTTTCACTCCCACCCTTCAATATAATGTTGTGTGAATGACCTCTCCAATCCCACATTTCTAACTTCTGTTGATAAAAAAACGTGTGTTTTTTTTTTTTTTAACCTAGATCTTCCGCAGACACTTTGAATTTAAGGAATCCAAGACTAAATTCACCCTATTCATGTTAACACTCAAATGCATTCCTCTTCTTGCCCTCTTTTGGTTGCTAACATGACATTGCCATTGCCTTCTTGGGTCTCATCTTCCCTCCTCGCCATCCATATCTAATCACATACCAAAAATCCAGCTCCAGAGCAGCACCACCTTTCCATTGCCATTACTTCTCACTTATTATAGAATAATGTTATGCTGGGACTTTCCTGTTGGTCCAGTGGCTAAGACTCTGTGCTCCCAATGCAGGGGGCCCAGGTTCAATCCCTGGTTAAGGAACTAATTCCACATGCTGCAACTACTGATCCCTCATGCCACGACAGAGATCGAAGATCCCTCATGCCACAACTAAGACCTGGCACAGTCAACTACTTAAATAAAATTGAAACCTTTAAAAGACAGAATAATGTTCTGTTATCTTGAGGTGTCTCTCTGCTGTCAGTCATGCATCACATATACAGTTATCCATCATGCCATACCTCTTCAAAATAGTATCAATTGGCTATACCTTGCACACAGAATAAAGCTCAGATTCTATTTGGACTTTGCAGTTCTCTATAATCGGGATCCAATCTGATTATTGCCTTTCATATTTCTTCCCCACTACTCCTTTTCCATAAGACAACCTAGCAATCAAAATGAATCTCCCCCTTATTTCTCCCATGGCCCTTTATGACTACCCAAAGTCACCCATGGTACTCATTACACTCTGTTTTTTAGAGCTATTTGTGCTTGTCTGTTTCCCTGCTTAGATGGTGAATCTCTGGAGGGCTTGTTCTTATCACCCCCTTGTGCTCACAGGAGTATCTTTAGTGGAATAAGATAGATGTTATCTTTTGTGGATGTTTATTGAATAAATATGAGTTGTATATAGCCTCCACTTCTGCTCACAGAATTTGAAGTTCAATTTAAGGATAACCCTCAGCACAGATATGAGGTAAGCCTTTTCAAGATATCCCCTTTCAGGGACTTCCCTGGCAGTCCAGTGGTTAAGACTCTGAGCTTTCACTGCAGGGAGCATGGGTAAGATCCCTGGTTGGGGATCCTGCATGCCAATGGCATAGCAAAATAAAATAAAATATACTTGGGAATTCCTTGTTGGTCCAGTGGTTAGGACTCTGCACTTTCACTGCTGAGGATGTGGGTTTAATCCTTGGTCAAGGAACTATGATCTCACAAGCTGTGTCTCCAAAATTTTTTTTTAATTTTTAAAAGGGATTTCCCTGGTGGTCCAGTGGTTGACTATATGCTTCCACTGCAGGGGGCATGGTTTTGATCCCTGGTTGGGGAACTAAGGCTGTGAGGTGCAGCCACAAATTAAAAAAAAAATATATATATATATATATAATATATATATGGCCTCTTTCTTTTACTTACAGATGCTCAGCACCCTCTCATTCACTTCTGCCTTCCTTAGAGCCCTTACTAGGGTGCCCACATAGACCCCTCCTTTTGAGGAAGTCGAATGCCCAGATCTTTTCCTTCCCAGTTTCTTACCAAAACTTACACTTCCCTGAGATGCACTTCAGACTCCACTCTTCTCATTCTGTAGATCAAGGCGACACGAATTGCCCAAGTCCAAGTGACCTACTAGCAGGCCTAAGTGAGATGGAAACTAGTCTCTTGACTCTAAGTCCACTGCTCGCTCTTTCACACTTTGCTGCCCACCCTGTTTCTCAGCCCCTCCAGTCTCTGGCTACTGTTAAAGATTGGCAAGGACTGGCCTCTGGTGCTCCGTGAGCATCTCTCTCTTTGCAAGAGTTACCAGTGCTCTAACTCTCAGGAACAGATCCTAGGGGGAGCTCGCATTCATTCTCCTCTTGGCGATTGTTTGGTCAGTCTCTTCCTAGCTTCTGAACACAGAGACACTGTCTAGGCTGGGATCCGGAAAGCCTGCACATTTTCTGCAAAGTGCTTTCTCATGGCTGTGTGGTTACTGATCCCCACAGTGTAACAAACCTCCCACACTTCACAGAAACCATGGCAGCAGAACTCCAGAGGCATCACCCTGCAGTTTTATAACATCCTGGGGCGGAAGAGCTCCGTTCACCAACACGAAGTAATTTCTGTGAAGGGGATCTAGCATCCTTAAAAGCAGTCATGAATGAGTCTTTTCAGTACTAGTTGGAAGGAAGTCAGGGACTTCACAATTGACACTAAGCAGTAATGCCATTCAATAGCAGCCACGCAAGAGATATATGAACGCCTCAGGGCAGAACAAAGACCAGCTGAATCAGTCAAGGGCAGTTACTTCTACAAAATGCATTTACCTGAATAGGAACTTGACGGGTTTTCAAGGAATGACACTGTATCCTTTCCAAAAGTGTCATGTGTTCTTTGCTCATTTTGTAAAACTAAGAATTGAAATTTAAATTTTATTCTAGTATGGTCTTGGTGTTATATTTTAGGATTTAATCATCAGGGCTGATCTGAGGAAGTGTTATTTTTTTTTTTTCAGATGGAAGAAGAAAGCACTGAAAGTTTGCCTTTTCTGAAAGATTTGATTTTACAATTATAGGTATTTGATGTTGAAGGAACTTCGTAGTACATCTTAAGTGAAAGTGAAAGTCACTCAGTCATGTCTGACTCTTTGCAACCCCATGGACTATACAGTCCATGGAATTCTCCAGGCCAGAATAATGGAATTGGTAGCCTTTCCCTTTTCCAGGAGATCTTCCCAACCCAGGGATCGAACCCAGGTCTCCAGCATTGCGGGTGGATTATTTACCAGCTGAACTACAATGAAAGCCCAAGAATATTGGAGTGGGTAGCCTATCCCTTCTCCACCAGATCTTCCTGACCCACGAATCGAACCAGGGTCTCCTGCATTGCAGGCAGATTCTTTACCAACTGAGCTATGAGGGAAGCCCCAGTACATCTAAACCAACCATATATTTTAGACGTAAAGAACTGGCCTCACATTTGATAAAATTATCTACTCTATTTTGTGAAAATTATTTTACTTTTGAAAGGGCATCTCAGAAAATTCTGAGAACTGTTCCACTAATTAGAAGTCAAAGTGCCATTATATATGTTTTTTGAGACAGAAGGCTGGTTACATCAAATTGTTAGGGGAACTACCAACTAAAACTGCCTGCCCCGGCCTGGCACCATAGTAATCACTTGCATGAGTTAACCTTACAAAAGGAGGTCCTGGTTAGGAACAAGGATCTAACAAGCTACCATTAACCAGAATAATTCAGGAAACATCAAGAGGAGAGAAGAGACTCCAGTCCATATGTCCTGCTACCCTCCCAGAAACCTGCTTGCTGGAATCCATCTTGGCTGAGTGACAGGCACACCACCGGGAAGGACCCCGAGTCAGAGTGATTGGCCAGAGACAACCTGAAACCAACCAGATTACTGTAAAATCCAAGACTGTGAACCACATGGCAGAAGAGTTCTCAGTTTCCTCACCCTGCAGCTCTCCACCAGAGTGCCCCTTCCCAATAAAGTCTCTTACTTTGTCAACGCCTGTGTTTCCTCAGTCAACTCACTTCCGTGTGTCAGCCCATTCTTGGGCCCTGGAAGGGGTCCCTTTTCCTGCAACAAAATGACATATTATCGATAGCTTACATAATCCAATTCTAAGTGCCATGTGACCCCTTATGAGATCAAGAAGGAATATTATCTTTTTCAGCTTTTACTTTTTAGAAAAATCCTTTAAATGTGCTTAAAGGGTCTTCTCTTTGAGTAGTCATGTACAGATGAGAGTTGGACCATAAAGGCTGAGTGCCAAAGAATTGATGCTTTCCAACGGTGATGTTGGAGAAGACTCCTGAGAGTCCCTTGGACAACAAGGAGATCAAACCAGTCAATCCTAAAGAAATCATCCCTGAATATTCATTGGAAGGACTGATGCTGAAGCTCCAATACTTTGGCCACCTGATGCAAAGAGCTGACTCTTGGAAAAGATCTTGATGCTGGGAAAGGGCAGGAGGAGAAGCGGGTGACAGAGGATGAGATGGTTAGATAGCATCAACAACTCAATGGACCTGAGCTTGAATAAACTCAGGGAGATAGTGAAGGACAGGGAAAGTTGGCGAGCTGTTGTCCATGGGGTTGCAGAGTCTGACACAACTTAGCAATTGAATAACAAAAGGGTCTTCTCAGATACACACACATATATTTCATTAAAAAAAATTGAGATAAGACACATACAGGATGGCATTGTGACTACCTACCTTTACAGTGTGTGGAAAAATACTTTAAAAAATATAAAGTGCTTTGTAAAAGAACTGGGTTGTTCTATTTACCTTATGTACACATTCCATTTCATTTATTCCTCCAGGAAATATTTATTGAGCACTATGTGCCAAGTCCTGTGAAGAGACACTGAATATAAAGGACACAAAATTACATCCCAACCTTCAGGAATTTACAATGAAGTCTGTTCCTGAAACTGGCAACACCTCCATCCCAACAAAACAAAACAACAACTTGGTGAGGTTCCCTGTTATGCTATGAACTTACTTCTTTTCTTTCTAGCATCATGATCAGATCAGATCAGTTGCTCAGTCGTGTCCGACTCTTCGCAACCCCGTGAATCGCAGCACACCAGGCCTCCCTGTCCATCACCAACTCCCAGAGTTCACTGAGACTCACATCCATCGAGTCAGGGATGCCATCCAGCCGTCTCATTTTCTGTCGTCCCCTTCTCCTCTTGCCCCCATTCCCTCCCAGCATCAGAGTCTTTTCCAATGAGTCAACTCTTCACATGAGGTGGCCAAAGTACTGGAGTTTCAGCTTTAGCATCATTCCTTCCGAAGAAATCCCAGGGCTGATCTCCTTCAGGATGGACTGGTTGGATCTCCTTGCAGTCCAAGGGACTCTCAAGAGTCTTCTCCAACACCACAGTTCAAAAGCATCAATTCTTCGGCGCTCAGCCTTCTTCACAGTCCAACTCTCACATCCATTCAGGACCACAGGAAAAACCATAGCCTTGACTAGCTGGACCTTTGTTGGCAAAGTAATGTCTCTGCTTTTGAGTATGCTATCTAGGTTGGTCATAACTTTCCTTCCAAAGAGTAAGTGTCTTTTAATTTCATGGCTGCAGTCACCATCTGTAGTGATTTTGGAGCCCAGAAAAATAAAGTCTGACACTGTTTCCATTGTTTCCCCGTCTATTTCCCATGAAGTGATGGGACCAGATGCCATGATCTTCGTTTTCTGAATGTTGAGCTTTAAGCCAACTTTTTCACTCTCCACTTTCATCAAGAGGCTTTGGAAAACTCAGCAGTGGCCACAGGACTGGAAAAGGTCAGTTTTCATTCCAATCCCAAAGAAAGGCAACGCCAAAGAATGCTCAAACTACCGCACAATTGCACTCATCTCACACGCTAGTAAAGCAATGCTCAAAATTCTCCAAGCCAGGCTTCAGCAATACATGAACCGTGAACTTCCTGATGTTCAAGCTGGTTTTAGAAAAGGCAGAGGAACCAGAGATCAAATTGCCAACATCTGCTGGATCATGGAAAAAGCAAGAGAGTTCCAGAAAAGCATCTATTTCTGCTTTATTGACTATGCCAAAGCCTTTGACTGTGTGGATCACAATAAACTGTGGAAAATCCTGAAAGAGATGGGAATACCAGACCACCTGATCTGCCTCTTGAAAAATTTGTATGCAGGTCAGGAAGCAACAGTTAGAACTGGACATGGAACAACAGACTGGTTCCAAATAGGAAAAGGAGTTCGTCAAGGCTGTATATTGTCACCCTGTTTATTTCACTTATATGCAGAGTACATCATGAGAAACGCTGGACTGGAAGAAACACAAGCTGGAATCAAGATTGCTGGGAGAAATATCAATAACCTCAGCATCATGATAATTTCAGTTAAATAGTTGAGTAATTAATATCTTACTATCCATGTCAACCATCAGAATTTTAAGCTCCATGGAACAAGTATTTCACCTCTTTTGGTCTCTGCTTTATACTCAAGCCTTGCGTGCCTGACACAGAAGAGGAGCAATGTATTTGTTGAATGGACAGAGAAACGAATGAAAAAGCAAACGGATGTCGGAAAACAAGAGTACAATACAGTATAATAAGTACTGTATTAGGCGTGCATAGTGTGACGAGAATTTATATGAGGCGTTTAGAACTAGGCTTGAGGGAGCTGACTTTCAGAAGAGAATTTGATCTTTTCAAACTCAGATACTTGCATGATACCGTCCCCCACTGGCCTGGCAGTAGCTTAACAGGTATTATTCTCTACCAGGCCATCTAGAAGACTGGTTAAATGGCTCAAAGGCCGGCGCGGACAACGTCCAATGAGGTCACCTCTGGCTAAGAGCCAGAATGACTAAAAGGGTTCATCCCCGGTGCGGATGCAGAACCCGGACTAAAGCCGGATCCCGGCCTTCGCCGCGTTACACCCCGCGGACGCCGCCGGTCAGGTGATTCGGCTTTCGCCCGCCCGAGCGCCTGGGTTGTCCCGCGCATGCGCAGTGCTCCGGGCGGCGGAACCAAGGGCGCTGACAGCTTCCGGTTTGGTTTCCCCGCCCCCTGCGTGGCTGAAGCTCTCCGGGCTCCGCGGTGGCGGCTGGAGCAGCGGCGGGGTGGCGGGGGGCAGGGCGTGGTGAGGTAAGGTGAATGCCCGAGCGGGCTTCCCGGAGCCATGGCCTGCTCCATTGTCCAGTTCTGCTCCTTCCAGGACCTCCAAGCCGCCCGGGACTTCCTCTTCCCTCATCTGCGGGAGGAGACCTCCAGCGGCGCCGTGAGGAGGGACCCCAGTAAGTGCCCCCGCCTCGCCGCTCCCTTCCCCGCCTCCTCCCGCGGGACCTGCGCGGCGGGCTCGGGTCTCCCGCCCGCCCCGGCGCTCCTAGTTCCTCCCTCGCCTCCCCTTTCCTTTCCGCGCGGATCCCCTGCCGTGCGTCCTGAAGCCGCGTCCGTCTGCCCTGACTGCGTCGGTGTTGTCTTCCTCTCGCCTAAGCCACTCCGCCCTCTGCCCAAACACTGCGTCTGGCTTGCTCTTCTCTCTGCCTAGCCCACTTCCCCACCCCCCAACTTCTACTTTTCTCTCTGAGTCTCTTCTCCGTCTCCCCCTCTCCCTCCGGCCCGAGGTGCCCCGTTCCACACCGCCTGCCCCGTGATCGCATCCTCCTCCCCACTCCTCGCCAGCTGTCAGCGCGCTATCCTGGTTTCGCCTCAGCCCCCACGCTCCTCCGTGTTTGGGACTGTGTGGCCTTCTGCTGCTTCCCTTTCCGAAAGTGTCTGTCATCGCCCACTCTCTGCCTTCTTCCATCCCCTTTCTTCCCATTCACGTTTAGAAAATAAGTGATTGACAAGTGAGAGACTCCTAAGGTGGTGAGTTGGAGGCTCCCAAATAAAGGAAAATGACTTGTCACGGAGTGAGAAGCCACATCAGGAGTTAAAATCACAGCAGCTTGGCCATGAAAAGTTAATGAGATGAGAAGCCTTCTGCCTGTTATTATCATCAGTCACTACGTGACTTGCCCACGTAGTGTAAAACCCCAAGTCTGTTTATTCTGCCGCAGAATTCCTCAGAATTTCCTACGTTTTACCTTTTAAAGGGGGTATGTTTTGTGTGTCAGTTTTTTTGTATTTCCATTTTACTGCAAAGCCATATGTCCAAAGTGCTGTTACTTTGTGCTATATTGGAATGGTGATGAAAAGCCCAGTAAATAAGTTTCTCTCCATTTTTAAAATTTAGAAGGTATCAAATCACATCTATTTATGACTATTAGCTCTGTGCCCGTCGATAGTGCTGCCAATCAAGTGAGACTGGTGGTCTCTGTCCTCTAGGAGCTGTATAGTGTACTGGGACAAATAAGTTAACCCCTCCTGTACAGTGTGAACCATATATATACATATGGCACTAGGTGATACAGTCTTTGAAGTGGAGGTACTTAAGTCTACCTTTGAAGTGGCCCTTAGATGAATAGGGGAGAGAGAATAGCACCTGAAGAAGAAGGGAGCCTGAAATAGCATGATATTTAGCTAAGAAAGGCTGAATGGCTGAAGAGGACGGTATGAGGAGAAGAGTCAAAAAGGTAATAAGGAGCTTGATCATGAGAAGCCTTGTGAAAGGAGTCAGATACATCTGAAGACATTAAACAAAGGAATGATGTGATAAAATTTGTCCTTAATGGAATCAGCAAAATTCTTGCATACTTGTTAAGTGTGTTGGCAGCAGTATGGAGGAGAGATAGGAAGCAGGGAACTTCATTCTGAGGATATTTCAATAACCCATGCAAAAGTGATGCAAGTATGGACTAAAGTAGCTTCAGCAGAACTTGAGATCAGCAGCTAGATCAGGAAGATATTAAGAAAGAATCTGCAGGACCTAGTGAAGATCTGGTGCTGGGGGTTGCAGCTGGTGAGTGAGAGGGAGGTGAGGTTGCCTTTGGCTTTTGACTTGGGCAAGGGTTTCTAATGAAAGGGAATGAAGGAGATCGGTTTTGGATCTTTTACATCTTAAATGCTTCTAGTTTGTCCAGTTTTAAATGTATGCAGTGTCCAGTCGAACAGGTCTAAAACTTAATAAGGATCCCTGGCCTCGAGGTGTTAACTCAGGAGTTACCAGTAAAAAGTGTTAGTCCATCTCAAGGGTTATGAATATAGTGAAATGAATGCAGGACTGAAGCTGTAACCATAGAGGAGCACTGACATTTAAGTCAAATAGAGGTGAATGGGAAGAAGACTTAACAGAAAGAGAGGAAAACTAGGTGAAAGTAATGCCCCAGAAGTGAGAGAGAATCTGAGAGGGAGGAGTGGTCAGTAGTTGTGAACGAAGCCGAGATCAGCTAGGATGAGGATGGATAAGTGTTCATTGGCTTTGGGAGGATGGAGGTGACTAGGACCTTAGGACAGTTTCAGGGGAAGGGCGGGAGAGGAGTTAAAAAATAAATTTGCCTGTTCCAAGGAGCCAGGTTGTGAATGATGGTGGACATAGGACTGTAGATAAAGGATGCAGAGGAAAGAATACATTTCCTGTATCCCATTGCCACTCCCCTTGTCCAGGCCACCATCTTCTCTCACGTGCTCGATGGAACTGGTCTTTTAACGGATCTTCCTGCTTCTATGGTTGGTTTTGGTTTTTTTCCTATGTATGATAGTTCGTATCTGCTAATCCCAATCTCCCAATCCTTCCCCGCCCCTAACCCCCTCCCCTATGGCAACCACAAGTCTATTCTGTGTCCTTGAGTCTGTTTTTCTCTTGTCTGTTTTCATTTGTGTGGTATTTTAGATTTCACGTGTAAGTGATATATGGTATTTGTCTTTTTCTGACTCACTTTGTTTCGTATGGTAATCTCTAGGTCCGTCCATGTTGCTGCAAATGGCATTATTTCATTCTTCTTAATGGCTGAGTAATATTCCGTTGTGTGTGTGTGTGTGTGTATATATATATACACACACACACACACCACATTTTCCTTATCCGTTCATCTCTTAGTGGGCATTTAGGTTGTTTCCATGTCTTGGCTATTGCGAATAGTGCTGCTGTGAACATAGGGGTGCATGTAGCTTTTTGAATTACAGTTTTGTCTGGGTATATGCTCAGGAATGGGATTGCTGGTGGGTCATAAGTCGGTTCTATTTTTAGTTTTTTTTTTTTTTTTTTTTTTGAGGAACCTTCATACTGTTTTCCATAGTAACTGAACCAACTTTTATTCCCAGTAACAGTGTAGGAAGGTTCCCTTTTCTCCATACCCTCTCTAGACTTGTTAATTTGTAGACTTGTTAGTTAACTTGTTAGTTAGTTAGTTAACTTGTAGTTAGTTCCAAAAGCTGTCAAAATGAACTTTTAAAGACAGTTTAATCGTAACAGTCTTCTCTCTATAACTGTCTGTGGTTTCAGTTGCACTTAATATAAAATCCAAAGTTCTCACATGGCTTAAAGGACCTTGAGGCCCCACTTCCTGCTGCTTCTTGTACCTCATACTCTTTTCCCCTTATTTCTTATGTTTCAGACACTTTTTTGTTGTTAAAGCTGTGATGTGCTTAGTTGCTTAGTCGTGTCCGACTATTTGTGACTCCATGGACTGTAGCCTGCCAGGCTCCTCTGTCCATGGGATTCTCCAGGCAAGAATACTACAGTGGGTTGCCATGCCCTCCTCCAGGGGATCTTCCCAACCCAGGGATTGAACTCAGGTCTCCCTCATTGCAGGCGGATTCTTTACCTTCTGAGCCTCCAGGGAAACCCACCAAGCTCGTTTGTACCTGACACCATTGCTCTTGCTCTTGTCCCCACCTTGGATGTTCTCTGCAGATCCTTGCATGCTCAGTGCATCTCAGGGAGACCTTTTTTGAGTATGTAATCTAAAACAGCATCACTATTCCCTTTTTCTCATTTGTTACTTGCAGGCATTTCATCTTGTTTATTTTCATCACCAAGTCTGTATTGTCCAGTACGGTCGTTTCTTGCCAGAACTAGCCGTTGAAATGTGGCAGTTGCTGCTGAGGAACAGAATTTTTAATTTTACTTAATTTTAATTAAATTTAAATAGATATGGCTGGTGGCTACCATGTTGTATGGCACGGTTATGAATGCTGAAATTTAGGCAGCTACAGATTGAATACTTGTGCAGGGTCACACAGTGGAGAGTAGCCATAGGCTATGAATTTGATCCAGGCGTTTGGGAATATATAAAATTCTTTGGTATATGTATGTTGGTATTATTGTGGCTACTAGCAATTCAAGTGGAAATTAAGTGGAGAAAGAACCTCTTAATCAGTGAACCCCTTTGCCAGATCTGTATTCTACAGTTAAAATGGTGCTTTAATTTAGAAATGAAAGTCTGAAAAATAGCTTGTCCTGTTGTAAGTAGTTTACTTGGAATTCTTGGAATGACTGGTTTATAGATCTCAGTAACCACTCTGCCCATCTTTTACAAAACATCAGGCTTTGTGAAGAGTTCATCTTTAAGAAAATCTGAACCTAAATTTTTGTGAGGGTGAAAATTTGCATTGTAATAATGAAGTTATGGTGGTATTTGGTTTTGCTTTTCTTCACTTTATTATTGTTGTAAATGATTATTGGGAAATAGAAATCATGAGGTCATTTTATTTAGCTTATATAGTTTTACTTTTAGTATGTATCTTTTTAAAAAATATTTATTTGAAATCTTTGGTTGCTGCATGACGGATCTTCTTTGCATCATGAAGGATCTTTCGTTGCAAAGCACGGCTTCTCTAGTTGTGACACTCAGGCTTAGTAGTTGGGGTGCATGGGCTCGGTTGCTCTGCTGCATGTGGGATCTTAGTTCCCCAATCAGAGATAGAACTTGTTTCTTGCATTACAAGGTAGATTCTTAACCACTGGACCACCAGGGAAGCCTCAAGCTTATATAGTTTAATTTCTTATACCAGCTCATCTCTGGAGGATATGTAAACAGCCCCCTCCTGCAAAAAAATAGAAAACTGAATTACTTGTCATGATTTGTCCTAGGCAGCTGATAATTTTGAAGACTTGTCTGTTGGTTTAATGGATTTGTTTGTTTGTTTCTTTTTTTAATGTGGATGGCTGCTGTTGACAAAGTGAGACCTAGTACTGGGAACCCTGAACTCAAAACTACACCTCTATATTTGAATTGTCAGAGAATAAATAACAATATGACTTTATGTTACTTTGTATCATCAACTATAAAATGAGACTGTCGTCTGTTGCTTTAAAAGAGATCTTGAACCCTATTTCCCAGTCTTTACATTAATTAGTACTAATGCTGCTGCTGCTGCTAAGTCGCTTCAGTCGTATCCGACTCTGTGCGACCCCAGAGACAGCAGCCCACCAGGCTCCCCCGTCCTTGGGATTCTCCGGGCAAGAACACTGGAGTGGGTTGCCATTTCCTTCTCCAATGCATGAAAGTGAAAGTGACGTCACTCAGTCGTGTCCGACTCGTAGCGACCCCATGGACTGCAGCCTATCAGGCTCCTCCGCCCATGGGATTTTCCAGGCAAGAGTACTGGAGTGGGCTGCCATTGCCTTCTCCGAATAAATGTTAATAATTGTGCTCTGCTTAGTTGCTCAGTTGTGTCTGACTCTTCAACCCCATGGACTGTAGGCCCCCAGGTTCCTCTGTCCATGGGATTCTCCAGGCAAGAACCCTACAGTGGGTTGCCATTCCCTCCTCCAGGGGATCTTCCCAATCCAGGGATTGAACCCAGGTCTCCCTCATTGCAAGCGATTAATAACTGGTTCTACTCAATCAGATGCTGTTTTAGACATAAAATTTGCTCTCATATTTTGAAATTTTGGAGATGGGCAATAGTATAGGTCCCCACCTGGCCTACAGTGACACAGTTTCCAGGGAGATTGGATTTCTGTACCAGAGTTTTCTGATATTTGTAATTGCTGAATTCGATCCCTGGGTTGGGAGGATCCCCTGGAGAAGGGAACAGCCACCCACTACAGTGTTCTGGGTGAATTCCATGGTCAGAGGAACCTGGTGGTCTACAATCCATGGGGTCGCAAAGAGTTGGACACAACTGAGTGACTTTCATTCTCATTTTTTTAGGCCAAAAAAAAAAAAAAAAGAGAGAAGGGAAGAAATACATGTACAGATAGGGAGAATCAGACTATTTGGAGGTAATTTACATATTATAATATTGTGGATCTGTTAATTTACCTGGGCTTCCCTGGTGGCTCAGTTGGTGAAGAATCTGCCTGCAATGCGGGAGACCTGGGTTTGATCCCTGGGTCAGGAAGATCCCCCGGAGGAGAGCATGGCAACCCACTCCAGTATTCTGGCCTGGAGCATCCTCATGGACAGAGGGGCCCGGCAGCTGCAGTCCATGGGGTCGCAAAGAGTTGGGCACAACTGAGCAACTAAGCACAGCACATTAATTTACCTAACAGTAAGTTAATTTTCTGCTAACATTCTAATGAGGTAGAGCAGCCTCTACTTTCCTTCTTGCTCTTTTATCAGAAAGATAGAAGAAGATAAAGCATACAGGAAATTACCTTGGAGTCATCAATTAAAGTTTGTTTTTGTCCAATCACTAAGAAAAGTATGCTTTTTAGGATAACCTAAAGTCATGGACTCAATTTGGAATATTATAAATGGTATAAAGTACCCCTTTTTTAATACTGAGTGACATGCTTTCATTTGTTTGTGATTATAGTAGGGAGAGAAAAGTAATCTGAAAGCAGAATATTTATAAGAATTTCAGAAAATTTCTAGTTACTGCACTTCAGTAACTATTTAAGGTTGGAAGAGGGTCTTAGGAGATAAATTTCTGTCGATGACAAAACTGACACATGACTAGTTAATTCCTTTATTCAGCTGGTACTTATTGAGCATCTACTACATACAAAGTAGTCCTAAAGGTAAATAAAATAGGTCCCTCTCCACAAGGACCTTTGAGCCAATAAAGGAGATCAGTATGTAAAAGAAGTGTTAGAGGTGCTATGCTATAATTTGGCATATGGTAGTTGGAGAATGAAGGGGTGTTGGCTCATGCTGTATAGTGGACTCAGAAAAGTCTTCATGAAGGAACTGTTTTCACCATGTCTTAATAGTTTCACAGAGGTTCAGGTGGAGAGAAAATGGCCAGGCAAGGGATGTGAAACAGTATGGGGTTCAGAAAGATGCAGATAGTAAATTCTGGTGGAAAAGTGGGATATGGTAGGGTAAAGAGAGAGATTGGCAGAGGAATTTAGATTTTATGCAGTAGAAAGGAAATAAGAATACTTAGAAATTACAAGGAAATTAGCTCAGGGTTACTTGGGAACAGATAGTTTTAAATAGATTAGTTTCCAGATGCACCTGTGTAAATGCCTACTTTCCCACCCTCCCTTCTGCTTTACTACACAAAGGCTTACTTCTCACACAATTTAAATATTATTATAGTAAGTTGCTTCCAAAGCATTTAATCAAAAATTTGTGTTTAAGTCTCTGTAAACTCCACCCCCCATCCATCTGAACAAGGGATTTCCAAATAATATTTGCTATTAATGCTTAATAATTATTTCTCAAAGTTGTGATAATGTATGTTTTTTCAGTTATCTGCTTCTAATAATAATTGTAATAAAACAATAATATTTAGAGCCTTAGATCCCAAGAAAACTTTTTTGTCAATTCTTAACTCTTTTTGCAGAGAAACTTTCGGACTGATGATATATATCTGTATTACATTAAAATAGCATTCTGTGGAGGAAATAGAATGGAGATAAGAATTCAGTGAGAAAAAAGAACTTATAAAATTATTCTTAGAGACACTAATCATAGTTTTAAAATGGGTATTTGTGGGTATTATTTCCCAAAAGTATTTAGAATCCACTGAATAAATTTAAAAGGATGATATAAATACTATATTAAAATATCCATGTTTAGTATATCAGAAATTACATTTTTGTCGAGGAGGCACATATTATTGAAAAATTCTTTTAGGGTGTATATAATCAGAAAGCTTGAAGACATTCTGTGGAGCTGTTGTTCCCAGTTTTGTTTTTTTTTTTATCTTTCATTATAACATAAAAAACGAGACCTAGGCCCTGAATAGTCAAAGGAGAAAGAAGTTGGAGGACTTCACTTTTTTATTTTCAAAATGTATACAAAGCTATAGTAATCAAAAATGTGGTACTGGCCTAAAGACAGAATAATGGAATAATGGATTAGAGAGAGCTCAGAAATAAACCCTTGCATATATGATCAGGTGATTTTTGACAAGGGTGTCAAGACCACTCAAGGGGGAAAGGACAGTCTGTTCAACAAATGGTGTTGGGAAAACTGCGTATCCAAATACAAAAGAATGAAGTTGGACCCTTATCTTATACCACATTCAAAAATTAACAAAAATGGATTAAAGACCTAAATATAAGACTTAACACTATAAAATTCAGAGGAAAGCATCAGGGGAAAATTCATGACATTGGATTTTGCAGTGGGTTTTTGGTTATAACACCAAAAATACAGGTAAAAAAGCCAAAATAGGTAAATGGGGCTATATCAAGACCTTAAGACTTGTGAATTGAAAGATGCAGTCAACAAAGTGAAAATGCAGCCTACAGAATGGGAGAAAATATTTGCAAATCATATTTCTGATAAAGGATCTGTATTCACAATACCTAATTTGTCCAGCCTAGTAACAGCAAAATATAACAAGTAAAAACTGAGCAAAGACTTGAATAGATTTTTTTCCAAAGATGTTATAGATATGACCAGTAAGCATATGAAAGATACTCAGTATCATGAGTCATGAGAAATGCAAATGAAAACCACAAAAAGGCATCACCTCACACTCATCACCTCACACTCACTAGCTCGGCTTCTATTAAAAAACTAAAAACAGAATAACAAGTGTTGGTGAGGATATGGAGAAACTGGAACTCTGTACACTGTTGCTAGGATTGTAAAACTGTGCAACTGCTATGGAAAACCGTATTTAAAAATAAAATAAATTACTATATAATTGAGCAATCTCACTTAGCGGTGTATATATAAAAGAACTGAAAATAGTATCTAGAAGAGATAGTTAGTTGCACACCCATAATCATAGAGGGATCGTTCATAAAAACCAAGGAGTGGGACCAACCAAAATGTCCATCAATGGATGAATGGAATCGGATATATATGTGTAAGATGGAATATTATTTGGCCATTAAAAAGAAGGAAATCATATCACATGTGACAACGTGAATGACCTTGAGAACATTCTGCTGTGTGAAAAATTAGCCAGTCAGAAAAAATAAATGCATGATTCATTTATCTAAAACAGTTAAATTATTCCATTTATCTAAAACAGTTAAATTCATGGCAACAGGAAGTAGAATGGTACTTACTAGGAGCTAGGGAGAGGGAGAAAAGGAGTCTTGTCTAATGAGTATTACAGTCTCAGATTTGCAAGATGGAAAAGGTCTGAAGCTCTGTTTCACAACAATGTCAGTAAACACTACTGGTGCACTTAAAAATGGTTATGATAGCTTTTATGTTGTGTGTCAATAAAATATATAAATTAGTATGATAATAAATAGGTCGTAAAATGTAAAACAAAGCTGTTCATGGTGAGAAGTGACCTGCTAGAAGTTCCAGTAGCCCCAGGCCCTACCAAGCTATCCTGAGAGCCGAGAGGATCAATATCTTGGCTCATCTGTAATCCATTTGCAGTTCCCTGGGCATCTCTGCTATAGGCAGAGGGTACCCACTGATGTAAGGCAAAAGTATAGCATTTCAAGATTTGATTTGCAGAGAGATGGGTTTGGTGGCTCTGAAAAGGGTAGGTTTTGTAGTTCCGAGTTAGAGGTAGGTGATCATTTGGGAGATGTTCATACAACTCTAGATCAGGGTCTTCAGAAGTAAAGACAGGACTAAGGCAGTAGCAAGGTGATGGAGTTTGAAACTTGAGAAACATAGCAGTGGCAACCTGTGCAAGGAATTTGAACTGAGAAATAGGACAGCCAGGTTAATATTTGAAAGACATTTCTTAGTTAGCAAAGAAGAGAATGAATGGGAATGGTGGGTGAAAGTGGAAATAGAATGACCAGTTGGGTGGCCTTTGTAGTGTCTGTCAAGAAGGGAGGTAATCTTTTCCTTAAATTGGTATTCTTCAGATGATATTTAATGGTCTACACAGTGACAGTTCTGGATCTGTATGACAGTAAGTGTTTTTGTATGACTACTGTGTTAATATCATTTGGGACTATTGAGACCCTAAATGAACTTTCCTCATGAGAAGGAACTCTTGAAATTTTTGGGTGTCTGCCATACCATATTGCTGTTTTGAAAAGGTGACCAAAAACAGTTCTTTGAACACAGATCATTGTTCTCATTGTTCTTTGTATCATGTGAGCCTAAGCCTCACGTATAAATTCTTCAGAAGAGAGACTCTCAGGTCAAGAGAGATAATCACCTATTATTACATCGCCTCTATTTTTTTTAAGTGTATAAAGTCAGACATAAAGTCTATCTTCTAGCTACTCATATCCCCCCTTCCAGATGTTAAAACTTTAGTCTTAAGCTTTTTAGTATAGTAGCCACTAACTACATGTGGCTGTTTAAGTATAAATTAATAGAAATTAAGTAAAAATAACAGTTCACTTTTTCAGTCATACTAATTACATTTCAGTGGCCACATGTACCTACCTATTGGCTACCTGATGGACAGCACAGATACAGAACACCACCATCATTATGGAAAATTCTGTCATTATAAAGTGCTGCCCTAGCGAGAATCTTCCAGACTTTCTGCTTAGACAGTAAACATACATGCTGCTGGGATGTTTTGTTTCTCTATTTTACATTTTATATTATGGCCTCATTTTTGTAAAATGTACCCTCTGGAACTTTTTTGGTTAATTTTTAATGTCAGCTGTTTTGACAGTGTCAAAAAATGTCAATTTCTTTTTCAACCTGTGTATATAACTGTAGCATTTTTTTTTCTAATGCCTGTATAGTTATTACAGTGAAGTTATTACAGTTAAAACAGTGAAGACTACCAGGTTTTAAACATTCCCCTATCAATGAACATTTAGATTATTTCCAGTATTTTTGCTACAAGAAAATGTTCCAGTAAGCATCCTTATACATGCTTTACCTATGATGTTAATATTTCTGTATGTAAATTTCTGGGATTGAAATTGCTGGATAATAGAAATTCACATTTTAGTTGTTGAGCACAGTCACATAGTTAGTCTAAAAATTGGTCAGGTTTATTCCTGTCCATGGTAAACAGAAATGCTCATTTATACCCACACTTGTCATCTTCCTGTGTTATCAGTTTCTTTGCTTTTTGCTCTTCCAGTAAATGAAAAATGGTTCTTAGGCGATGCTAATGTTATTATCAGACTTTATCTGTGTTTTTTTTTTTAAAGCAACAAGTAATAGCAAGATTAAGCTGGTATTGGAAGAATTTACCTTAACTATAAGGAAAGTTTTCTCACAAGGACAGTCATATTAGAATTGAATAAGTAAGGAAGATACTGAACTGGCTTTAGAATTTGCAGAAATTAGCTTTGGTGAGCAGTATTTATATACCTGCACCCTCATTTATGTTCCCTGTTCAGTTCAGTTCAGTTGCTCAGCTGTGTCTGACTCTTGCAGCACGCCAGGCCTCCCTGTCCATCACCAACTCCTGGAGTTCACCCAAACTCATGTGCATCAAGTTGGTGATGCCATCCAGCCATCTCATCCTCTGTCATCCCCTTCTCCTCCTGCCCCCAATCCCTCCCAGCATCAGTGTCTTTTCCAATGAGTCAGTTCTTCACATGAGGTGGCCAAAGTACTGGAGTTTCATTCCTTCCAAAGAACTCCCAGGGCTGATCTCCTTTAGGATGGACTGGTTGGATCTCCTTGCAGTCCAAGGGACTCTCAAGAGTCTTCTCCAACACCACAGTTCAAAAGCATCAATTCTTCGGCGCTCAGCTTTCTTCACAGTCCAACTCTCACATCCATACATGACCACTGGAAAAACCGTAGCCTAAGTATCTAATATACAAAATATATTGTTGCCCTTAGTCAGTGACTTCCTTTAAAAAATAAAATGAGTAGAAAGAAGAATAGGGCATGTTAAATTTCTTCAAGTCTACAGTTTGTTTTTATCGTTTTTGTTAGGATGAGTCTAAAGATTTCTTAGATTTGGAGCAAAAGAAGCATACTTGTGTTTTTGTAACTTTATTTAGAGCAAGAAAAGTGAAAGTGTTAGTTGCTCAGTTGTCTTCAACTCTTTGCAAGTCTATGCACTGCTCTTCTCTTCATGGAATTCTCTGGGCAAGAATACTGGAGTGCATAGCCATTCACTTCTCCAGGGGATCTTCTCGACCCCAGGATCAAACCTGGGTCTCTTGCATTGCAGGCAGATTTTTTTTTTTTTACCATCTGAGCCTCCAAGGAAGCCCTTTAGAGCAAGAGGATACACTTTGTTTCTGCTTAAAGATATTTTCAGTTCTGTCCTTTTTTGAACTGTCAAAACATTCTCCTTGAATGATATAGAAGGCCACTTATTTGATAACAGGAGTCCTTAGAAATCTGGAACTGGAAGGGGCCTTACAGACCTAGTCTGATTTAATCCTGGTGTTTTGAAAGAAACTCCTGTTTGTTGAAAATGGGAGCCTCCTCATTTTAGATTGCTGCATATTTTTATGTGCTGAGAGGATATGCTAATATAAAATTTATATTCCCATTTTCCATTTCTTTAGAAATAGAAAAAGATGAATAATTCTGAGGCATAGGAAATCAAGTAGCTTCTCTGTTCTTTAGTCTTTTTTCTTTTTTTTTTTTTCCCTTTGTATTGCTATGTGATGCTTTCTGTGGCTTGGCCAAGAAGAGCCAACTAAAATTGTTGAACCTACGAATTATTTACAAGTTACAAGTTCTGGAGGTTGGTGCTCTTTATAGAAACAAGTACATTCTCTTTTTCCTCTTTTAGAAGAATGGAAATGAATTTGCTTCAATGCGAGTAAGATCTTTTCTTAGACCATGGAGATTAAATTTTCTTTTTCCTAACATTTAATGATTTCAGTTTCCCATTTAGTTTTCGATATTGACGTACTTATATTGAAGAAAACAAATACTGTCAAATTAATTGCCCACTTCTAGAATTCCTTTTCCTTTTTAGCTTCAGGTTTTTTTAAATGTGAAACTATTACTCAGTTTATGAGGACAGACTGTTCAGAAGCAAATTGGAATAATGTATATTTTAAATTAAATAGAACTGTGAAAAGCAAAAGTTGAATTTCTCATTTAAGCTTTTGTTGGTAAAATAATTCATTCATTGGAAATATACCTTAAAAGACATCTATTATTTTTTGATGCTTGAATTACAGTGTTTTCTCCATAGTTCGAAGGTTTCAGTGACTGTAAATGACTGATGATATCAAGTGAGAAGCTGAACAGTTTTTTTAATACTAGTATAATCTAATCTCTTTAGGGAAAAAATTCTCCCTAGGGGAAGTTGTAGTTACATTTTATGTTTTAAAGCCATTGGTTTTATTCATTTACCTGATAAGGGTAAGAACAAGAGTTTATGTTGCCAGTTATTCTAGACAGTTCAAAATAGTCCTCTTCAGTGATATGTATTAAAAAATGATTGAAAAGTCAAATTACTTGTCAATGAGGAGGTTGTTGCTTTTCATTACTAATAGTTATAACTTCATTTTGCTCGTGTTTATTTCTCTCTACATCATATAAGTTGATTGGAGATAAGCTTAGGAATTTTGTTTAAATAGAGAGCAAGTATGATTCAAGGTGTGGTATAAAATATGAGTGAGGGGTAATTTTAGCAAATAAAGTAGTAATGACATAGTAATTATAACTAACATAGTAATCTAAACTGGCAAACTTCTTTTTGTTGTTACTGTTTATTTATTTACTTTTTTAATTTGTTTTTGGCTGTCCTGGGTCTTCCTTGCTGTGCAGGCTTTTCTCTAGTTGTGGTGAGCAGGGGCTGCTCTCCAGTTGCAGCGCGCAGGCTTCTCATTGCAGTGGCTTCTCTTGCGGAGCACGGCCTCTAGAGCACGAGGGCTTCAGTAGTTGTGGCTCCCCTGCTCTCAAACACAGGCTCAATAGTCGTGTCTCATGTACTTGAAAGTGCCTTTTTTTTCAGTAGGCTGTACTGGAAATGAGGTGGGAAAGCCCAGTTGAAACATGGACATTTGAAATATTTGGCTTAGAGCTGATGCTGTCCTGCTGTGCTGTAGTTGTTAAGTCACTGCTTTAGGAGCAGCATCTGGCCCGTGAGTCATAGCACTAAAGTAAAACCTAGGGAAGCAGTCTCATGATCTAACTGTAGATGTCTCCAATAGGCAATATTTGCCATTTCTTAGCTGTTTTGAGTATAACCTGTTTTATTCACTGTTGGCAAAAAGAATATTTGCATAATAGAATACAGATGCATTTTGAGAATGATGTGGTTGTTCTTTTTTGTCTTCAAAATGATATGGTGTTTATTTGGGAACTCAGTGTTCTTTGTAATTGTTTTTTCTAGCCTACCAAAAAGTCAGGTTGAAAGTAAATGCTTAATTGAATGTATTGGTTTTTCTTTACTGATGCAAGATCTTTTTAAAGTAATGATACAAGTTTTGTTTTGAAATGTTGAAATATACATTGTGCATGTGTCTGTGTGTGTATCTATCAGATACAAAGATCCATTAATCCATATTAGGCCAACTATATTGAGCAATATTTCTAGAGGATCTTTTTTTACATAGTCAGATTCTGCCATTTAGACTTTAATTAGAACAAAAATATTCTGTTTCTTCTGTTCTTAATCAAAACTAAAGCTAAAGATTGTTAATTATTTTTTCTGACTAAAATGGAACAGAGAATTATCAAAATTTATCAATATATATTTATAATTTTACATAGAAAACTTATTTACAAAAGATAGTTTTGATTTGGAATATAAAGTCTTTGTATATAAAGTTTATAAAAATAAAATGTTTTTGTATTTCTGTGGAAATGTAAAATATTTAGAATCAACATCTGATTTGTTTACTATATTTAAATATGTTAATTTAAATCCTGCTTCTTTTATAGGGATATATGGGGAAACCTTTGGGTAAGAAGGTTATTTTCAAAGACTTGATATCCTAACTGGATATAAATATTTAAGTACCTACAGTGTTCTTGAAGATGCACATATGTGTGTGTGTAAGAGTTTGAGCACACACAGTATGTATATTCCTTGTCCTCCAAGGCTTAAATGTTTGGCTGTATTGACACGGTATTCATTTAAGATCAACCAGACAAGTTAACAACACAACAAATGACCCAACACAATTTATAATTCTGAAAGGAAAATATAATCAAATGCTGTGGTTTCACAAGAGGAAAAGATCATTGATAGATGCAATAAAACTTCATAAATAATTAATCCAAGTCCTGAAGGAGAAGGTGAATTTGGAGAGCTGGAGACAAATGGGAATACTTAAATTAGTTGACAGATAAGGGATAGGCAAATGCAGAGAGTAAGAATGAAGAAAGAGGGTGCTGTGTTTGGAGAGTAATCGTTTTAACAGCCATCAAGTGTGTGTATGTGCCAAGCACTGTTCTTTTAACTGTTAACAAAAATGGATACAGTTATTAACTCCATTTTGCTAAAGAGGAAGCTGAGAGGGAAGAGATTAAATTGCCTAAGGATATATGACCCCTCAAGGGGTAAAGCTGGGTATCAAACCCAGGCAGACTGACACCAGACACCTAACAGTTGTTCTGGACCTGTGCTGTCTCGTACTGTGTGGTGGAGCACTAGGAACATGTCTGGTCCCAGCTGAGATGTGCGCTGAGTGTAAAATACGTGTTGGATCTTGAAGACTTAGAGAACCAATGTGAAATAGCTCATGAACAACTTAATAGTGATTACATATTGAAATGATGTTTGGGGCTATACATATTAAATAAAACATATTAAAGTTAACTTCACCTGTTTCTACTTTTTAAATATGGCTGCTAGTCAGTTTAGCAGGGCATGTGTGGCTTGTGTTACATTTTTATTGGACTGTGCTGCTAAAGACTGCCCTCCAGTAAATGAAGAGGCTAATGAAGTGACAGAATAGAAATAAGGATGAGGGCAGGCAGAGGAAAACAGGAGATTTTAGATCAGATTAGATTGGCATTGAAGTTTATCCTTGAAGCTAGTATTCCTCAGAGCGTCATCCATGGACAGCCTGCCTCACATTTTCAGGATGGGGTCAACCCTGAAACTTGAGTCATCCCTAATTCATTGTTTTAATCTCTTTGCAGAGATTTTAAGGTTCACTAGAGAGGCCATGCTGCAGAAGAGACTGTAGCTCCAGTTTTGTAAAGGCAATGGATGTGGATGCCATTTTCTTAATATTCTGACCAGTGTTGTTGGGATACAAGCGGTTGATGACAGTGTCATTTAAAGGATTGCTTTCTAGAGATTAGGTGGTTACGACTTACTTATTTAGTAAATGGGGGTATGGTAAATACTTAAAATTACCCCATAATTTATAGCCTAGCCTTTGACTGAAAAGCATGCCACTTGGCTCATTAGGTGAACTGGATGATTTGGTGATTTGTGCAGTTTTGGGAATTCTACACTGGATCCTGATCACCCTAAAGAAGTTTATGTCTTGAGTGTCCATCCTTGATAGTACATTTTGTTAAACTGACTTCAATTCAGTTGCTCAGTAGTGTTCGACTCTTTGCATCCCCATGGACTGCAGCACGCCAGGCTTCCCTGTCCATCACCAGCTCCCGGAGCTTACTCAAACTCATGTCCATAGAGTCGGTGATGCCATCTAACCATCTCATCCTCCGTTGTCCCGTTCTCCTCCCGCCTTCAATCTTTCCCAGCATCAGGATCTTTTCAAATGAGTTTCAACTGACTTACATCTTAACATATATAAGAGTTAGGACTTTCAAATCACCCTGGCTTATAGAAGGTTTTGATTTATTTATTCTAACAGACCATCATTGTTTGATGTCTTATTTCTTCCTGTTATGTAGAAATTTATAGACCTTAAAGTTTTGTAGTAAATGTTCCTTATTGACATTAAATGGCCCAGTTCTCAAATGTTAAACACATTGCTCTTGTTATTCACAACTTTGATCAATAATCAATTAAAATACACTGATAATGACATGGATTGAAGAAGAGCATCCCTCATAGAAAAGTTACCAGAAGGAAAGACCACCTGAATAAAATTTTGTATATGAATGGCATCTTTATTAGACATTCAGCAGCTATTTTTTCAATATAAACTTTTTTTGAAGATTGTGCTTGACCTGCTTTCATATTTGAGGACATAAGAAATAACCTTGGTAAGGTACTAAAATTCTGATACTTCAACAGTAGCTGTCAAATAGCAGCCTGCAAAACAGTATCAGATGAATTTTAACTGAAGTCAGGAGGCTACAAACTTTACACTGAGTAACAATAGCCAGAAGGTAGTACCTTATTTACTGATCTTTCCATCTTTGATTTTTTTTTTTATGTTTCTCATTTTTAAGTTGACTAAAATTTGGAGTCCATTTTCTTACATTATTATAAATAATACTGAGAATTCTAAACCAACCTTCAAAAATATCTTTAACCTCTCCAAGTAACAGTTCTGTTTTTCACCTTCACCTTCCTTTAACCTCTTTGTACCATGACCCCTTTGGGAAATGTATTCCTGTGATAGTGGGAGGTGCCTGATTAGTTTTTCTTTGCCTCCAGTTAATAGAAATTCCCCAGTCAGAGACATTGAGACATGGGTAAACCGTCATGAGCACCACTGTTTTGTAAAAAGAAGGTATTTCTCAGAGTTTTCTTTCTTCCTGGAATGTTTTGAATTGTGCTTTATGGAGAGAACTGGGTCTCTGCAGGGGCTGATAATCAAAATTTCTGCTGTCTTCTCCTGATTGAATGAGTCATTTGTGAGTGGAGCTGGGTACTTTTTTACCAGTATGGAGGAGAAATAACACATTTTTTATAGTTTTCTTTTCAACAGCATTCAACGGAGGTAATGTGCACAGACTAAGCTCTTTGAAGGCTTATTTTGCTTTTGTATGTCCAGCACT
Organism: Bubalus kerabau; assembly: GCF_029407905.1. Lineage (NCBI taxonomy): Eukaryota > Metazoa > Chordata > Mammalia > Artiodactyla > Bovidae > Bubalus > Bubalus kerabau. Next base: position 77,700,275 of record NC_073628.1, on the reverse strand, counting down.
TAGCACAGGGCCCAACACAGAAGAGATGCTGTGTTGTGTTTGTTGAATGCATGAATGAATACATGATTAGCTGGCCTTCATGAAGTACTTTAAATTCTGCACGGTTTTCCAGAGAGGGTGGTAATTTGATAAATATTTTTATAGCAGTTTTAACATTGAATTGTGGACCTTAGAGCAATAAGCTGTACTACACATTTTGCTCTCTCATACAAAAGACATTATCAGTCGGATGGCCTAGTTACCATCAGCCCATAAGAAGATAGTTGCTTTCTATGCAGTAGAAAAATTAGCAGACTAAAGGGATTGCCTAGCAAATTTAGATTGCCAAAGAGCAACTGTAGTTTTCCAAGTTACAAAAAAGAAATTTGCAAGGTTCAATATCACGGGAATATTTCCATGTTAATGTAATGAAATCTTGCCTTTGGTCTTACTTGTAAGCCCCACTGTTTCCTAATCTTACTCTTATTCATAGGCTGTAGGAGTCAGTGGCACCCCACTCCAGTACTCTTGCCTGGAAAATCCCATGGATGGAGGAGCCTGGTAGGCTGCAGTCCATGGGGTCGCTAAGAGTTGGATACGACTGAGTGACTTCACTTTCACCTTTCACTTTCCTGCATTGGAGAAGGAAATGGCAACCCACTCCAGTGTTCTTGCCTGGAGAATCCCAGGGACAGGGGAGCCTGGTGGTCTGCCGTCCATGGGGTCGCACAGAGTCGGACACGACTGAAGTGACTTAGCAGCAGCAGCAGGAGTAAGTATGGGAGAATACTAGGCAGCTTGGGCTCTGGAACTCAGGCAGAACTGGATTCAAACCCCGCCCCTCCATTTAATCCTCTGGATCTTAGGCAAGTGATGTAAACTAGGCAATCTGCTTTTCTCTGTAAAAAGAGGGAGATAGGGGATCCTTGTCGTGCTTATGTGAATTAATGTCAATAAAGCATTTAAGCGTATAGAAATGCTATTTGAATACATGTTAGTTGTTGTTATGTGATAACCTCTGTCTGAATGGCTTTTTTTTTTTTTTTGGTCTCTTTGCCTTTGAAAAGTTTCTAGCCACTTTAAAAAAAAAAAAATCTGTGGACCATTTTTAAAGTCTTTATTGAATTGGTTACAATATTTGCCCCCAAGGCACGTTGTCATCTTAGCTTCTTGAACAGGAATCATACCCGAAGCCCTGCATTAGAAAGCGAAGTCCTAACCACTGGATCACCAGTGAAGTCCCTCTAGCCACTTTTTATAAGATTTCATTTAAGATGACTCCTCCCTGTAGTTTTTAGTCTCTTTTACGGCCTCATCTGAGTTTCCATAGTAGTCAGTTACAGCCATCACCATAACGATTACTTGTTTGTCTCTCTCCTACACTAGATCACAGATTCTTTAAAAAGAAAAGGAGTTCATATGTTTGTATTTTTCTCTGTTTCTACTACAGGATTTGGTGCAGGGTATTTAACAGAACATTTGTTAAATTGTTCAATTGATGTGTGTATGGAAATCTTCTATTAGTTGTACAGTGTTAAATAAATGATTAGTACTATGTTATACCTAGCAGTGTGCTTGGCACATTATAAAGTAGCTATTTGGTGTTTAAGTACCAAAGATGGGGATATTGCCACAGAGCTAATTGAGCAATGATTTCAAGTACCAGACTGTAACTTTTTTTTATCATCTAATATGTAGTTGATTTTAGCAGCTTTTGGAACGTTGTAGATAAGTGGAAGTTCTTTTTGCTTCCATCCTCCTGTCAGCAGATAACATGTTCAGTCCCATCTTTTAGGTTGCTTCTTCCCCCAGAATTTTGAGGCTGATTGGTTTAAATACAATATTTTATTTATATTTTGTAGTATTTTAATAGCTAAATCCTGATGACTGGTATTAAGAACTTACTATGTTGGGAGAATGACATTGAAACATGTCTAATATCATATGTGAAACGAATTGCCAGTCCAGGTTCGATGCATGATACAGGATGCTCAGGGCTTGTGCACTGGGATGACCCAGAGGGATGGGATGGGGAGGGAGGTAGGAGGGGGTTCAGGATGGGGAACACGTGTACACCCGTGGCGGATTCATGTTGATGTATGGCAAAACCAGTACAATATTGTAAAGTAATTAGCCTCCAATTAAAATAAATTTATATTAAAAAAGAACTTGTTATGTATCAGGCACTGGGGACTTAGCATGCTGATGGCAATCCCACTAACTGTAGGTACTGTCATTTTCCATGATGTTATGGTAAGAGAGCTAAAGCTTATGAATACAGGGTAAGTGTTCTGGGTCACAGAGCTGATAAGGACTGGATCCAGGATGAACCTAGGTAATCCGATTCTGGGGCTAAACTTATAATTAGACAACTATCTGCTCTTTTCACACTTAGGGAAACTTTGATTTGTTTTTTAATTTAAAGTAATACATATAGAGTATCTGGTGTTTGGTTCAGAATATTAATAGTTCCTTTAAAAATGATAGTTTTATTCATTCTCTTCTGATAGGGTATAAAATAAATTCAAAGATAATTATATAAAAATGTACTCATTAATTTGGGGTTTTTTTTTTTTTTTTTTTTTTTAAATTTGTGCTGGGTCTTTGTTGGCAGCACATGGGCCTTCTCTACTTGCTGTGCGTGGGCTTAGTTACCCTGTAGCATGTGGAATCTTAGTTCCTTGACCAGGGATCAAACCCTCATCTCCTGCATTGGAAGACAGATTCTTAACCAGTGACTACCAGGGAAGCCCCCAGTTTGGGATTTTTAATTCCCCATTGCAGTGGTGGTTGGACATCTTATTTTAATCCAAGACAGTGTTATCATGTATAAGAAATCCCAGAGTGTCAGGAAAAGGTGGAAAATCGTAGACCAATCTGGTTTCAAAATTGTTTTCTTAATCTTTGATACATTATCTTATTAAAACACTTTTAAAGATATCTGTGTGAAATTTTAGGTGTGTTTTTGGCCACTATGTACATTTAACTTGTCTAATATAGTAAGTAACAGATAATTTGTCATTTTAAGATTTTTTAAAAAGTCACCTTTGCAGTTTGATTTAAATGTGGGTAAACTTGATGTCCAATATCTTAAAATCCAACTAACTCGCACACTTTTACTATTACATAGATGTGGAAATTTGGGTCAAATGTTTCCTGAATATTATTACATATAGCAAAATCCTGACCTAGTATAGTTTACCGTTGTTTTCTTCCTTAATATGAGGTTGGTTCTATTATGTTTAGAGGAAACGTTTTTAAAATAACTTAAGCTCTATATTTTACATAGTAAGCACTCTTCATCTTTTTCAAAACAGGTAAATCAAACTGGGAAGATGATGGTTGGGGAGCATGGGAAGAATCAGAACCCCAAGAACCTGTAAGTCTGCAAAAATATGCACGCTTTTTGATAGTGGCATTCTCCTTTTGTAATGATGGTGACATATTTCAGTGTTAGGCCAACATTTTAAAATCATTACCAAGAGCATTTTTTGCTTACTCAGTAGTGCTTAAGTAGATGCCTGTTCTTAAGGGTTTAATGACATTTTATAGCTCAGTCATTGGGCTCAGTGGAGAATAATTGTTTTAGGATTCTTTCTCCTTCATTGGTTATTCTTTCAGACTCTTAAATTTATTCATTCAACATAGATTTGTTAAGTGCCCACCATATTCTAGGTGCTGGGAGTATAGCATTGAGCAAGTAAACAGAGTCCCTGTGTGTGTAGTGTATTTTCACCTGTAGATAATAGAAAATCTAACCTACACTGGCTTAAATAAGAGGGATACTCATTAGCTCACATAAAAGGAAGTCAGAGAGAGATACTATGTATTCCCAGATGGGTTGACAAGGCAATTCAACTATGTCATCAAAGACTCATGTTCTATTCTGCATACACCATGTTGACTTCATCCTAAAGCTTGTTCCTCTCACAGGTGTGGTGGGGCAACTTGTTTTTTCATTCCTGACCAGAGAGAGAAAAAGGCTGGGGTTTTTCTTTTCTTTTCTTCCTTGCCTTTTATCTCCTTGGCTCATTTCTGAACTAGCCACTAGCAAGGTATATGAGATTTTCATCAGTCAATCACATCACTTCCTGAAGTTGGAGGATAGAGGGTCAGCTTTTCCTGAGGCCCATGGCTGCACAGGGGAGGAGTTGATACCTGAACAAAATCAGGGTTTAGTTTTGTTTTTGTTTTTGTTTTTGTTTTTGTTTTAAGAAAGAGAAATGAACCTATATACTGGATAGATCTTATATCATCCCTGTGCCTAGCTGGGGAGAGAGGGGAAAAAAATTTTTTTTAAGATACATGAAAAATATCAAATGGTGGTAGTAGAGAATGCAAATGGTGGTGTAACAACTGTAGATTGGGTGGCCTGGGAAGGTGTTTAGGAGGATGTGACTTTAAGCAGAGGTTTGAAAGATGGCGGAGAATCAGTGAGGTATAGGTCTGGCAAAGAGCATCGCAGGCCAGGGCAACAGCTCATGCAAAGGCCCTGTGGCAGGATGGGCTTGGTATTAGAAGGAAGGTAGAGAAGGCCAGTGGGGCTTGGCAGGACTGAGGTGGCCACAAGAGAGGATTAGAGAAGCAAACCGGCCTGATTAAAGACTTCATGAATTTGAACTTTATTCTAAATGCAATAGGAAACCACACTGATCTGATTCCTTATTGTTCATCTTGCTGCTGTTTAGAATAGATTGAAGTAGGGAGCAAAAGTGGAAGCAAGGGAGACCAATTAGGAGGCTGTTAGAGGAGTTTAGTTGAGAAATGATGGTGACTTGCATTAAGATAGAGAAAATGAGAAATTGGTAGATTCAGGATGAGTTTGAGAGATAATGCTAAGACATTCCTATGAATTGGCTGTGAGGTATGAGCGGGGGAGGAAGAACCTAGAATTAATTTCTTTAATCTGGGGCATGGTGTATAGTAGATAAAGTATAACAAGATGTTGCTGCTCCCTAAAGCTGAGTAATAGGTACCATTCTCTTTATTTTTGTCAATCTTTGAAACTGCCCATAATAAAAGGTCTTTGAAAATCCTTCCAGATACTTGGCTTGAGCTACTGAATGCATGGTGTATCACTTACTGTGTTGGAAAAGACAAAAAGAATAGATGTGGAGGAGAAATGAAAGAGCATCATGTTGTGAGCAGCAGAGCATGTTAATGTCATATAGAGTTGTAGCAAAGCTCCAAGGGGAGATGCAGAACAGGGGACCATTTCAAAGGACCTCAAGGAGGATTGGGATGTGCTGCATAGGATGCGGTGCAGCTCAAGGAACTTAGTTATCCCATCACCTCTGCAAACACCACCTTGTCCCTTTCTGCTCTAGTTCTGTGTCAACAGGGAGACTCAGTTATACTGTCTGCATTTGCTAATAAGACTGACTAGTTTCTGCTTACTCATAACTTAGACTCTAGATTGTCTTCAATTCTCTCTCCTTTTCATTTCACCATCAGAGCTCATATGAGGATTTTACTGAGTCTGTTCTTCAGCATCCAGTGTAGGATATTTGGGTGGGGGGGGGGGGGTGCGGTGTGTAGATTTATATGAGGTCAGGGACTTCCCTGGTGGTCCAGTGGTTAGGACTTCTTGCTTCTGCTGCAGAGGGTATGGGTTCTATCCTGATCTGGGAACTAAGATCCCGTATGCCACATGATGTGGCCAAAAAAAAAAAAAAAAGAGGAAAACTACAGAAAAATAAGCTGGTGCTGAGTTTTGGTACCTATTTAGAGGCCCAGAGGCCCTCATCTTAAAGAGTCTGCTGGTCCATTTGGAATGGATTTTTATTTGTGAATGACACAGTTGGGGATTTGTGTGCAAGGCTAGTTCTCCTTACAAAGATCTGCTACATCTTCCCTGATAATATTACTGGGGTGGGTTCACTGATTGTGTGTCATAGACCTGCTTTTTGGTTTTGCCTTCCTTAAGCTCACAGTTTCTCATGGCGTATAAGCCAACATAGGAGAAAATGGGACTTCCCTGGTGGCTCAGACAGTAAAGAATCCACCTGCAATGTGGGAGACCCGGGTTCTATCCCTGGGCCAGGAAGATCCCCTGGAGAAGGAAATGGCAACCCACTCCAGTATTCTTGCCTGGGGAATTCCATGGACAGAGGAGCCTGGTGGGCTGTAGTCCATGGGATCACTACAGGCTGGGGTCAGAGAAGCAGGCAGGCCTGGTAAGGCTTTGTGAATTTGAAGTTTATTCTACGTGTGATCAGAAACCACACTGATTTCTGGTTTTTGAAGCTCACCTTGGCTGCTCTGTGTGATAGGTTGCCTCTCATGCTCATAAAGGTCATGGGTTGTTTATTGTTCAGTACTTCATTTTGATGTTGCACCTTCCCAGCTGATCCTGGTGACGGGGACAATGACAGCCTAGTTAGACTGTGTGAGTGTTACCAATCTCCTTTCAATCTGACATGTAAGTATGTTGTCTTCTCTTTATTGAGAAGGCGATCCTAAATCTAGGGATGACATATCTTAACTGTTTCAGTTAAAAGCCAAAATATGCTTCTGCTCCTTCTGAAAACACATGAAATTACTCACATGTGGAGCATGGCTTGATTCACATAAAAGTTGAGTATTCACAAGTGACCCTTGGGAACGAGGGTGGCTTTTTCTCTTTGTCTTGATGGATTTGCTCACACTGTGGACTTGAAATGCACAAGTAAGGCAGTATTGTTAGGCCTGTTGACAACAGTTTGGGGGTACCAGTCATTCCTAACTGTTTGAACCCTTTGCCCTGTCATAGTCTCATATATATGGTGAGGGAGAAGGTATTTGGATGACAACAAAAGTGGGCTAGAACACTGAGGCAGTTATTCAGATGATCAAGTCATCCTGCACTGTTTAAGAGAGCGTCTTTGAATTTGGATCCAGTCTTCAAAACAAGACAACATGGCACTGTGGCCAGGGAAAAGGATGTGACCTCTGCCTGACACAGCAGCAGCATCCAGAACTTTCTCTATGTAGCATCATTATGAAGTTCTGTTGAGAAAAATTTTATAACCAGGACTATTAGTAATTTTACTCAGCTGAAGCAAGAGACTTCTGTTACTTCTGCTACCATCTACGGTGATTAACAACTCCAAAGGCACAGCCAGCTCCAGGGGCCTAGCAAGAATCAAGAGTGCATTTTGTCCAATGTGTGAAATGCAGAAGTGGCACGCTGTAGTCAGGGTAGTAGGTGTAACCACCTAGTTGGAATGGAGAGGGAGCTTCCTACCCTCTCTTGTCATGTACAGACAGCAAACCCAAACCCTGCCTTCCGTGAGTCCCTTGAAAGTTCTTGTCCACATTAAAGATGAGTGCAGTGAAAGTCACTCAGTCATGGTCTGATTCTTTGCGACCCCATGAACTACACAGTCCATGGAATTCTCCGGGCCAGAATTACTGGAGTGGGTAGCCTTTCCCTTCTCCAGGAGATCTTCCCAACCCAGGGATTGAACCCAGGTGTCCCACATTGCAGGCGGATTCTTTACCAGCTGAGCCAAAAGGGAAGCCCAAGAATACTGGAGTGGGTAGCCTATCCCTTCTCCAGGGGATGTTCCCAACCCAGGAATCAAACTGGGGTCTCCTGCATTGCAGACAGACCTGAGCTATCAGGGAAGCCCTTAAAGATGAGAGAGACCACTTCTTCCAATCCTTAAAGATGAGAGAGAACAGGATTGGAAGAAGTGGAGTGGCTTTAAGTCAGGGTGCTATCACAATCAAAACAATGAGAGGCTTCTCCACCAATTGCCATTGGCGGTTACTGTGACTAGCAGAGTAATGAAAGTAGGCTTTCATTCTTGTTTAGTCTGACATTAAGAGACGAGTCGTGTTCTGGTCTTTAGGAGGCTGCAGTGGTGTGTCAGTGAACCACAGAGAAGGGTACCTAAGAGTAAAGTGTGGCAGCCTCTGCCACTGACTGCCGACCTGAAGGCCAGCTCACTGCTATTGAGTCCAGCAAAAGAGCTATAAAAAGTCAGAGTGCTTTTTATCTCCAGGAGACTGTCAACTCTTTGATAGTAGTTTCTTATTTTTATGGCAGAAGGGAGTAAAAAGCTTTTGTAATCAGAGATTTAGTACCAGGGGTCTGGATAAGGCTTTGCTAAGGAAAGAGAAAGCCTTCTGGGGTGTCAAGTAGAACGAGGACTCAGTGAAGAAAGCATAATCTAGTATCTATTATCATCAATAGCCAGCCGCGTCCAAGAAGGCATTCATCTGTATGGCAGGCTTTGGAACTTTAAGCATGACTTCCATTATAGAAAAGGACAAATGTCCTTCTCCTATAGATATTTCATGCCTGTGTTAGTCTCTTCGGCTGCCATAACAGAATACTGCAGACTGGGTGGCTTAAACAACAGAAATTCATTTTCTCACAGTCCCAGAGGCTGGAATCCCAAGGGCAGGGTGCCATCCGGGTTGGTTTCTGATGAGACTCTTCTTCCTGGCTTGCAGGCGGCTGCGTCCTTACCTGGCCTTTCCTCTGTGTATGAAGACAGAGAGTGGGTTCTGGTGTTTCTTCCTCTTATAAGGATACCAATGTAACAGGTTGGGGCTGTGCCCTTAAGACTTTATTTCACCCTAATTGCCTCATTAAAGGCCCATCTTCAGATAGTCACATTGGGGTTAGAACTTGTGAATTTGGGGGTGGGATACAAATCAGTCCTAACAGTGCCCCAAATAAAAGATCCATATCAGATGTAACTTTTATGTCTAGAAGTGCATTGAATAAGGTTAAGAAATTCCTCCTCGCCTGTGAGTAAGTACACTAAAGGATTGAAAGACAAACAGAATAGGTTTTCAGGATGGAAGAGAAGGCTAAACAAAGATCTTTCCCCATATTGAATTCTAAGTTGGCATCGTAACAGATAGTACCTGACTGGGGGTAATGGGGAAAGAAGATATTGTACTATAACACCTATCACTTAATGATGTATGACAGATAGTAAATTGTATTTTTTACAGTGTTGTAATGGGCTTCCCTGGTGGCTCAGATGGTAAAGAATCCACCTGCAATGTGGGAGACTTGGGTTCGATCCCTCGGTTGGGAAGACCCCCTGGAGGATGGCAAACCCACTCCAGTATTCTTGCCTGGAGAATCCGCATGGACAGAGGAGCCTGGCGGGTTACAGTCCATGGGGTTGCAGAGTTGGACACGACTGAGCAACTATGCACAGCACAGCACAAGGGCTTTTAGTTGGGGTATAGTTTTTTACTTTGGGAAGGAGGTGATACTTCGCTGAGCCTCACGCTGTAATGGGAATTGAGCTTCCCAGGTGGTGCTAGTGGTAAAGAACCTGCCTGCCAGTGCAGGAGATACAAGAGACACGAGTTCGATCCCTGGGTCAAGAAGATCCCCTGGAGAAGAAAATGGCAAACTACTTCAGTATTCTTGCCTGGAAAATCCTATGGACAGAGAAACCTGGCAAACTACAGTCCATGGGGTCACACAGAGTCAGATATGACTGAAGCTACATATCATGCATGCAAGGGCTTTTAGTTGGGGTGTAATTTTTTGCTTTGGGAGTAAGGTGCTATTTTGCTCAGCCTCATGCTATAAAGAGAGTTGAGGCAGTGGGAAGAAACTTGGCAGGTTAATTTAATTTTAACTAGCAAGGCAGATTGAATGAGCTTTCTTTCATTAAAACCAAAGGGTTGGAAGTACAGAATCAAAGATTAGCTTGACAGCAGTTTCGGGAACAGGAACACAAAAAGTCTTGGGTTAAGGTCTTCAGTTAAGGTAGGCAGCATGGGAAATTTCCATTCAAAAAGACACTCTAGGACTTTGTTCCATCTGTTATACAGAAGGTGATAGCATGCCGTTTACAGAGGCACTACTGATTTCACACATTAATGGGAATATAAGCATGCTGGCCAGATAGAGGCCCCAGAGGAGACAGCACGACCTGATTAGAGATTCTTAGAGCATTAGTAAAGTGTTAGTTGCTCAGTCCTGCCCGACTCTTCGTGACTCCTTGGATTGTAGCCCGCTCCTCTGTCCATGGGTTTCTCCAGACAAGAATACTGGAGCGGGCTGCTATTCCCTTCTCCAGGAAATCTTCCCAACCCAGACCTCCCACATTGGAGGCAGATTCTTTACCATCTCAGGCAATAATCGGGGGTAATGCTGGAAAATATCTTGCCTTATTTTAGTGCCAGTGGACTCTGGTGCCATCTGGCACAGAAGAGCCGTAAGCACAGGCTGGGCCAGAGGCAGGAGAGCACCCACAGGATGCTGCGGGCACGCCCCAGGCTCTCCTGTGAGGGGTGTGGTTGCAGAGGGCCTCTTTCCTAAGGTGGGCCTCATCAGGACTTTGGACTGTTAGAAACACTTTTGTTTCCCAATGTCCTTCTTCTCCACATTAACACGAAGCTGGGTTTAGCCTAGTGCTTCTCAACCGGGGGTGATTTTGCCACTGAGGGGGCATTTGGCAATGTCTCGAGACACTTTGGCTTGTCATAGCTTGGGGGGAGGTGCTAACTGGAGGGATGCTGCAAAGTGTCTTACAGGGCACAGGGCATCCTCCAAAACGGGATTGGCCACCCAAAATGTTAGTCATGTTGGAGTTCAGAAATCGAAATCGTGGAAAGCCCGTGGTTTTTTGTGTAACTCTCTCAGCCTTTCTTTCCACCTTTACCCCCTTTTGTTGTCTAAAATTTCTTGGCCTCGTTTGGGGGCCTCTAAGCTTTTGGCCTTGTAAATCAACCATACCTCAATATAAAAAATAAAGTTATTTAATTTTTTTTAAAAAGGAGGGGGGGAAAAAACCCTTTTTATCTTTATGGCCGTGAGTTTGGTTTTAGTAGATTCCGGTGGAGTGGTTTGCTCGTATGAAAAGTGCAGCTAAAGAACTGTTCACCAGCAAACAGTGTAAGATGTTCCTGGGTCTTAGGCCACAGACCAACCAACAGTCCAGGCTCAGTCTTAGTGGCAATATTAATGCCTAAATATTTAAGAACAACCTATTTTTAGTCTCCATATTTAGTCTCCATATTTTAGTCACCGCTTTTCCTTGCTCTCGACAGGTGTTCATTTTAGTTCAAGTCTGGGCTCCTAAGGCATTCCTGCAGGCTAGATTCTGGGAGTTGGTTTTGCACAGTGATGGCCCTCTGGTCTTCTGGCAGGGAGAGAGGGACAGCGACTGAGTGTGAGGAGTCAGGGCGGGGATCTAGGGACCTGCCTCTGCCTAAGCACTTTTTCAACCAAGCCTTCTGACTTTAGCCACTCTTTGCTCTCCCTTCCACAGGGAGCTGGCACCAATTCCTAAGCCTGTTGGCAATTTTGCAGTGCAACTGGAGTTGCTTCTCAGCTTTCCCCAGCATCACTTTAGTGGGAGTTAGTTTTCTAAGGACTGTAAAATCAGTTACCTCCTGTCCATCTGCTTTCTAGTTCTCAAATTTTAGTGGTTTTTCTCCTCTTGTTCTTTTTGCCCATACTTGAAGCAAACTCTTTTCCTGCTGGTTTTAGTGGGGTTGAGAGTGCTGGGGAAAGTGAGAGTAAAATTGATACATTTAGTTCTCTTTATGTCAAGGTCCGTATAGATTTCATTTTTACATACTGTTCTAAGTCTTGCCTTTTCCATTTAGTGTAATGTGGAGGTTTTTCTGTGTCTCCATATTTAAATCATCTAGTCCTTTTAAAGTAGTACTATTTCATTGTCTAGATGTATTGTGCTTGATTCAGGCACACCCCTATTGAGGGACATTTTACTTTGTTCTTGTTCTTTTCTGTCACAGGCAGCGCTGTAATCATCTTTACATCTACTGTGCCTCTTTGGTTACACGTGTGTGCAGTATGATGAATGAAAGTCAGACTGCCGGAATTTCTATCCTGTCTTTGCCACTCAGTGACTGTAGAACCTTGGAAAAGTTCTATAACTTCTCTCAGTCCAGTTGCTGCTGCTAAGTCACTTCAGTCGTGTCCGACTGTGTGACCCCATAGACGGCAGCCCACCAGGCTCCCCTGTCCCTGGGATTCTCCAGGCAAGAACGCTAGAGTGGGTTGCCATTTCCTTCTCCAATGCATGAAAGGGAAAGTGAAGTCGCTCAGTCATGCCCGACTCTTAGCGACACCATGGACTGCAGCCTACCAGGCTCCTCCATTCATGGGATTTTCCAGGCAAGAGTACTGGAGTGGGGTGCCATTGCCTTCTCCAGTTACCTCATTCCTAAAGTGGAACTAATAGGATTATTAGTCATAGGATTAAAATTATAGGATTATTAGGAGGATGAAATGAGAAGTGCTTAAAATAGTACCTGGAACATACACAGTATGTGCCTCAGTAAATGTTACCCATTCTTATTTTTCCTTTAGAATAAATTCCTAAAAGGTATACATGTTGTTGTTGTTTTAGTTATTACTAAGTCATGTCTGACTCTTTTGCGATCCCATGGTCTGTAGCTCGCCAGTTTCCATCCAAGGGATTTCCCAGGTAAGAATACTGGAGTGGGTTGCCATTTCCTTCTCTAGTTGATCTTCCTGACCCAGAGATGGAACCCATGTCTCCTGCATTGGCAGGTGGATTCTTTACCATGGAGCCACCAGGGAATCCCGAAAAGGTATACATGTATATTTCAAATTTGAATAGAAATTGCCAAATGGTGCTTCTAAAAGCCTGCCTCAGCATATATTCCAAACATAGTGAGACTGTCTTCCTTCACTCTCTGTGTCACAGAAATGAAAACATCTCTGAGCTAATTGCTTTCCATCATTGTACGCTATTTATTTTGTAAAAAGTGAAATATTTCTCTGTATGCCTATTTTTATCAATCCTGGGAAACTCAAGACAATGAGAGATGGATGTGTTTTCTTACTTCGGTACTTTTCGAAATCATTGGCCCCTAGTAGATTATCAAACTGTATACTTTGCAAAATCAGAATGATGTGAAATGCCATTTCAGTGTTTTAATTTTATTTTTAAATTTATGAGTGAGATTGGTCATCTTTTTACTCAGATATTTTTGGGGGAATGTGTACTGTTGTGTGTGTGTGTTTGTGCCTAGAGAATCCCAGGGACGGGGGAGCCTCGTGGCCTGCCATCTATGGGGTCGCACAGAGTCGGACATGACTGAAGCGACTTAGCAGCAGCAGCAGCAGTACTGGTGTGTGTGTGTGTGTGTGTGTGTGTGTGTGTGTGAACACTAATAGCGGTCTAAGGTCCATAGCATAGTTTAACTGTCAGATCTGTTCTTATTTATGTTGGGTGCTGATTATTTCTTGTTTATTGAGTCTTATTTGTCCAACAAGATAGTAAAGATTTTGAGCAATAATTGTTTAGTACTTTCTTATATCCCAGGAAGCACATAGATTTTAGTATTAAGTGTTGTCTCAAAAATAAAGAAGTTTGATTTTTATGTTTGGTGTTTTGTTGTAATTATTTGTGAAGTGAATTTTTTGTGAGTAATGAATTTGTTTTGTAAAAATGAAGTTTATAGAAAATTCAGGTAGGAAAAAAATATAAAGAATAAGATAGTCAACTTTCTGACATCTAAGAATACTCATCATTACTAACTTTAAGAAGTTGTAATTGTGGGCATATTTGGCTGAGTGGTTGGATGAATGGGCAAACAGATAATTCTCTAAAAATGGGATCATATATATTCAATTTAAAATAATAGCAGAATTAATCCTACTGTAATTGGCAGTTGAAATAAAACTGGAAAGGTTACTGAATTATTGTTAAGTTACTCTAAGGTTAGAAAGAAAAATAATTTTAAAAACTGAAAGATTGAAGTCAGAGGTTTTTGTGACTGTGTTTGTAAATTTTTTTCCTTTGTGTTATCTGTAATGAAATTTGTAACCAACTTTGTAGCTCTTGCCTTGCCTCATTTTAATTTTGACAAGACCTTAATTTAAGATGTTTGATTTGAGAATTTTAGTCTGTGATCTGGAAAATGGCCAAGACCAATACTTTTCATGCTGTGTTAGAGAAAGCTCTAAGGTTCTACAGAGATGCTTCCTCATTTCTGCTTTTATCTATTTCATATGTTAAAATACTGTATAAAATTTTGTTTGGGAATAAGAAAGTCCTGCAACCTAAAAAAAAAAGTTTGAGAAGCATTGGGTAGTACATACGCTAATAGGAAACTAGAAAAAAAAAACTTATATAGCATTGTTATTTACTTCTTTGTGTTTCAAAATTGCCAAGCACTTACATCTCTTGATTTAGAAAGTGTAGTTCAGTTCAGTTCAGTCGCTCAGTTGTGTCCGACTCTTTGTGACTCCATGAACCGCAGCACGCCAGGCCTCCCTGTCCATCACCAGCTCCAGAAGTTTACCCAGACTCATGTCCACTGAGTCGGTGATGCCATCCAGCCATCTCATCCTCTGTCATCCCCTTCTCCTCCTACCTTCAATCTTTCCCAACATCAGGGTCTTTTCAAATGAGTCAGCTCTTCACATCAGGTGGCCAAAATATTGGAGCTTCAGCTTCAGCATCAGTCAGAAAGTGTAGCTGACTAGTTTATTCCCATGAATTAGGAAGTGAAATACTGAGAATTTACGCTGACTATGCTGGGAGTCCCTTATTTGTACTGGATTCTGTTGGCACCACTGTTACGTGTACGTGTCTGTGACAGCACAGTGACAGTGACAGTGAAAACTGCAAATAATGGACTTATTAACTGAAGTTGAAAGCCTTGAAAAATTACTCTGGGCGGGGGCTCTTTAGTCATCACAGTGGTTGATGCACCACAAAACATTTGCCACTCTTCAGAGTGATATTTACCAGCCCCTGTGGTGGCCAGCTATAATGAAAGGTTGGTTAAATTACTACATTTTTCCATCTGCTGCCTTGGGAAAGATTAATCGTTTGATGAATTTGTGTGATTAACATCAAAAGAAATAAAATTTTAAAATATGTATTTGTTACAGTCCTAGTGTTTAGAATGGATTCCCTTTCATAATCCACATTGATGGCTTCCATATTTGTGCAGATTAAGAAAATATTTTACTAATCTCAAGGCAAAGAAAAAACTTTGAAGTTTAGGATATGCTAAAAGAAAATTATACATTCTCTTTTCTCACCCCTAAGCAGGAGCTGTGTTTTATAGCTAATGGATGAATTTAATGTTAACTTTGGTATCTGAGTGCATGCTGATTTTTGTGGAAAGCCAAGGTATTCCTTGATGGTGCTGTTTTTGTTTTTTTAAATATCATGCCTCACTAGGGAAATTAAGTACTTTATCACATGATCACATTATTTTAGAATCATTACCTTCAAGGGAGCATTGTTCATAGCCATAGGCCCCATATTCGTGTGGGAGGTTTTCAGAAAAATCTTAATTGGTAGCAGATGTCCTTATGGTACAAAACAGTGATGAGCTTGCATCTTACCAGCCAGCAAATGTGTGTTGGCACATTCTTATGAGATCTTGACAGCCTACTTTCCTCCCTTTACTTTTTTAATCATCGAGGGGTGCTCATCTTTCAGTTAGAAGCAGACTAGAGCTCCTTGTCACCCCCTTCATTCTGAACGCAGAGCAGAGCGGAGTTGAAGGGGCTGTGACTGTTTTGCTTCTAGGGCGCAGCTTCTCAGGGCAGTGCAGCATGGAAACAGCACAGGGGGTTGTCCAGGCAGTTGCACCCCAGGGCCTGCGTGCAAATGCCTGCATCCAAATCCCCGCTCCCTCTGTGTGATGTAGGGAAGGAGAGGAGTAATGGAACCTTCTTGGAGAGAAACAGTGAGAATTAAGTACGATTTATGTGGAAAGCATTGAACACAGCGTCTGGCACTTAGTGTTTGGCAGATGTTCCTGTGTACATCATCCAGGTCACTGATGTCAGCCCTGTGTCATTCCTGTTGAGTTAGGTGGCCAAACCCAAACACACATCTGGGGCAAACACTTCTCGATGAAATCACTGTCCTCTGCTTAGGGTGGCGCCAAAGGATTCCTTTATCGTGAGAGGAGATTTCACATGACTGGCCTCATTCCTGCCATGTTGCTCAGGTGTAAGTAGCAGGCATTCTAGGACAGTGAACAGTGTAGGACATCTACTTTCCCATCCTTTTCTTCTTCACCTGCCTTTATGTACAGCATATTAATTGTTGATTCAGATGTACCAAGGGATTTCTTTTTCTTTTTGAGGACTTACTGAAAGACATTTGATTTATAGGAGTACTTCGCCCACCTCCACTCCCAATTGTTTTCAGTTCTTCCATTTGCTTTATCATTTTCTGATAAAAATTCATACTGCATGGGGCAAAATAGCTAAGCCTGTGGAGAAATAACACATTTTAGCTCTGTTTATAATTTAAAAGATAATACTTGTTTTTAGTTGTGTCCTTAAAAGGCTTTTTATTTTATCGAATCTGATACATTGAATATTGTATCTTCAGAATTAAATGTGACCAGGAACTTGTGGTTGCTCCTACCCCGCCCCAGTGTGGCTGTGGATCAAAAGAGCTATCGAACTTGTGTTAAGAGCACACACCATTGGATTTCGTGACAAGCTAGCATCATTCCCAAGCAGCAAGACTAAAGCTTTAAATCTAGAATTTTATAACATGTCAAATCCTAATGATGATATGATATCTTAATATAATGTAACCTAATATAGTACAAGCCCTAGGGAAGGAAATGGCAATGTATTCCAGTATTCTTGCCTGGGAAGTCCCATGACAGAAGAGCCTGGAAGGCTATAGTCTGTGAAGTTGCAAAAGAGTTGGAGGTGACTTAACCACAACAACAAGGAATAGCATACCTTATTTCATTGTACTTTGCAGATATAGTGGTTTATTTTTCTTTTTAACAAATTGAAGGTTTGTTGTAACCTTGCATCAAACAAGTGATTGATGCCACTTTCCAACAACATTTGTTCACTTCCTGTTTCTTTGTCACAATTTTCTAATTCTTGAAATATTTCAGATCCTCTACTGGTAAAATGATTATGATTTGCTGAAGGCTAAGATGATGGTTAGCATTTTTTATCAATAAATATTTTTAAATTACAGAGTGTACATTTTTTAGACATAATGCTAATATGCATTTAATAGACCACAGGATAGTATAAACATAACTTTTATATGTGCTGGGAAATCAAAAAATTCATGTGACTCACTTTGTTGTGGTGTTTGCTTTATTGTGGAGGTCTGTAGCTGAACCCACAGTATCTCTGACCTCTGCCTGTATAATATAGTCATGTGAGTGTTTTATAACTTAATTTTGGTATATGGAACTCCCACTTGTACTCATTCAGCTTTGCCATGATAGACTAGGAGGATCTGCTTTTAGTCCCACAGTCACAGGAAAGATGGAGAGTTGGAGAGTGAAGAGTGATGGAAGGTATTGGTTTTGCCATCTTCTCACCCCTCCCGCACCAGCCCTCATCATCAATAGATGAAATTGGAATGCTGATCCATGTGGTTTCATATTAGTAAAAATGTACATGATTGAGATGGCTCAGCAAGGGTGGGGATACAACCAGGCATTGTGGAGTAGTTTCTCTGAATTTGCTTCTCAGTGATATCTACTTCTTCTGCTTTCATCTTGGTTAATTCTTACAGGGCAGAACTCATGTTTGTGCTGAAATGCCTTATAGTCCACTTGCTGAACATGGTGGCAGACAAAGCTTGATTATAATTTGACACTGAATTCTAGACCCAATAGAGAGAGTAGTTCTTAGTGTGTTTCCTTGTACCTACATGGATATTGTACCTACATGGATCAGATCAGATCAGTCGCTCAGTCGTGTCTGACTCTTTGCGACTCTTTGCATGGATACATCAGCCATAATCTTAAAATGTTAAATCATAAAATTACTTAAGGAAAAATATTACTAAAGATACTATTATTCCTTATGGATACATTACTTAGCATACTAGCCTTGAATCAATTGCTCACTGTTACATAGTTTCATGTGTAAGAATAAATACTAGGTTATTTGGGTATCTTTGTGAATATAAATAAGGAGGAATTGGAAAGCTGTTATTCACTCATGTTTGCGGTTGTGCAGTGAGCGGAGTAGAGGCGTCATAGAAAGTATCGAAGACGTCTAGTCTAGGGTTAGAGAAATGCAATCACAGAAGAAACATCAGAGAATAGTAAGACTTTTCATGGCAATAAATCCGAAGGATGGTAAAGTCAGAGGAGAATGGGATTGCAATAGGAACTGGCATGTGAGATGGACAGATAGAAAAGAGGAAAGAAATCTTTCTAAAGGAAGAACTCAGAGCAGTGCCTCAAGAATGTGCTGACTCCCATGTTCAAATATGGTTCCTCACAGCTCTAAATCAGTTTGCAGAACCACAGGAAGAGTAGCCTGGTATATTGTTGTTGTGTCATTGCTAAGTTGTGTCCAGACTGTTTGTGACCCTGTGGACTATAGCCAGCCAGTCTCCTCTGTTCCTGGGATTTCCCAGACTAGAATTCTGGAGCAGGTTGCCATTCTTCTCTGAGGGATCTTCCCGACCCAGGAGTCAAACCTGCATCTCCTGCATTGGCAATTGAATTCTTTACCTCTTAGCCACCAGGGAAGCCCAGTCTGCTATATAGTGATGAGGAATAGGGCAGTTCTTTTAGAGAAAACACTTTTCATTGACTGAGACTGGAGTCAAATCCTGCTGCTGCTGCTAAGTCGCTTCAGTTGTGTCCGACTCTGTGCGACCCCACAGACAGCAGCCCGCCAGGCTTCCCCATCCCTGGGATTCTCCAGGAAAGAACACTGGAGTGGGTTGCCATTTCCTTCTCCAATGCATCAAAGTGAAAAGTGAAAGTGAAGTTGCTCAGTCATGTCTGACTCTCCGCAACCCCATGGACTGCAGCCTACCAGGCTCCTCCGTCCATGGGATTTTCCAGGCAAGAGTACTGGAGTGGGTGCCATTGCCTTCTCCAGGAGTCAAATCCTAAGGCTTCTTAAAGATCTGTTGCAGTCACCCACCAAGATGAGAGTGGTCGTCCTCTGGCCTCAGATGCTGATTGTGTGGCAGGGAGTACATATTTTTAACCGTCCCAAGACTTCTATCTTTATTGTAGAATGAGGTGTGGGCCAGTTAGTCTTTAAATGCCTTCCATCTTTGAATTTCTTAAACTCTTTGTCTTTTGGGCAAATGTAAACACAGCTCTCATCCTTACTAGTGACAGTATTTTGAAAAGAGGATAAAAACAGGAATAATACTCTGTGTTGAAAAGTAATTTTTACAAACTTTTTGGAGTTTACTGTTTCAACAAAATTTTGGAAGTATGATAAAAGGAAGGAACCCATTTGTATAGATGTTCTATTATTTAAAAAAATTTTTTTTATAGAGCTTGCCAAAAGTAGAGCTGTGTTATCCCTTTTCTGGAACATTGTTTGGATTTCTTTTCTATTACAATGAGATGGAAATTTTATAGAGCAGTCAAAGAGTTTAGATACTCTTAATTTCTTATCAAACAGAACACTTAAATAATAACCCTGTATCACTCTCCCTGCTTTGATTCTTCTTTCTGAAGGATGTTTTCCCTTGAAAACTCCCGAACGTCAGTTAGTGTAATTGGATCTCATTGAAGTAGAGGAAACCATAGGGTGGTGATGCCCTCGGCGGCCAAGGCGCTGTGAGGAGTCCTGGGTGCGTGCCGGCCAGAGACCGTGCACTCGGGTGGAGATTGTGGGTCAGGGGAGAAGTGAATTACAACTCAACTTTTACCTTATAACTTTCACTTTTTAGGGAATAATTTTCTCCCTGGCTTATATGTAGAAAAATACACATTAAAAACAACAGACTAGATAACAAAAGTCCTAAAAATTGTAGCTTTACTAAAATAAGGGATCTTGCCAGTATGACTCTTCTCCCTATCTTTTGGGAGTGAGTGCAACCTCTTTAGCGTACCTTGCAGAAGAAAGAGGAATATGGTTGATTCCTCAGTGTTCCATTGAGAAGGAAAAATAATTCGATGGCTATTCCAGAGGTTTCAGACTTACTTGGAGATTTTCCTAAGGGTGTCTTATAATCCGTATTTTATTTCTGTTTTAAACATTTCTTTGATAGTATCACAGCAAGAAATATTTATCTTTCCTAGAAATACTGCCATAATATTTCTGATTAGGATGATTTTCTGTTTTTAAAATCCTTTAAATTTCATTGTACTAGCAATATATTCTTATTGTTTGTGTTAGTCACGCAATCATGTCTGACTTTTTGCGACCCCATGGACTATAGCCCACAAGGCTCCTCTGTCCACAGAATTCTCCAGGCAAGAATACTGGAGTGGGTTGCCATTCCCTTCTCCAGGAGATCTTCCCAACCCAGGGGTAGAACCAAGGTCTCCCACATTGCAGGGGGATTCTTTACCATCTGAGCTACCAGAGAAGTCCTAAAAGCTTTAAAAACCGTAATTTTTTTTTTTTTTTTTTAATGACAGCATCCTGCATCTCTTCCCCCCCTCTTCCCTCTCATCTTGGTTAATTCAATCCAAAAGCTGTCGGGTAGGGTTGAGTAAGGTGGAAGATCAAATGACATAAAACCTAGGAGCTATAAGAGAGTAAATATAAATAGATCAGTAATTTTAAGACATAAAATTTTAAAATTCTGCATAAAGAAAACTAAGCTATGACATGAACTGGGGAAAGCTTTTGTTCAAAGGGCCAATTTTCTTTGTATGTAAAAATGCTAAGTAGAAAATGAAAGAAGGGAAAGGTATGTAGAGGTTTTGTTGTAGCATTTTTTTAAATAATGTCAAAACATGCCCCTAAATAGCAGAATAGTTAGGCAGTTTCTAAGGAAAAGAAACTTCTATAGCCATTAGGATGATAGTATGAAAATGCAGTGGTGTCCCAATTGTGGGTGATTTTTCCCTTCTATTTTCTGTGTTTTGAATAAAACAAAATAAATCTCCAATAAGCAATACAATGTTATCAGGAAAAATAAATGCTTGATGTAAAAAAAAGTATATACAAATCAATTAGAGAAAGATCAGCAACCCAACAGGGGGTCTGCAAAGGAAAGGAACAATATACTGTTCATAGAAAAGTCTCTTAAGCATATGAAAAAATACCCATTCTCACTCATAAGAGCAATGCTGTAGACTAAGATACTACTTTTTATGTGCTAGTTGGACAAAGATCAGAGTTAAAGTGCTTTTGAAGAGTCCCTGAGGAAGCAAGCACTTTGAAAACTTGCTGGGTTAGATTGTAAGTTAACACAACTTCTGCAGAGCACAATTTGGGCATAGCTAGCAAATTTACTAACACACATTCCCTTTGACTAGGAACTTATCCTACTGGCATCCTCCCACATAAACTGATAAATGTATAAAATTATTCATTGTAGCATCATTTGTAGCAGCAAAAGACTGAACAACACAAATGTCAATCAGTGGGGGCTGGGGTGTTTCTACAATGGAATGTTCTACAGCCATTAAAAATTTTAGGAACTTTAGGTAGAGTGAAATCTAAGGTATATGTTAAGAGAAAAAAAATATAGAAGTATGTATGTAGCATGCTACCATTTGTGTCAGGAAAGGGGAAAGGGGTAGTTAATCGTATTTGCCTGTGTGCATGGTGTCTCTGGAAATACACATGAGATACAGTCGCACTGCTGTCTCCAGAGTGAACAGCAGGGTGGCTGGAACACAGGAATTGTCAGACTTTGCAAAGACCTTTTTGGATCTGTGACTTTTTAACCATAGGAATTTACCTATATAGTAAGTACATATTCAGTTGAAAAAAAGAAAACACCTTTCAGATCACATAAAAAGAAATGTCACACTTTACAGGCCATAAGTGTCAGGTAATACTTTCTTTGCTGTCTAGCTGCAGATGCCCTAGCTATCTGTCTCAAGTAGGATTAGTTACCAGATTTCCTAACTAAATCATTCCTGGAATGATCCCTATGTGAGATTCTTTTAATGTCTTGCTATCTGTTTTATTTAAAATTTTTACATGAATTTTCAAAACTGAGATCTGCTTGTGGTGAGTATTTTTTTATTGGTCATCTTTGACATGTTTTGATAAAAGAATTGGGAAGGTTTCTTTTCCATTGCTTCTCAAGGTGGACACGGTGAGTTGAACTGTTCTTGATATTTTTCCATGAAAGTAATTGTAGTTTTACTCACAGGAAGAAGAAGGAAATACTTGCAAACCACAAAAAACTTGCTGGCTTCAAGATTGTATTTTATCATTATCTCCAACCAATGATCTTATGGTTATAGCTCGGGAACAAAAAGCTGTATTTCTAGTGCGTAAGTACTCTATAATTTTCATTTATTTTAATGCATAGAATAGAAAATGAATTAGGTAGAAAGAAAAAGTGTTACTTCTCCATTATATGGTAGCATTTGATAGCTTGATATGTTGCACAGCACTTTTGATTCTCTTTTATTTCTTTCTCTTCCCCTTTCTTTTCCTTTCTCTTCTGTTTTTTTCCTCTCTGTTTTTCAATCTTGGCTGCAGATACTCGAGCTGTCTCTAT
Source organism: Bubalus kerabau (assembly GCF_029407905.1). Taxonomy (NCBI): domain Eukaryota; kingdom Metazoa; phylum Chordata; class Mammalia; order Artiodactyla; family Bovidae; genus Bubalus; species Bubalus kerabau. The sequence goes on along the minus strand of NC_073628.1, from coordinate 77,677,923 downwards.
CTGGCACTTCAGAAGCAGTTTTGGGCATTGCCCAATTCTCACAAGGGGCAGTTAGAGCTAAAAAGGCCACTGACCCCTTCTCAGCAATAATGTGAATTGGGTGACTTTCAACTCTAATTTGAAAGCTCACAGTACTCTTGTTTCCTGTTTGGGGTATAAACTTAGCTTACAATTTTTGTTGAAGATTAAAGTTTGGCTATATATAGAAGGTGGAAAACCTCATTGATCAAAATAAGGTCTTGTATTAAATGGGTACGGAGTCACGCTATTAAGCAGATTTGCTCTCCAATAGCATAAATTTATTAGAAAATTTTTCTTTGCCAATTGAAGATAAAAGTTTTATAAATAAAAATGATGGGGTAATACATAGAATTAATAACTTTATTATATGGATTGCATTGGAAGAGAGACTAAAGAGTTTTATAACAATCTTATAAAAATTTTTAAACATTATCTTATATTTACTTATAGAAAGACCTACATAAGTTAATGTAGAACTATTAAATTCTGCACCTATCATTCTAAAGGAAAATAATGAAATTAATAAATTCTGTTTTAGTATGCTGTAATTAAAGTTATTTTGTGTGATGATTTTTTTTTTTTTTTTTCCCCAGCAAAATGGAAACATAGTGATAAAGGGAAGGAAGAAATGCAGTTTGCTGTTGGTTGGAGTGGTTCTTTAAGTGTTGAAGAAGGGTAGGGACCAGTTAGTTCTTTTTGTCTCTCCATATGTTAAATGTATATGTGAAATTGTTTGACTTGTATATCAGTCTGCTAAGATGTTTCGTCATTTGGAATGTTGATTAAATGTATATTCGTTGCAGCTTTAGAGATTGTAGAGCATGATTTGGGCAGTAAACTTTAATTTTATTAACCATGTAATTATTAATCCAAGAACCAAAAAAAAAAAACAACCCTTGCGTTTGGAGAGGATTTACAGGAGAGTTCAGAGAGAATTCCATAATATCCTGTCTATATTTTGTCTTTTCCTTCAGTTCAGTCAACTCAGTCGTGTCAGATTCTTTGCAACCCCATGACAACATGTGGTCCCCTGGAGAAGGGAATGGCAAACCACTCCAGTATTCTTGCCTTGAGAACCCCACGAACAGTCTTTTCCTTAGCTCTCTGTTATTATTATCTCTCTTTTTTTTTTTTTTTTTTTTAAAGCATACCACATGGCATATGAGATCTTAGTTGTCCAACCAAGGATCAAACTTGTGTCTCCTGCAGTGGAAGCGTGCACTTTTAACTTCTGGACCACCAGGGAAGTCCCTCATTGTTAATTTTATTCAGCCAAAAAGTCAAGGGCTGCCATGGTCCTCTCTGCTTTGTTAGCACTGAGCTTGTACTTAAAGGGGACAGTGCTACATTAATTCTTAAAACTCATAAATACTTAAGAAATGCAAGTTAGTAAATTCAAGTTTCTTACCTACCTGGTTAGAGTTTTAAAACTAGATCTCTAGCATGGTTCCGTGATGGAGCTGCTAGCCTGGAACCTGCAGCCAAAAATTGTTTTCAGTTAAATTTTTATGACTGAAAGTTATCTAGTTGGAATGAATAGGTTCTTTAGACTTTAAATTTAGATAAAAGACAATCAAATAGAAATCCATAGTACATGCCTGACACTTTGTAGAGATTCAGTGAATTATTTTCTACTCTTGTCAAAATAAATGCTATTTCTCCTTGAGTCATTTAGTCTAAGCATTTTGAAGACCTTTAATTTCTGTCAGAAATGCACATGCAAGGTTCAGTTACTTTAGGGCTTCCCGGATCGCTCAGTGGGTAAAGAATCCACCTCCAATGCAGGAAACACAGATTTGGGTTCAATCCCTGGGTTGGGAAGATCCCCTGGAGAAGGAAATGGTAGCCCACTGCAGTATTCTTGCCTGGAAAACCCCATGAACAGAGGAGCCTGGCAGGCTACAGCCCAAAGGGTCACAAAGAGTCAGATATGACTAAGCATGGAGGCATGACAGGAGGGCCCGAGGCTGTCAAGAGCCTCACCCACTTATGCTAGTGTGTTACTTTAATGTTTTCAGTTACCTTAGAGACAACAACCAACCAAAAAGATTCATTTTGTTTGGTGTCTAGTTTGATATATGGGGAAGAGGATTTATACTTTGTTGAATAAACTGGTGATGGTCCTGAGTTTTGACAGTTTAAGGAAGAAGTCAGTTGGCATTATTTTAATTTTGAGGCTTGTCTCTGTGTGTGGGACAAATTTTTCTCAAATCTGCATGTCAGAAAAAAAAAATCTTTTAGGGACCATCCAGCCCATCAGGTGCTTAGAAATAGGTTATCAGCAGCAATTTCTGCAAAATATAAAAAAAAGAAGCCAGCCAGTTGAAATATGGCAAGTCTCCAGAATCATGTTCTCAACAGAAATGCAGTCTGCCTGTTATGTGATTGCCAGTTCCTCCCACTTTCTGCCCAAGTTCTTCACTGATGTGGAGGAGAGGGGAACAGTGGGAAATGAGTGCTTGGTGATCCCTTGATGTTTTCTTACTTTTGTGTATAATCAGTTGTATATGGTAAAGGTTTGCTTTTTTTACTTTTATGCTTTTCATGACAATACAGAAAGAAAAATACTGTTTTTTTATTACCCTCAAGCGAATGTGACATTAGCTTTTATGTGAATGGGTTTTATTACCCTCCTTATGGTGGAGTTTTGCTCATTTTTTAAATTTATGTATTGGATACAACTGGTCCACAGAACTCATCTTCCACTTAATTGTCCTTTAACATCCAAACATAGAGATAGAAAAGTCATTGATAAATTGATTGGGTAAACATATGATTTTGTCTTTGTTTTTAGGGAATGTGTAACCAGTGCTCTGTGCATCCCACTAGCAAGCCAGAAGAGGTAAGGATAAGTGAGTCAAGTGAGGCTTTTTTTTTTTTTTTTTTTTTTTTTGGTTTGATGTATGAACTCTTAAGATCATTGATTTTGTTTGTAACAGGAGTTCCACTGGACGTCCAGACTGGACCTGCATCGTGGTGGGCTTTACTTCGGGTTACGTACGCTTCTACACAGAGGTGAGTTGAGCGTTATGCAGTTGAAAGGCACCATTTGACTGGAAAACCTGGTTCCGCATTCCCATCACACTCCTTTGTGACTCACTCCCTGCCACTTGAATGTGTAGTTATTACTTATGGGGGTGAAGGCTGGGATAGGGGAGAAGTGGTGGTAGAAAGTTCTGCTGTAAACTATAGAGAAGAGAAGCCATGTTCTTCTGCAGACTGACCACCTGGCATCCATGGAAGACTTGTGGGGGAAACGCCGCTCTTTGCCCAGCCTCACCTGTTCAGGTATATTGGTAAGAAAACAAGCAGGGCTCGTCTCTGTGCTTCCTCCTAGAACGGCGTGCTCCTGCTCGCTCAGCTCCTGAATGAGGACTCAGTGCTTCAGCTCAAATGCAGGACCTACGAAATCCCACGACATCCTGGCGTGACTGAGCAGGTAGCGTAAGAGATTGTGTCCAGAGGGACAGTGGCTTTACTCTGAAGTGGTTTCTTCCTTCTTGTTGGGTGGAAACTTTAAGGTATCTTCTCGTGGCACAGTGAGCTCTGCTGTCAGACTTTAGAAATAGAAGCTATTCATAGCTGAGTAAGGAACACCAGTCTTGCTTTTACTTACTTACTGAAATTTTGTATGCTTTGCTCTACAGTGAAATAAAACACTTAAGTTGGAAACCAAAAGGTTTTCTCATTTTTAGAACTTAATAGTGACTTAAGGTAAAAATTGGTTTTATATAACCTTATATCTTTTTTATTTGGACGTAGGTGTTAAAAGTATGTAGAGTAAAAGAAAAAAGATTTAGCTGTGTTGTTAATAGTGCTACTATATTGCACTAATCTATTTCTCAGAAAAGGGGTTATTCAGTTTTTATTTACTGTGGAAAATATTTTATATTCGTTGAAAATTTTGATAGAGAAAATACTATTGAGTGTTTAAGGCATTCCACAGTTTTCACTTCTTCCTAGGTGCTGTGTGAGATTTTGGTTGTCTCACAGTCAAAAATTTTGATTGTGTCTACAGTAATTGTAGAGGCACATGAACTAATATGCTCTTGTTCAGCACATCTTGTGTGGTACATCATCAAAACTATATAATATGCCTTCTCTCTTTGTGCTGTCTGGCTTCCAAGAGGTTTGAAGTAAGCAGGTGAATATATATTGTGTTCCTTTGTGGACGTAAATTGTGTGATAGATAGACTGGAGTGAAATTTAACCAGTAAGAAAGACTAGACTAATACCTGTTCATACTGGTGATTGAGTTAATCAGTAGTATTAAGCATTACCTTATGAGTTGCTAATTTACATGAACAGAATAACTTCTGTGCAAATTTAGAGAAGAGGGAGCTCAATTAGGACTAGGGTAATAAAGGAAAATTTCGTTGAGGAGGTAGTTTGAATTAAGCCTTGAAAATGGGTATAGAACTTAGAAAAGAAGGGAAAATATTTTAGGTAGTTGGGAAAAAAAATCAGGAAAGATTCAAACATGGAACTGTGAGACAGCAACTGTGTTAGAAACTGAGAAACTGTCTAATAGTCTGAGTGACCAGATTGTTCATAAATTTGAAAGTGAAGTGAAAATCAGAATTGCTTCAGAAGATTTAGAAGCTACTAGAGATATGGCAACCCACTCCAGTACTCTTGCCTGGAAAATCCCATGGACGGAGGGGCCTGGTGGGCTGCAGTCCATGGGGTCACTGGGAGTCGGACACGACTGAGCCACTTCACTTTATTTTTTCACTTTCATGCATTGGAGAAGGAAATGGCAACCCACTCCAGTGTTCTTGCCTGGAGAATCCCAGGGACGGGGGAGCCTGGTGGGCTGCCGTCTCTGGGGTCACACAGAGTCGGACACGACTGAAGTGACTTAGCAGAGATATGAGAAGGAAGTAGTATCATCAAAGGGATCTTGAAGGACCTTGTTCTGGATGAATTGGACTTGTGAGAATCTGGAATCAGGGAGGCTAGTTATCCTGTTTTTTCAGTTATCAGTAATAGAGTGCAGTGCTGCGAGCCAGGACTGGAATGGCTGTGGGAAAAGGGAGGAACATTTGACAGGACTGAGTACTGTATCGAGATGCTGAATTTTTTTTTGGCCGCATCTGGTGTTAGTAGTGGCGTGTGCGATCTTCTGCTGTGGCTCACAGACTCTCTAGTTGTGCTCAGGCTCAGGGGTTGCAGCGTCTGGGCTTAGTTGTTCCACTGCATGTGGGATCTTAGTTCCCTACCAGGGGTTGAACCTGCATCCCCTGCATTGCAAGGCAGATTCTTAACCACTGGACCACCAAGAAAGTCCCAAGGTGTTGAATTTAAAGAGAAAAATGAGTTGGCTCTAAGATCTCCTGCATTGAGGCATTTGATTTTGTACATGTTTGAGGTGATAGTAGGAAATAAAATGAAAATACCATCATGCCTATAGTGATACAGAACTACCCCAGAGGCACAAAGACTAGATTGAAGATGATGATTGAAGTCACAGATACTGAACGAACTCTTCCCAGGACCCATTATAGGAAAATGAAACTGAAAGCTGAAGACTTAAGTGACAATGCTGATCGTAAGGAGTTGGGAGAAAATGGAACTATTGCAGGAAACAAACAAGGAACTGTTGGAAATCCAAGACGGTGATCTGTTTATTGAAGCTGCCTCTCAAGAGCCATTTCCCTTTTTTTTAATTAAAAAAAAAAAAAAATTCCCTGGAAGATGAAGGCTCTTTAAATACTTTAAACTTGACTGTGTTTGTAATAATCTGTTTTTAGAGCTGGTGGAAAAATATAACTCAGATTTAAATACTTGCTTGCTATTTGCTTTTGTGAGTCAAAATCTCTTCACTGAAAAATATTTATTAAACACATGGAGGGAAGTCTTTGTTGTTACTCTGTATTTTACATAAGCATCATTCGTTCCAATATATATCAGTTTGTATATCAGAAATATCTATTTGCTGCATCTTTAGTGCACTCCCACATCTATTAAAGATCACAAGAGCAGATTTCCTTGTAATTCAGTTCCGGGGGCAGTGAGTATAGTAGGTGGGACGACTGATCATTGCAGGAGAAGATTCTAAAGGGAGATGGTTTTCTGGAATGCCAAAGAAACCTCTTCTGTGGTTTTTGCACAGAGATCCCTATCATTTAGCTCAATTTCTGCAGCTTTTGGACATTGGTGTTTGTAAGAGTATCTTTTTCAGGAAAACAGTCTTGTTTTGGAGATACTTGGCTAGCTGGTGGTTAGCTCCTCCCTGTCAGGGACCTCTCCCCCACCGCCATGCTCGGTGGACTGCGTAAGCTAGGCGTTGTCAAATTGTCATGTGAACCCCAACATCAGCTCCCACCCCTTGTGGCCCACAGAAATGTTGTTTAAAAATGGAAACACTCCAACAGTCCAGTAGAAAAAAAGGACAAGGCAGTTCTCCAAAGAAGAAATATAACTGGTCGACAGCATATGATAAACTTGTGAATGTTACTGATAATCTCAGAACTATAAGCAACTACATGTGGATAATTTTTCACCTTTCAGATTGGCAAAGGTGAAGATTAACAAAACTTGGTGACAGAGGGAGAATCAGGCACTGTCATGTATTGTCGGTGGAATTATAAACGGATAGGTACTTCCTTGAGATAGTTTAATAATATGAATGAAAATGAAAATTGAATGCTCTGTGACCCAACAGACCTCCCTGAAGGAATTTAGATCAAAGTGATGTGAAAAGATAATATACAAAAGATAATGTTTACTGCAGTGATGTTTGTAATAATGAAAATATTTCATTCATTCATAAACATTTATTTACTGCCCGTTATGTGCCCAGCCCAGTTGTAATCACTGAGAATCCATTTTTGAACCAGACATGCAGGGTTTCTGCTTTTGTGGAGCCTACAGTTTGAAGGTGATGGAGGGTAACCAATGATGAACAGCTGGAGATTTTCCAGGATGTTTCCAGCCTCTGATAGGTGCCGTGAGGGAAGTAATCACGTTGATGAGATTGAAATGGAGACAAGGAAATGGAATTGATGTTTGAGACAAACTCAGGAGTAGCCTTTCAGAGCAACCACATTTGCGCCAAGACCTGAGTGATCTAAAGAAAGGCAGGCAGTGACTTGGGAGGTGAAGGTGCAGTGACCTCTGTGTTCAGGGTGCAGAGGGAGAGGGGTGAGATGATGTTGGAGGGAGAGGCCCCATCCTGAAGCTTGGGTAGAGTTCAGGTTTTATTCTAAGTGCAGAAGGGAGCCAGTGGAGAGATTTAATCAGGGGAGTAGTTTGTTCTGCTGTGTCTCAGGAAGATCACTCCAGCTGTGGAGTGTGGATGGTAAAGAGGGAGACTGGAATCAGCAGACCAAACTAAAGTCCATCAGTAATAACTGAAATTTTGGTACCTATGATGCAATACAGCATCGCCACAACAAAAATTGATTTGCTCACTTACTGAAATGGAAGAATATCATTGATATATTACTGAATAAGGAAAAACCTGTTACAGAATACTGTATATGGTATAGTCTTGTACAAAAGTGTGTGATTATGTATGACCCTATATACTGAAATACGTCTGGGATTTCAGGTGAGTTTCTTTTCTCTCCTTTTTACTTCTATGTGTTGTTTGCATCCATATAGTAACTAAATTTCACTTTTATGAAACTTGTACTTTTTTGGGTTACTCCCTTTGTCTATCCTGAAAATATTCACCATGTACAAAGGCTCATATTTGAGAAGAATTTTAAGTCCTTTACTAAAACGCATTTAAAAAAAAAGTCTATTTGTTTTTTACTATTCCTCTGCCTGCTGTTGTCTTGTGTGTAGGGTGTTTGACGGTTGTTTATTTTACATTAATCGTGATATTCAGCTATACCAGAAACATAGATATGCTTATTTGGCAATAATGGAAATATTTTCTTCTTTCTTATTCCTTTAACAGAATGAAGAGTTGAGTATATTATATCCAGCTGCCATTGTGACTATTGATGGATTTAGCCTTTTTCAGTCTCTTCGTGCTTGTCGAAATCAGGTAGCAAAAGGTAATTTGGGGCAAGAAATAGCTAACTTGTGGTGATATTTGTCTTATTTAATTTAATCTACTTAGGAAAATGTGTCTTCTAAATTAAAAAGGCCTTCTGAACTAGTTCTAAAGAGAAGAAAAAAAAAACCCACTACTATAGAAATGGGAGCGTAGTAGGTTGCTTTCCTGGTGGCTCAGATGGTAAAGAATCCACCTGCAGTGCGGGACACCTGGGTTTGATCCATGAGCTGGGAAGATCCCCTGGAGGAGAGCAAGGCAACCCACTCCAGTATTCTTGCCTGGAGAATCCCCATGGACAAAGGAGCCTGGCAGGCTACAGTCCATGAGGTTGCAGTGAGTTGAACATGACTGAGCGACTAAGCACAATAGATTGCTTAATTAGTAAGATAAAGGTGAGGACTAGATCTTCAGCTCTCATGTTGCCAGCTGAATGGTTGGCTTTTTTTTTTTTTTTTTTTTACTAATTCAGCAATATGTCCTGGCCAGTTAAGAGAGAAGTTCAGCACTGGGATAGAGAATTCAGTTGTGTCTCACTGAGGAACCAGATTTCTCACTAGATGAGCGCCACTTGGGCCAGCATACTAAAATCTTGTGATTCTGCCTTGCTTCCACTCTCTGGGGGTGAAGAAAGCGGAGTGTGTGCAGGGGGCGTTTTCCTCACACTAGGCAGGACTCAACAGGCAGGCAGCGTCAGCTGCTTTTAGCTAACTTGAAACACTTCTGAACGGAGAACACTTAAGAGCCCTAAATATAATCTATGTAGGCAACTATGTCAGTTCCAGACTTTGGCATGAACCGTGCACTTTAACCTTCCCTACCCATAGTTTAGACTCTGAGGCTATTTTGTCTTTAGAAGAGGATATTGTGTTTCATTAAAAATCAAGATGCACTGTTATCTTCTGTTCCAATAAGAAGCAAAAATGCTGCCAGTAAGAGTCATGCCATCAGTTTTAAGATTCCAGTTTTAAAGATATTAAAAGTAAAAAAGCCCCAAGTCAGTGCAGATACCAGTGTTGGTGCTGATTTACCCCATTTTCTTCTGGTTTGGAATAAAGGAGCCTTCATGGCCCTAAAAAGAGCAAAGTTTAGCTTGTAAATGATTTAGCTCCCATAAAGTAGAGTTTAATTCAGATGTGCTATCCAGTTCATAAAGATTGTTCATAAATCCAGAACTAAACTGTAAGACACAGAAGAAGCAATTTCTTCCAGGGAGAGAATGCAGCATCTCACATTGCAATAGAACAGTTTTCACTGTTTTTTCAACAGGTGGATATATATGATCAGTATCTTCTTGGTTATGTGGTTCTTTAGTAGTACATTTGTTTGAATTTTTATACCTATTTTCATAATCTTTTAAATTATTTAAATTTAGTCCATGTAAAGTTTCAATGTCTTTTATTTTGGAGAAATTTCAAATAGTCACCATTAGTATATATGTCATTTTCTATAGAAATTTCTATAAGAATTTTCTATAGGTTTAAGAATTTTGTAATTTTCTATGCATAAGAATTCTGCAGTAAAATAAACTAGAAATAGACAGTTATGCTTTAATTGGTGTCATTAGCCATTTCATTTTTACTTTTGAATTGCCATTTATTTTATTATGTATGAGATCATAAAGCCATTTTATCTCCTAGCAAGTAAGTAAGCCATTTACTGCCCTCTTACTGTAAGTTGCTCTAAATATCTGATTACTTAGCTACAGATTGCTGTGACTTTCATTTCACAGTATAGGAAAACTCTCTCTGGTTGGCCTTACTTTCAAATCTGAAGTGCTCAGAGGATTACTGTTTTCCTTTGTCAGAGTACTTTTCTTCACCTTCCTGAATAAATGACGAGAATCCAGCTGTATTCTAATACATAGCCTGAGAATGTACTGACACGTGGGGTCTTGTGCATGAACCTGTGGCCCCAGGTGTAGCCGCTGCTTTTCTTTCCGTTCCTCTCTCCCTGGGTGGAAATGCCATGGTCGGTGATCAGCATTCCCTTCATTTTCTTGGCGGTGCTGTCGCTGTTAGCATATCTTTCTGTCAAGCCTGGTCTCAGTTATTTGCATTTGAGATCTTTCTGTTTTGTCATGTGTGCTTCTGCTGGGTGTACCATCAGGTTTCACTAAGACACTGGTTGCTGCTTCAGGGATTTTATTCACTGTCTTTCTCAAGAGGGAGAAATTGCATACTTGGCTTCAATTGCAGTTTGAATTCACCTTGATTTTTGATGGTAGTCTAGAGTTTTTAGTCATGTTTTCTAATTCCTTAAGTGTTCCAGAATCTCTTATGTCAGCCAAGTTAGTCTTTTAATATATGTATTTTATGTATATTGTCTTTGTGTGAGTAAATCTCACTGTATGCATGGTTTATATTACTTTATTTTTAATTAGTTTAGAATAATAAGTCGTTATTATATTTTTAATGATTTTTGGTAAAACTTCATTTTCTCCATTATATTTAAGTTTGGTTTGTCTAATTTTTGTCTTTGACAGCTGCAGCATCAGGCAATGAGAACATCCAGCCACCGCCATTAGCGTATAAGAAATGGGGTCTACAAGATATTGACACAATTATTGATCATGCTAGTATTGGTAAGCCATTACTAGTTCCAGTTCTTTTGGAACTTCTTATACTTTTTGATAGAAGTATCTCATTTATTGGAAATGAGGATTTATTCTCAGGGCTTCCCTGATGGCTCAGTGGTTAAAAAAAAATCTACCTGCCAATGCAGGAGACATGGGTTTGGTCCCTGGATACTGGAAGATCCCCTGGAAAAGGAAATGGCAACCCACTCTAGTATTCTTGCCTGGGAAATCCCATGGACAGAGGAGTCTGGCGGGCTGCAGTCTGTGGGGTTGCAAAGAGTTGGTCACAACGTAGCAACTGAACAACAACAATAACATTTATTCTCATGTGAAAAGAAAATCATTGTCTTTAGTGAGACATTTGGAGGGTAGTTTAGACTTAGAGATGAAGTTAATGTCTTTAAGGAATGGTAGTGGTTTTAGTAATTATGCCCTTAGCATAAGCAGTACTGTACAGTTTTTTTTGTTGTTGTTTTGTTTTTATAAGATTGTTTTTTAATATGAGCCATTTTTTAAATCTTTTTTGAATTTGTTACAGTATTGCTTCTGTTTTATGTTTTGGTTTATTGGCCATGAGGCATGTTGGATCTTAGTTCCCTTGACCAGGGATCCAACTGCACCCCTTGCATTGGAAGGCAAAGTCTTAACCACTGGACCATCAGGGAAGTCCCTACTGTACAGTCTTGGATCACCCACTATTTGACTTAAGTTTTATACAGATGAGTTTGATCCATGTAATTGCCAGATCAGTCTTCTAAAAATGTAACATTTAGATCAACAAAGTATAGAGCAAAGCGTATGTCTTCTTGTGACCTGTATTTGAAGGCTTATTATGTTAGGTGTGAGGAATGCAGAGATGGAGAGACTTGGTTTCTGCTGTCAGGACGCATGTAGCTGGTTGGGAGAAACATGTGAAAACAATTACGGTATCATAGCATGTGACAGTTGTCAGAATCGGCAAGTGGACCTATTCCTCCAGGGCAGGGGTAGAGGAGAAGCCCAAGGGGATCAGGGAACTGGAGGTTAACCTCAATCTGAGATTGAAAGAATGAGTGGGATTTGACCAGGAGGACAACATCAGGGAGGCACTTTAGCGAACAAGTATCACATGCGTTGTGTGCAGGAGAAACAATGAGAACTGGCCCGAGTGAGGCCAGCCTGTGAGGAGCAGCCAGATTGTGAAGGCCTAGGATACTGTGCACAGGAAGTTTTATTTTTCTCATCACCATGTTGAGAGTCCTTAAAAGATTCTGAACAAGAAAATGGTACTATCACTTAGCCTGTTGGAAAAATCACTTGAATGGGTCAAGACGAGAAACTAAGTGCAGTAAGAAAGCTATGATAATCTCAGTAAGAAGTGATGGGCTTCTGAACTAAGAGTAGAAATGGCGGTAGAGAAGAAGGAAATGTTATTTTAAAATATATTCCTATTTTTTCTGTTTAATATTATATGCTTGTTAAGAGTTTTCAAATAGCACATAAAATATAAAGAAAGAAAAAATAAGATAACTGGATGAGGTAGTCGTAGTATAGGAGAACCACACTGAATTGGATAGTCCAGTGTCTCAGGGCTCATTAGCAGTGCGACTGTTAGCTCCTCCTAGGCCTAAATTCTACTCGTTCAAGATAATGAATAGAATCAGCACCTTAAGAGCAGGGTGGTTTTTCACTAATGGTCCCAAGGAAATACGTATCCTGACTTCATTTTCTTTTCTGTCTTTGACCTCCTGGTGGGGCTTCCCATTGTCTGAATCCAGCTCAGAATCTGGGTTCATAACATGCACACACCGGGAGGGAGAGAAGGAAGGAGTGTGAATCCAGAGGGGCGCACTGAAGATACCTGACACAGAGCGCCTTTGTGTGTTGTTGCATTTCTTGTATGGAATACAGACAGACCTTGTTTTATTGCATTTGGCTTTATTGCACTTCGAAGATACTACATTTTTCACAAATTGTAGGTTTGTGGCAGCCCTTTGTCAAGCAAATCTCTGGGTGCTGTTTTTCCAAAAGCGTTTACTCGCTTCATGTCTCTATGTCATATTTTGGTAATTATTGAAATATTTCAAACTCCTCTACCAGCGACAAGATTAGGTGCCACTGAAGGCTGAGATGATGGTTAGCAATTTTTAGCAATGAAGTATTTTTAAATTAAGGTATGTTCATTGTTTTTTAAGACACCATACTATTGTACTCTTAACAGGCTACAGTGTAGTATAAACATATTTTTATTTGCACTGGGAAACTGAAATATTCATTTACTCACTTTGCTGCGATACTTACTTTCTTTTGATGGTCTGGAATTGAACCTGTGATATTTCCAAGGTCTGCCTATAATCTGTAATAAGCACATTGTTGGTAGACATTCCATTTATCTTTACTTTTTGTGAACACAGAAATGTTGCAAAACTCCAAAGTGTTGAGTTCAGTTCAAGGTGACTTCTTTGTTCTGTTAATTAAACTTTGGAACATTGAAACAGGCTAGGAGAAATGATTGGATAGAAAATTTTATTCTATTCATTTATCTCCCAGCCTACAAAATGGAGAAATAAAAAAGAGGGGGCATGCCATGAGCTTTATTCCATGTACATCTTTATATAAAGGTCTGATTAACTCATTCAACAAAAAATGAATGAATACCTGTTGTGTCCCAGACACTAGTTTTGGTGCTAGAAATACAAGGCAGACAGGACCCCTGCCCTGATGAAGCTTAGGTTCTGGTGATGGGGAGACAAAAGAGAAACAATTAAACCAAATGAATAAATAGGGTAATAACAAAATGTTAGTGAGCATCATGAAAATAAGCAGAGGGTTATGACAGAAGTACAGGAACAAGGGGACTAGGTACACAGGTGAGCAGAGGCCTCTCCTGAGACACGAAGGATGGGAAGCAGCCACTGTGTGAACGTAGGATAAACATTCTGGGAGAGAGAGCAGCAGAGACAGAGGCCTGGTCTAGAGGGGAGAGGGGACGGCGTGCAGTCAAAACCTGAAGGAGAATGAAATGAGATCAAGGAGACCAGCAAAGAGTTGGTTGGAACAAGAGAGAATGAGGATTTTGTCTCAGGAGGAGGCAGTGGTGCTAGAGAGTAGACAGATTGGAGATGTGGTTGGCACTTGCCAAGGGCTGGATATTAGAAAAGAGAGAAAGGGAAGAATCAGAGATTTCTTAGTTTTTAAGTGTGAGCAACTGGGTGAATGTTCGGGCTGTGGCTGAAAAGAGGATAGGAGAAGGAAGCGGTAGGAGTGAACGAGTGGAGAGTTATGGTTTTTACAGATTAACTTCTGACGCAGACTTCCAAATGGAGATGCCAGGTAGACAGATACATGAGTCTAAAGGTCAGGGAAGAGGTCCAGATTATCAGTATAAATTTGGGAGGAAATGGTTAACTGTGGAATGCGTTACAGAATTCAAGAAAGGAGATTTGACAACGTTCATTGATTCTTAGAAGTTTAAGTGGAATGGTGAGAATGAAAGCTGCATCGGAGTACATTTAAAAATAAATATTTCCACCCCCTATTTTCAAAACTCTGAAACACAAGAACAAGAAATCAGCTCACAGCATCTCCATTTTGACTCCAGTCCTGACTTCACTAAACTTGTTACTCATTTTCCAGCTCCTGGTGAACGCTTCCCCCTGGGTATCGGAACTTAACATATCCCAAACCTAATTCTTGACTTCTCCCATCAAACTTGGTCCTCCTCTGTCCTTCTCTCTCGTTGTCTCCTCTTGCTTGCACCAAAAGCTTTTGAGTCATCCTTGATTCTCTTTTTTTTCTCACCAGTCCTCATCCAGTCCACCTTTGTCTCAGCTACCCTCACAGTAAATCCGGAATCTGACCACGTCTCCTCTCCATCATTGTCAGCATGGTAGTCCACACCACTGTTGTCTCTTGCCTGAGCTACTGAGGAAGTGAAAATCCCAACTGGTCTTTCTGCTGCCTTTCTTCTTTTCCTAAAATGTCTTTACCCAGTAGCAGCTAACATGATCCTGGTAGAATATAAGTCATATTTTTGCCACTTCTCTGCTCACAACCTTCCAGTGGCTTCCCATCTTATTCCTCATAAAACCCAAAGGCCTTGTATCTCCTGCAGAACTGCCCCTTCCTCACCCCCGTGTTCCCCGACGCTGATCTACTTACGCTCCTCCGCTACACCAAGCGTCCTCCCACTTTGGAGCCTTTGCAGTTGTCCCTTCTGCCTGGAGTTTTACCCAGCTAGTCACATGGCTCTCTCCCTCACTTCAAACGGGTGTCTGTTCAAATGCCATTTTATCAAAGGGACTTTCTTTAGCCAGTATACAGGCCTTGAAAATTATTCAGTGACTTTAACCTTACGGAAGTTTACGTTAAGAACTGTAAGGTGTTTCACAGTGTGGAAAGGCCTCAGATGTTCAGGGAAAACCCTAAAAGACAAGGTAGTAACAAATTCAGAAGAAAAAAAAAATTTACATTTAAGGCAATGTAATTAAAGTAGGCAGCTTGTCTCAGCAGTAATGCTTAGAGTTCTCTATAGTGAGAAGGGTGAATGTGAATTTAATTTAAAAACAGATACAGATATATTGGAAGAATATGGAGAGAAAAAGAAGGACTGTAAGTTATATTTTCATTTATCTTAAATCAGTGAAAAATAATGCTAAAATTGGTGACTCAAAAAACAAAGTCACACACCTATAGTGTGTAGAGTATGAAGAGAAAGCATTTTGAAACTTAAAATTTCAATTTATATGTGATACCATTCAGCCTTTGGTTTTGTGCTGGTACAGTCAGCGTATGTAATCATGTCATAAAAACACTTTGCATATTGAATCATGAATTCATTCATAAACCCAGGACAGGCATTCTAATCTTTCAGAATAGGTCAACTTTGGTAAGGATTAAAATTTGATGACTTTAAATCCTAAATCCAGTAAGAGGTTTACTTATGAACACCCAAAAAGCAGTTCCTTTCCCAGGACTCTCTTTCAGGAGCAATGCATTCAAAATAAAGGCAGTACATACATATGAAAATGAGAATAACTCCTGTTCCATTCTGCAGTATGTTTGTGTTCAGAACTGGCTGTCTTTATGTACCAGGAGCATCTGAGTTGGAAGACATCGCCCGAGACAAAATCTAGCAGCAGATCTTTACTTTCTAGATCTCTAAGCTCACTTGCCCCCTCCTCTCTCTGCCGCCCAGGTGAATTTAAAAGATGTTGGCTTTTCCTCTACTGCTCCTCAGCATTGTCTACATTTACTCTTAGCGCCATGGGGAGATCAGCAGTAACTCTTCATTATGGAAGGCTGGGGATTTCTGGACTAAAAAGCAGATGTTTGAAAGGGTTTGTTTTCACTGTGCGGGAGAGGATATGGGAGCAGAGGTGCTCTGCTGCCTTTCCGGTGTGGATGTGAGGCAGCGCTGCCGCTGTGGAATGCCGGGTCACAGCACTTAATAAAATTGTTTACAAACGTAGATCCCCTTTTGAGCCTGTTCTTCTGTTGATGAGAACTTGCCATACAGATGAGCTTATATATAGGTATGCAAAGATCTGTCAAGGTCATATATCGCAGCATTATTTGTAGTGGTAAAAGTGAGAACCAACTCAGATGTCCGTCAGAAGGTCGGATCAATTATGGCATGACCACACAGTGGAATACTCTGAGTGACTGCCAAGAATGAGGCATGTCTCCTTGATATTTTATTAAATTTAAAAAACAAGGCACACATCAGTTGATTTGGTGTGCTGTCATTTATGTACCTACAACATTTCTGGAAAGCAGTATAAGAAAATAGTTCAGTTGTTACCTCAAAAAAGTAAACCTATACCTGGAGATATTGGTAGATTCTATACTTCTTGTACCATTTGAAGTTTTTATCTGTTTAAAAAATTAATGTTTAAATTGTTTTATATATTTTATAGCTTAGAGGAATTGTAGATGGCAATTTTAATATCTTATGGATGTTTTATGGCATTGATCTTGTAGCTTTGAAAAATGACTTATCTATTAAATGACACTCAGCAGTTAGCATTTTAGAATGGAGTTGAAATAAAAATCTGGTAATCTAAAATGACAGTGTCATTTCAGTGCATTAAAATTACATATTGTTGCTGTTTTGTCATTAGGTATTATGACTCTGTCCCCTTTTGATCAAATGAAGACTGCCTCCAATATAGGTGGATATAATGCAGCAATTAAAAACAGCCCACCAGCCATGTCTCAGTATATCACTGTAGGGTCCAGTCCATTTACAGGCTTCTTCTATGCTTTAGAGGTAAGTGTTTCATCATTGATTTTGATTTTCAACGTATATACAAATTGGATATGGTAATAGCCTTAAAAAGATTAAGCAGTTTACATTTGTAAGTTTCAGTATAAGCTGAAATTAGTCTCAACTCACTTTCTTCTAAATTCTTTAGATTAACTGAAAATGTACTAAAGTCAATGTAAAATAAGCAGCCTTCTTTGTTTCTGATGCCCCGAATTCTTAGTTGAGTTGTCTTAAAATATTGGTGCAGTAGTCAGAAGCTTAGAGTTGTTAGTGATGTTGGCCCACGAGGGAGTTGTGTAAATGAGGAATTGTAAAGATAGAATGAGCTGCCAACTATAGCTGATGAAGTGGTGAAACTGCTCCCTAAAATTGGGGAGATTTAGGTATGAGACTTGGCAGCTCTGATTTCTCACATAAAAAGTGCCCTTCTCAGAATTGTCCAAACAGTCTTTTTACTTGAACAAAAGTATATTTTAAAAAAAGAGGTGGGGGGGGAATAAATTAGGAGTTTGGGATGAATAGATACACACTCCAGTATATAAAATAGGTCACCAACAAGGATTTACTGTATAGCACAGGGAGCTATATTCAGTATCTTGTAATAATCAGTAATGGAAAAGAATCTGAAAATGTATGTGTGTATATAAAACCAAATCACTTTGCTGTATACCTGAAACTAACAGAACATTGTAAACCAGCTATACTTAAATTTAAAATAAGTTTTGTACAATATGAAGTATTTCTAAATAAAAAGTGACTGAAAAAAATATTTTAAAAAGAGGGAAAAGAGCTAGTTCGATATGGATGAGAAATCAATAGCCCTGCTAGAATAAGGCCATTTTAATGTCCTAGTTTCAGAGAATGCAATGGCACCCGACTCCAGTACTCTTGCCTGGAAAATCCCATGGACGGAGGAGCCTGGTAGACTGCAGTCCATGGGGTCGCTAGGAGTCGGACACGACTGTATAGCTTTCAAGTAGACAACCTGAGCGACTTCACTTTCACTTTTCACTTTCATGCATTGGGGAAGGAAATGGCAACCCAATCCAGTGTTCTTGCCTGGAGAATCCCAGGGACGAGGGAGCCTGGTGGGCTGCCGTCTCTGGGGTCGCACAGAGTCAGACACGACTGAAGCGACTTAGCAGCAGCAGCAGCAGCAGCAATGTCCTAGTTTAGATTTTTTAATTGACTACAATTTAAAGAGAGAAATCATGAAGATTATAAACTATTAGTGATTTTACTTTTAAACTGTAGAGTTAAAACTTCTGATTATATTTCTACCCTCTACCTTTTTAAAGTGCATCTCATTTAGAAAGTGTATTTTGTTTATTTGTCATCTTTCAAATGTTCTGTTTTTCAGGGAAGCACGCAACCACTATTATCTCACGTTGCACTTGCAGTGGCAAGTAAACTCACTTCCGCTTTATTTAATGCTGCCAGGTAATGACATCAGTTTAAATAATCTGATTTTCATCTCACTTAGTTTTAACTTGTATTTGGATGGTCTGCACATTAAAACACTGGAATCCTTGGTTTTAGTCTAAATGCTCTTTCTTTCAGTGGTTGGCTTGGTTGGAAGAGCAAGCATGAAGAAGAAGCTTTCCAGAAGCAAAAACCCAAGGTGGAACCAGCTACCCCATTAGCTGTAAGGCAAGTCTGTCGTGCTCCTCTTGCATTTTAGTATTTTTAGAAATGGACTGTTAAATGTATGGTCTTTCCATGTGCTTAGCTGATTTATTGATTTCTTGAGTCTTTGAAGCTCCTATAAGTCATTAATGTGAGACTAATGTTTTCTACCAGAATGTAAACTTCATGAGAAGAGTGGTTCCTATCTGTTTTAATGACACTTGTCTCCCCATCATGTAATAGATGGCTTAGTGTGTGTGTGTGTGTGTGTGTTGGGTGTGTGCTTACAACACTATACACTTAGATATACAGTAGAAATATTGGGTTTTTGATAGCTATTGAACTTCTTTCGGTAAAAAGTTTAGTTTATTGGTAAGCTGTAGAACCTTAAAAAGGACATAGTGATTTCTTAAAAAAATAGTAAAAATGGGATCACATATATTCAAGCATTATGCTTGAATAATGCTGGCTTATGCTTCCTTGCTTGTTCCAGCAGTACTGGGGGATATTTAGTGGATTTGTCAGGTTTTGCAGGGAGAGGGCATGAGTTTTGCTTGATTCTGTTTTTAAATCCTTTTTTATTACTCAATATAAAGTACCACCATGAAGGGAAATAAAAACCTCTCCCCTTTTTTAGATGTTCTTCAACTGAAGAGGTATAACAATTATCTACTGGGGCTTCCCTGGTGGCTCAGAGGTTAAAGCGTCTGCCCGCAATGCGGGAGACCTGGGTTCGATCCCTGGGTCGGGAAGATCCCCTGGAGAAGGAAATGGCAACCCACTCCAGTATTCTTGCCTGGAGAATCCCATGGACGGAGGAGCCTGGTGGGCTACAGTCCACCAGGTTGCAAAGAGTCGGACACGACTGAGCAACTTCACGTCACTTCAAAATGTCTTGGAAGATTATCTTCTAGATTTTTTTCCATCTAACATATCACATCCCCAGTCACCCAAGTATGAAGAAATAAGCCACATGGCCCTATGCATTGCATGGATGTAACAAAGTTTCTGAGTACTTTGTCTCAGGAAGTTTTTTCAAAATGATCTATTCTGGTTCTTTCTCAGTACTTCCTTACTTTTATTTTACCCACAGTTCTAATAGGATTGATTACAGACCAAGAACAGTATACAGATAACTATTTAGAAGAAGGAAAGTTCTTGCTTCAGGCAGTTACACTGATACCAGCAGGATATGCTATCTAGAGAAGAAAGAGAAAAGATTAGAAATAAGAAAAAATAGACAAAGATGCGAGTGTAGGAGCAAAGTATTTTAAAATTAGTTGGTTGTCAGAGTAGTTTCATATGACATATTGCTTAATCAAGCAAAGATATAGTTGTACTTGATACTCTGAAAAAATAAGGTTGTGGGTATTCTGTATCAAATATCTCTGAGATAAGACTTAGGTATTATTATATAATAGAAGAAAGTTCCTTATGTATTTTGTATTATAAAATGTCTGTTGTGATTAGTTAGTAAATTTAACTATTAATCCATACAAAGTTCATATTTCTTTATATTCATGTAAAATCAGATTCAGTCTGTTTTGTTGCTGTATTTCATTATTCTTTTATTCATTTCTAGATTGAACTTTGATTTCTGCTTTCTTTTTTCTTTTAAATATCAGATTTGGGCTTCCAGATTCTAGACGCCATGGTGAAAGTATATGTCTGTCTCCATGTAACACACTGGCAGCAGTAACAGATGATTTTGGCAGAGTTCTTTTGTTGGATGTAGCTAGAGGAATTGCAATACGCATGTGGAAAGGTACTTCTTACAAAAATCCAGGACAAAAGTTAGTTAGCTTTTTACCCCAGTAGATGAACAGTGCTATCCTTCTTCAGCTTCTCATTGATAACAGTGTTTAATTCTTTATGCTTTCTTTCTTTCTTTTTTTAATCATGAACTCAGATCATATCAACAACATTTGACCTGTAGTCCAATGGACACATCCTTTAAGTTTGACCAACTCATAGGTACTTAAAAACTCTTCCTTATGTCCTTCTTTTCAGTTCTCACTGACATTGTCAGTTCCTGAATTCAGTTTCTTGCCCCTGCAAGGTTCATTGCAGTTTGCAGGGCCATGCTTGAATCAAATCTTTCCAAAACTAGAATGCCGGGTTTTTTAGATTCAAGACGGCAAAACCTAGCAAGATTCATTTTTTTAAAATTTGAGTTCCATATCCATATGCCTGGGTCAGTTCATTTAAGTGTCTTGGTAACATTGTCTGTTAGAAGTTACATTTAGTGACAAGCACAGAGCTATGTACAGGATCAGTATGATATCACATGACATCCTCAGGAACTCAGTCTTATTCCATGTAGCTTCCCCATGAAGGTCCAAATGGCTGCTGAAGCTCCAGCCATCTTACATGCATCCCAGGAAGGAAGAAGGGGACAGAAAGACTACCACCTTAATCTACTTTGAAGTTATTTTCAGAAATCTTGCCAAGCTTTTTCTGCAATACATTATTTAGGACTTAGTCACATAGCAAACCTAACTATAAGGGAGACTTAAAAATATATTGGCACATTTTCAACCTGAATAAAATAAATCCTTTTGACTAAGGAGGAGAGGGAATTCATTGTTTGTAATCATCTTTAATATTAACATGTCAGCAGAGACTGTTAGTTAGAAACCACAATTTTGATGCAATCTGGTCTGTTTTTAGCATTGTGAGGAATAATGGATTTGAGAGCATTAAATTTAAACTCTGGACCTGACTGAGGCCACTTTTACCTTCTTGCCAAAGAATTCCTGCAGTGTTTACTTGCCACATGTTTAAATGTCTTTAGAAATAGTTTTCAAGGTAGCAGATACATCATTTCTCCCTGACATGGTGCTTGTCTTCTGAAATAACTTCCAGGGTATGTTCTCAGCAAGACTTTTCCAGAATATATACCAATTGGTCCAGATCCACTCTGGTGATCTGCCGTGTGGCCTGTCCTTCTGCAGCTCGCGCACTCTGTCCTTTTCCTCCCCGTTACTGGGAAGAGAGGGAATAGGAAGGCATGTCAGCTGCATGTTCCTTCTCACAGGCCAGCGTTGCTTCCCGTTGCTCTGCAGCCCATGTCCTCCCTCTTTCTGTGTGCCACCAAGGGACCTGAATTGCAGGAAACCAGTTTGATCTTCTATTTTAATTGGATTTTTACTTTAAATCTGAACCTTAAATTCTCTCCACATTTTTTTAAAGAGAGGGAGGAAGGGATGGAAATCAGGGAACCTTCCATGATAACTGATTTCGTCTTAAAAAAGAAAGTGTGATCAGAACCAACTGTAGCAAACTGACATTTTAACGAGACTTGGCGATTTAGGATTTGTCATAATTATAATTTTTTTCTGTTTAATATATTTCATAATAAAAGAGAATATACGTTTATTGCTTTTCTTGAGCCCCCCTGACTAAAACATTCTGGAGTGCTTCAGAAGGCTCTGCTAAACCTAGATTCCATATCTAAGTGGCTTTCCCTTTCCTCTGTCTCTAAGGGTATCGAGATGCACAGACTGGTTGGATCCAGATTGTAGAGGACCTCCACGAACGAGTCCCAGAAAAGGGAGACTTTTCCCCATTTGGAAGTCCTCAGGGCCCAAGTCGAGTGGCTCAGTTCCTTGTGATCTATGCACCACGGAGGGGCATTTTAGAAGTGTGGAGTACACAGCAGGGCCCTCGAGTTGGCGCTTTCAACGTGGGAAAGTACTGCAGGTAAGCCGCAAACCCTAGCCTTTTCCTGGCTGCAAAAAGAAATGCTTTTGTTCAAGTAAAGCTTCTGTTTAAAGCTACTTAATTAGATTGCAAGTTGGTTGAAAATTAAAATGTCCTTTATTGTGGTTTTTCCCCATGAGTGCCTGCTATGTAATTATGGATTAAGTGTTTAGTAACAAAGGAATCTTACTGAGGAGGCCGTGATACACTACTGAATTAAAGTCAGCTTTGGTGCCCCACTTGTCCCCATCCCTCCTTACACTGTGGAGGCTGGAAAGGAAAGATTCCTTCCGATTCCCTTGGTGATGATACCAAGTCATGTGAGTGCTTTGTTTGCCACTGCGACATCAGCCTGGTTGTGTTTATGTGATTTTCTAGCACATTTTAACAAGGTAGAACCCTGGCAGTTAGGTTCTATTTTACTTTTTTTAAAATATTTATTTGGCTGCCTTGGGGCTTTGTTGTGGCACCCTGGATCTTCATTGCATCACGTGGATCTTTTGTTGCGGCATATAAACTCCGTGGCTTACCATATTGGTTTGTGATTTCCTCAGGCTTCTGTATCCTGGCTATAAAATAATGGGCTTAAATAACATTACTAGTCAGAGTTGGCAGCCCCAGACTTACCAGATCTGCCTAGTTGATCCAGTGTCTGGAAGTGTGAAAACAGTCAGTGTTCCTTTCCACTTAGCATTGAGGTAAGTTGTATCGCGTGCCAGCTTATTATGTCCCTCTACTGACTTTTCCCAGTCCTTTTATACATATATATTAAACTTTTAATTTTAGACTGTAGTATGGCAGATTAACACTGTTGTGATAGTTTCAGGTAGACAGCAAAGGGACTCAGCCATACATATACATGTATCCATTCTTCCCCAAATTCCCCTCCCATCCAGACTGCCACACAACACTGAACAGAGTTCCCTATGGTATACAGTAGGTTCTTGTTGGTTATTCATTTTAAATATAGCTTTGTTTTGTAGCTATTGTTTTATTTCTCTCTAGACTGATCCCTTTAAAGTTAAATAGGAAGCGTAGAAAAGAAAAAGAAATTTGGATGTATCAGAATTAGAAGGAAAACAGCTTCACTTTCTTTAAGAACTTGTTGTATTTTTTTGTTTTAGCGATAAGAAGAGTGAACGAGCCAAGGACATGCACTTAGTGAAGAAACTGGGAACCTTGCTGAAAGCAAAATGTCCCAATCTTGGTAGGTGTCCTTTAATAAAAATGAAGGATACTGTCATGGCATTTTTAAAGTTAATAGAATATTCTAAATGGAGCAAGCAAAACACTTTAGTGCATTTATAAGCTGTTGCAACTCCTTTGTGGAATGAGATGAGGTACAAGTAATCATGTTAAGCTTTTATTGGAATTATTCTGAAGGATGAAGCATGCCATCGAGGGATTATTAAAATTTGTAACAATAAAACAGTAATTTCCAAGAGGACTCAGAAATCCTTCAGACTGACCGATAGTGCAAATACATGTGTTTTTCTTTTAGAATAAAGTTTACCTGTCGTAAAAGTGAACCAAAATCTTATTTTGGTTAATTTTCTTTCTAGATTTGATTGAAACAGAAATAAAGGAATTAATTCTTGATATTAAATACCCTGCAACCAAAAAACAAGTAAGTGTATAAAATAAAAGATCTTTCCTGCCAAGTAACTGTTACATTCCCTTCTTAATAAAATCTGTATTTTCCTATTTCCTTCCAAAAACATGACAGGCCAAAATCCTCTTTCTGTGTTTTTATGCATGTTCATCCTTTTTTTACATCCCCATGCAAAAGTTTCTATTGTCTCTTTTGTCTTTCTTCTTTTTTGATTAAGTAATACTACCATACATGGAAGTATGTGTGTTTTATATACACGAAAACCCATACATAACATATATTCAAATTAATAATAATAAGACAAAGCTGTGTTTGACCACCCACCTTAGGAAACAGGATGTTACCAGGAACTCTGAAGAGCCCTCCCTGCGTGTCCCTCCTCCTCCCATCCCTTCTCCCATTCCTAAAGTAACCAGTGTTTAGAATTTTGTGTTCCTCTTTTGCTTATAGCATTTCTGTATGACTCCTTTAAAACATAGTGATGCATTTTCCACTTCTTTGAACTTGAAGTGAATCGAGTCCTACTCTCTCTTCTTTGTGACCTACTCGATATTCTCTTACCATTGTGTTTCTGGAAGTTCTCTGCATTGCTGCCTGCAGCTAACTCGTGTAATGTATGAATTCCACTCTGTGACTGCCATTTATTTATTCATTGTCTGTGGACATTTACGTTGTTCTCAGTTTTTTGCTGTTACCAACGAGAGTGTGATTATTCTTGTACAGTGTTTCCTGGCGTACAAATGTAAGAATTTCTCTTGAGTTTATACCTTAGAGTGGAATCTCTAGGGTATGAGCTTCTGGCTGGTTGTTGATAAATTACTTCTCAAAATACTTGTACTAATTTACATTCACATTGATACTGTAGAAGAGGCCCTGTTGCTTCTTAGCTTCTCATGGAATAATCAAGACTTGTTGCCTTTTCCAGGCTCCTGGTTGTAATATGGTAGCTCGTTACGTTAACTGCCACTCCTCTTACCCAAATCCCTGCCGCTGCTGCTTGGGTTCTGACATGGCGCGTCGGTCCTCAGGGATGCCTCTGAACTCCGCTTTTAATCAGAACGGAGGGCTAATGACTGCAGTCTCACTCAGATTCCCCGGGGGTGTTGATTCCAGGACCCCCTGTGAATACCTAAATCTGAAGGTGCTCAAGTCCCTTTATAAAACTGTGTGAAGTGACAGTTGCTCAGTTGTGTCCAACTCTTTGTGGCCCCGTGGACTATACAGTCCGTGGAGTTCTCCAGGCCAGAATACTGGAGTGGGTAGCCTTTCCCTTCTCCAGGGCATCTTCCCAACCCAGGGATCGAACCCAGGCCTCCCACATTGCAGGTGGCTTCTTTACCAGCTGAGCCACAAGGGAAGCCCAAGAATACTGGAGTGAATAGCCTATCCCTCCTTCACGGGATCTTCCCGACCCAGGAATTGAACTGGGGTCTCTTGCATTGCAGGCGGATTCTTTACCAACTGAGCTATCAAGGAAGCCCCATAAAATTGTGTAGTATTTGCATATAACCTATGCACATCCTCTTGTATACTTTAAATCCTCTCTAGATTACTTGTAATACCTAACACAGTGTAAGTGCTATGTAAACAGTTGTAAATACAGCGTAAGTGCTGTGTAAATAGTTGCAAGTATGAGGCAAATTCACAGTTGCTTTTAGGAACTTTGTGGAATTTTTTTCTTTCCGAGTATTTTCAGTCCATGGTTGGTTGAATCCGTAAATGAGGAACCAATGGATACAGAGGGCTGATTACACTTGTTTTCTGATTATTTCATGTGTATTAGTCCTAGCTCCCCAGCTTTTTCCTTTTTATATCTTTTAAGCTCCTTCAAATAGGACCTTACCAAATGCATCATTTTCATAATACACAGCATCTGAAATAGTAGGATGATTTAGTGAATACTGGTTTCTTTCTATCCCTCTTATTCTGTTATGGCACTCATTTTCTAAAAACACTATCATTTTATTGTAAAACTGACAGGTTTCTGACTTTTAATTGTGTTTTCCACTCCACTGACAGTACTAATTGGTTCTCATTTTCCTTGGGGCAAATTTTCCATTATTAAATGTGATTCTTTTGACAGAGTGAGCATGTGGAGAGCAGTTTAGAGCTTAGTCTTAGAAAGGGAGGGTCAGAACCCACATAATTTTTCTCATTTTAATACCATCTTTTTTACATCATAGAACAATAAAATCAGGAAACTTTAGAACAGTACAAACTGTTTCCTTAATTTTTTTAATACTACTGAAGTTCGTATGAAGCTGTGAATTTTATAAAAAATACTAAACAACCTAATAGTGAAATTTGTGTATTGTTTTACAACAGTTAAGGGAGGAAAGAAACCAGTTTAGACTTTGAAGACTGAATAGTATTAGTAAGGCAGTGAGCTGCTCACTTGTGTGATAGTAGACACAGCAGAGGCAGATGACATTTTCCTAGGTATTTGCCTTTTTCGATCACTTTCTGTCTTTTTATTTAATACTTTATTCATTTATTTAGCTACTTTGGGTCTTAGTTGCAGCACGTAGGATGTTCGTTTCAGCATTTGGGATCTTTTGTTGTGGTGCACAGGCTCTCTAGTTGTGGCACACAGGCTCTTGTGCTCAGACTTCGTTGCCTGGCAGCCGTTCTTTGTAAGTAAGTAAGTGAAGTCGCTCAGTCGTGTCCGACTCTTTGCGACCCCATGGACTGTAGCCCACCAGACTTCTCTGTCCATGGGGTTCTCTAGGCAAGAATACTGGAGTGTGTTGCCATTCCCTTCTCCAGGGGATCTTCCCGACCCAGGGATCGAACCCGGGTCTCCCGCATTGCAGGCAGCCGTTCTTTGACTGGGGATCAAACCTGTGTTCCCTGCATTGAAAGGCGGATTCCTAACCAGTGGACCACCAGGGAAGTCCCTGGGTCACTTTCTTTATATCCTCCATGCATTTGCGTCATGCTAGGCTGGCCCAACCTCCAGAGCTGCCCTCTCTTTGCACCTGTTTCTCACCCACAGACACACAGAGTTGTTGTTGGATGAAGTCTGTTAATTTGTTATTTGTCTCATGCCACATTCATAGCCTACCTTTTATACTGTTTAATCTCATAATTCAAAATTCAGTTTAACATGCTGATATGAAAGGACTAGTGTGAACTTTAAGTGCTGTGTGTAACCCACTAGTGATTCTGATGGTTGCTCTTTTAGGAGTGAAGTAATGATGAAGATTCTTAAATATCTACTAGTGGGCAGGAAGAGAGTAGGCATGGAGAGGTGGGAAATATATTCATCTAGACTGGCCTGTGGATACAGCCAGCCATGCTCAAGCACAGTAACATAGCAGTAATTAAGTTGCCAGCTTTTATTACTGGCATGACAATGGCAATGTCTGCTTTTCCTTTATGCATATATACTAAACTCTTACCGATGAATAACTTTATCTCTGTCTCGGCCATCCTGTTGAACTTCAGTTGCCTTCCAAGTTGTTTCATTCTCAGTCTGGACTTTTTGTCATGGTACCATATTTGGCATGACATGAAATTGATTACATATTACTTATGATGCAACTTAAGCTCTCAGATGATTAATACATCTTAAAATGGAGTTTCCCTTTGAAACTTGGGGCAGTGAAACCATGGGCATAAATGTAAAATTTAAAAACCAAGATCTTTGCCTTGTAATTACGAAAATTGTTCCTTATCTTTTTTCTAGGCAGCTTCCCTGGTGGCTTAGACGGTAAAAGCATCTGCCTGTAATGTGGGAGACCCGGGTTCAATTTCTGGGTTGGAAAGATACTCTGGAGAAGGCAGTGGCAACCTGCTCCAGTACTCTTGCCTGGAAAATCCCATGGACGAAGGAGCCTGGTAGGCTACAGTCCATGGGGTCTCAAAGAGTCGGACACAACTGAACGACTTCACTTTCTTTCTTTTTTTTCTTTTTCTTCTAGGCATTGGAAAGCATATTGGCAAGCGAACGTTTACCATTTTCCTGCCTTAAAAACATCACTCAGACATTAATGGACACTTTGAAAAATCAAGGTAATAGGGTTTGTTTATGGTCTCACCTCAAATTCTGTAACTCTGACCATAGGAAGTATTAACTATTTATGATGCCGTTCTGTTACCTTGATGTGGTAATATGTATAAGAAACAATGTATAAGAAAGAAGAAAACTTATTTCATACCTTTATCATTGGGGACTTTTAAAATTCCCTGTTCAGTGTAGGCTACTAATCTTTCTCTGAGTATGTTGACTCTCTTTCTTACTGTAAATATTTTTCATTTGAATCCATCTATTATGAGGAAAGATAGAATGATGGGACGTGACTATTGTGATAATAGTTGTAAAGCGTTTTGAAAGCCATTGGCATGTGGGGACAAGATAGCTGGTGGGGAGCAAAAAAGCAACCAGGCTGTCGTGCTGCCATTGTATTTTAACTCTCAGTAATGTTGTTTTGACCATGATAATGATTTTTTTCTCTAAATTCTATGCTTTGATTAATGTTTTGTCAGTGTATGGAATCCATATTTTTTCATCCCCTTCCCTGATGAATGGAACTAGGGTTTCCAGAATCACAGACTATGATTACATGACCAGTTCTGATTGTTTTTTTACTGTTCAGAATATATTTGTCTGGAAAAGAATTACATCTGTAACTGTGGGGTTGTAACTCCATATTCTATCCAGCTGAGCTAGAAAAATTTATTCTGAATTCCTAACATCAGTTAAAAATGTAGTATGTGGTATACTGACTTCATCTAGTTATGATTTTTTGCTTGCTTATTGTGTGAATTATATCTTTATTGAATTTGTTACAATACTGTTTCTGTGTTATGTTTTGGGTTTTTTTTGGCCACAAGGCACATGGGATCTTAGCTCCTTGACCAAAAATCACACCCTCAGTGCCTATGTTGGAAGGGAGAGTCCCAACCCCTGAACTGCCAGGAGGCTTCATATTTAAGCCAGCCTAGAGTGGCTTACTAGATAAAGCGTAATATGCTGTTCCAGGGGACTTCCCTGGTGGTCCAGTGGTTCAGACTCTACTTCCACCACAGGGGGCACTGGTTCAGTTCCCTGGTGGAGGAACTGAGATGCCACATGCTGCATGGTATGACCAAAAAATAAACAGATAAATAAATAATAATGCTGTTGCAGGACAGTAAGCATCCTGATTTTGAAATTTTTTTCTTAACACATGTAAAATTGACTTTTGGCAAATAGAAAACTCCCTTAGTGCATACAACATGTTAGAAATACCTCTTTTAAAAGGTATAGTACACTTCTAAAATCTCCCTATCCCCCTAAGGATTTTTTTAAAACGTCAAAAAATATATTAAAATTTAGCTTGCACTGGGCTAGGAGTAAACCAAACACCATTGTCGGAGTTCTGTAACATCACTAGCTTCAAGTTCTACCCACAAATGAGAGTCCTAAAAATTACAAGTATTGAGTATGCTAAATTTTATTTTGGCTGTGAGCACATAGACAATCTTCCATGTTACTGTATCCCATAACAGAGTCTTGCAGTTTTCAGTGTCTGCCTTTATCATACAGGAATGTACTATGCAGAGAGTGGGTATTTTTCCACATTAACTTTGACAAGAAACCTGACTGATGCGGGTGGAATTCTACTTTTGGTCTCTTTCTCAGCCTCTCTTGAGGATGCCTGTGTTACAGTCCAGTTTCTGGTTGAATTATAGTATCTTTGACCACCGTGATAAGAAGAGCCAGGCAGCTTTCCAATTGTCTTTTCTCAGGGTATGAGAATAATAGACAACATTTGAGTTAGGGACTGAGGGGAGGATATTTTCAAACCTGTTTCCAAAATATTTGTTTAAATTTGAGTACTAGACTAAAATATCTCTGTTTTATTTCTTTCTTTTTCTCCTCCTTTCCCACTATTAGAGCACCTTCATTTAAAAATTTAGACACTTTGCATGATAGAAAAATTATTTTTGCCTTCTTAATTTGTTATATTGAAAATATAGCAATATTATAAAATGGAACATCAAGGAATTATATAAAATTAAGGTATTTTTATCAGTCTGTTAAATATATCTCTTTAATGTATTTTTTCTTTCTACCTTGTAGAGCTTGAGTCTGTTGATGAAGGACTGCTACAATTTTGTGCCAATAAATTGAAATTACTCCATCTTTATGAGTCTGTTAGTCAATTAAATTCCACTGATTTTCATTCAGATACACCATTCTCTGATAATGTAAGTAATCCCATTATTCATTATACAAAATCATCTCTTTGGTTATTTTTTATTTTTTAATTGATAGTAAAGAAGTACAAATATTAAGGGTTTTTTTTTTTTTAATGTGTAAAGGTTTATGTTCTTTACAAGATCCCTGCTGGCTTTCTGTGCCTTGCTCCTAAATTTATGTTATTTAGGCTTGAATATTGAACTTGTTGTTAATCCATTGTCAGTACCTAGAATCATTTGGTTTTCCTTAAGTTCTTTTATAAAATTGCTTCTTACAACTTCTTTTCGACAGGGTTTGCTAATCAAAAATGTGCAATGAACGAAAGTAGCAAATTTTCTATTTCTTTTAAAGAAAATGATTCTAACAAGCAGAAGAGACCAGCTTTTCTGTGTTGTTGTTAGTAAACTCATACTGCTGTTGTTTACTACATAATAGAATACGTTTTGAAGATAGTTCCATCTTACATCAGACTGTTTAAAGTAATTGTAGAAAATGTTCTATGGTTTTATTCTTCAAAATATAAAAAAGTGATAGGACCTTATAATCCTTATTATAGTACAAGTGCAATATTGCTCATTTCTAGGAGAGTATACAAAATTCCTACTTTCTCTGCAGAGAAATAGAATTTCTCTTGATAGAGAACAGAGAGAAATATTGTCCTCTCTTCCCTCAAGTACTGTGTGACCGTGCACAGATTGGTGGCTTCAGTGTCTCATGTCTTTTACTTAGCTAAAGGAAAACCATTAAAGTGACTTTAGTGATTTGTCAAGGCACTGGTAACGCTTTTAAAAAACATATTTGGTACATCTGAAAGCTCATTGAGTTTTAAAACAGTTGCCTATTATTGTAAATACATGTATAGAAATTAACAAATTTTAAACAAAAATGAGAGGTGGCAAATACTGAAAATATTTCCTCTCAGTATTGAAAATAACCTACACAGTCTAACATTTTTTTTTAAATCTTTGGTATTATAGATGAATTTTATAAAGTATTTTATTTATTTATTTTTTTAATTTTATTTTATTTTTAAACTTTACATAACTGTATTAGTTTTGCCAAATATCAAAATGAATCCGCCACAGGTATACATGTGTTCCCCATCCCGAACCCTCCTCCTTCCTCCCTCCCCACTCCATCCCTCTGGGTCGTCCCAGTGCACCAGCCCCAAGCATCCAGTATCGTGCATCGAACCTGGACTGGCAACTCGTTTCATACATGATATTTTACATGTTTCAATGCCATTCTCCCAAATCTTCCCACCCTCTCCCTCTCTCACAGAGTCCATAAGACTGTTCTATACATCAGTGTCTCTTTTGCTGTCTTGTACACAGGGTTATTGTTACCATCTTTCTAAATTCCATATATATGCGTTAGTAGACTGTATTGGTGTTTTTCTTTCTGGCTTACTTCACTCTGTATAATAGGCTCCAGTTTCATTATAAAGTATTTTAATGATCTCTTCATAATACTCTTCTGTGAATGCCATGATAAGTGACAAGGCAACTTTTCAGATTTTGTTCTGCCATTACTTCTCCAATAGTGAAAAATACTTTCAAGCAGCAGAAAAGTTCAGGTTGATTAAGTATACCTATAGGGTGCCTGGGGTGGGAAGATCCCCTGGAGAAGGGAATGGCTACCCACTCCAGTATCCTTGCCTGGAGAATCCCATGGACAGAGGAGCCTGGTGGGCAGCAGTCCATGAGGTCTCAAAGAGGCGGACACAACTGAGCAACTAAACTGCCGCCACCACCAGTGGTAGTATCAGGAGATGTTTCTGCACATCTGATGTGAAAACAGTTTGAAAGGCTGGCAGGTTGTATCTGTTACTTTTTAACCTCTACAACCCTGAGAGCCATAGAGAGGACTTACATGTAGATACAGTGAGGACTGTTGCCCACTGCTTTTATTTTATAGTGTTTGTGCTGCTTACTAAAACAAGTATTAAATCTCAAATAGTTGTTTAGTTTCCTCAGAATCACAAGAGTTGGCAATTAACAACCACTTACATTTTTTTCTGATTAAGCAATAATATATGTTTATTAAAAATCAGACATTTTAGAAGGGTATTGAATAATCTCAAGAAACTTGCTAAGAATGATACTTTCAGTAATATGTAGTGTTTCAAGATTATTTTATTTAAATAGCATCCTACTTATCAATTGAGAGTTACATTTTCAGCAGAGCACACCATAGCTATCACATTAATTAAGAAGTCATTTTTTGCTTATAGTCTTGGATTTTGTTTCAGGTGATAATGACAGATATGGCAGATAATGACAGATAATTGACACATAATGGCAGTCGTAGAAAGAGAAATGGTCTATTGATAACTTCCTTCCTCCCTAAATTTAAGGACTTGGCCGTGTTACTAAGGCTGGATGAAAAAGAACTCTTTAAGCTCCAGGCCTTGTTAGAGAAGTATAAGCAAGAGAACAACAGGACTGCTGTCCGATTTTCTGACGATAAGGATGGTGTGTTGCCTGTGAAAACATTCCTGGAATATTTAGAATATGAGAAAGATGTGGTCAACATAAAGAAGACAAGTGAAGAGGAATATGTGGCTTTGGGTAGGTAGAATGAATGATAAACTACTTTCTGAATCCTCCCTCTTTTTAAATTAACCAAAGAACTGAATGTATGTTTTACAGTCAACGGAAGACTCTCTGGATAGTAGGCACTGTCTTATAAAAGTGGTACTGAATTAAAAAGTATACTTAGGAGACAGTGTGAGACATGTAATGATTTGCTTTCTGCTTTAATCACTTAAACAAACTGAGCCATTGATTTCCCTTCTCTGCTGTTGTTTTGCTCCTCTAGGGATCTAGATTGCAATTCAGGAAGATTTTGAGTTTGGTAAGCAGGCCTTGGTTGACGTGTTTTGTTTTTGTTTTACCAGGCAGTTTCTTTTTTTGGAAGTGTTTATGTGGAGAAAGCTCCACTGAGGAAATGTGTCACACTTTGGAGTCGGCGGGACTTAGCCCCCAGCTGTTGTTGGTAAGGTTTCTTGTTGCTGGATGCTGTTCTTCCTCGTTCATGTCATCAGGAAGTGGCTGTCTCTTTTTTTTTTTTTAACTCTTGTCTAAAGTGTATTATAGAGCATACATGAAAACTTTCTAAAAACGATCAAGGAAATGTATAGTCATGTATTTAATTGAATAATAATATCTGATTTTTCTCATTCTCTGTAAATTATAACCAGCATATTACAAGGTTAGCCTAAAATAAATTTAGAGTCTGTTGTGTATGCATACATTTACAGTGGACTGGGATCATCAGAAAAAAATGTTCATATTAGCCTAAAAAGATCTTATCTAGAGAAGAAAACTGTTTCCTTAAAGCATTATTGAATTATCAGACATTCCCAGACCTTGAATATGTGTTAGGATTTAATCTCTGTGCCATAACAAATATAAATTGAGGAATCATCCAGTGGGAAAACTACAGCACTAAATTTTCACCCTTTCTGAAAAGGGCAAGGGAGTTACCCCACATCACTTGTTCTGCTCTTGATTGCCCCCGACATGTACAGAGATACACACGTGCACACCCTTTATCACATGCCCACTCACATCTCAAGTTTTGGCCAGGATTTGGGCCTTTTACCTCTGTGAACTTGTTGACTATGTTAACATTAGTTTTTATTCATTTGTTTGTGTATTTTTAACTGTGCTGGGTGTTTGCTGCTGCTCACAGGCTCTCTCTAGTTCTGGTGAGCAGGGCCTGCTCTCTAGTTGTGGTGCACAGGCTTCTCATTCTGATGGCTTCTCTTGTTGCGGAGCACAGGCTGTAGGGCACAGGCTTAGTTGCCCCGAGGTACGTGGGATCCTCCTGGACCAGGGATCTAACCCATGTCCCCCTGCATGGGCATGTGAATTCTTTACATAACTGGACCACGATATTGTTTTAATTGAACATGTAAGTCCTTTAAAAATGGATTTTGCCCTACCTCCCTTTGCAGTATAGATGTCAGGAAGTACAGTTAAAGGTGCACATTGCTTGCACATGGTTGTTCATAAGTGCCTTCATTCATAATAGCCAGACACTGAAACCTGCTCCATGCCCTTTAGTGGATAAATGGATAAACACACTGTGGCACATTCTTACCATGGAATACCCCTCAGCAATAAAAAGTAATGAACTATTAGTAGAAGCAGTAGCTTGGATGATAAGGAAAATATGTGAATAGAAAAAAAATTTCAAAAAAGATACATACTGCATGATTCTGTTTTCATAACATTCACAAAATAACACAGTCATAAAGATGGAGAACAGATTAGTGGTTGCCAAGAGTTAGTGGTGAATGTCAGGGAGAAGGGTGTGGCTATAAAGCGTTAACAGGAGGGAGATTTTGTGCCATGGTGGAGTGTCTGCATGGTGACGGTTATGCAGTGCTACACATGATAAAATTGCATGCTGCAAAATGAGTGCCTGTATCACTGGTGAAATTTGAACAAGCTTTATGGATTTCACCAATGGCAGTTTCTTGGTTTTGTGTAAAGATGTTAACATGAGGGAAGACTGCAAGAAGGGCCCACGGACCTCCCTGTGCTCCTTTGTGCCACCAATGAATCTATAATTATTGCAAATTAAAAAGTTTTTAAAAAGGAGATAACTATTACCTATCATTCAAAATTGAGATGCTGAAATAGATGAATATGGTATACTACTTGTTTTCTATTGTGCTTAATCAGTTTCATTTAAATTTTGTTTACATTAAAACTGAGGTCATTATTGTTCAGCTGCTAAGTCATGTCCAACTCTTTGTGACCCATGAACTGCAGCACACCAGATTTCTGTCCTTCACTATCTCCTGGAGCTTGCTCAAACTCATGTTCACCGAATCGGTGATGCCATCCAACCATCTCATCCTCTGTTGCCCCTTTCCCCTCTTGCCCTCAGTCTTTCCCAGCATCAGGGTCTTTTCCAGTGAGCCAGCTGTTCACATCAGGTGGCCAAAGTATTGGAGCTTCAGCTTCAGCACCAGTCCTTCCAATGGGTATTCAGGGTTGATTTCCTTTAGGATTGACTGGTTTGATCTCTGCTGTCCAAGGGACTCTCAAGAGTCTTCTCTAGCACCACAGTTCGAAAGCATCAATTCTTCAGCACTCAGCCTTCTTTGTGGTCCAACTCTTACATCCATACCTGACTATTGGAAAAACCATAGCTTTGACTATATGGACCTTTGTTATCAAAGTGATGTCTCTGTTTTTAATACATTGTCTAGGTTTGTCATAGCTTTTCTTTCATAGCTGCAGTGACTGTCTGCAGTGATTTTGAAGCCCAAGAAAATGAAATCTGACAGTTTCCACCTTTCCCCCTTCTATTTGTGATGAAGTGTTAGGACTGGATGCCGTTATCTTTGTTTTTTGAATGTTGAATTTTAAGTCAGCTTTTTCACTCTCCTCTTTTACCTTTATCAAGAAGCTCTTTAGTTCCTCTTTACTTTCTGCCATTGAGGTGGTACCATCTGCATATTCGAGGTGGTTGATATTTCTCCCAACAATCTTGATTCCAGCTTGTGAGTCATCCAGCCCATCATTTCATATGATGTACTTCATATATAAGTTAAGTAAGCAGGATGGCAATATACACCCTTAATGTACTCCTTTCCCAATGTTGAACCAATCCATTGTTCATGTCCAGTTCTAAGTGTTGCTTCTTATCCTGCATACAAGTTTCTCAGGAGGCAGATAAGGTGGTCTGGTATTCCCATCTCTCAGAATTTTCCACAGTTTGTTATGATCCACACAGTCAAAGGCTTTGGCGAAGTCAATAAAGCAGAAGTAGATGTTTTTCTGGAACTCTCTTGCTTTTTCTGTGATCCAGTGGATGTTGGCAATTTGATCTCTGGCAATTTGATCAAAGGCTGGAAGAAAACAAACCTCACACGTATACCTCAAGCCATATATTAAAAAAATTAAGTCCAATGGAACGTAAATATCAATATGAGATAAAACTACAAAATCTATAGAAGAAAACATCAGAGAAAGCTTAGTTTAGACAAAGGTTTCTTAAGGTAGAAAAAGCATGAACTGTAAAAGAAAAATACTGATAAGTTATGCTTCATGAAATGTCAAAACTTTTGTTTTTTAAGACTGTTAAGAAATTGAAAAGGCAAGTCTCTTTTACACAACATAGATCTGATAAATGCATTGTGTCCAGGTTGTACAAAGAATTTGTACAACTCAGTAATGAGACAATACAGTTTAAAAATGAGCAAAGGATTTGAACAGATACGTCACCAAAACATACATACAAATTGCAAAAAATTACCTGAATGATGTTCAGGAATTAGCCGTTAGGGAAATGCAAAAATAAAACCATGATGGCCTCTGTCCCAGAGAATGACTAAAACTAAAAAGACTGACATATCCGGTGTTGATGAGGATGTAGAGCAATCAGAATGCTCGACACAGATGATGGAAATGCAACTTAATACAACCACCGTAGAAAACAGTTTGAAAGTTTCTTATCAAGTTGGACACAGATTTACCATAAAATCCAGCAGTCTTACTCCTAGGTACTTAGTCAAGAGCAATGAAAATGTATGTTTGCATAGACTTGGCATAAACTATTTACAGCAGCTTTATTCCTAACAACCCAGACTGGAAACAACCCAAG
This sequence comes from Bubalus kerabau, assembly GCF_029407905.1. Taxonomy (NCBI): domain Eukaryota; kingdom Metazoa; phylum Chordata; class Mammalia; order Artiodactyla; family Bovidae; genus Bubalus; species Bubalus kerabau. The sequence goes on along the minus strand of NC_073628.1, from coordinate 77,641,318 downwards.
TATTCAATAATTGATAAATGGATGAAGTATGGTGTAACCATACAATGAAATGAACTACTGATACACAGAATGACATAAATGAATCTCAGAAGCATTAGGCCAAGTGAAAAGATCCAGAAACAAAAGAGTACCTACCTATGATTTCAGTTGATTTTATATGAAATACTAGAATAAGCAAAAATAGAGTAACAAAGGAGATGAATGTTTGCTAGAGGTTGAGAGTGGGAGTTGGAGATTGAGTCAAAGAGGCACAAGGGAACTTTGGGTGGAGATGTACTTTATCACATTTATGGTATTATTTACCCAACTTAAAATTAGTAAACTTTACTTTAGATATCGGAGAAGGCAATGGCACCCCACTCCAGTACTCTTGCCTGGAAAATCCCATGGACGGAGGAGAGTGTGTGTGTGTGTATGTGTGTGTGTGTGTTTTATAATGTGATAGAGTAATGTGTATTATATGGAAAATTTCTGTGCTTTAAACCCATCAGGCTGTGACCTGTATTACTGTGCTACTAAATTTCTAAAATTGGCTAAAATTTAAGCACTTTTTAAGAAATCATCTCTCAAATGGCTGAATTATTTTTCCTAGACAAATGTTTTATTTTTAAAGTATTTTTGTTTCAAATGTAATAGAAGATACTGTATTTTTAAAGTATTTTAAAAACAGTTTACTCACTTTAGTTTACTTAATTTGTATGTTAGTCACTCGTCATGTCCAACTCTTTTTGACCCCATGGACTGTAGCCTGCCAGGGTCTTCTGTCCATGGCATTCTTCAGGCAGGAATAATGGGGTTGGTTGCCATTTCCTCCTCCAGTGGCTTTTCCTGACCCAGGGATCAAACCCTGGTCTCCTGCATTGCGGACAGATTCTTTACTGTCTGAGCCTCCAGGGAAGCCTTACTTAATTTATAATTAATTAATTTTAAAAAATCCTGTGAGTGCAGAGTAAAAAGGAGAAAAATATGACATTTTCACTTAAAGGCTATAATGAATGGGAAGGGAAGAGGGAGCTTCTCTTGGGGGGAAAAAAAAGCCCAAGAATTAAAGTAAGAAAATGAGTGTACAGTAAGACTAGCTTTTAAAAGAGCCTGGTTGGTCATTGTGGTGACATTGATTAGACAAAATAGCAGCCCACGCACTCACACTGTTACTCAACCATCTGGCTGTGGGAAGATAAAGTGCAGGGGTTTGTACACCAGGCAACAGGTATGTGTTCTGCTTATATCTTGCTCTTTCCCAAAGCAGTTAATACCAGTGCCACAATATAGACCAGTGACATTTTTCTGGAGTTATTAAAATTCAAGTCATTTTTTTTAAAGAGAATATAGATTAACATCTATTATTTAATGTTAAAAGAGTAACAGACTTTCAGGAATATAGACATATAACAGTCATGAATAAAAAGTGATAGGTCTTACAGCAAAATTTATTACTAGTGTCTTAAAGGCACATTATTTGAAACGCTAGCTCTTTCTATTCTTTCCTGATGATTATTTTCTGAATTCTTTTTCCTTCTGAAATATTTGAAAAAATAGTTTTATTGAAATTATGTACATGAAAAAACTTGGTACTTGTAATCTAGGTTGTATACATTTTTTAATTTGAAAAGATTTCCCAATCTAGTATAATCACAGATGATGTTATTCACAGGCAACAGCTGATAGTTTTTCACAACGTTTAAAACTATCCTTAATGGAATTGTATAAAGTTTCAGATTCTGTGGAAATAAGGCTCATCCAAAAGACTGACAAGACAGATTTATTTGAAGTATAGGCAGGCAAGGCTGGCAGGTGGCCTCACACTAGGTATGCCAGCATTTCTGTTGAGTGAAGGACTAAAACATTAAGGATGTAAATGTTATAGGAGGATATTTTGCAAAAGGTAAAGCTCATTGGGCGCACCCACCAAAGATCCCTGGAAGTTTGTATTTCTTTCTTGGGTGGAAGTTCTAACAAGTCTTAGATACTCCTTGGTTAGATGAATTTAGTAAATTTCTGTTCAAGGATTCTATTATTCAGGCTTTTGTTCAAATATATGTGAATTAACAATTATGAAACAACATGATTCACACTTACAGTGTGTGAATCTCTAATACAAATGTTTACATTATGAATAATGCATAACCTACCATTCTTTGCTGCGATGTTTTGAAAATATATCTTATTCTGTATTCACTAGTTACGGAAATACTTACCTTCCAGGTACCGTCTTTCCCTGTTGTGTATGTCTGTGCGTGTATTCTACGAGGTATCTACGTTCCTCTCTCTGTGCTCTATACTTTGCTTATTTTTCTCCTTTCCCCTTAATTTTTCCTGAAGTTTAAAAAATCTTTCTGTCACTTGATTCTAAAGTTGTCTCATCCTGTTCTAAAGACGCCCACAGCATCCTCTGTTTACACTGACTTTCTACACATAAACAAAAGCGTAACTGGTTTGGAATTTTTTAAGTTTAAAAAAACAAGAACACTCTTTAGCTTATAAGCAGAGATTACCTAGTTGGGCAAGAGATAGAAAGAGCAGATCTCAGAGAGACACGAAAAGGAGAGTTAAGCAGAAGAACAAGGTTTTTTGTTTGTTTCAGGACTTGCTAAATGTAGTGATAGATGAGGAAGCAGTTAATTGAAGAAAAAATGAGAAGAGTGCAGAGAAGATAGAGTGAAGGCATGACATTTAATTTGTGTAAACATAATATAGTTTAAAACAACCCTTTGGATTGGCAATCTTTGTGAGCACTTTGAAACCCTTACTGTTGGGGACATGAAATCAGACTTTGAGGAACATAGTGCGTTAGAAACCTGGTGTACTCTTAACATAACCCCCGGACATACATTTTGCCTCCAAAGTTAATCAGGGTGAGTCAAATGGCAACCTGGCCATGAACCTAGTAGATAAATTCTGCCACTTCCCCTCATTTCCTTTTGATTTGCTTCACAATGTGTGTGCGCAAGACACTGAGACGAAGTAATTTCCACATGATTCTGGAATGTCTTTCTTGTCCATGCAGGTAATTCATTTTTTTTAGCCTGCCTTGTTATAAACAGCGGTGCTGCATGAGGTTAAGAAGAAGTTTAAAACAGAGGGAATAACGTTGATAAATGGCTAGAGTCAGTCAAAATGTTGTGGATGACGGAGGATATTATGTAGCAAGTGGAATGAACATGGTATAATACGACCCCATTTTTGTGAGAGTGAACCCCCATCCTGTCCTCCCTCCATACAGCTTTCTGTGTATCTTAACTTACGAAGGCAGTTAGTGGCTTGGCTCATAATAAGCTCTAAATAACCATTAGCATTGATTGTTGTTAATACTGTCATTGTCTTATGATATGAGGGCAAATATGAAAGGACATACCCAGTTTTAAAAAAATGAAAAGGTGTATGGATAGGATGAAGTATAAAGGAGGCTAATCAAGGGAGAGATGTGAAAGGGTTAAAAGACAAGTTAAACCAAAAAGGGGAGAAATAGGAGAAAGTGTGTGTGTATATTTTTATATTTGTACAATCAGGCAGATCTAAGTTCAAACTTTAGTTCTAAGTTAGTAAGTAAGTTATTTTTCCTACTTATCATTTGTAAAACCCCAGTAGTCAGCCCTGCCCCAAGAGCTTGTTGTTGTCGAATGGGAAGATAGGCTTGTCGGGTACTTATCTGCCTTAGGTCATTCTCCTGAGTTAATTTCCTTCACACACTTCTCCTTCAGCTTCCTACTCTTCTTAATTTTGAAAATTGTATATACTAATGCGTTTAAACTGATAGTCAACCTTTCATTTTATTAGAGGTTTTTTTTTTAACATAAAGACATTGCAGAATTATAGGCAATCAAAACCTTTCACACACACCAGCACTTAACAGATGTGACACTATGCCTTTCAAGTTTTCATTAGCCCAGAATTATCTGTGTACAGATTTTATGAACCCAAATTTTAAAAATTTTAAGTAGATATGCTCATTTTTAAAAATCACTGTTGATTTAAGTGCTTTTAAAATCTGTCATGACTCAGTGACTTGAAGATTGGAGTTTGATAGTATTACATACTCACCAACCACTGCCAAGTCCCCTGTTTCTTTGCATGACCAAGGCCAGGGCTAGAGCCACAGCTCCAGGCCCTCCTGTCCTAACCTGTGGCCAGCCTTCTGTGATCCATGCTCGCTGGCAGTACCCTCTCTGCTGATTTGTTCTTTAATAGAAGCTTGCACTGAAGGGTAGTATTGAACCTAAAGAAGTGGTGGAAATGGGGAGATTTTGATCCCCAACAGATAAGGAATCTCTTAAGGTAGACAAGCTACCTTGTTCCTTGTTCTCCTCACACTACATCATGTAACAAGCAAGCACCAACCAGAAAGGCTGAACCACTCATGAATACACATATGGTCTAAAATTGTACAAGATTTTGTTTATGGTAAATATTTTTTTTACAATAAAGATTTAAATCTGATTTCAGTCTCTGCTCCTGAGTGTTTGGCTTTCTAAGGAAAAAGATATTTTGGACAAACCTCAGTCTGTCTGCTGTCTCCATACGATGCTGTACCTCCTGAGCAAGATGAAAGGTGAGCACTGTGGATGCTGAGGTTTGGCTCCTCGGGAGTGTGGTCTCCACTCCCAGAAACAACGTTCAGTATTGAAATTCCACAAAAACAGGGAGGGAGTATACGTCCTTGTAACAAAAGGAGACTAGAAGGTACAAAACATTTCACTAGAGAGAATCCTTTATGTAGTCATAGAAAACTCTTAATACATTCAAAGTGTGCTTTATGAAAATTTAATTTACATTTTGCATCAACATCAAAAATGATAGCGAACAGTGTGTTTTCTGAGTTCAGTGAGGTGAATTGAGTGGTCTGTAGTTGGAGGTAATATTTTTCTTACAATTTTTGGCATGATGAGAACAATAATCTGTTGTATTAAAACATTCAGTAGTAGTTTTCATCAGTGATGAAAGTATTCCAAACAGAGATGTACAATCGATTCAGAGCAAGATGCCTAAGAGCATGGAATGTAAGTGTTCTGAATAAAATAAAGACTTCTTTTTCCAGTTCATTCAAAAATACACATATGCATCAATGGGAAACTTGGTTTTAACATTATATTTAACATCAAAGGTTAAAAAGGAAAATTTGCCAAGCTAAGAGTGTCTTTTTCTGCCATTTGCCTGTAGTGGCCATCGAAGAGACCTGGGATTCCCAGGCAGTGTCCCCGTGGTGGCAGCAGATGCGCACGGTCTGTATTCAGTCCGAGAACAACGGGGCCGCGCTGCTGTCTGCGCACGTCGGGCATGCTGTCGCTGCCCAGATATCCAACAGCTTGACCGAGAAGAAAGTGAGTGGGCAGGGGGGCGGCTCTAGGGGGGCTCCCCTCCAGCAGGCTCCCGACTGCTTTCCCCTTGTGGGCTGCATTGTCGTCAGTGTGTGGAACATCTAGGATTTGAGATATGTGTCCAGCAGGATCTTGTCTGTCTCCTGGAGATGAGGGGTTCTTCTTTGGTTGTTTATTCAGATGACATGCGTCCTTGAACCTAGTCTCCACACGGCATAAGGGGAGAAGCACTGGAGTCAGGGCAGAGACCTAGTGTTCACAGCTGGTGGTCTGTGGTGAGCACCTTTAGAAGGCAGGTCCTCGTTCAAAAGGCTCAGGGTTAGACAGCATTATTTCTCAGATTTCTTTCAGCTCTTAGTTTCTACAATTGTATTTATATCCCTCTTTTAGAAACAAGGGTGGTTTTGGCACGTAGTGTTGAGTGACTCAGATGAAAGCTTCCAGTAGACCTTTTACTTTGTGGCTTTTCCCCATCTCTTGAAGACTAAAATTTATTAAGACAAGACTAATGCCCCTCGTATCGTATGGTGAATCAAAAAATTTTTTCTAGGGGGATGTTGCATTGAATTAGATAGGATACTTAAATAGGTCTGTAGAGATTCACTCAACATTGTCAGTCTCAGTAGTTTGGGGCTAAATTCATTATGACTGGTTTATGATGTTTCTAATAATGGAGAGAGAGAAATTTAAGATACATTTTTTATGTTGGCTTGTACATTCTGAAGAACCGTCAGTATCTGGGAACTCTTGCAGGGATGGGCCTGAAACCTTTGCAGTGCATGTCGGTTGAATCATGGGCCTCACTACAGGTCTCTTCATAAATGTCTGAACTCCATCAGCATTGCCCCTAAGTCTCCAGTCTACTCCTCACCCTCATGTTCCATCCAGCCAAGTAGTAATGTTTGTGTGCCAGCATCTGTGTATCGCTTTGTGATGTATCCTGATGATCAGTTGGCTTTCATGTTAAAAGTTCATTCAAGTTAATGTTGATCCAGACTCTTAGCCAGAGTATCAACTGGGTGTTTTCTATTAGTTTTCCCAAACAGTTTCAGGAACTGACTCGGAAGCCCTCACCGATTCCTGGGAGGCCCTTTCTCTTGACACGGAATACTGGAAACTCCTCCTGAAACAGCTGGAGGACTGTCTCCTGCTTCAGACTCTGCTTCACAGCAAAACGAACACCCGGACCTCCAAAGTGTCTTCGCTGCAGGCTGAGCCGCTCCCGAAGCTTTCAGTGAAAAAGCTGTTAGAAGGAGGAAAAGGTAATCTGAAGTTATTTGTGCATTTGTGGCCATAGATCTATATTTTTATGGTATGAGCTTTCTGGGGCCTTGTTTTGTTTTGTTTTTAAATAGAAATGACTGAAAGAAAAATATACTCAGATTTTAAAAGTAAATAAATAACCCACCACCTACCTCTTCTCAACTTCCAAGGCCCATCTCAAATGCTGCCTCCTCCAGGAAGCCTCTCATGACCTACTAACTGCGAATTTTCTCTTCTTCCTCCTAATATCTATGGAACTTTATACCTCATTTTCAATGCATCACTTTCTACTATTCCAAAGTCATTGGATTCCTGTGCTTAAACATCTTGTAGGACCACAAATATCTTAAAATATTGGATTTATAATGACATACTTCCTCTCCTTATTACCAGCATCTCTGTCAGACGTTTGATACTAGAATGACTATTTCTGGGTTTAAATATGGCATTTATGGTTTTAATTTAGTTAACTCGTCTTCTCATTCTGTATAAGATTTGTGAAGATTTCCAAATTGTAAACTCAAACTATCCTCTGTTCTGCCACCTGGTGAAAATGTAGAACACCATTTTAATATTAACTTGAGCAATAGGATCAGGACTTGATCCTGGAATGGGAATTATCAAATGATTTAGAAGCCAAGCATAAGAAATTAGATCACCGGGTACACTGGTCTCATTTATTTCCACTGATAATCATGATTTTGTATTCTTGTTGTTAAAAAGGTTTACACTTGAAGCAAAATAGGAAGAAATACTGAGAGGAAAAGTTTTAATACATTACAGAAGCTTGTATTTATTTTAGGTAGTAGGCAGGACTCTTCATTGTGAATGCTTTTTATGATTTATAACTTTCTGGACTATGTTGGTGACTGAAACATGGTACAGCATCATGCCATTAATTAACTATGGCTAAATTTTGCCCTCAAATATTTGAGAGGCAAGTTCTTGACTATTAAAAATAGTATTTTGCCCTAAGAAGCCTTGACACAAGTAGCATGCTAATGAGTTTGTTTTCACTTGTGTTTAAATGAAAGCATGTTAAAGATGTATTCATGCCTTCATCTGTGCCTGGTAAAATGCAGTTTGAATTTGTGGACATTGAAGGTATTGTGGATAGACATTAATATTTAGCTAATACGTTACAGGAGTGTAAAGATGCCCTTAGAGACCCAGTATCCCACTCGCCTTCAGTGGTGAGTGGTGCGTGGCGACACTGCTGTAAATCTCATGGCTTTGGGGCCACTTCAGGCTTAACCCAGTGTGGCGCTGAGGCCTTTGTGAGGACATTGAGAGCCTGCACTCTGTGGGCTCCTTTTGGCAAATGCTGCCAGTGTTCATTTTCTTTCTTGTCTCCAAACTGTAGGTGGCATTGCAGACAGTGTAGCCAAGTGGATATTTAAACAGGACTTCAGCCCTGAAGTGCTAAAACTGGCTAATAAAGGAAGAGATGCAGAAAACCCAGATGAACCCAGAGAAGGTATTAACCGAGGTTTATTTGAGGTGTCAGAGGTGGAGATGGACTTGGGAGCCATTCCAGGTAAGACATAAACACGGGTAAACAGGAAATCCAGCGTGAAGAAGGCACCTGGAGCTCTCCCTCAGGCAGGAGTAATACATTGCTGTCTCCTAACTTTCAGACCTGCTGCACTTGGCCTACAAGCAGTTCCCTTGCAGCCTCGAGCTGGACGTGCTGCACGCACACTGCTGCTGGGAGTACGTCGTGCAGTGGAATAAAGACCCGGAGGTACGACTCTCGTCACCTCTTCCGTGGGACTGTTCCCTTTGCTTATAGCACTTGACTTTTTCCCCTTTGGAATGTCTCCATGCTAGGAGCTATACAAGGCCTTTTTCATATGTAATCCTCACGGTAAACCTATGAAGTGTGGGTGTCATCATTATTCCCACTCTAGAGAAGAGAAAACAGCCTCAGAGAAGTCAGGTTCCTTGCCCAGATTGTAAGTACACTGCTTACAGTGGTCAGGCCAGGATTCAAGCCTAGTAGATCTCTCTGTGTTCAACACCAGTGTGTTCTGTCCTATTCTTAATAAGTTGCCATGAGCATCTTTTATTTCCTTTGGAATTTCTACGTGAGATAGCATCAGCCTATACACAGTTCTTCACACTGTAGTCATCATGATCAAATCCAGAGTAAAGATCCTGATGCCAGCCTGATTGTCTGCTTGGGCATCACTTTCTGCCCCTTCCAGCAGTCTTCCCTCCGAGACATTCTCAATCTGGAAGCAGCATGAGGCCCTCCAGGCCTGGAGACAGGAGGCCTGGACTTGAGGGCTCCACACAGGTGTCTGGGTTTGGGCCAGTCACTGAATCTCTTGAATCTGGTTTTTCTCCTCCCACCCTTTTTTAATGATGGTGCCACTGTTCAGGATTGACACCTGGATAAAATAAGATGTGAAAATGCCTGCTGTATATTTCTCTTGGCTGTACAGTTCTCAGAGCATAGGCCTCCTTAGTTCTTTGGTAAATTAACCTCAATCAAAATTCTTTCCTTTATCATCCTTGTATCAAGTTGCATTGAAGAAAAATCTCACTGATTAAGTAATTCACACTAAAATACTAATGATAGGAGCTTCCCAGGTGGCGCTAGTGGTTAAGAACGCTCCTGCCAAGGCAGGAGACATAAGAGATGCATTCGATCTCTTGGTGGGGAAGATCCCCTCGAGGAGATCATGGCAACCCTACTCCAGTATTCTTGCCTGGATAATCCCATGGGCAGAGGAGCCTGGTGGGCTACAGTCCGTGAAGTCACAGAAACGTGACTGAAGCAGCTCAACACATAAGCATGCATACTAATGATAATGATATTTTTCCTTGCTCTAAATAAAACAATGTTGTCTTGAACATGTAATCATTTTCATTTTAAAGAAAGACATTTAAAAAAGAAGTGCTTTAAACAAAGTAATGTTCTTTGATCAATTAAACTTTGACCAAAAAATGCCCCTCCCATCACTCTTCAGTTGACCTCCCCACAGCCTAAAGGGGAGCAAGTTTAGTCTCTTCCTTAGATGGGACACTTTTGTCATATAAGAACCTTAGGACTAGAACAAAGGCACGATACTTTCTAAAATCTGAATTAGTTCCAGATTCAGGTTTAAGAAAGCGATATTTAAGTTAAAAATCTTTGTCCTACAGAGGTCATTTCTAAACCAAAGGCAGTTTACATAATAGACTCTGTTCAGCCCCATGGCTCCTGGCTGTGTGACCTTTGGGAATGTTTCTGAGCCTTTTGTTCTCAGTTTTCTCCTTAAGTAGATGAGGACCGTAACAGTAGCATCTCGAAGAGTTGTAGCAACTTAAAGAAAATACACACATGGTGCCTGACATTTTGATTTGTGTTGCCGTTGTCATTTATTATAATTATTTACATTTAAAATCAATAGTCATTTTTCTTGTTTGTTTTTTTCCTGTTAAATATTTATCTCCTTGCCCCATCCAACAACCCCTATCCCAGTTTCATCATTTTACACACACAGCTTTACTAGGTTCAAAACAATTGAAGTTACCTTTGGGGAACTTTTGACACACATTAGCAAAGGTGCTATGTTTAATAATGTACAGGCCACAATTTTAAACTGCCTTGATTAAAAAGAGTTGAATGTTCAGCATTCCCTCTTATATTTCCTATTTCCCTTCACTGCTTTAATATTTTCTCCTTGGCACTTAGCACTAACATCCTTTATAAACATCCTCTATAATTTATTACCGTACTTATCTGGTTCTGTCACTAGAACATAACCTCAGTGAGGGCAAGGATTTGGGTCCGTTTTGTTCATTACAGTATGTCTGCTGCTTTTAGCAGCCTGCTGCATAGTAGTTGCTCAATAAATAGTTGTTGAAGAATTAATTAATGATATTTACAAAGAAAATAAACCTATTGTTTTTACACTTGTGTGAAATTCAACTATTTATTGGAGAGAACATTGCTGTGATGTACAAACCACAGTAAATTTTGAATCCAGATGTCCGGGAATCAGTCATTATATAGATACTGTAAGATACATAACATTATCTTATGCAGAATTTCTTCTTATATAATAATTCTATGTTCTTTTAACATTCTTGGGTTTATGTAGAAATGTATGTAAGAAGTCTCCATTTATATTTGAAGCAACTATTGAATAATACCTCTTCTTTCTCTCTTCTTGCTTCCTCTATGCAAGGAAGCACGTTTTTTTGTTAGGTCAATAGAACACTTGAAGCATATTCTTAATGCCCATGTTCAGAATGGTAAGTAAACAGGTGTTAAAAATGTAACTGTTTCTTTCAAAAGAGCCAAATCTCTCTTTTTTTTTAATAATGTTTTTTATTTTGTATTGGGGTATAGCCAGTTAACAAACAGTGTTGTGATAGTTTTAGGTGAACCAGGAAGGGACTCAGCCATACATATACATGTATCCCTTCTCCTCCAAATTCCCCTCCCATCCAGAATGCCACATAGCATTGAGCAGAATTCCCTGTGCTATACAGTAGGTCCTTGTTGGTTATCCATTTTAAATATAGCAGTGTGTACATGCCCATCCCAAACTCCCTAACTATCCCATCCCCTTCCTCACAGAGCCAAATCTCTTTAAATTCACATCCTGGTAAATTTTTATTTGATAAAAATAAAATAGATCCTACCACCTAACACGTTACTGTGTGTGGCTGCATACAGAGTACCAGCTGTTTTAATTGCTTGAAAAATGCTGTCCAGAAAGGAGATGGGGACTGGTGGTAATTATCACCGTCTCTCCCCACCCATCAGTTTTCCGAGCTGATGACTGTTCCTAGCTGTAGTGAGGAGAATATTATGCATGAATTATTAATTCCCCCTCTAGTTCACGGGTAGATAAGCAAAGAGGAATGGGCTGCTTAGAACTGTAAGTCCTGATGAAAAATTTAGGGTAGCCAAAGCCTAATAATACTATATCCTAGAAATTACTTTGTGCTGCTTCATTTTCTTTTATTTATTGATAATCTAAGTTTATTTCATTTGTTTACAAAATAAATGCATCAATATTGTCTTTTCAAAAAATGTTTTATTGAAGTAGAGTTGATTTACCATACTGTTAGTTTCTGGTCTGCAGCAAAGTGATTCAGTTATACACACACATACACATGTATATATATGTTCTTTTTCATATTCTTTTCCACTATGGTTTGTTACAGGATATTAAATATAGTTCCCTATGCTGTGCAGTAGGACCTTGTTGTTTACCTATTTTATATGTAGTAGTTTGTGTCTGCCAAATCCCAGTCTCCAAATTTATCCCTCCCATCTTGTGCTTCTTTTAATGAACATGAGCATTCTCCATTGGCTTCTTTACCACGGGGATTGCTGTTGTCTTCTTGAAAAAAATGTTACAAATTATTGTAGAAAAATGGTCACCAGATTGCTGGCTCCATTTAATAGAAGAGTTTCCCTGTAAGAATTAATCAGGAACTCAGTAATGAACTAGTGAGATACTAAGATAGGAAGTTAGTAAGATACTAAGTGGTGAGACTGGATTTGGGTCCAGATAAGGGGAGATAATCACCTTTTTGTCTCTGTGATACATTGTAGAGAAGCTGTTTATTTCTTCTTCTGTAACACCTTCTTGCAGGTGATATGGGGTCAAATTGCAGAAATTCTAAAATTCTTGTTTTACTTGATAAGAACTTATAATTTATTTTGTATATTCATCTCTTTACTCTTAACTTTCTTCCAAGGGGGGAAAAAGGATTTAAAGTAGCTCATTTGGAAAATAAGGTCTCTAGAGGATTTATCCTTACTGATAAAATTAAGTTACCATTGATCACAGGCTGGTATTCAAGTTAGAATTTTACCCAGTTTGTTACGGGAGGAATAAATTAGGAGTTTGGGATTAACACACTACCACACTACTACATATAAAATAGGTAACCAACAAGGACCTACTGTATAGCACAAGGAACTATACTCAATATTTTGTAACCTCCTGTAAGGGAAAAGAATCTGGAAAAGAATATATAAATATGAGTGGGGTGTGTGTTTGTATATATACACATAGATGTGTGTGTGTGTGTGTGTGTATCTGAATCACTGTTGTACACTTGAAAGTAACACAGCATTATAAATTAACTTCAATTAAAAAAGAAAAACACACTTTACCCAATTTGTACATTGAGTAAGTTTCCTGGCTTCTGCATAACCTCACTCCTAGTTACAGAAGCAGCTTTGTGGGTAATAATGCAATATGTGAAATGTCATGTTTCTGCTGCCTAACTGACAGCTATTGCAGAAATTCTAGTATCAGTGCCACAGTTTATGGTTTATGGACATGTAAAGCCCAGATTTTTTGTTTGGTTGAGTTCTTTTTAAATATTTTTTTTTTTGTATTTTGTTTTGCTTTTTAATACGTTTTTTGTATATTGCTTTATTTAGTGGTCACATATAAGAAAAATCCTTTAGGGTTGTTTCCAGTGTTTGGCTGTTGACTCTCTTGTACATATTTTTGTGATTGTTTCTGCAGAGGACTTGCTGGGTCACATGGTAGGCATACGTAGCTTAGGTAGATATGGGCCAAGCAGTTTTCCAAGGGGTTTTTCCAGGTGATGATCCCACCAGCAGTGTGTGAGCAGCCCCATTGTTTCCACATCCTCATCCACACTTGGTGTTGTCATATTAAAAAATTTTAGCTTTTCTGTTGGTCGTGTAATGATATCTCTGTGTAGTTCTAATCTCTGTTTCTCTTATAACTAATGACGCCATCTTTTCTTATGCTTATTGGCCATTTGGATAGCCTCTCACATAGCCCAGTTCTGATTTTTATAGATGATAAAGGTTTTTATTAATTTTATAAATATTATATAAGATATAAGAAGTAATATCTAAATAACACAGGTAGTTTTATAAACTTAATGAAGAAAACAGTTTGCTATGTATGGTGAAAGAGAAGATATATAAGCATTCTTCTTCTTTACTTCACTTGCTATCCAGGCATTGCGCTGATGATGTGGAACACATTCTTAGTCAAAAGGTTTTCTGCTGCTACGTACTTGATGGATAAGGTAAGGTCATTTTAAATTTGAAATTGCCTATAATGACTTCTTGTTTATTTGGCTCCGTTAATAATTGGCTGATATAAGAAAGATTATTTACATTAGGCCTTGTTAGACTATTTTTTTAATTTGATAATTGCATTTTATTTATGCTCAGTTGTCCTGGCATTTTGGTGACTTGAAGAGCCCAAATCCTTGAAAGAGAGCAATATCCTGTAAAAGCCTCTTAACCCAGGTGATTAAGACCAGTGGTGAATTCAAGCAAGGATTTGCATTTTAAATTAAAACATATAAACGCACAATTTCTCATTGATCATGGGATGTAGGGCCAAGATATTTTCTCTAAATAGGGTTGATTGCAGTTTTACTGAGGTTTTTCTACATTAACCTCACCCATGATATATTGCCTGTAATTTCTAAATCCTGTCTCTTTAAAACAATGATGCCATCTGAGTATAAAATCTTAGGATTTTTGTAATTTGTCCCCTACTCTTTATAGTTGTTTCTCTGTATCTAATCCAGTAGACCTTGGAATGAGCTACTGTCTTCCATAAATCTTTTTAAAGCAGTCTACACAGTATTCATGTAAAGAACTCCTTTGTTTTCCTCATTCATATTTTATTAGTTATTTAATTAAATTACAGACTTAGAATATGTACAACCAGCATAGGTAGATTTGGGAACAGATATAAAACGTAAGCCTCTAACTCAGCCAGTGGGAGCAGAAGCTGCTGGCGTTGCCTCTGGGCCTCAAGCTGAGCGGCAGCGCGCCTCACAGGCCAGTGGAGAATGTCGGTTACTCCGGCAGCAGCTAAGTGCATGTTGGGAGAGCTCCCACCATAATGACAGCATATGCTTTTAAATGTACAGTGACAGACATTCCTAAACCATAAAGAGCACTACGGCTCAGACCCACTATAGGCCACGACTTCTGTAGAAAATGCTTTGACATCACTGTCAAAGCATTTTTTTTTTAGTTAAATCTAGCTGTTCTTCCCTGTGTGCTCATCTTCCTTGCCCATTTGCCTGCTTATTTCTTGAAACACTCCTTTTGGCCTGTGTACTGTCGCTCTGTTGCACCTCTGACCACCGTCTTGAGAGACATAATGCAAAGCCTTTTCCATGTGTTAAGCTGTGCAGATGTTCAGCGTTCTACCCCAGCTGTCCCATCTCACCCTCACAACTTGAGTTGGGTTTAGCAGCCCTAAACCAGGAAGCAGAGAGTTTATAATCATTCATTCAATAGATATTTATTATGAGTATCTCTTCTGTGCCAAGGACGGTGCCAGGTTCTGTGGTTGCAGAGAATAAAGTCACAGCCCACCTTCAACCCACCATCGGAAAGATGGTAAACAGGCAATAGGGTGCTTTTGGAACTCAGAAGAGGAACGTGGGTGACAAGGGGAGGCTTCTGGGCTGATTTTGGAGGATGAATATATGTATGAATCAGTAAAAAAAAAAAGGGTGAGAATAAAATGTTTCCACAAAAAGCCCTGGAGATGGGAGACAGCGTGTCAGATTCGGAGAGCTGCAAGTAGCTTTGATTGGTTGAAGGTCAGGCTAGAGACAGGAGCAGGAAGTGGACCATGGAGAACCTCCTCTGTGGGCTGTGGATCTGGGGTTTTCTAGTGTATGTCAGCTGTTTAGCAGAGGGCCTGGCACAGTTGGGGAGGGCACAGTGAACGGTAGCTGTTATTTTTATCTTGGAGACTTGGAGCAGTTTTAAGCAGAAGAATGATATGATCAGATTTGCATCTTAAAAAATGATTCGGGCAGCTGGATGAAGTATGCTGCAATTGGGGTGGGCTGAACGTGGTTGTTTTGAAGGCCGTTGAAGTAATCACAGTGAGAGGTGATGAGGTGAAGAGGTGTTTGTCCTTTCATTTTCTGTTCCCTGTGAATTTTCTTGTCACGTAATATTCTTGAAGGGCAGAACTTTATCTTCCAGTTACTACCCCGTATAAAGTGTACAGTAGGATCTTAGGAATTACTTATGGAATAAGAACATCAGCTGATTTTTCTGAGCCAGTAATATAGCTTCTGTCTGCTATAGATGGTTTTTCCTTCTTTCTGACCTTTTAAAAGTACTGTGTATCATGAACAAGCGGAATTTTTAGCTGCTCCTTATTCGTAACCTTCAGTTTGGTTCTAAATAGGTTTTAAGGCAACACAGTTTGATTATGGAAATTGGGAACCTGATCTTTGGGGTTTTTCTTATTTAATAGTTCAAAAATAAGTATTTTTGAAAAGAATGATTTGTGAGCCCAGTGTAATGCATTTTCATAATATATATTTTTTTAAGTTCCACCACAAAATTAATTGTTTTATGCTACAACCAACATTTAATTGACGACACTAGTACTGCATTTACTTATAGCTGCATGTATATTTTTAAAATTTGGTTACTTTTTACTTTCTATACCATAGTTTAATGCCTTTTGATTTAAATTACTAATTAAATGCAGCATTTTGTGTCCTCTTGTCTTAGGTTGGAAAAGCACCAAAGGATAGATTATGCCGAAGAGTAAGTGAATCTCCCTTAACTAGATGAATAGTTGTTAATTCTGCACTTTATATAGTACCTTATTAACTGTGGGGGTGAACTTTGCCTTTTACCATTTTGATGATGTAGTGAGAGATAAGAAAAATGGAAAGAGAACACTGTATTAATAAGGAAACTGGTTATGACCTATGGTCAATTTTAATTAACCTTTCCACATCATCAAATAGTATGTTTAAACTAAGTTTGCCAAGATGCCTTCAACTTTGGACTGTGGACAGGAGGTCCACAAAAAAAAATATTGTATATTTTTGCTGTCTTTCAAATTAGAAATTTATAATTGAAGTGGATTCATATGAGTAGTGAACTTTATCTACCTTTATGTAATAGCTGTTGTACAAACAGTCTTAAATGATGTTTCAACCCATGGATACAGGGGTTTATATTTGAGGTCAGTGATTAGTAATGCTGCTGCTGCTGCTAAGTCGCTTCAGTCGTGTCTGACTCTGTGCGACCCCATAGACCAGGCTCCGCCGTCCCTGGGATTCTCCAGGCAAGAACACTGGAGTGGGTTGCCATTTCCTTCTCCAGTCATGATAGTGAAAAGTGAAAGGGAAGTCGCTCAGTCGTATCCGACTCTTAGCGACCGCATGGACTGCAGCCTACCAGGCTCCTCTGTCCATAGGATTTTCCAGCTAGTGTTGCTCAAAACTTTGAAATATTATTACAAATATTTTAAGAAATACTAGGACACAGGAATCCAGCCTTTATATAGGCCCTTAGTCCTGAAAAATCTCCATCATTGAAGAATTTGTCTGTATGCTCTTGAGTGTGGCTCTGTGACTACTGTTAATATGTGTGTAAATACACACATACGCACATGCTGTATTCCTTAAGGATGAATTACTTAGGGATGTCAGGGATTTGTGGCTGTTGGTTTTAAGAAGACCTCATGTGAGCACAGTGGCCCCTTGGACAGGCCCCTTCAGGAAAGATCCATTGCCCACAGCATCAGTCTGGTGTTTACTTCACCAGCTAGGGGATCTTACTTTAGTTCAGAGGGTTCAGTTCCTGAAAGATGCTCTGAAACCAGATCAGGCTATTGTCTTGGAACTTTCCAGGTTGGCCTGTCTTGTGTACTCTTGCACACACACACCATGATTGTTTGGCCAGCAGATGCCTAAGCAAGCCAGACGCAAGCCATCTGTGGCTGACTGACAACACCGCCTCTTTCCAATACAGAAAGATACTCAGTTTTTAAAAACTGAGAGCAGAACCATGTTTTTTAAAAGCCAGATTTTAAAATCTGCTGACTCTACACAGAAAGATTAAAATGTGCGAGTGCCTTGACTTTCAGTTCTTACCTGTCTGTTCAGTGGGGAAAGGCAGTTAACTAGATGCATATGTTCTATTTATTCTTCTGATTAAAACCTACCAGTTTTCCTGCTGGAGCTAATGATGTCCCTTCTCACAAACAGGATGTGGGGATGAGTGACACAGCAGTGACTTCCTTCCTTGGCTGCTGCTGGGATCTTCTTCAGACTTTAATGGAGGTAGGAGGGTGGTGTTTTTATGCTGAACTGTCTCTAAGATATCAAATATTTTGAAAGTCATTGGACTTCAGAAAGAACTATATAAAAAGAGCTTGTTTTTTGTTTATTCTCTTTGAAGTTTTGACTTAAGCCTAAAAAATAGAGACGTATCTTATTAGTATTTTTTTTTTAATTATAACTTGAGGGATGGGGAAAAATATGGGTTTCTGCTTTGCTGCTGGTAAGAAGCTCATTAAGATATTGGCAAACTGTCATTTCTCCGATTCTGAACATAACTCTCCCTTCTTAAAACACCCAGGCAGACGTCAGCCGGGATGAAATGCAGGTGCCCGTCTTGGACACGGAGGACGCCTGGCTGACTGTGGAAGGCCCGGTCTCCATCGTGGAGCTGGCCCTGGATCAGAAGCACATCCACTACCCGCTGGTGGAGCACCATTCCGTCCTGGGCGCCATCCTCTATGCCGTCATGAGGTTCTCTCTCAAGACCGTGAAGCCGCTCTCTCTTTTTGACAGTAAGGTAATTCTGAGAGCACTTGGGATCCTCTTGGAGCTGAGGGTCTAGCAGAACTGTCTTATCAGAGAGAAGTCACTTGGTCTTTTGTGTCTTGTATAGGATTATTTGCTGTGGGGGTCTTGGTCCTCTATTCTTTGTCAGGCTCCCTGTTCTGATTTACCTGAAATATGGGTGTCCCAGGGTTCGGCCCTCTCAGCCGTCTCCACCCATCATTCATCTTCAGTAAGTTCCTTTTCTCCCTCTTGTGTGTCTTCAGGCCTGACCTGTCCCCAGGTTTGGGGCATGTGTTTCTCCTGAATGCCTTTATCGGCCTGTGCGGTGGGCTGCCCATACCTCCTTCCTGAAATATCTATCCCCGCCCCTACCCACCCTTGACCTACACTTGCTACTCCCCCAAGTTCACTGGCTTGGTCAGTTGGTGAGTGATGTCACCATCTGTGATGTGGCAGAAACTAGTAGCCTGGGAAACATCTAGCTCAGTCCCCTTCCTCAGGCCCCAGAGCCACCGTGAGCTCGTCATCGGTTCTTCCTTGCATCCCCTCTTGCCCATCCTTCTCCATCACTGTGGCCCAGGCTCAGGCCTCATCGTCTCCCCTGGGCTGGTCCAGCAGTCTCCAGCTTCCCTCCATAGTCCCTGCTGCCAGACCTTCCTTCCCAAACTCAGATTCAGTCATACTAGGTTCATGCTGGGACATAAGACACAGCCTTGCCTGGCTTCTCCACCCGGGCTTGTGTCCATAGTGCTGGTCTCACTCTGCAGCCAGACCACCGCTGGAGACCCCTCGGGCTCCTGGTGCTGGGAGCAGAGGACAGGAGCCCCTGCAGGAGGACTGCCCCCCTCAAGAAGGGGGAAAGCAGGGTGCTGTCGGAGCTCAGTTCCTCCTCCCAAAGGCACTGTTTCTGTGGGGAGCAATGAGTGCAGGGGGAGAGCAGAGACCTGCTGTTACTGTTAAAACTACTGTTACTAACCATGTTATTACTGTTTCCTGCCGCGTGGAAATGTGGAGCCCGAGAAGGCGGCTTCCCCGCCCCTTGACTTACCTCTCCTCCCGTTTGTCCATTCCTCACACCCCATGCTCTAGCCACTGCTCACCACTTCCACCCCTAGGAGAAGGCAGGCGTTTTTCTCACCTCTTGTCTTGTGTATTGTTCCATTTTCACAGCCAGCTGTTCCATACGGTCAGTTCCTGTTTGTTACTCACTTATCACTTAAGTGTCACCTCCCCTTCAGAGTCTTTGTCTACAGTTCCTGAACTGACCACCTCTTGGCCATGTCCCCGTGTCTGTGTGCCGTGCCAGGTACATAATAGGAACCCGATAAATATTGGTACATTCATAATTAAGGAGATGATAAAGAGAAGTTACGTGACAGGGGTCTGCAGAAGGGATGGGGGCAGGTGGTGAGTAGAGAAGCCAGTGGCAATCAAGGAAATCAAGCCTCTTGGAGAAGCCAGTGGGAATCAGGAGTTGGTGACCATGTGGCCTGGGAAAAAATAATAAAGATCATGGAGGGATTTTGAGGAATAAGCCACCTTAAGACAGACTAGTGCAGGGTGAAGGGGAGGGGATGAAAATTCAACCCAATATCAAGTTTGGGGGACTGGACATGCCATTTAAAGGAAGCCCATTTAGAAGGGTTCTGGACATGTTGAGTTTGAGAATAAATATAAGCAGAAATAGTGTATTTTAAGAAATTCATTTCTAACAAGTACTTTAAAATTTGATTAAAAAAATAAATAAATAAATAAAGTGTCTAGCTCAGTACTTCCCTCAAAAAGGGACTTTTCAAAACGAGACCACACCCAGCATTGGACAGGCATGGTGGTGATCCTAGTCTCAGCCCAGATTGTGCTTGAGTGGCCTGGGACAGCTGTGTGACTCACGTGCAGGTACCAAAGCAGTGTGCTGTGGCAGGTGACACAGAATCCCTCCCACCTTTGCATTTACTGGTGGAGTTGTTTCAGTTCTCCTAGCCTGCGAGTCATGACTCCTGGTTGTCCTGAGGGTTAAATGACATACTCAACACCAAGTGCTCAGCAGTGTCTGGAACATAGTAAATAATAAATGCACACATACTGCCCATCCCAGAGGCCCTTCTGTAGAACAAACCCCAATATCTAAGACCTCCAGGTAGAAACTACAGACTGTGAGTGAGTGCATGGGAAAACTCTCAAAAGGTGATGTTCAGAGGGAGCAGGGTGCCCTCAGAAGTCTGGCATGTTCTATCACCAAAGGATGAATGGCTTCTTGGCAGTCCCTCCAGATGACCTGTAATCACAGGTTAGGTCTAGAAAGTACCTTAGGTGATATCTGGCATGACCTGAAAGAACAGCAGCCTAGAATGGTGGGATCCTTTGTTCAAGATGACCTGGGTGCAAGGAGTGGGCTTGGAGCCCAGATCTTACAACTCACAGGCCAGTGCTCTTTGCTCTGTATTGCATTTCCTTCCTGAGAACTTCTAAAACCGTATTTTCTGATATTCCTTTTTGGCTCTATTTTCTTAAACAGGTGCTTTTAAACAGTTTAACAAGTATTTTTAAGAGGATTCAAAGTACCTACGATGTATTCAATTCAGTTCAGTTGCTCAGTCGTGTCTGACTCTTTGTGACCCCATGAATTGCAGCACACCAGGCCTCCCTGCCCATCAATATCTCCCGGAGTTCACTCAAACTCACGTCCATCGAGTCTGTGATGCCATCCAGCCATCTCATCCTCTGTCGTCCCCTTCTCCTGCCCCCAATCCCTCCCAGCATCAGAGTCTTTTCCAATGAGTCAACTCTTCGCCTGAGGTGGCCAAAGTACTGGAGTTTCCGCTTTAGCATCATTCCTTCCAGTGAACACCCAGGGCTGATCTCCTTCAGAATGGACTGGTTGGATCTCCTTGCAGTCCAAGGGACTCTCAAGAGTCTTCAACACCACAGTTCAAAAGCATCAATTCTTCGGCGCTCAGCTTCCTTCACAGTCCAACTCTCACATCCATACATGTATTAGTTACCGATTATTACTTAACAGGCAGATTCTTTACCACCTGAGCCACCAGGGAAGCCCCATTACATACAAATGATCCCCAAAGTCAGTGGCTGAAAACAGCAAACGTTGTGTCATTTTTGTGAGTCCTGATCTGTGTTCCCCTAGTGTAGGCGGCTTTGGCTCAAGGTCTCTCTTGTCTGCGGTTGGTGTGTCAGCCAGGACTCCACCAGAGCGGGGATCAAAATCCACTCACAGGCTTCCATGAGGTTGGCAGGACTCAGTTCTCCTCACATGGGCCACTGCACAGCGCAGCTCCCAGGTGGCTGCCCTCAGAGCAAGTGAGAGTGAACAGGAGCTTCTAGGGCAGAAGCCACAGCCCTGTGTCACCTGATCTTGAAAGTGTCAGGCTGTCCTCTCTGCCTAACCCTGCTCACCAGCCCCACATCAGGGGAGTGGAATTACACAGGGCCTGGGTACCAGGAGGAGGGCACCCCTGGGGTTCACCCTTAAGGCTGCTTTCACCATAATGCTTATGAAAATCAAAAGAACAGAATTCTGAAGTGTTAGTGTTCAAAGACAAAGTCAAATCGTGAGTTCTTTTTAATTGTTTAAATTGGAGGATAATTACTTTACAGTATTGTGATGGTTTTTGCTGTACATCAACCTGAATTGGCCATGGGTATGTGAGTTATTCTTTATACCCCCTCCCTCCCATAACAGCCCATACTCATCAATTTTCTTGGTCTTTTCTTTTTCTTTAGGGGAAAAATGCATTTTTCAAAGACTTAACTTCAATTCAGTTATTACCTAGTGGGGAAATGGATCCAAATTTTATTTCTGTACGACAACAGGTAAATTACAGCTATTGGGATGACCATCTCTAAGGTATTTTTGAGAACTAGTTTCTCTTTAAATTGTATCATTTTTTGATAACTAAATGTAATGGAAAAACTACTCTAAATGACAGAAAAGCCAAGTTACTTGGAATTGCATATTTTTTAATGAAAATACTAACAAGATTTTGCTGTATCTGTTTCTCCACCTTCAAGTTCTTACTGAAAGTCGTCAGTGCAGCTGTCCAGGCCCGACACACAGTTGCAAAAGACAGAGACTCCACAGAAGAGGCAGCAACCGCCCCTTTTGGTAAAGACCAGGACTGGCCAGTGCTGGCCGTGGACTTGGCCCATCACCTTCAAGTCAATGAAGATGTTGTCAGGAGGCATTATGTGGGGGAACTCTACAACTACGGAGCTGACCACCTAGGAGAGGAGGTAACAAACAGCCTGTCAGTGTCCTCTGGGCTCAAGTTGTAAAACTGGCAGTTGGGGTACAGAATCAGTAAAGTTGCCAGTAAAGCTTGTTTTCCCTTCCTTTGTTACAACTCCTAGGCACAATAGTAGAACAGGATTAAAATAAGTAAGTAGGGAATTCCCTGGTCGTCCAGTGTGGTTAGGATCTGCGCTTGATTGCTGAGGGCCTGTGTTCAATCCCCGGTCAGGGAATTAAGATCACGGATGCTGCACAGCTTGGCCAAAAAAATTTTTTTTAATAGAAACTAATCAAATTCCTGTTTGTGGCCAGTGTTTCGTATAACTCGTGCATACGCCAGACCTGTTTATGCAGAGGGACAGCACAGTAAACAGACAGGGCGCCTTCCTCCAGACGCAGTCTACTTACGGGACCTGAGAAGCACGCTCCATTCTGGATTGAGCTGTAAATGCTGTGAAGAAAATCACTAAGATCATGTGAATAAGCAGAAGTAGAATAGGATGATCAGGGGTGACTTCTGAGCTGAGCCCCAAGGACAGGAATGAGCCAGCCACTCAGAAAACTGGGACCCTTGCCAGAGGCAGAAGTAACATGAAGTCCGTACGTTTGTCCATGCTTCTCCCTGCAGGCCATCCTCCAGGTTCAGGACAAAGAGGTCCTGGCCTCGCAGCTGCTGGTGTTGATCGGGCAGCGGCTGGCGCACGCCGTGCTCCACACGCAGACAAGGGAGGGGCTGGAGCTGCTCGCCAGGCTGCCCCCCACGCTGTGCACCTGGCTGAAGGCCATGGTGAGTGCCGGGCATGAGGGAGGCAGCCAGCCACTGGAGGCTTTCTCTTATGCATTTTTAATAGTGGAGAAAAATGGGATTTTCTTAATTCTGAACAAAAGCATTTTTATTGGGAAATTACTCTCCTGCTAACTCTTAAGTAGCAATTACTTAGTTGTATGTAACTGATGGGTTATTTTTGTGTCCCATTTGCAGAACCCCCAGGATCTTCAAAACACAGAAGTGCCCATTGCAACAACAGCTAAACTAGTAAATAAAGTCATTGAGCTTTTACCAGAAAACCACGGGCAGTATAGTTTAGCCTTACACCTCACTGAAGCTGTGGAAGCCATATCTCTTCCTCCTTTATGACACTTATCTCCTGCAAACAGTCTCAAATTGTGTGACTCTAATATGAACTAGTGCATGGTTATTTTACACAATAAGATCTGGAATTTTACGGAGGAAGTATGTTTTTTTCTTTTGTAAAGTAAATAAAAATACACATTACTTTTAAAAAGTGCAGTCTTGGCTGAATTCCACCTTTGGTTAATACTGACAATAAAATATAAACAGGTATCAGTTATACTATCAATTTCTCTTAAAGCTGTTTTCCTGTTTATTTTTGATTTAAGCACTTAAGTAGCTTTATTGTCCAAATTTGCTATTTAAAACTGGTTATAATTTACAGATTATGTTCTTATAAGATTCTATATTTTGTACTCAAAATGTTATTGTAATTAAATTTAAATGTGTTCATGTGTAGTCCCCATCAGTAAAATGAGAGATCTATCTGACTCTGTTTTAATAAATGTTGGGAAAATGCTTTTGTTATCATGCTTAATCCCGTCCTGGGGGACTGGCCCCTGGAGTTCTGGATGCTGACAGGCTTCCTTCCCAGAGGAGGTTATGCTGGTGCCATCAGAGGAGGAATAATGGGTTCAAGGCCATCATAGTCATCAGAATGAACACTAAGTAGAACCCTTAACCTGTTGCACTTGCCAAAACAGAATCTGAGATGCAATCTAACCCAGCAAAATTAATTATAATGCAAGTTAAGATTTGCTTTTTGCCAAGATTCAAAATTATATCCATATCAGGTAACTGTAAAAATGTATTATCTTGTAAAACTTATGTTTAAAAAAAGGGTAAAGATGCTAAAAATTTAAATCCAACTTTATTTTTCCTACAAGTGTTTAGAAATGTCTGTTTCTGGGATCTGGTCATGTTACCTGTTCTTAGGAACAGTATAGAAAATACTTAGTGATGATACTACAGCTTAGCAAACCTACCTCACTGCTGGCTTGAGAGGATGAATACAACTAATTTTGTACCCTACAGTGCCTAGAGCAGTCCAAGTGCTGAATAATCATCTGTTGATTAAAACCAAATTAACCAAAACTCTGTAAAAAAAAAAGTACTTTGAGCTGTACAAATACCAAGTATTTATCAAGGTAAATCTTCGGAATGTAGCCATACAGCGCAATTGTTGACATGTCCTGGGTCACAGTTGTTACACGTAGCAACTCGTTGTGATACAGAAGTTTGTTTCTTCACTTCCTCAGGAAGCAGCCAGCTCTTGCAATTGTGCAAATTTGAGGCGTTGTTTTCAGGAATATAAAGGAAAAGTCTGATGTCTGAGAATATCCCAATGTAAATTCTTTTTAACAGAGAGATCACATGCAAATAAGAACTGTCTAAAACCTGGTAATTACTGTTTCATTTTAAATCATGAGAGATTAATTTTTCAGGTGCCTTGAGTGTTTGGGGTGAAGGCCTATGTGTCTGACCGAGGCATACGCTCTGCATCAGTTAACACTGAAAAAGGCCTCCAGCCGGTGCAGCCCCTCAGCCTCTGCTGGGATTGCTGGTACCCCATGCAGACACATTCACGCGATTTCTGAGTATTAGGTGTTCTGTAGTCACTTGTTACACACACTCTACAAGATGAGTTCCTTCCGTGACTTGTCTAGATACTCTGAAAGTAGTTCTGAACCTTGGAGGCTGGTCAGAGAAACCTGGAGTTACAGGCATTTTTAAAGAGTAAATTACTCGCTCTGATTCCATTATCACTTTGGGGGGTATCTAACAAGCATTTTAGATAATAACACTGGTTGAACTTACTCTGATAGGACACACAATCAAATTTTGGGATTGTTGAGAATATATTAATAAGCTGGAATACGGCTCCTAGGACCATAACAAATCACTGAGTCTCTAGTTAGATTTATACTCCTAAAATTTGCCATTGAGAGAATTTTAAAATTGAATTCTCAGTTGCATGGTTAAGAAAAGCAGTTAAATATTTTACTGTTTCGTTAAGGGCTTTTAAAATAAATCTGGTAGAGGAAAGGTAAACAAATACCTGTGTATACAGTCTGTAACCACGAAGAGCCACAAAGAACGGAATCAAGTTTCACACAGAACAGGCAGTTTCTGAAACAGGTGCGTTGCATTTACTGCAGTTATTGGTGCAAAGCCGATTTATCAGTGAGTAGCTTTTTCTTAGATATACTCCCATCCTCACCTCATATACGTTTCCTTGTTATCATTAAGTAAGCATTCTATACCTTCTTCAATTCTGTTGTAAATGCAAAGGAAATCAAAAGGGTTCAAATAATCATAACTTCTGCATTACAAGTTGTGTTTAGATGTAGAACTAGAATATACAGGATAAATGCAGATGGGGAGAAATAATAGTACCAGACTTCTAAATACGTCCTACTTTTGTAAAAATAAAAATGAGGTATGGAGAAAAGAGTTTCACCTTTGTTATAAAAACTCAACTAGGGTCAAGGTAAACAGTTAAATAGTTTTCTTGAAAAAAATGATTACAATTTAAAATCACAGAAAACTCATTTAATAATACTAAGCATACAGGGAATCAGTTCTCTTAGCAGTTATTGTGGTTCATTTCACTTAGGCAGATATTTTTAAAAGTACTCTATAGCAACAGTGAAAGCCCTCCCTCACCCTGATAGGAATGGATTTGTTATATTTCTGCTAAATAGAATTAACCATTCCTGGAAAGATTTTAATCCTATATGGAATTGTTTATAAAATGTCCTATTATCTGTTGTAATGTATTGTAAGTAGGCAAATTCTGTACATACTGCTATTTTCTGTGTCTGTTCATTGTTGTGTATTATGTATATTAGTGAAATAAATTTTCAGCTTTCATGTTGTTTCCTTAACATTTATATAGTATTAATGTGTTTTTCCCCTCTTATATGAGACATATTTGGTGACTTTTTCTGATGTGCAGCCCAAAGAGCTAGCTGTTGTGAAAAGGTTGATGTTTGCTGTTAAGGCAGAATGAAATTACTCTCTTCATCTCCTAAGTGACAGGCCCCTGCACCGTTGCTGTTCAGAACACATCTTTTTACTTGATATTCACAACTTTTGTACCACCACCAGTCAGTAATTAATTTTCCAGGTGCCTTTATTTTTAGACGTTATAGAACTTAAATACTGAGTGAAGAAAGTTTGTAAAATATAAAACATTTTCCGCTCAGCACATTTGTAGACAAGCATTTTCAGTGTTATGTTCTGAGTTAAGTCCCTTATGGATCCACCTGCAAATGTATATGTTTCCATATATATATACACATTATTGTTTATCTAGTTACAGAAAAACACTTGTAGCTCTGACTTTGACTCATCCTCAATCTTGGATTTCTCTCCAGTACTGTAAACAATCCATCTAGACCCCTACTCAGTCCTGTCAGGAGGTTCTTGCTCAGAAAGCCGTCGACACACACTGAGGTCCTACTTCCCTTTCACAACTTCTGCGCATCGGGGACACAGTGTGTCTGATGACTCAGCCGTGTACTTCCAACAGCGAGGGCATTTTTCCTTGGTAGTTGGCATGACAATTACTTTGTATGAAGACTCTTCACGAATATCGCCACCTGTGGAAGAAAAACATGTGGAGAGTATTCCTCACAGGCCACTGAACTTGTGCATCTCTGTATTTCTCCAGGTGCCCCCTTTTCAGAGCTTCCTCCCTGCCTTGGGAAATACTGCTTCCCTTACACATTTGTACAGAAACAGCCAAGATGGTAGGCTCACACAATCTGATGACTGGGGAGAGGAGGAATCGGAGACCCTGAGAGGCTGGTTTTTCCACAGGTCATGGGAGTTCTGTACCTACTCAGGCAGAGCATGCCTGCTTGCTCTTCATCTGAGGCCAGTTCTGATAATTACACTGCCGCTCCTCTCCAGCTACATTCTTAATTAAGAATTTTAAAAGAGGCAAATTAGAGGGACAACGAGCAGTGCCTCCACATTAAACTTCTTGGTTTGGACAAAAGGAAACAAAAATTTGTCTATAATGAATAGACCTCAGACAGAAAATAAATCATTTTCTAGTCACTGCACAGAGAATATAAATTAACATTCTGGAAAGCAGATTAATACAAGTCTACTACATGATCAGTGCCGCCAGGGCTCAAATTTAAACTGATGGCTATAGATTAGTTTCCCACCTCTTGCTGGTGCCTAAAAGCTACTATGAAATACACAGTATCACTCTTCCTAAGATACACTCATGTTGTTCTGTTAACGTTCTCAGCTTTCATTTCCATCAATGAGAATGAAGTAAGTTGACAAAAATCCTCAAATCAAACAAATGCCTACAAAAGGTCTGCTTATAAGATACCCCTGTGGGAATGAGTTCAATAAAACTTCCTTGACTCATTATGAGTCAAGGCCACGATACTGTAATTTGGGGTGAGCATAATAAATTGTAGATTGAACACAAGAGGGATGGTAGGGTTGGTCAAAGGACAAGGACACAGGCCAACTGAGGTAAGGCAGACTTCACATACGGTGACTATGACGTTTTCCCTCTTCTCTCCCTACCCCTGTGTTCCCAAGATCACCAGGTAGGGCACTTAGCTGGTTCAGAAACCTGGCCACTGTTTTCACTTTCTATAGAAAGATGCACTCACCAAGTGTGTATCTGCCTTTAGAATACAAGCCATCCACTGGAAAGCTAGAGATGACCTGTAATTATTGTTCACTTGTCCACATACCATTGTTATCTGGTATTTGTTATCATTCTCATCTCCTTACCTTCTAAATTGATGAGAAATGTCCCTTTAAGCTCAGTTACATCCTCGCTTATTCCTCGTGGTTCCTGAGAAAGCAACGTTGTCTGGGACGCCATCATTAATTCATTCAATTGAGAGGTACTGGAAGTCTCCTCAGCTTGTAGCATCTGGGCATAAGTATTTGAAAGTTACTATCTAAGTTCTTTGTTACCACAAAGGCTACCACAACAATTATAAAAAGACACTGCAAGTTCTTTTATTTGGTGAGGAACTCTTGGGACCATCACCTCCTGAGCTAATACTATTATATAAATCAAATCTTACTAGTATGAAAGCTTTTAAAAACTCCTAATCAATAGTATCCATTGAGAATACAACTCTATGCCAGGCACTTCACTTCGCTAGATGCTAAATGTCCACCCATTATCTGTAACTCACAAAACAGCAACAGCATTTTTTTAATCCCCATTTTACAAATGAGGAAACTTGCTCAGGGAGGTTCCCAAACAGTAAGTGGTGCGCTGCAATTCCAGCTGAGGTCTGTTAGCATCAAAGCCCGCACTTTACCCCTGTATCATGCTTCCTACAGAAGGAGAGGGGTTAAGATACTGTCTCAACAAGGATCTGCTTTTAGCGGTGCAGACCAATGGTGGCAGCCTGAATAATGCTCAGAACTCTTCTGAAGCACACTGAATTGGGATATCTGATAAGCACTTTTGTTCATTTTTCATTTTAATTCTGATCTTCAAAGTAAGCGTGTGAGCTAAGTAATACAAAATCCCTTAGAAAAAAAAAACAACTCATGAGAAAATAGGAGATTCAAAGAGATTGCATTTACACCATTAGTAACTGATAGATCCAGGACGCCATCAGACAGCTAGTTAGTATAATTTCTAAGGAAAATACATTCACGTTTTTTTAAATCCTGAATTTTTTTTCAAGTATCAATGATCCAAGCAAGGTGTACTGTTTTCAGCTTACTGCTGCTGCTGCTGCTAAGTCGCTTCAGTCGTGTCCGACTCTGTGCAACCCCACAGACGGCAGCCCAGCAGGCTCCCCCGTCCCTGGGATTCTCCAGGCAAGAACACTCGAGTGGGTTGCCATTTCCTTCAGCTTACTACTCAGAACTAATGACTCCAAGGAAACATGATAATGCAGTAGGAAAGCTCAGTACCAGGCTGGGAAGCCTCAGCCAAGTCACAGCTTCAACAGGCCTCAGGTTCCTGGCTCAAAAAATGGCAATCATGAGCTTCCCAACTTGTAAATTTTAAAACGTCAATATCTTATCAAACTTCTGTTACCTGAGCAACCATCTTATACCTACTAGCTATTTCAAGCCTTGAATCTTAATCAACCTAATTACATTACTAAAAATTTAGATTGAACTTCCAACCAGCTGAGATGGTCATTTTTCAGTAGACTATGATACCAGTCAAATGTCAAAACATAAGTCACAAAACTAAGTTTTCTTCTCAAACATTAAAACTAAAAAAAAATCTTGAGTCAGTATGTTAAGCTCTAAGTCAATCTGGTCAATCAACCCCTAAGATCTCAAGGGGAAACTTTTGATGGCCCTTGTGAAAATAAAAAATAAGGTGAATGCTTTGAGATGACACGGTAAATTTGCTGGCACAAATGAATTTTCTTCAGAACTCATGAGTAAAAGATGAAAAAATTTTTTTTTGTTTTGAATCTTGTCCAGATGGATAAAATTCTCAGAAAACCAGACCCTTAACACAAAACTCCGAATTTTTGTGTATTCAGATATCACTGCCAGGTGCTACCTGTTGTCTAGCCCTGAGGGCTCATGTTTCAAATAGAACTTTATTAAACCTTCCTGTCCCAACCTATAAAAAATAAGTAGCAACAGAGTACATGTTTTATAAGAGAAGAAAAAGGAAACACAGGGTTGGAAACAAAGAATCAGTGATTAATATTAGGATTAGAAGACAGAAATCCTAATTTACTAATTTTTTTTTAAAATGTACTATCAAAACCATCCCCATGGAAAAGAAATGCAAAAAAGCAAAATGGCTGTCTGAGGCCTTACAAATAGCTGTGAAAAGAACAGAAGCGAAAAGCAAAGGAGAAAGGAAAGATATACCCATTTGAATGCAGAGTTCTAAAGAATAGCAAGGAGAGATAAGAAAGCCTTCCTCAGCTATCAATACAAGGAAAAAGAGGAAAACAACAGAATGGGAAAGACCAGAGATCTCTTCAAGAAAATTAGAGATACCAAGGGAACATTTCATGCAAAGATGGGCTCAATAAAGGACAGAAATGGTATGGACCTAACAGAAGCAGAAGAGATTAAGAAGAGGTGGCAAGAATACACAGAACTGTACAAAAAAGATCTTCATGACCAAGATAATCATGATGGTGTAATCACTCACCTAGAGCCAGACATCCTGGAATGTGAAGTCAAGTGGGCCTTAGAAAGATCACTACGAACAAAGCTAGTGGAGGTGATGGAATTCCAGTTGGGCTATTTCAAATCCTGAAAGATGATGCTGTGAAAGTGCTGCACTCAATATGCCAGCAAATTTGGAAAACTCAGCAGTGGCCACAGGACTAGAAAAGGTCAGTTTTCATTCCAATCCCAAAGAAAGGCAATGCCAAAGAATGCTCAAACTACCGCACAATTGCACTCATCTCACACACTAGTAAAGTAATGCTCAAAATTCTCCAAGCCAGGCTTCAGCAATACGAGAACAGTGAACTTCCAGATATTCAAGCTGGTTTCAGAAAAGGCAGAGGAATCAGAGATCAAATTTCCAACATCCACTGGATCATCGAAAAAGCAAGAGAGTTCCAGAAAAACATCTATTTCTGTTTTATTGACTATGCCAAAGCCTTTGACTGTGTGGATCACAATAAACTGGAAAATTCTGAAAGAGATAGGAATACCAGACCACCTGACCTGCCTCGAGAAACCTACATGCAGATGAGGAGGCAACAGTTAGAATTGAACATGGAACAATAGACTGGTTCCAAACAGGAAAAGGAGTACGTCAAGGCTGCATATTGTCACCCGACTTATTTAACTTATATGCAGAGTACATCATGAGAAACGCTGGGCTGAAGAAGCACAAGCTGGAATCAAGATTGCCGGGAGAAATATCAATAACCTCACATATGCAGATGACACCACCCTTATGGCAGAAAGTGAAGAGGAACTCAAAAGCCTCTTAATGAAAATGAAAGAGGAGAGTGAAAAAGTTGGCTTAAAGCTCAACATTCAGAAAACGAAGATCATGGCATCTGGTCCCACCACTTCATGGGAAATAGATGGGGAAACAGTGGAAACAGTATCAGACTATTTTTTTGGGTTCCCAAATCACTGCAGATGGTGACTGCAGCCATGAAATTAAAAGACACTTACTCCTTGGAAGGAAAGTTATGAGCATCCTAGATAGCATATTAAAAAGCAGAGACATTACTTTGCCAACAAAGGTCCATCTAGTCAAGGCTATGGTTTTTCCAGTAGTCATGTATGGATGTGAGAGTTGGACTGTGAAAAAAGCTGAGCGCCGAAGAATTGATGCTTCTGAGCTGTGGTGCGGGAGAAGACTCTTGAGAGTCCCATGGACTGCAAGGAGATCCAACCAGTCCATTCTGAAGGAGATCAGTCCTGGGTGTTCTTTGGAAGGACTGATGCTGAAGTTGAAACTCCAATACTTTAGCCACCTCATGCGAAGAGCTGACTCATTGGAAAAGAACCTGATGCTGGGAGGGATTGGGAGCAGGAGGAGAAGGGGACGACAGAGGATGAGATGGCTGGATGGCATCACCAACTCTATGGACATGAGTTTGGGTAAACTCCAGGAGTTGGTGATGGACAGGGAGGCCTGGTGTGCTGCAATTCATGGGGTCGCAAAGAGTCGGACACGACTGAGCGACTGAATTGATTTACATCGACATCTTCTGAAACCAGATTTTACATGGAGCACTTTGATATGAACCCCATTTCAAAAGGTACAAACTGTGACTCACCTCCATGATCTCAAAAAGCAGCCCAGGCTCAATCACAATGATCACCTCATACTCAGCTGCATTTTTGCCAGGAATGCTTCCAAGAAATGAATCTCTCATTGCACATGCACTTTCTATGGCTTCTTCCAGTCCAGGTTTCTTCCAGATAGAACTGGTTTTAATCCACCCAGTACGAAAAACACTCTTGGGTTCTTAAAAAGAAAAAGTTAAACCAATTTATATATATTTTTAAACTGTATATAAAACTCAAACCATCACACATTTACTATTCATGGGAAATAAGGATTGTTATTTGTGGGTAATAATTAATACGGTTGTTGTTCAGTTGCTACGCCATGTTTGACTCTGCGACCCCACAGACGGCAGCGTGCCAGGCTTTCCTGTCCTTCACCAACTCCTGGAGCTTGCTCAAACTCATGTCCACTGAGTCAGTGATGCCATCCAACCATCTCATCCTCTGTCGTCCCCTTCCCGTACTGCCTTCAATCTTTCCCAGCATCAGGGTCTTTTCCAATGAGTCAGTTCTTCACATCAAGTGGCCAAAGTATTGGAGTTTCAGCTTCAGCATCAGTCCTTCCAATGAACAGTCAGGGCTGATTGCCTTTAGGATTGATTGGTTTGATCTCCTTGCAACCCAAAGGACTCTCAAGAGTCTTCTCCAACACCACAGTTCAAAAACATCAATTCTTCAGCACTCAGACTTCTTTATGGTCCAACTCTCACATCCATACGTGACTACTGGAAAGACCATAGCTTTGACTATATGGACTTTTGTTGGCATCCTAAATGCTTACCAAATATTTACATCAACATTTGGAAATGTAAACAAAGGACAAGATATACAGTAAGATCTCAGAAGATGCCCAGAAGAAACTAAAATAGAAATATCCCAATATTACAGTAGATGTCTCTGGGTTATAAGATCATGAGTGACATCCTCACTGTAAAATTTCTAATTTTCTGTAAGTTTAATGTAATCAGACAGAAAAAAAATTAGAAAACTATTCACTCGCAGGCACTATACGAAGACTCTTGAGAGTCCCTTGGACTGCAAGGAGATCCAACCAGTCCATTCTGAAGGAGATCAGCCCTAGGTGTTCTTTGGAAGGAATGATGCTGAAGCTGAAACTCCAGTACTTTGGCCACCTCATGCAAAGAGTTGACTCGCTGGAAAAGACTGATGCTGGGAGGGATTGGGGGCAGGAGGAGAAGAGGAGAAGAGGACAACAGAGGATGAAATGGCTGGATGGCATCACAGACTCGATGGACGTGAGTCTGAGTGAACTCTGGGAGTTGGTGATGGACAGGGAGGCCTGGTGTGCTGCGATTCATGGGGTCACAAAGAGTCGGACACGACTGAGCGACTGAACTGAACTGAAAATATATTTCTGACATTTATAAAGGTATATAAGAAAAAGTGATTTCTCAGTATAGCCAAGCTGCTAATATATTTCAGAAAGCATTTATTTTTTTTTCAGAAAGCATTTTAAAGTGGCTTGAAAGATATGCTGAAATTCATCCTACTCCTCTACACACAGATGAGATGCAGAAACTACAGTTACTGAACTGAGACGCATCGTGCCACAAAGCAGTCACTGTATTAATAGATGAGTATGTGCCTCTTACTTGAAGCAGATAAAAGGAGAAGCTGCACCCTCAGCCAGGGTCTTTCTCACTCAGAGAACAAATCAATATTTCTTACCTTTAATATAGGGTATGTGCTGGAATACCTCTTCAGCCAAGTGAGGAAGAATGGGAGCAAAAGAGCGAACCATTACATCCAAAATTTCAGCTAATGCAGTCTGACAAGAGCGTCGTTTGGGATCATCTGCATTTTCACAATAAAGCCTAGACAAGAACAACTTATTGAGCAGTTGACAACATGCTGTACACAATCACGGCCAAGGTGGGACCGGCCTCAGGCTGAGCTTATTCTGACGATGCCTAAGCCTATGGCTCTAACTGTCTTCTAATTAAAGGATAAAATATTCCATCATACAGCGCTTCTGACTACATCCTCTATTCCACTTGACTCCTTCCAGGTGTGCTCACCTCCTCAAAAACTCAGAGCTATGCTATGTCCAATCTGTTTTACAGATCGATAATAGCTAGAATCTAGACAACTTAGTGAACGGAAAATGAGTACGTCAGTTGATGGTATTTAAGATTCTAGTCCCCAGGCCTACAGTCTTCCCTGGTGGCTCAGGTGGTAGAAGAATCTGCCTGCAATGCAGGAGACCCAGGTTTGATCCCTGGGTTGAGACGATCCTCTGGAGGAGGGCATGGCAACCCACTCCAGTATTCTTGCCTGGAGGGTCTCCATGGACAGAGGAACCTTGTGGGCTACAGTCCATGGGGTCACAAAGAGTAGGACACGACTGAGCGACTTAGCAAGCATGCAGGCACCCCACCCTTATGACCCTATCAGTACGTCAAGGGAAGGACTGGGATTTGTAATCCCAGTAGAAGGTCCCTGACGTGCTGATGAGTAGGGCGGGCACTTCACACTGGCTGAGTTACTACAGGAGCAAAACATGAAGACAGCATGCAGCCTGCCTCTAAAAGGGCATCACTGATGTTATATGATGCTATTATATTCATAATTACCTGACTATTTCTCCCACCTAAAGGCCAGCAAACTCCTGAAAACAAGCACTGTGTTCATGCCCTCACAGTCACAGCTACTACTTATTGAGGACTTGCTTTGTCAAACACAGCATTGAGTATGCTACTCATATTGTATCTTTTCATTTCCACTTTCTGAGATAGGTATTATCATCACCATTTTATGACTAAAGAAACAGATTATAGGATAAGTTGCCTCAGCTCATCAAACTAGCAAGTAGCAGGGTGAAATTGCCCAATCAGACTTGACTCAAGAATCCAACTTCTTAATAATGGCCCAGGCCCCCCACTGCTGGCCTCTGCTTTCCAACATTTGCCAAGCAGAGTAGACAGTCAAGCACTGTTTGTTAAGCATTTGAATGTTCAGTCATACATACCTGTCTTTGATTATGCTGAAATAAAAATTGGAGAGTTCCCTGGTATAAAATGCTTGTAACAGCCGAACAACCTTTCCAAAGTCATACTGCTTATATGAATCATTAATCTAGGGAACAAAACCAAAATAAATTTGGAAGCTGGGATAAGCAAATAAAAATGCAAGTCGTCATGAGCAGAATATGTTCCTTTTCAAAAATACGTTTCAAAGGCAGACAAACACACAACAGGAAAAATGCGAGAGCATTTAAGGATCTTTGAAAGGTTATTTCTGGATATGAAAGGCTACTATCCTCAGAAAAAAAAAGAATAATTTACCCTGGACTCTACAAAAGAACAGGCATCAAATGAAAAGATCAAGTTTTAAGTGATGAAACAGCACTATTCTAAAACAGCAAAGGATAAAAGCTACCAATGTTCCCTCATTTATACAAAAAAAAATAAAACTGGGCAAAAGTCTATATGTACAACTCTGACTTAAGTGGAAGCAATTCCAATTTTTGAGAAAATACAAATGACTTGTGTTTATATATGAGAGAGTATTTTACAAGACACATAAGAACTGTCATTTCAGTTACTGCTGTACTTTTGAGATGGCTATTTCTATACATCTGCAGACAAATAAAAGTACATCTCAACTTTATTCCTTCTTATACATGGAGCTGATTTTCAGAGGAAAATGTGGTCTGAGGAGAAGCCTGGCCTACTTTTGCCACCAGGCACTACTCTCGTCTTTTCTGAGAAACCAGAAGAATTCTAAGACTTCATACCTAGTCAACCTAGGAACATGCGGAACTGATCAAGTATAACTTTCCTCAGTGCTTTAGTTACTGTTTCTAACAAAGTTGGTTCCACTCAACATGTACCCCAGATTTCAACACACAACTGTGCTACCTCCAAAAGCGTATTAATGCTCACTCACCTTGTTTGCCAAATCCTGCAGTAAGTGCAGCATGTACTGGTCTATGACATGCATGCTGTTGACAGGGATGGAATCTGATTCTGGGTTGAAACCAGCCACATTTCCCAAAAGAAAGCGGAGTGTATTCCTAAGCTATAAACATTGAGAAAAAAGAAATATGCAGTCAAAAAATATGAGTCCTTCAATTATTACTGAAATTGTTTTATTTTTCTATAATTTTTATCCAACTCATGTTACCTTCCTAATGGAATACTTTATTTTTATATCATTCCTTTTAAATAAGACTATTTAAGTGCAAAAAAAAAAAAAAACACCATCTCATTTCAAAAGCCCAGTTATAGAAACAACCATTGTAATTTATAAATAAAAACTGAGTTTTCTTTATATTTCTATAAAATTTTAGGGCAAATCACCTGTCAGTGGCCCAGTCTGTTCATCAGTGTAGATGAGAATGTTGTGTAGGTAAAAATAAATGGAATAAATGTGAATGGTCATTGAGCACACAGAAAGTATATTAAAATTAGTGTAATTATATATAATATTAAAAAGACAGTATATAAAAATGTTAACATTACCACTTATATTTCTAAACAAATAAATTAACATACGATATTTTTTAAAGCTCACAACATGTGGAGAACGCATTTTCATTCAGTTGTGCAAGTGCCAACAAAATGCACCTCATTATTTTAACAAGGACTCAGTAAACTTTTCATTCAGGAGTAGTAAGGAACAGAAAGAGGAGTGATCCGACCTTGCTAATGTCATCTCTGGCAGCATTCAGTAGAGATGGACTAATTGTGACTTCAGTGAAGACGTTGGACTCGGCAACCCACCAGCGAAGCACATCAGCACCATAGGGGGGCTCTTTGCTGTGATCCTTTTCATTGAGGGAAAAAAAAAACATACCAATAAATAGCTTTTGATGACAATTTAGTGAACAGGTGTTTTAGGTAAGACTCCTATTCTGAAATGCTTGAATACAACATGATCATAAAATGTACCTGTATTGTAATGAAATAAGCTAACAATTTCAGAGATCCGGCTGCATCTAAAAAAACAACGAAACTGGAAAAGGGGGAGTATGGCCTGCGGCCTGGTGCAGTGTCTTCCCTGGATATCTGTAAACAGCTACTACAGCAGGCGGGCAGTCAGAGTACTGCCCTGGATGCCCTGCGGTGGGGGAGGGGCCGGGGTGGAGCGGGAGGGGTGCTTCCCCCCGGTATGCCCAGGCTACTCTGACCAAGAGATGTGATTACTGGACTCTAGGAGGGCAGTTAAAAGCCGACAGGGTTAAAGAACAGATAAGCAGTATCTTTTCTGAAAGCAACTCCAAAATAAACCAAATTACCAGCAGCCCCAGATTTGATATTCTTTAATGAGTTGCTTTAAAGTGTATAATGTCCAAGAATGAAAGTTGCTGTCTCATTTTTTTTCTTATACTGTTTCTATTTAACTGTAAAACCATAGTTTATAAAGTTTTAAAGTTCAGACCATTAAAAAAGGGATAGCGTGAACCTAACTGGAGATTCAGACCTGAAATAAGTCAAAAAAGCCACAACAATCCCAATCCTTCACATTTTCAAAAAAGTCACACAAAACTTAAAGAGTCTAGATTTAAAACATGGTAAAGCATTTGCTGCGAGGATAAAAATCAGTTTTGTGAGGTTTTTTTTTTACATTGAAGTAACTATATTAAGGGTCTTGCTGCCAAATTAAAAGCCTTAAAACAAAAATAAAATGAGTTTTTAGGGAACCACTTACTTGTCCTCCATTGATGACAACATCAGGATCAATGACATTCCCAAGAGACTTGGACATCTTTTCTCCCTTTTCTCCAAGGGTAAATCCATGAACAACCACTGCCCTAAGAAGACAAATGAGCTACTATACTAATAAACACAATTATGATGGACATTTTGAAGATGACTTATAGCTTAAAAAGAGTATCTTAGTTTGACACAAAAATAAAAAATTTTTCTTGACAGATTATATATGAAATTTTTTCTTCAAAGTAGAATTCTAAGCTGCTTATTTATCCTGATTATTAAATACTAAGCTCTCTATACACAGAAAATATTTTTATGCTTACATTCACTAAACAATTGTCTTCTGATCATCTATAATGTACTGATTTTGATCATTAAAACTAACCAGAAAAAGTATGTCTTAAAAAAAATTATCACCACAAAATTATCTTTGTTCAAAAAGGCAATTGGAGAAATATATCTGTTCCATCGACTTTTAAAAGCATGTTATAGTAGAAACATAAACATGCCAATTACTCTGAGAAGAGTTTTCATTTTGAGATGGCAAAAATATTAAGCCATTTAAGAATCCTTCTGGGTAGAATCCACATATTTGAATAAGGAAAAGCTATTATCTGTAACCAAATAAGAACCCCAAATTTAATAAAATTCACTAAAAAAATGTTTCAGTTCATTAGCCACTTGCGGAAATTACAAATATAAGGGTATCTGATCAAGACTGTCCCTAGTGAAACTGGAATATCCTCTCTACATCTATCCGTGTCTACCATATTTAAAGGTCAAGCTCTCCGTGGGTTTCTCTACTACGCCAGTCAATGCCGGTTTTACTTCTGGGACTTATGATCTGTATCAGAGTGAAAGAACTTTTCTGTATTACTGTCTCCTTTGTGTCTTTTTTTTTTTTTTACTTCAAACTTATTTCTCTCATGAGATTGAAGCCTGTAAACTAATTAAGGGCAGTGTTTTATCACATACATATTACTCAGCACATATTATTTCACACTGGCAAGTACTCAGCAGGAATACTCAAGGTATGCTCACTCGTTTAGCCCAGGTGTAATACTTACTTAAAAGGTGACTTATTCCTTGCTGCCACACTTGTTAATAAAGAAGACTGAAACCACCCCCCAAGCTGGTCTTTTCCTTCCAAGTACAAATCTGCTCTTTGGTCAGTACCTCCAAAATAAATATGGAAAAAAAAAACAAACAAACAGAAATCTAAGTCAATTAAAGTTAAAAAAATGGAAATGAATACTTATTAAAATATTAAAAGTAATCATGCTGCCTATTTCTTGTGTCATCCTCCACCCAATGGCCACACTACATTCACCTCAGCTGTTACCTTTACTGTCAATTTATTAACCAAGATAAAGAAAATAAATTTTGCAGTATGATCAAACAACAGACAGCTAAAATATTATCTAAATTAGAAACTAATTCATAATGACTGTCAATTATCAGTATTACCAGTTAAATCTTTAGTGAAAATAAACTACTATTTTTATTAATTCAGCAGTTATTTGCTGAGTATCTAATAACTTTATTGTTGTCATTTAATTCTCAGAGTAACTCTAGAGGGGAGTTTTTACAATCAACATTATCGCATCAAGGCTGAAGCAGCTAATAAACTTTGAAAAATACTTCAAAAGCACTATTTCATATATGGCATATGCAATTTTGAAATGCAGGATGTTACCCCAAACACAGTAGGAGGTAACTCTTTTTCCTGTTTATAACACTACTTAACCTACCTACCAACCTTATGGAGTGTTATCTGCTTACATTTTCAATATTATTTAGGAAAACAAAGTGCCTAAACTGGCAATATTTTCTCTTGAGTACAACATTGGAAACTATTTAATATTGTTGCTATTAAACATTACTACAAATGAACATTACTACATAAAAATCATATTATACATTAACTTATATTTGATTATGAATTTTTATGTACACTTTAGCTATAAAACAGAGTGAACATGAATTTATGCGTATTTTACTTCTCAAATTTCCTAGGCGGAAAGAAAGGCGCAAATAGCGGAACACATTTACCTGCTAGGAATCACGCTAATGTCCTCTCAATAATGAGGCCTACTACCAGAAGGATACCCCAAGTAAAACCTGACCACGATCCTGCTCAATTCCTTCAGAAGCAATGGTGAGCGGAGCATGCAAGGCGTTTTCCCACATTCCTTTGCTCCAGAAAGGAAACCGCCTCATCCCTGTAACCTCCCGGTACCTGTCTGTAAGCTCTCGGTGAGGACACTTTACCTCTCCCCTTTCCCTTAGTATCCTTGAAGGTATCGGCTCACATCTAAACGCACCCTTTGTGTGCCTGCTACTGCTCCCTTCTGATCCCTGCCTAATCTCTCCTTCCTCTTTATCCATGGAGTCAAAAGCTCACCCTAACCATGAGCAAGGAGAAACCAGTCAGTTGTCTGTGGCAAGAGGGGAGAAAGCTATGAGAAGGTAATGGAATACCAAAGAATAAGAACGAAAAAGCAGGGTGCCCGAGTTCTACTCTGACACTAACCTGTGTGACCACCAACTAATGTGATTCCAATTCAATCTCACGTCCTTTTCTGAAAAATGAGATGGGGTCAGGCTATTTCAGTGATTTCCACACTTGGTTTACAGAACTCAGTACCTTGGGGCTGCCAAGGAGGTCAAAGGGAATGAGCTGACTGGGAGGAAGAAGAAAATTCCCACCTTTATTTATCTTTTATATTGTGGTTCTATATAAAATTTCATAGAAGACACTGGATTAAATGATTGCCAGTGGCTCTTTCAGGTTTAAAATTATACTATAGTAGGAGATATACTTCCAAAAAAAGCAAAAAAAAAAAAAAAGTTCTTGATTAGAGATTTCTTCTGATAGCATTAATTTTCAAAACTGCCTGACAGGCAATAGACCTCTTGTTTTAGATTACCTGGGAGAACATTAGACCATGAAGTTCCACTATCAAACCAGATGTCCAAAATATCCTGACCTGGCACGTACTCCAAAGCATCGGGACCACCAACCTAATAAGACAACATAAAAACATTTTACTTACACAAAGATCATGATACTTATAATTAATATCCAAAAAAAGTCTTAAGAAAATGAAATACAACCATTAAATTCACATTTTACACTGACATTTCTTAAGTATTTTGCCATTAGGGACAACTACTTCACTGCTTCATCTACATGTACAAGTGGCGGGGGCCACCCACACATGTATTAATGTAAATGCAAATTGTGTTCATTGTCTTGCAATTATCTTCCAGTTTGGATCTCTCCATGTGCGATGCCATTGAACTCATGTCCTGTGAAGGCCCAGATCCACCAGTGTTAGGCACTGTTCTCCCACATCACACGTGTCTCTACTCAGCCAACAGAGCAGTTGCAGTCAGTCCTGGCCCCCAGGGAGACAGCCGACCCCCTCAGCCTCTGCTGCTCCACAGACACCCAGCTTCTCTCGTGAAATCAAACTGTCTACTCTCAAACTGCTCTGGCTCCTAGTTTATGATGACTAAACTCATGAACTTGACATGATAGCATCACTACTTTTTAACTCCCAGGAACCTCTCGTGTTGTCATTAAATCATGGAATACGCACAAAGGCTGTTTAAGTCCAATGGAAACGTACCTGAGATAAGACTTCTTTTGGAAGAA
This sequence comes from Bubalus kerabau, assembly GCF_029407905.1. NCBI lineage: Eukaryota > Metazoa > Chordata > Mammalia > Artiodactyla > Bovidae > Bubalus > Bubalus kerabau. The sequence goes on along the minus strand of NC_073628.1, from coordinate 77,599,752 downwards.
GTTGCTCCGGGGGAAGAGTCCACCAGATATCACTGCCATGCTCTTCCACTAGTTTAATAATATGCTCGATGGTTTGGCTATTTTCAGGGGGACAAAGCAAAACTGTTCAATTAATTACTGTGGTTAATACCAAACATTTAAAAAATTAAAAAGTGGTGATTTTTTTTCCCTATCTGCAGGGTATTTTTCCCAATATGCAGGACATTTTTTCCTATCTTTCCCCCAAACTTTAGTGATATTATCTTCAATTATTTGATTACTTCGTTGCTACTGTCATTGGTCATAAGTAGCCCTTAAAAGAAAAAGGAAAAAAAGTTTTGTTTTTTTTTAAAATAGGGATATCTCCTGATACCTCTTTTTTGGTTACTAATTGCCCTGTTTCTATTTTCTATCCAAGTACCTATATTCAAAACCTCTTAATTATCTACCTCCTCCAATTTCTGCTCAAATTAAGCCAATACATTCTGTCAATTCCACCTTAAAATGGTACTCAAATTTGTTCTTTGTTCAGATACTATTATTAGTCCAACCTCTCTGCCTCCTACCAGACTGGTGCAATGGTCTGACTTTTCCCCTATTCGCATTCCTTTACATGACACATGTAATTTAATTTACAGGATACATCTCTGCATTCCTAAAATTGCTTTTATCACACCAACCCTGTCTCAGAAACTTCCAGTGCCCCCTCACTGCTTACAGGACTGAATCCCAATTCATCTGCATAAGAGGCCATGCTGTACCAGAGCATGGGTTTTGGTAACAGATATCCAGGCTTATCTCCCAACTGCTACTTTTCATATACATGACACACACAGTAGTAAAAGTTCTCTAAGTTTTGACTGTCCCTTCTGTTAAGACTAATAGTACAATTTTTATTCCAAAACATTTACTGAGTACTCCAACATCTTGGGCACTGTTCGAGGCACTAGAGTTACAGCAGTTAACAAGGCGGATAAGATTCCCACCATAGTGGAACTTGCATTTTAGTGATCCTGGATACTTTTGTCAGGATGACTGCAAACTAGATGAGATGATCCAGTAAAACTTAGTGCATGCCTAACACATAAAAGAAAGCCAATAAATGTGTATCAAATGCATACTGAAACTGATCATATCTATGGGAAGATAAAGATACAGTTATAAATCATTTGAAAATTAAACTCAGGGAAAATTTTACACTAAATTTTCTCACAGGAATAATATACTTTTAATTTATTATCACAGCTTTATGAACATTACAACTTCCCCAGCTGCTTTCCACCAAGTCAGAATACAGTGGTCAAGAAAATAGAGCCATGTGTGGAGAAAATGGAACCCTCCTACACTGCTGGTAGGAATGTAAACTGGTGAAGCCACTATGGAAACAGTGTGAAGAGTCCTCAAAAAACTAAAAATAGAGCTGCTGTATAATCCTACAATCCCACTCCTGGGAACATATCCAGAGAACACTATAATTTGAAAAGATACAGGTACCCCTATGTTCACAGAGCAATATTTACAACAGCCAAGACATGAAAGCAACCTAAATATCCATCAATAGAAGAACAGAGAGAGAAAATGTGGTGTGTACACACACACACACACACACACACACACACACACACACACACACACACACGGAATATTACTCAGCCATAATAAAGAACAAAAGAATGCTATTTTGCTTCAACATGGAGGAACCTAGAAGTTATCATACTAAGTGAAGTCAGACAGAGAAAGACAAATACTATATGATACCACTAATACAAGGAATCTAAAATGTGACACAAATGAAGCTATCCATCAAACAGAAAGAGACTCACAGACACAGAGAACAGACCTGCGGTTGCCAAGGTGAGGAGTGTGGCTAGACTGGGAGCTTGGGGTTAGTAGACGCAAACTACTATGTATAGAAAGGGTAAGCAACACGGGCCTGCTGCATAGCACAGAGAACCATATTCAGGGTCCTGTGAAAAACTAGAATGGAAAGGAATATGAAATAGAATGTGTGTGTGTATATATATATATATACACACACACACAACTGAGTCACTTTGCTATACAGTAGAAATTAACACAACATTGTAAATCAACTATACTTCAATAAAATAAATTTTAAAAAAAGAACATGGACCCCAGAGCCAGAGAACTTTCATTTAATTCCTGACCCTATCACTAGCTATGTGACCCTGGGCAAAGCACTCAATATTCTGTACCTTAGTTTGCAAAAATGCAAATAATAAAGTATCATTAAGAGAGCTATTATGGATATTAATTGAGGTTATATGCAAAATGCCTAGAACAGTGTCTGGCACATATTAATGGGCATTATGTAAGCAATATCTATTATTTAAACTGATTCTTTGAAGTCAGGAAACTTTAGACAGTTAATTTTGTTAACCAATTACCAAAACACATATCACACACATACATATTAATATTTAAAGATTAAAGTATGTATACTAAAGCCAACTTTTGAATTATCCTCCTTTCTACCACACTCCATTAACACAAGTAACTAAGAATGCAGGTCTACAAGAGTTGGTATAAATGGAAGGAGGAGTGGATAGAAAAAACCTCTATGCTCCTGACCTGGATCTACTTGTTATTAATCATGACCATGTATTATGAATCAATAAATCTCTCTAAGTCTGATAATTCAGATAAAATGAAGTGTTTATGAAAAATTGCTATGGGAGGCAAAAACCAAATGGGTGTTATAACTTAAATATGCTCTACAAATTGAAAACCAAAATACTTAAGTTGGTTGTACTTCAAAGAATAGACTGAAAAAGTATGATGCTACATTTATTTTGAAGAAATTATAAATCATAAGGATGTGTAAATGGGCACAATTCCATATTTCTAATACAGTCACACATTTCATATGGACTTTAACAGTAAAGATAAACTTCTTGTGACATGAGACCATAAAAACTTTGTGCAATAACTACCTAGTTATATGACAATATTTAGTTACATATTACTATTTTATATAGTTTACACAGAACACTGTATCAGTTAAGAAAATTGAATATACTATAATAGAAAATATGAATAAACCTAATGCTATTACTCTTAGAACAAAAAAGAGATACTATCAAAGGATTCTCCAGGCAAGAATACTGGAGTGGGTTCCCATGATGTTAGGATTTTATTACTCAAAATAGTTTTTGTGTATATACAAGTTTTATATATATATTTATGTGTATACCTTTATTAATAAAAGGACTTTATAAGACCTTTCTAAATGGATTCATTTAAAAATGGCTAAAGTGACAGATAAACTGTTCTGTGTCTTGGGGTTCCTTAAATGCTGGGCCTTATAAGCAAGTAACACAATTAAAAGCGAGGCCTTGAAACTGTGTCTCCCAAATCATGGCTCAATTCTACTTTACTTCTCCTTTCAGCCTTTGTGGGCTTCCCTAGTGGCTCAAAGGGTAAAAAATCCGCCTGCAGTGAGGGAAACCTGGGTTTGATCCGTGGATTGGGAAGATCCCTTAGAGGGAATGGCTTACCCACTCTAGTATTCTGGCCTGGAGAATTCCATGGACAGAGGAGCCTGGTGGGCTACAGTCCATGGGGTCACAAAAAGTCGGACACGACTGAGTGACTTTCACTTTCAGCCTTTCTAACTCTTTTATGAAGACAAACACTGCATCTGTGAACTCATACTCCCGTTCTCTGGGGTTCGCTGAGCAAAGGCAAAAAAACCCTCAGTACCCATGCAGGATGAAGGCGTGAACCAGAGACAAGTCAGGAGCAGGAAGTCTCCAGAGACAAGTGCGCTGACGGAGCAAGCACCAAGTCCAAAGACCAGAGTCTACCTGCAACTTACCAGATACTGACAGGAATACATCACGTTATTCTTCTGAGCTTCAGTTTCTATGGATATTGGGAATGCTGGGAGAAGGAAGACTATTTGAAAATTTTATTTTTTGTTTTCTTTTGAACTTTTTATTTTGTATTGGGGTACAGCCGATTAACAATGCTGTGACAGTTTCAGGTGAACAACGAAGGGACTCAGCCACACATATACGTGTATCCGTTCTCCCCCAAACTCCCCTCCCAGCCAGGCTGCCACACTGCCTCGAGCAGAGTTCCATGTGCTACACGGCAGGTCCCTGTTGGTTACCCATTTTAAATACAGCAGTGTGTACATGTCCATCTCAAACTCCCGAACTACCCCTTCCGGCTGGCAACCATAAGCTCATTTTCTGTGAGTCTCTTTCTGTTTTGTAAGTTCATTTGTATCATTTCTTTTTAGTTTCCACATATAAGGGATGCCATGTGATATTTCTCCTTCTCTGTCTGACTTACTTCACTCAGTATGATAATTTCTAGGTCCATCCATGTTGCTATAAATGGCACTGTTTCATTCTTTCTAATGGCTGAATAATATTCCACTGTATATATGTACCACATCTCCTTTATCCATTCCTCAATCAATGGACACAGGTTGCTTCCACATCTTGGCTAGAAAATTTTTATTCTTAAAAAAGAAAAAAGTCCTAATATTTTAGTCTCCTTACAATTGTAGATGATACTTGCATATCCATTTCAGAATGCCTAATCCAACTATAATGAAATTATTTTTTATATTGCTAATTCACAGATAAATTCAATGAAGTTTCAGAATTATATTTTAATTATTACTTAACTATATTCAAGTATCTTAGTGAGAGTCTGTAATGAAAAATACCCAACAGCAAAGAAAGATTTCAATTTTGCAACTGACATGTTATTAAGGTAACTATTATTAGAGAATCCCATCAAGTTTAGTCAACCACTTCTAGCCTAACTCAAGTTGAAGTTTTAATTGCTACATTTTCTTATAAAGATATAGGTAGTTTATTTACATATACACAATAATGGTCCAATATAAAAAGTTTAGTATTGTATTATGTAAACCTTATTTGCAAATATGCTTTTTAACACATAGAAGTCCCTTATTTCAGTGACGAGGACAGTTTTGTTTTTCTTTTACTTTACCTAATAATACTTACTAAAATCGATGTAACCACACAATGTTATCTACACCAATGAAAATAATCCTGTAGTAGCTTTAAAAAACCTCATTTCAAAAAGGCTGTCATAAATCAAATACATACTACTAAGAAAATGACTATTTTGTGTTCTTCCCAACATACACAGATGAACAAAAAAAATGTTTTTTCCAGTGTATTGAAAACAAATACAAAGCATTTTTAAGAGGGGAGAGAAGGGGCTTCTTTGGTGGCTCAGAGGGTAAAGCATCTGCCTGCAATGCGGGAGACCTGGGTTTGATCCCTGGGTCGGGAAGATGCCCTGGAGAAGGAAATGGCAACCCACTCCAGTATTCTTGCCTGGAAAATTCCATGGATGGAGGAGCCTAGTGGGCTACAGTCTATGGGGTAAAAGGAAAAAAAAAGAGGGGAGAGAAGCTCTGCCACATTAATAGACCAAGTCTTACTAACATTTAGAGCAAGACTTGCTTCCTTCCTTTTTATCATGAAATATAAAAATATGATGTACTAAATGTACCCTAAAGGCATTTTCTTCTGCAACTTAACTCTATTTTGAGATCTTAGACAACTATATTACATATGTTTTTAAGGGAAAATAAAGACAACTCTGAATTAGAGTATAAAAGCTGAACAAAATTTATAACAAATAAGAAAGCAGATTTCAAAGATAAAAACATTCTCATAACCCAAACAAATCAAAATTTAAGTGCATGGAATTGGTATAACAAAGTGAGAACTTTCTCCTGACCTATATACTCTGGTGATCTGAATGTCCCAAAAAGTTGTGGCAGTTTTAAAAATAAAATTTGCAATAAAAATAAACGAGCACATATAACTTTCACACTTGAGACAACCACAATGGATTGCAAAATAAAGATAAATTTAATATTCAAACAAAATCTGAAAAGATAATTTGGGTAAGAAATACAAGTAAATGCTGTACAAGTGCTCAGAAAGTACTCATTATAGCACTGTAATAAAAACTTAGAAACAGCCAAATGTTGGGATGGGCTACATTTATTTGATTTTCATACAGAGGGAGTCAGGCAACCATTAAGAGCTAAGCTACTTAGGGTGCTTGGATTAAAGTCTGTGACAGATGATTCTCATTTTTAACTCCCCCTGCTGATAAGCTCAGATTTTAGTAATTATTTAGGGGCTCCCTAAGGAATGTAAGGAAGATAAAATTCTAATTTGAAAACTGAAATTAAATGAGGATAATTTCATGAGGAATTTGGGGTAGCTCTACAAAGATGAGAATATAATATGATGCTCTAGACTTTTTTCCTGTAGCTATTTTATTAAACAATCTATCAAAACCATAAAAAAAAAAGAGCTAAGCTACCATTTTTAATGGCTACCTATTAATTTTTAAGGGCTACCTATTAATTCTTCCAAAATTGACTTTATTTCTTCTTTTTCATATCATGTTTCTTCATAAACAATTGTATTAGACATCCCTACATTTATCTACCTATATATCTATATCTATACAAGAGATGTTAGTGTACAAGAGATGTTAGTCCTTTTGCTTCCTTAGGATAAATACTTAGAAGTGTAACTTTTTATTACAAAATTGAGATTGTGCTTTATTTAAAGTTTTAAAACAATTTCTAGTGATATTATTCTTCTGAAAAATAGAACATAAGAAGTAGTCAAAATTTATCTTTTGAAATATAAGAAATCCCCCCTTTGTTAATAAAATGCTATACTTAACACAAACACACAGTTAACTTATAACCTAAAGATCAGGATAAATTACTGTTAATAAAAGTGGGTGAAACCACTTATCACTACATAATCTCTATGCTTCCACCTTAATGCTGCATTTCATAAAGCAATAAGTCCATCATAAAACTTTGTACTTTACGCAATGGCCTTATCTAAATACACATATTATGTGTCCTTCCTGGGTTTCAATCTGTGAAAATGCACTAGGGAGAACCAGCCACTGCCACATCAACCAATCATTCTGAACTTCGATATCAACTGGGCTGAAGTTTATTTAGCGTGTCACTAGAAATCAAACAGCATTGAGATTATAAGGTGATGAAGAAACTGTTGCTGTCATTTCAGTTCCCTGCGTTTTGTTCTTTATAAAAGCAAAAATGCTAAGGGCTATAATATTTTTTTCTTCTGGAAGTCACTAGAATTAAGAATGAGGTAAGAGGCTAAATGTTTCATATTTATTTACTACATTTAATTCTAGAAATTGGGGGTGGTGTCTGTTTTTAATTTAATCCTATATTTTGAAGATGACAGGAAACAATTTTGGAGAAAGTTTTACTTGATGAATACTATTGAACTTTTTCATAAATAAGTCATTATTATTAACATGAGCAAAAATTTGAGGTAGCTAAATCTAACACTCAAATTTGAAATTCCTTGCATGTTTCTAATGAAATTTCTCATATTTCTGTAAATCAGGGGCTAAGTTTCCTAAATGCATGTTAACTATTGCATTAACACTTAAATGTTCTGAAATGAAAGAAATTTAATAACTTTTTTCCTTCCTAGTTTCTATATTTATCTTTATTATGCTAAAGAGTTATTGTCTTTACTAATTAGTAATAGATTTCCACCTAAATTATAAAGATGTTATATCACAGATTAAGATAAATGATCAATGATACTGAAGTCAAAAGTGGAATTATTTCTTGAGAAGATACAAATACGAATATAAAGTACAAATGAGAACATTAATTCAAAATAAAAATTAAACATCAAAGTTTCATATCTACCAGTCTCTCAACTTCTGTAGAAAAGAATAAATCAAGATTTTCTTCTGTGAAACTACGTAAGAGATAATTTATACTTTCATCCTGCAAAGCGGAGGGAACCTTCTGATGTTTTTAATGGCGTCATCGATTGTAACAGCAACTCCATGTGGACTGTGCGTCAATTTCCAGTGGAGATGCTGTTACTTTTGATGGCTGCCAACTCACTGCAGTGTAAAGGCATATTCAAGGAAGACCAAAAAAACATGGTCACCTGATTCTCACTTGATTCAGGAAAAAACACAGACATCCTTTCATGCAGTCTTTAAAAACTGACAAATAATTAAGAATTAATATCCATTTAAAAAAAAATCAACTCTTACGTCACTTAAAGGACCAAAAATGGAAGAAGATTAGAGTTATTATTCAGAAATGGTGTACAGGAAAATGACCTATGAATTGACAGACAATGTGACTAAGTCTGTCTGTCATTTCTGTAGGCCAATGTTCTGTATATCTCTGCGACTTCAAAATCAGAAATCAACTACACCACGCAAGCAACACAAAGCTCCATGCAGAGAAAAGAATCTGTTACTCACCATGTAAACATACTGACTGAAAATAAAACACAAATTATACCTAAAGAAAATCTGCTTGTTTTTTTCTGACAAAGCTCACATTTATTTCACCTACGTCACTGACCAATTGACCTAGGTACCATTTTGTTGTAGTGATTAAATAATGGTCAAATAAACCAGCTTGCTCTACTTACTAATATGTACAACTGGTACACTTCAATCACTTCAGGGAAACTTCCTAAAAATCTTGCTCTCTAAGTGCAGAAAAGAGTGAGGAACAATCACAGTGTTTTTATAAACATTTCCTTCAAGGAAAACTCCCTGGTAAGGAATTTAAGCAATACTTGTGTAAATTTATCTCAACTTTAATTCTCAGTAGGGAAAATAAGATACTAGTTTTTATGTGATCAAGCTCTAGATTTTAAAAATATAAGCAACAATATTTGGGTCAAAGAGTCTTAGCTCCAAACTGTAATAACCTTACAATCACTTCCTGATCTCTAACTTCTAGCTTCTTTTTCTAAAACACACTCGTACTCCTCACTCCTACTTAAAAGTTTAAACTCCTTAGCCTGGTATTCAAGACTCGCTTCAGTTTGCCCCAGTCAAGCTTTCTCGGGTGTCTACCTCTCTGCTCCCCTCACCGACTCCCCGCGGCCCCGTTACAGTCCTGCACGTGCTATGTTTTTGCCACTCTGGCTCCTCAGCTTCTAATACCACTACTTGCTAAGTGCTTTCCCCCATTTCCTGCCCAATTCTCAAGGCCTTTCTCAAATGCCATATCCTCTACAAAGGAAGCAAACAAACTATTTTGGGTTCAAAGCAAATCCTTTAGTTCTCTCTGAGCCATGTTGCCAGAAGGTGTCAGATTTTCCCTGAAGTCGTGACACAAGAATATTTCAAAGTGAAAAGGAACCTTCACACCAAGGATACTCAGAACTACCTAACATGCAGTGAAAGGTAATTTAAAACGAAACACTGGGATAGACAATTAAAAAAAAAACTAAAATATATATATTCATAAAAACACCACGTACAGCATACTAATAATGTAGTCAATGAAAAGCACAACCTTTTTACAAAAATGATGTTGAATCCCAAAGCACGGCACATTCCCCTCTGCTGTCTCCTGAATTCTCCATTACTTGCTGCCTCCATGCCCTCAAAATCCTCACTGGATCCTCAACTGATAAAATGTGAAAATACTTCCCAAAATGTAGTCAAACTCTTTGTTCATATTACAGAATAACTTAGTAAAAAAAAATCTGAAACAAAATTACTTCCAAAAAAATGAAAATTCAGGATATATTCCCAAAAGAAATGATTAATATTCCCCTTTCCACATCTCTTAATAACAGTAACAATCCTGAAAGCCACCCTAATTTGCCAGAAGATAAACTAGCTAGGTTATTACCACAATAAGAGCAGGGACCATGTCAGTCTTGTCTATTGCCTCAAAAAAGGGTCTAGTGTATGACCAGCAAAAAAACCTTTTTATCGTATAAGCTCTTCTACTCTGAATTGTTTACTAGGTTCACGTATTATCTTTCCAAATTAAAAAAAGAAATTAAGCAAAAAAAGAAGAAATAACTAGTGCATTCAACTACATTATAGTTTCTTAAATTTTAAATTATCTGTACAATTACCTAACACCATTTCTACTGAGAGAAAAAGCAGACTCAGAGTGAAAGACGGACACTGATTCCTAAATCAAAATTACATACTGGGCCACTCAATCTGCTCACTTTGGGTTCCTGACACCTTCCTCCAACACAGTGCTAGGCACACAGTCAGGAATAATGAATTCTCAAAGGAAAAAAGTCAATGCCTTTACTTCTGAGTTATCAATACTGAAAATAATCCAGTATTTGTTACAACTTCACCCATCTGAAAGGATCTTTTTGAAATTTATATTTTACTTCCCTAAAAAAGATAAGTTATTTTAGATTATTTTATTTAACATATATCAAGAGTTTTCCATAGTCCACTATTTTTCCATTTTTGAAGAAAATACAACTCAGTTTAAAATGCTGAAAAATTCTGAAAGAGTTCTACCTGTTGATCAAGACTTCATCTTTTGTCTTATGGTGAAACGCAGGAATCGGAACACCCCAAACTCTTTGCCTTGATATGCACCAGTATGGCCGCCTGTCCATCATTTCAACCATGGCATTCAATGCTGATCCAGGAATAAATTTCACTTTTTTCAACAATTCCTGCAATTGATTCACAAATCAAGTTCAGTGAGAGAAAGCAGAACAAATTTTCTAGAACTCCCATTCTTTATCCTGATACAGTTCCTTATTTTGGAAGTTTATAGGCATTTACATGCCCCCTCTCCCTGCCAAAGAGAAACTAATCTCAAAAAAAACCATAGATTTCAGAGCAAACAAGGCGATATTAAAACAGGGCCACAAAGGATCTAATAAATAACATCTAGAGCAGACTCCACCTTTGAAGAAGTGACAAGCGATTTTATACTAATTTCCAAACACTCCTAAATCAAAATTGGTAATAACAGGTTTAATAGAAGTACTACACATTATTAAACTTCAGTTAAACTCAATTCAAACTCGATTTCCAGGTTTCTTTTTTAAATGTTCAAGAAATAAGCTATCTTAGGTTGACAAACAAGGATACTGAAATACAACCTAATTTTATGTAGTACAGTTTACAACATAGAAAACACTTTCTCAAAATAAGTTACTTATTTACTTACTGTCTCAAGAACTCTCCTTCCCTCCACCTCCCCCCAAAAAGCTGTAAACTACTGGCATTTGATTTCATTTATCAGTTACCAAGAAAAGAATTGTATAGCAAAATGTTTAAAAATATCCACAAGTGAAAACATGATAAACTTCATTTCAAAAAGTCTCAACAAAGAAGTCTCTCTATACATTTTTTTAAAAAAAAGAGAGAGAATTTTTATATTTTCAGAGCATGATTAAACAGCTTCCTTGCTTATCTGACCAGAAATCCCCTCCCCAAAGCCTTTGTAAGCACCACCTACAGGTAGAACGGCAATATTTGCAATTTATTTTGATTAAAATTTGAAGAAATGTGGATACTGACTGGATATTTGATTTAGTTAAGGAATAACTATTATTTTTTAAGGTGGTAATAACAGTATGAAAATTATGTTTTAATTTTAAATGTCAGATATGTATGATGAAATATTTATGGAAAACATAATACCTAAAAGTTGCTTTAAAATAATCCAATGGGTAGGAAGTGTAGATAATGAATAGGGATGTAGCTAAAAATAAAATTGGCAAAAAGTTGATTATTGTTGAAGTTGGGTGATGGAAACATGGCAGTATATTATTTTCTCTATTTCTGCAAAGAGTAACTAAAAATTTTCCATAAGGAAGTTAAGAAAACAAACTTGTCTTCAGCGTACTGCATCAGCATCAGATTTGGATGTTCTGCAACAAAAATCTATGCAGAGCTGAAAGTCACAAACTACATTTACAGGTAAGAAAAACAGGCTTTATAGAGAAATGTAAAAAAAACAGAACAAAGCAAAGAAACAGCCATAGCACAGCTCTCCAATCTACATGAATATAGAAAGTATTAACTGCCTCCATAGCTTTGGCAAGGGCCCCAAACTGCCAGGCCAACAAATGAACCAACTAATAACAGTAATGCTATATGCAAGCTGTAAAGCAAAGTATCTGTATACTCAGCATGGTCAACAAATATATATTTGAAAAACAAAAGCAAAATATGTTATTTGAGCTCTTTCATTTAATAGAATCAAGTTATTCATGAGATACACACACACACACACACACACATACATCTATGTATTGAATGAAAGAGCTCAAATATACATTAATATTTAAAATGCCAGCTATAAAGTATTTGTTAGCTCAAAGTAATAGCTTTTCAAATGAACTGTGATTTCAATTTTATGGAAGCAAAGGGTTTTAAAAGAGTTTTGGTGAATGCCTATTATGTGCCAGACACTGTTCTGGGAACTCTTATTCACGTATCTCATGAGGTAGGCATTATTATCACCTTTATACAGATGAGGAAACTGAGGTTCTGAGAGTTTAAACAATTTGCTGAACTCAAGTCATAATTCTATGCTACTTTCACACTGGGCAGGAAATTAGAGCAAACTAATTAACCTCTTTAAGCATGAGTTTCCACATGTGTGTCATGACGGAATGGAGAAACCCAAGGTCCCTCCAGATCTAAAATTCCACAATTTTATGAAACCAATTAATAATAGCCTTAATTCCTTCTACCCTCAAAAGCCTACCCCAACCTCACAGATAAACCTTTCATCCTGGGAAAGGGATGAATGAGGGAAACATAAACCCAACCCTTACAGCAGGATGCCCTTTATACCTTGGCTGTAGTCTTAATATCCGTGATATTTACAAACCACTGCTTGCTGGCACGAATAACTACTGGTTTCTTAGTTCTCCAGTCATAGGGATAGCTGTGTACCAATTTTTCTTCTTTCAACAAATTGTTTGCAGCCTGAAGCATCATTATAACTTAAAAAACAAAAAACAACTTACATTAGACACAATGAAAAAGTACTATGAAAACCCTAATAACTCTCTAAACTTCCAGGGAGTACAAAATCTGGGCCAACAGGTGACAGGAATAGTAGCCATCTACCAGGGAGCAAAGGCATAATCTGGTAATCTCCAGACAAAAAAAGCAGAAACTGTAAAACCTTAAGCAGACTCCAAAGTATGCCATTCCCATGGGCTCTTCTCAAAGATGACAGAACACACCTAGAACTCCACATCTCAAATCCAGAGTCACAGTCTCTCATACTATGAATCTTCAAATGGCCTCCAGGTAATCCAAAGAAACCAGGTATACTGGCTTGAATTTTGTCCCCTAAGTCCTTGCCCCTACGACCTGTGACTGTGACCTTATTTGGAAATAGGGCCTTTGTAGATGCAGTCTCAGAAAAGGCAATGGCACCCCACTCTAGGACTCTTGCCTGGAATATCCCATGGATGGAGGAGCCTGGTAGGCTGCAGTCCATGGGGTCGCACAGAGTTGGACACGACTGAAGTGACTTAGCAGATGCAGTCTGCAACTAAGATGGGGTCACACTGGACCTCCCTGATAGCTCAGTGGGTAAACAATCTGCCTGTGATGCAGGAGACACAGGAGATGTGAGTTCAATCACTGGGTCAGGAAGATGCCCTGGAGAAGGAAATGGCAACCCACTCCAGTATTCTTGCCTGGAAAACCCCATGGACAGAAGAGCCTGGAGAGCTGCAGTCCATGGGGTCACAAAGAGTCCGACACAGCTAAGTGACTAAACCACCCACACTGGATTAGAGTGGGCCCTAATTCCAACACCTGGTGTCCTTGTAAGAAGAAGAAAGAATACACAGAGAAGAGACACACAGAGCAAATGACAGGGGACAATGGAGGCAGACTGGAGTGATACAGCTATAAACCAAGGAAAACCCAGGATTACCAGAGCCAACAGAAGCTAGGCAGAGGGAAAGAAGGACTTTTTCACAGAGCTTTCAGAGGGAGCAGAGCCTGGCTGACACCTTGACTTCAGACTTCTCGCCTCCAGAACTGTGAGAGAATAAGTTTCTGTTGTTCTAAGCCACCAAACTTATAGTAGTTTGTGACAAGAGCCTAGGAGAATTAATACACCAGATCTAATTGGCCTTAGTCGTGGTGTGGGCAAAGAAAGGTGTTCATAGTGTAGGTCAGTGATATGAGTTTCTAGAGGAGTGAGAGTGTTTGATTCAGTCAACATCCAGCCCCAAGGCTGACTTCATCCTTCCACAAAACTCACACTGCTGATGACTATCTCTACTGTTCTAAGGTAACACCACTCCCTGCTGATCGCCCTGATGTGATTAAACAAGTAGGGCAATTCAAAGTGAAAGATGAAAAAGTGCCAAACTCCATGTTAAACCACGTGGCAAAATAAAATGCAATTTCAGCTTTTTGCTTCTGTTGAAAGTGCAAGATGAGAGAACTCTCAGCAAAGATTACTGCTGGCTGCTTCTCAGAAAATGCAAATTTACAATATCAACATAAAAAAGAAAAAAAACCACAATCTCAACATATACAGGACTCACCTGCATCTGTTCCCTCTTTAAGAACAGCTTTGTTTTGAAGTTCAGGACCCGCAGCATCTGTGAAAACTCCATCTTCATTCACTAAACAATCCTACAAAGAGGTGTTCTGAACAATTAAAGCATCAAGACTTTCTATCTTATGACAATATCTGGCAAAACAATATATAATGTATAAAACATCTCATTATAGTCTAGTCTTTCACTGTACTGAAAATTTAGGTATCACTTCTTAGTCAATCAGAATTTGTGAATTTAAACACTTAAATCACCAAAAAGGCAAACTGTATTACGAAAGCACATACCTAAAATTTAATAATAAAAAGTAACAAGATATAATAAAAACTTCTGTTAACTTACAGATCTGTGGCAGTGTATATACACTGTGATGACTTTGAGACTTGTCTTTAACTAAATAGAAAAACTTGCTAAGTAACTCATGTGTAATATAAATTTTGAGAGGATGGTTTAGTCTGAAAAAAATGGCTCTTTGGAACTATCCGGTATCCCAGGTGGCTCAGTGGTAAAGCATCCACCTGCAAATCCAAGAGACACAGGCGATGTGGGTTTGATCCCTGGGTCAGGAAAGATCCCCTGGAGCAGGAAATGGCAACCCACTCCAGTATTCTTGCCTTCGAAATGCCATGGACAGAGGAGCCTGGTGGGCTACAGTCCCCAGGGTTGCAAAGAGTTGAACATGACTGAGCGACTTAAGCACACATGCACATAAGCAAAACCCACTTGCCATTTTTCAGGGCTTGAAAGTAATTTGTCTATGTGACTTAGTACTTGGGGAAAAAATGCCCCTATTTGCTATGTATTCTTCAATTTCAACTCTGTGCCAATTCTGTGCTGATTCTAGGAAATGATTCTTAATTAGTATGAGCTAATGAGGTTTATTGCACAAAAGCATTTCACAACTTAACCATGAAGACAAAAATTATCGTTTATTATCAAAAAGTAAAGATGTTAGGGTTTATCACTTCAACTCTACAAAAGCAATTATTAAAAAGGAAAAAAGAGGAGCAGTACCGTGGACAAGTTGTGTTGAGCAGCTACACTGTAATCTTCCATACCATGAGCCGGGGCTGTGTGAACCAGCCCGGTTCCTTTCGTCATGGTCACATGATTGGCAGGTAAAAGAGGAGACTCCCTCTCAGAAATTAAAGGATGAGCACAAGAACCATTTTCCAAGTCCACACCTATGGGGAAAGAAAACCACAACTGAGAGTTGTTTTATATGGCGATTCTTCTACCTCTTTAAGGAAAGCAACAGACATCAGGCTGAGAAGAGCAAAATCTGAGACAAGGCTGGGCTCAAATTCTGGCTTTCCCTTTTACTTGTTCTGTGACTTTCAGGAATCTATAAACTGTAAGTAATTACAGTTCGTATCTCACAGGTCTGCTGTGAGGATAAACTGGTTGATGCATGTTAAGCATTTTGGGTAAAGTATCACAATATTTGCTGCACTGTAAATGCTTTAAAGTATTGGTAATTATTAAAATTAAATAGATAATCAAATGAACCCAAGAACATTTCTCTAATTTATGTACAGTTATATGCCTTTTAGAACAGAGGACAAAAAAATTCTAGATCAATGGGTCAACGACCAGCAGGTTCTAATACTATCTCTATGGGAACTCCTTGCTGTTGCTTTTCATAATGTTACCCTGAAAAGGTAAGATCTGATAAATAATACCTGACAGTTACTGGGTACCCACCGTATACTGGACTCAACATAAACTCTGACCTCATCTTCATAATAGTACAAAACAGCTAACATTATCTCCAATTTACAAATCAGAAAACAAGAAAATATAAGCAATTTGTCTGAGGTAACATGGCTAACAAATGACTGAATTCAAGTTCAAAGGAAGTCTCGCTCCTATATTCTACGTAACTCTGGCTCCCTTTAATAATATACCATACCCATCATCTATGAAGTTTTCTGTCATTGTTGTTATCATGTAATCACTAAGTCATGTCTGACTCTTTATAAACCCATGGACTATAGCCTTCCAGGCTCCTCTGTCCATGGGATTTCCCAGGCAAGAATACTGGAGTAGGTTGCCATTTTCTTCTCCAGGGGATCTTCCTGATCCTGCATCTCCTGCACTGCAGGTGGATTCTTTACCACTGAGGCACCAGGGAAGCCCTCTACACCATTACTGTTTCCCAACTTTACTGCCTCTTGAGTTGAGCTCTACAAACTAATCTTTCTTTCATACATTCTAAAAATAAACAGTTTCAAGCTTTAAAATGATTTGCTGGTTCTACCCATCCAGTTACCCAACATACTAAATAGGTCTGTTTATTCTATCTAGTCTTTAACATTAATAACTGAAGAATGGTCAATGGCCCCCTTATGCCTCAGATATTCCCCACAAATCATTCTTCATCTTTCCAAGCTAAATGATATTTAACTTAAAAAAAAAACTGCCTTTATAAATTTCTCCATTTCTATGATCCTTTTTTCTAGCCATAGAGCAATAAAAACTACACTGCCTAGTCATACCACCAGAAGAACACAAATCTTTTAACTTTGGACACTGCATAGAAAAGACAGCTCTTTTGCTGATTTCATTTTACTTAAAACAGCACTATGGGTAAGAGGTGTGAGAAAAACTGACATTTCCTTATAAAATCCTGACAAAATTCCCTTTTCTGAAGAAAATCACAAGCCTTTCTTGCTGTCTCACTTGGCTGACTTGGCATTTTATAACCAGGAAATACCTGAATTACTAGGAAAATTACTTTAGGATGCATTCTTTTCCGTGAAAATTTTAATGCTGTTAAAAGAGACAACGGTCAGCACTGATTTTTAGAGAAATCAACTCTTTAGTTTGTGTTTCGATTCCTTTTCTCAAAATCAGATTGACAAGTAATACCAGTCTCTACAACCTTGTGCTGTACTCTTTACACATTTTTAGTATGGAAACCACAGTTTTGGAGCAAAGTAAATTTCATCTATGAACTTTCCTTTAGCCCCAATACTTAGTGCTTATAATACTTAATACTCTTCCTCACCTCCCAACAAAGATCCCCAGATAATTAATAAGAAACAATTTACATTTCTTTCTGGAAAGAAAATCTATACCAAAGAAAATGTTCCATTTTAGCTGTTCAACATTCCTACTACTTTAGTAAATAGAAAGCCAGCTGTTCTTAGGTTATTCAGCCAAAAATTAAAAGTATACAAATTGCTCTGAAACACGGTGGCTCAAAATGGCAATCCATCAATTCTCTACAAAGTGATAATTTGAAACAGTTAAGCAGTCTAGAAAAAGGATCTTTAAATTTAACCTTATACTTTCACAAACCTTTTGAGCATGCCATTCAACTTCTGTAACAACATCTAAAATGTCAGTGAAGTCTATTACTATCTTCTGCACTTAAAAAAGAGGTGGGCTGTGATTAATAATACTATATTGTCTATCTGAAAGCTGCCAAGAGAACAGAGCCTCTTAAAAAGCCTCTTGATGAAAGTAAAAGAGGAGAGTGAAAAAGGTGGCTTAAAACTCAACATTCAGAAAACTAAGATCATGGCACCTGGTCCCATCACTTCATGGCAAACAGATGGAGACACAAAGTTAACAGTGACAGACTTTATTTTGGGGAGCTCCAAAATCACTGCAGGTGGTGACTGCAGCCATGAAATGAAAAGGTGCTTGCTCCTTGGAAGGAAAGTTATGACCAACCTAGACAACATATTAAAAAGCAAGAAATTACTTTGCCAACAAGACCCATCTAGTCAAAGCTATGGTTTTTCCAATAGTCATGTATGGATATGAAGGTTGGACTACAAAGAAAGCTGAGCACCAAAGAATTGATGCTTTTGAACTGTGGTGTTGGAGAAGATTCTTGAGAGTCCCTTGGACAGCAAGGAGATCCAACCAGTCCATCCTAAAGAAATCAGTCCTGAATATTTATCGGAAGGGCTGCTGCTGAAGCTGAAACTCCAATACTTAGGCCACCTGATGCGAAGAACTGACTCATCTGAAAAGACCCTGATGCTGGGAAAGATTAAAGGCAGGAGAAGGGGACGACAGAAGATGAGATGTTGGATGGCATCACCGACTCAATGGACATGAGTCTGAGTAAACTCTGGGAGTTAGTGATGGACAGGGAAGCCTGGCGTGCTGCAGTCTATGGGGTCGCAAAGAGTCGGACATGACTGAGTGATTGAACTGAAGAGAATAGACCTTAGAAGTTCTCATCACAAGGAAAAAGACTTTGTAACTATGTGTGATGATGATGTTAACTAGATTTATTATGATGATCATCTCACAATGCATACAAATATTAAATCATTATACCAAATGCCTAAAACTAATACAATGCTATATATCAATTTTTAAAAAAAAAGAGGTGAGTGAAGGGTATGGACTAAAGAATATACCAGATCCTCTAACTTACCTCTAACTTACTGAATGTACCAATAAGATACAAATGGTATTAAATACTAAACATTCTGCAGCTTCTTTTATGCCTTTGACATTAAAAACTTTTTGATTTTTGTTAAGACTGTTTAAACCTCTAACTGGCTTATATCTGAACTTTTGAGGTCTTCTCTATTCAGCTGGACAATTTTTCCATTTTTGGTTTTTCCTGTGGTCAGGTATGGATGTGAGAGTTGGACTGTGAAGAAGGCTGAGCGCCAAAGAATAGATGCTTTTGAACTGTGGTGTTGGAGAAGACTTTAGAGAGTCCCTTGGACTGCAAGGAGATCCAACCAGTCCATTCTGAAGGAGATCAGCCCTGGGTGTTCTTTGGAAGGAATGATGCTAAAGCGGAAACTCCAGTACTTTGGCCACCTCATGTGAAGAGTTGACTCATTGGAAAAGACTCTCACGCTGGGAGGGACTGGGAGCAGGAGAAGGGGACGACAAAGGATGAGATGGCTGGATGGCATCACTGACTCAATGGACGTGAGTCTGAGTAAACTCCGGGAGTTGGCGATGGACAGGGAGGCCTGGCGTGCTGCGATTCATGGGGTTGCAAAGAGTTGGACACGACTGAGCGACTGAACTGAACTGAACTGAACTTGTGATCTTTTTTCTTTCATAAGAAACTCAAAGATATACCATCCCTAAAGATCAAAGGTTATTTTAAACTTCCTTAGATTTCCATAGTTATATTTCAAAATCAGCCACTACTTTAGGAGTCCCAAATTATAGCTTACTAAGGATTCTTTTGACAGAAATGCTATCTTGGAAATAACTTTCAGAATTTATTCAGTTTCCTTATTAAAATCATATACCCCAAAATAAATGGATTTATTTCCTTCCTAGCTCTTTTGATCAAATCAGATAAAAATAATTTTCAGTAATTTACTTTTGAATAAAAATTTAAAGGAAAATTTGCACATTTTACATTGTATAGAGGACATTTTTCTAATTTTCCACTGGATATTTGTCAAAAATATTTTTTTCAACTATAGTGACTTTGTCAATGTTCGTATTTTCTATGCTCCTATCATGTTTAATGTATATTCTCCTTCAGTTTGATCTATATAAAATATATTCTAGAAAGGTAGAAGCCATATTTGTTTTATTCACAATGAGCAATGTTCAGCAAGGTACTGAACTCAGATCAACCCAGTATTTTAGAGACTTTGACTGTTAGAATATCTGTAAATCCTCACCTGAAAATGTTGAAATAACTTCAAATGTTGTTCCCAAAGTAGAAGCAACAGATGTTACTTTATCTGCACCTAGAATGTACAAGTCTCCAGATGAGGAACACTTCACAACAGCATACCTAAAATAAAATTGAGGAGTAAGCTGCTAACAACGAAAAAGGAAAAACCACAGATAACATTTTAAACGTTCCAAATCACTTCAGAAAAACTAACTTTAAGGTAAAAAAAGTACTATTTTCAAAGGACTTCATTCCTTACATTTCTGTTTTCTTTTCCAAAGAAGCTGGAAAATAAGGTCTTAAGTAGGATTCTCTAAAGCTTAATAAAATCTATATGAACATAAAAACTAAGTGATAATTCACTAATTTTAAGAGGATAATGAGGATGCAATAAAATCAAAATAATGCTAAAAAATGGAATTGATCCTATTTGTGGACAAAACAAAAATTGCTGTAATATACCTACTTTGATTCTGGCATGTAACAAACAGCTTGATTGGCTGGAATTGTCCAAGGCTGTGTGGTCCAGACTAAAAAACTAACAGGAGATGAACCATCTGTGAAAATAAAATTTCATATATGCTAGCAAATCAAATGTTTTAATTCCTTAAGTTTAATAAACTCAAACAATGGATAAATCTTACCTAGAAGAGATGTCAACTTAGGAGAAGGTTTCAGGAGAGGGAATTTTACATATACTGAGCGACTGATGTGCTCCGGATTATATTCAAGTTCTGCTTCAGCCAAAGCAGTCCTAAGGTTTAAAAACATTAAACATAAATATTTGGACGTCCCACAAAATTCTCCACTTTAGCTACCCAAAACACATAAATACCTTGATGAAGGAGACCAAAACACAGGTTTGTAAGATCGATAAATCAAGCCCTATAAAAGACAAAGATATATGAAAGCTGGAATTCTGTAACATGTAATTCCACATACTCAAAGGGAAAAAAAAAAAACTTTATTACCTTATCATACATTTGGTAGAAAATTCTCAACTGCTTGGCCTCATATCTCCCATCAAAAGTATAGTAGCAATTATTCCAATCTGCCATTATTCCCCAGCGAATAAATGACAATTTCTGTTTCTCAATTGCTGCTTTGGCGAATGATCTAGCTAAAATCAATAAACAAAAAGCCTTTTGAAAATGAGTTAAAATTCTTGAACACAGTTTAGCATGTATATCTCTAAATGCAAGCATCACACACAATTTGAAAATGAGTTAAAATTCTTGAATACAGCTTAGCATGTATCTCTCTAAATGCAGGTATTACACAAAATTTAGACTATAAAAATGTTTGAAAGTAAAGTTATCCTCAAAGTTAAAAGTATTCAGCAGATACTTACAACAAATTCTAAAATTAACTAAAATTTCAAAATTTTTAAAAATTATAAAAAAAATATACAAAAATCATAAAATTTTGTCTCTTCCATTATTCAGAGATCATAAAATGATCTTACATTTAAAAAAAACAAACTGGAAAAGTTACTCTTACTTCATAATTTAAGAAAAGGTCAGAGAATAATTATTTCATTATATACACAGACACAAAATTAATTAGTGTAACCAATCATACTGTTTCACAACGAAGTATGAGATCTTCAAACTCATATCCAATTATATAATAGTTTAACAGATAAGAACAGACGAGTCCTCCTTGACTCATTCTATTGAAGGAAAGGACCGAAAAAGAGACTTCTAAAAAAATTTTAATTTAAAATTTACTTTTGGTTTAGGTATAGGTCAATAGGTTCTAGCCAAGAAAGTAAATAAAAACAATAATGAAAATAATAATTTCAACAAAATGTGAGGACCAAAGAATTGAAACATGTACTTGGACGTGCTCACAAAACTTTCCTTCATTTGTGAACATAAGTTCTCACAAAAGTCAATTACAGAAAATCTGAATTTTCTCTGACACAGTGGTTTCCAACTGATCTCATTATAACTGAAAAAACAATAGCAAAAAACAAAAAGCAACAAGTGTCTTTGATAAAGTCCTGACTTTTCCAAGGAACTATGGTTTACAAATAACATTTTGAAACAGAAATAGAGATAACTTACCTTTCTCTCTAATTTCCATAGCTGAAAGATTCTGAGCTTTTCCACCAAGTTCTGATAATACTTTCATTTCAATGGGTAACCCATGACAATCCCAGCCTGGAACAAAATGTATTTTGGAACCCCTCATCATATGGTATCGATTGGCTATGTCTTTCAAAATCTGCAAAGATGAAATGATAATCATCATTCATACAAAAAGCATGTGGCCTACAACTTATGTTCTCTTAGTATCATTTTAAAACACTAATAAAATCCAACTTTAAAGGATTTATATAGAATTATCTATTAAATCTACCAACTTATGTTCTACATAAATACAAGCATAACAAACATCTGATTTTTAAAATGTCATTAACTCCCCCAGGAAGAATCAAATTACAAAAGATTTCAAAGTGAAAAACATTATATCCAAGATTACTAATTTTTTTTAAGTTGGAGTATGCAAATAAGCAATCCACACTACCATTTTAAGAAATAATCTGAACTTCCTAAAAATCAGAGTAAAAAATTACAATTTGCTTTACTCTCATGGAAAAAAATTATTTATGTGAATAATCCAATATTATATATAATATTATGTATATTTAGCTCATAAATATTACAGAATCAAGGCAGAATTTATAATGCCCTTAGAGTATGAAATATTATGCTTAACTCTATTACTACTAAAACCCTAAATAACACAGTAGATCTCTTAGTAAAGTTCTGTAACTGTTTCCTAGCTCATCTTAAGATACTGCTGCTGCTAAGTCGCTTCAGTCGTATCCGACTCTGTGCGACCCCATAGACGGCAGCCCACCAGGCTCCCCCATCCCTGGGATTCTCCAGGCAAGAACACTGGAGTGGGTTGCCATTTCCTTCTCCAATGCATGAAAGTGAAAAGTGAAAGTGAAGTCGATCAGTTGTATCCGACTCCTAGCGACCCCATGGACTGCAGCCTACCAGGCCCCTCCATCCATGGGATTTTCCAGGCAAGAGTACTGGAGTGGGTTGCCATTGCCTTCTCCGTCTTAAGATGCTAGTGGGCAGCAAATTTGAAAAAATATATATACCCACTGAAAAATGGAGGCTCAAAGGCAAAGGACAGATTTGGCTCCAGGCTCAATTCCTTCTTCCCAAAATTAAATAATGCAATAGTCCAGAAAAATATATCTTCCCTTCCATGTCTCTCAAAAGTAGAAAAGATAATACACATTCCTCTCACAACTTCTATGTAAAACTCCTTCAGACTTCTTACCAAAGGGCAGGGGGCCTTGCAATCTGGGGGTAGTCATATAACAAAAACATTCATCAACTGATACATACTTAAGATTTGTACACTCTTTGTTATGTATATTACTTACATCAATCAATATAAATAACATCCTTTCTATTTATCCCTATTTGAAGTTGTTTTATTTATTTATCTGTCCCTTCCTGGAAAATATAAACTCTTTGAAATCAGAGCTCCCATCTGTCTTCAGCTGTAAACTCCCAGCATTTAGAATGGTGACTGCCACTATTTGTAGCTCAGTCGGTAAAGAATCCGCCTGCAATGCAGAGACCTGGGTTCGATTCCTGGGTCGGGAAGATCCCCTGGAGAAGGAAGTGGCAACCCACTCCAGTATTCTTGCCTGGAGAATCTCATAGACAGAAGAGTCTGGCGGGCTACAGTCTACAGGGTCGCAAGAATCGAACACGACTAAGCGACTAAGCATACACACCCTATTCTATAAGTACTTAACTGAATAAAGGAAAGCATGCACATATGCTCTAGACTGTGATATCTCATACAGTCCTTACTAGCCACCAGCAGTAATAAACATCAAAATTGGCTAGTCCAAATTGAGATGTAAATATACAATATATACCACTGAGTGAAAAAAGTGAATCCCCCAAAACTGTATGATTACATTTATATGGCATTCTTGAAATGACAAAAATATAGATGTAGAGAACAGTTAAGGAGATGGTGGGAAAAGAGGGAAATAAATATAGCTATAAAAGAGCATCATGAGGGATTCTTGATGGAAATGTTTGGTATCTTGAATGTATCAATGTAACATTCTGGTTATGATATAGTACTGCAGTTTTGCAGGATTTTACCACTGGGGAAATTGGGTAAAATGTATACGGAATCCTCTCTATTTTTTTGTTAACAAATGCACTTGAATCTATAATTACTTCAAATATAAACTCTAACTAAAACAAAATTTTAAAGAAATTGCTTTCAAATAGTGTGTACTTAAAAAAAAAAAAAAGCACTTCAGTTCTATCCATGAAAAGAAATAAATGCTTTTTTTAACCATCTGATGTAATATGCCTAATAATTTGAAAATGAACTATCAAGCAGCATGATTTGGCCTCTGTGGAAGCAAACAAACTTCATACCAAGGAATGTGCAATATGTGCAACATCTCAAAAGTTTTAGAAGTTTTCAATACAATTAAATGGTCTACTACAATGAACAAAAGTAAATGTAAAAGAAACTGTTGGTCGTTCAGTCATGTCTGACTCTCAGCGACCCTGTGGACTGTAGCCCAGCAGGCTCCCCTGTCTATGGGGATTCTCCAGGCAAGAAAACTGGAGTGCGTTGCCATGCCCTTCTCCAGGGGATCCTCCCAACCCAGGGATCGAACACAGGTCTCCTGAATTGCAGGCAGACTTTTTACTGTCTGAGCCGCCATGGAAGGTCTAATACAATATGTAATACATATTATAATATAATTCTGCTCTAATGGCAATACTGACTTGTTCAGTGACCAGATTTCTGGTGGTGAAAATAGACATATGTCCAAGGTCATGCCCTCTCCAAACTTCCCATTAAAGTACACATAAAAATAAAGGACTGAAAAAAATAGTAAATAAATTGTGGTACACTCTCTCAATGGAATGCTTCTCTACAATTATTGACAACTAAAAAGGAATCAACTATTGACATCATAACAGCATGTATGAATATCAAACACTGCACAAGTAAAAGAAGCCAGACATAGAAGAATTTGTTATGATTCAACCTCTCTGAAATTTTGCAATTGGCAAAAAAAAAAATTATAGCAATAGAAACCAAAACAGTGATGAGGGCAGGAAGCCTTCATTCTGGAAGGCCAGCATCACCCTGATACCAAAACCTCATTTTATCCTCCTCAAACACACCAAGAAAATTCACCTCAAGTCTTTGTACTTGGCACTGTGTGTGTATGCTCAGCACACACACAAATGCAGTGGGTTGTCATTTCTTACTCCAGGGGATCTTCCCGACCCAGGGATCTAACCTGTGTCTGCTGTGTCTCCTGAATTAGCAGGCAGATTTTTTACCACTTGAACCAAATGGGAAGCACTTAGCTATTGCCATTGTTGTTCAGTCATGAAGCTGTGTCTGACTCTTTGCAACCGCACAGACTGCAGCACGCCAGGCTTCCTTGTCTTTCACTATCTCACGGAGTTTGCTCAATCTGAGTCAGTGATGCCATCCAATCATCTCATCTTCTGTTGCCCCTTCTCTTCCTACCCTCAATCTTTCCCAGCATCAGTGTCTTTTCCAATGAGTCGGCTTGTCACATCATGGCCAATGTATTGAGGCTTCAGCTTCAGCACCTGTCCTTCAATTAATATTCAGCATTGATTTCCTTTAGGATTAAATGGTTTGATCTCCTTGCTGTCCAAGGGTCTCTCAAGAGTTTTCTCCAGCAACACAGCTCGAAAGCATTAATTCTTTGGCGCTCACATCTGCACATGACTACTGGAAAAACTATACCTTTGACTATATGGGCCTTTATCAGCAAATTGATGTCTCTGATTTTTAATATGCTGATCATAGCTTTTCTTCCAAGGAGCAAGCATCTTTTGATTTCATGGCTGCAGTCACCATCCACCGTGATTTTGGAGCCCAAGATAATAAAGTCTGCCACTATTTCCATTTTTTCCCCTTCTATTTGCCATGAAGTGATGGGACCTGATGCCACGATCTTAGTTTTTTTGAACGCTGAGTTTTAAGCCAGCTTTTTCACTCTCCTCTTTCACTTAGCTATACTTACCCCAAATACCCCACAGCTTACCCCCCTGCTTCCTTGAGGACCTTACAGGAATGTCATCTTTTCAGTGAAGGGGGCATCCCAGATCAATTTAGTAAAACTGCACTTTGCCCAACTGACCTGCCCTATTAGTTTTCCCTTTCTTTTATTTTCTTTTAAAGTACTTATTATTACTATCTCTTAGTCAGTCTGGGTTGAGAAGAATTTCTATGTGTGTGTATACGTCTGTCTGTATGTGTGATTGTGTGTGTGGTGGGGGGGCGGGGGGGGGGTTCCCACACATACAACCAAGCAATTCTTGGACATCAGCAGAGTGTCTGAGAATTAGCATAAATGGGGTAGCATAAATAGGAGAAATGTCTTTCTCACTATTCTACAGGCTGTGGAGTCCAAGATCAAGGGGCTGGCAAATTCAGTATCTGGTAAGGGCCACTTTCTGGTTCATAGACCCCCATTTTCCCCCACTGTAACCTCACATAGCATACGGGGACAAGGGAGCTCTCTGACCTAATCATCTCTCAAAGGCCCCACCTCCACACACCGTTAGAGATTAGGTTTCAACATATGATTTGCAGGGGGAGGGAGACAAATATTCAGTCTCTAGCAACTACCTACCATATTAAACATTTTACTTATCCTTCTGTGCCTTCCTGTTTAGATCACAAGCTCCATGAAGACAGGACTTATCCTTATTTTGTTCACTGCTATCCCCAGAGTCTAGACAATATCTGGCACATAACAGATGATCATTAATTATTTATTGAATAATATGATACTTATTAACATAAAATAAGTTCAAAGCAAATACCAGTGATGTTATTTTTCACATAGTACTAAAACTGTTCATTGCTGCTTTCTATTAAGACATTTTAGTTTATGTCAATGCAAATTTACATAATTGCTGTAACGTTAGAATATACTCTTTTCCAAAGTGTATTTAAATAAAGATTTTCCCTCACATCTTATAACCAAAATTATAAATTACCTTATTTAAAGCATGTCCAACATGAGGGTCACCATTTGCATAAGGAGGTCCATCATGAAGACAAAATTCAGTCTTCACTTTTCTTTCTCTTTGCCATGAATAAAGTTCTGAAAATCCACATTTCTATTTAAAAAGAACAATAATGTCTGCACATCACATAAACACATACACTTTAATCTTGCCATAAATAACACTAAGCACCAGTTTATTTCCTATCACATTCCAGTATCTTCAACTCTAAAACACAAGGTGAGTTTTCTAAAATGCACATCTTCCAATTAGAAAATAAGTTTAAGAATGTTTTATTAAAAAAAAAAACTTCACCCCTTCTAATAACATAAAAAATAAATAAAATACACATCTGAGTACTTATCTTTTAAAACTTTTCAACAGTTACCCTGCAGACTTCAGTTTAAAGTCTAAGCTCTGTATGAAGGTGTACAGGACCCTAAAAGGTTTGTGCTTAGTCTCTCAGTCATGTCGGACTCATTGCAACCCCATGGGGTGTAGCCTGCGAGGCTCCTCTGTCCATGGGACTGTCTAGCCAAGAATACTGCAGTGCGTTGCCATGCCCTCCTCGAGGGGATCTTCCCAACCCAGGGATTGAACGTGTGTCTCCTGCACTGGCAAGCAATTCTTCACCCCTGCACCATCTGGGAAGCCCTACAAGGGTTTAGTACCACAGAATTCTTGGTCATTGTCTCAGAACTCCATCCCCCTCCACTCCATGTTGAAGGACTTGTAGATCCCCCACCACACACACACACACACACACTTTCTCTCATATCTTATTCCTGCTATGCTCTGGCCTCAACACTTGCTACTCTCAGTCTGGAAAAACACTGATTGCAATCCCACTCCACTTCCCTCATCTTCTGTGTGACGTTGGCCAAGTCATTTTGCCTTTGTAGGCCTATTCCCTCATTTAAAAAAAAAAAAAATTAATAATATTCAACCCACCAAGCTGGTGTGAAGATTACACAAGAAGATATCTGAAACTGTCACAATTCCAGAAATACAGAAGGTACTGGATGGAACACTTAAAAAACTAGATGGCCAAAACAGGCTTATGAGTCTAGAACTCTGACAGCTGTCATAATAATATTTAAGCTAAGCATATTTCAGTTCAGTTCAGTTCAGTTCAGTCGCTCAGTCGTGTCCGACTCTTGGAGACCCCATGAATCGCATATATCCAAAATATCAGGGATTTTTAAAGACCCTAGAATTAAAACAAGTGAATTTCTGGCCTTAGAAAGTTCAGTTTAATACAGGAGACAGAAGCACAGGTGAGGAAGAGGACTGAGATCAAGTAACCACAGCTACTTGACCCTTCAAACAAGCCACCTTCCAACTAAGGACCTATTGATACCATAAAAGTGAACTTCAACTTCTTCTCAGGATCTCATTATTTATATGTGTACATGTTAATTTACTTTAAACAAAATCACTGGAAAAGAGCCCAAATTCGACTAGTTTGGTATAAGCTAAAACTGGCATTTGTATTCCATCCATGCTATCTGAGCATAGCTGTTTTCACCGTTGGACTTCCCTGGTGGCTCAGACGGTAGGTGGGTGGCTCTGCCTACAACGCGGGAGACCCGGGTTAGCACTCCGGTCTGGAACCCGCCACCTCTAGTGGACTTGTCTAGAGGTTTCTGCACCTGTGTTTTCACCCAGTACAACCTGTGGGAAGTGCATGATTCCCACTGATCTGATCGCAACACCTCTGGCCCAAGAGGGCCTGGAGCCTGCGGCCGGGCCTGCCTTGCCCTGCCCTGCCCTGGATGTGGGTGGCCCAGGCGTGGCTCCAGGGAGGGCCCGTGACCCCTCCCGAGGCCCCGCTCCCGGCCCCCGAGGAGCACAGGCCCGCCCGTACCTGCTGGATCTCCAGCTCCGTGTCGGGCTGCTGGCGGCCCAGCAGCTTCATGGGGAAGCTGGTCTGCGGCAGCAACACCGTGTCCCGATAGCTGCCATTACTCGAGTTCTGCGGCTGGTTACTGGCCCCGGTGACTGACCGCACCAAAAGGCTCCCAGTTGTCCCTCGCCAGCGAGGTCGACAAGGAAGGCGGGGTGGCACCCACAAATTCCAGGCCGCGGCCAGGGCCGCTGCCCCCGGGCCGCAAGGGCGCAGCCCCCAACGCATGGCGGGCCAGGCCAACCCCAGCGTCCGGGAGGGCGCCGGGGCCTCGGCTCCGGCCGGGCTTTGTGGGAACAGGGAGCCCAGAGTACGGAGGCGAGCCTTACGGGAGTGCGCACGCGCGCGGGGTGGGGAAGAGGCGAGGAGCGCAACGCGGGCCGGGGAGCGATCCACATCCGGATCTTGGCGGCAGCTCTCCCGACTACGAGGGCGGGAAGAGGTGTGGCCCGCGCCACAAGCTCACATTTCAATCACGGCGCGTTCCATTTAAAGTTTATTTTATTTAATTCAGTATAACCAACATTACCACTTCAACATGTAATTAATATAAAATTATAAATGTAATATTTCACATTCTTTCTCTTCATTCCAGGTCTTAGAAAATTGCTATGTAATTTACACATATACCGTATCTCCATCCATTTGGACTGCAATTTGCCAATTCAGTTCAGTCGCTCAGTCATATCAGACTCTGCGACTCCATGGAAACTGCAGCACGCCAGGCTTCCCTGTCCATCACCAACTCCCAGAAATTGCTCAAACTCATGTCCATCCAGTCAGTGATGCCATCCAACCGTCTCAGCCTCTTGTCATCCCTTCTCTCGCCTTCAATGATCCCGCCTTCAATCAATGTTAACATCAGGATCTTTTCCAATGAGTCAGTTCTTCGCATCAGGTGGCCAAAGGATTGGAGCTTCAGCTTCAGCATCAGTCCTTCCAATGAATATTCAGGACTGATTTCCTTTAGGATTGACTGGTTGGATCTCCTTGCAGTCCAAGGGGACTCTCAAAAGTATTCTCCAACACCACAGATCAAAAGCATAAAGTCTTCGCTGCTCAGCTTTCTTTATGGTCCATCTCTCACATCCATACATGACTACTGGAAAAACCATAGCCTTGACTAGATGGACCTTTGTTGGCAAAGTAATGTCTCTGCCTTATAATATGCTGTCTAGGTTGGTCATAGCTTTTCTTCCAAGCAAGCATTTTTTAATTTCATGGCTGCAGTCACCATCTGCAGTGAATTTGGAGACTAAGAAAATAAAATCTGTCATTATTTCCGCTGTTTCCCCATCTATTTGCCATGAAGTGATGGAACCGGAGGCCATGATCCTGGTGTTTTGAATATTGAGTTTTAAGCCAGCTTTTTCACTCTCCTCTTTCACTTTCATCAAGAGGATCTTCAAAAAAAAAAGAGCCTCTTCAGTTCCTCTTCAGTTTCTGCCATAAGGATGGTGTCATCTACATATCTGAGGTTATTGATATTTCTCCTGCCACACGATGGAATATTACTCAGCCTTAAAAAAGAATGACATTTTGCCATTTGCAGCAACAAGGATGAACTTGGGGGTCGTTATACTAAGCGAAATGTCAGAGAAAGACAAATATTGTGTGATATCATTTATATATAGAATCTAAAATATACAACAAACTAGTCAATAAAACAGAAAAGAAGCAGACATAAATATAGAAAAACTAGTGATGGGGCAATATAGCAGTAGAGAGAAAAATGTTATTATGGGATTATAAGAAACTGCATGAAATTTTTGAAAATTGTAAAGCACTATAGAACTTAATGAATCTTCCTTCAATTTAAAAAACTGAAAAGAAAATAAAGCATATGAAACTAGGGGGAAAAAAGCAAAGGCCTGAGCAGATGGCTGTGGAGTCTTTCAGTTTTTTTCTGTTTGAGCAATGAGACTGTGGTCATGGGTTATTTAATTTTAAAATGTTTAAAAATAAAGTATCTTTATTAATATGGATACCTTTAACAATGCAAACTCCCTGTTCCCTTTGATAATTTTTCTCACCCTGAATTTTACTCTGATAAAACAGTGGGTTTGGCTTTCTAATGAATCAGAAAATTTGTCTTTAAATGGATGAGTTTAAACAATTTACCTTTATTGTTGCAACTGAAACTTTGCTATTAACTCTGCCATATTATTTTATGCTGTCATATTCTAATCACCGTGCCATGCTTTTGAATACTGGAAAGAAAAAAAAAAACAAAACAGTGCTGTTTTCACCACAGGTCAGCTCTCCCGTGCACCAGAAATACAGCCTAAATAAGTACACAGACAATTTTTGTTTTGGCTTGTTTTAACTTTCAGCAGTGCAATAAAAATCGTAATTAGGTTGGGTTGTTTTTTTTTTTTTTTTTTTCCGATGCCTCAAAAAAAAAAAAAAAAAAAAAACAACTAATATGATATATTCTACCAGGAAGACAGAAAATCTTCCAGGACTTATCATCAGGCAAATGAAAGTCACAGGCACTTTTATGAATCTAGTAAGTGCTTTAAAAAAAAAAAAAAAGTAAGCGCTAGTAACACACTTCTGCATAAAATTTTCTTTAGGGGAGCAAAGGTGGGGGTGTCCAGGACGCCCAAGGGTTGGAGGTTACGCAGCTGGCCTGCCGCCGCAGGGCGGTATCAATAACCCGACGAGTATCTTAAGGATGAACTGTGCGCACAAAGTGGATTGGAGGACTGCTGCTGCTACTAAGTCGCGTCAGTCGTGTCCGACTCTGTGCGACCCCATAGACGGCAGCCCACCAGGCTCACCTGTCCCTGGGATTCTCCAGGCAAGAACACTGGAGTGGGTTGCCATTTCCTTCTCCAATGCATGAAAGTGGAAAGTGAAAAGTGAAAGTGAAGTCGCTCAGTCATGTCCGACTCTTAGCGGCCCCATGGACTGCAGCCTACCAGGTTCCTCCGTCCATGGGATTTTCCAGGCAAGAGGACTGGAGTGGGTTGCCAATGCAAGCCAGAATGATTCCTGAATAGTTAAAACACCTTTCGTTTTGACTTCAGGAGACTGGCACCTACGTAGAGCTTGAATAAAACCCGAAAGTGGAGTTTTCCTGCAGGTGGGGAGTCGGAGCCGGGGATGGCCAAGTAGCTGTTCTGCGCCTGCGCCGAATTAGCCGCATGCTCAGTAGCCAAGGTAGGTTTGCTCCACATCTACTGTTGACCTATCCCAGGAGGGTGAACGCTGCCCGGGACCGGGTGAGTGATAACGCTCTTTTGGTTACCCCTGAAGGGTGTTTCGTCTGACTTGGTCCCAGTCTTGTCACCGTAAGTAATTTTCTCCCCTTCGGGTCAGCGCAAGGGCCTTAGGCAGATCTGAGTAGTTTATTCGTCCTCTTAACTCTAGCCCTCTGCACAGATACGAAGAGATTCAAGGGGTTTATGTAAAAAATAATAATAGTAAAAATTACGTCACTCAGGGTGCCTCTCCAGATACTTCAACTTCGGACCTAGATTCTTGAGTATCAGTATTTTGGTTGTTTATCCATGCTATTATTTTCATGCCCCTGGGTTTTTTTTATGGCTCTATATTGTTGAAATAACAAGGCAAACCTGGACGGAGTTTGCTGCTGCTGCTAAGTCGCTTCAGTCGTGTCCGACTCTGTGCGACCCCATAGACAGCAGCCCACCAGGCTCTGCCGTCCCTGGGATTCTCCAGGCAAGAACACTGGAGTGGGTTGCCGTTTCCTTCTCCATTGCGTGAAAGTGAAAAGTGAAAGTGAAGTCACTCAGTCGCGACCGAGTCGTAGCGACCCCATGGAATGCAGCCCACCAGGCTCCTCCATCCATGGGATTTTCTAGGCAAGAGTACTGGAGTGGCTTGCCATTGCCTTGTAGAGACTGTCTTACGCCTAAAATTAAATTTCGTTAAATTAGCACACGTTCTTCCTACTGTCTTTTCTGGTTGTAGACTTGCTTGATATGTTTGGATTCCCTGAAAATGTAGATGTTAGTTTAAAAGGTGTGTATTCTTTACTGCTCGTAAGATTTTCAAAAAAGAGGTTTCGCCACTTTATATCCTTGGTAATAATGATCAGGAGGATTTCCCCTCAGACTGTAGCCAACACCGGCCAAATTTTCTTACCTATGCCTGTCTTACAAATGAACAATCATTTCTCATTGGTTTAGATTGCCTTTCTTTCATAATTAGTGAAGTTGAGGGTTCCCTGGTGGCTCAGATGGTAAAGAATCTGCCTGCAGTGCAAGAGACTTGGGTTTGATCCCTGAGTGGGGAAGATGCCCCCTGGAGGAAGAAATGGCAACCCACTCCAGTATTCTTGCCTGGAAATCCTGTGGATAGAGGAGACTGGTGGGTTACAGCCCATGGGGTCACAAAGAGTTGAACATGACTAAGTGACTAACACTTGAACATGTCATGATTTAAGGCTTTTACTTTTATTTTTCTAAGAATTGCCTATTGTGTCATTTACCCAATTTTATTGGATTATTCATCTTTTGCGTATTGATATATGTAAGTCCTTTTAACAAAAATTAGCTCATTTGTCTAGTACCTAATACAAATTTTTTTCTCTTTCTGTCGCTGAGCTGTTTGCTTACAGTATTTTGGTTATATAAACGTTTTAATTTTTATGCAGTCAGATTTATCAATTTATTCTACAATGGATTCTTGGTTTTAGTCATGTTTAAAAGTCCTTTTCCAAATTTATAAAACATTTCACTCATGTTTTATTCTTATACTTCTATGTTTTCATTGTCTAGTCTTAAAATCATGGTTTGGTCTGGAATTTACATTGCTATAAAGAGTGCAAAAAATTCCAACATTTTTTTTAGAAGATTAGCAATAAATGATGTTTTGCACAATTAACTTTCCTCCATGGTTTAAATTACAACCTTTAGTGTATTTGGTTCTAACTCTGGAATTTGATGTCATTAATTTGTCTCAAATTCTGTCCAGGACTAAACTTTTAATTACTATAATTTTATATCATATCCTATTTTGATAACTGGTGAGGAGAGTATCTCTGCCCATAGCTTTTTTTTTTTTTTTTTTAGAAATTGCTCTGTTACAGTCAGGTTCCAAAAGAGAAATAAGCTTAGTATTTTGATAGGGAATTCATCATGTATTTTCAGTTCCTAATCTCCATATGTTCACCACATTTGTATTGAGTTCAAGAAGCCACTCCCAGGCTTTGGGAAGAAATGGATCATTTGATTTCTGTTATTTTTGTCCTTCTGAACGAGCCCTGTTAGCAACTATCAAGATTTCTTAAGTGATAGATGTTAGGTTGATTGCCTTAAATGTCATACAGTTGTTTTTTTTTTTTCCTGCTCTAAGTCTCAAGCCCAGAATGTTGTGAAAAAGAGCTTGAACTGTGTGCGATTCACCATCATACTGGTTATCACTTTATATCCTTAGTCAAAATAATGTTGCAGAAGCTATAGGGATTTTTTGCCCTTAACGCTGTCCTAACGTCCCTGAACTGAATGTCCCTGCAGGATAGTCAGTAATGAGAACAGTCATCGTAATCATGGTTAGCCAGCATTACTTAGTGTTTACCTTGTGCCAGGACTGATTTAATATTTATAATGACTCTATGTTACAATATTATTGTTAGTTCCATATTACCGCTTGAGGCACAGAGAATTTAAGTGGCTTTCCCAAGGTCACAAAGCTAATGTGCGCCAGAGCCAGGAATTGAACACAGGAGGTAGGCTCCGGTGCCTGTGTCTTTAACCCCTGTTGTGTTGTTCAGCCACTCAGTCGTGTCTGACTCTTTGTGACCCCATGGACTGCACCATGCCAGGCTTCCCTGTCCATCACCAACTCCTGGAGCTTGTTCAAACTCACATCTCTTGTGTCAGTGATGCCATCCAGCCATCTCATCCTCTGTTGCCCCCTTCTTCTCCTGCTCTCTGTCTTTCCCAGTATCAGGGTCTCTAATCCCTGTACTGTTTTTGAGAGAGCTTTCAGAGAGACATGCTCACAAAAGACAGTGTTTTAGGACCCAGAAGGTATAAAACTGATAGAGAAGGAAGTACAGTGGATGTAATCTGAACTGCTGTAAGGAAGTGACGAACTTGCAGAAGGAGCTTTTTGGCCTTGCTTTGCCTTCTCCTTTGCCATCAACAGGTAATTCTCATTTGGGGTGTGGGAGGGGACTTATCCTGTCTATAATAGGAAGGTCTTTTACAGGTTTTGCAATAATATGATTAACTATATTTTCTTTATACAAAGAGCCAAAACTCTGTTCATTTATTTAAAAAATACTTAAGAAAATTACTAGGGCTTGGGGACAGCCTAATATTTTATCAGTAGTTCAGTGTGGATCAAAGAAGTACTTCAGAGAAAATAGTAGAAATAGTCTCTCCTTTGCTAACTAAAAGTGATTTGCAAGATGTCTTGATAAATCATTGTGCTTTACATCAAACCTGATTTTTTACATTCTTATAAAACTGGTATTTGTTTTAAAGGGTGATTCATAAGTATGGTGCACATTCATTTTCTGAGGGATGTAATAAGACAAAGCCTAAAGCTGTTCTTTAGAAAGAAAATACTGTGGCCTTGGCAAGCAGAAAAGCAAGTGGTTTTAGTCATATATGAAGCTTGCCAAGGCTGGGATGGTTACTGAACTGGTTCAAAGGTAAATGATATCTGTGAAAAGTTAAAACACTATACAGTGTGGGAAAATGATCCGCCTTTCACAGATGGCATTGTATAAAACATGGGAACTGAAAGAGCCCACAAGCACATTAAAATATCCTCAGTGGTTAAGACACCTGGGGAGTAGAGATCAGCTACCTGAAGACTACTTTTTCCAGCACAGAAAAAATCGGTTCCATGGCTGGTCATGGATATAAGGGAGTAGAGATAGATCAACGAAGTGTTTGCTAAATCCTTCTCCTGTTTTCTCTCTGAGTTATTGCTGAAGTATTAATAGTTATCATTGTAAAGAGTTTTTCCACATTAGTGCTCAGTATGCCAAGAAAATGAATCTAACCTGATTATAATGTAATTAGATAAACAGGATTCAGATACATAGAAACCCATTTTGTTTTTATCTTAGTTCCAGACAATTTCTACGTGTTCAGATACATAGAAACCCACTTTATTTTTATCTTAGTTCCATACTGGTCCCAGTATATTCATTACATCAGTTTCAGTTGTCTTCCTTCTGAGGGGTTTCAGCTATTTCACATGTTTATTGTCTCAATTATGTTCATAATCCCCGTGAACAGCATGTGAATGATAGAAAAAAAGGTGTCAAGAGGTTAAAACGTGCATCAGATTAAACATGCAGTCAGAAATTGGTGGGAAAATGATGGCTATTGCTGAACTGAGGTTAATAATGTCCTTTCTATTCTGTGTTGTGTTCCCTTATTGCATTGAGATCATGGTGACTTGATTTGGTCAGAAGTGAGAGAGTTTTTGTCCCAGATTGGTTCCCCCTAGGCCCCAAATACAAGACAAAGTACAAGGATTGAGCACAAGAGGTTTATTAGGGAGTGTTCTCAGGATTCCTCATGGGAAGTGTGAGGGAACTAGGAATGAGCCGGCGGGCAGTGGGGGTGGGAAGCTGGGCCGTGATGCAGCCCCAGCCAAGGCTCAGCCCACCCAGAGGGCATTTGGAAGCTACGATGGCCCATTGGAATCGGGGCAGCAGCCCAGTTGAAGTGAGCCTGTTGAAGTGATGTCTGCCTGTTGACCAGTTTCGGGTGAAATGACCCTTCTCAGATAAATTCTCTAAGAAAGGTGGCAGCTAAAGGCCATCTGTGGACAGCCCTTTCAGCAAATGGGGAAGTAAGCGATTCAGCCTCAGAGGGGACATGAGTAGTGTATTTCAGCATCAAAAC
Organism: Bubalus kerabau; assembly: GCF_029407905.1. Taxonomy (NCBI): domain Eukaryota; kingdom Metazoa; phylum Chordata; class Mammalia; order Artiodactyla; family Bovidae; genus Bubalus; species Bubalus kerabau. The sequence continues at coordinate 77,562,931 of NC_073628.1, read as the reverse complement.
CATCAATAAGAATGTACAGAAGGATGTGTATGTGTATGTATAACTGAATCACTTTGCTCTACAGCAGAAATTAATACAACATTATCAGTCAGCTATACTTTAATTTTTTAAAAGTCAGTAAGATGGGAGGATTTGAATCTGTATTTTCAAAGGGGAATATATTTGATCCTGGTGGTAGTGGTTTAGTCGCTAAGTTGTGTCCGACTCTTGTCACCCCATGGACTGTAGCCTGTCAGGCTCCTCTGTCCATGGGATTCTCCACACAAGAATCCTAGAATGGGTTGCCATTTCCTTCTCCAGAGGATCTTCCCAACCCAGGGATCGAACCCTGATCTCCTGCATTGCAGGCAGGCAGACTCTTTACCGACTGAGCTACAAGGGAAGTCCCATACTTGATCCTAAAGACTGTTTTTCCATATTTTTTGTTGGGCCAGGAGCTACATGACATTCCTCACTTTCTCAGACAATTGGTCTTCACTCCTATGACCATGCTATTTGTTCTATTTGGCTGCTGGTGAAGTCTTAGTTGCTCAGTCCTGTCTGACTCTTTTTGATCCCATGGACTGTAGCCCACAAAGTTCCTCTGTCCATGGAATTTTCCAGGCAAGGATACTGGAGTGGATTGCCATTCCCTTCTCCAGGGGATTTTCCCTACCCAGGGATTGAACCCAGGTCTCCTGCAGTGCAGGCAGATTCTTTACCATTCTAGTCACCAGAGAAGCCCCTGGTGAGAATGGCAGTAAATAACCAGTGGGTGAAATTTTATTTAATGTCTAAAGGAATATCCATTGGGTTTCAGAAACTAAATGTAATCACATGCAACCCCTCCCCTTTTAAACTATTAATACGTCCCACATAAGGGCTTCCCAGGTGGCACAGTGGTAAAGAATCCACCTGTCAATGCAGGAGATGCAGGAGACTTAAGTTCTATTCTTGGGTCGAGAAGATTCCTGGTAGGAAATGGCAACCTACTCCAATATTCTTGTGTGGAAAATTTCATGAACAGAGAAGCCTGACGGGCAACAGTCCAGGGGGTTGCAAGGAGTTGGATACGACTAAACACACACACACACGTACACACGCACACTTCCCACGTACACAAACATCCCTTATGCTATTCATCCCTCTCTTGGCATTACCTGTCTTATAGACATGAGGTTATAGTATCTCACCCGCAGCCCAACAAAATATTAGCTCTCATTAGGGCACATAGTATATTTTTAGCTCCTGAACCCCCTTTTAATGTACAGCATTTGCACCTTACACACAGCATACATCAAACATTTCACATGCTCATAGGCTTGAACCAGTTACCTCTATGCCTCAAAATGTCCCACCTGCTGAGAAAAAGAATACTGCTGAATTTATTGGGAGAGCTGATGCTTGGGAGCCTTTTCCCAAGTCTTTTTAAGTAGATGTTTATTAGAGAATCCACACAGTTAAATGAAGCAGTCCCAAGGAAAAGCTCAATATCTATGTGTTGAATTGAATTCAGGTAAATGAAACCAGCAGCTGATTTTGAAAGTAACAGAACATTTCTCTTGATTTCCCTTTAGGGCCCATCATGGCATCCAGTCCCACTGTGTTGATGCGATTGGTGGCTTCAGCGTATTCTATTGCTCAAAAGGCAGGAACGATAGTCAGGCGTGTTATCGCCGAAGGAGACCTGGGTATCATTGAGAAGGTACAGAAAGTCTCATCTCATTTCATACCACCTCCATTACTGTTCCTTGAGGTTTAGGTAAAAGGAAGTACTAATCTAGACACACTAATAGTTGAAGTAGTCAGTGGCTTCCTTATGGAGCCTGCAAGACCCTTAGTTCAGATGGGTTCCATTTCTGCTCTGAAAAGGACTCCGGACTTCCGACATCCAAAGCTCTTATTTGTATGACTGGATCTTCTGACCAGTCCAGGTCCAGAGCACTAGAACCAAGCTTCATATCCTGAAATAATCTGCTTCAGGCAGTCATGCTGTCCTTAGTGAACTTAACATATTTGGTCAAATCTGGCATTTTTCTTCATGGAAAAGAAACCTAAAGCAGAGTTTTTCTTTCCAGTATGATAACTAAAAACTTGGGTAAATTATCAGAAAGATAGTTTAGAATGGTAGTTGATTTTTAAAAGAAGTCTCACCCTGTATGTGTTCTAGTTTAAAACATAATTTCTTCCACAGGATTTGTTATTTCACATTACACATTTGACTTCTTGTCATAATCTTTAAGAAAGATTGTATTGTAGTTTAACCAAAGTGGGAAAATTTTAGGATATTATAAACATTTTGATGGTTTGAAATAGAGATGTAGTTTAAACACTCCTTTATGATAAGTCAAGCATCTACTTAGGGCTACTTATATAAAAAATAAGGACCTTATATACAAGTAAAAAAAAAAACAAACTTAGAAATAAGTTCCTGTGAACTAATTATAAGATTTTAACATAACTGCTTTTAAAAATTAAGACTAAAAATCACAAGAACAAGTAAAATAAATCTCATTTCTTTTTTTGATAGATTCATGGGCTTGATAGTATAGGAAATAGATATATAGGGTATTTTGATCTTGAAGTCAAAATTGATTTTGAATCAAACTTTTTAAAAAATATTATAGTACCTCATTTTCCATTTTCAGAAAGTACTCAGGTTTTTTATAATATATAAATGACATCTTCCATCCCTTATCCTGAACCTTGGTTGATGTACTCATAACTCTGAACAATGTCAATGTTACCCCCCAGTTTTTTTTCATTATACACTTTCACCCTGGAAAGGGGTCATTGGTGACAGATCAGAGGATTCTGCTCTTGACTGTCTTTCTCTCTTTAGCCATTAACTTAAATACAGTATAAAAAATTTATTGAATGCATATTTCCCAAAGTGTTGTTGAAGAGGAGGCTGAAAAAAAGGATGCTAATCAAATTTGTCAATAAAAATGAAGCTGGGAGGGCTAGTTAATGTATTGGATCACAGAATAAGTATTTGAAATAGTTGCCAACTCTGAGAAAGATGGGCCAAATTCAATAAGATATTGCAATAGGAATAATTATAGAGTCCCATATTCTGTGTTCAAGTACTTAGGAGTGAGTCTGATTCAAATTTGTTTGAAAAAGAGATTTTAGTTGATCACATACATGCTCAATGAGAGATTAACAGTGTAAAACAGCTACTTTAGAAGGCTACTGATCTTGCTATCTTTTCTTTCTTATCGTTTTCTCTATTATGAAACATAGAAAGTGGAAAAAATTAGCAAAAAGTACAAAATCATCTATCAGGCCACCACTGCCAATATTGTGGATCATATCTTTGCATATTTTCCCCTTAGCTTCACTTACTTTGTTTAAATTGATTTTCTGTTGTGATTATATTAGATGGGCCACTTTGTAGTGTATAGCTAAAGAGTAATAGCAATACAGTGTTCAAGTTAGAAAAAGAGATAATAGGGACTTCCTTGGTGATACAGAGGCAGGACTCTGCACTTCCAATGCAGGGGGCACAGGTTTGATCATTGGTCGAGGAACTAGATCCCATATGCTGCAGCTAAGGGTTAGCTTGCCATAGCTAAAAGAATTTACATGCTGCAACGAAGATCAAAAATCCTCCATGCTTCAGCTAAGACTTGGCACAGCCAAATAAATAAATACATATTTTTTTTAAAAAGAAAGAAAAGATAAAAGATAATAACGTCACTGTCCTCTCTACTGGTCAGATACTCTTGGCACTTTATATCCACTTGTTGACACCTCATTTTAAAAGAGACAGGAAAAAATCAGATTTGTCACACAAAATATCCAGAATGGTGAGGTCTGGCACTGTGTCAGTAGAAAGAGCAGGAAATGTCTTACCTAGCGAGTCTTTGGGATAGCTTTCCTCATAGAGTTGAATGACTGTCATTGTGTCTTTCCCTCTGAAGCAGTGCTCTCTAAACTTGACTGCTAAGTGAGTAATCTTCAATTTCAACAGACCTTTCTCGTAGTTTCATTCCACAGTTATTTACAGAGCACCTACTATGTGCCAGGCACAGTTCTTTAAGAAATAGAACAAAGTTCTCTGTCTTTGCAGCCCTGCATTCTAGCAGAATTGTTCTTTGCATTGAGATAAGCAGCAAACTTCAGTGTTGCAGAAAAAAATTTGATTTTCACAGTCATTCCTTATCTCATTACAAAGTATTACCAAAGTTCTTCCTGTTGAAGATAATCTGTAAATCCACCTAAACAGCCATGTATGAATTGTGACATATCCTAACTGGTTGAAAACAAGGTAACAAAGTGGTCACTGTGTTTCACAAGTGTGATTTTATGACATGTGGATTGAGTTGAATGCCATAGGTGAGTTAGGTAGTAAATATTACTGCTGTTCACTTTCATATTTTTTATAGTTTAAAAATAAGAATTTTGAAATAAGAAATAATCATTCTGAGGACCTCTTGAATTATTAGAATTAGGATTAGTAAGTGAAATTTATAGAAGAATCCATATCAGAATACTGTTAACTGCCTTAAAAAATGTATAAATTTCCTGTCAACCTGCTTGAGCAAAAGATTAATGTAGAGATCTGATAAAAGGAATTTGTAAGCTGGGGCAGAAAATGTTCTAAATAATTTAAAAGTTCGTTTCCAAACTTTAGCCTCTAGAAGTCCCATGAGGAAAACCAAGCCAAGAAATTTGCTGATTCATATGATGTTAAGCTCCATCAGTCTTAAAACAGACTGTAATTTAAATGGATATAGATAATCACATGAGACATCAAAGAACAACTTTCTGAGTTCTGCTAAAATGTACTTTCTTTGTTGCAGACCTGTGCAACAGACCTGCAGACCAAGGCTGACCGATTAGTTCAAGTGAGCATATGTTCTTCATTGGCACGGAAGTTCCCTAAACTAACAATTATAGGGGAAGAGGTAAGACTTGTCAGGAATACCATGTTTTTTTTTAATCCCTGTTCACCATATGGATTTGTAATTGTCACTTTTTTATACACTACTTTTATGATTGCAAGCATTATATTTTTGTGTTTTAACATAAAAATAGCTGTGATGTTCCTTGGACTTTCAGGCAATGTCTGCTTTTAATATTTTGGTCTATTTCTAGACCAGATGTCTCAGTTCTTGACCACAGACAATGTGGTTATGCTTGTGACATTCAGCATACAAAGTATAAGATGAGCAGAATTCTCCAACTTTGAAATAAAATGGGTTTTGTTGTTCCTGTTTTTTGGGTGGTTTTTTTTTTTTTTTTTTCAGTTAACATCTACTTGCCTATTTATTCAAAGACTAACACTGTGAAGGTGAAGGAGTTGACATTTCATATATTTGAGAGTAAGACATAGCTGATATCAGAGCCACTTGTGTAGATAAATGTGTAATATTTAAACATTCTTTTGTTTTTAATCTTTTTTTCAGGATAATGAAGTTAGGACCCTTTGTAATCAACTTTGATGAGCCATATGTGATTTGTTTTTGCAATTTTATTCCGTTAGCTTTAAAAGCTCCAAATAGAAATGGTAAACAGAAAGAACTAGTGAAACCTATGATGCTGCGTTACTTGTTACTGAGACCGAGGGTATTCTGTAAAGAGGAAATAGCTTCGGTAGTCACCGGTATTCCCTGCTTTAGGATCTGCCTCCTGAAGACGTGGATCAAGAGCTGATTGAAGATGGTCAGTGGGAGGAGATACTGAAGCAGCCGTGCCCATCACAGTACAGTGCTATCAAGGAGGAAGATGTATGACCCATACTATTACTTACCTCTCTGTTAATCTTCTGTTTTTGTTGTAGTAAAGGAAATAAAATCTGCCATCATAATAAAAAGTTGGTAGTTATAAAAAACAGGGCAACCAGGAACCTGAAATCTTTTAGAGCCAACATAGAAATGTCTGGCAACCATACGGGATGTCTCACCTGTTGATTTTGAGTTCATTTTCTCATTCTGTTGATTTCCTCTTCACTCTAAAACTGTTACTAAAAATACATTTGGGGGAATTCCCTGGTGGTCCAGTAGTTAGGGGCTCTGTGCTTTCACTGCCGGGGCCCAGGTTCAATCCCTGGTCAGGGAACTAAGATACCACAAGCTGCATGGTATGGCCAATAATAATAATGATGATAATGATAATACTTTTAGGAAGAAAATCTAATTTGTTATTTAGTAGATTTGATAGTAAAACTTTTCATGGGTAATTGGAACTGGAAAGTGATGAAATGGATCACTGCCTTATATTTTTGGAAGGCCGTAAAAATTACCCCCCTTGCTCTTTATAGTTGCTTAAATTAAATCTTCAGATAGCTATCACACTTCTTTAATGTTCGCGTTTTAGTTTATTTAACACACATTCGTTGAACACATACTACGAGTAAGGTGCTTTGTTCTGTGATATGGAGTATGGAAAGAAAAGACATGATGTCTTCCATCAGAAATATGCCCTCACAAATTCACATCAAGTGTTGTGATTCTAGTGGTTCATGACTGCGTATCCTGAATCATATTGAAAGTCCTAAGAAGAGAGGATTTCTTGTCTATTCTATTTCAGTCTTATAAACAATTCATTTTTCTTGGCCATATATACACTGTGTCCTTAAGATAGTCAAACTGTCGTTATTTTTTCTAAATCAGCATTTATATATGAGTAGTATCCACACAACACATTTTTGCTGCCACTTTAAAGTTTTCCTTGTATCACGATCTGGAGCTCAGGATGTTCATGGCAATGTGTTGTAGTTGTTTAGGTGACAATAAACTTTTACCAGTTCAGCATTTTATATTTTAAAAAATTTTATTGAAGAACAGTTGATTTATAGTGTTGTGTATCTTTGATTACAAAATACTTTTTTTTACTATTTTTTTTTGATTATTACAAAACTGATGATGTTGGCTTAAGCCTCCCATAATTTCAGAAATGAAAAAGATAGTTTTTAGTTTATCTATTTAAATCAATTTTTTTTGTTAATTTCTGGGGGTTTTTTTGGCTGTCCTGTGAGGCTAGCAGGATCTTAGTTCCCCAACCAGCAATCAAACCTGGACTCATGGCATTGGAAGTGCAGAGTCCTAACCACTGAACCATCAGGCTATTTCCACTTTTTAAAATTTTATATGCTTAATTTGGGCATGTTCTCTTTTTTAGCTTGTGGTCTGGGTTGATCCTCTGGATGGTACCAAGGAATATACCGAAGGTTAGTATCTCTCTTGTATTTGGCTTTTGTATCTGTATTTGGCAGCAATAGAACTAGTATATGACGTCCAGTTCAAATACCAATCCCCCCAATACAACCAACCCGAAGGTCCCATACACAAGAATAACTGACATTAAGCCAGTGTAACCAAAGAGACTGTACTGAACCCCCAACTTTATTAGGTAGAAAACCAAGAGCATTGCTGTACTGCCTTGCTCTGCCAGCATCCCATGGTGCGCATGCCTCACTCCCCTCCTCTGAGAACTGCTGTCTCACTTCACAGCATCACCTCTAAAGATGGGTTTTGAAACATAGTGCAATATTTCTCCCTCCTGAAATTATGTAAGATCAGCAGACGTAGAAAGCAGCAAATTAAAGTTGGCAACATTGAAGTGAAACGGACCAGGCTCAGAGCCAGAGTGGTAGATTTTAGGAGCACAGCATAAGCTTAGATTCTTATTTTTGAAAGAAAGATTAGCGTGGGTTTTCTTGTATCGGTTCTCAGCTTCATGGCTTAAAAAAAGAAAATGTCTCATAATCACTAGAAAAAACTTTCTCTGTCCTTAGATGAGACACATCTACAAGTGAATTCCGTAGTGTGTGTGTGGATTTGTCCAGAAAACGTCTCTATAATCCATTGAGACATAGGAGAGCTCTAGACAGTTTAAGTGAGTATAAGAGCAGCTAACAACTGGTTCAGATCTCAGCCCCCACGTCCAGAAAGTTTGATTTACTAGCTCTACAAAGGAGTCTAAGAATCTGTATTGAAAAAATTGAACCTGTTCATTCTAATGCCATCTTCCCTGGTGGCTCAGATGGTAAAGAATCTGGCTGCAATGCAGGAGACCTGGGTTTGATTCCTGAGTCAGGAAGATAACCTGGAGAAGGGAATGGCAACCCACTCCAGAATTCTTGCCTGGAGAATCCCATGGACAGAAGAGCCTGGAGGGCAACAGTCCATCGAGTCTCAGAGTTGGACACAACTGAGCGACTAGCACTTTGTTTCACTTTCATTCTGATGCCGCTTGTTAGTTCATCGTCCTCACTGTGAGAAATCTTAATTTAGAGGCTTGAAATACAAATCTTGATGGTGATCCTGGAAACGAGAGTGATCTAGCAGGCAGAAGTGAGTCAGATGGTGATAGAGGGGGACGCAGAGCAATCTAATGATGGCTGTGGAGTTATGGCTGATTTACTTAATTGGTTTACAGATTCTTACTAATGAGACCGTGTGTATCAATCAATTCAATTAAGTGGCCATAGTTCCTACTCCTGTCCCTGGTCAGCACTCTCTTATAATTTGTGTATTTTGCCAGAAGTAGGTTTAATTAAGGATGCTGCTGCTGCTGTCCCTTAAGTCGTGTCCAACTCTGTGCGACCCCATATGAGAGCCCACCAGGCTCCACCGTCTCTGGGATTCTCCAGGCAAGAGTACTGGAGTGGGTTGCCATTGCCTTCTCCATAATCAAGGATCAGTCAGTTCAGTTCAGTTCAGCCGCTCAGTAGTGTCCAACTCTTTGCGACCCCATGAAATGCAGCACGCCAGGCCTCCCTGTCCATCACCAGCTCCCGGAGGTCACACAAACTCATGTCCATTGAGTTGGTGATGCCATCCAGCCATCTCATCCTCTGTTGTCCCCTTCTCCTTCTGCCCCCAATCCCTCCCAGCATCAGAGTCTCTTCCAATGAGTCAACTCTTCGCATGAGGTGGCCAAAGTATTGGAGTTTGAGCTTTAGCATCAGTCCTTCCAGAGAACACCCAGGACTGATCTCCTTTAGAATTGACTGGTTGGATCTCCTTGCAATCCAAGGGACTCTCAACAGTCTTCTCCAACACCACAGTTCAAAAGCATCAATTCTTTGGCATTCAGCTTTCTTCACAGTCCAACTCTCACATCCATACATGACCACTGGAAAAACCATAGCCTTGACTAGACGGACCTTTGTTGGCAAAGTAATGTCTCTGCTTTTGAATATGCTATCTAGGTTGGTCATAACTTGCCTTCCAAGGAGTGAGCATCTTTTAATTTCATGGCTGCAGTCACCATCTGCAGTGATTTTGGAGCCCAAAAAAATAAAGTCTGACACTGTTTCCACCATTTCCCCATCTATTTCCCATGAAGTGATGGGACCGGATGCCATAATCTTCGTTTTCTGAATGTTGAGCTTTAAGCCAACTTTTTCACTCTCCTCTTTCACTCTCATCAAGAGGCTTTTGAGTTCCTCTTCACTTTCTGCCATAAGGGTGGTGTCATCTGCATATCTGAGGTTATTGATATTTCTCCCGGCAATCTTGATTCCAGCTTGTGCTTCCTCCAGCCCAGCGTTTCTCATGATGTACTCTGCATACAAGTTAAATAAGCAGGGTGACAATATACAGCCTTGACGAACTCCTTTTCCTATTTGGAACCAGTCTGTTGTTCCATGTCCAGTTCTAACTGTTGCTTCCTGACCTGCATATAGGTTTCTCAAGAGGCAGGTCAGGTGGTCTAGTATTCCCATCTCTTTCAGAATTTTCCACAATTTATTGTGATCTGCACAGTCAAAGGCTTTGGCATAGTCAATAAAGCAGATAGGTGTTTTTCTGGAAATCTTGCTTTTTCCATGATCCAGCAGATGTTGGCAATTTGATCTCTGGTTGAATCACTGTAAATTCCTTGCCTTTATTGCAAAAATAACTTGGGAGACATTGATGTGCTGCTGAAGAGTCATAACATGAGTTATGTAATTGATATGAGTTTTCTTCTTTTTAGGTCTTCTTGACAATGTAACAGTTCTTATTGGAATTGCTTATGAAGGAAAAGCCATAGCAGGAGTTATTAACCAGCCATATTACAACTACCAGGTATTACTCTTAAATGATACCGAAATATTTTTTCAGATAAATAATTATGGTGTTCTATGATTCTTAATGCTATTTAATCTAGTGGTTTCTAGCTTGGTTGCACCTGCAGTCTGGGGGAACTTTTCAAAGTAAGGATTCCCAGGTCACACCCCAGATGTACCGAGTCAGAACCTCTGGGGGTGTTGATACCAGGAATGTGTATGTATTTATGGGACTATACACAGACACACTGTATGTGTTGTATATGTTTTTTTACATATGCCTTATGATTCAAATCATAAGCAAAATTTTGGGAATTACTGATATGGTTCTTGATTAGCTTGGTCATTGAGGCACCTGATTTACAGGTGGTGCTTGAAGCACATTGAAGAAATGAACCATTTCAATCAAGAAAAGAGGCTAGCCATGTTGTTTTGCAGGTAATTCCACATAATGCCTAAATTATGGTCAGCATTAAATAAATATGCTCTTGCACTGTTTCCTCTTACTTTTTCTCTCTAATCTGCTTTGACTTTCTACTATACTCTCAAGAAATTGTCTTCTGCAGAACAAGAGGCTAATGTACTTCCAAATCAGGAATATTACCATTAGATCACACGAAATGTTAAAGGAAAATGTTGAAATAAAATACTTAAGGTATTTACATTAGTGTAACCTTGATGAAAGTGAAAGTAGAGAGTTAAAAAGTTGGCTTAAAGCTCAACGTTCAGAAAACGAAGATCATGGCATCTGGTCCCATCACTTCATGGGAAATAGATGGGGAAACAGTGGAAACAGTGTCAGACTTTATTTTTTTGAGCTCCAAAATCACTGCAGATGGTGACTGCAGCCATGAAATTAAAAGACGCTTACTCCTTGGAAGGAAAGTTATGACCATCCTAGATAGCATATTCAAAAGCAGAGACATTACTTTGCCAACAAAGGTCCATCTAGTCAAGGCTATGGTTTTTCCAGTGGTCATGTATGGATGTGAGAGTTGGACTGTGAAGAAAGCTGAGCGCCGAAGAATTGATGCTTTTGAACTGTGGTGTTGGAGAAGACTGTTGAGAGTCCCTTGGACTGCAAGGAGATCCAACCAGTCCTTTCTAAAGGAGATCAGCCCTGGGATTTCTTTGGAGGGAATGATGCTAAAGCTGAAACTCCAGTACTTTAGCCACCTCATGCGAAGAGTTGACCCATTGGAAGAGACTCTGATGCTGGAAGGGCTTGGGGGTAGGAGGAGAAGGGGACGACAGAGGATTAGATGGCTGGTTGGCATCACGGACTCAATGGACATGAGTTTGTGTGAACTCCGGGAGCTGGTGATGGACAGGGAGGCCTGGCGTGCTGCAATTCATGGGGCTGCAAAGAGTCGGACACAGCTGAGCGACTGAACTGAACCTTGATAAATCTTTAGAGAAAAAAGTAACCAGAATGGGTACTATTACTTCTGAATCTCAAAATTGAGTTAAGAGCAGGATTTCTACTTCTCAGATAACTTTGGGTTTTTCCTACTGTGTATATCATTATAACTTTTTTAGTTATAGTCATGTGCTTCTTAAGAGTGTCATGTAAACTTTAAGGTAAGCTAATACTGTTCCTTAAAAGAGGGGCATTTAATTCATAGATAATATTGCAATGCATGGCACCTTTTTTTTTTTTAAAAAAAAAAGGTTTAAGTGCTTTGGAGTTACTAAAAATTTCCATCATTTCTTTCTGAAGTTAGAATACTTGTATTCACTTTCCACAGAAGAATGAAAATGAGAAGTTAAGGGAACCCAGGAATGACGCAAAGGTGAGAAAAATAGCTAGGCTTTTGGCTCCACTGGTAGGTAGAAAGAAGTAGGCAGTTTGGTACCCCAGGCAGCCAGTGTCTGTGCCATTTCCCAGCTCATTTTACCCTGTTCTGCTTCTCTCCTTTGTTACCTGTCCCTTTACCACCTTTCCTTCTGTACACTCCCTTTCTCTTTGTCTCTTCCTTCTCTCTTGCTTATGCCTTAAAATTTGTTGCAACAAGGAGAAAAAGTCGCTCAGCTTTGTTGGTAGTTTTCAAGGCTGAATGTTCAATTTAAAATCTTCATCGTTTATCAAGAGCTTCCTGTGCACTGCCAGACTCAAGGATCTACATGCATTATCTCATTCTAAGATGCACCATCATTCTTTAAGGACACCTTCATCTCCATTCAAAAGATGAGGACACTGAGACAGATAACTTGCCCTGGTTGGTCACTGGCAGATCTGGGATCTAAACCACAGTCTGCGCTCTGTACTGCTCTCTTAGTCACATAAAGCACTTCTCACAATTCAGACTGCATTATTGCTTCTAACAGATACTGAAGCTGGGAAGCACTCTAATTAAAAGAGCACGGCAGAACCTACTGTATAGCATGGGGAACTCTACTCGGTGCTCTGTGGTGACCTAAATGGGAAGGAAATCCAAAAGAGAGGGGATATATGTGTATGTAGAGCTGATTCACTTTGTCGTATAGCAGAAACTAACACAACATTGTAAAGCAGCTATCCTCGGATAAAAACTTTTAAAAGAAGAATTCTGAACAGGAAATAAAATTAAAAAAAAAAAAAGAGCATGGCAAAGTACAAAGAAACCCAGTCTGTCTGAACATCAGAGCTAGCTCCTTAACCATTATGAATCTTACTTATCTCATCAGTAAGATGAAAATGTTAGCCTTTACTACACCTAGACAGTTGGTGTGGCTACTCTGAATGGGAGAGATAGTGAGAGAGGCTGAGAGATCAGGAGCTCAGAGGGAGGCTAGCCGGCTGCCTTGTGGGGTTTGCATTTACCTTGCCAGGGCGCCAAGAGTCCACGGTCCCATCCTCTTTGCTTTCATGTTTATTTACACAGCGCATGTGAGTTTTCTAGGGCCCAGAATACTCATATCCCCCTATTAAGTATGCTTTCCTTTCTTTTTCAGAATGACTAGAGAGCTGAATTAATAAGTAGGGTTTTTTTTTTAATGTTTTTATTTACTTATTTTTTAAATATTTTTAAATTTTTGGCCACACAACACGTGGGATCTTAGTTCCCCAACCAGGGATCTAACCCACGCCCCCTGCATTGGAAGCATGGATCTTGACCACTGGACCACCAGGGAGGTCCCCATGAATAGGTTTCTTAAGAGTATGAAGTTGGTCTCGGCAGTTGAGCTGAAGTGTAATGAGTACCCGGAGCCCATCAGTACTCTGAAAAGTCCAGCTTCTCCTAGGGTGTAGATGCTAGAGCAAACAGGAAAAGCAGGCGAGCATGCACTGAGCCCCAGTGCCTGTTCTTTGGTTCCTCTGTTTCCCCATTTGCAGAGTGCTCTCAGCACTTTGGAGGCCAGCCTCCTCGCCTGTAAAGAACCACCTCGCCAGTGACATGCCCCTCCCCCAGGCAGTCAGTCTATTTCCAGTGGCTGATGATTGGACAGGTGTAAAGGCCTAGTATTTCATCCCAGTTTGCGATATGTTCTCTACCGGGGTCCAGCCCCGGTTGGATCCAGGGATTCCCTCGGGAGGACGGCGTTGGCGATTAAAAGGATAGTTAAAAGGAGGAAGACACAGAGGCTTGACCTGACTGGTTTATGTGGGAAACTAATAAAGTTCGTGACACCAAACTTGCTCTGACCACGGAGGCCACAGGCGCCCTCTTGAATCGTGGAAGGTGCCCCACCCTGGGCACCTTCTTGAGTGGGTCTTAGAAGCCCAGGCAAGTAAGTGGTCTCAGAGAGCCCCCATGCTCCAAGTCAGTCACCCTGAAGGAAGAACAGAGAAGAAAAGGAGAGAAAAGGAAGCAAGAACGACACGGGGAGACCAAGCTTTGAGCAAGGCCCGTAGCTTTATTTTCACAGGGAGCTTATATACCTTAAGTTGTGCATAGAGGATAACAGGGGGTGTAAAATCATGCAAAGTCAGCAGTCTTTGATCCTTATCGAGACCAGGCTTTCTTTTGTGCAAACTTATAATCGTATACAAATGCTTTAGGTGATTTATATCATCTTCTGGCCAGAAGGCCTGTTAACATTTTATGACTCTGATACAGGTTTGTCAACCATAAGACTTATTTTCTCTAAGAGTAATTATTTTAAAGTTTGGCACCATCCTCCGAAGGTGTTAGATAAAGTTGCATTCCTATAGGGCAAAGGTGCAGTGGGCTTATAACAAAGGAAAGAATTTATTACCTTAAGGGTCTAAAATTGTTAACACCAAGGCCACTACTTATTTTTTCTATATACCAACTATATTAATTAATACATTCCCAAGGACACAATACAGGGGATGTGGAAACTTGGCAGCAAGCATTGGCTCAACAATGAAATCTTCTACTAGTTCTATTCTAACAATTTCTAACTCTCCAAGAGGCTCTATACTATTTGAATACCTTAAGCTTCCCATGCCTCTTGTGGTTGGGAGGCTGTAAACAATCATTTGTGTAGCTGTAGGAGTCCGGATAAACCTGTCAGGCAAGTTAGAGAGCCATCTGAGGGGTTTGGATTGAAACACTCCTATTATGCCCAAGAGGCTAATTAACTAGAGCTCTAAGTTGAATTCCTTTAGAGAAAGGTGGTCGGGGATAGCCCCCGTTAATGTCAGAGGAGTTGGTGAAAGTCGTAAAATAGTAAAACAGACAGATTCTGTTTTTGGGGTAGATGCTCAGGCAGATCCAGGGGGCCCCTTTGCATATCAGGCCTTTGCCTTTGCATATCAGGCCTCTCTGCATGACCTTTGTCATGGGTGGGAACTCCCATGCTGGCTCCTGGCAGTTCTCCCCAGTTTGGTACAACCCTGAGGAGCCGTTCGGGCTCCAGAGCTCCCCCTGGGGTCGGCTGAAGCTGTGGTCAGGTCTGCATCATAGCTCAATTTCTCCCTCTGCCCACTCACACCACCTCCCCTCCTTTGCACAGTGTGGATCCCAAGGGCACTCCTTCATAAACACCCTTCTTAACTCAGAGCCTGCTTCCCAGGGAATCCAACCCTGCAACACAAGCGTCTTTCACTGTAACAGCACCCAGAATACTGCTCTAGGGTAAACAAGATGATGTGTGTGAAAGCATTTTGACAAGTACACTGAGGTAGATAGTCTAGTTCAGTGATGACAGATACTGGCTTTGAACACAGACGAGCCTCAGTTTGATTATGATCTCCCTAGAGTCCTTGGAGAAGGAAACGGCAACCCACTCCACTATTCTTGCCTGGAAAATTCCATGGACAGAGGACCCTGGTAGGCTACAGTCCATGGGGTCGCAAAGAGTCGGACATGAGCAACTTCACTATACTATATACTACAGAGTCCTTGGTCAGGTTACTGAATGATTCCAAAACTCATTTTCCTCATCTGTAAAATAAGGATGATAATACCTACTGCATGGGACTGTTCTGAGGATTAAATGAGATAATACATGTAAAGCTCTTAGTATGGTGCCTGGTACATGTTTAGTATTCAGTAAAAATACATGTCTGTATATCCACTCTATTGCTATAGTGATATTTCGATGACTTTGTGTTAACCATTGTAGGCTTCAGGTTTAGCTTCCTCGAAATACAGGTTATGTTTTTCTATGCAAAGTCTATCGTTATAATAATGTGGTTGAAAATTCTCTGAGCTCTGCAAAGGAAAATACAGACTCTGGGATTGCATTGTCACTGGCGTTTTACCACCATAATTGTCAGTAAAATTTTTTAACCCTGACCCCATTATCCACGGCCACTTTTCAGCATTAGCTTCTTCAGTCGCTTTGTCTCTGTAGCAGCCAAATATATTATCACCGTTTCCTGTTCCCATAGTAATGTGATCCCTGTTGTTCCTTGGACAATGAAAAGTAATCAATACATGGTATTTCATTTCCTGGGAATTTATGTACCTTTTGCAAAACAGCCCTTTGCAAATACAATAATGAGGCCGTTGGATAATTCTAAGAGGACCAGGAATCAGTATGTGATATTGCCTTTCCTGAAGACTCCAGGCAATAACCAGAAGTTTCTTTCCACACTTTTTTTTTCTTTCCATACTTTTGAAGTCCAGTTATTATTATTATTATTATTATTATTTTGGCTGTGCTGCATGTCTTGCAGGATCTCAGTTCCACAACCAGATACAGAAACTGGACCATGGCAATGAAACCCAGATCCTAGCCACTAAGCCACAAGGGAACTCCCAATTATTAACCAAAACAACAATGAAAAGAATCAGTTGGTCCTCTCAGGAAAATTTCTTTGTTGATGATACTGTTTTGTACTTTATAACATTACCATTTTTTTAATCATGCTGCTAATATAACTAAATGTTGTATTTATAATGAGCCTTTTTCTCTAAGTGATGACAAGCTTTGCTGTTGTTCCATCTGTTTACACAGGCAGGACCAGATGCTGTGCTGGGGAGAACTATCTGGGGAGTTTTGGGTTTAGGTGCCTTCGGGTTTCAGCTGAAAGAAGCGCCCGCCGGCAAACACATCATCACAACTACCCGGTCCCATAACAGCCAGTTGGTTACGGACTGCATCACTGCTATGGACCCTGATGATGTGCTGAGAGTGGGAGGAGCAGGGAATAAGGTATGAAAATGTGTCCATCATCTCCTCTGAAATGCAACTGAATCATTGAAAGAAATAACTGAGCTTTTACAAAATGTGAAATCAGAGTTTGGGAGAAGAGAAGAAAGATCGTTATTTGCCATTAAAGACACATTTCAGCAACATTTGATTTTTTTTTTAAATGTTGTGGTTCAAGCCTTTTTTAACCTAAGAGAGT
The DNA here is from genome assembly GCF_029407905.1 of Bubalus kerabau. Lineage (NCBI taxonomy): Eukaryota > Metazoa > Chordata > Mammalia > Artiodactyla > Bovidae > Bubalus > Bubalus kerabau. The sequence goes on along the minus strand of NC_073628.1, from coordinate 77,546,204 downwards.
TCAGTGATAATATAAGTCATTTGCATAAGGCCCCATGCCTGTTGCCAGTCCTTATTTTCTCAAGGACCCTCTTGGATTACTTCCTAGATCTTCTACATCTTGGATTACTTCCTACATCTTCTACTCTAAGGATGGGCCTGCCTGCCCCTCCCTAGATGCCTCCCCTATTCATTCATTTAGGCCCACATCCTGGGAACATGGTGAAATGAAACAGAGTTTGATCTCCATCCCTGATCTCCTCTCATCTGATTGCCCCTTGGTTATCATCATGATGACATCCTTCAGGCGTCTCAAATTCAGCATCCCCAGTTGGAGCGCATCCTCTCTCTACCAGCGCCCAAATGGTTCCACTCGCAACTTCCTATCTGCTTAATGGCATCACCATTTTCCTAATTCTTCTAGCCAGATACCTGAGAGTCATCGTATCCTCCTTCCTTCCTCACATCCTATCAATCTGATCCTACTTACGATCTTTTTAATTCTCCTCTAAAGTCTCGTCTGTCTCAACTGCCAGTGCCCTAGTTGAAACCTATCATCGTCTCACATCCAAACTTTACAGCAGCTTCCAAAGTGGTTCTCCGTTCAAGGCCATGTCCTCACAGTGCCACTAGAGCGATGAAAACACACACTTATCATGGCACTCCCCTGCACCACATCCCTGGGTGATTCCACCTCACAGCAGTTGAGAATGGGATGTAAATGCCTCTATATCCTGACACCCAAATGCCCCCAAGCATGTGTTTTTCCCACTTGTGTGTCAAGGGCGACAAATGATAAATATTTATTGAACTGAATGGAATTCATTTCTCCTCCCTTATCCTTTGGAAGTGGGCTTCCCTGGTGGCTCAGATGGTAAAGAATCTGCCTGCAATGCAAGAGACCTGGGTTCAGTCCCTGGGTTGGAAAGATCCCCTGGAGGATGGCATGGCAACCCCCTCCAGTATTCTTGCCTGGAGAATCCCCATGGACAGAGGAGCCTGGCGGACTACAGTCCAGAGGGTCGCAAAGAGTTGGACATGACGTGAGCAACTTTGTAAGCGACTAAACACACACACCCTTTGGAAGCAATAATCAGCTATTTCTAGATTTTCCACAAGCATTTGCTTGTAAGAGGGTGAAAATTGGAAGTAACAGTATTTTGAAAAAAATATTTTAAACATCTCAAAGTAAAAATATAATTCCCTGAGATATGATTTCTCTTTACTCCTACTTTTGTAACTACAAAACCCATTACCTCTTTTATTCCCAAGGGGTACCATTCCCCATTCGAACAAAGTCCCCATCCTGCACAACCCCCCACCCCTTTTTCTTCTATGAAAAGACTTTGTTGGGCAGTTCTTAACTTTTTTGCGTCAAGGACTTCTTTGAAAATCTAACAAAAGTTACAGCTAGCCCCTCTTCTCTCAAAAAAGTATTCCTGGCACAGTTCTTGGCACATAATAAAGACTTGACACAGATTTCCTCAAAGAAAGAGAAAGCTTTTACTCAGAAGTCTACAGCAAGGTTTAATGGTTTGAAGGTGTTCTTGAATACAGCAATCCTAAACAGAATAGCTGGTTACCTTGTGTTCACTGAGGTTCTCCTCATTCTCCTGGGCTGGTCTTTTCATCTCAATATTTGCAGTCTGAATTTTATAGTATTAGTTGTTTCACAGTGTAACCAAAAAATAAGCCAAGTGGCTAATGAGGGGCTGATAGCAAGTTTATGTTTAGAGTCACACAGTTTCTATTGGCAACCTTATTTTTATATGAATATTATAGGTATTAGTAATATGAGTCTTTAAAAATTCACACTTTGGTAGCAGAAACAGTAACAGGTATGATTCTAAAACATGGCTTCCCAGGAGGCTCAGTGGTAAAGAATCCACCTGCAATGCAGGAGATGCAGGAGGTGCAGGTCCGATTCTTGGGTTGGGAAGATCCCCTGGAGAAAGAAATGGCAACCCACTCCAGTATTCTTGCCTGGAAAATTCCATGTTCAGAGGAGCCCGGTGGGCTGCAGTCCATGGAGTCAAAAAGAGTCAGACATGACTGAGCATACACACACACATGATTCCTAAACAAAGACTTATGAAACTGCTTGTTGGATTAGTCAGCATCACACATCTATTAGAACTTATCACAGCTTATACATTACTGTGCTGGCTGATATTTCTGTCTTCTTTACATAATAATGGTCAAATTTTTGCAAGACTAAAAACCTTTACTTTTTCTACAACAAAATATATATAGCTTTCACAATAAAAAGAAAAACAAACACCATAAAAAAGGGAAAACTTTATTTTCCTAACTTGGAATATGAAGAGGCTGCAGATATCCTCCTTATAGCTTATTTGACTACTTCCCCCCCTCCTCAGATCACTGTATAATTACACATGTCTTCTGTATGATTCTTCATAATACTCGTGTCATTTATACCTGCTGAAGGCTTTCACCTAAGTTGAGTCTGATTGAGGAGTCGAAATGCTTGAGAAAAAAAAACTAGCAGTTTCCCTTTATTGGTACCTCAGTCATTTCATGGTCGAGGGATTATTACTCATCTTAACCTTACAGATAATTCAGCTGATTGAAGGCAAAGCCTCTGCTTATGTATTTGCAAGTCCAGGATGCAAGAAGTGGGACACCTGTGCTCCAGAAGTCATTTTACATGCTGTCGGAGGTTAGTCCATTTTATTTGGGGGGAATTATACAGTTTTCATATTATGCTAAAAAATTATACAGGTTTTATACAGTTTTCATATTATGCTGGGACATAATATTTCAGTAGTATTACTTTACCTAGACTCTTAAAATGTAAATGATAGAAGGAAAGTTAGAGGTTATACAGTCCAACCCCTGCATTTTATAGGTAAGAAAGTAGATTTCCAGCAAACTCATTCTTGAGTTAGTTTCTCCTTTGGACCTTAATCTGCACGTAGTTAACTTAATGAAATCCTTATTAATGTATGGCTTTAATGCTTTTAGGGGTTTTTTTTCTTCTTGAAAAGTAGAATATTTATTGTGATTATCCTCACCTCAGTTAGTTTCTTCTAAGCCAATATTGATAAATGTCTCAGGGCTAGGGCTAAAGATCATAGACTTGGAATTTTTTTTCTGACTCCAAAAATACTATAGATACATACATAGCAAGATTATTTTTCACATTCAGATAGACATCAGATCACATCTATATTGGGGCAGGGGTACCACAACACGTGGCTCGTGGGATGTTAGTTCCCCAGCCAGGAATTGAATCTGGCCGCAGGCTCTCCTTATGGCTCAGCTGGTAAAGAATCTCCCTGCAATGAGGGAGATCTGGGTTCGATCCCTGGGTCGGGAAGATCTACTGGAGAAAGGAAAGGCTACGGACTCCAGGATTCTGGCCTGGAGAATTCCATGGACTGTATAGTCCATGGGGTCGCAAAGAGTTGGACACAAATGAGCGACTTTCACTTTCACAGCAGTGAAAGCACAGGGCCCTAACCACTGGATTGCTAGGGAACGCCTGTGATCACATCGACTCTTCAACGCTCGATTTTCAATCTGTCATTTCTCCTGGTACATTATTGCATCAATACCTCATTAGCACATTACATGACAGGGAAGGTAAATACATCACGATCCATTCTCATTCTCATTAGGGCTTCTCTGGTGGTCCAGCGGTTAAGACTCTGCCCTGCCAATACAGGGAATGCAAGTTCAGTCCCTGGTTGGAAAACTCAGATCACACATTCTGCAATGGAGCCTGCCCACTGCAATTACTGAGCCCACACCTGACAACTGGAGAAGTGTGTCAGCTGCAGCGAAGACCCAGTGCAGCTAAAAATACACTTTAAAGGGGGAGAGGGGCTGGCAGGAGAAAATGCAGAAAACAAACAAAAATGTTAAATGAAACTGTAATATGACACAGTTATAGTTTATGAACATACTTCAACTCTTACCAAATAAAGTGTTACTGATAAATGGTAAAATGAAAGAAATACTTTAGAAAGCAGGAATTGTGGGTGATGGAATATAATCAATAGGAAAATAATCACTCCAGAAAAAGAGAAATTAATTGATACCAAGAAATATAAGTTGAAAAATTCCTGTTTTGTAAACCAGACTTCTCTAGGGTACAGAACCAGTTGCTACCTGAATTCCATTCTTGTCTTTCAGAGGAATGTAAAAAGTTTCCCTACTCCCATTGGACATCCCTGATGGTCCTGTGGTTAAAACTCTGCACGTCCAATGCAGGGGGCATGGGTTCAATCCCTGGTTGGAGAAATAAGATCCCACATGTTGCACAGTAAGGCAAAAAAAAAAAAAAAACTAAACTAAAAATTATTTTAATCAAGGAGGAAAAAATAATGATAGCCTTTAGTTAGTCTTAAACTGCAAGTGAAATTAACACTTAAGCTTTGTGGTCCCTTCTCATCTTCCTTATTTTATCCAACATTCATTGTATATTATTACATAGGGAAGCAAGAAACACTTAGATGATCTGATCAGTCATTGACATTGTATTGATGTTTTTTCCACAGGCAAGTTAACCGATATCCATGGAAATGCCCTTCAGTATAACAAGGAAGTGAAGCACATGAACTCGGCCGGAGTCCTGGCCACACTGAAGAATTATGACTATTATGCAAGTCGAGTCCCCCAGTCTGTTAAAAATGCCCTTGTTCCTTGAAGGGAAATCTCGTCAACTCAGCCAGGAGAAGGACTTGGTTCTCAAAAATAATACATTTTAAAATTAACTGAATGGAATTTGAGCTCCACTTTTACTTCATTGTTGATCACCAGTTTACATTTGATTACTTAGGAGTAGAAAATAGAATTTTTAAATGTCTTGATAAATCAATCACCCAGACCAATTTTGACATCTAGAAAATGTGCAAAGTCACTCTGTGTCACATTTCTTTTCCTCCTTTTATTTGGAGCAGTGAAAGAAAAGTTCATTTCCAATTCACTGTCCTGATCCATTGCTGAATCAACATTCCTATTTTGTAAACAGATTTCTCTAGGGCATAGAACCAGGTGTTACCTGAATCTCATTCTTGTCTTTCAGTGTAATGTAAAAAGTTTCCCTACTCACATCCTGAATACATTAAAATGTCATTGTATATGTTGAAGAAACAGATTTTGGAGAAATGTTTCTTTATAATTATTTACTTTTAGCTCTCTCTGTTATTCACCAGCTTTTTTTGTCTCAAGTTATTTGAAAATGATATATTTTCTACTGTGGGCATTACTTTAATCTTATGGCATCATAATGCAACCTAACTGTGGAAGATTAGGTTATTGACCCTATTCCTTCCAAAGGGAGATTATAATATATGCTATCAAAATTATTTGGACATTCTGCCTACATTTTTATTTTTTAAGTCTCTGTCCCATGCTTTTAAATAATTTTTCTGTTATTGGATTAAGCAATTGGTTTAACTTAATCATCCCGTAACCCACTACATGTCAAAATTACCTGGGAAGCCTTTCAAAAAATATGAATTCACAGCCCAGTGATTTTGATTCTTTTTTGTTGTCCTGCATAATACTTTAATATGAGTGAAAATTTTACACTTAACTCTATATTTCCAAAATAAGATCATTAACACATTTGAACAGGGTATATCCATATGATGATAATAATATTTGGCTTACCCTAACAGTTTTAACTGCATATTTCCAATATTTCTTACAGAAACTAAATTTTTATTCAGTGTTTTTTCATTTTATATTTTACTGGAGTATAGTTGATTTACAACATTGTATTAATTTCAGGTGTACCACAAACCCATTCAACTATACATATACACCTTGGGTTTCTCTGGTGTCTCCAATGGTAAAATATCTGCCTGCGATGCAGGAGACCTCGATCTGTAGTTTGGGAAGATCCCCTGGACAAGGGAATGGCAACCCACTCCAGTATTCTTGTCTAGAGAATTCCATGGATAGAGGAGCTTGGCAAGCTACAGTCCTTGGGGTCCCAGAGTCAGACAAGACTGCGAGACTAACACGCACACACACACATACATACGTAGATTCTTTTCCCATATAGGTTATTACAGAGTATAGAGTTCCCTGTGCTATAGAGTAGGTCCTTGTTGGTTATCTATCTTATATATAGTAGTGTGTGTATGTTAATTACAAGATCCTAATTTGTAACACATCTCCCATCCCATGTTTCTCCTTGGGTAATCATGTTCAGTTCAGTTCAGTCAAACTGAACTGAATGTCTATCGAGTTGGTGATTCCATCCAACCATCTCATTTTCTATCGCCTCCTTCTCCTCCTGCCTTCAATCTTTCCCAGTGTCTGGATCTTTTCCAGTGAGTCAGTTCTTTGCATCAGGTGGCAAAAGTATTGGAGCTTAAGCTTCAGCATTAGTCTTGCCAATGAATATTCAGGACTGACTTCCTTTAGGATTGACTGGTTTGATCTCCTGGCAGTCTAAGGGACTATCAAGAGTTTTCTCCAACACCACAGTTCAAAAGCATCAGTTCTTCAGTGCTCAGCTTTCTTTATAGTCCAACTCTCACATCATACATGACTACTGGAAAAACCATAGCTTTGACTAGTCGGACCTTTGTTGGCAAAGTAATGTCTCTGCTTTTTAATATTCCACCTAGGTTGGTCATAGCTTTTCTTCCAAGAAGCAAGTGTCTTTTAATTTCATGGCTGCAGTCACCATCTGCAGTGATTTTGGAGACCAAGAAAATAAAGTCTCTCGCTATTTCCATTGTTTCCCCATCTATTTGCCATGAAGTGATGGGACCAGATGCCATGATCTTAGTTTTTTTGAATGTTGAATTTTAAGCCAGCTTTTTCACTCTCCTCTTTCACTTTCGTCAAGAGGCTCTTTAGTTCCTCTTCACTTTCTGCCATAAGGGTGGTGTCATCTGCATATCTTAGGGCGATTGATATTTCTCCCAGCAATCTCGGCAATGTCAATTCCAACTTGTGCTTCATCCAGCCTGGCATTTCGCATGGTGTACTGTGCATTCTAAAGGAGATCAGTCCTGGATGTTCTTTGGAAGGAATGATGCTAAAGCTGAAACTCCAGTACTTTGGCCACCTCATGCAAAGAGTTAACTCATTGGAAAAGACTGATGCTGGGAGGGATTGGGGGCAGGAGGAGAAGGGGACGACAGAGGATGAGATGGCTGGATGGCATCACCGACTCGATAGACGTGAGTTTGAGTGAACTCCGGGAGTTGGTGATGGACAGGGAGGCCTGGCGTGCTGCAATTCATGGGGTCGCAAAGAGTCGGACATGACTGAGCGACTGAACTGAACTGAAACAGGGTGACAATATATAGCCTTGACGTACTTCTTTCCCAATTTGGAACCAGTCTTTTGTTCCATGTCCAGTTCTAACTGTTGCTTCTTGACCTGCATACAGGTTTTGCAGGAGTCAGGTAAGGTGGTCTGGTATTCCCATCTCTAAGAATTTTTCACAGTTTGTTGTGATACACACAGTCAAAGGCTTTAGTGTAGTTCATGAAGCAGAAGTAGATGTTCTTCTGGAATGAGTTTGTGATTCTGTGTATTTTAAGATGGGGACTCAGCAGTCACTGGAAGATAGTGCTCACTAGAGAAGATGACGGAGAAGGCAATGGCACCCCACTCCAGTACTCTTGCCTGGAAAATCCCATGGACAGAGGAGCCTGGTGGGCTGCAGTCCATGGGGTCGCTGAGTCGGACATGACTGAGCGACTTCACTTTCACTTTTCACTTTCATGCACTGGAGAAGGAAATGGCAACCCACTCCAGTGTTCTTGCCTGGAGAATCCCAGGGTTGGGGGAGCCTGGTGGGCTGCTGTCTATGGGGTCACGCAGAGTTGGACATGACTGAAGTGACTTAGCAGCAGCCGCAGCAGAGAAGATGATGGAGTACTGTTTCCCAGGACAGCCACAGTCGAGCAGGAAGAAGTCTTAGTGGCTTTGACACCATTGGCCCCTGCCCCTTACAATGAACTCTTCTCACTGTCCTGCTTTTCCTCTTCTCCCTGCTGGCCACTCCTACTCAGTCTCCTTTCTTGGTTTCTCTTTGTCTCCCTTTCCATGATTGTCTGTATTCACCATGATTCTGTCCTAGGTTCTCGCCAGATGGTCTAATCCACAAATAATGACTTCATTGATGGGTCTTTTACCTAGAATTCCAATTTCTGTATCTAGTTTAGAATAATCAAACTCTAGATTTCTATACCCAAAATCCTGCTTTGATGTTTTGCAGGTGTCTGAATCGTCATGTGTGAAAACTCTTAATTTTTGCCAGTGTGTACTACACTGTGTTTAGTCACTCGATCATGACTGACCCTTTGCGACCCCATGGACTGAAGCCTGCCAGGCTTCTCTGTCCATGGGATTTTCCAGGCAAGAGTACTGGAGTGGGTTGCCATGCCTTCCTCCAGGGGATCTTCTCAATCCAGGGACCAAACTCAGGTCTCCCGCACAACAGGCAGATTCTTGCCTACTCCTCTTTATTTTACAAATGCCCATGTTTGATCCTGATAACTGGCCATGTTTGGCAATTACCTCTTTCTAAGAACAGAGTTCTCTATCTAAAAACACTAAACTAAACCTAATTAAAAAAAAATCTAAATGCAATGTGAGAGTAACTCTGAAGGAATTTTCTATAGGCTCCTGTATAAAAACTTGAGTTATCCAGGTGGCATATTTGGAAGTCTGCATCCTCTCTTCACTCCCGTTGCTTCGATATTAACTTACGCACTCATACCCCTTTATTTCTTCCTTGAATCACTGCAGTGTCTTCCTGACTAGTCTTCCTTTCTACGCTGTTATTCCTCTCCAACCCATCTATCACTGGCCCCAGGTTGACTTTTTAAAAAAATAAAATCCATTAATACCACTCACTTCCTCAGAAATCTTGTATTGCTTGCTATTGCCTTTAGGATAAAATGCAAGTTAATTATAATGACATGAACCCCCCTTTTTTGGCATGCAGCATGTGGGATCTTAGTTTCCTGACCAGGGATCAAACCAGGCACCTGCTGCACTGGAAGCATGGAGTCTTAACCACGGGGCCACCAGGGAAATCCTGACATATGAGCCTCCTGATGTGACAGCTTCTTCCTTCTCTGGGTTCACCTCCGATTTCCAACTTAACACTGCAGCCACGCTCAACCATTTAAAGTTCCCCATGTTTTCTCTCACCTTGGCCTCTATTTATTCCATCATTCATTTAGTCAACAAATATTTTTTGAGGGACTTGCCTGGTGGTCCAGTGGTTAAGACTCTGCTGTTTCAAATGCAGGCAGCAGATGTGAGCACCTGCTGTATGTTAGGCATGGCTCTCGGTATTGAACATTTCAACAGTGGATGTAAGTCTGTTTGTTGAGCCATGGTCTTGTAAAGCAATGACAGAGATACTATTATATATAATATGATACAGATAAGAAGGAAATGAAATTATTTTAGATTGTGGAAAATGGCTAAACAGGAAACCAAGGAGGAAGAAGAGCTGGGAAGCAGCTGGGGCCAGGAGGGGGCCAGGAAGAAGATACCCTGTAGATAGAGTGGGGATGTCTTCTCTGAGGAATGATGTCTGAGCTGAAAACTGGATGGAGAGAGGTTAACAATATCGAGAGCTGGGTTTACTAATGCAAATAATTGTCTCTGAGGAGAGAAAGAAAAAAACAAAAACGTAAAGAAAGCCAGAGTAGGCTGAAGTAAGGTGAACGAAAGGAAGAGTGTTAAAAGTGAGGTTGGTGAGGCAGACGGGGGCCACGTCGTTAAAAGCAAAAAAAAAAAAAAAAAGCTTTTTTTTGAGGGGGTCGGGGGTGTGGGTATTCCCTGGCAGTCCAGTTGGTTAGGACCCCAGTTAGTTAGAATACTGTGGAGGGCCTGGATTCAATCCCTGGTAGGTAAACTAAAATTCTGCAAGCCAAATGGCACAGCCAAAAAACAAATAAAAGCTCTTTTTTTAAAAAAAAATTTTAATTTTAAGGGTTGAAGTGAAATGAGAGTGACTACTAGAAGGTACAGATATTTCAAGTTTAGAAGATAATAGTATTGAAATACTCCTTTACCTTAAAGATTTTGTCCAAAGGGAATTTTAATTGGGAAAAAAGTGGATTTCTCATGTGTGTGGAGAGAGATTGATGGACATTCTACTTCAGCTATTAAATTCTGAGTGATGACTATGATATTGGAAAGGGAAATGAAGCAAAGAGAACTCATCATTTCTAGCAATCAATTTACTGGAACCACTTGGTGAACTTTTCCCAAAAGTACGACAGCCTAACAGCATCTAAAGGGAAGAAGTATCTGCCAAAGAACATGATGCTGTTGGTTTTATTAATGCTCGATAAAGAGAAAGGGTGATCACAATAGTAATTTTCATAAATTGGTAATGATGCTGGAACAGTTTCCACATCAATGGTAGCTGCAGCCTTTATGCCCTTCTCAGTCACCTCCAGATAGAATTCGTGCAGGATTTTAGATACCATGGTGCCTGAGGAGTTGGTGTCCTACTGACTGAAGGGGTCCACCATCCCCAAGTCTCCCAGAAAGCCCTTGAGGCCCCAGTTCTTTTCCAGTTTCAACTGAGGTTAAGTACAAATCCACATCACTCTTGTCCATATTCTGTGAGCTTGCCCAGGCTGTTACTTTCTCAGTGGTGAGTTTATCCTCAAGCTTCTGCAGACAATTTACTCCATTTGGCAGCAGCAAAGTCATGCTTGGCTCAGCACGATCAATGAAGCTCGGATCAGCAAAATGATGCTTGTTTTGTATGGTATTTCTGGAATCTTGGCTTACACATCCTTTAGGAAGGTGAAATTAAAGGACTTGCTTTGTTTTATCCTCTGCATGGATTTGCTCACATCCTTGTTCAGCTAAGATTCTCCCCCTTCCATGTTTTCTTTATCAAGGTCCTGGTTGCACTGCCCTTTGAAATAGACTGTATCCCATCAGAGCCAGGATGGCAGAGTGAAGCCTTAGAAAATGGATCCTTGATACTTTTTCATTTGTTTGTTTTTCACCCAGGAATTAATCTTATTACTTTCTTCTGCAGTATTTACAACAGCAGATTCCATGCTGACTAGGTAAAATTTCTTAACAGTATCCAAGTACTCCTGAAGAAATTGATACATCATTTCTCCCTAGAGTCTGTTGGTGATGTTCAGTTAAACATGAACTGGGTTTCTTTCATTTGTGGGTTTCTTTAATTCAGTCAGAGGCTTTTGAAAACGGAGATGCACATTTCCTGACTTTTTGGCATGATCTATTGTAGCTCTAAGTCTTGTGTTCATTAAAGTACTTCATTTTGAATGCAGTGTTTTCTGAAGCCTCTACACAGAGCTGGCCTCAGGCTGATGAGTTGGCCTCGGGCTGATGAGATACTGATGGGGAAGGGAAAACATTGTCCTCTTTTGACTTTTTGAACTTATGAAACAGATCGAATGCAAATTGGGCATTTGCTTCACTGAGTCTTGTGCTAGCATTTTCAAACTGAAGACCTATTATGCTTGTAATTTTTTAATCTATATTTTCTTCACATCAAGCTTTTCTTTTCCATGAATTGTTGAACTGCAGAATTTTTACCTATAAGTATTTTAAAATATTCCTTTTAAACTTGAAAACAATATGTCTTCACTAAGGCTATTTTCACAGTCCACATGCGCTTTCTAGTAGAACTTTCACAGCAGTTGTGAAGAAAAATAAGTTATCCATAATCACCATTTTCTTTTTTAGTATCTGCTAAATCTGGCACATATAAATGACAACTTTTGTAGACAACTTTTATAATTATGGTTCTCTCTGCACTGCCTTCTATAAGAGGCACCGCCAAGAGGAGAGAACTGCTATTGATGCCAAAAATCTTGACTCTCTGTGCACCAATGCTGAAAAGAAATATGGAGACAGAATTTTGGAGGAATGAGAAAAATGGATTCTATCTTTGCCTGGCAAGGGGGAATACACTGCAGGCAAGTGCCTCAAGAACTGTGCCCCCTTCTCTGGGGAATAGGGGGACGTTTTATATCTCAATGAAAGCCTTGCTTTTTTTTTTTTTTCTTTTGCAAAGTTTCAAAATGGCCACTGCCAGCATCAGGCAAGTCAGTAATTGGGTCTGTTGTCCCCGAAGTTATCAGACCTGACCTTCTTTCTGAAATTGCAGAATGCTCCCAGAGAGTGTAGGGGGAGAAGAAAGCCAGGTGCAGAGTACAATTCATATGGAGTCAGAAAGTAATCAGCTTTGTTTAGCCTTGTGAAGGGTGAATCCAGCCACAAGTGTTTGTCAGTAGCAACAGCTAAAGAATAGCCAGGATTACTTAACTCTTTCAGGCCTGTTTATGTTGTTTCCCCAGCCTGTTCATTGTTTCCTTATTTTCTTTGTATATCAGAAAATCAAAGTCTCATTTTCATTTAAGAAAAGTTTCACCTCTATTTTTGCTGCAATACTCTTAGCAACACAATCATGTGCATGATTTTAAAAATCTGTATACATTAAGACGGTGAAAAATTTTAAAACTTTTGTTGACTTAAAAAAATGTACAACGTTAGAGTTGCGAGTGAAGTTTTATCTGGGGCAAAATGAAGACTGCAGCCCAGAAGACAGCGCCTCAGATAGCTCCGAGAAACTGCTCCAAAGAGGCAGGAGGGAAGGTCAGTGTATATGTGATTTTGGTGAAGGAACAGTACATGTAGTCAAGCACACGTTTTTTTGTAGAAGGTTACTGCTAGTTATAAAGAACAGTCGTCACCAGGACGGATATTAGTGCTTTTCTAGATATGAGGAGATACAAGAATTGGGTTCATAGAATCGGCTTCTGAAAATACCTAACTATCTGAAGACCTGTCCTGCCTGCTTTTCCCAGAGCACAAAGTGCCTCGTTTCTGCTCTCCACCCTGAACTCCTACCAGGGAGTGTTGAAGGTCAGCAGCTGCACATAATTTAATCCCTGTAGAGGTAGATGGCAAGTGCCCATGGCAAGTACCAATTTGTAGTTTATACTTTGTAACAGCTAGCCAAGGCAATGGCATCCCACTCCAGTACTCTTGCCTGGAAAATCCCATGGACAGAGGAGCCTGGTTGGGCTGTGGTCCATGGGGTCGCTAGGAGTCGGACACGACTGAGCAACTTCACTTTCGCTTTTCGCTTTCATGCATTGGAGAAGGAAATGGCAACCCACTCCAGTGTTCTTGCCTAGAGAGTCCCGGGGACGGCGGAGCGGGGTGGGCTGCTGTCTCTGGGGTGGCACAGAGTCGGACACGACTGAAGCGACTTAGCAGTCTCCAAAGATTGCCCATTTATTAATTTCCTAGAACTGTTTTCAGACATGACCACACACCAGGTGGCTTAAAGCAACTGAAATTTATTCTCTCACAGTTCTGGAGGTCAGAAGTCAAAAATCAAGGTTTGGCAGAGTTGGTTCCTTTTGAAAGTTCTGAAGGAAGCCATTCCGTACCTCTTTTTCACTCCTGGACATTTACAGTAATCCTTGGCATCCCTTAGCTTGTAGCTGCATCACTCTGATGTCTGCATCTGTCTTTGCCCCCATGAGTCATCTCCCTCTCCTTTCTAGGATGATGTCATCACGAGATTCTTAACTTTATTGCACATGAAAAGGCTCTATTTTCAAATAGTTACATTTACAGGTACTGGAAACTTGGACATATCCTTTCCAGGAAACACAAGTCCACCCAGTACAGTCCCCTGTGAACCACACCTCCTGGCAGTCATGCTTTTTGTATAGTGAGCCCCCTCTTTTGAATCTGTGAGGGCCCTGTGACTCATCAGTCACCAGTCTAGTGCCACAGAAGTGATGCTGTGTGACTCCCGAAGATAGATCAGAAGACTTGCTGTCTTCACCTTGGTAATTTTTAAAATTTTTATTTATTCTTATTTTTGGCTGTGCTGGGTCTTCATTGCTGAAAGTCTTTTCTCTAGTTTGGCAAGCATGGGCTTCTCATTGGGGTGATTTCTCTTATTGCAGAGCATGGGCTCTAGGGCACATGGTCTCAGTAGTTGTGGCTCCCAGGCTTAGTTGTGGAATCTTCCTGGATCAGGGATCAAACCCGTGTCCCCTGCATTGGCAGGTAGATTCTTTTCCATTGAGCCAACAAAAATCTCCCATCTTGGCCTTTCTGAAACTCCACTCTTGGGGCATCTAGCCACTACTTATAAAGTCTTACTGCCCTGCCTGAGATATAGCATGGAAAGGATCTGAGAAAATGTGGAGAGTAAGCAGAGCTTAGGCTTCCAGACTTCCCATTCCAAGCACCAAGTGAGAGTTATATTGTAATTTCACAGCTGGCGCTAGGGGTAAAGAACCTGTCTACCAATGCAGGAGACCTAAGAGACACGGGTTCCATCCCTGGGTCAGAAAGATCCTCCGGAGGAGGGCATGGCAACCCACTCCAGTATTCTTGCCTGGAGAACCCCATGTACAGAGGGGCCTGGCAGGCCACGGTCCGTAGGGTCGCAGAGTCAGACACAACTGAAGCAACTTAGCACACCTGCAAACAATCTCCAGTTAAATAGCACCAAATGACCGCACCCAAATCCCTAACCCACAACAATAGGTGATGAAACGGTGGTATTGCTTTAAGCCACTAAATATTATAGTGGTTTGTTAATAGCAAGAGATAAACAGAAAAAGGTACTTTGAATTTCTATTTTTTTCTATTGAAAATAAATAAATAAATCACATATTAAAATAAGGAGATCAATAAGTTACATAAATTTAATTATAAAGAACCAGCTTCTAAATAAAGCATCAAGAATCCTGTTAGGTAAGGAACTAGTTTAAATTATTCCTCTTCCAGTTCTTACAAAACCATATATGCACTTTACATATAACTCATGTTTTTAGTTTGTAAGTCTTCATGTGTGTTATTAGGTGGGTTATTGAGCAAGCATGGTATATTATAGATTACTTTACACACATTTATCCACTCATCCATTCACTTCCAAACTTAAAAAATGTTGACTAAACAATATATCAAAGTTACTGTAGTATGTGTTGAAACATTTTTTGGCCCCCTCTCTATAAGACAGTTTGAGACTATCTCTGTATTTAATTCTGGTCTATTAGCACAACTATGTTTTCTTCATCATACAGTAAATATTTTTCCTCTTGGCTTTGATTCTAATTTTTTAGCTCATCCCAGGTGGCACCAGTGCTAAAGAATCTGCCTGCCAATTCAGGCCATGTAAGAGGCTCAGGTTCAATCCCTGGGTTGGGAAGGCCCCCTGGAGGAGAGCGAGGCAACCGACTCTGGTATTCTTTCCTGGAAAATTCCATGGACTGAGGAGCCCGGTGGGCTACAGTCCATGGGGCTGCAGTCAGACATGACTTAGCAACTGAATATACACGCAGCTTCTCTCTTGGTGTCACCTTTTACATTCTTATTATCTGTTTTCCTCAATTAAAATGATGTTTTTATCATGTTTCTCAATGAGGAATTGAAGGATTTACTCCTCAGAACAAGATGAGGCAATATAAGTAAAAGAAGTATGCTTTAAACTTGGTTGAGGTTCGTGACATTGTACAGGAGACAGGGATCAAGACCATCCCCATGGAAAAGAAATGCAAAAAAGCAAAGTGGCTGTCTGAGGAGGCCTTACAAATAGCTGTGAAAAGAAGAGAAGTGAAAAGCAAAGGAGAAAAGGAAAGATATACCCATTTGAATGCAGAGTTCCAAAGAATAGCAAGGAGAGATAAGAAAGCCTTCCTCAGCAATCAATGCAAAGAAATAGAGGAAAACAACAGAATGGGAAAGACTAGAGATGTCTTCAAGAAAATTAGAGATACCAAGGGAACATTTCATGCAAAGATGGGCTTGATAAAGGACAGAAATGGTATGGATCTAACAGAAGCAGAAGATATTAAGAAGAGGTGGCAAGAATACACAGAAGAACTATACAAAAAAGATCTTCACAACCAAGATAATCACAATGGTGTGATCACTCACCTAGAGCCAGACCCTGGAATATGAAGTCAAGTGGGCCTTAGAAAGCATCACTACGAACAAAGCTAGTGGAGGTGATGGAATTCCAGTTGAGCTATTTCAAATCCTGAAAGATGATGCTGTGAAAGTGCTGCACTCAATATGCCAGCAAATTTGGAAAACTCAGCAGTGGCCACGGGACTGGAAGAAGTCAGTTTTCATTCCAATCCCAAAGAAAGGCAATGCCAAAGAATGCTCAAACTACCACACAATTGCACTCATCTCACACGCTAGTAAAGTAATGCTCAAAATTCTCCAAGCCAGGCTTCAGCAATATGTGAACCGTGAACTTCCAGATGTTCAAGCTGGTTTTAGAAAAGGCAGAGGAACCAGAGATCAAATGGCCAACATCCGCTGGATCATGGAAAAAGCAAGAGAGTTCCAGAAAAACATCTATTTCTGCTTTATTGACTATGCCAAAGCCTTTGACTGTGTGGATCACAACAAACTGTGGAAAATTCTGAAAGAGATGGGAATACTAGACCACCTGACCTGCCTCTTGAGAAACCTATATGCAGGTCAGGAAGCAACAGTTAGAACTGGACATGGAACAACAGACTGGTTCCAAATAGGAAAAGGAGTACATCAAGGCTGTATACTGTCACCCTGCTTATTTAACTTCTATGCACAGTACATCATGAGAAACGCTGGGCTGAAGAAGCACAAGCTGGAATCAAGATTGCCGGGAGAAATATCAATAACCTCAGATATGCAGATGACACCACCCTTATGGCAGAAAGTGAAGAGGAACTAAAAAGCCTCTTGATGAAAATGAAAGAGGAGAGTGAAAAAGTTGGCTTAAAGCTCAACATTCAGAAAATGAAGATCATGGCATCTGGTCCCATCACTTCATGGGAAATGGATGGGGAAACAGTGGAAACAGTGGCTGACTTTATTTTTTTGGGCTCCAAAATCACTGCAGATGGTGATTGCAGCCATGAAATTAAAAGACACTTACTCCTTGGAAGGAAAGTTATGACCAACCTAGATAGCATGTTCAAAAGCAGAGACATTACTTTGCCAACAAAGGTCCGTCTAGTCAAGGCTATGGTTTTTCCAGTGGTCATGTATGGATGTGAGAGTTGGACTGTGAAGAAAGCTGAGCGCCGAAAAATTGATGCTTTCGAACTGTGGTGCGGGAGAAGACTCTTAAGAGTCCCTTGGACTGCAAGGAGATCCAACCAGTCCATTTTAAAGGAGATCAGTCCTGGGATTTCTTTGGAAGGAATGATGCTAAAGCTGAAACTCCAATACTCTGGCCACCTCATGCGAAGAGTTGAGTCATTGGAAAAGACTCTGATGCTGGGTGGGATTGGGGGCAGGAAAAGGGGATGACAGAGGATGAGATGGCTGGATGGCATCACCGACTCGATGGACATGAGTCTGAGTGAACTCCGGGAGTTGGTGATGGACAGGGAGGCCTGGCATGCTGCGATTCATGGGGTCGCAAAGAGTCGGACACAACTGAGCGACTGAACTGAACTGAAACTTTTTTGAGATCCCAGGTGACTTTGTTTTCCATTTTGCAAGTCTCTCACAGATCTGGTTTCCATGACCAACTCAAACTAGTTGGTCATGAAGCAAGCTCACATTTCTGCACTTGCCCCCACATGGAATAAATAAAACCAATTCTCGTTTGTTAGTGAATTACTATAGGCAAATATATGCAAGTTTTGTTCTTAATAACCTTTCTAGGCAGTGCTTTCCACAAGGACAGCTCTTTAGCTCAAGGCCCAGAGCTCTTGCCTCATCCTCTTTGCTCAGCAAAAGCCAAACAGTGAAAATAAACATTCAATATTTAATATATTCTTTGTTCTAAGAAGAATTAACATATAGTTGTTAAGAATACCTAAATTTTGTAAGATAATAGATGCAAATTTATTTTCCTTGTTTCACAATTTGTAATTGTATTTTCCAAGAAAATTTTGTATCACTCCCACTCCCTGGGCAGTCAATGACTTTGCATCCTCTTTCCCATTGTATTTTTCCAAGTATATTTTGTATCACTCCCACTCCCTAGGCAATCAATGACTTTGCATCCTCTTTCCCATACCAATTATGTTAGAGTAGGAGGGACCTCCAGTATGTGCCAGGCACTGTGGGGAATCCAAGGAAATCTAAGACAAGGTTTCAGCAAACAAGAACGTAGAACTAGAATAGTGTGCCGAAAAGAAATCAATTCAACAAAGAGGCAGAAAGGCACAGTGTGGTGTGCATATAATCACCTGGAGAACTTGATAAAATGAGATTAGGGATCTCATCCTCACAGAGTCTAATAGGAAGGTAGGGTGAGGGAAACGGTCCTGTTCTGATGCTGGTGTCTTAGGTTCTGGAGGCTGGCCACAAGTAAGATGTAGCCATCTGGTGATGGGTTGGGACAGGCACAGATAACGCCTCTATAGCTGCACTGTGCACTCAAGGCTCATATTTAATTTAAGCAGCACTCCTTAGTGAAAACAGAGACGTCTTTAGGAGGCTGAGATGTATTTCTGTAATCAGTTCTTGGCCCCTTGAGCTATAATACCAGCCCCTGGAATATGCTTGCAGGGCACTCGCCAGCACACGCGTCACGAGGTTTAAGAGGACAGATGACCTCTGAAAGGCATGCTTGCACAGCCCAGGCAAATAGAGCCAAGACAAACTGGGGCAATGCCTTTAAGCAATGTCTTTTTATAAATAAATCCTTCATTTTTCAAGTTCAAAAGTAATTCTTGAAAATACATTCTTCTTTTGAAAACACTGAGGAAACATCATAAAAACCCTCCTCCACCTCCAGTGTAACCATGGCTGTTGGTGTACATGCTTCCAGGACTTTTTTGGTGTTTATATCCGGTGCCCTGGACAGTATGATCTCAGGTGGCCTTGGCTCCAGTGGCCTGAAGCAGAGTTTCCGGTTCCCAGCTATAGAGACTGAGGTTGGGTCGTGCAGTGAGAGCCGCTAAATCCTAGCCACTAGACCAGTGGTCAGGCCCTGGCCCTTCAGCTTTGCAGAAATGAATTCCCCCAAAGACAGAAAGTAGGGTAATAAAGTGTTTATTAGGAGGAAAAGAGAACAGTACATATGGATAGACACACAGGTGGACTCAGAAAGTTGCACCTTTGTGGCAGTTTAAATCACTTATATGGGGCATTTCTTCCAGGTTTCCTTTGGCCAATCATCTTGCTTTATCTGGTTCTGAGTCCTCAGGATCCTCCCATCTGTGCATGTGTATCTCTCAGCCAAAATCGATCTCTCAGTCTCTTCCAGCAAAGAGGCCCATGGGTAGCTTGACATCATTCCCATTTTGACCTCCAAGCTTTCCAGTCAGGCGTCTCCTTGACTTCAAGAATAAGAAATGTATAGTCTCTTATCTTTTATCTGAGCAGGGCCCAGCCTCCTCTCTTGATTGAACTGCTATTGATATTTTGGAGTTTCTGTCCATAGGGAACGAACTCCAACTGTTCACTCTGGTGGGGGGCCCATCTATCTCCTGCCTCAAATCCTCCCTGAGAGACGTACACCCCAAGAAAACTTTATTGGGAAGATGAAGGGTGAAGGTCTGTCTTCTGTAGCTTCTTCAGGCTGGCAAGGGGCTTGTAGACCCTACCTAGCTGGGGTCACGGAGCTCTCACCCTATCTCATTAAAGGGGCCCCAAGGTGGCTTCTGTTGTTATTTTGGCAGGATCTGCCTTGGGAAGTAGCTGGAGTCCCTGCATCACCATTGTCCTGTGATGCCCCAGAGAAAACAAACCAAATAATTAGAGAAGCAGGGCCTAACGATCAGTAAAAGACTGTTAAAATCGGAGGCTCAAGCACACTTGGAATAAGGTCAGCACATTGGCCATACGGATTTATATTTTTCCTAGAGCCCTGCTGTCTTCTTTACTGTTGCAAATCTTCAACTAAGACGTTTCAGTCCAAGAAGCAGGCCTGGGACCAACAGGTTGAGGCCTTCCTTCTTAAGAATAGAGAAATACTAAACATTTAACATAAATCAGTATGGCTGAAACCATGAAGAAGGTTATAAGAAAATGGAAACATCCAATCAGAAAGTTTATAATACCTTGCGGGATCCAGGAGGACAAGTTAGAGAACCAGCTTTCAATTTCCCCACCCATACTGAATAGTGAGGATTGGTGGTTAACTGTCTGTTGAAGCCAGGTGGCCTGCTGTTGCGTTTTCTCAATGTCGGTCTATACCTGGGAAGAGGTGTTAATGTATGTGCAACAAGAAAGGTTGGCAACTCCTTGTTTTGCCAACAGATAAACCAGGGCCAGACAGTTGTCAAATGCCACCTTGGCCAGTGAATCTAGAGACTTTTGTAAATTAGTAAGAGAGTTAGTGGTATTGTTAGCTATGGTGGTAAGAGTAACAGATAAGTTTTGAAGGACATGTTGATGGGCGGTGACCCCCCACCATGGTAACAAGGTGTACCCAAAGAAATAGACGTCTCCATCTAGGATGCCACCAGGTAAATCTAGAGTTAATCGAGTAAATGGGTTTAATAAACTTAAATTCATTTAAGGAGTGGCTTGAGAAAGGAGTAACCAAAGTTGCCAGCATATACTGTATGGACATGGAGTTACTGTGCAGGCAATTAGTGGCCCATGGTTTCTTATCTACCTGGCATACCAAAACGTATCCTGGTGGGGTACAATAGACTAACAGATTTAAGGTTTTAAGAGCTAGCCATCCAAATCTATTGTTACAGAAATGTTCTCCAACCATATACCCAATGCCTTCCTTCCATGTTTGTTCTGGTATCTGTTCCTTTGATGTGGATCCTTTCTCCTTCCACCTTTTCTCTTGTTAGGATAAGCAGCTTCAGGCCTAAGGTGAATTCTTACAGGCTGGGCATGTATGGCCATTCTAGGGATTTCTTTGTCCCACACTGCAGGACCCACTTTTTGTACAATATGGCTGGGAATAGGACCTTGCTCTTCTGGCTGGTCTGTTTTAGTCAGTCAAGGGAAAGTGTTGCAGCCTCCTAACTGGAGTATGGCCCTGATAAAGCTCAGATGATCTCTTTCCAGTAGTGGGGTGGGACACTCAGGCACAACTAAAGAGGCACATGAAATCAGCTGCTGCTCACATTGACAAGTGAGAGGCCCGGTAAAATAATGGCTGCGAGGCTTTCCATTGGCACCAGTTACAGCACAGCTTTTGGAAGAGGGAGGTCCAGTGTGAGAAATTAAGACAGAGTAAGTGGTTCCCATGTCAACTAAGAAATTGATTTTCTTACCTGCCATGACAAGGACTACCCTGGGCCCCTCAATGGAGATAGACCTCTTGTTAGGGGGAACCATCAGAAGCTAGAATCTCTGGGCCACCTCAGTCATCCAGCATGGCCATTTCAGGAGTGGGAGCCCCTCGCCCACTTTGGGACTAAGGGCAGTCCCTCTTCCAATGACCTGCTTGTTTGCAGGCTAGGCATGGCCTGGGGGAGGGAAGCGGGGTTCTTTCTGGCAATCTCGGGCCCAGTGGCCAGTTGACTTGCATTTGTAGCATTCCTCCTTGTTGGTCTTACCTCCAGATGGACGGCTGGACTTTTTTGGCCCCCTTGGGCTGTCCTGAGGTCACAAGACATGGCCAACAGCAATGGCTATCAGTTGTGCATGAGCCCTAGACTGTCTTTTCTCCAGCTTTCCCTCTGGAGCTTGGTCTTGATTATTAAATACTCCAAGGGCCACATCCAGGAGTTGAGGTATGGAAGTCTGTGGCCCAAATTCTAACTTTTGAAGTTTCCACATGTTAATAGTATCAGGGGAGGGCTGGCTGATAAAAAGTATTGTCCCAGCAGGGACTGACCTTTGGAAGTGGAGGGATCTACGTTGGTATACTTCCTAAAAGCCTTCACAAGCTGCCTGTGAAAGAGGGGGCTGGATTTTCTTTCTTTTCCTGGGTCACTCCTTTAACCTCACAGTTAAATGACATTTTGATACACTTTCTCATCCCTTCTAATACACATTAGATCATGAGCTTCCTGGCTTCTGTTCCTGTCCAAGAAGTATAATTCCGAGGAATTATATTTGGGACTGCCTCTCCACCCAGAGTGTATTCAAGTTGGTCTCCAGCAAGTTAGTCAGCAAGCCTCTGGGCTGCCGTCCAGATTCTGTTTTTCCTCAGAAGTACAATAAGTATTAGGTTGGCCAAAATGTTCACTCAGGTTTTTCCATAATATCTTATGGAAAAACCCCAATGGTCATTTTGGCTAACCCAACAGGACTCCTTGGACATCCTACCAAGTTAAGTCATAACCAGAATTGGAGCATGAAACTCTTCATGAAACCCTACCTGGGTCTTCAGAAAATCGTTTGTTTGCTTTGGGCTAAGTTGGTTATAAAAGGGGACTCTGACTGTCCCTTCCCCATTTGCCACTTCCCTAAGAGGGCGTAACTTCCCTGATCCTGGGTGATAGGAAGCTCCAACGGTGAGAGGACAGAGGGACTAGTCTCTTTCCTGGGGTAACTGAGGGGATGGAGGGACATGGGGAGGTGGAGTTTGGGTTCAGTCAGATGGATCTGGAAAAGTAGGGATACTGTCAGGAGCAGGGGGAGCTAGGTATCCCCCTGAGAGATGGGACAGCTTTGAAGGGGATCATCTAAAATGATGTTTTGTTTTTTTTTTCTCTGGTTCCCCATGTTTTGAATTACAAGAGCCATATAGGGTGGAATTTTGGTAATGGACCATGAAAGTCTGACTAGAGGGACCCTCAGTCCACTTTCCCATCCAGTGGCAATAAATATGCAATTGTAGAATGGCATTATAGAGACCCGTCTTCAGGTAGTTTTTCTCCATTCCCCAACTTATATGAAGGCCAGGTACTGTTACGGTAGAACTTAAGTTTTCCCTTTCCTAGCCTTTCTGTTAACCTGCAACCGAGAAAGCTCCAGGAAATGGAATCTGTTGTTCCAGAAACATTTGCTAGGAGACTTTGACCTGAAGGGGTTCAGGGTGCAACCCCAAATTCCTTCCAAACCTGATAGAGTTTCCAGACCTCTACCATCCCATAGATTTCTGACATCTCTGGTCTCCCTTAGTACCTTTAGAAGCTGTCTTCCCCAGGTGGCCAGGGGAGGACATTTGAACCACTGCCGACCGGCTGCTAGGACTTTCCTTAGGAGGGATCCCTCCTCTATACAGCTTATGTCCTATAATAAGTCTTCTTACGCTGGGGTGTATTCCTCGTGACTGAGCATCTACCAAGTTTATAATTTGGGCTTCTGGGTAGCGGCCAGCCTGATAAGCTGTCTGTAGCAGTGTATATGCTGCCAAGGCCTGGAGTGAAGGGGGTCCATCAGTTGCAAAATAGAACCCTTGAAGAAACTGGAGTTGGGCACTGTGGAAGATGGCACGGGGTTGAAGGCTCAAGGGCCAGGAGGCAGAGAAATTCTCACAGTAAATTTCTGGGCATTGAGTGAGGTGAGACACCAGACAGCAGAAAAACCCCAAATCCTTTGCCCTTTAGTCCTGGCAGGTGTAAAAGAACTGGGCTTCAGCTAACGACTTGGTCTCACACAGGCAGCATTGGGTTTGGCAGTGGCGGGGATGCAGTTTAGGAATAATATCCAGGAAATCCTTCCCTAAAAGGTTGCGGAGATATGAAGTGAGAAAGACACCCTGTTGTGCAAGTAAGGTGGGAAGGAAAAGTGTAGTGGAAGGTTCCATACTGGACAACGACAGAGGAGGAGTGGGTGGGAAAGACCCCTTGAGCTCCTGCAGGTTTGGAAATCACGTTTCCACCATGTCCCAAAGGACACAGTCAACTGTCACCCAAGTGTTATTTGAATCTGCACGGCCTGGGGGACCCCTCTGCCATCCTCAATGTTGACCAGACAGAAATTATGCCCTGTGGGTCTTGAAAGTGAAATGGAGAGTGAGAAAAAGAAAGCAGGA
Source organism: Bubalus kerabau (assembly GCF_029407905.1). Classification (NCBI taxonomy): domain Eukaryota; kingdom Metazoa; phylum Chordata; class Mammalia; order Artiodactyla; family Bovidae; genus Bubalus; species Bubalus kerabau. Next base: position 77,522,393 of record NC_073628.1, on the reverse strand, counting down.
GCGAAAGTCAGTGGCCTCAAGCCGCAGCTGGGTGAAGCCCAAGGTTTACCTTGAATTCCTGGGTTTCAGCACCAAATATGATCTTGGGTGGCTTTGACCTGCAGCGGCTTGAAGTGGGGCTTCGTTTCCCCGCCAGAGATCGAGGTCGAGTCTCCGCGGTGAGAGTACTGAATCCTAGCCACTAGATCAATGGTCAGTGACAAGGCCCTGGCCCTTCAGCTCTGCAGAAATGAATTCCCATGAAGACAGAAAGTAATGAAACAACACGTTTATTAGCAGGAAAAGCATACAGTACGAGTGGATACACGGGTGGACTCAGAGAGTTGCACCCGCTTGGTAGTTTGAAGCACTCATGTGGGGCATTTCTTCGGGGTTTCCTTTGGCTAATCATTTCCATTTGTCTGGTCCCGAGCCTGTGTTCGGTTTAATTCAGGATCCTCCCACGTGTCCAAGTGCATCTCTCAGCCAAGATGGATTCCAGTGAAGAGGCCTATGGGTAGCCTGACATCACTCCCCTTCTAACCTCCAAGGGGATATAGGGGAAGGTCTCCCCGATTTTGAACATGATAAATACATGGTCTCTAGGCTTTTATCGGAGAAGGCAATGGCAACCCACCCCAGTACTCTTGCCTGGAAAATCCCATGGACAAAGGAGCCTGGTGGGCTGCAGTCCATGGGGTCGCTAGGAGTCAGACACGACTGAGCGACTTCACTTTCACTTTTCACTTTTCTGCACTGGAGAAGGAAATGGCAACCCACTCCAGTGTTCTTGCCTGGAGAATCCCAGGGACGGCGGAGCCTGGTGGGCTGCCGTCTATGAGGTCGCACAGAGTCGGACACGACTGAAGCTACTTAGCGGCAGCAGCAGCAGGAGGAAGCTTTTATCTGATCAGGGCCCAACCTCCTCTCTCAATCATCCTGCTATTGATATCTTGGAGTGTCTGTGGGAGGTGGGGCGAGGGGACGCAGCTACTTCTTGCCTCAACTATACGAGCCCGTCTGTTTCAATTCTGGCTTCTGGTGACCACCCATCACACTGCAGAAACCATCTCACCACTTACTTTTCTCACTTTGGGATTCCCTGGTGACTCAGACGGTAGAAAGTCTTCCCGCAATGCAGGAGACCTGAGTTCGATCCCTAGGTCAGGAAGATCCCCTGGAGAAGAAAATGACAATCCGCTCCAGTATTCTTTCCTGGAAAATCTCATGGACGGGGGGAGTCTGGCGTGCTACAGCCCACAGGGTAGCAACGAGTCAGACACGACTGAGCGACTTCACTTTCTCACTTTACGAAGTGTCGTAAAACGTCGTCCGCTTCAGTGTCTCTCCTCGGTCACCGGCTTGGAGCACGTTGGCCACGTTGGCACTCCTGACCCCAGAAGGCCCCCAGCGCCCACTGCTGGAGGGAGGGGCGCGAGGTGATGACGCATTGCGCTGTGCGGCAAGACGCCGGCCGCGGCGCGGGGGAGGGGCGAGGGTTGCGGCAGCGTCAAGCCGGCGCACACCACGTTGCAGCTTCTCGCTTTGGGCCAGTCGGTTGTGTTTCAGGCGGCCGGGCAGGCGCGCTGACAGGTAGACCGGCGGACCAGTTCAGATGGCGACGCTCTGTCTGACTGTGAATTCGGGAGACCCTCCGCTAGGTAAGGGGCCGCGGCCACAGACCTGTGTGGGTTGCATCAGCCGGGGGAGGGAGAGGGGCGGAGAAGGTCGCCGCGCCCGGGCTTGGCGCAGTGGCGGTCCTGGTCTGGGAGGTTAGGCCTGCCTCTCTCCCCGGAAATGTACACGCGGTGGGCTCCGCGCCCCTCTCCCTCGGTCCCTGGCAGGTGGATTTGCTCCTGAAGAGCTTTCTGGGCGTGGAGGTGGGCGCGGTGTGAGCCCGGGCAAGGCGACATGGGGCTTAGCTTCGGACTTCTAGCTTACTCTTCTTCTCTCCCTTTTAGCAATGATGTCCCCTGGAGACCAAGAGCAGGACGTAGAAATAACATTTTAAAAACTTAAAATCCCAGTACTTCGTTCCCTCTCTTTTAGCGCTTTCCTCCAACTCCACTTTATTTACCTCCCTTCCTTCGTCCTCAGAAAAGCTTGTCAATTCCCTTGACTCAAGTTTTCTTCACGTTTCATTGGGTTCAAAGGAAACGAGGAAGATGATCATAGAAGCATTTAAAATTTTAACCGTGGTTGCGCTTATATTAATTAAAGGTGGCAGGGTAATTGCTGGAACACCCAAGTACACTGCGGAGTGATGGGGTTGCTTTACTACACATCCGATGGATGTAGTAAATGTCAGAGCAAAGGTGGGACTTGGCATCTTCCTGATACACCTTAAATTCGATTTGGAATTGCTTATTTAACATGGCCAAAGTTACTGTGGATAGATAGCTTAGATTTTCAGCTATTTCTTTTTTTTAATTGCATTGAGAAATTACGCAGAATAATTTGATCATTTTATTGAGGTCTTATTCTTAATATGGACACGCAAGTACTTTTCTAATATTTGAAAGGCCCAGTTATAGTTGGCCACATCGGGCTGATGAAATTACTCAGTTCATTCTCATTACAGGGTGTTTTGAGCCTTTTGGAACAAAAGGCACAATTGAATGCTGTTTAAAATATTTTTAAAATGGTGTTTTAGCATATTGCTTCCAGTAATTACGGGCTAGCCTTACACAAAAATCAATAAACTCTAATAAAAGAAATGGGTTTGATTCTGCAATTGAAAAGCGCTAGGCAATGTGACCTCATGGTTAAGAGCAAAGACACTTGGTTCCTGGAGATCTGGGCCCATCCTGCCTGCCATTTACTAGTTGTGGAACCTTGGCAAGTTCCTTGTTTGGCATCTTCACAGCTTCCTTGTTTAAGAAACAAGGAATAATAACTTCTACATACTGTTGATGGCCAGAATCAATGAAAACTGTAGGTCAAGTTCCTGACACACTGTAGATTTTTAATAAATAGCTAGTTTTAACTCATGTCACTTAGAAAACCACCATGAAGATGACAGACCTGTTTCCTTAGTAAATTATAAATTTGAGAACTGTATCTTCAGTATTCTGGAAGGAGGGTCTTAAAAATTTTTCTTGTCCTTATGAATTATAGACCAATTATAGGATATATAGTTCTATTTACTTTTCTTCCTCTTTTTTTTGTTTTTGATTTTATTGTTCCTAGTTGTTTAATTCGAGTACATTTTGCCTTTAATCAGTAACATTAGATGAAACATTTAGGAAAACATTGCATTGTGAGAATTTCTCTATTTTATATGCATTTACCATCTTTTTTTTTTTAATGTTAATATAATTTTAGACTTAAAAAAGTACAAGACTAGAACAAGGAACCTTTTTTTCCTCCAATGCCTTTGGAGAAAATACTGCAAATAATAATGCTTTGACACCCCAGAATACACCAAAGTACATTTCTCTCAAGTAAGAAAACTCTATATAACCTCACAAGACCATAAAAATCAGGAAATACTCATCGATACAATTCTCTCATCTAATGCGCAGATCCCATTCAGATTCCTACACTGATTATTCCTGTGTTGCCTCTGTAGCTCAAGGATCAGAATCTAGGGTCATGCTGTGTGCCTGCTTGTCACGTCTGCCCAGTTTCTTTCAATCTGGAATGGTTTTCTAGTCTTGCTTTCATAGGTTTGACCTCTGTGGAGATTACACTTACTTGAAGAATGTCAAGGCTGTTTCTCGTGGCTTCTCATGACTAGATTGAGGCTCCGTGTCTTTGGCAGAAGTAGCACAGAAATGATTCGTTGTTCTTCACTGCAGCCCATTGATTAGTGCCTGAGTTTTTTCCCATTACTGATGATCTAATCTTGAGTACTTAAGGTGGTTCTGACAGCTTTCCTCACTATAGAGTTTTCCCTTGTGCTGTCAACAAGCTTTTTGTGGGGAGATGCTCTGGGGCCATGTGTACATTCCACTCCGCATCAGACCATCACACACTGGTTCAGCATCCACTAGTGCTTCCTGCCCAACTTGATTATTAGTGAGATGATGCCGGATGGTGACCTTCCATTCGGCCACTCCTTCACGTATTACTTGGAATTTTGTGTGTGCGTGTCAGGTATCTTTTTATCATTTAAAAAAAATTATAGGAAAATATACTCAATAGGTTATACTCTGTGTTATTTTTCATTTTCAGGTTTTTTTTTCACATAGCAATTTTTTTTTAATAATTTCTTTTTATTATGTAACATTCAGTTCTTTTTCAGTTTCCCCTGGCTGTCTCAAATTATCTTTGTACAATTGGCTAGCTTTGCATCATTTTCTGTTCTTAAAATTAGGCAATTTTACTTTCAAAATTAGTTTTATTGAGTGTTTTTTGGTTTTTTTTTTGGTGAACATGCCTAAAGTTCACCAGTTTTAAGTTATAAATTGATTGACAAATATGTATAATGTGTAACCACCACAGTTACAAAGTAAAATATTTCCCTCACTTCAGAAAATTTGTCATAGAACTTCATTAACATTGTGTGTGTGCTAGTTGCTCAGTTATCTCCGACTCTGCGATCCCATGGACTATAGCCTGCCAGGCTCCTCTGTCCATGGGATTCTCCAGGCAAGAATGCTGGAGTGGGGTGTCATTCCCTCCTCCAGAGTTCATATAGGTTGGGTCATGTCAAATTATTTTGTGCATAGGATAACTTTTTGAGATTCATCTATCTTGTTGCTTGTAATAGTTCATTTAAAAAATCTGCTGTGTAGAATTCTTTGCTATGGATACTCTGAAACCTAGATTATTTACTTTAGTGGTTAAACTGGCCCTGTTTGCCAGTGGGAGCCCCTGCGAGCTGGCCAGTGGGTCCTTTTGGCATATCTCTTACCATCCTTTGAGTACTTCTTGGTTTCCAGCACAGTGAAATTTTCCAGGTTTGTTGTATACCTTCTTTAGCACAGCCCTGTCCCTAGTGGGCCATGGTATTTAGAAACCAGTATCTGGGTGCTAGTTTTCTGTCTTTGATAAATTAAGGACAAAGGATTAATGAATATTTAGTAAACTTTATGATATGCTGAGAGACATGACACTGTTCTTAAATTTGAGTTCTGGCCTGCGTTAGACCTGCATTCAGAGCCTGACAGTTACATATTTGCTCAAGGGCTTTGAGCTAGTTGTTTAACCCCTCCACACCTCAGTTTCCTTGTCTATAAAACAGAGATAAAGGTGCCTACCTCTTAAGGTTACTCCAAAGATTAAAAATGTTAATGAAGGTAAGGCGTGTAGCACAGTCCCTGCCACATAGTAACCTCTAATGCTTTCAACCACAGCTTTTATACAAGGTACTATTCTAATTTATTCTTTTCTCCTGAGGGAGGGAAAGGTTCATTTCCACGTCCCCAGCTGGACACTGAGCATTTTCAAAAGCAGTTGGATTATGCCAGGGAATGGTTTTTGGTTTGTTACTTCTCTAAGACCAGAAGGCCATACTTTGCAGACTACTGGGAAAAAATTTACTCCTCACAGTACTTAACATTGTTTTGTTGACTCATCCTTATTGCTTTATGATTCAGGTTTTAAATACTGCATTGTTTATAAAGAGAGAAGTCTTTTCATCTCATTATTTTTAGGAGCTTTGCTGGCAGTGGAACATGTGAAAGACAACGTCAGCATTTCTGTTGAAGAAGGGAAAGAGAATATTCTTCATGTATCTGAGTAAGTATCTTTGCTTTCAGTACTCAGCAGCATTTTTTAAATATTTAGAGTTAAATGTTGTATGCTTGTTTTACTTGCTGACTAGTAGAATATCCCTAAAAAGAAATATACTTTTCTTTCTTATTCAAAAAGAATTATATCCAACCAGCACAGCATTGTAAAGCAATTATTCTCCAATTAAATGAATGTAAAAAAAAATTAATATCCAGAGACTTATATTTGTCAGCAAAGTATCTGATCACATGTATAATCTGTCTAAAAGAAACTGGAAATGTACAGAAAGGTTTATGTACATGTGTTTTAATTCTTTTGTAATTCTGGTGGAAAATTGGAAGTTTAATAAAATTAATAATAAGGGGAAATAAATATGGTAAGTCCACAGCATAGAGTATTAGACACCTGTGAAAAAAGACTTATGAAGAATTTCTCATGTGGATATATTCAAATCTAATGTTAATAAAAAAGCAAGAAATAAATGTGAAAGTACATATCTCCAAAGGAAAAAACTGAAAAGTATACAACACCTTTAATAGTATTTCTGAGTTTTGGAGTTGTGGGGTGTTTTTTCCTTTTTACTTCTCTGTGTTTTCAATTTTTTCTATAATGAAGGTATACTGTATATTCTTTTTTTTTTTTTTAATATTGTATATTCTTGATTAAGATGGATTACTTCCATCTCAGGTATATGGAAGATGGCATGCCCTTGGATTTACCTCTTTCTTTAGGAACTCACTGAAAAAAATTGAAAAGGAAGGGAAATAATTCTCTTGTTTAGCAAAACTGAGGCATAGACACAACCAGGTTTTAGATTATTTTAAGGAATCTGCCAGATTGTGGAACTTGAACCAGGTTGAAAGCAGGCTTCAAGGGTATTCTCCAGCAGGGTGCAGATATGGAAATGGTTTAAATGGTCTGTAATAAACTGACAGAAAGACGTGTATTGGAGAAGGGGCGGCATACAGAAAACATTCACTCAAACACACCCTCCTCCTCCCCCAACCTCCTTCCTCCCATTGTAGTTACATCAGAACTTTGGTTAGATCACTTCGTAGTGTTTATACGATGAGGATCCTGTAAGTTGGAGTCACTGCTGAGCCACATATCATGGTTGCTTTTCGTGTACAATGTTTACTTTTTCGTGGAATGGTTGGTTGCTTTGTTCTGTTCTGAAACCTTTCTGATCCCTGTGTTTTCTGTGGGACTTCAGGAAGCTTGTGGGCATCTTCTCTTGGGATCCACTATTCAGAAATTTCATGATAATATGCTTTAGTGTGAGTCCATTTTTCATCTGTTCTACTGGGTGCTTGGCTGCTCCCTCTAATATGGAAACTTAGAAATCCTCTATGGGACTAGAAAATTTTTTCTTTGAAAACTTTCTATTTTCTGTTCTTTATGTGTATGTTGGGATTAGTCCTCTTATTTTCTTGAAGGATCACCTTCATTTTCCATTCCCCCCCCCCCATTTTTTTTTCACTTTCTGGAGCGGTCTTCAATGTTATTATCCCATTTTTCTATTGAGTTTTCCTTTTTGCTGTTGTATTTTTCATATCTGAGAGTTCTGTTACTTACTATCTAGGTAAAGTATCCTTTTCTTGTTTTATGATTACAAACATAATCATGTTTTTTCATTGCTCAGAGGAAATTTATGTATTCACTTTTAAACTTTTCTTTTCCTTGATTTGTTCACTTTACATCTGTGTGTTTATTTTGATCGCTATCTTTTGAGTTACAGGCTTTCTTTAAAGATTTGGTAACTCTTGATGGTTTTCTAAGATTTTGACTGGGAGTTTCAGACTCCCAAGTTCTGAACTCCAAGGTGGGCTTGTCATTTGTGAGCTTCACTCTGGGTAATCTGACCGAACAACTGTTCATTTGACGGAACTTCTGGTGTTAGTATCCTTGGTTCTTTTCCTCCTGGTTAGATTAGATTGTCCAGAGAAGACTTCCAGTGTCCTGTTTGGAAGGTGAGGACGGGCTGGGGCCAGCATATTTTGGAAGCTGAGGGTGGGAAGAATGCTGAGAATCTCAGCATCCGGTGTACGTTTATTCGTTTATTCTCTTGTTATCTCTGTCACCCAGTTGCCACCGTGCCACATTGCCCCCAAGTTGAGAGACCCTCTGTTTTCGTCTTTAGAGAATAAAGCACCAGTTTTTGCCAGGAGTGGGTAAGAGGAGTAGCCCAGCTGTAGAGAATAGGGGTTGGAGGTATCTGTATTTCTGGGTAAGTTTTAAGTAGACTTTTAACCAAGCCTCCTTATTTTAGTCTCTGGTTTTATTGATTTGTAAGTCTTTTGAGGATCCTGAAGTTTAGATTGGATTGGTTTTCAGCTTTGTCCATTGGCCAGTTAAAATTCAGTTTTTTCAGGCCTGTTAACTCCATCTGCTTTCTAGCTTCTGAAATTTTATTGCTGTTGTCTCTTCTCCCTCGTCTCTTTTTCCTTATGGGTTTGTTTCTGTGTCTTTTTAAACATTTTATGCAACAGTTTTGGTGAGGTTTGACCTGCCATGTTTACCTGGAATTTGATAAAACTAGCTTCTTTGTGACAGCATATCCTTGGCTTCATTGCCTTTATTTTAAATCACTTTATTCTTGATATCCCAATTATATTTTTATATTTCCACCACTGAATAGACATGTAGAAACTAATAGTGAGAAGGATCAGACATCATATAGAGGACTTCCCTGGTGGTACAATGGACAAGAATCTGCCTGCAAATGTAGGAGACTCGGGTTCAGTCTCTGGTCTGGGAAGATCCACATGCTGAGGAGCAGCTAAGCCCGTGCGCCACAACTGCTAAGCCTGCATGTGACAGCTGCTGAGCCTGCATGCCTGGAACCTGCGCTCTACAACAAGAGAAGCCGCCTCATTGAGAAGACTACCCCACAACCAAGAGTAGTCCCCGCAGCTAGAGAAAGTCCACGCACAGCAGCAAAGACCCAGTGTAACCAAAAATAGAATAAATGATTAATGGAAGAAAACCAACCGAACACCATATAGATAGTGAAGTCACTGAAGTGAATTATTGGATTTAGCTGAACATCTCAAAACAAATTAGTGTTTGATAGAATTTAGAACCAACTGAATCTATTTTTTTCATTATAGTAGAAAATACTTGCTATATATAAGATTTCTGTTTTTACATTTTTCACATGTCTCATGACTTACTGATTTGCTAGAGCCACAGTGATATTTTATCTCATGCTTATATTCCAGAAATGTGGTGTTCACGGACATAAACTCCATACTTCGCTACTTGGCTAGAATTGCCACGACAGCAGGGCTCTATGGCTCTAACTTGTTGGAACATACTGAGGTAAGGGAGGAACATTTCCTTGGGTGTGTTTTCGTTTGGTTTGGTTTAGGCTTTCGTTCTTTTAGACTATTACTCTATTTAAGGGTATAGGATAGTAACAGAATATTAATCATAGACCAGATTAGGAATTCTCATTTGACTTTATTTTCAGAAAGAAAGTCTTTGCTCCTTAGTTTCTACTTTCACACCCATACCAGCTGTCCTTTTGGGTCATTTAGTTCTGTCTTCCTCTTCCTGGAGTCCTAGAATTTCATAGCTGGATGTGACTGCATAGGTTATCTTATGCAGCTTTCTTACTTTACAAATGGGGCAGCAGGCCTTGAAAAGTTACATGGGCCCAGGGTCATACACATTTTCCTTTTTAAGTATATGCCTTATTTAATTAACTATAGCAATAGTAGATTATCTTTCGATATGGCACTTGAGATGCCTTTTTTTTCCTGTTGGCATTCAGCTCTAACTCTCCTGAATCTTATAAAATTCAAAACACGAAGAATACTTTCCAAGTATTTGCTTTTAAATTCTGCAAGTGGATAAATATGTTTGGCTGGGTACCATTTGTTGGGCTTGGTCAGGCTTGTTATTCCTTCCTGCTTCCAGTTCTCATATTTTCCTCTTTCTTCCCTGAAGTGCCTCTTCACACTCCTGGGGGAAAAAAGAGAAAACATAGGAAGATAGCCCAATATGTGTTTGAGTGCCAGTTTAGATGCCTCCAGACAATCACAGTCAAACCCACGTAATGGTAACTTCTTTGATTGAGATGAGATAGGCATGGCTCTCACTGAAGTTTGTTTGCTTGTTTGTTCAGGTCTAATCCTGGGATGCATTTCTTTTCACAGATTGATCACTGGTTGGAGTTCAGCGCCACAAAATTGTCTTCTTGTGATTTGTTTACTGCTGCAGTCAACGAGCTCAATCATTGTCTGTCTCTGAGAACATACTTAGTTGGAAACTCCTTGAGCTTAGCAGATTTATGTGTTTGGGCCACCCTAAAAGGTATCAGTAATTCTTGAAGAATTTCTGTTTAAATTATTTAATATTTTGCTGGGTCAGGAGTACACATATTTCTGTGTATGTGAACATCTATCTGTCTACCTGGTGGCAGTCACTGTGGATTTTCTGATGAAGGAGTGACCTCCCTGGCCACTTTCTTCCTAGCTAGTTGCAAGAATTCCTCATCCTCTGCTGTCCATGGAGGTTGGCCCTGTCTTGCTGCCCGCAGCTCCTTTCTTGCCTTTGGAACTGTCCTTGTTCCTCATCGTTTATGTCAGCATCTCTCCTGCCTCAGCCATTGCTTGACTCCAGTTGCTTTGTCTCTGGTTGCTCAGTATGTGGGTGAGGGGGGTGAGCTGGAATTGTCTCTCTGAGAGTTCACCTTTTCCATCCTCTATGAGTAGTTTGCAACAGATCAGAATATGGGATTGATTGAGAGATAGAAAGAGGGCTTGAATTTTGTTTATTTAAAAGGAAAAAAAAAAAAACCTGCAGATGCAGCAAATATGCTAGAACGTTTTATCATTCTTTAAAGAGTCAGAAACGACTGAGCGACTTCACTTTCACTTTTACTTTTCAAATTTGGGTTATATGAGGATTTTTTTTTTTTCAATATTCTCTTAAGTTTTTTTTTTGGCTGTGCCATGTGACTTGTGGGATCTCAGTTCCCGAACCAGGGATATTGAACCTGTGCCCTTGGCAGTGAATATGCAGACTGCTGGGTAACTCCCTCTCTGTACTTTTTTGGTGGCTTAAACTTTTCTCTGAATTAAACTGTTATAATAACAACCAACCTAAAATGAAGGACTTTTCTAGTTACAACTTTTCATCTATAGGTTTATGACATTTTTATCTTTGATTTTTGAATTAATACTCATAAATGGAAGGTAGTATCTTATGGAAGTAGCTTTGTGATGCTAACGAGTTGCATAAACTCCTTCAGTACCATTTTTGATTTTACATCTGAAGAAAAGAGCTACTTCTTGATCTTGATTTTTATTTTTTTTCTGTAGTTGATACACTTCAAGCTTTTCTTAATTATGGAATGTAACATTGCCCTAGTGTGTGTGTGGCGGTGGTGAAGGCAGGATTTAGGATTCACCTTAGTGAATTAAAATGAAAAAATATTTAATATTAATTTTTGTGAATTCTTAAAATATGCCAGGTATTAGAAATCATTGCCATGTATACCCAGATTTTAAAAATTTCATTATAGAAGCATAGCTTTAAGCCATCTCATTTACTTAAATTAACCATGACTGGAGCTTTGCTTTTGATTTTTCTGATATATTGAGTGCTTTTAAAATTATGTTTGCTAATAGGAAATGCTGCATGGCAGGAACAGTTGGGACAGAACAAAGCTCCAGTTCATGTAAAACGCTGGTTTGGCTTTCTTGAAGCCCAGCAGACCTTCCAGTCAGTAGGTACCAAGTGGAATGTTTCAGCAACCAAAGCAAAAGTGGTAAGCCTTTAAAACTTTTTTTTTATGCTGACATCTTGTCTGCCTGAGATCCTAAATCTGAGAAGAAAATTATGTTCATACCCCCCCCCAATCAATTAAAAAGGATCTTCTGGAAGAATGTGCAGTTGTTGAATCTTGCCTTGTCTTCACCTCCTTGACTATATTAAACCTTAATCTTCATAATTATATTTCTAGAAGATTGTGATCATCCAGTGTGTGTCCCTTAGGAAATCCAAAGTCCATGTTACTAAAATCTCACTATTTTATATAGCTCTACCATCTTTTCTTCCTCCCAGATCTTCTGTTCTCTGGTTTTTGAACCATTGTGACCACTGAGTCCTGGGCTTCTGTAGAGCCTTTTTGTTTATTTTGTAGGAAGATGTAACATAGAAAACAGTAGAAAAAGGGCCTCTTATCCAGCTAGAGTTGCTCTGGTTTGATCTATTTTACATACTACGCATGTGTAGTCCAGTTAATTTTTCAAGGTTTTCTGATGCTGTAAAATTTGAAAACTACTGCTTGCTTGTATAAAGACACTAGAGTCATCTCAGTTCTGCTGAAAATCCTCACTCTGCTTTCACCACTGTCCACCTCTAATTAGTCAACAAGTTCTGTTATTACTTCTCGTATCTAGAGATTGATTTTCTGTCTCCACTGCTGTCGATTTTTATTGACACCTCATTACCCCCTGTGTGTTTTAAGACCACAGGCTCATCACTGAACTTCTTTCTTTGGTCTCTTTTTTCTAGTTGAGCCTTTGCATTATCTCAGGTATCATTTTAGAAAATACAGATAAGTAGTTCCATACCTCTGAGGATTCCCCATTGCCTGAAACATAAAAGTCAGCATTATAAGGACCTTCACGTTTGGACTTAGTCGACTCCCTGGTGTCTTGCCTACCCACCCGACATGCGTTCCTAACATTGCACAGCTCTCCCCGCCTTTGAGTCTTACCTGTGCTATTTGTTACTCCTTCCCTTAGAATGACTTCCCTTGTACACTCTCCATCTGATACACTTCCACTTATTTTTTTGAGGTCCAGTTTAGTTTGTGCCTCCTATTAAGCATTTTCCAGATGACTTTAAATGCTGTTGGTTGACTTCAACTGATTTTTAGTCTTTAAGTGCAGGGACAATAATCTAGTCAATTTTTCCTCATAACCATACTTGGCGCATAGTTGGTACTGAGTATTCCGTGAATTTATTCTTAAACATTTAACCATGTAACTATTTTTGTTGTTGTTTTGCTTTTCAGGTTCCTGAGAAAAAGCAAGATGTTGGGAAATTTGTTGAGCTTCCAGGCGCTGAGATGGGGAAGGTTACAGTCAGATTTCCTCCAGAGGCTAGTGGGTAAGCAAATATAACTTACAATTGGATTCATTTAGTAGAAAAGCTTTAAGACAATTACCAAATATTTATAAATCAGTAGGTTAATATATAGAAGAGAATTAGTAAGATTTTAATTTCGGGAGTTAAAATTCTAAATATCTTAATGGTTGTTAAATTACTCATACTTAATTTCTAAAAATTTGTAGTTTTAGCTTATTAAATCAGTAGGAGAGATAGTATTTTAATTTCATTCCAGGCAGAATTTTAATTGTAAGTAGAAAAATACCCATTAATAGAAAGAGAAGTTTTATTTACATTTTGAGATTTTTGGGGGTGTCCTTTAATAAGGGTTTGTATTTGTACTCTTAGCATTCCTTTCTGTTAGTAGGCAAAACCCTTTTCACTCTTGGCAGTCATAGAAAATAATAATATATGACTAGCTGGTTAGGGCAAAGGGCTGTTCTGGCTGGAGTCACTGGTGTGGGTCTGCCTGGGTCCTTGCCTAGCACCCACTAAGACTGAAGGATGTCTGCCTTTGCACGTGTGTCAGCCTCTGTGAATCATGCTGGACAAGCTTTGTGAAAGAACATTGCCAGTGATGCTAATATAATAAAATGCCTTTTAATAAAGCAGTTGGGAATCTCCAGTGGCTCAGCTGGTGAAGAATCTGCCTGCAGTGCAGGAGACACGGGAAACTCGGGTTTGGCCCCTGGGTCAGGAAGATCCCCTGGAGAAGGAAATGACAACCCACTCCAGTATTCTTGCCTGGAAAACCCTGTGGACAGAGGAGCCTGGTAGGCTACAGTCCAAAGGGTTGCAAAGAGTCAGACACAACTGAGTGACTAAGCACACACACACAGCAGCACACACTCAAAGCAGTTAGCCTCAGAAACTTAGCCACTGAGAAAGCATTGTGCCATATTTTACAAATCAGATGGGGTTTTTTTCCCCCCACATTTTAATTTGAGATTTTGCATTCTATGACCTAATTCTTACCCATCTGTGCTAAATGCAGTATGTAGACAAAAGGAAGTGGCACATAAGGAAACAGTTCTGTTTTAGCTATTCTTCCTGTAGTTCCCCCCAAACTATTTCATACGTGTCATTAATAGCAAAACTAGTTTTACAGTTCCACAGTTTCTCTTTGCTGATTTAGGAGGTGAATAAAGGATAAGTCAGAAGGAGATGAAAGGCAATAATGGTTCTGGAAAATACACAGACTGGATCATTAAATGACTGACCAGTGGAGTCAGTCATAAATAGTCCTTATTTTACATTGTTTAATTCCCTCAGATGTCCTGGGTCCCTACCATCCAATATCCTGCCCTTGTGTTCTTGGTGTGAGGGGTCATGGTTGTCCCATTGGGTGGTGACTTGAGTGGTTTGATAAAAGTTAGTTTTTTAGCCATAGTTACGCTATTTGAACATTTGTACCTTTTGAATTTTTTAATATTTTCTGTCACTGTCACTTCTTGGAATCATGAGCTCTGTATTTTATTATTTACTGTATAAAATACATTTATTCTGAATTACATCAGCTTTAGAGTCCATATTCTTGGCTGAATACAGTTTGGGGGTTTGGAATATAAGTCAGTATTCAGGTTTAGAAACATTCAATATCTTGATTATATCCCCTTATACTGCAAAACAGATTGTCTTTAATTAGTTTTTTAATCTTTTTTTTTCCTATGTCATTCATGAAAGGCCAGAAGGCTTGAATTTTGCCTTTTATTTGTATTCCTAACTAACACACAGATAGATAGCACCTGTTATGTGCAGATACTTAGCAAACACTTTACACGTAGTAACTTATTTAATCGTATCAGCCCTGTGAGGAAGGCACTGTTGTTATCTCCAGTTTTACAAATGGTTTAAGAAACTGATTCATACAACATTTTAGCAGCTTGCTAAATCCAAACCTACGCTGTCTGACTCTAGCGTCCATATGACTAAAATTATATGCCTATGTCTGTTATGTGTGGGAAAAGCCCGATATAGCATCAGTACTCACTAAATGCAGCGTGGAGCTTATTTTCTTTAGCTCTCAGGTTGTCTGTTGAGCCAGTTAGTTGTCTTATGAATATTTCATAGTCCTGTTTGCTTTTTTTTGCGGGTTAGAATTGCACACATTTCAGATTCAGAAATAGTATCTTTAAGAAAATAGTTTGATTTCATTACTTCTCTTAAGATTGAATGTAAAGCACATTAACTGTCAATTAGTAGTTACTGATTATTAGTCTTTTTTTTTCTCTTCATAACATGTTATGGGGTGTAACACTTTCAGTGAAAACTGCACAAAGTAGTTCTGTTTCATTTTCAGAACTCACGTTCCTTTGTTTTGCTTTTAATAAACTTTAAATTTGGGAATAGTTTTAGATTTATAGAAATATTACAGAAATAGTTTAAAAAAAAAGTTCCCTTGTACCTGTACTCAATTTTCTCTAATGTTAACATCTTTCATTACCTTTGTCAAAATTAATGAACCAGTTTTGATATATTGTTAACCTAGACTCCATACTTTGTTGTATTTCATTAGTTTTTCCCTAATGTCCTTTTTCTCTTCTAGGGTCTTATCTGGGCTGCCACTTTTGGTGCTTTGTTTTATGCAGAAAGTTTTGAATAATCCTAAACACACTGCATTGTCTTTGTCTGCATTAACCTGTGCATATAAACCCTTCAACATTGAATCATTGATCTAGAATGCTGCATGAGTATCTTTAAAAATGATTGATTTTAGAAATGATATAAAGACATACAAGGGGTTGTACTTTTCCCTCCTCTCTTGAGATCAGAGGTGTGCATGAGATCATGTGACTTGGAATGGTGCAGTTGTGGCTGCTGTTATTGATGAAAAGTCTATTTCCAATAGTAGTGGTATAGAATGTTGCTATTGCCCACTTCACTGATAGAGGAGGAGGTTGATATGTGATATTATTAACCATGCCTCTAATTCATTTTATTCTATGTAATGGTCCACTGCCCATAGAATAGAATAGTGTCTTCATAGATTGTGACCTGTGGAATTTTGATACTGGATGAAACCTTCAAGATCATTTAGTTAAAATCTTTTTGTTTTGGATTCTGAGAAAACAGAAGCCTAGAAAAGTAAAGTGGCTTTCCTGAGGCTTCCTAATTCTCATGTGCTCTTTTATTTAATTATCACAGCAACAGTGGCATCTCAGAGGAGCCTCTGTCTTCTGCGTGGAGAGCGGGTGTCCAGTTTTCAATCGCATTGGGTCTTATTAAAGAGACATACCGCCGGGTAGCATAAGGAGTTTTCCTGTAACTAAATTACCTTTCATTCCTCAGTAAAAAAGGAAAATGGAGATTAGCCTTAAGGTTTAATGTTTGTAAATAACTTGCTCCTTTGTGATTTTTTTACATATGAAGTTGTTTCTTACAGTAATTTACTAAATGTTGTAGTTTTTTTTTTTTTCTTCCTCAGGGTCAGATTTTCTGTTACATTTCTTGTTAGCAACTAGCATAAGACTGGAGTACCAAGTAGAAGGGTTTTTGTTTAGTTCTCCTCTCCTGGAGAAGGTGAAGTTTAGGAATGTCGTTGAAGCCTGTTACCGCGTCTCCTTGTGACTGTTTCTGCTGCAGTTACCTGCACATTGGGCACGCGAAAGCTGCTCTCCTGAACCAGCACTACCAGGTCAGCTTTAAAGGGAAACTGATCATGAGATTCGACGACACAAATCCTGAAAAAGAAAAGGAGGATTTTGAGAAGGTAATTAAAGGTGTAGCGATGACCCTTTGTCACTAAAGTTAATTAAAATTAGAGGGTGACCTGATACCTTCATGGTGTGAAAATAAATCTTGTTCTCATAACTTTTTTTTTTTGCTCTTCTATTAAAATATACATTTGTCTGAGACTTAAACCAAGAATTACTCAGTTCCCGTATGAAAAAACTTCAATTTATCTTTTTTTTCTTCAACTATTATAAAGTTTATTTAAGTGCTACATTTTCTTATAAGTATCAGTTTCTTATATGAATTGGTTCCTAGAGTCAGATTTCCTTTTTGTTATATAATTTTGTAAATGAAGCGAACACTAAGTAGGTATTGGAAAATGTGATGGTTTCCTAGCCTCTTATATCATCTATTTAGAAGCACTGTATTTATATTCAAAGAGAGGACGAATAATTGTCAGCGTTGCCAATAATAATCAGCTTTTCCAGAATAAATGGAAAGCACCATACGATCAGCTTTCTCAGCTGAAAACTTGGAGGCTAGTATAAAATTTCTCTCTCCCTCTCTCTCTCTTATTTTTTTTCCTTTTTCTTTTCTGGTCTAATATCATACAACTTCCACAACCATTTTAAGGCTCTGTAAGACTGATGGTGTATTATTACGTTTGTCCAAATGCAGTATCAAGGATTGAAAATACACAAGAAAACAACAAAAGATAAACTGATGATGATTTTGAATTCTTACTGCAGGTTATATTGGAGGATGTTGCAATGTTGCATATCAAACCAGATCAATTTACTTACACCTCGGATCATTTTGAAACTATAATGAAATATGCAGAGAAGCTAATTCAGGAAGGAAAGGCTTATGTCGATGATACTCCTGCTGAGCAGATGAAAGCGGAGCGTGAGCAGAGAATAGAATCCAAACATAGAGAAAACTGTAAGGCACATTTAGTGTTCTGTATTTTAATTGATATTCTTCCTGTATTCTGCTTCAGTAGAAAATTTCTTTTTCTATTGAAAGATGTTGGTTTGAAACACATTTGGGAATATGTTTCATACATTAATTCATCTCTTAGAAATCTTTTCCCTTTCTCTGCCATCTTTACATTATTACTTATCAGCATCACAAGTGCATGTGAAGTGTGTGTGGTCTCAGCGTCTCACTTGTTACCTGTAGTCTTTTTTTTTTTTGTAGTCTTTTGCATTGCTGTTCAGCTCATGTGAATGATTTCTTCTGCAACTTTTTGTGATTCTCTCAATTTAAATATTTAGCCTTTCTAGTTAGAATGTTTGATGGTAATGTTAGCCATACCCAAATCTTCCTGTCAGCCTGTAAGTGTGAAGATTCTATGTAAGCCTCATGCTACCCTGTGCCTGAAATACCACTTGACAAAAAAAGTATGTCTTTGATATTACTTATCCCTGAGCTTCTGAGTCTGGTTATTTTTATTCTGTAATTATGTTGCAGAACATCTTGAGTGTCACATTTAGGAAGTATAGTAGTAAATTCAAATTGTTACGGCAGTCTGTCTTTCTGTCCCACCTCCCCATTTTACAGTTTCTTTACATTTTCAAAAATAATTAACAGCTGGACTTTAGACCTAACTTGATTCTTTGAGAGTTGATAGTGTGTCCCTTGTATCTTCAGTAGTTTCCGCAGAAGGATCACTGTTTAACAGTTCTTTCTTACTCATACGAGGCATATGAGTCCTAATATAGATAAGACTTACATAGTCAGTGGGGATATATAGAGATTTCCCACCCCACTCCCCGCCCCGGGATAAACTTCTGTCACTCTCTGTTTTCTGTCAACTCTCATTTTTTTTTTTTTTTTGGAATCTAAGAGTAGCCTGTTTTCCAGTGGAATGTCCAAAGGTGCTTTTGGGGAGCCCACTAGCTCAAGCTCTCAGCCCAAATTGTTTTCTTTGGATGGACATGGGCTGCAGCACCAACACCTGGGCTGGGTCAGACCAGCGTGTCCTCTGGGCATGAGGTGGCAAAGGAACAGAATGCTTCTGCTTCAGACACCCAGTGTTCAACTTGAGGAGGCCTGGCCAGTTGTGCCATGATGGGAACGTGGGAAAACTGGATAAGAGAAACCTTCAGGCCTCAGACATCCACTCTTACCCTTCACTAGTACTATATTAGTGGAATATATTGACTTCTAAAATAGAGCATATTCAAATGTTTTGTGGGACTTCTTTATTAAAAAAAAACAAACACATTTTCACTTGGTATCAGATACTGGAACCATTAAGTGCTTTTCAGCTGGTGGAGTGTGCTTATAAATATAAAATCAGAATGGAAAATTTTGTATCAAATTAGAAGACTGTTAAAATAATGTTTTCAACCAGATTAGCAATGCTGACTAGGTAAACTGTAGTATAACTTTCATGTTATAGCTGTGGAGAAGAATCTGCAAATGTGGGAAGAAATGAAAAAAGGAAGCCAGTTTGGTCAGTCCTGTTGTTTGCGAGCAAAAATTGACATGAGTAGTAACAACGGGTGCATGAGGGACCCGACACTTTATCGCTGCAAGATTCAACCCCACCCGAGAACTGGAAATAAATACAAGTAGGTGTATTGCTTTCATTACGCTCAGTAGCTTCCTGTGCTTTTGCTTTGAGGCTTTCTGTAAACATGGGATGGGGAGTTACTGCAGAGTAGTCAAGAGATCTGGATCTTTGTTCTTCATGGATTAAATGACTAGTAAAGCAGGTAGCCTAGCCTCTTGGGATGTCACTCACCTGTCAATTAAGGTTATACTAGGTTATTTTTAGGATGGTTTCCATCTATAAAGTTTCTCAAGTCTGCCGAAAGTTGCTTTTTATGTATTGATTAGGAATACCATGGTGTGTATTTTTAGATGAAGATACTTCTTTTCCTGTTTTAAACTTTGATTCTGCTAGGCGTAAGTTGATTCATAAATGTGATAGAATTGAAAATTTAAAGAAATATGAACATTATAAAAAAATATCATGTGTTTTTTCTACTTTCGGTTGATTTTCTGTGTGGGTTTTCAGGTTAACAGATTTTTTTTTTCCTTTAAATGCCCCTCACTCTGCCATTAATTTATATAATAATCATAGAATATATTTTCTCATGCTTTGAAGAAGCCTACTGCTTACAAATAGTGAATTGTAACTCTTGAAGAGATTGGTGACTGTAAATGATTACCTGGTTTGCTAATGTGACTTTCTTTAAACTTGGGGGTGCAAATGTGTATGTGGACAAACACTTCATGTATATGTGTGTGTGTGTGTGTGTTTATATGTCCTTCATTTTTAACAGGGTATTTACTCCTTGTTTTACTAAACAAATGCTCTGAATACATTTGGAAAAGTATATTTAGATGTACATTTTTAGTATCAAATAATCTCAAGCCATAGTGTAGTAGCATCTTAATGAAATTCTATCTTAAAAATTAGAAGGTATAATGCAGTGAGATAAAAAATTCAAATGAAAATGGATGTGTTGTATACATTTTTTAAGACAGAAATTGTTTTTACAACTGTTCCATCTTAAATGGAATTACCTACTAATTTTCTTCTCTTTTACTTTGTCAGAGAAGGAAAAACACTGTTCTTGAATGCATTTAATTGTGAAGGTATTAAACCTAGAGATTTACTTGTGTGGAATTTATTTAAGATACTGAAAAACTCAGTTTCCTCAAAATTATTATTACTTTCCTTCCATGGTATACATTGGCTATTACAGAAATATGATTATAGAATTCACTGCACCAATATCCAGTTGTTTTATAAATTGCAAATTAGCCTTTTTGTTTGTTTGTTTGAATGTTGAGTAACTGATTCATTGTCCTCAAAGTCTGATAAAAAGTTTTGATGTACTTTGAGTATTATGACTCATAATACCTGTTGTTTTAAGAAACTCTTATTTTGTAAAGAATTATGTTTTAGTATTGGTGCTTATAATGTCTAAGATGAAAAGGGTGAAATTCTTTACTGATTTTCAGAAATACTCTTTTTCTAGTGTTTATCCGACGTATGATTTTGCCTGCCCCATAGTTGACAGCATTGAAGGTGTTACACACGCCCTGAGAACAACAGAATACCATGACAGAGATGAGCAGTTTTACTGGATTATTGAAGCTTTAGGCATAAGAAAACCATTTATTTGGGAATACAGTCGGCTGAATCTCAACAACACAGTGCTGTCCAAAAGAAAACTCACGTGGTTTGTCAATGAAGGACTAGTAGATGGATGGTATGTCTGCTGATATCTAGAATTGGGAGGAAGTAAGGACATGGTGTGTTACCAATTTTAAACTGCTTGGAGGTTTGGGGAGGATAAATGGGAGGGGTTGAAATGGGTATGCCTGTTGGGTTTCTGGTCCTTCTCTTTCTTTTATCCAGTTTCTCAGGTATTCCCTTTTGTTTTAATGCTGCAAACATGGAGTACCCATGTTTGGGACTAGAAAAAGTTTGAAAAATCTCTGAATGAAATCTGTTCAGTTGAGTCACCATACTTACAAGCCTAAGAATATTTTTTTAACCTGAATTAACTAGAATGTGTATATTTTTATTAGCATCATGTAATAGTGACACATATTAAGTATGTATTGAATAATGTGTAATTTTAGATAATTACTCTGGAGCAGAATTTGATAAAGGGCAAGTTTATCTTGGGCCCCATACAAAGGGTGTTATTGCAAACTTACTGAAAATTGCAAATCTCTACAGAATATTAATTAACCAACATATATGTTTTTTACAACCCAGAAGACTTTATAAAGTGCATTTGGACGTGAATGCCAGAATAACCGTCTCTTATCTGTGTCTCACGGTCATATGTAGAATAGAGACCTTGGATGTTTGTTAAATGAAAAGCAAATGAGGATGTTGTAATGCTTGGGTTTTCTGTATTTGAAGATGTCACCTATGTGTCCTTTTTCAAATGTGGTTTTACTGTTTGCAGTAGTACATTTATTTTACTTAGTAATAATTGACTAGTAATTAGTATTCTGCCTAATTATTGTAACCAGCTCTTAGTTCAGATATTTAACAAACTGAATGTAATATTCAGAAAGGTATTTTATACTCTCTGCACCTACATGTTAAAAACATCTCCTAGGCTCTTAAAACTTCCCTATTTCCCAGGGATGACCCACGGTTTCCTACAGTTCGTGGTGTGCTGAGAAGAGGGATGACGGTTGAAGGACTAAAACAGTTTATTGCTGCTCAGGTGAGTTATGGTTTCTTTTCCAGCTTCTCAGTTTGGATTTTCAAAAGGATTTAATATCCTTTTGGTCTTTATTCCTGTTGTTCTTTCTATTCCTTGCTTGTTCCTTACAATGCAAGAGCAGAGTGTTTTTGAAAAAAATAAAATAAACACCAATAATAGTGGAAAATTGAGAATGTCCTAAATTCCTATGCTAGGGTTGGACAGAGGCAGCTGTGGTGTTTCTCCCCAGTGAAGTATATGACTGTTGACGCTTAACTGTTGAGGGTAACCAGACTGGTTTGTACACACTTATGTTTTATATTCCAGTGGAAGTAAACTTGTAATTATTGATTGGGTTTATTTTCTAGCTGGCTTAACGTAAAATATTCTAGTTAATACTTCTTGCCCTTCAAGCCATTTTTTAAATTGTTTTTCTAGGGTTCTTCACGTTCGGTTGTGAACATGGAATGGGACAAAATTTGGGCATTTAACAAAAAGGTACATATGTTTTGACTTTTGGTCCTCTTTTCTCTTGTCTAACTGCTAAATAATAGAATACGTGTAGAATTCATTAGTGTGCTCATAGTAGTGAAAACTTTGTGAAGAATATTGTAATTTTGCAGATTTTCAGGAAAATGGAATGTTTTACTTTTTTAAACATGTAACGTGCATTAAGCTTATAAACTATACCAAACAAGTAACAATGATCAAAACAAACAAACTTGGGAGTATTAGGGAATGGTAACAGCTTTTTCCTTGAATCTTTTTTGAACACTTTGCATTTCATTTTTCTGCTTTCAAGCTGCGAGCTCTCTGTAAGAAGGTATTACTTAATGCTTTTATTTGCCTTACTTATTTAGCACATAGCTTTTAGCATATTACATGTTATAACTTGAGATGTTATACAGCTTTGAAGCACAATCACATTTATATAAGGGACTTGCTTATACAAACCCACTGAAAATGCATTATTCCTAGTTTAAAAAAACATGTCCTCTTGTTTTCTTAGTGGCAAAGGGAAGACTTGGCTAACTCCATTCACCTGTTCCCTTGTGTACTTAGAGGACATAGTCTTAAAGTTACATGTTTCGTTGAATAATATCAAAGGTTTGTTAATTATAATTCCTGTGTATTATTGAATCTAGCTTTAAGAAGAAAACTGTCTTGAATAAAAGTCAAATGAGGAATACTGCATATTGACCTTGTTAATTGGAAGCAGATGCTTAGACACTATAATAAGGCAAATCATTAAAGTGCCATGTTTTAAATTATGGTTTCTGTGATTGTGTTCTGTAAATTCTTTTTTTTTTGTATTGCTGCTTGATTGTGCTGATGCCTTGCTTCAAAAAATAGATGCTTGTCTCGCATGTGTCTTGAATTTATTTTCTTTAGTCTTTTGTGTTTAGTCAGTTTTTGGATACATAAGGGAATTATTAATTGGTTCTCTCTGTTGCTGCAGTTACTAATAAATACAATCAAAATTAACAGGCAAAGTTAACATTGGCATTTGTTACATTAATAACCCATGTACACGTGGGTTCAAATATGAGAAATACATTTCACTACAGGCCAATAATTCTGTAGGGTCTGTTAAGTGAACACCATATTCCCCTATCTTTCCTTCCATTTTCTTTCCTTAGATAAATCACATTCAGCTCTTTCAGACAATTTTTTTGGTCTTAATTGCCTGTATCTCTAAATGATGTATGTGTTGCTACTTCTTGATTTTTGTTTGTTTGTTTGTTTTAGGCATCATCACAATGGAAGATGAGAATTTAGGTGGTCTGCTTTTTCTCATAACTTGTTGGCTTTCTTGTGGCTAATTGTTTCATTTTGTTTCCCTCATTTATTTCATTTTCTCATTCTGTCTTGGACTCTCCACAAGCTGTCTAAATTTTCTACCAGAATGTTCACAAGCCTCAGGTATTTTTTCACTCTGGAGACTTCTCTGCCAGGGCCTTCGGGGCTGCGCATATCTGATCCAGATGAGAGAACTGCTAACTTCTGAAGCCCCGCCGTCTTCACAGGTCATTCTTCCTCCTCATCCTGGAAATTCCCTGTGCTTTTGTTCTGAGCTGGGCCATCTGGTTCATGGGTCTTCCTTTTCTTTTTCTTGCCCTTTTGCCTTGCTGTACTGTATCCTCTGTAGCTCCCTGGGAAGGGGAGCATGGGATGAAGATTGTTGAGACGGTGTACAGGAACAGCTTCTTCACTTTGAAATTTCACTGTGATGTGCCTTGGGCTGGGTCTGTTTTCATTCCAATGCATTGGAAGAACATGTGGCTTCCAGACTGAAAACTCATTCCTTCAGTTCTGGGAAATTTTCTTGAAGTCTGTTTTTTGTTTTTTTTTTCTCTACTGTTTTGTCTGTCTTCTCTCTGAAATGTTTCTTGAGCACATGTTGGGCCTCTTGGACTATTTCTCTAGTTTCTTTTCTCTCTTATTTTCCATCTCATCTTTTGGCTCTCCTTTCTGGTAGATGTACTCAGCCCTGTCTTATCAGCTTCTGTTGAGGTTTTCATTCATGCTCTGTTATTTCCAAGATTTCTCTTTTGTGCTCTGAATTTTCAGAATAACTTCCTGTTCTATTTCATGGTTGTAATATTATCAAATGGCATTTTTTTCCCCATGTAACATCTCTTTCCTCCAGGTTGTTTATTTTGGTTTTTCTTTGATAATAAAGGCATTTCTCAGATACCTGGCTCGTGAGCCTTGGTTATCTGCTCATCTTTAACACATTGACTGAGAGAGGGTTAAAGAAGACTAGGCTTGTCAGCTGTACCCCTCTGTAAGGTAGTCTGGTGGGGCCAATGAGTTGAATAGCCTCCATTCAGTAACTTTCTATCTTATCTCTTAGACTAGGCAGTTTTTCCAGAAGAATTTCTTTAAGCTGCCAGAACTGTGAAGGCCTGACTGCCAGGGTTTTGGAGCTGACCAGGGGAAGACTCGAGCCTTGATACCTAATATCACACCTTTTCTTAAAACCCTGGTCTTAGTACAGAACCCTCACCTTCAGAGGAAGAGACTCTGGACTCTTTGGAGTAATTTGAAACCACTGATCCAAAGATTTTGAGAATTGTGTACAATTTTAGACTGAAAAAACTTAAGTTTTTTTTATTTTTGGCCATGCTGTGTGACATACAGGATCTTAGTCTCTCACCCAGGGATGGAACCTCTATGCCCTGCATTGGGAGCATAGACTCCAGCATAACCATTGGGCTGCCAGGGAACTCCCAAGACTTTAAAATCTTCTAGTCAAGAATTCTCAAACTTGTCTGATCCTAACTATCCTGTGGAATGCTTGTTTAAAAACAGATTTCTAGACTTTATTTCAGATCATTAGAATCATAGTCCTTCAGGGTTAAGCCGCCTAAAAATCTGTGCCAGCAGGCTTCCTTGGTTGCTCAGTGGTAAAGAATCTGCCTGCTGATGCAGGAAACACGGGTTTGATCCCTGGTCTGGGAAGATCCCACACGTGTGGAGCAGCCAAGCTCCTGCGCCACAACTATTGAGGCCTTGTTCTAGAGGCTGAGATCCGCAGCCACTGAAGCCTGCGCGCCCCGGAGCCCGTGCCAACAAGAAGAGAGGCCACTACAGTGAGAAGCCCATGCCCACAGCTGGAGAGCAGCCCCCCTTTGCTGCAAGCAGAGAGAAAGCCTGTGCGGCAACGAAGACCCGGCACAGCCAGTAAATAAATAAATAAAATTTTACAAATTCTGTGCCAGCTGGTGCCCTAAGTGATCATTGTTATTCAAGTGTGAGAAGCTGTCTTCTGCTCTCTTTGTCAGTTTGAGGGAACTGAACTGCACTGAACTGAAGTAAGTTTCTCAAGTTGGGTCAGCTAGATTTAACATCTTTAAAAGGAGAAATTGTATCTTACTGGCATAAATAACTAAACTGAGTAGTCACAAATTAAATTTGTGATCATTCTAACTCAGTAGACGCTGCAGGAAGGAACCCCTTAACCAACAAGGATGACTTGAAAACCTCAGGGAAGGACAGAATGAAACAGTTTAGAAGGAGGCTGATGCTGATTTAGTACTGGCATGAAATGTTAATATAAGCAGGTAAGGAGTAGCAATCAAGGTGAAGTTAGATGGCTTTTCAAACTTTTCTTTCTGACCCTCTGCACATGGTTTCTTCAATAAGTATATCAGAGTTTTACAGAGAAGCAGAAAAATGCTCTCAAAGCAATCAACAATAGCACAATACCAGCCAAACAATAGCAATAACAACAAACCCAATATAAACCCAAACAAACAGAACCAGGTTTAATTAGCCATACCACTATTTCCTGCGTCCTTCTAATGGGAAAAAATTGACTTTTATTACTTGAGTTATCTATTTGACTTGTCAGGTGCTTCTGTCTACATTTTTCTTGCAAATGCTTTATCTAAATACTGCTGTTGTGATTGGTCATCATGGATAGTTTTAAATTGAATAGAGAAGTGAGAAAAATACACCAGATCCAGAAGGGGATGCTGCTCCTGTTTTGGTGGTAGAGGAAGTTAGAATGTAATGGTTACCACCATTATTCATTTCACCTGTAAATACGTATCCATTTCGTGTAAGTTCCAGGCCCTTGCTAGGTACTGGGAACACAGTGGTCCCTATATATATGTGTGTGTGTGTATATATATATATATATATATATAGCATGCAGACCAGGAGAAATATCACGTTTACTTTTAATCTATATAATTGCCTTATTATAGTGACCTAATGCTATTTGCTTTTGATGGTGATGTGTCACCTAACACTGCTTATAGAAAATATCTCTATTCCTTCACAACAGTCTTCTCTAACAATACAAAATGGAGTATCACATTTACCTGTAGGATTGCTATATCACCCCACAGGATAATTTTGCTTTCAAATACCAGAGTTAAAAAATTATTTTCAGAATATTTCTTCTCATATTATGCTTTAACTATTGGTTTCTTTTCACTTGTCGGTAGTTTTTCTTGGAGAGGAGCTCTAAATTCTTCAGGTAGTCTTTGCTTATGATTATTGTTTTTTTCCCTACTTGACTGCTTAAACATTAGATAACAGTTAGCAGGTAAACCAAAAATTAGTAAATGCAGTAACAAAGAATACCAGTTAGTAGTCCTGTGCTATTACTTATTTTATTGATGAAGTTTTTAAAAAATGTGTGGCTTGTTTTAACACAAGGATGCCTTTGTTGCAGGTTATTGACCCAGTGGCTCCACGATACGTTGCATTACTGAAGAAAGAGGTGGTCCCAGTGAACATTCCCGAGGCCCAGGAGGAGATGAAGGAAGTTGCCAAACACCCGAAGGTCTCCGTCCAGTTTCACCAGTGATGTCCTATCTGTTAAAAAAGGCGCAGGATAATCATGGGGAAAGTGTGCTGAGGTGGCAATAGCGTGACTTGGGGATAATTTCTATCCAGCATCATTTGTCAGGATTTCACACTAATTTTTAAGTTTTCTTTAAATTTTTTATACAATTTTTAAAGGTTGCTTTCTGTTTATGGGCTTCCTTGGTGTCTCAGATGGTAAAAAAAATCTGCCTGCAAGGCAGGAGACCTGAGTTCGATCTTTGGGTTGGGACGATCCCCTGGAGAAGGGAATGGCTACCCACTCCAGCATTCTTGCCTGGAGAATCCCCATGGACAGAGGAGCCTGGTGGGCTACAGTCCATAGGGTCGCAAAGAGTCGGACACGACTGAGTGACTGGCACTTTTTTGTTTACAGTTACTGCAGGATGGCTGTATTCCCCTGTTGTGCATCCTTGAGCCTCTCCTACGCCTGTTAGTTTGTATCTCTCACTCCCTCACCCCTGTATGTCCTGCCCCTGCCTGTTCTCCACTGGTAACCACTAGTTTGCTGTCTGTGTTTGTGAGTCTGCTTTGTTGTTGTTGTTGTTATATTCACTAGTTTGTTCTGTTTTTTAGATTCCCCATAGAAGTGATATCGCACAGTGTATCACTTTACTTTACTTTGTTTTTATCTGACTTACTTTGCTTAGCGTGATGCCCCTCATGTCCATCCATGTTGCTGCAGATGACAAAATCTTTTCTTTTTTATGACTGAATAGTATTCCTCTGTGTGTGTGTGTGTGTGTGTGTGTGTGTGTGTGTGTGTGTACACACCACATTTTCTTAACCATGCATCTGTTGATGGGCATTTAGGTTGCTTCCATTTCTCTGCAATTGTAAGTGATGCTGCTGTGCACACTGGGGTTCATGTATCTTTTTGAGTTAGTGTTTTGGGTTTTTTTGGATGTACCCAGGAGTGGAATTGCTGAGTCATATGGTAGTTCTATGTTTAGTTTTTGAGAACCCTCCATACTGTTTTCCACAGTGGCCGTACCAATTTACGTTCCCATCAGCAGTGTGCAAGGGCTCTCTTTTTTCCACATACTCGCCAACATTTGCTGTTTGTGTTCTTTTTTTGATGATCGCCATTCTCAAAGGTGTGAGGTGATATCTCATTGTGGTTTTAATTTGTATTTCCCTGATGATTAGTGATATTGAGCATCTTTTCATATACCTGTTGGCCGTTTGCATTTTCTCTTTGGCACAACATCTGTTTGCTTCTTCTGTCCATTTTAAAACTGGCGTTTTTGTTTTCTTGATGTTGGACTGTATGGGCTATTTGAGAATTTGACACTAAGTGAAAAGTAAATGATTTTGTGGATTTCTTACTGAGGAAGTTTATTCTAGTAGTAGTATTAATACTGTCCATAGCACATCACGCAGAACTGTTACACTCAGTTGGTGCCTATTTTTTATTTTGTAGAAATAGCACATTAGTGTATAATAAGAATTTATTTCTTCCTGGAGATTTTACATAATCCTTGCTCTTATCTCTGTATGAAAGCTGAGATACATTTTTTATTAACTGGGTTGCTCACTGTTGCCTTTGCCTTTAAGCCAAAACGTTTGACCTAGTAGTATTGAATCAGAGCTGTGTCCAGAATCTGTCACACAGCCATTGTCTCTGATTTTGAAAACATCAGTGAAGTGAAAATGATACCTATTTGTCTAAATTGTGACTATAAATCTTAAATACAAGTAGCAGACAGTTTCTCTTAGTTAAGCCATGGTTGTTGTCTCACATGGTCATGACTGCTAGGTTGATAATCTTGAAGCAAAAATAGATACTTTTTTTTCCAGTTTTGTGAGTTGTCTATAAATATCCTTGTTATATAATGAAGCTTATATCCGTGGACTAACTCAGTCGTATACTAATCTACCTATAACTATGCTGTGCTCAGAGACTAACTCAGATACAAGAGAATGTACTTCATTGTTGCTGTTTAGTTCCTCAGTTGTGTCCAGCTCTTTGGTATCTCGTGGACTGTGGCCCCCAGGCTCCTCTGTCCATGGGATTTCCCAGGCGAGCATACTGGAGTGGGTTGCCATTTCCTTCTCCAGGGGATATGCTTCATGAAGAGCTATAAATGTTCTGAGTTGTAGCTTTGTGATTGCCTTTCTCTGTATGACATTAGTTTCTTTTAATTTTGAAGACTTTGTTTAATGATATGCCTAATAAGATTTGGGGAATGTGTGTCTCTC
Organism: Bubalus kerabau; assembly: GCF_029407905.1. NCBI lineage: Eukaryota > Metazoa > Chordata > Mammalia > Artiodactyla > Bovidae > Bubalus > Bubalus kerabau. The sequence goes on along the minus strand of NC_073628.1, from coordinate 77,493,207 downwards.
TGTGTGTGATTGATTTGGCTTTACCTTTGCCTTTTTTTTTTATCTGATTGGTTCAAGCAGGTGAATGGTGGTTCCTGATATGTCATATCGCCCACTACAGTTAGTTTAAATGTGAAGCCAACTTAATGTTTTAAAATCGAAACAGTGATAATAAAGCTTTTAAGGGTGCTTATTTGTTAAAATGGTAGTTATAGTCAGATAGCTTAGTTAATAGTTAAAGAATACGTAATAATAAAGAATAGGTAATAGTTAAGTAATTGATTAGGAGGCACTGATGACTGTACCACCCAGTTTGACCTGTGGAATTTTCATTATCATTTTCCTCACAAAATGTTCTGTATTTAGCCTGTCAGTATTCTGTTCTGAGCCCAGCATAGCATAAGTTGTTGCAGCATACTGATTTTCCTCAAGGACATTGGTTCATTCAATGAACAGTTATTAAATACTGGTTATTTAAGATTTATTTGAAGGATCTTCTTATACTTTTTTCTTTTGATTTTGCTCAAACAAGAATCTGAAATTTAACCAGTGTAGCATTCTTTTTATTCTGCATGTCTCTTTTCTTCATGTAATACATACTGAAATGGCAGAAAGTGTATCTTTCTTACATGTATACTGCTGTCCTTAAAATTTGTCTCTAAAACGTGAACCGTCTGTTGTTTCCTACTAGGATGACATCTGTTCCTATAGTGTTGTACAGCCACTGATGAGAAATGACTTTTATTTTCCCCTTTGCTGCAAAAGCAGTGAGATTTTGAGTCTAGCTGAGCAGATTCTGGTTGGAGGGACATAGAAAAGTACTGCTTCAGCCCTAAAAACAAAGAATTAGTGTTTTAGGCTGGAAGTAGTCTTGGGGCAGACCACCTCATCTGACTCCATTACATTATTGTGCAGGCATCTGCCCCAGGGTCATTTAACTGGGAATCAGACTGATACAGAGGACTTCTGTTTGTGTGAAGGAATAAAATGAATGAATATAAATTTGCATGTTGAGTTCAGTAGTTGAATGTTTCAACCAACACATTCTCTCTTTTTTTTATCAATCAGAATCCTGATGTTGGCTTGAAGCCTGTGTGGTATAGTTCTAAAGTTTTCATCGAAGGGGCTGATGCAGAGACATTGTCAGAGGGTGAGATGGTTACATTTATAAACTGGGGCAACATCAACATTACTAAAATACACAAGTAAGAACTTTTTGTTTGTTTTCAGATAAATATGGGAGAGAAGTCTGTGATGTTTATTGATTTATTGAAAATTACCTAATTCAGACCCATTCATGATGCTGGCTATTAAATCTCCCCTGCATAGATGCTGCAAATTCTGGACACATTAAGTTTTTTTCCCCATATATGTTTCAGTATATTTATAGAGTATCAGGATATCTTTTGCTTGTGATGTTGGAAATGACTACTATGCTTAGTCACTCAGTCGTGTCCAGTTCTTTGCAACTCTGTAGACTGTAGCCCTCTAGGCTTCTCTGTCCATGGGGATTCTCCAGGCAAGAATACTGGAGTGGGTTCTTATGCCCTCCTCCAGGGGATCTTACCAACCCAGGGATCAAACCCAGGTCTCCTGAATTGCAGGCAGATTCTTTACCATCTGAGCCACCAGGGAAGCCTGAAAATGACTACATGTAGATATAAAAAATAGTTCTACTATTTAGGGCCCCCCTTTTATTATCTAATTCTCAGTATACAATTGCATGATGGGAGAGATCCTTGGAACAGAATTTGTATTATAGCATTCTTTATCCTAAAATCTACTTTAAATTTAATTAGCTTGCCAGTTATTATAGTGGGACATAGTATGTTAAGATTAATTTAGTAGACTGAAATCTCAGTTGTCCCGTCATTACATATATTTCAAGTCATTGCTAAATGTTTTGAAAACAGTATTTTGGCTTTTTTAATGCTTACTTCAGGTGACTTTAAGATTCCTAAACATGTTCATGTTCTTTATTGGATGTATGTGGGTTTGGCACATACTACTATCTTGATAGCAGGGGTTATACTTTATTCATCTCTTAACTAGTTCGTGTCTGGTACCTACCAGAAACTCAGAAAGTGTTTGATTGAAATTTTTCCAAAGAAAATTCCATATTTACTGTAGGCACAGAACAAAATAATGCACTTATGACAGTGAAGGTTTGTTTTCTTAAACTACTTTTCAATCTTATTTTTAGAAGTGCAGAAGGCAAAATTGTATCTCTCGATGCAAAATTGAATTTAGAGAACAAAGACTACAAGAAAACCACTAAGATCACTTGGCTTGCAGAGACCGAACATGCTCTTCCTGTCCCAGCAATCTGCGTCACTTACGAGCACTTGATCACGAAGCCCGTGCTGGGAAAAGATGAGGACTTTAAGCAGTATGTCAACAAAAACAGTAAGGTAGCCTCCTAAAAGAAACCCTATTTCATCTCCCTCTGTGTTAACTTTTCTTTAGAATTAAAAACAAAAAATTTTATTTATTTATTCTTGGCTGTCCTTGGTCTTCATTGCTATGAGGGCTTTTCTCTAGTTGCAGTGAGTGTGAGTGGGGGCTGCTCTGTAGTCGCGGTACGTGGGCTTCTCATTGTGGTGGCTTCTCTTGTTGTGGAGCATGGGCCCTGGGGCACACAGGCTTCAGTAGTTGTGGGACGTGGCCTCAGTAGTTGCGGCTCCCAGGCTCTAGACTCAGTAGCTGTGGTACATGGGCTTAGTTGCTCCAGGGCATGTGTAATCTTCTGGACCAAGAATTGCTCTTGTGTCTGCTGCATTGGCAGGCAGGTTCTTATCCACTGTACCACCAGGAAAAAGCCCAGTGCTCTGATAATTTTAAGACAGTGTATTTTGGCCTAATATCATCTTTACAGCATGAAGAACTAATGCTGGGGGATCCCTGCCTTAAGGATTTGAAAAAAGGAGACATTATACAACTCCAGAGAAGAGGCTTCTTCATATGTGATCAACCATATGAACCCGTTAGGTAAATCAATTAACCAGACATTTAAATGAAAATGCTTTAAGTTCTTAGAGTAAATAATATTTCAGAAGTTGAAGTGCCACTAAAATAATGTACCTGACATTATTCCCTGTTCCTGTTTCATTTGTTACTCTGTATTTTTTTTAGACTTTATTGTAACAAGTGTTAACATTGAAATAGCATAATATTAACAACTTTTACTTCTAAAACTAAACCATCTTACAATACATCTTCATGTGGTCCAAGTAAAAATAAAAAATTTCAGTGTTATCTTTGGATTAAATTATAACTTAACTACCTTTTCTTTATTGTGTGTTTTGATTAGGTATATTGTAAAATATAAATAGTGCAACAGGGCCCAGAGGAATGGGAGACTGGAAAGTGATAAAGAGTACAAAGTTTCTTTTTAGGGCGATGTAAATGTTTTAAAATTAGATATTAGTGATGGTTGCACATACGTAGCCATTGAATTGTATATTTTCAAACAGTGGATTTTTTGGTATGTGAATTACATCTTGGTAAGGCCATATTAATGGCAGCCCACTCCAGTATTCTTGCCTGGAGAATCCCATGGACAGAGGAGCCTAGAAGGCTACAGTCCATGGTGTCACTAAGAGTCAGACACGACTGAGCGACTTCACTTTCACTTTTCACTTTCATGAATTGGAGAAGGAAATGGCAACCCGCTCCAGTGTTCTTGCCTGGAGAATCCCAGGGACAGAGGAGCCTGGTGGGCTGCTGTCTATGGGGTCACACAGAGTCGGACATGACTGAAGCGACTTAGCAGCAGCAGCAAGGACAATTAAAATATACTGAAGAAATATATAGGATTCTGTTGTTACCAAATTCTCTTATTTTTACTCTGTGGCCTTTACTATAAAATTTGAAATTTTTTTCTTTTGCATGTGGATAGTCTTAGGGGTGGTGGATTCTGCTAATTACTGTACCCTTTAGAATTGAGAAATTCTAATAAAATAAATGTTTTATAGAAATTCTTCTGCTTATAAGCAGATTAGTTGTGGTATGTGTATGCATTTCCTTTAAATCAAGAGTGAGACATGAATATCCACTAATGCCATTTCTGGTGGCCAGAGTAGATATACCTTTGTCCTGGACTTATTTAGCAGGTTTATATCCATGAAAGTTCATAAATTGAAAGTTTATGATTAGCACTGTCAATTTTTATTTATATGTTTGTTTTTAAACTACTCTGAAGAAACTCGGATGTGAATAAGAGAATGGACTTATACTTTGAAAAGCATTAACAGTGCCATTGTATTAATCCAGGAATTCACTTGCTGTTCAGATAAACTTTTTTGTTCCTTCATTTTCTTTTTAGTCCATATAGCTGCATAGAAGCCCCATGCATTCTGATATACATTCCTGATGGACATACGAAGGAAATGCCAACATCTGGGTCAAAGGAAAAGACCAAAGTGGAAACAGCAAAGAATGAGGCAAGTAATTGACTTCTATGGATATGTGTCTAATCAGTGATCCTAGGATTTAGACTTTATTTCTTTTTCTTTGCTTTTAAATAAACTCTTTAATATATATATAATATAAATATAGAAAAGTATGCAGATTATAAATGTTAACCTTTTAAAAAAGTAGAAGCCTTAAGTGTTATAACTAACTCAGGGTTGCACTGCTAGTGTGCTGGTGCTAGCGGGGGTTTACTCTCAGATTTGGTGGGTGTGTTATAATTTCCTGGGCTTCCCTGATACCTCAGTTGGTAAAGAATCCGCCTGTAATGCAGGAGACCCTGCTTTGATTCCTGGGTTGGGAAGATCTGCTGGAGAAGGGATGGGCTACCCACTCCAGTATTCTCGGGCTTCCCTTGTGGCTCAGCTGGTAAAGAATCCGCCTACAATGCGGGAGACTTGGGTTTGATCCCTGGATTGGGAAGATCCCCTGGAGAAGGGAGCGGCTACCCACTCCAGTATTCCGGCCTGAAGAATTCATGGACTGTGTAGTCCACGGGGCCGCAAAGAGTCAGACGTGACTGAGTGACTTTCACTTTCACTTTCTCATTTCTTTAGTCTCCTAATGGTAAAGATTTACGTTCAGGTTTTTACTATGATGAAAAACACTTCGTGAATATCTGTGTACCTCTACCTTTGTTTATTCCTGTTACTTTTTATTAGGATTATTTTTGTTTGTTTGTTTTTTTAAGGAATGAGATTGTTCATTTGAACTTTGAGAAAAAAAGTTTTTTGATCGCATCACGTGGCTTGCAGGATCTAAGTACCGTGATCAGAGATTGAATTCAGGTCCCCTGTAGTGGAAGCACAGAGTCCTAACCACTGGACCACCAGGGAATTCCCTAAACAGTTTAAAGAGATTAGCATTTTAAAATTGTGTGTTTAGCTTAAAATATTATAAAGTAGTTTGATAAAATTTTGTGTAAAGATATTTAATACAAATTAATAATTTTATTTTTGGTTTTCTGCATCTGTAGGCATCTCTCAAGACAAGATCGGCCCCTTCTTTGAGTACATGTGCTACGTCTGAGGATTCCTTGGTCCTTTACAACAGAGTCGCTGCCCAAGGTGACGTGGTTCGTGAATTAAAAGCCAAGAAAGCCACAAAGGAAGATATAGATGCAGCTGTAAAACAGCTTTTGGCTTTGAAGGCTGAATATAAGGAGAAAACTGGCCAGGAATATAAGCCTGGAAATCCTCCCGCTGCAGTAGGACAGAATATTTCTTCTAAATCATCATCAAATATTGTGGAAAGTAAATCTCTGTATGATGAAGTTGCTGCACAAGGAGAATTGGTTCGTAAACTGAAAGCCGAGAAAGCCCCTAAGGTCAGTATCCTGGAAGGAGTTTATACACGTTGTCGGTAACCTTATAAGGTCCAGCAATTTGGCCAGTCCCATTTTCTCATAAGAGGTATTGTCTATAGACTGTCTGATTCAGTATTTTGATGTAACAGTCAACGTTTACTGATGCATGCTTGTGCCAGGCTCTGGAAATATTGATGAGACACAGCTGACCATCTAGAGGGGGAACTGGGCTGAAGAAGAACCTTACACAGACTGTAATCCTGGGTGGTATATGTAAATTGCTCTCAGAAGTGTCTGTGGCTGTAAGTGGCAGGGAAAGAAACAGAAAAAATATTGAAACCAGTCCTGAAGTAGAAGAAGCCCTTTAAGATGAATGACTTTCAGAGGAGGTACTCTTAAGTCTAGGTCTGTGGTTCTCAAGCTTTATTGTACATCAGAATTATTGGAGAGCTCGCTCAAACACAGGTTGCTGGGCTCCACCTCTCGAGTGTCAACTCCAGTAAGTCCAGAGTGTGCAGAGGTTATGCATTTGTAAAAAGTTGTCCAGGTGATATTGATGCTGCTGTCCTGGGACTGGATATAGAAGATAGCACAAGCAAAAGTTCAGGGTGCATGCAGGGAATAAAGAATTGTCTGTTGGTGACTATTTCAGATTTTTTGTAGGGGAGTCCTCAAGTGATACCACATTTTGACTGAAGTATACATTTCATTGGGCTTCCCTGGTGGCTTAGTAGTCAAGAATCCACCTGCTAATGCAGGAGACATGAATTCGATCCCTGGTTCAGGAAGATCCCCTGGAGAAGAAAATTGCAACCCATTCCAGTATTCTTGCCTGGGAAACCCCATGGACAAAGGAGCCTGGCAGGCTACAGTCAGGACTTGGAAAAGAATTGGACGCCACTGAGCGACTAAACAACACCAATACATTTCATTTCATTTCAGTAATATCTTTAGGCAAAACATTTAGCCAAGTGGGTGGTAGCACTGATTTTGGAACAGGATTGCTTGCTCAAAATAAGAGACAAAAAGAATGGCATCTGTGATAGAAAAATCATGTTTAACAATCAGGATATGTAGTTTCTATACTCAGAAAGTAACGAGATATAAAATATCAAGTTAATAGTACTGTAACTGGATAAGCTACCAAAAATTGTAGAATCTGGGTTGTGGCATGAACATGGAGAGATGTGATGAACCACTGGGCCTGACTTAACGTAACTGGAGATTTGTTCTAAAATGCTCCTGGGAATCTGTTGTCTCATCAGCGTCCTGGGCTTGGGTTGGAGAATGAGTGATTTGCGGTTGTAAATTCCTCACATCATTAACGAGTTTTTCTGCCTCTGACTGGAGACCTTGTACCCTAAGAGTCTTTCATGTGTGGACCTTTGCCTTCTGGTGAGGAGAGAAAATGCTTTGGGGAGATCTTGGGGCTTTGCTCCAACAGTTATTGTTGATATTTTCCTGTCTCTCTCACTGTGAAGTATGAGAAAGTTTTTCTCTTTAATTAGCCTGTTGAAGCTCTGCAGAACTGTGATGCTCTAAAACAGCTTTGCTTCAAGGAGTGAAGGCTGATGTATTGTTGGGGATATAAATCCTTGCTATTTCCTGTCTTGTGGTGAGGTTAGGAGCATTTTGTACTTTTTGTGTATCTCATTTACTAAGCATGGTCCCCTTTCTAGATGTAATTTGAGGGGAAGGACTTTGATCTTTAAATTCCTTCATTCTTAGTAGAATACATTGATATCCTGGGCTGATTTTTAGTTAGTTGCTTATATGTGGGGTAGTAACAACAGCAGCAAGCGTATTGGGTTGGCCAAAAAGTTCATTCGAGGTGGTCCATACCATCCGAATGAACTTTTTGGCCAACTCAGTACTTAAAGTAGCAGCAACTATGTCTCCCATCTTGTTGGCTTAATGGACTACATCCATTGAACAGCACTGTTACGAAAAGCCAGCCTGTGGGTCGAAAAAGCACCTAAATTTCTTTGGAAATTGGGGAGGTACTTTGACTACATATTTTTTGATAATTATAAGTGTGGTACTGCATCTTACTTCACTGTAGTTTGCATATTGAATGCCTACAGTGTACCCTGTTTCAAAATGTTACTTATATATATATTTTTCTCTAAATGCTGAAAGTAGTAAATTGCTCTTTTTCCTAGAGAACCAACTCAATTACTAGGAATGGAAATATTGTAGAGACTCTTATCTGGCAAGGCGCACTCTGCACTGATGCTATTTTTGCATTTAATCCTCACAACAACCTTGTCCAATAATATTCAAATAATATTCCTTTTTTTTATTTGTTGGTTTTAGTAGCCAATGAGAAACTGCTTCCTGCAGTGAACATAAAAGTAACTTTGTGAAGTTTGCGAAGCCTAGATTCCAAGTTACTTCCAGTTCAGTTCAGTTCAGTCGCTCAGTCGTGTCCGACTCTTTGCGACCCCATGAATCGCAGCACGCCAGGCCTCTCTGTCCATCACCAACTCCCAGAGTTCACCCAAACTCATGTCCATTGAGGTCGGTGATGCCATCCAGCCATCTCATCCTCTGTCGTCCCCTTCTCCTCCTGTCCCCAATCCCTCCCAGCATCAGGGTCTTTTCCAATGAGTCAACTCTTCGCATGAGGTGGCCAAAGTATTGGAGTTTCAGCAGTTAGAGGCATTCTAAGCACCCGTGGAGGGTGGGGGTCATGGTTTCACTAGTTTGTTACTATTCATTAAGCAAGCCTATGCTGGTTTTACATTCGTGATTTGTCTAAGCCTCTTAATCATACATTTCCCACAGAAGTAGTTTTTTAACCATGTCATGTTACCACTCAAGTAAGGAAAGTGGTCAGCTGCGGCTGAGGTTTTATAGTTACAGGTTTCCACGAGAGTTTCTTTCTCTGTTTCTCCCACCCCCTTTTCTGCTTCACGATCAGATTGGTGATTCTGTGTAAGAACCTTTAGGCATGAAGGCAGAATATTAGCGTAACGCGGGCAAAGAATAAAAACCTTCACGTTCACCCTCAGCTCCCCTTCCAGTCCACCTTGTGCTCCTCTTTGCTCTTCCTCCTGCCCAGTAGGCTTCTGTGTTAAAGTGGTGGATCGGGCAGATAGCATGTGAGGTGAAATTCAGGATACGCCCAAGATTTCATAGCTCTGACTGCTGAGTTACTTTCATAGTTAAGGTCACTTTTCAGATTTTACATATTAACTTTTAAAAGTTTTAAAGCCGCAGGTCCAAAAAATAAAGTTTTGATTTAAACAGATTTCTCTGGTCTGAAATCTGAGTGAAACGTTTTGAACTGAAATAATACCTTATGGAACAATTTGAACAAATCTTTTGGCCAACCCAATATTTTTTGAAATGGGAGTCAGGAACTGGTAAATCAAAGTTTTTATGGAATACTTGTGACACTGGAGGACAGGGCTTGCCAAGCTGACCTACACTGTGTTTTGTGAGCGAAACATCATTGGAACACAACCACACTTACTAGTTTACATATTTTGTCTATGGCTGTTTTATGCTGTAATTCCAGAGTTGAATAGTTGCAGCAGACTTGCAAAGCCTTAAATATTTACTGTCTGGCCCATGCCCTTTATTGCAAAAGTTTTCTGATCTATCCCTTAGAAGAGTTTTCAGAACATTTATAGTTAAGGATTTGTAAAATTGGAGTAATAAATGACAGCAAAATCAGATGACTACTACATTAAATATAAATGATAATTCACAGGACTTCTGTGACAGTCCAGTGGTTAGAAGACTTCACCTGCTAGTGCAGGCTGTGTGGGTTTGATCCCTGGTCAGAGAGCTAAGATTTCACATGCTCAGGGTCAAAAAACAGAGCATAAAAAACAAGCAAATTGTAACATTCAATAAAGACCTAAAAAATGGTCCACATAAAAAAATTCTTAAAAATAATTCATAATTGTCTGGTCTTGTTAAACCTCGCCTATGTGGTGTGGGTGATCGGAGAAGGCAATGGCACCCCACTCCAGTACTCTTGCCTGGAAAATCCCACGGACGGAGGAGCCTGGTAGGCTGCAGTCCATGGGGTCGCTAAGAGTCGGACACGACTGAGCGACTTCACTTTAACTTTTCACTTCATGCATTGGAGAAGGAAATGGCAACCCACTCCAGTGTTCTTGCCTGGAGAATCCCAGGGACGGGGGAGCCTAGTGGGCTGCCGTCTATGGGGTCGCACAGAGTCGGACACGACTGAAGCGACTTAGCAGCAGCAGCAGCAGCAGCATGTGGTGCGGGTGATGGTCACCCTTTACTTCTGGAGTTGTAGCATTTTGATTCACAGTACCTTGTATTTAAAAAGTATTTTTTAAACCTTTTTTTCCCACTGATCATTGAGGTGCTAAGGCCATTTTGAAAGGTTCTATTCTTGCTAATTTTTGTTGTTGCTGTTCTTACTGTTTTAAAATCGGTTAACTTTTTATTAAAGTTCCCCACTTTTCCCATGGGGAAATGTTTCCATCAAGTGGCTGCTGCAAAAATAGTTTGTGTACTTCTCATATGTTCCAACCAGCTGTGTTCTCATCCACTTTGTCCATTTTCAGTCATATTTTAATATCCTACTCTCAGGGTTGTTTTTACTTCCTCAAATTCCCATCTTAAACCTTTACTGAAGGTTTTTCAGTAGGCTGTTTTCTTATTTATTTGCCTCAGCAATTATTTATTGAAAACTTTTTTTGTCTGTGTTGGCACATTAAGTAAGTTTAGAACAGTCTTTGTCCATTAAAGACTTAAAATCTGCTAACAAGTGCTTATTACATTATGCTGTTGTATAGTCGTGTACTGAGTAGTATCATCCAATTCTGCTTTGTAAATGTCTTTTAATGCAGAAAATTAAAATATTAAAAGAAATTATTTTTTTCTCATTCTGTGAGACATATTCAAGTAACAATCACAGATCTCTTTTAAAAAAGCGGTTTTTGTGGCACATTAGCAGGATTCAGTTCAGTTCAATTCAGTTGCTCAGTCGTGTCTGACTGTTTGTGACCCTATGAACTGCAGCACGCCAGGCCTCTCTGTCCATCACCAACTCCTGGAGTCCACCTAAACTCAGGTCCATTGAGTCCATGATGCCATCCAACCATCTCATCCTCTGTCATCCCCTTCTCCTCCTGCCCTCAATCTTTCCCAGCATCAGGGTCTTGTCATGAGTCAACTCTTGGCATCAGATGGCCAAAGTACTAGAGTTTCAGCTTCAGCATCAGTCCTTCCAATGAACACCCAGGACTGATCTCCTTTAGGATGGACTGGTTGGATCTCCTTGCAGTCCAAGGGACTCTCACGAGTCTTCTCCAACACCACAGTTCAAAAGCATCAATTCTTTGGTGCCCAGCTTTCTTTATAGTCCAACTCTCACATCCATACATGACCACTGGAAAAATCATAGCCTTGATTAGACGGACCTTTGTTGGTAAAGTAATGTCTCTGCTTTTTAATATGCTGTCTAGGTTGGTTATAACTTTCCTTCCAAGGAGTAAGCGTCTTTTAATTTCATGGCTGCAGTCACCATCTGCAGTGATTTTGCAGCCCCCCCAAATATAGTCTCTCACTGTTTCCACTGTTTCCCCATCTATTTACCATGAAGTGATGGGACCAGATGCCATGATCTTAGTTTTCTGAATGTTGAGCTTTAAGCCAACTTTTCCACTCTCCTCTTTCATCAAGATGCTCTTTAGTTCTTCTTCAGTTTTCTGCGATAAGAGTGGTGTCATCTGCATATGTGAGGTTATTGATATTTCTCCTGGCAATCTTGATTCCAGCTTGTGTTTTTTCCAGCCCAGCGTTTCTCATGATGTACTCTGCATATAAGTTAAATAAGTAGGGTGACAATATACAGCCTTGATGTACTCCTTTTCCTATTTGGAACCAGTCTGTTGTTCCATGTCCAGTTCTAACTGTTGCTTCCTGACCTGCATACAAATTTCTCAAGAGGCAGGTCAGGTGGTCTGGTATTCCCATCTCTTGAAGAATTTTCCACAGTTTATTGTGATCCACACAGTCAAAGACTTTGGCCTAGTCAATAAAGCAGAAATAGATGTTTTTCGGGAACTCTCTTGCTTTTTAGCAGGATTAAAATTACCTTTTAAATTTAGATCACTGTCTCATATTTTCTGTCATGTGATGAATACTATAGTGCTTAAGATCAAGACTCTAGAACAGCAGTCCCCAACCTTTTTAGCACCAGGGACTGTTCATGGAAGACAATTTTTCCATGGACTGGGGGGTGGGGGGATGGTTTCAAGATGATTCAAGCACATTACGTTTATTGTGCACTTTATTATTATTACATCAGTTCCACCTCAAATTATCAGGCATTAGATTCTGGAGTTTGGGGATCCTTGTGTCTAGAGTAAACCCTAGATTAAAATTCTCACTCTACCACTTACTGTGTAACTTCGGGTATGGTCCCTAATCTTTCTAAACTTTTATTTATTTATTTTTTTTAAATGGATGAGGATTGTTTAGAGAATTAACTAAGATGGTCCATTAAAAGTGCTTAGCATCGTTATCTGGTACAGAGTAAATAGGCCATAAAATGATGATGACTTGTTTTATGCTTCTAATTCTTTTTCTCTCAAGAATCTTTGGTTACCTTCTAAATCATCAGAAAAGACTGCATAGCAAGTAGTATGATTTCACCCTGTTTCGAAAAATAATCTGAGTAGATTATTTAGATATCTAGAATATTCCATTTCCTAATTGGAGAGGTATATATAATTTGGTCTTTTAGAATATTTCATTCAGTAATGAAGTGGTTTGCCCATACTAATTTTCTCCTTTGCCACACATGTGTTTTTTCCTTTGTGAAATGTGTGCCATCTGACTTCAAACTGTTATCAGCACCTGCTTATAGTGTAAAAATGGAATTTCTTTCAGATAGGCGTCTTTTTGTAGAAATGGTTGCAGGGAAGTCCCTTAACTTTTTCTCTATGTTCTTTCATTTAGCTGATGAAAGATTCTTTTTTTCTCAGTTCTGATATGTCTGATTAACTCTCTGTCTTTTTTCTTAGACAGATAGATTTTGCTTTGAAAACACTTTCAGTTCTAAAGATGGTATAAACAAGAGACAGGTCAGAAATACAAATCAGACAACCAGCTCTTTGCAGTTTCTCCTTTTACCCTCTTCTGTGACACCTGCTGCGGCACTATAACAGGCAGGAAAGTTGTATCATAAATAGCTGGACAAGGAAATGTCATTTGATATTTTGCTGATGCAAATTCTTTGAAGATATATGGGTTCTTCCTGTGTCTCTTTGACCCCATCTTAGCATTCTTTCTGTTTCTCTTGGGTTCTTCTTAGCTATTTGGAGCATTGTTAGGATTTAGCAGTAAAACTTGCATAAGCTAATTGGGAGACACTTTTTCGGTTTTGATTCTTCGGCTTTCCAGTGGTAGAGTATGCAGTATAAGTATGTAGTACAGTCTGTGGTTAGATGGTGTCTCTATTCAGGTGCAGTGTCCAGCTTGGCTTGCGTTGATGTTCTCTGCTGAAGTCACAAGAATCTTCATTTTGGCTGAGTGTTTCATTCTTCTTCATCATAATTAAGTTGAAGTATCAGAGGCTGATATGTATATGAAGTGAATATCTAAAACCTCAACATACACTCTCATTTCATTGTAAATTTTTAAGAGTGATGTAGTTATTCTTTAGGTGAGCTCAGAGTGTGGGTTTTTTCTAGTGGTATATTTTGTGTCTGTTTAATGGGCTGAAGAAAATAAGAATTTGTACAGGCAAATTCTGATTTTGTAAATTCTGACTCCACTATTTACAGTCCCAGGACTTGGAAGCTGACAGTTTGCTTGGATGTTCTCTACTTTGTCTGTTTACATATATGAAGTTAAACGTTACAGTAGTATACGTGTATGTACATTTATGTTTATTTTTATGATTTGTATATAGGTTTATGATACTTATATTTTTAACTTTTCTTTAGCTTTGATGTGTTACTTTAGGCTGATTATTTGACTCCTTTGTGCTTGCATTTCTTCATGATGATTATTTACAGGGATATTTTGGCAGTAATTAATGATTTTTAATATTAATTGAAATTTTCAGAAATTTCAGAAAGCATTAAATATTTGTCTTTTTTGCCCCTTTTCTCATAGGCTAAAGTAAATGAAGCTGTAGAATGCTTACTGTCCCTAAAAGCTCAGTATAAAGAAAAAACTGGGAAGGAGTATGTTCCTGGTCAGCCCCCATCATCTCAAAGTTCAGATTCAAGTCCACCCAGAAGCTCTGAGCCTAGTGGTCCAGAAACACCAGAAGCCAAACTACTTTTTGACAAAGTAGCTTCTCAAGGAGAAGTAGTTCGAAAACTTAAAGCTGAAAAAGCTTCTAAGGTTGGTGTGGTATTATTATGTTTGTGTGTTTTTGTTTTGTACACTACAGGCTACTTTCTTTGGAACGCTTTCTGCCCAAAAAACCTGGTTAACCTCTACTCTTAATGTCAGTTCTCAACTCTTTTATCTTGCCTTTTAGGGAATCGTTTGTTGATCCTTTTCCCACCAACTAGGGTTGACTGGACACGCTCATAGAACTCTGCTCTTCTCTGACAAAACACTTCAGTTCGGTTCAGTCACTCAGTTGTGTCCGACTCTTTGCAACCCCTCTGACTACAGCATGGCAGGCTTCCCTGTCCATCACTAACTCTCAGAGCCTACTCAAACTCTGTCCATTGCATCGGTGAAGCCATCCAACCATCTCATCCTCTGTCGTCCACTTCTTTTCCCACCTTCAATCTTTCCCAGCATCAGGGTCTTTTCCAATGAGTTGGTTCTTTGCATCAGGTGGCCAAAGGATTGGAATTTTAGTCCAAGGGACTAGCAAGAGTCTTCTCCAACACCATAGTTCAAAAGCATTCTTTGGCACTCAGCTTGCTTTATAATCCAACTCTCACATCCATACATACTACTGGAAAAACCGTAGCTTTGACTAGATGGACCTTTGTTGGTAAAGTACTGTCTCTGCTTTTTAATATGCTGTCTAGGTTCAGTTCAGTCGCTCAGTTGTGTCTGACTCTTTAAGACCCCATGGACTGCAGCACGCCAGGCCTCCCTGTCCATCACCAACTCCTGGAGTTTACCCAAATTCATGTCCATTGAGTCGGTGGTGCCATCCAACCATCTGATCCTCTGTCGTCCCCTTTTCCTCTTTGCCTTCAATCTTTCCCAGCATCAGGGTCTTTTCAAATGAGTCAGCTCTTCACATCAGGTTGCCAAAGTATTGAAGTTTCAGCTTCAACATCAGTCCTTCCAATGAACACCCAGGACTGATCTCCTTTAGGATGGACTGGTTGGATCTCCTTACAGTCCAAGGGACTCTCAAGAGTCTTCTCCAACACCACAGTTCAAAAGGATCAATTCTTTGGTGCTCAGTTTTCTTTATAGTCCAACTCTCATATCCATACGTGACCACTGGAAAAACCATAACCTTGACTCAACGGACCTTTGTTGACAAAGTAATGTCTCTTCTTTTTAAAATGCTGTCTAGGTTGGTCATAGCTTTTCTTCCAAGGAGCAAGCGTCTTTTAATTTCAGGGCTGGAGTCACCATTTGCAATGATTTTAGAGCCCGAAAAAATAAAGTCTCTCACTGTTTCCACTGTTTCCCCATTTGTTTCCCATGAAGTGATGAAACCGGATGCCATGATCTTAGTTTTCTGAATGTTGAGCTTTAAGCCAACTTTTCCACTCTCCTCTTTCATTTTCATCAAGAGGCTCTTTAGTTTCTTCACTTTCTGCAATAAGGGTGGTGTCATCTACATATCTGAGGTTATTGATATTTCTCCCGGCAATCTTGATTCCAGCTCGTGCTTCTTATATTCCAGTGTTTCTCATGATGTCCTGTGCGTATAAGTTCAAAAAGCAGGGTGACAATATCTAGCCTTGATGTACTCCTTTCCCAATTTGGTACCAGTCTGTTGTTCCATGTCCAGTTCTAACTGTTGCTTCCTGACCTGCATACAGATTTCTCAGGAGGCAGGTGAGGTGGTTTGGTATTCCCATCTCTTTAAGAATTTTCCATAGTTTGTTTTGATCCACACAGTCAAAGGCTTTGTCATAGTCAATAAAGTAAAAGTAGATATTTTTCTGGAACTCTCTTGCTTTTTTGATCATCCAACAGATGTTGGCAATTTGATCTCTGATTCCTCTGCCTTTTTGAAATCCATCTTGAACATCTGGAAGTTCATGGTTCACATACTATTGAAGCCTGGCTTGGAGAATTTTGAGCATTACTTTGCTAGCGTGTGAGACGAGTACAGTTGTGCGGTAGTTTGAGCATTCTTTGGCATTATTTTTCTTTGGGATTGGAATGAAAACTGACCTCTTCCAGTCCCGTGGCCACTGCTGAGTTTTCCAAATTTGCTGGCATATTGAATGCAGCACTTCCACAGCATCATCTTTCAGGATTTGAAATAGCTCAACTGGAATTCCATCACCTCCACTAGCTTTGTTCAAAATGATGCTTCCTAAGGTCCACTTGACTTTGCATTCCAGGATGTCTGGCTCTAGGTAAGTGATCACAGCATCGTGGTTATCTGGGTTATGAAGATCTTTTTTGTGTAGTTCTTCTGTGTAGTCTTGCCACCTCTACTTAATATCTTCTGCTTCTGTTAGGTCCATACCAGTTTTGTCCTTTATTGTGCTCATCTTTGGATGAAATGTCCCCTTGGTATCTCTAATTTTCTTGAAGATATCTCTAGTTGTTCCCATTCTGTTGTTTTCCTCTTTTTCTTTGCATTGATTGCTGAGGAAGCATTTCTTATCTCTCCTTGCTTTTCTTTGGAACTCTGCATTCAGATGCTTATATCTTTACTTTTCTCCTTTGTCTTTAGCTTCTCTTCTTTTCTCAGCTATTTGTAAGGCCTCCTCAGACAACCATTTTGCCTTTTTGCATTTCTTTTTCTTGGGGATGGTCTTGATCACTGCCTCCTGTACAGTGTTGCGAACCTCCGTCCATAGTGTTCAGGCACTCTCTCAGATCTAATCCCTTGAATCTGTTTGTCACTTCCACTGTATAATCATAAGGGATTTGATTTAGGTCATACCTGAATGATGTAGTGGTTTTCCCTCCTTTCTTAAGTTTAAGTCTGAATTTGGCTATAAGGAGTTCATGATCTGAGCCACAGTCAGTTCCTGGTCTTCCTTTTGCTGACTGTATAGAGTCTCTTCATCTTTGGCTGCAAAGAATATATTCAGTCTGATTTCGGTATTGACCATCTGGTGATGTCCATGTATAGAGTCTTCTCTTGTGTTGTTGGAAGAGGGTGTTTGCTATGACCAGCGCATTCTCTTGGCAAAAGTCTGTTAACCCTTGACCTGCTTCATTTTGTTCCAAGGACAAATTTGCCTGTTATTCCGGGTAGCTCTTGACTTCCTACTTTTGCATTCCAGTCCCCTATAATGAAGAGGACATCTTTTTGGGGTGTTAGTTCTAGAAGGTCTTGTAGGTCTTTGTAGAACTGTTTAACCTCAGCTTCTTTACTATTCGGCTCATAGACTTGGATTTCTTTGATATTGATTGGTTTGCTTTGGAAATGAACAGAGATCCTTCTGTCATTTTTGAGATTGCATCCAGGTACTGCATTTTGGACTCTTTTGTTGATCATGATGGCTACTCCATTTCTTCTAAAGGATTCTTGCCCACAGGAGTAGATATAATTGTCATCTGAGTTAAATTCACCCATTCCAGTCCATTTTAGTTCACTCATTCCTAAAATGTCAGTGTTCACTCTTCCCATCTCCTGTTTGACCACTTCCGATTTGCCTTGATTTATGGACCTAATATTGCAGGTTCCAATGGAGTATTGGACTTTACTTTCATCATCCATCACATCCACAACTTAAACATACTATATTTTAATTATTGTCTCTCTTGGCTGTAAGAATAGAGGCCTGTGTCTATCAGTGCCTGGCATAGTGGAGACCCTCGATGCATACTCTTTGTGTGACTCATGTCCCTAAAGCTCTGTCAGTCTCAAATGGCAGCTTTTACTTTGAACTTTTGGGGTAGTTTGCGCTTGTCGTATTATACCATGGGAGGAGGATTTTTTGGTACAAATTCACATGAGTGGAAAACAATCATTACAGGTTTTGAAGTTTAACCAGTAATATAGAAGCTTGATTACTGTCATTTTTATAATTGTGCAGTGTTCAACTTCTGTCCCTTAAAGACTCATATTAAATTGCAGAATACGTGTTATATCTAGTGCTTTCCAGTAGAACTTTCTGAAATGATAGAAATGTCTTCTAACTGTTCTGTCCAGTACCGTAGTCACTGGCCTCTGGAACCGTTGAGCAGTTGAAATGGGGCTGTTGTGACTGAGGAATTGAATTTTAAGTTTTATTTACTTTAATTTAAATTTAAGTAGCTGCATGTGGTTAGTGACTGTTCTTTAAACAGAGCAATTATAGTACAATTTTTTAGTAACTTTTCCAGTTCTGTCTCTACTTACCATGTTCTCATATTCATTTCAATAGTTAGTATATTTAACATATACTAACCGCTAGCCCGTACCCCTCTGCCTTTGTGTTTTCAGATCTGCTTGTAAAACACTGGACATCGGTGCTTAGGTAGCGATTGGAATTAAATGCTCTCTTCTCTTTTTCCTCTTCTGTTAAAGGATCAAGTAGATACAGCCGTACAAGAACTCCTTCAGCTGAAAGCACAGTACAAGTCTCTGACAGGAGTAGACTATAAGCCTGTCTCTGCCACTGGGGCTGAGGAGAAAGATAAGAAAAAGAAAGAAAAAGAAAATAAATCTGAAAAGCAGAATAAGCCTCAGAAGCAAAATGACAGCCAAAAAAAAGATTCCTCTAAAAACCAAGAAAGTGGGCTGTCACCAAATGGAACAGGGGAAGGACAAGGGCCTAAGAAGCAGACCAGGTAATAAAACGGAAACTTCAGTTGAAGTGAAGCAAAGTTTTAGATGAATTCAACTTTTAATTATTGAAAAAAAAACTTCTTTTTGGTTAGTTTGACTATCACATTAAATTGGAGAATGCTAAATGTATAATGTCAGCAGATAGCTTCTGTTCGTTTTCTGTCCTCCACTGTCTCAAGGGCCTAAGAATATGTTACCTAAATGGTAACACATTCATTTGCTTGGTTCAAGAATCTTAGAATATAAAAAGTTCAGCGAAGTCTCACTCCTATGCTTGTTTCCCATTTTCCCAGTTCCTCCTACCACCGTAATGAACTGGTCACCACTGTTACTGTTCTTCTCTATCCATCAAGAGATTTTCATTTGCTTACCCAAGTAAAAACAAATACATATATATGTATGTATTTTGGGAAAAGACCCTGATGCTGGGGAAGATTGAAGGCAAAAGGAGAAGGGCGACAGATGAGATGGTTGGGTAATGTCACTGACTCAATGAATATGAGTTTGAGCAAGCTCTGGGAGACAGTGGAGGACAGGGAAGCCCGGTCGGTATACTGTGATCTACGGAATTTCAGAGTTGGCTATCTGCAACTTAGTGACTGAACAGCAAAAATGTTATTTTTTTCTCTTTTTCCTCCCTTTAACACAATTGTTAACCTAACTATACATATTGTTTTGACTTTAGCAGATTTTTCAAATGAAAACCTTTTGTGAGGACTAAATGAGAACTTCATTTGAAATAGGTTTTTAAAATGGTTGGTTAAATATGAAACAAACCTGGTTTAAAGATGACACCCGCTGTGGAATAGACAGTGTTACGGTATTTCCAATCCATGTGAACAATACGATTCCTCCATTATCCCCATCCCAAAATTAGTGTGAACTCTATGTGAGGTTCTTTCGAAGCTAAACTTAAACTAAGCTGATGTTAGCAGCTACTACTTAGAGATACTTTGGTGTTAAGATTTTTTTAGCTGAATTTCAAATCTTGCCTCTCATCTCTCATGGCATACACAGAAGGTCTCCTTAAACAAGAGAATACAACTGTGACTTTTCTTGCGCATCGACTGGGTGATTAGAATTATAGAATAGTAGAGGCGAGAACAGAACATTTTACCTTTTACCTTCTGACTGCTTGTGAAAGGGCCAGACTTCATGTAGACATTTTGCTGAGATGTGTCAAAGTGAGAAATGGACAATTCAAATGTAAATACATTCAGCTTTTAAGCCAGTAAGCCAATAAACTAAAAAGATGGACTTTTTATAAGACATAACTATTGGGTAGACTTTGTGTGTGAATTTTAAGACTGCAGTTTGCTGAATAATTGTCAGTGTTTCAATAAAAAGATTATTGCCTAGAATAGTTTTTTGTTGTAGACCTAATTTATTTTGGAAGCATCTATTTCTGTGACTTTTATTGACTGAAGTTAAAAACTTTAGAACATGTAAGGATATATATGCACACACACATATACACATTTATGTATTGACATATGTATATACATATAGCCATTGTTTTTTTACTATTTACAGGTTACTTACAGTGAGACACTGATGTTACTCTAATTTATCTGGATTGAGATTGGCAAAAACTTCTTTTTATTTTTTAGTGAGAATAAATTCTGTCTTTACTACAAATTAGTAGTAGTTTATAAAGAACTTACAAGGTAACTTATAAAGAACTTTGTAAAAGGAACGTCTGCATTAAAATCATAGCTTTTGGTTAGGCTTAGCTTTCCTAATTTTTGTGGACAGTATCACACTACCCTTTAAGAAATGACTAAACTATTTTCTAGGATAAAAAGATAGGGATGAATACAGAAGAGATATAAACAGAGAAATAACTCATACTGAAGAAAAACAAGCCATTTTGAAGTTTCGGGGTTTATTTCTATTGAGCCTCAAAGCAGTTGCTGGATGAAGAGATTTATATTTTATTTTTTATATCTACAGGTTGGGTCTTGAGGCCAGAAAAGAAGACAGTCTTGCAGATTGGTATTCTCAAGTGAGTATGGGCTCAGTTGATTGCTTCTTTTAAATTTCTCAAAGGCTACTTACAATTAGATTCTAAAATCCAGATACAGAGTAATAATGTATAATGCCTTTAGTAATCCATAGTATAGTCATGTAGCGTGTCAGTTTTCAAAGCATGCCCACAGAAAGTATTGAACCGAGAAGTAGATCTATGAGATAGTCATTATTTTATTTTTGTTTTGTTTTTTGGTGAGGTGAAAGTCTTAGTCCAAAGTAACAAAACAGTAAAACAGCAGAAGCAAGTTAGCATGCAAGTCTTACGACCTTAGAGCACTCTTGTTTCTTAGAAGGATCTAGAAAGATCCATCGTACATGCACATTAAGAGGATTCACCAGCAAGGAAAGCCTCCAGACTTAAAGCTTGACTGTCATACTCTTGGCACTTACACTGTAATTTTGGTTCAATTTAGGCTTCATAGAATGTATTTTTCTTTTAAAAAGGTCATCACAAAGTCAGAAATGATTGAATACTATGATGTAAGTGGCTGCTATATCCTTCGTCCCTGGGCATATTCCATTTGGGAATCCATCAAGGACTTTTTTGATGCTGAGATCAAGAAACTCGGTGTTGAAAACTGCTATTTCCCCATGTTTGTGTCTCAAGGTGCATTAGAGAAAGAGAAGACTCATATTGCTGACTTTGCTCCTGAGGTAAATTAGCCCGCTTTATCTATTTTTGCAGTTTTCTCTTATAAAGTCAGAAGTATATTTTCAATTCACACTTGAATAGTAATTTAAAAGACAGGTTACAGCAGTCAACTTAGAGAAATGTAAAGCCATTTAAAAAAATTATATTTCTTTCATCGGTGTAAATCATGATTCTTTTTGTTAATTAACTGGCTTTTACCTTTCAGTAAAAATTATAAATACAGTATAAATTATAATTTATAAATTATAACATACTATGATTTTATATTATAAAATATAAAAATTATAAAGACAGTAAATACTTTTTCTCATGGTGAACAGTAGTGGTTATTTTAACTTGCTTAATTGATATAGCAAAACTTGAAATAGAAATTTGCCTACATCTGTGTTCTTTCTGTAAAGTGCTGTTTTAAAAATGTATGAAAAATGATTTTATGTTGCTAGGTTGCTTGGGTGACAAAATCTGGCAAAACAGAGTTGGCAGAACCAATTGCCATTCGTCCTACCAGTGAAACAGGTGAGGGTGGGCGTTGGAACACAGGAGAAAAGCTCATTGAACATTAGAGACAGCTTCCAGAGTTGAGTTTCACCTTTTATTTTGTGATATTTGTAATTCCTGTTGATGATACAAAGTTTAATGAATGTTGATAAAGATGAGTGCAGATTTGAGTGGCATCGAATTTTGTTCTCTGACAGTATGCTTTGTGGAGCTCTTTGTCATCCAGATAAAGTTTTTGTTTTTTTTAAAAAAAAAAAAAAAACAAAAAAAACCACTTGTATCATTTTTAATTTCATGCTATAATTTTTCAGAACTTCCCATGGAGTTTTATTCTTGGAATTGATTATAAAATTGCAAACACTAGTGTTTTATGTCATATTGACTTGAAATTAGTCATTTTCAGGTTACATTTATATAGAGTTTTTATAGGGTAATAAGTGATTTCATTTACACCTTGTATTATTCTCACAATGGTGTAGTTAGGAAAGTAGAGACAGCTACTCTTATCTCCACTTTGCAGGTTAAAGAAAAAAGTTCTCTGACGGGATAAATGGTTTTCCTAAAACTACACATAATAAATGGGAATACCGCTTGGAAAGTTCGAGCCTTTGGGCTTGTCAGTGTCTTCCAAAGTGGTTATCCATCTTTAGAGCTAGAGATTGTTTGCTCTTTATTTGATACTTTCAGTGATACTCTTAATAATGATGCATTAGTAAAATTATGACACCAACTTTTTTTTTTTCACAAGGCAGATTGGCAAAGTTTTCTTTTTGTTTTATTAATTGTAGATAATCCTGAATAGGCTATGATAAGACAAGTGTCTTAACTTAAATTATCAGTTCATGGCAAGAGCTTTCAGACTCTGGGTAGACACAGCAGATAGATTTAATGTAAAGTTTGGTAGCTGCTGCATTTAGCAGGTTATTTAACTTCTCTAAGCTCAGCTTCCACATTTTCAGTATTGAGATGATATTTATTTCATGGGTTGAATGTGAGGATTGAACAGTGTAATGAATGCAAAGAACTTAATATAGAACATAGTATATACTGTAAGATGTTCACTTAGTGTCTTTAGAAACAAAACACTGAGAAGTTGTCAAATGTAAATTTCATTGTGAAGAACATAAAATACGGTCAAGTTTTTCCTTGACTAATCCATTTTATGAACTACAATACCGTTTACTCACCTGCACAGATACAGCGCTTTAGTTCCTATTATGTTGCTGGTTTAATGGTACAGCCTTCAAGGGGAACGACTAACTGCCCATGCTTCCCTTGTCTTTTCAGTAATGTATCCTGCATATGCGAAGTGGGTGCAGTCCCACCGAGACCTGCCCGTGAAGCTCAACCAGTGGTGCAACGTGGTGGTAGGTGCTCTCCCATCTTACAGTTCTTCATTCTTCTTCTTAGCCATTAAAAACACACACACACACACATTCTTTTTCTTACTTTTAGATTCAAAGGATTGGGAATATGAAAGCATTTTTTAAATATTGATATTTTGGATCACAGTTAGGATTTCTGATTGCTTACCACATAAAGTTGTCACTACAAATTGAAAAGCTCTAACGATCAAACTGTGTTCTTGTCTCTTCCAGCGTTGGGAGTTCAAGCACCCTCAGCCTTTCCTACGTACTCGTGAATTCCTCTGGCAGGAAGGGCACAGTGCCTTTGCTACATTTGAAGAGGCAGCAGAAGAGGTATAAAAGTTGTGTTCCATGTTAATTCTGTTCTAATTCTTTGTCCAGACTATGCATTCCACCCCCTCCCCCAGCTGTGAGTAATGCAGTGCTATCTACATGGTAGTAATCATTCAGTAAATAACTAAGTTGAAATTTGGTCTGACTCGAAATGACATTATAAGACAGCTTTCTGGTATAAATTGTTTTGTTCCTTAAAATTTACATATCACCTCTTAACGTTAAAAGCAGGTTAATTCAAATATGTTAATGTTAGTTGCTCAGTCATGTCTGACTCTATGCAACCCCATGGACTGTAGCTCACCAGGCTCCTCTGTCCATGTTATTCTCGTGGCAAGAATATGGGAGTGGGTTGCCTGCCATTCCCTTCTCCAGAGAATCTTCCTGATCCAGGGACTGAACCTGGATCTTCTGCATTGCAGGCAGATTCTTTACTGTCTGAGCATGAACTTAAGGAACTGCGTATTGAAATTTTATTAATAAATGTACTGTTTTAAATTTTCAGATGAAAATAGTTTTGGACTTCAATTTATAGAAGAAATTATTATAATATCATGGGTGAAATTAATTATTCTTCAGGATGTCTTCACCCAGGTTACTGTGTATCTTTTATAAGCATTCATTTTTCTCTTATATTCTAAATTTATGTATATTAAAAATTATTCTAAAACAGATAACTAATGAGAACCTACTGTATACCTCAGGGGACCTTATTCAGTGCTCTGTGGTGATCTAAATGGGAAGGAAAAAGAGGAAATAGTACAGCTGATTCTCTTTGCTGTACAATAGAAGCTAATGCAACATTGTAAAGCAATTATACTCCAATAAAAATTAATTTAGAAAAATGTTCCATTTCTTTGAGTTCTGCTTTGTCTCTCTTAATGAATTCACACTGGCTGCTTTAACCTTTCCAAGAAAAAAGATTTTTGTTGTTTGAAGTGCTTTCCCCACCACAGTTAGTTTTAAATGGTACCGTTTTTATAGATCTGTAACCAATAAATATAGCATAAATTTAAACACTTTTACATTTAACATGTTACAGGTTTTGCAGATACTTGACTTATATGCTCGGGTATATGAAGAACTCCTGGCAATTCCTGTTGTAAAAGGAAGAAAGACTGAAAAGGAGAAATTTGCAGGAGGAGATTACACCACTACAGTGGAAGCATTTATATCTGCCAGTGGAAGAGCTATCCAGGTATCAGTCTGCCACAGAGGATTCCTAGGGGACTGAAAGCATAGCCATGGCCAATCTGAGAAGTTTCTTCTGCCATCAGAGAAGTAG
Organism: Bubalus kerabau; assembly: GCF_029407905.1. Taxonomy (NCBI): domain Eukaryota; kingdom Metazoa; phylum Chordata; class Mammalia; order Artiodactyla; family Bovidae; genus Bubalus; species Bubalus kerabau. The sequence continues at coordinate 77,468,394 of NC_073628.1, read as the reverse complement.
ACTCTTTAAAAAAAATATAAATATCACATGCTTCTAGGTCGTATTATAATTTCAGGCCAATCTGTCCCATTCCCCCCGAATCTCCGATGTCAGTTAAGTCAAGCTTGTATCCTGAATTACCAGAGCATGGATATATTTTTTTAAACCTTTGTAATTAAAGTTACTCCTATGAAAGGGTCTGCCTTCAGCAGAAGAGGTATAATAGTTGTCTTCTGTATTAATTCTGATAGAATTTTTTTTTTAACTAATCTTAGTCTTTTTTGTATCAGTTATGCTTTAAAAACTCATTTAACATAAAAAGGGAAGATAAAGCAGATCTAGTGCCATGCTAAGGTGTGTGGTCTTAACAGTAGTTACTTTCAAAGGCAAAATAGGTTGTTAAAAGATGTGTTTCTCTATTTTAGGGAGCAACATCACATCATTTAGGACAAAATTTCTCTAAAATGTTTGAAATCATTTTTGAAGATCCAAAGACAGCAGGAGAGAAGCAGTTTGCCTATCAGAACTCCTGGGGCCTGACAACTCGAACTATTGGTGTGATGACCATGGTTCATGGGGACAACGTGGGCTTAGTGTTACCGCCCCGTGTAGCCTGTGTTCAGGTAAGCAAAGTATTCCTGGTCATCATTTCTTTTATAAAATTCAAGCCATATTTAGTGAAGAAAATTTAAAAGTGCGCTTTTCTGAATGTCATTCAGGTAGGTTTTGCTAATATGGAAACAACACAGAATACAGTCTAGATTTCAGTGTTGTGTAACTATGTGTATTATTCATGTTACTGTTTTCTACCCTTTAAAATTTTCTACCTACTTTATAAAACTTCTAGAAATTATTTTTTGAAATGATTTATAATAGGTTAAATGAGAAACAAAAATGCATTCATCATGGACAAACAATATGCAGCTCATTGCTAGATATTCTGTGTAGACCACAGAAGTTGATTGCTGTGAAGATTTATAGCCACTAGGAGGTTTTGATTTGTGAGTACTAGGTGGTGATTGTGACTTCATTACTTTTGTATGATGCTGCTTTGTATAAATTTGTAATATCACGCTGGATTCTAGGTGGTGGTTATTCCCTGTGGCATCACAAATGCACTTTCTGAAGAAGACAGAGATGCTCTACTTGCAAAATGCAATGATTATCGAAGGCGGTTACTCAGTGTCAGTATTCGAGTTCGAGTTGATTTGCGAGATAATTACTCACCAGGTTGGAAATTCAATCACTGGGAACTCAAGGTAAAGTCTTCCGTTGCGTATTTTACTCCCACTCTCCCAATTTGGAATTTTGTTGTTTGAATAAAAATGATCTTGAAGACCTTGTTTATGGTTAACAAACCCCCTGTGGTTGTTATTAAAATGTTTATATCAAGAATTCATAAAATAAGTTATTTCAATAGTAAGACGATCAGAATCATGGTGCATGGACATCAGCTGTTAATAGCTGTCACTGGTGCAGCTAATCAGAGTAATTTCACGCCACAGGTTCACAGTGGTGTGTTCTTTCTTACTTTGTATATTCAAGTCTAGTCTAAATTCTGGTTTAATGTTTTTAATTTAACTTTTATTGCACAGTCATTAATAGGTGATCTGTGTTCTTTATTCCATTTTTCAGACTTCTGAGATTTAACTTTTTCTTAATGATGAAACAGGAAATCTTGTTAGAACTAGCAGTTAGGAGTCAAGAATTTATGAACTCATATTACAGGCAGTGGATGGGAAGAAGTAGTGAAGTTGCAGGTTCAAGCTTTCAAATATGCAGTCTTAGCCATACTGGGATTATTCAGTATTAATGCACGTTGGGTTCCCAAAATTGCTCATCTTTATTTGTCTTAAATGGCCCCTCAGATAAATCTCTGCTGAAGGATAGTAGTTACATTGATGCTGCTTTCCTTTTGTGATATATTTTTTCCTTTACATACTCTCCTACCTTTAATAAAGACTTTAAAGTTGTGTAAATTTCCCTTTAATTGCAGTCTTTTTTACTTACTTGGAAATAGCAAGTGTGTGATTTCAGTAATACCTTCTCTAAACCCATTTGTACTTGCCCAAGGTACCAAAAAGAAACTTATCCCTTGCTACTAACTGGACTGAAAGGTAAAAAATAGTCCTCCACGCTTGTGGGCCTCTCCTTTGCCTTCCTCTGGTCTGTCCCAGCCCTCCCTTGCCCAGGATAGGATGGAGTCCTAGTGCATTTTTATTGTCATGTCTTTTTAGTTTCTTTTAATCAGGAGTAGTTCCTCAGCCTTTCGTTGTCATCCATGGTATTTACATTTTTGTAAATATAGGTCAGTTATTTTATAGAACGTTCTTCTGTTTTGATGATTACTCATTAATTTTTGCCTTCTCCAGTAACTTTTCTTCTCTCTTCCTGCTGAGGGTAGTCTCCCACTTTTGATTTTCTGATTTTCTGCACTGATTTTTATTATTTGTATGCATGCCTTAATTACCCTGCAAAACATGAAGCTTCTTCAGGACAGGATCTCTTTCTTATTCATCTTTTAAAATATCATTGCACTTAACACTGTTTTCTTAACGCATGTATCAGTTCAGTTCAGTTCAGTCTCTCAGTCGTGTCTGACTCTTTGCAACCCCATGAGCTGCAGCGTGCCAGGCCTCCCTGTCCAACACCAACTCCCAGAGTCCACCCAAACTCATGTCCATTGAGTCACTGATGTCATCCAACCATCTCATCCTCTGTTGTCCCCTTCTCCTCCTGCCCTCAATGTTTCCCAGCATCAGGGTCTTTTCAAATGAGTTAGCTCTTCACATCAGATGGCCAAAGTATTGGAGTTTCAGCTTCAACATCAGACCTCCAGTGAACACCCAGGACTGATCTCCTTTAGAATGGACTGGTTGGATCTTCTTGCAGTCCAAGGGACTCTCAAGAGTCTTCTCCAACACCACACTTCAAAAGCATTAATTCTTCGGTGCTGGACTTTCTTTATAGTCCAACTCTCACATCCATACATGACCACTGGAAAAACCATAGCCTTGACTAGACGGACCTTTGTCGGCAAAGTAATGTCTCTGCTTTTTAATATGCTGTCTAGGTTGGTCATAACTTGCCTTCCAAGGAGTAAGCATCTTTTAATTTCATGGCTGCAGTCACCATCTGCAGTGATTTTGGAGCCCCCCAAAATAAAGTCTCTCACTGTTTCCATTGTTTCCCCATCTATTTGCCATGAGGTGATGGAATCAGATGCCATAATCTTAGTTTTCTGAATGTTGAGCTTTAAGCCAGCTGTTCATGGGGTTCTCAAGTCAAGAATACTGAAGTGGTTTGCCATTCCCTTCTCCAGTGGACCGCATTCTGTGAGACCTCTCCCTTATGACCCGTCCGTCTTGGGTGGCCCCACATGGCGTGGCCTAGTTTCACTGAGTTAGACAAGGCTGCGGTCCATGCATGTATACATTCATCCAATGTATACATTGGATGAATAAAGGGAAACAATAAAATAATGTGAAAGTATACAGTATTTTGTTCCAGAGAATTGTTATTTTATAAAGTAGGTCTTCTCTAAGGGGTAAATCTTTTTTTCTGGAGTAAAATTTACATTTTTTCGTTTGGCTTTGGTTTGGGGGACGACTGAGCAGCTGAACTGTGTAGACAGGCTCCTAATTTAAATTCAAAACGATTATAGAGGATCATTCACTCAAAAAAGGAAAATATGTTAAAGTTTTATTTGTCTGGAAGTTTCTAGCCCCTAAAAGTGGGCTCTTTCTTAAGCCTTAATCCACTCAGAGCAAAGTCATTATGTGGATTCACAAGGATTGAACGTCCACAAGGCTTAAACTTGCATATACTCCTTAAGCTCCTTTGTAAAAACCCTGGGCTCCTGGGGAGTGGTTCTCAGAGTGCAGTCCCAGGACCAGCAGCTCAGCATCACGGGAGAACTTGGTGAAAGTGAAGGGAGAAGTCACTCAGGCATGTCCGACTCTTTGTGCTCCCATGGATTGTAGCCCGCCAGGTTCCTCTGTCCATGGAATTCTCCAGGCAAGAATACTGGAGTGGGTAGCCAGTTCCCTTCTCCAGGGGGTCTTCCCAACCCAGGGATAGAACCCATGTCTCCCGCATTGCAGATAGATTCTTTACCATCTTAGAACTTGATAGGATTACAAATTCTCTGGCCACATCACTGGACCTACTGAGACCAGCAACTCGGGTGGCGGAGCCCAGCAGTATGTGCTTTGACAAGTCCTTCAGTAATTCTGATGCTCAAGGTAGAGCAGCCAGAGCCAGGGCCTTCCCACCAAAGCACACCATGTGCCATGAATGAGTCCAGGATGTGCCAAGGAGCCCACTGTGTTTACCCCCATGCAAGTGTGATTTTCCATGTGTGCTGTTATGTGAGAGAAGTTAGGAACAGCGAGCTGGACAGCTGCCTTCGTGTTTCCCCATTAAACTCTTTCCCAGCTCAGAGCCACATGGGCAGTAGCTTCATCCTTAGGTTTATGCCTTCTCATTGGAATAGGTTTTTGAAGTATATCAGGAATATTACCTTCTCTTTAAAATGGTTTGCATCTGTCTTTGTGTTTCGGATATTTATGATTTATAGTAGGTAAAGCCATGACATCAGTCTGTTTATTCAATTGGAGATGTGCATGTGTCATTTTTCACTGCTTTTTTGTTTTCTAGGGAGTCCCGATTAGACTCGAAGTTGGGCCACGTGATATGAAGAACTGTCAGTTTGTAGCTGTCAGACGAGACACTGGAGAAAAGCTGACAATTGCTGAAAATGAGGCTGAGACGAAGCTTCATGCTATTTTGGAAGACATCCACATTAACCTCTTCACCCGGTCAGTTCCTTAGAGTTGCTTGTGTCTCCCATCTTCTCATTGTGCTCAGCCTTTGAGATCTCTACCAAGGAATCCGTGATTGGGCCCCCATGGGAAGTCATCTTTCCCTCCGAACTCCCATGGTTCTTAATTGGCCTTTCTCTTTGTTTTTTTGACTCATATTGTGGTTATTTTCTATATGCTTTCTGCTCCCTGTTGGGTGTGGAGTGATGGACTGTCTGTCCCTTTGACTGATTTGGGTTCATTTTAGATCCAAGCTTTTATGATACATCAGATTTGAGGTGCAGAAGCACTGATTCTCAGTTGTTGGGTACACATTAGCAGCACCTGGGGAGCTTTTCAAACTACCTGTGCCTGGGACCCTCCCCGAGAGGTGTTAATTTAATTGGCCTAAAGGGCCTGGTGGAGAAGGCAATGGCACCCCACTCCAGTACTCTTGCCTGGAAAATCCAATGGACGGAGGAGCCTGGTAGGCTGCAGTTCATGGGGTCGCTAAGAGTTGGACACGACTGAGTGACTTCACTTTCACGTTTCACTTTCCTCCATTGGAGAAGGAAATGGCAACCCACTCCAGTATTCTTGCCTGGAGAATCCCAGGGATGAGGGAGCCTGGTGGGTTGCTGTCTATGGGGTTGCACAGAGTTGGACACGACTAAAGCGACTTAGCAGCAGCAGCAGAGGGCCTGGCACCTTGAGTACTAAACGCCCTCTGGTGGTGAGAATGTGTCACCAAGGCTAAGAACCTCCTGAAGGGGGTTGGGTGATGGGAAGGCTTGAGGCTGCCCTGACCTCTGGAGAGGGGACTTTTTGAATCGCAGATCTCAAGGCAGAGGCACTAGAAGATGGGAGGCCTATGTGTGGCACCTTATTTTCTTTCCTGTCCACCTGAAGCAGAGAGGAAGACCTGTGGCCACTGGGGATAGAGGCTCAGTTTGGGGTGGGGGGCCTTGCCTGCACCTTCCTCATTTATCCTCTAATACCTGTGTCTGATTCATGTTCATCTTCAGTAAATCTTGCACATAAGGAGTGAATCAGTTTTGTCCTTGGCTTTGGTGCTTTTATGTGATGGTAGACAAGTGAACTTGCTTTTGTTGGCTGGCTTGCCTTAAAATGCTAATGATAATAACGTCTCTTGAGGTTGACTTTCATGGATTTATTTGGCCAACAAATGCATAATTCATGTGAAGTTCATCTGAACTCAGAACAGGAGATACTGTCAGAGACACAAGATTAGAAAGCTGCCTGTCCTCGTTGCTGTCACCTGAATAGTGCTCTCAGCGCAGTGATTCTTCTCCAGAGATTCTCTTCAGAGTCACCTGGGAGCTTTGGGAACAGAAAAATACCTGGACCTTATATCTGGAGACTCTGATTCATAGTTTATTAAGATAGATTCTGCTCATCTGTATTGTTAACATGCTCTGTGTGATCCAGATGTACACCCCTGGTTGGAAAAGACACTGCTTTAATGGCTAAAAAAACAGGACTTTTTTATTGACATTTTTAAAATTTTTAATTAGGGGCTAATTACTTTATAATATTGTGGTGGGTTTTACCATACATTCACATGAATCCACCACGGGTGTACATGTGTCCCCCATCCTGAACCCCCCTCCACCTCCCTCCTCATCCCATCCCTCAGAGTCATCCCAGTGCACCACCCCTGAGCACCCTGTCTCATGCATCAAACCTGGACTGGTGATCTGTTTCACATATGATAATATACATGTTTCAGTGCTATTCTCTCAAATCATCCCACCCTCACCTTCTCCCACAGAGTCCAAAAGTCTGTTCTTTACATCTGTGTATTGACATTTTAATTCAGTAAATTTATTAATGTAAGTTGCTTACATTAATAGTGTATTTTTTTTTTCCTTACTTAAGGCTTCAGCCTTGGAAGTGGCATATTCCTTTCTGTATCTCATTGGCTGTAACTTAGTCACTTGGGCCCACCCACCTCACTGCAAAAAAGTCAGAAGAAAGGGAAACAGATTTGGTGGACAGCGAATAGTCATGGTCAGGGTTCCCACAGTCTAGCCCTGAGGTTCAGAAAAGAAACATATGCCTTCTCTTCATTGGTCTCCACCCGTTGAGTGCTCCTTGTGTGATGTGTGACTGTGAGTGTGGAAGAGAATAATATTTATTTCATTTCTGGAACCTGAGGTTCTTACAGAAGACTTACAGAGTATGTGAAAATAGCTTGAATAATATATATTTATGTGTTTTTTCCTTTTTTAAACATTTTCATGCCTTTGTGTTTGATTCTCACAACAATTTGATATGGTGGTTAGATGAGTATTTTTCCAATTTTGTGTAAGGGAAAACTAAGACCAGAGAAGTTTAAATAATAACCTAGACTCTGGTAGGTAATAAGTGGTAAAGCCAGGAGTTAGAATATTGATCAGTAGATATTTAATGACTATGACAAAAGTAATTGTTATCTGCGTGTGCTTGGCAAATTTTTTAATGTTTCCAGTAATGCAGTGGTGAGCTAGCTAACAGCTGGTGATGAAGCTCACTGACTGTCACTGCTGGAGACAAAGTTGAGGTTCATGTTGAATTCGTCTCAATTCCAAGTTGTTATTCTTTCATTAAATTATGCCATTAAAAAAAACTTTGTCATATTAGTAAGAAAAAATATGTATTCACTTCTAATTCTGGGTAGCCTGTGGCTCAGTGGTAAAGAATCTGTCTGACAGTGCAGGAAATGCAGGAGATGTGGGTTTGATCCCTGGGTCGGGAAGATCCCCTGGGAGGAGGAAATGGCAACCCACTCCAGTATTCTTGCCTGGAAAATCCCATGGTCAGAGGAGCCTGGCAGGCTACCATCCATGGGGTTGCAGAGAGTGGGACACAACTGAACTAACGCGTGCTTTAATTAGTAAGAAAAAATATGTATTCTAATTACTTGATAGGGCTTCTGAAGACCTTAAGACTCATATGGTTGTGGCTAATACAATGGAGGACTTCCAGAAGGAGCTTGATTCTGGGAAGGTAAGAGAATTCTGAAAATCTTTTAATATAAACGTATTTCAGTGAGTGGTATTTTAAGACTCATTGAATTTATGTATCATGTTAATCCCTTTTTCAAAGCCTGTCACATAAAAGGTTTATATATTATTCAGCCTCTGTTTTCCATTGACTTTCCTGCAGCAGTAAAATATTCTGTCATTTTTGGATAACACTGTGAACTGATTTTATAAAAGCTCTCTCTCATGTTCATTAGGCTCACTGAATGAGTTTCATTCTGTATGACCCCTAATATTTTCATTATTGAAAAATTTCATTTTGTTTTCTCAGCTTAAGTTCTTAAAGTAAACATTGTTTTAGTTTTAGAAATGTAATGGGCAGATTCCTAAAATAAGGAATGCCTGTTTCTGATCTCTCACTGTTTGTACTTACCCAGATCTTAATTGATTGATCTTTCTGAATAATGAGTGAAAAATATCACTCGTTTCTAAGCCTGTTTTTGAGAATGAGTGGGTACTACTGGATTCCATAAAACTGCACGGGTTTTCCTAATGGCTCATTAAGGTTTTATCAGTTTTGTGTGCTCTGTATATGCACATGTTCCCAGCCAAAACTTAATTTTCATAAAGAAGAGGTTTCAGTTTGTAAAATTATTAATTACTGGAATGAATCACTTATGAACTTTAGTATTCTGGTATACATGTTTACCTATACAGCCTGTTCTGTGTCCCCAGATTATAAATGAGAAAGCCACAGGCCAGAGTCTAAATGAATTACCCCAAGCCATACAACAGCAGGCCTAGTATTAGAATTATGACAAAAGTAATTATACTAATTAGGGTCTCTCTTCTGATTCAGCTTAATGTACTTTTTCTCTGTATCTTTTTAAAAAATTCATCCTGAGTGTATAAGACAAGATTTTAGTAGGTTGTGATCATTGACCTCTTAATATGTCTGTCAGTTTACTAATCTGAAAAATAAGTACAAAATAGTATCAAAATCCCCTTCTGATCTATAATTCTATAGTATTTAGCCTTCTATTATTCTTGGTTTTTTGCCTTGGTAATCTTCCACCTTTCTGATTTCCATCGTTTGTCACTTGACTTCAAACATATTTCAGATTTCTATTTCTTCTAGCCTTTTTGCCTGAGAATGGACACTGTGTATATTTTTTCTTCCACTGTGATTTATTTACTTTTTCATAATTTTTTTGTTCCATAAAGTATTGAATTTTATGATTTCCTTTATTATAGAAATATGGTAGTCATTCTTACAGTAAAGTCTATTAAAGACATTGCATAAGAGTTAATAAATCAATAGAGTAACTTATCAGTTAATCCATTGCTTTCAAAGAAATGAATCTCAGCAGATATTAGTGGAATCATATTCTAATATTAGATAAGCTGTTGGAGACATTTCAACATCTGTCCTGAACCAGAATACAGTATTTTGGTTGTATGTCCAAAGATCACAGAGAGACCAAAACAACTGTTGTTTCTTGTATTCAGTAGTCAGTTTCATCTCCCATCTCACCTCTCGTTGGTCAGCTTAGCTATGTTGACTGACTGTCAAGCAAGCTTTGAAGCTATGGTAAATAAAATTGGATTTACTGGGAGGGGAGAAGGAGGAAGGGATCTTTGGAACTTGAATGTAAGTGAGAGTTTGATTTTCTACCCTTCCTTGTTGGTATAAATGAAAAAAAATTTTTTTTATATATCTGATTTGTAGGACTTGATTTTAGTCAATTTTTCCAAGGAGGTGGTCTTAATTGAATGAAAAGTAGATGTCATTTATATGTAACATATACTTGTTACTGTTGACATAAATATATCATTAATTTGTTGATCATTATTTCTATTATTACATTACTATTTCTCATCAGTAACATTTCTGCTGAAGAGTTCAAGAAACTATATATTGCAAAAGATTTTGTCTTTTTAAAATATAGATGTAGAAAAAATGAAAGATAAAAAGGTAAAAACCTTTCTATGGCTGAATAAATCACCTAAAAATGTGTATTCTCCTTTCACATTAATGAATTATGTGCATAAATAATAAGAAATTTCAGATCTTATCAAAAGCTTTGAGGCTAAAAAGAATTGAATCTTTTGGTTTTTGTTTTTCACAAAATTATCATTTATGAGTCCAAATACATCTAATAACAACTTTGGTTGAATTTGTTTACATGCTTTACCATTTTAAATTAAAAAAATTTTTTTTAGAAATACCTTTTCAAGTCTTAGTGATTTTTTTTCCTTAGTGCAAAGAAATAAGACTACTGTAAAATTTGTTAATATTATAAAAATATATAGCTTTGTGTTGTACATTAACAAAAATAAAATTTCTAAGAAACTAAATTTAAATTTATTGCAGTTTTTGTAATTGGGTTAGTATTTATATCATTGCATAATTAGAGACTGATTAAGGTTTTCCCCCCACTCTGTCTTCTAGAATAAATTTTAAATAATACTTTTAAGAATGTTCAGTTTTTTCATGCTTTTTGTTTATATAAATGCTAATGATTTATTAAGTTTCAATACAGGGAATTAACTTTGTTAGTTCAGCTCTTAAATCTGTAGGTTTGTTTTTTCTTCTGTTTTCATTGCAGAGTTTCTACATTTAGATTTTACATTAATTATTTATATATCCAATAATTAATTTTATATTGTCTGTATATAAAATTAAAATTATATACTTAATTATATGAACTTCCTTGGTGGCTCAGACAGTAAAGAATCTGCCTGCAATGCAGAAGACCTGGCTTCCATCCCTGGGTCAGGAAGATCCCCTGGAGAAAATGGCTACCCACTCCAGTATTCTTGCCTGGAGAATCCCATAGACAGAGGAACCTGGTGGGCTGCAATCCATGGGGTCACAAAGAGTTGCACAGGACTGAGCAACTCACACTTTCTTTCACTGAAAATCAGTTTACTATTTGTCTTCTCCATCCTCCTGATAACCATGGAGCCAGGTAGAGCAGGCGGCAGTGCAGATTTGAAATGAGGATGATTTGAAATTCACTTTTTGTTCCTTCTCTTCAGCACTATGTTGCAGCCAGTTTATTTGGTCATTTAAGTATATTACAAAGATGTCTTTGTTATGGGCCGATGTTACATAAAGTGTGGGTTTGGGATAGTGGAAAACATTGCTTTCCTATCTCGGGCATCTCGGAGCAAAGTTCTTAGCAGGTTTGCAAGGTGTCATGGCCTGAAAAGGGCTGGGAGGCCTGTCCTTTTTGCTTGCAGGTTTAATGCAAAACTCAAATGTTCCTTTTATAGAATGGAAGGAGTTGTAAATACTGAACATTTTTTTTCTTGTTAGATTGCTCAGATTCCATTCTGTGGGGAAATTGACTGTGAAGATTGGATCAAAAAGACCACTGCCAGGTAAGATAATTATGTTTAACAGATAAAACCTATGAGGTATTGCAATGAAAAAGAATAGAAATGCATGGTATAAACGAATGGAATTTTTATTTATTTTTAATTCAGGGATCAAGATCTTGAGCCCGGTGCTCCTTCAATGGGAGCTAAAAGCCTGTGCATCCCCTTCAAACCACTCTGCGAGCTGCCGCCGGGAGCCAAGTGCGTGTGTGGAAAGAACCCTGCCAAGTACTACACCTTGTTCGGTCGTAGTTACTGAGGCATACAACAAAACCCCAGCTCCGACCCTCCTCACTTTTTAAAAAAAGAACTGATACTAATCTTCCCAGATAGAGACAGTTTTATGATTTTTTTAAAAATAGAAGTTCTAAAAGGAAGTCACATGAGACAAATACCTATTCTTATGCCTAAATCAACAGTGGAAAAAAAACTTTTCTGTAACCAGCCCCAGTAATAAATATCATGAACTAATACTGTTTCTTGTATTCATTTGTTTCTGAAATACCTTAATTCTATGCCACAGTTATTCTAACCGTTTTGCTCCATGTAGCCCTCTTGTTTCAGACCTTGCACCACCAATTTCCTGTTTCTTCTGTGTTGGAGTGCTTCCTTTTCATAACTCCTTGGAATTTAAAATTGCCCTTAACCTTTCTGTTTAAAAAGTAAAATACAACCACAGATGTCCCAAAAGAGATTTCTCTTGAAATCTGTTGAAATTTCTTCCTGATTACTGTGGGGTCTTTAAAACACCACTCATGATTTACTAGAGTGATAAGCCCTCCTCACCTCTACTTCCAACTTTGTGCTTTTAGTCACTCACCCTGCTTCTGCGCCTGCCCACCCCCCTCCCCGCCCCGCACACTTCTGTTCTCACAGAGGTCACACTGCCACTTCTGCCGAGGCTGACTTCTTAGTTCCTTGTCTTACCACATCTCACTGCTTTAGCTCTGCTGCTAGAAAACATTGCTCTTTTTTTCCCCCCCCGCTAAAATCACTCTCGCGATTTGCCCTCTTGCTTTTGGCTCTTCTTTCTTTTCTTTTAAAAATGTATTTTATTATTCTTTGGTTGTGCTGGGTCTTCGTTGCTGTGCTCAGGCTTCCGTTGCAGTGAGCGGAGGCTGTTCTTTGTTGCATTGCTCAGGCTGCTCGTTGCGGGGGCTATTCTTGTGAAGCCTGGGCTTTAGTAGTTGTGTGTGGCTCTACGGTGTGCAGGTTTCAGTAGTTGCGTCACACAGGCTCAGTAGTAGTGTCTCGTGGGCTGTAGAGCAACTGGCTCAGAAGTTGTGGTGCCCTGGCTTAGTTGCCCTGCAGCATATGGGACATTCCCGAACCAGGGATAGAACCCATCCGTGTCCCCCTGCATTGGCAGGCAGATTCCTATCCACTGTGCCACCAGGAAAGTCCGTGTTTTTCTTAGTCATGTGTCTTCCACTGGCTTCCTTTCCTTGGCCTGCTTGTTAAGACATCGGTGTGCTGTGTCCATACTTGCCCCTCTTTTTCTTTTAAGAATTATTTTTTTTTAATGTGGACCATTTTTAGTCTTTACTGAACTTGTTAAAATATTGTTTCTGTTTTGTGGTTTGGTTTTTTGGCTGAGAGGCATGTGGGATCTTCGCTCCCCTACCAGCGATCTGTCCTGTATCCCCTGCTTTGGAAGGCGGAGTCTTAACCACTGGATTGCCAGGGAAGTCCCTGGTTACTCTCCTGTTCCTTAATCAGCCTCATCTCATCCTATGGTTTCAAGTAGCATTAATAGGATGATGACTGCCAACGGTTTTCTCTCCCAGACTGAGCTTTAGCCCTCCATCCCAACTGCATGTTGGGTTTTCTTGAGTGTTGGATCAACATTTCAGGTCAACCTGTCTCAAAAACCTCATTTCACTCTACTCCCAGACCTGTTCCTCCTACATACAGTATTTCCTGCCTGAAAGATTAGCATTACGAAAATGGACCTAGTCACTTAAACTAGAACCCCAGAGTCCTCCTGGTTGGCTTCTCCAGCACCCCATCAGCCACACTTAGTTGGCTGTGAAACCTATTCCTGTTACCTCTGATGTCTCTTGGGTCCCTCCTTTCAGCATCAAGGTCACCTTTTCACCTGTTCCCTCTTACACTGATCACTCTACTGCCTCCAGTTTCGTCTCCAGGCCAGACTATTGCACATTCCCACAGGTGTTTTTTTCCTTTTTCCTAAAGTACAGTATGTTGAGACTTTTTTTTCCCCTTAAAATCCTTTCGTAGCTCACCATCGCTAACAGGATAATAAAATGTAGTCTCTTTCTGTTCAGCCTACCTGTCTAGTCTCCTTTTTAACCAGTCTAGTAGAGTCCTTTGCAACCTAACCATTTGGGATTCCCTATAAACCACACGCTATTTCTCACTTCTGGCCCTTTGCCTGCAATGCCTTTCATTCCCCATTTCTTGTCTACTTGGTTTATCTCATTTCAGAGCCCTGCTCCATCTAATATGTTATCCCACTTGGTGGTGATAAATATAAAGGGAAAAGTTTCCAAAAAAGGACTTGAAATTTGAGCTGTGCTTTGAAGAGTGAGTAGAATTTTAATAAACAGAAGAGGAAGGACTATCTAGGCAGAAGGAAAACATATGCAAAGCCTTTCAAAGTATCTGCTGTGCATGAGAACACAGCAAAACTCTCCTGAAGTGGTAAGAAATTATAGGAAAGCAGATTGCATAGAACATGCTTTCAGATGCCTAGCTTAATGAGATAGGTGTCTGAGCCATACTTGTGTACTCAGAATTATTATTGATATATGGCAGTTCAGGATGTTTTATCTTGCTTTTCTACTCTTAGTAGCTGTGTAAACTTTCTATTCCTTCAGCTGAAGGAGAGAAGTCTAATATCTGTATCATAGTTACTCTACCTCATAAAGTTCTCAGAACAACACTGAGCGCATAATAATAGCTAGTGTTAGTTACGACACTGATGCAGGGTCACTTGGAGGCTGCTCCTGGGATATATAGTTCTAGTTAACAGTAATTACCTCGGTGCCTAGGAGTTTGTTTTTTGTCTGCAAATTAATAAATGCTTTAAAGCAGCAGTCCTCGACCTTTTTGGCACCAGGGACTGGTGGAAGACAGTTCTTCCATGGACTGGGGAATGGGGGGTGGTTTCAGGATGATTCAAGAGCATTCTATTTATTGTGCACTTTTTGTTATTACATCAGCTCCACCTCAATCATCAAGCATTAGATCTGGGAGGTTGGAGACCCTTGCTTTGAAGGACAAGGTGTATTTTATGTTTTTGCCAGTCCCTGACAAAAGCCTGAAAAGTAGTTGAAAGACTAACCACATTTTGTTCTGTGGCCCCTGGCTGTTCTGGAGGCAGTGGCCATCTCTGATACACACACAGATAGATCCCATGCTATTGTTTGAGGCTTCAGATCCGCAAAACCAATCACAGAAGAGCTTGACCTTTGCTGTTTTAAAGAAATCCTCACTACTTAAAGGAACTCTCGAGAAAGCAGTTATGTTAGGAAAGGAATCCTTAACTCCAAATCTATGTGTGATAAATTGGCTGTTTTCTTAAATTGAGGTTCAGCTAAAATATCAAAACTCTTCCAAATATCTTAAGCACAGTGGTGCTTTTCAAGAAGGTATGTCAACCTGACTGCAAACACTATCCTTTTAGAAACTATCACTATTTTCTACTCGCAGGCTGCAGTCACTAGCCGGATACATGACCGACAGGAAAGTGATTGTGTGCCTAATATTCATGGTTTTCAAAAAGAAAACAAAGAGGTCAAGGTATATATTTACTGCAGGCACCGCTCGCTGCGATTTCTGGTGTAGATCCCGTATTAGTAAACTCTAGTTCATCCATGATGGTGTGTTTAGAATAGTTCGTAATTATGTCAGTAAATCACATGAAGCCTTCATGAAAATTGGGCAATAACGGCAACTCATTTGGCTGCTAGTGGCGAGGTCAGCAGCAGTGGAACATTCCATAAGGCAAGCAAAGAGACATGATTTGAGAGTCCAGATATACCACCCTACTTATAGCTGGTTTTCGTTATAAATATTAGTCATCTGTTATATAACTATATAACTTTTGCTATTTTTTTGATAGTTGGTGATTTTTCACTGATACATGAGTGAGATAAATGTATAAAGCTGTGGATTTAACTGTAGAGTTCTTTTGTATTTAAGTTGCAGTCATTGTCTTTTAGTGTGCGGAAAGCAAAAACATTTATTTTTTATTGAAGGATAATTGCTTTACAGAATTTTGCTGTTTTCTGTCAAACCTCAACATGAATCAGCCATAGCTATACATATATCCCCTTCCTTTTGAACCTCCCTCCTATCTCCCTCCCCATCCCACCCCTCTAGGTTGATACAGAGCCCCTATTTGAGTTTCCTGAGCCATACAGCAAATTCCCGTTGGCTATCTATTTTACATATGGTAATGTAAGTTTCCATGTTACCCTTTCCGTACATCTCACCCTTCTCCCCTCTCCCCATGTCCATAAGTCTTTTCTCTATGTCTGTTTCTCCATTGTTGCCCTGTAAATAAAAGGAAAAATCTTTGTCTCCCTACACTGAAGGGCTTCTCTGGTGGCTCAGTGGTAAAGAATCTGGTTGTCAATGCAGGAGATGCAGGTTCGATCCCTGTGTCAGGAAGATCCCCTGAAGAAGGAAATGGCAACTCACTCCAGTATTCTTGCCTGGGAAATTCTGTGGACAGAGGAGTCTGGAGGTCTGCAGTCCATGGAGTTGCCAAAGAGTCAGACTCGACTCAGCCGCTAAACAACCGAAACACATAACTGTGCTGCTCAGCAGCTCCGGGAGCATCAGGGGTCTGTGGAGGCAGCTGCCCCGGCCCTGTTATTTGCAAACATATCTTTGGTCCTTTGTCACTTTCACTGTGTCTGCAAAGTGCTAGCCATTTATTTCTTTAACGAATTGAGTGCCTGCAATGTACCAAGTGTTAGAGCAGACAGTAGAGAGTTAAACATGTTTTTTCCTCTTGGCTTCCTCTTCTCAAAACTTCTATTTTAGATGGAAAATCAGGCTATCAAGTGGACAAGGAGATGGACTGAGCGTGGGCGGCCACTGCCTAGTGATGGTCACACTGACACATCGTGAGGTGATCCCTCCAAAGTAACCCTGTAACAGCCCTGCCGTTGAGATGACAGCAGCTGGAGGGTGCGATCCATCCCATTCTGCCAAACCATCAGGGTTAGAATAACAGGCACAAACACATGTCTGGGGCTCAGCGGGTGATGTTAAACCGGTGGCTTCGTTCAACCTGACTGAAAAATTGAAGAGCTTGGAACATCAATCGTACTGAAATGATATAAAAATATTCTATTAAATAAGTCTCAGATGATACAGCTCTGTTGGCAGAAAGTAAAGAGGAACTGAACAGCCTCTTAATGAGGGTGAAAAAAGAGAGTGAGAAAACCAACTTAAAACTCAACATTCAAAAAACTGAGGTCATGGCATCTGGTCCCATCACTTCATGGGAAATACATGGGGAACAAGTGGAAACAGTGACAGATTTTATTTTCTTGGGCTCCAAAATCACTGCAAATGGTGACTGCAGCCATGGAATTAAAAGATGCTCCTTGAAAGAAAAGCCATGACAAACCTAGACAGTGTATTAAAATGCAGAGACATCACTTTGCTGACAAAGGTCTGTATAGTTAAAGCTATAATTTTTCCAGTAGTCATGTACAGATATGAGAGTTGGACCATAAAGAAGGCTGAGCACCAAAGAATGGATGCTTTCAAGTTGCGGTGCTGAAGAAGACTCTTTCAGATCCTTTGGTCAGCAAGGAGATCAAACCAGTCAATCGTAAAGGAAATCAACCCTGAATATTCATTGGAAGGACTGATGCTGAAGCTGAAGCTCTAATACTTTGGCCACCTGATGCGAAGAGCCAACTCATTGGAAAAGACCCTGATGCTGTGAGAGACTGAGGGCAAGAGGAGAGGACGACAGAGAATGAGATGCATAGATGGCATCACCGACTCAATGGACAGGATATAATGAAGGACCAGGAAACCTGGCGTGCTGCAGCCCACGGGGTTGCAAAGAGTTGGACACGACTTAGCAACTGAGCAACAACAACAAAGTCTCACGTAATAGGGTCACCAAAGCCAAATTTTGTGATTAAGAAACACCTGTTGAATGAGTGAGGAGCTTGGGGCTCAACAGACCGGTGACAATGTTAACACTGACATTACTTTGCTGCTGCTGCTGCTAAGTCGCTTTAGTCGTGTCCGATTCTGTGTGACCCCATAGACGGCAGCCCACCAGGCTCTCCCGTCCCTGGGATTCTCCAGGCAAGATCACCGGAGTGGGTTGCCATTGCCTTCTCCAATGCATGAAAGTGAAAAGTGAAAGTGAAGTCGCTCAGTCGTGTCCAACCCTCAGCGACCCCATGGACTGCAGCCTTCCAAGCTCCTCCCTCCATGGGATTTTCCAGGCAAGAGTACTGGAAAATCCCATGGAGGGAGGAGCCTGGAAGGCTGCAGTCCATGGGGTCGCTGAGGGTTGGACACGACTGAGCGACTTCACTTTCACTTTTCACATTACTTTACGTGTACTAAATATGTAATTGGCTTCTCAGGTGGCACAGTGGTAACGAATCCGCCTGCCAATTCAGGAGACAGGGGAGATGCAGTTTCGATCCCTGGGTCAGGAAGATCCCCTGGAGTAGGAAATGGCAATGCACTCCAGTATTCTTGCCTGGAAATTTTCATGGACAGAGGAGCCTGGCGAGCTATAGTCCCTGGGGTCGCAAAGAGCTGGACGCACCTGAGCATGTACTTGCAGGCACACAAATACGTGACTGTACTATATTTCCTTCCAGCGTTCATTTTCTCTCTCTTCTGAACAATTATTCCAGAGCTTTTCTCCCCTCGGATTCTCAGTACTTCCCCTTTCTGACTTTTGGTTGATCAGGTTGATGTCTATTTCACTAAGAAGATAGAGACAATATGAAGAGACCCACAAGAACCCCCACCATATCTTCCCCACTCAAGTGTCCACATTTCCACCTTCTCTGCTATTTCAGATGAACTATCGTCTTTTTTAAAAATTATCATTTGTTTTATTAAAATATAGTTGATTTATAATATTATGTTGGAGAAAAATGCCAACCCACTTCAGTATTCTTCCTGGAGAATTCTATGGACAGAGGAGCCTAGTGGGCTACAGTCCATGGGATCACAAAGAGTTGGACACTACTGAGTAACTAACACACATTGCATTAATTTCTGCTATATGTCAATAGCAAAGTGACAGTTATATATATTTCTTCATATTCTTTTCCATTATGTTATCACAGGATATGGAATATAGTTCCCTGTGCTATATGGTGCTGTGCTTAGTCACTCAGTCATGTCCGACTCTTTGTGACCCCATGGACTGTAGCCTGCCAGGCTCCTCAGTCAATGGGGATTCTCCATGGCAGGGATACTGGAATGGGTTGTCATGCCCTCCTCCAGAGGATCTTCCCAACCCAGGGATCAAGCCTAGGTCTCCCACATTGCAGGCAGATTCTTTACTGTGAGCCACCAGGGAAGCCTAAGAATATTGGAGTGGGTAGCCTATCCCTTCTCCAGGGGATCTTCCCAACCCAGGAATCGAGCCGGGGTCTCCTGCATTGCAGGCAGATTCTTTACCAACTGAGCTACCAGGGTAGCCCATACAGTGCTATTCCGTAGGACTTTGTTTTTATCCATCCTATATGTGTTTACATCTGCTAATCCCAAACTCCCAATCCTTCCTTCCGCTACTCTCTCTGCCCCTTGCCAACCACAAGTCTGTTCTCTGTGTGAGTCTGTTTCTGTTTTGTAAATAAGTTCATTTGTATCATTTTCTTATATTCTACATATAAGTGATACATGGTATCTGTTTTTCTCTTTCTGACTTAATATGATAATCTCTACATCCATCTATGTTGGTGCAAATGGCACTTCATCCTTTTTATGGCTAATATTCAATGGTATATATAATATGTACCACGTCTTCCATATCCATTCATCTGTCAGTGGTCATTTAGGATGTTCTGTGTTTTTGCGATAGTAAATAATGCTGCCATGAACATGGGGGTGTATGTATCTTTTTGAATTACAGTTTTGTTCAGATAGATGCCCAGGAATGGGATTGCTAGATCATATGGCAATTCTATTTTTAGCTTTTTGAGGAACCTCCAGTCTGTTCCATAGTGGTTGCACCAGTTTATATTCCCACCAATAGTCACACCCCCTTCAGCATTTATTATTTGTAGATCTTAAAATGATGGCCATACCATAAGCTAGTATGAGGTGGTATCTCATTGTAGTTTTGATTTGTATTTATGTAATAATTAGCAATATTGAGCATCTTTTCGTGTGCCTGTTGGCCATCTGTATGTCTTTAGAGAAATGTCTGTTTAGGCGGATGGACATTCTTCTCATAGCAGAGGGCACCCCTTCCACGTGTGCACTAAAACTCCTCACCTCTGGCCGCCCTGATGGTAACACTTCAGCAGCTCTCTCCGTGTATCATCACATCTTCTTTCTCTACTGGATCTTTCCATCAGCTTAAAAATGTGCTGTTACCTTCCCCAGCCTAAAAATACCCTTTCCTGTCTCCATATTCCTTTTGCTTTGCAATAAAACTCCTTGAAAGGATTATCTGTACTTGCCATCTCCAATTTCTTTTCTCTGTTCTCTTGAACCCAATTCATGTTGTTCAGTCAGCAAGTTGTGTCCACCTCTTTGCGACCCCATGGACTGCAGTGTGCCAGGTTCCCCTGTTCTCCATCGCTCAGAGAGTTTGCTCAAACTCATGTCCATTGAGTTCAGTGATGCTGTCTAACCATCTCAGCCTGTGCTGCCCCTCTCCTTTTAATCTTTCCCAGCATCAGGGTCTTTTCCAATGAGTCTGCTTTTTGCATCAGGTGGCCAAAGTATTGGAGCTTGAGCTTCAGCATCAGTCCTTCTAATTCTGGGTTGATTTCCTTTAGGATTGACTGGTTTGATCTTGTAGTCCAAGGGACTCTCAAGAGTCTTCTCCAGCACCACAGTTCAAAAGCATGAATTCTTTGGTGCTCAGCCTTCTTTATGGTCCAACTCTCATATCTGTACATGACTACTGGAAAAACCATGGCTTTGACTAGACAGAGCTTTGTTGGCAAAGTGATGTCTCTGCATTTTAATGCACTGTCCAGGTTTGTCATAGCTTTTCTTTCAAGGAGCATCTTTTAATTCCATGGCTGCAGTCACCATCTGCAGTGATTTTGGAGCCCAAGAAAGTAAAATCTGTCACTGTTTCACTTCAGTTTGCCCTCTCACTAAGGTCACCAGGGCCTCCATAAGGTTAAATCCAGTCATCATTTCCAGTCCTCAGTGCTTCTTGTCCTCTCAACATTTGACCCAGCTAGTTCTCTCCTCTTTGAAACACATTCTTTCTTGAATACTACTGTACTCTCCTGGCTTCCCTTTCATCTTTCTGGTCCTTCTCTCTTATCTACTTGTATCTTCATTTTGTATTTTCTCTCACATCCTTGGTTATCTCTGGGCATCTTTTGACTTCTAAATCCATGTATTGTCAACTCTCAAGTATTCCCAGCCTATCCCCTTCTCCTCTGAACTCCAGGCTCCCTTATCCAATTCTCTACTTAGCGTTTCACCTTGGATGTCTAATAGATACACCAAATGACAACATTTCCACCTCTGCTCCCACACTGTTCCTAGAGCTGTCACCTTTGTTTTACGTTCATCTCACTTTGCAGCGTCATTATTTTGGGCCAAAAACCTTAATGTCACCTTGACTGCACTAATTATCACAGTCTGGTTGTCTAGAAGTCTCACTGTTAGAATAGCAACTGAATTGGCAACGATTTATGCAAAATCACTGCAGATGGTGATTGCAGCCATGAAATTAAAAGACGCTTACTCCTTGGAAGGAAAATTATGACCAACCTAGATAGCATATTCAAAAGCAGAGACATTACTTTGCCAACAAAGGTCCGTCTAGTCAAGGCTATGGTTTTTCCAGTGGTCATGTATGGATGTGAGAGTTGGACTATGAAGAAAGCTGAGTGCTTAAGAATTGATGCTTTTGAGCTGTGGTGTTGGAGAAGACTCTTGAGAGTCCCTTGGACTGCAAGGAGATCCAACCAGTCCATCCTAAAGGAGATCAGTGCTGGGTGTTCATTGGAAGGACTGATGCTAAAGCTGAAACTCCAGTACTTTGGCCAGCTGATGCGAAGAGCTGACTCATTGGAAAAGACTCTGATGCTGGGAGGGATTGGGGTCAGGAGGAGAAGGGGATGACAGAGGATGAGATGGCTGGATGGCGTCACCGACTTGATGGACATGAGTTTGTGTGAATTCCGGGAGTTGGTGATGGACAGGGAGGCCTGGCGTGCTGCAATTCATGGGGTCGCAAAGAGTCAGACACGACTGAGCGACTGAACTGAAAACTGTGAGATGCCAAGGAAATTATTAGGGCTACATCTAACTAGTCATGTTTTAGTCAAAATCAGTGTATTTGTCTTAAGTTCTTCAGATAAATAGAACCAGTAGGATATGTATATAAATAGAGACTTATTAAAAGGAATTGGTTCCTGCCATTATGAAGGCTGACAAAGTCCCAATGTCAACATGGCAAGCAGAGACCCAGGAGATCCTATGGTGTAGTTTTAGTCTAAAGGCCCACAGGCTCTAGACCCAGGAAGAGCCAAGCTTTCAGTCTGAGCCTGAAAGCTGGAAAAAAGCCAGTGTCCCAGTTTGAAGGCAGTCAGTCGGAGGAATCTTCCCTTACTTGCAGGAGAGTCAGCCAGTTTGTTCTGTTCAGGCCTTCAACTGATTGGATGAGGCCCTCATTAAGGATGTATGTGTGTTATGTGTTAGTCGCTCAGTTGTGCTCGACTCTTTGCGACCCCATGGACTGCAGTCCACCAGGCTTCTCTGTCCATGAGATTTTCCAGGCAAGGATACTGGAGTGGGTTGCCTGTTTTACTTAGTCTACTGATTCAACTGTTAGTCCCACCCAAAAACACCTTCATGGAAACACTCACAGTAATGTCTGACCAAATGTCTGGGCACCTGCAAACCCAGTCAAATTGACGCATAAAACTAGCCATCACAGTCGGACTTCAAATTCAGTTAGGATTGGGTATAGTCATTTCAATCAGTATTTCTTTACAGGATTGACTGTAGGCAGTCTACTCAGAACAATAGCAGCTACTGTTGTTTTAGATATTTGGGAACTGGTAAACCTTTAAGGCTTATGCATGACAGAAGATAATATTAAAAGCAAAAATGTCTTCTTACATCAGTTAAATCAAGACACTGTAATTTGACTTTCTTCCTAAAACTAACTGGGATTATGTCTTTAGCTCCTTTAAAGGTATTATATC
Organism: Bubalus kerabau; assembly: GCF_029407905.1. Lineage (NCBI taxonomy): Eukaryota > Metazoa > Chordata > Mammalia > Artiodactyla > Bovidae > Bubalus > Bubalus kerabau. Next base: position 77,445,867 of record NC_073628.1, on the reverse strand, counting down.
TTTCCTAAACATGAAGAATTTTTTTTTTGTCTTATTTATGGAAAGGGTTTGGAAGTGGGGTGCTTGTTTATTCCAGATCAGTGCGCAAGGCAGAAGAAAAAAATCACCCTAGCTGTTTTTTGGCTTTCACTTACTGTAGCTCTAATCTCTGGATTACAACCCCTAGAATATTCCCTGTTCCACGCAGTATACAGAATTAAAAGCCACTCACACACCAGGTTGACAAGATATGATTGTTTATGTAAAATGTCACAACGATTATTGCAAACACGGTGTGGAATCTAGAAAGGCCATAGCCATACATGAGTTTGTGCATAATTCAGACACAGAGGCTCTTGACTTTTGTAATGATACACACAAATGAGCAAAAGAAGCCCCTCCAGTTCATATCTGGAAGTTGGTGTCTTCTATTTCCATAAGTCCCTGCTCACGTGACATCTCTTGCTTAATTGCCCTTTAAACTGTTTTATGGCTTTATAGCAGCCTGTAAAAAGTGATTTTCAAATATGACAGGCGCTGAAAGGCTGTAGGGGAGAGCTATCCAGGAGCTGTGATCTCTACATCTGCTCCCCTAAGAGCTCAGCCTTCCCAGGAAAAGGAGAGGGACAGCAGAGCGCCATGGGGCGATACTCAGGGAGAAGTTTCCGTTTAATCCTCATGTGCATTGTGAGCATGCTCCTTTTCGTGATGGAGCTAGTGATCTCCCACATAGGCAACTCCCTCTCGCTGACCTCCGATGCTTTTGCGGTCCTCTCCCACTTAGTCTCCATGATCATCGGTCTTTTTGGCATCAGGGCCAGCAGCATACAGCAGCACCGGAAAAGCACATTTGGCTTTCTCCGGGCAGATGTCGTGGGCGCATTTGGCAACTCCGTTTTCGCTGTGGCCCTGATGTTCAGCATCCTGGTGGAAGCTGTCAAAAGGTATATTGATCCGCAGAAGACAGAGACGCCGCTGCTGGTTCTCAGTGCTGGAGTCATCGGGCTATTCTTCAATATTCTCAACTATGCCATCTTCTTGGACTGCTGTTACTGTGCGGCGCGGGGGCCCCAGGGAGACGCTGAAGCAGGTAAACGCCTCCTCAGATGTTGTAGTTTGGTCAGAGTCCTGCCAGGTGCTATCTTGGGGGCCTCTGGGGGTGTTGTGGAGTGAGACTCCATTCCATCAGTCTTTCGTTCCCTGAACTTTACTAAAGGTCTTTCTCCAAAGCGTCACTTCCAGTCCAAAGTTCCTTATGAGCTGGGTGGCAGCCGACCACATAGGGGTCTTTTGTAGTAACTGGGGATGAAAAATGTGCAGACAGGTAGAGTGATAAACTGTGGCCATAGAGGGAGTCCTTTGCCAGAAAGTGGATGTGCTATGCAAAGCTGTCTCCTTTATTTAGTGACTCCCTTTTGTCTATCCAGATGTGACATGACTGTGTTTGAATTTTAAAATAATATTTTAATTTTCTTTCCCCCGAATTGTTCAAAAACTACTAGGCTCCATTACCAGCTCACTTGGAGCAAAGGCTCAAAAACCATCAGTTAGGTGGATCGCCTCTTAAGAATATATTCAAGGAATGTGAGGTAAAATGCAGAAAGAAAAAATAAAGATGATCCAGTAAACTTAGCTCTATTTCTGAATCGAAATATTCGTATCTATTTATTGTAGACATCTGTCTTGTTTGAGAAAAAGGAAAGCTATTTATATGTAAATCTTTAGGAGGAACTTAGGAGTGGGTACCAAACTCATTGGATTATCTGTCAAAGTAAATCTCAGAAGAGAACAATACATTGAAAAACGTGGATTCCAAAAGATTAGTTGTTAGATAGAACCATGTTTCTTTAGTGCCACAAAAGGAATTTTAAAAATATATGTTAAAAGCTTTTTGCAGAAGAGCAATTTTCAGTGCTTTTTAAGAAGTCCTATAGAGTGAACAGACCAGGTCCAAATCATGGTTCTCCTACAGGGCAGCTGTCAAATTACTTCCTCGGGCTGTGGGCCCACCTGTAATCTGGAGTCAATAAGGACTCAATGGGCTTCTAAGTGCTTAGCATTTAATAGGCTCTTGGTATAGACTAGTTATTGTTCTTTTAAAGAAATCACAATGCAAATCTGAATTATGTGATCATCCATTATCATTGAATTCTGATTGCTTATCTGGATTTTAAGAAATTTCAAGATTTTTCTTATTTGATGCTGAAAAGTTTTCTCTCATTAGTCAGAGGGTCATGTAACTCAATAGGGGACCTCAGAGTAAGACTTTGTATTTTTATTGTATTTTCTCCTGTCTCTCCTGCCATTGTAAATTTTCCCAGCTGGGAGCAGTCCTATATTCTATCTCTGCCTAAATTTTCCTATTAGTAGAAGATGCATCTTGAAAACACCTATAGTATGTGTTAAGTATAAAAGGGAACAGACAAGAAACTAGAGTCTGTATCTTTATTTTATTTAATGAATCAGTTAGGGCCTCATCTTTTGTAAAATATAATAGTTAACTTGAGATCATATGCCTTGTTTACATCAGTCATCATATACTGGAGGTTCAAGATCATAAAATTCACATATTTGATAGAAGAAAACAATATTTATTGCTAAGTATAAGGCAAGGAAGCTGATCAAATCAATGGTTAGTATTGGCATTGCTAAACTTACCTTGTGTTTTTAATTCTAATTTTTTCTTTACTTTTGACATATGATATTTACCTGCATATAGTAAAAGCAATGTAGGCAAAGAGTTTGACTTCTTGACCAACATGAAAATTGGTAGATAACTGTTGTTCTATTTTTATAAACTGAATTATTATCAGGTAGATCTTAGTTCAGCTCTTGTTTGGGAAGCAGTGATTTCTAATGTTTATGTTCATATTCAGATAAGAAGAGGCTTAAAGACAAATATTTTACCCTGACCATATGGATTTCTACTGTCTTAATTCTAGAGTATCTATCTCCTTTTGAAATGTTTGATGCTGTATAGTAGTCTTCTTTAAATAATTATAATGATAGGTACTATACATACGTATAGATGATGCTTTAAGATTCGTATTCTATATTTATTATTTTAGGTACTATGCACACATGTAGCTAATGCTTTAAGGTCCATGTTCTATGTTGGAATTATTACTTTGGTAGCTTTTGGTATTGCTGAATTCTTCTCTTAGAAATTTTAGAGTGTTTAAATCCTCCTAGTGATTTTAGGATAGCTACTTAGTGTAGTAGCATTTATGTTTTGAGTTACATATTTATCACTTTCCCTAAAACATATATTTTAATATCCTTCAAATTAGTTAAATAAACTTAGAGTCAATATTTGGCTTAGATAAATCTCATAAACTGACATTAACCCAATTGTCTCCTAGTCTAAGAAAAACTGTGATTAATCCATACATATTGATTTATACCAGGACCTCCTGGTATAAAATATGAAGAAAAAATGATTCCTGATTTCAAAAGATTCAACTCAAATTTAGGAATAAGATTTTCTATATACTAAATTCTAACTTGAAGGGTTTTAAAGTCCTATAAACTAAAGAACTATTGTATCTCCTGGTTGAGTGATCAGAATCAAATAATCCATCACTTTTTTTTGGTGCAATGTGTGACCAAAGAGAATTTTTTACTTAGCAAGCCTTTAGTCTCTTCCAGTTCTGTGGATCTTTTACTTGTTTTATCTGTTTGATACCAGTTATATTTTATGTCTGAGATTATAGGTAAAAAGAAGACCACTAATTTATTCTAAATGTGAACAAAACAGAATGTATGTACTGTTAAGACTTGAAAACCTCTCTGGAATTCATGGAGTAAGATACATTGAAGAATTGGACAGAGGGAGTCAGAAATTTTAAAAATCACCTGGGAGTAAAGAATGTCTGGAACACTAAGCTGAGACTGGGATTGTGGAAGCCTTATACCAGTATCTAGTCAGTGGGAGTCCATCCCCAACAGGAAAAAATGATGGTGGAACAGATATTTTTAGCTAAAGAAAAAGGAAAATGAAAAAGGAAAAATTGCAAGCACAAAAGAAAAAAAACAAACAGGTTTAAGGTTCAAATTTGGATGGCTATATTTGTGAGATTATTAGGAGGAAGAGAGTTATAAATGTGTTTGAAGAAAGGGAAGAGGAGTGAAAACAAGTCAGTTCAGATCCTAGGAAATACAGGGCACCCCTACCTTCTTTCTCTAGACTTAGGAATGAAATTTGCTTGGCGTGCAGTTTTTCCTGCAGCGTGTTTACTTTATTAGATTTCCCTTGACTTTCACCTTATCTTTTATGTGTGCACTGTTTTTTTCAATTATTTTTCATGTTTGAGTTTTCTTTAAAATTTAACAGACAGAACTCTCTTTTCCTTGACTTGTGTTTGAACAATACTTTGCCTTACATTGGTGCCTCAGAGGGTAAAGAATCTGCCTGCAATGCAGGAGACGAGGGTTAGATCCCTGGGTTGGGACGATCCCCTGGAGAAGGGAATGTCTACCCACTCCAGTATTCTTGCCTGGAGAATTCCATGGACAGAAGAGCCGGGCGGGCTACAGTCCATGGGGTTGCAAAGAGCTGTGCATGACTGAATGACTAACACTTGCTTCTCTCTGGCTTTTATTTTAAACCAAAAGTAATTTTGTGCAGCTCTGTCTAGGATAGGCTTGCCATTTACACAATTTATGAATGGCACATTTAGGTCTGAAATATGTATTTATTATTAAACATTTTTTAACCAAATGCCTTCCCTGTGAATTTACTTAAATTTTGTTTTGATTTCCAAACTGTGTTCTTTCCCTCTCTCTTCCTCTCTTTGCCACTCTCTCTCATCACCTTTCTGGCATATTTCCTCAACCAACCTGCTAGGGGCAGTGACAGCCTAGAACAGGCTGCTGACTGGGGGCTTTCCCAAGCTTCTCATTAAGTCTGGATGCTACAGCCTAATGGGAACATTTCACACAGACAGTCCTGTAGATACTGAAAGCAAATAGGGTTTGTTTTCCTTTAAGAGCTTGTGTAGGCAGGGCTCTGAGGGTTTAGGAGGGGCCGGGAGGAACTGGCTGCCTCCCTCCCAGCAGCAAGTACCACAGAATAAGTCAGGGATCAGAAACTGCACACGGGAAGGTGGCTTTTCAGACTGGAAAGAGAAAGAAGATTTTCCAGGTATTGGTTCCCTGGGTTCTCTTTGTACTTTGGAGGCAGGATTGGAATGAACAATAATTATTCAATGATTTTACGAACCGTGATGCTTAATTCCCAGAAGCTGTTACTTTGCCGTTTGTCTATATCGGACATAATTGTTTTCCAAGCGTTTTGAACAATTCACTTCCGCAGGAGCACTCAGTGTACACACACCTGTCACAGATCACAGCATCTCCACTAGTGCTTCACAGATTACCTTAGGTCTCTCTCTGTATACTCAGGTCAGCTTGCTTAGCCTCTCACCTCTCTTGCTGCCCAGGGATGGGGTTCTGGGTCAGTTACAGGGAATGAGTAAGAAAAATTAAAGGAAGACTGAAAACTTCGTGCTGTTTCACGTTCGTGAAATCAAATTCAACTGAAGAAAAAAAAAAACAGAAGATAAAGAGACCCGTTCCTTATTCTCAGCCATGTTCTCTCAATATGCAGAGGCCACTCTGACTGACTCCTCAGGTAAATCTTAATGAAAACTTAAGTCTTGCTTGACATCTGTGAGTCGTCAGGCGCTGTGAAAGTGTGGGAGGATAACCCCAGCAGTGTATCACATACATTTGGAGAATTATATGTTTTGTGAAATAATTAGCAAGAAGGAATACTTGGTATTTGTTTTTTTCAGATAAGGAAACAAAAACTGAGAGTCAGGACCACAACCACGCAGTGAGTGAATGGTTGTGGACAGAGAATTACAAGGCTAAATCTAGGGCTTTAATTATAAACATACTCTTCTTGACCAAAGAAAGAAAAAATAAATAACGAACAGTGAAAAGTTATTTGGAAATAATCACAAAATGGCATATCAAAAAGTATGAATCAGGGAATGCCCTGGTGGTCCAGTGGTTAGGACTTGGTGCCAAAACAAAAGTATAAATCAATACTCCATAGATAGAATCCTAATTCCAGTAGCTGAATGACCTCCAGAAAGTTACTTCAACTTACTAAGCCTCAGTTTCTTCATCTGTAAAGTGGGTAATTATTTATCTCGTCAGGACATTGTGAAGAAAGTATATTCTGTGTGTAAATTCCTCAACATGGCACTTGGTGGCGGTGGTTGACAGTGATTGTCCAAGGGCTGAAGAGACAAGAATAAAGGTCATATTAGGCAATGGCACCCAACTCCAGTACTCTTGCCTGGAAAATCCCATGGACGGAGGAGCCTGGTGGGCTGCAGTCCATGGGGTCGTGAAGAGTCGGACACGACTGAGTGACTTCACTTTCACTTTTCACTTTCATGCATTGGAGAAGGAAATGGCAACCCACTCCAGTGTTCTTGCCTTGAGAATCCCAGTAATGGGAGCCTGGTGGGCTGCCGTCTATGGGGTCACACAGAGTTGGACATGACTGAAGTGACTTAGCAGCAGTTAGTTCCTTGGTGGACAAGTCCTTGCCTGCTCCACATCCATAGACTGGCAGCCAAACTCATCCTGGGCCAACACCCACAATTATCCATGCTTATGATCCATATAGATCCATCACCATTTCTGGCCATGCCATGTGCTATGTGCTCAGCTGAGTCTGACTCTTTGAAACCCCATGGACTGTAGCTCACTAGGCTCCTTTGTCCATGGGGTTCTCCAGGCAAGAATACTGGAGTGGGTTGCCATGCCTTTCTCCAGGGAATATTCCCAATGCAGGGACTGAACCAGCATCTCTTACATCTCCTGCATTGGCAGGCAGGTTCTTCATCACTAGTGCCACCTGGGAAGCCCATCTACATGTGTGTATATATATCTCTCTCTCTATAACTCAGGATGATTTGCCTTTTAAACATTTTCCTGCAGTTCTGTCTAGATAGTCCCATTTTCCTTACTGAGAGGTTTACTTTCCAAAAAAAGTGGAGTAAAAGTAAGCTTATTTTTTTTTCTTTTGGTCAGATGCTTACAGGATATAAAGGATATATTTATTACTTTTTGCCTTCTTCTTGCTCTTTTGTGGAGACAATAGTCACTGTGATTTATATAAATCACATTGTGTATAGCTGCCTCTGATAATTATGACAAATGCTAGTCTTGTCATCATTTTTTATAAGAGGCAATGGTATCTAGAGACTCCTTTTTCTTAGAAGAATGTCTTCCACGGTCTGTGTCCTGATATTTATTGTCTACATCTGAGAAGTTGTCTCCAGAGAATTTTGAATGAAGTAATTTTTGATGAAGTATATCTGGGCTCTTGTTCTTTGTCTGCTGTGACAGCTCTAAAAATGTATCAGCCCAATAGACAATAGAAAAAAAATGATAGTCCTTGACTCAGGCCAATGAGAACTAGTGGTTGACTCCTTCGATAGAAGAGCAGCCAAGAAATCAGGTTGAAGAAGGAACTATCTGGACAGACCACCTGTTTCTGTCTAATTCTTAACTTGAAGAAACCACCTTGAGATTTTACAGGAGAGAAGAGAGGGGAGCTGGCAACCAGCTCTACAGCCCCTGACCAGTTGATTGATGACATTGTTGGGACTTCATGGGACCAATAAATAATGTCCACTCATGAGCCTAGAACTAACTGAGAGCTAAGGGAGCAAAGATAGTCAGATGGCAATAAAAATTGTTTTTGATAAAGGCTGAATTGGAAGGTGGACCTTTGATGTCCCAATAGCTTCCTAATACTTACCTCAGCAGTAAACATACCCATCATCTTCTTCAGGGCCCAGCTCAACAATGGGAGGCATAGAGGTGGGCCCAGGAGCAGAGAGGATGGACATTCCAAGGGGCAGATTGTTCAAAGGATAAAACCTGGGAGGGGCTGAGCCAGGCTTCTGTTCCTTCCACTAAACCCACCAAGGCTTCCCTGGTGGCTCAGCTGGTAAAGAATCTGACTGCAATGTGGGAGACCTGGGTTCGATCCCTGGGTTGGGAAGATCCCCTGGAGAAGGGAAAGGCTACCCTCTCCAGTATTCTGACCTGGAGTATTCCATGGACTGTATAGTTCATGGGGTCACAAAGAGTTGGACATGACTGAGTGACTTTCACTAAACCCACCAATAAAAGGAGACTTTCTTACCCTAGGAGTGACTTCTCCCATGGAGAGAGAATGAAGGGGTCAGTCAGAGCCAATATGGCAGTCTCCTCAAGGAAACGTAAGACCAGAGGAATCATCTCCCCCCAGTACTCTCCAATTTTACGTGCCCTTCACTGAGGGCTTCCCTTGACGGGCTAGACAGTTATCAGGAGAGTATTGATGCTGGTATTCTCAAGGCCTGTACCTCCTACAATAACCACTTTTTCCTTTGGGTATAATCCTTGGGTCCAGTGTTTGGTAATTTTGAAACCCATCTCCTCAATGACTAAAATGGATTAGAACAGTAAGTATATTAGTTAAATGAACACTGAGGCCCCACAAATGTTAAGAATCGCTCATTAGAGAATGCAGAGTGACGTGAAATGAGAGCATCAAGATAACTCTCTGGCTGGGAGGAATAGGGCTGCCTTCTATTGAGTTTTTAATCTCAAGTAATGTATTCTTCATTTACAGTGCCTTGATCTTTATTTTTACTTTTCAAACCTTCCCTTATTCCCATATATTAAATATGCTGTTTATTTTCTGCATCTTATATTCTTAAAATCAGCAATTTTTGAATGCTCGATTCTGCTGTTTATTATTTTTGCTGCCTCTCTCAAGATGGTTTGCTTCTTCATGTTTTGTGAGTTTCATGATGTTTTATTGTGAACTCATGATCAGTGGAATTTTCTTTGAGGGAATTTTTTGAGGAAGATTGTAAATACATTTTCCCACAGAAGATTTACTTTTCTTTTCACTGGGTCCCTGAAGCCATTAGAAACTGGTGAGCAGTTAAAAAATTCTTTGCTTGAGGATGATAATTATAGTGAGAATTTAGACTGCATTCCCACATGAAGGCCAGAGGATAGTTCCAACTTTCCACAGGGGATATTCTTCTCTCTACCCAAAACCAAGAGTGAAACATGCAAGTTTTCATGCTGTCTCCTTCAAGGCAGTGAGTTTTTGTGTGTTTATTTTATTATTTGTTTTGATTCAACCTTTTACCAAAGGATTGAGCTTTATGAGGGGATCTCTGATCTCACCATGCCTGCATCTCAGTTTTGTCTCTTGCATCATACCCTGTCACACGGCTGTTAAAATCCAAGGCGAGATCCTTTGTCTTTAGTGGGCAGACACCCTTAAGTCAGGTTCTGGCTTCAACTCACCTTTCTGGATTTTGGCTTTCACTTCATTGTTTGACCCCAAAGTCAATAATGTCCTGCCACACTTTTTATATACACAATGGAGTATTACTCACCCACTAAAAAGAATACATTTGAATCAGTTCTAATGAGGTGGATGAAACTGGAGCCTATTATGCACAGTGAAGTAAGCCAGAAAGAAAAACACCAATACAGTATACTAACGCATATATATGGAATTTAGAAAGATGGTAACTACAACCCTGTATGCGAGACAGCAAAAGAGACACAGATATATAGAACAGTCTTTTGGACTCCATGGGAGAAGGAGGGGGAGGATGATTTGGGAGAATGGCATTAAAACATGTACAATATCATATAAGAAATGAATCGCCAGTCCAGGTTTGATGCAGGATACAGGAAGCTTGGGGCTGGTGTACTGGGATGACTCAGAGGGATGGTATGGGGAGGGAGGGAGGAGGGGGTTCAGGATGGGGAACATGTGTACACCCGTGGCAGATGCATGTTGATGTATGGAAAAATCAATACAATATTGTAAAGTAAAAAAAAATATATATATATATATTAATAATAATAATAATAAATTAAAAAAAATAGAGTTCAAAAAGCTTGACAGAAGCACATAGTATTAACCCAGAGCTAGAGCACTTAATATAGGTAAATTTTAGTTCCTAGAACTCAGCACTTAATATAAGGCAGGCCCTCATTACCACTTACAAGGATCATAGCAGAGACTCAACAGTGTCAGGAGAAGGGGCGACTGACAGATGGAGTCCTCTTGGTTTCTGCTTCTCTCAGAGGTGGGTCATCATGTGCCAGCGGACCTGGCTCTGCCAGCAGACCTCACAACAAGAGGTTAATTATGCTACCAAGATTTTTGTATCTGAAAAACACATTGCATCCTTTTCCAGGAAGCAATGTTTAAAATATTCCTGCCTATTTGTAGAGTAGGCTTTAAAGACTTCTGAGGCTCCAGGTTGTGTGTGAGAGAGAGAGAGAAAGAGAGAGGGAGGGAGAAAGAGGGGGAAGGAAGGAATGGAGAATACAAGCAAGCAGCCCCCTGGATTCCGTTTCCATCTCGAGCTCCTATTTCTGCCCTGTCTGCACTCTCAGTCCTATGTCTCAGGGGTTGCTGCCACCACCTCCATCTCCAGAGCTGCTGAGGCCTGTGACTCTTGCTTCCTAAGGAAGCTTCTCCCTCGAGCCCATGTGGGCTTCTACCTGAGGGCTGTTCTCCGTAGATTTCTTAGCTGAAGCTGTCTGGATGTTGCAAGCTCGCCCTGTTGCCCCTGCTCCTGCTTTCCGACCCTTCAGCGACTGTCCGTCTTCCCACAGCCCTTGACTGATCTTCTGTCTTCTGTTCTGAAGTGTGGGAGGGGCCTCCAGGGTTTTCCCGGCTCTCTTCCTGCTCTTCTCTCAGAAGGCTCAGTTGAACTGTTCATGGTTTCATGGTTTAATCAAATTCTTAAAGTTGCTCCTTTTCTTTCTCTACTCCACATAAGACTGGTGTTTTTGTTGGACGTTTCCCCCTTTTATTTGGTCCTTGTTTTCTGGGTCAGGCATTTATTTTTCCAATGTAGTTTTTTCCCCCCTTATCACAGTGAGAGAAATGAAGTCAGTGTTCAGGGGCCTGCCAAAAGCAGCTGTTTTCCAAACAAATCTCATCAACTCTCACCTCTCTGAGTTGGGTCATCTCACTTGAAAAGCTTTTTCCAAGTGAGCCCAAAGTCTAAGTTGGGTGTGGCCTTGGACTATTGTGTTCTTGCCTTGATCCCCTTCACTGTGCCTCATCCTCCTTTTTCCTGTCCTGGATGTCCTAATTCTGTCTGTTCCCGATGGGTCCCACAGGAGCAGGCAAACCCCCACATCCATGATAACCATTTTGCTTTGAATCACTCTAATAATAGACCCCATGGACTGTAGCCCACCAGGCTCCTCGGGCCATGGGGTTCTCCAGGCAGGAATACCGGAGTCGGTAGCCATTCCCTTCTCTCAGGGATCTTCCCAACCCAGGGATCGAACCTGGGTCTCCTGTAGGCAGATTCTTGACCATCTGAGCCACCAGGGAAGCCCAATAATACCTTAAATATTCTATGCTAATCTTCCTACTTTCTCCTCTCAAATAGCTCCAAATTATATAGGAATTTTGTATAGCTCTTCCAGTCTTTACATGGTGGTTCCTCATTCTACTTAACTATGTAACAAACCATTACAAACAGTGGGGTAAAACAACATTCATCTGATGATACTATACTCGGGATTCTCTGGGCAGGAACTGGGAAAGGACACAGTGGGAACAGCTTGTCTGGGGCCTCAACTGGGAAGATTCTAAGGCTGAGGGTGGCAAGGTGATGGCCGGAGACTGCATCACCATATGTCTGGCTCTTGGGCTGAAAGGACTGCTTACTGGACCACCGACACAGGCCCTCGCTGTGTGGCTTGGTTTCCTCACAGACCATCGCCTCAAGACATCGTCTGTGGTGGCTCAGATTTCAAACATGAGTGTCCCATCAAACAAGGTAGATGCCTCAATGCCTTTTCTGGCCCAAACTCAGGTTGTATGGGATACAAGCAAGTGAGAAGATGGAAGGAGTGTCAAGCCCTCAGACCTGTTTCTGAATGGAAGGAGCGTCAAGGTCTGCCTATGAGAAAACATGTTGAATGGGACATAATGTTGTGGCCATCTTTGGAAAAAAATGCTCTACATAGTCTGCCCTCCAACTACAGTTCATCTCAGTTCTATATGCAAAATCACTCACTGCTCTCCAGAGCCTTACCGTCTCATCCCATGGGGCATCAACTTCATGTTCAGGCTCTTACTCAAGCCGAGGGCAAGTGAGGCTCCTCAGGGGCTTCTTAGGTATCCTCTCCTCCATCTGAAGATCTACAAACTAAAGAAACAAAGAAAGGGCTTGCCCTCCACATCCCCAGCACATGACAATGGGACGGACATAGGATAATTGCTGGATTCCCCAGTTGCTTTTATTTCAATGGTACAGCAGCTTTAAGAGGATGACTTTTTTTTTTTAAACTAGACTTCTATTTTTTAAATTTTTTAAAATTTATTTTATTGAAGTACAGTTAATTTACACTATTGTGTTAATTTCTACTGTACAACAAAGTGATTAGTTATATATATACATACATTCTTTTTTCATATTCTTTTCCACGATGGCTTGTCACAGGATATCGGATATAGTTCCCTTTGCTACCCAGTAGGACCTTGTTGTTTATCCTTCTCATATGTAATAGTTTGCATCTGCTAACCCAAACTCCCAATCTATCCCCCTCCTCAGCCTTGGCAACCATAAGTCCATTCTAAGGATGACTTTGAATAGCTCCCTGCCTCTGGTTCCCTCTGGGGCTGGTGAGGTGCATTCCTCGATGCCAATCAGCCATCCGGTGTCTTGCCTTCCTGTCTCTGAAAGATATCTTTGGTTCCCAGTTCCCAGTCTGATCTAATCTAATCCCCTCTAAGTATATTTAGATAGATGTGCATCTCCTTTTCTTTTTTGCATCTTTCTCTCTTCCTCTGGTGCAATTTCCCTGCAGTTTCTGAGAGCAAACTACTCTTTCTCCCACTTTCTTTGCACAATAAGACTGAAGCATAACTAAAAACAGTCTTAAAAACTCATGCTCGCGAAGGCCCATTAGAATATCACTGCATCTATAACAACAGTCATAGGTGATAAGCAGCTTTGATTTGCCAAGGTCAAAATCCTTGCCTGGCTCACTCTTGAGCCAGTGTGTGCTTGTGTGTGTTAAGTTGCTGAGTCATGTCCAGCTTTTTGTGTGTCCAATTGTGTAGTCGTTTCCAACTACAACCCATGGACTGTAGCCCACCAGACACCTCTGTCCATTCTCCAGGCAAGAATACTGGAGTGGGTTGCCATTTCCTTCTCCAGGACAGGCTAATAGCACAGCTCTAAATTCATATCAGAGCTGCCTCCTTCTCATGGGCTATAATGTAAATGTTGACAGTTTCTCCCTATCAACAGCCCAAAGTGGTGTGGACCACTACCTAATTTTTATCTTTTTTTGTCTCATGCCTTTATTATTTAAAAAAAAGTCACCTCAATTAAAGCATCTTTTAAGTTTTAATGTATTCTAAAAATCTTCATGAAAGAGAAATACATACTTTTGCGTACAAAAAATACCTTTGAGTTACAAACTGTTACAAATATACGTATTATATGAATTTATCAATGAAGAACTGATTTGTACATAAGATTCCTCAGCTACCTAGAGAAGCAATTTCCTTTTGAAAAGTCATGTTTGTAATATGCTCAGCATGTTTGGAGCTGGGCTGATGATGAGAAAGGGCCATCCTTTGATTATGTATTTGCAGTCTGAAGACAGTGCTGTGCAGAAAAAGAGCCACCTCTTCTTTTGAGTAAGAATTTGCTGCCTTGGACAAGATGTCTGCTCTTTTCTCTGAAGGAAGCATCTTCTCTTGTCAAGGAGAACTGAAAAATGAAAACAATAACAGCTGCCTTTTCAATTTCTAAAAAAAAAATAGTCTTTTTAGTTTCTGAGCTAAACGCCAATGTGCTGGGGTCCAGCCCTGGTGGATCCAGGGAATTCGAAGGGGAGATGGCGTCAGCGATCAGGATATGATAGAATTAAAGATATAAAGAGTGGTTAAATAGGGATAGCTCAGCAAAGAAATTCAGTGAAGAAAAGAGGCTGAATAACTTGGTTTACGTGGAAAATCAATAAAATTCCAAGACAAGGAATTTGTGCCACCTACATAGGCCACAGGCGTCCTCCCGTTCTCCCAAAGGAGAGGAGACACTAAGGCCTCCCCGGTCAGATCTTAGAAGCCCAGGCAAAATTAGTAGGCTTGGCGAGCCTCCACGCTCCAGATGGGAATTCAGCCAGAAGGTGAGAGAAAGAACATCATGGGGAGACCAAGCTTCGGTGAGCAAGGCCCACACTTTATTTTCCAAAGTAGTTTTTATACCTTAAGTTGTGCATAGAGGATAATGGGGGAAGGGGTAGAGTCATGCAAGGTCAGCAGTCCTTGATCCTTATTGAAGCCAGGCTTTCTTCCTGCAAACTTATCATATGCAAAAGTTTAGGTGATTTACATCATCTTCTGGCCAGGAGGCCTATTAACATTTTATGATCCTTTCTTCAGAAAACTTATTTTTCTCTAAAGGTGATTATTCTAAAGTCAGGCGCTACCCTCCGAAAGCATTAGATAAAGTTGCATTCCTATAGGGCAAAGGTGTGGTGGGCTATAACAAGAAAAGAATTAACTCAAGGGCCCAAGGTTACAAACATTAAAGCTACTACTTACATTCCTATACACCAACTATATTAATCAATACACTCCCAGGAACACAGTAGGTAAGGGATATGGAAACTTAGCAGCAAACATTGGCCCAATAAATGAAAACCCTTCACCAATATAATTTCTAATCAACCCACTATACTATACTAATAATCTTCTAACTGCTCAAAGGAATCTGTATTTAGAAAGTTTAGAACATCTCATGCCTCTCATGGTTGGGAGGCTGTGAACAATCACATGTGGCTGGAAGAACCTGTTCAGGCAGGCTAGAAAACTTCCAAAGGAGTTTGTGAACTAAAACACTCTTGTCACGCCCAGGAACTTTATTAACTGGAGCTTTAAGTTAACTCCTTCTCCAAGAGAGGTGGTGGGGGACAGCCCCCCATAAAATCAGAGGTGTAGATGAGAGCACAAAGCAGTAAAGTAGGCAGACTCTGGTTTTGGGGGTAGACGCTCGAGAATTTCCAGGGAGACTCCTGAGGCTCGATCCCACCTTTGTGTATGCCAAGCTTCCTTCCTCATGACCTTTGCCACGGGTGGAGTTCCTCACGCTGGCTCCCGGCACCAATGTAAAAGAATTTTGGGTGTCATAATCAGACTTAATGAATTGTAGCACATCAAGTCTTGTACCAGTAGATGATGAACTTTAAAAAAAGTTCTTTCATTTGTTTAGAACAAAAGAAGTTTTAAGAATGATCAAATTAGTATAATGTGGGGGCAAAGCGTAAAAGTACACTGAAGAGTTTGATGCCTAGACAGTATTTCTGTTTTATCATTTACAGATTGTGCGATCTTAGGCAATTTTTTGGGTTAGCTAATAAATTATTGTGTTTTACCATAAGATGTTACAAAAATCTTAAAATCTTTAGGGCTTTATGTTCGTGACTTACAAAGTAAATGCAGACATGTATTTGCATAAAATATTCCTTATTTTATTGTGCTTTGATTAATTGCGCTTGGAAGACAGATATTGTGTATTTTACAAATCAAAGGTTTGTGGCAACCCTGCATTAAAGGAAGTCTATTGGTGCCATTTTTCCAAGGGCATTTGCTCACTTTTTGTCTTTGTGTCACATTATAGAAAGTCTCAAGGTGTTTCAAATTTTTTCATAACTATTGTATTTGTTTTGGTGATCTGTGATCAATGATCTCTATGTTACTACCATGACTCAGTAAAGGCTCAGGTGATGATTGTAATTTTTTAAGCAATAAAGTATTTTTAATCAAAGTATGTACATTTTTTTTAGACATAATGCTATTGCAAACTTTAAAGACCACAGTACAGTTTAAACATAACTTTTAAATGCACTGGGAAACCCAAAGCTCCTGTGATTCACTTTATGTGATATTTACTTTATTGAGGTGGTCTGGAACCAAATCTGAAGTATCTCTGAAGTCTGCCTGTTCTTATTTTATGGGGCTCTTATGAAGATGAAGTGAAAAAGTGAAAGTGAAAGTGAAGTCACCCAGTTGTGTCCGACTCTTTGTGACTCCATAGACTGTAGCCCACCATAGACTATAGCCTAGAGGCTTCTCCATCCGTGGGATTTTCCAGGCAAGAGTACCGGAGTGGGTTGTCATTTCCTTCTCCAAAGATGAAGTGAGATAATGACTATAAAGTGCTCAGCACAGGGTTGGGCAGAGAATCAGAACTCAATGAACAAAACTACTAAAACCTCATAATTTATAATAACTGTAAGATACAGTCTAAATTTTTGGTGATTAACTTAGATTATATATAACCTATATACATATAGATGTTTTTGTATATATACACAGACACCAACTATGTATATGTATGCGTGAGTGCATGCGTGCTAAGTCACTTCAGTCATGTCTGACTCTTTGTGACCCATGGACTGTAGCCCGCCAAGCTCCTCTGTCCATGGAATTCTCCAGGCAAGAATACTGGAGTGAATTGGTGCCCTCTTCCAGGTGACCTTCCTGACCCACGGATTGAACCTACATCTCTGGCATCTCCTGCACTGGCAGGCAGGTTCTTTACCACTAGCTTCACCTGGGAAACCTCTTATATATGTATACATGCAGACAACTATGAAATGGTTGAATAGCATCACTGACTCAATGGAAGTGAGTTTGAGCAAACTCCAGGAGTTAGTGAAGGACAGGAAATCCTGGAGTGCTGCAGTCCATGGGGTTGCAAGGAGTTGTACATGACTTAGTGACTAAACAACAACACAACTATATACATGTACACACAACTATATGTGTATATATACAAATACATATGTATATATATGTAGTTATGGTTATTTAGTCAAAACATTTTCCTAAATGCTTTTGGTTGATACCCTTAGCCTTTAGCCTTTCTTCAAGGCAGGGCGCTACAGCTCCCACCTATGCTTACTTGGTCGCTGGCTTTCAGGTTCTATCGATTGCCCTCTGGGGCAATGACATAATTCTTCTTATCTGCCTTCGGCTAGGGGAATGACTGGGCAACAGGCACAAGTGAGATAGTCCTGCTGCTCTAAGGTTTTTCTTGTAGTTGTGAATGGCAGAGAAGCGCAGTCAGCGGGGTCTGTGTTAGCAATGTCAAGTTATCTCCAAAAGGCCTCTTTCTTTTGTGGTGACTGCTTGGCTTGCTCTCATAGATTACATGTCTCAGGGGACTCATAGTCTGCACTACTTGGGCATCACTCTTCTCAAATTAGAGTCTGCCTCAGTTAGTAATTCTGTTACATGTGCTGTATTACTAATACCTATGCAAATATACTCTCAATTCTCATATGCTCATATTCTTATGTGAGAATATGCTCAAAATTCTCCAAGCCAGGCTTCAATAGTATGTGAACCGTGAACTTCCAGATGTTCAAGCTAGATTTAGGAAAGGCAGAGGAATAAGAGATCAAATTGCCAACATCCACTGGACCATTTAAAAGGCAAGAGAGTTCCAGAGAAACATCTATTTCTGCTTTATTGACTATGCCAAAGCCTTTGACTATGTGGATCACAACAAACTGTGGAAAGTTCTTAAAGAGATGAGAATACCAGACCACCTGACCTGCCTCCTGAGAAATCTGTATGCAGGTCAAGAAGCAGCAGTTAGAACTGGACATGGAACAACAGACTGGTTCCAAATCGGGAAAGGAGTACATCAAGGCTATATATTGTCACCCTGCTTATTTAACTTATATGCAGAGTTCAGTTCAGTCACTCAGTCATGTCCGACTCTTTGCGACCCCATGAATGGCAGCACGCCAGTCCTCCCTGTCCATCACCAACTCCTGGAGTTCACACAAACTCATGTCCATCGAGTCAGTGATGCCATCCAGCCATCTCATCCTCTGTCGTCCCCTTTTTCTCCTGACCCCATTCCCTCCCAGCATCAGAGTCTTTTCCAATGGGTCAACTCTTCGCATGAGGTGGCCAAAGTATTGGAGTTTCAGCTTTAGCATCATTCCTTCCAAAGAACACCCAGGACTGATCTCCTTTAGAATGGACTGGTTGGATCTCCTTGCAGTCCAAGGGACTCTCAAGAGTCTTCTCCAACACCACACTTCAAAAGCATCAATTCTTTGGCACTCAGCTTTCTTCACAGTCCAACTCTCACATCCATACATGACCGCGGGAAAAACCATAGCCTTGACTAGATGGACCTTTGTTGACAAAGTAATGTCTCAGCTTTTGAATATGCTATCTATGTTGGTCATAACTTTCCTTCCAAGGAGTAAGCGTCTTTTAATTTCATGGCTGCAGTCACCATCTGCAGTGATTTTGGAGCCCCCCAAAAATAAAGTCTGACACTGTTTCCACTGTTTCCCCATCTACTTGCCATGAAATGATGGGACCAGATGCTATGATCTTAGTTTTCTGAATGTTGAACTTTAAGCCAACTTTTTCACTCTCCTCTTTCACTTTCATCAAGAGGCTTTTGAGTTCCTCTTCACTTTCTGCCATAAGGGTGGTGTCATCTGCATATCTGAGGTTATTGATATTTCTCCCGGCAATCTTGATTCCAGCTTGTGCTTCTTCCAGCCCAGAATTTCTCATGATGTATTCTGCATATAAATTAAATAAGCAGGGTGACAATATACAGCCTTGACATAATCCTTTTCCTATTGGGAATCAGTCTGTTGTTCCATGTCCAGTTCTAACTGTTGCTTCCTGACCTGCATATAGGTTTCTCAAGAGGCAGGTCAGGTGGTCTGGTATTCCCATCTCTTTCAGAATTTTCCACAGTTTATTGTGATCCACACAGTCAAAGGCTTTGGCATAGTCAATAAAGCAGAAATAGATATTTTTCTGGAACTCTCTTGCTTTTTCCATGATCCAGCAGATGTTGGCAATTTGATCTCTGGTTCCTCTGCCTTTTCTAAAACCAGCTTGAACATCTGGAAGTTCACGGTTCATGTATTGCTGAAGCTTGGCTTGGAGAATACATCATGGGAAATGCAGGCTGGATGAAACACAAGCTGGAATCAAAATTGTTGGGAAAAATATCAATAACCTCAGATGTGCAAATGACATGACCCTTATGGCAGAAAGCAAAGAAGAACTTAAAAGCCTCTTGATGAAAGTGAAAGAAGAGAGTGAAAAAGTTGGCTTAAAACTCAACATTCAAAAAACTAAGATCATGGTATCAGGTTCCATCACTTCACGGGGAATATGTGGAAATATGGTGAAACAATGGAAACAGTGACAGACTTTATTTTGGGGGGCTCCAAGATCACTGCAAATGGTGACTGCCATGAAATTAAAAGACAGAAGAAAAACTTGCTTGCTTGGAAGGAAAGCTATGACACACCTAGATTAAAAATCATATTAAAAAGCAGAGACATTACTTTGCTGACAAAGGTCCGTCTAGTCAAAGCTATGATTTTTCCAGTAGTCATGTATGGATGTGAGAGTTGGACTATAAAGAAAGCTGAGCACCGAAGAATGAATGCTTTTGAATTGTGGTGTTGGGCAAGACTCTTGAGAGTCCGTTGGACAGCAAGGAGATCAAACCAGTCAATCTTAAAAGAAATCAGTCCTGAGCATTCATTGGAAGGATTGATGCTGAAGCTGAAATGCCAATACTTTGGCCACCTGATGCGAAGAACTGACTCATTGGAAATGACCCTGATGCTGGGCAAGATTGAAGGCAGGAGGAGAAGGGGACAACATAGGATAAGATGGTTGGATGGCATCACCGACTTGATGGACAGGCATTTGAGCAAGCTCTGGGAGTTGATGATGGACAGGGAAGCCTGGTGTACTGCAGTCCATGGGGTCGCAAAGAGTCGGAGAGGACTGAGCAACCAAACGAAACTGAACTGAGTGTGGCCTTCTGGATCACTTCACTCTTCCCTCCTCTTGTCCAGTTTCTTTTTCCTCACTCCATACCTTCTATTTCTTCCTGTCTGCTTTTTTTTTTTTTTAATCAGCAGCTAACATTTATTGACTGCTTGCTATTATAATCTGTTACAATATCACTGTTATAGTCACTTTATGCCTACTAACCCATTCAATCCTCATAACCCTGTGAGAATACACTGTTATTATTCCCTCTTTACAATAGTTAAAACTGGCCTGGACAATTAAAGAACTTGTGTGAGGCCACTCAGCTTCAAAATTTTCATTGGCCTGTATCTCCTTATTGCTTTTACGTTCTTGATCATTTTAATATTAATTTTTAGAGAAGACTTTGAAAGATCAATTTCCTCAGTTCTCAATGTAGTGATATTTTCCTGGAAGTGGGAAAGGAATGCATAATAGTCTCCCCGAATTTAGAATTTCAAGGCTCACCTGATATTCGGTGGAATGCTCAGATTCAGGAGTTTTTTGCATGCTTTTTAAGGCCCCTCAGGGACCATTAAAAGATAAGATCATGATTTACAAGGCTAAGGCAATGGGAACTAGGATTAGAATGTTCCGTGAATGGATTCTGTGGCTTTTTTGGAGTGAGACATTTTTATTCATTTCCAAGCCAAAACCAGATGTGTGTGTGCGTGCGCGCGCGTGCGCGTGTGTGTGTGTGTTTATCAATGGTTAAAGTTCAGGAGTTGGGTAATGGGGGAGGGAGAAGAGCGATCATCTGACTTCACCCTCAGATCTTCTTCAGAATGAGACAAAGGTATAACACTGAAACAAACCAATAAAGGAAACCTGCAAGGGTTCCCCTCACCCCACTCCCTGAACTGACCAGGAGCAAACACCCTTTTTCCAGGACACCTGTCCTTGGTTTCTCCCTGAGAAACCCTCTTCTGGGCTTCTTCACTTGGACTACAGCCTGTTCTCAACAGAAGGGCTCTATTTGGGATAAGTCTTCATGTAGGTCAGTCACTGAACTCTTGAGTATCAGGTCATGTTGGGAGGGACCCACAGCGGTGAAGAGATACTCTCTTCAACTGAGAACGAGACAAGTATACAGAGGGGGCCGACCCTGGCTTCTTTGGTGGCCCAAGGACCTGCACCTACTGCAAAGAAACTGCCTTTCTGAGCGCTGGGTGGGAGGCCGGACACACAGAAGTCCAATCTGCCCTCTCCCCCAGGGCTGCCTGCGGCTTATCTCCGGAAGGCCGCCTTGTGAGCCAAGATCCTCAAGGGAAGATGCTGGGCCATGAAGGGGTGACAGAAGCGACAACGTGCCCTTTAAGAAGGCTGTGAACAAGAGGAGTGGAATAAAATAGCTCTACTACGGTGGTAGTGGAGTGGGAGCCCCGAGTCAGCTCAAACTTCAGAAATGCAAGGCAGGAAGCACGGGAAGGGCAGTGGGGGACAGGTCAGTGCTCCCGGGTTAGTGGGGAATGAATTGGTGTCTGGGCACGTACGCGAAGGTGCTCACGTCCACCACTGCGAACACACCCCACAGCAGTCAAGGTCCTTATCCCTGAGTCAACAGTCACGGCCCAGGTGACCCGAGGGACTTCAGAAGCGGGTCGTCGGGTGAACCCCACTGCTGCTTAGGGGGTGTCTGTGACGAGTGCCGTGCAGGCACGCCCCCTCTTTTGGGCAGCTCCCCTCTCTGCCCACTTCCGTTCTTAGGAGCACAGACACTGGCCGGTGGCCACGTGCCAAGTGAGGCCGAGCAGCGAGGGAGGGGCAGCGGCCGGGGAGGCGGCGGAAGGTCCCGCCCGGCCCCTCCTTTAGACTCTGGACGTGCGAGGACTGGGACCGCCGGCCTCCGCCTCCGCCTTATAATAAGCCCCGGGCGCCAGCGGGCAGGGCGGCCCGGGAGGCGGGGACCGGGGCACCGCGGAGTCCAGGACGTCGCGCCCCACCTGTGGCGGCGGAGGCGGCGCGGGGCGTCCGGCCGGGCCGGGATGGGCCGCTACTCCGGCAAGACGTGCCGCCTGCTCTTCATGCTCGTGCTTACCGTCGCCTTCTTCGTGGCGGAGCTGGTGTCGGGCTACCTGGGCAACTCCATCGCGCTTCTGTCCGACTCCTTCAACATGCTCTCGGACCTGATCTCGCTGTGCGTGGGGCTGAGCGCCGGCTACATCGCCCGGCGCCCCCGCGGGGGGCTGGGCGCCACCTACGGCTACGCCCGCGCCGAGGTGGTGGGCGCGCTCAGCAACGCAGTCTTCCTCACCGCGCTTTGCTTCACCATCTTCGTGGAGGCCGTGCTGCGCTTGGCACGGCCCGAGCGCATTGATGACCCTGAACTGGTGCTCATCGTGGGCGCCCTGGGGCTGGCGGTCAACGTGGTGGGGCTGCTCATCTTCCAGGACTGCCCCGCCTGGTTCGCCTGCTGTGGGCGCCGCCGCCGACTGCAGCAGCAGCAGCATCCGCAGCCCGCGGCCGGGGTCGGCAGCCGCGGCGCTTTCGGGGATCCCCAAGGCTGGCACGCCGGCGCCCTGCCCGCCCCCGGCCGCGACTCGGCCGTGACCCTCCGCGCGTCATCGGTGGACAGGAAGGATGAGAAGGGGGCCACAGTGTTCTCAAACGTAGCAGGTGCCTTTCGGTTGCATCCTCTGGCCCGCGTTGCCCTTCCCCTCCTCCCGCGCGGTCCCTTCCTCCTCGCCCTCTTTTATACCTGCCTGCTTAAAAGTAATCGATTTCCACTGCAGGCCGGCTTTAGGTCTCTGCCGCTAACTGAACATATTCCTACAATTTCTCTTTTTCCTCCTGGATCCTTGGGCCCCTCTTTCCCCCTCCCTCTTGTATAGGAGTCTCCTTGTATAAGAGTATTGATTTCCTTGGAGATCAGTTATTATTATTGGGCAACAGATAGCACCCCTCCCCCTCCATTGTAGCTATCTGCGCCTTGTTTGCCCTCCTACCCCTTTGCGCATCCTTCAGTCTCCTTGCGAGTTAAAGGTTTGGGGGGGATGAGGGTGGGTTCTCATGCCCCCCCCCCCTTTTTTTTAAATCACAAGGCTCATTTCAAGGCCAAAATTGGACTGCGTGTTTGGAGAGGCGGGAATCTGGGAAGGTAGTAGGATTTGAAAATAACAAAACTGTGTTTTGAGTCCATTGGTTCTTTTTGCTTGTAGAACTTATACACAACACGAGGTTTCTTCTTTGAATGCAGGTGATTCCCTGAACACCCAGAATGAGCCAGAAGAGACGATGAAAAAGGAGAAAAAGTCCGAAGCCCTGAATATCAGAGGTAGGATTGACTTGGGGTTAAGTTGAAATCCTTTTAAGTGTTACATATGGACTGCACTGAACTCTTCATTTGTTTGCCTTTTCATAGGTGTGTTAGAAAGTTGGCCGGTTACATGTAGAGACTATGACCTTAGTCTCTTGCCTAATGGTGGCATCGATTCTCGATTCTCGGGAGACAGAGTTGCTAATGATTTATCCTTGTTCTACCTAGGCTCATGCTCATGCTGCCTGCTCCAGGGCCCCCCAGATCTCTGGCTTGCTACTGCTCCATATTGCCCACCCATGGATATTGTGACCATAAAGCACAGCCTGTTTGAATTGAGTATCATTTTGATAAAGCTTGGAAGAGAGTAGGTGGGATCTATCCAAGGTCATGCCCCAAGTGAACTTGCTCAGTGACCCTCATTGCTTCACTTATTTTGGCCAGAAATATGCTCCTGTGATGGGTCTGTCTGTTGGTTCACTTGAATCTCCACCTCCATGTCCAAAGTGGGGGTTCGGGGAGACAGAAGGAAGGCACATCACTAGCATCTCTCCTACCATGAGCTCAAGGTCACAGACCCCGGGTGAAGGTCAGCACTGAGATTTCAAAAGTTTTCTCACTGGACACTAACATGGTATACTACATCTCCCCTCTCCAACTTCTTGAGTACAGGTTTTTCTTCAGAGAGATTCAAGAAGGGTCAATCCCCAAACTGATGGAGAATTTCAGCAAAGAGTGAAAGAGAAAGTGTTAGTCGATCAATTGTGTTCGACTCTTGGCAACTCCATGGATTATAGCCCACCGGGCTCATCTGTCCATGGGATTCTTCAGGAAAGAACACTGGAGTGGGTTGCCATTCCCTTCTCCAGGAGATCTTCCCAACCCAGGGATCAAACCCGAGTCTCCTGCATTACAAGCGGTTTCTTTATAGTGAGTTACCAGGAAAGCCAGAACAAAGATTATGCAGCCCTTTATCTTTAATTGATTTGAGGAAGGTGGAAGTGGGGCTTAGAGGTAAATATTACAAAGAAAAACAAGTAATACAGAAGATATCTTCAGTTCTGAGAATCTCACATCTGTTTTATAAAGTGATATCCAGAATGAATCCAGAGAGAAAAGCAAAAAAGAACAACAGCAACACATGAGCTCCTAAACATTTCTAAATGAATTTGTTTAAAAAAAGTTAACTGCAATAGGGGAATTTCTAAAAAGTGTGGTGGTGACACTTTTTGGAAAGAGAATCTATGATGAAAACTCATAATCCTTTAATTTATCCTTTTTTTTAAGGTTCAGTTTATATATATATATATATATATATATAAATTTAGTGAATTTTAAAAATGGAGTTCACCATCATAGCACTTTACCATTTCAAAGCACATTCTGTTTTTATTCTTTTTTAATTGAGATACAGTTGGCATATAACATTAGTTTCAGGTATATAATATAATGATTCGATCTTTGTATAATATTGTGAAGTGATCACCACTGTATAAATATTAACAGATTAATAGCAGTGCATGCTTAATGTCCATTGTCATACATAGTAAGTTTTTATTTTCTCTTGATGAGAAATTTTAAGATATACTCTTTTAGCAACTGTCAAATATGGGATACAGTATTATGAATTATAATCACCATGATGTACATTGCATCTCTAGGACTTATTTATCTTATAATAAGCTTGTACCTTTTGACTCCATCTACCCATTTTGCGCCCACCGCTCCCTGCCACCACCTCTGTCAACCACCAATCTGTTCTCTGTATCTGTGAGCTTGTTTTTTAACTTTTTTAAGATGCCACATATGTGAGCTTGTTGGTTATTCATCCTCATCTTATGTTACTGAGAAAGAGAACAGGTAGGTGGAAAGTAGCAAAGAATGAAGAGTAGGTCCCAGTAGATATTGTGACCTCGTTTGGGAAACATATGTAAGGGAAAATTGGATGATCCTGCTCATTTTCACTCCACAGCTATTGGAACTCCTGGGTAGAAAAACATTAGGGGTGAAGTGCCTTGCTGTACCTAGCTGAGCCCTGTGGTCCACAGGGGCTGACAAAATGCACTGGTAGCTCCCATAGAGGTAAAGAATTCAGAGGCAAAAAGATTGGGATTGGGCTGAAGCTGCCTGGGTTTGGGTCTGGGCTCTGCCACTTAAGAACCAGATGACTTCAGGTAACTTTTGAACCTGTCTCAGCCTCCCAACCCCTCATCTTTAAAATGAGGATAGCAGTAGTACCCATTTCACGGGGTTGTTGTTTAAGGCTCAGATATCTGGGAGGTCTGAGACATCTGGGAGCTAACATTTTTATGGAGGTCACACTTGCTCTTAGGCACCATTCATGAATAGGTCACTTAGCATTCAGAACAACTTGAAGAGCAGGATTCTATTGTGCTTCAGGTGGTGAGTGGAATTGCTGGGCTCCCACCTAAACGGCTTCAGGGACAGGTGAGCTCAGTGCCTGGCTGTGGTTAACAGGAGCCTGTCTGTATTTCAGGCCAAGGGGCAAGCTGGCCTTACCTTGAATACTGTGTCCTCATTCAGGGAAAGACCACAGCGTGTTACAGCTGGAAAGGCCTTGGGGAAATTAGACTCCAAGGCCTTCACTTTACAGATGAGCAAAAGGGACCAGAGATTCTGGTGACTTCCTAAGTCACCCCAGCTAACAGTGGAGGCAGGGCTGGGATCTTGGGCTTCCGTTTCTGGCTCTTTCTGTCATCTTGCATTGCCTCTGGACTCCATCAGGGTGGCTGGCTTCTCCAGTGTCCACAGTCCACTGAATGGTTACATTTCTGACATTTTAGTCACTGCTTTAGAAAGCAAGACTGTCCTTCCCAGACACTCAGGGGAACAAACAGCTGATGTGAAGTCTTGTGAACAAAAACCATTTCTTTTTTTTTAACTTAAAAATTTTACTCAAGTATAATATACATACTCAGAAGTACATATATCATAAATATGCAATCAGTGGATTTTAGTGAACTGAACACTTCCATGTACAACACCCAGATCAAGAAATAGAAGATACCATCACCCCAGGGCTCCCCGCCCCCCACGCCCCGCATGCTCCTGTCTAGTCACTAGCCACCCTCCCAGGTCACCACTATTCTGACTTGTAACAGCATGGATATACTTGCGTTTGTACTTTATATGAATGGAATCTTATAGTTGGTACAATTTTTGCCCAGCTTCTTCTACTCAACATTACATTGAGGAGATTCATCCATATTGTTGAAGATTGTCCTAGATCATTCATTTTCATTATAATGTTCCACTGTGTGAATATTCCACCCTGTAGTTATCCATTCTTGGTTAATGGACATTTAGGTAACTTTCTGGTTTTGATTTCTAAGAATAGTATGGCAAAAGCCGTTTCTTGATTTTCTTATTTCAATGGAATAAAAAATGCCTTCTAAAAAACACACCCCATCTTCTGCTGCAAAGCATAGCAGAAGCACATTTCTTTAAAATTCTCATCAGAGAAACAAGTGCCCTTTGTTGTGGTTGATTTTATTTATTAGGCTCAAACATGATCCATTAAGAAAAACTGCAACAGGGTATCAGCAAGACAATTAACCCTTTTTATTTCAGTATAAATATAAATGGATGAATAACAATCTTGACATCTTTTGAAAAGAAATCTCCTGGGATGAAGTATTTCTTTTCTTTTCTTTTTAATTGGAGTATAATTGCTTTACAATGTTGTGTTGACTTCTGCTGTACAACGTGAAACAGCTGTTATGTATACATATATCCCCTCCCTCTTGAGGAGGTGCTTCTTTTTAATTCTTGTGGGTTTTTTTTTTCCCCATTAAGAAAGATCTCCCATCCTTCCTCAGCCACTTGCTAATGCCCAGTGCTAAGGTACTATATTTCCAGTTATTCAATAAATTCAGTACCACTGATACATGCTGGGACACACGTTAACTTATATCAAGTTTCCAAGCTATATGCCAGTGTTTTGGTTTTGTTTTTATCTAAAGACAGCAAGCGAGAGCTAAGGGTCCTTGCTTTTGCAAAGCTACCTGTGAGCACCATGACTAATCAGGTGACTGGGTTGTCTCCAGGCGGCAATCTTCGCCTCTCAGACGTACTTACTGCCTGATCTATCTTTCTGAATCACAGATGAGGTCTCAGCAGAATCTGCTCTGAAACCTTATTTGCATCCAGAATGAGGCCCTAACACTGCAGACATTCAAGGACTTGCTGTTCTAGTGCCAATGCTCCTTTCTAGACGTTTCTGTCCTTCTGTTCACTCATTTACTGCCTCACCCTTACCCTTTAACAGTCTCCCCGACTTCCCCACTGTTACCGACTGGGGTTCTTGGCCTCTTTAATCAATAAAAATTGACTAGAGGCCAGACAAGAAAGTCAAGGGTGCTTAGCAATGGCAGGCACTCTGATAATCTACTGTTGTTTAGTTGCTCAGTCATGTCTGACTCTTGCGACCCCACAGCTATAGTCTGCCAGGCCCCAATGTCCATGGAATTTTCCAGGCAACAATACTGGAGTGGGTTGCCATTTCCTCCTCCAGGGGATCTTCTGGACCCAGGAATTGAACCCACCCCTCCTGCGTTTTTGGGGGTTGCGGGTGACTGAGAACAAGTAACAGTTTAGCTGTTTCCCTATATGGGGTGAAGGTGGGGGTCAGGCCGGGACTGGGTTGGAGAATTGGCTTACTTAGGTGGTTTGCCCACCCCTTTGGTAGTGATGTGTGTGTGGAGGGCATCCTCAGTCCCCTGCTTTTGCTCCAGGCTCTTCAGAAGTCGAAGTTGGGCTTTTTGGTCTTTTTGTATCTTGAGTGAGTGAAGTCACTCAGTCGTGTCCGACTCTTTGGGACCCCATGGACTGTAGCCCACCAGGCTCCTCCATCCATGGAATTTTCTAGGCAAGGGTACTGGAGTGGGTTTCCATTTCCTTCTCCAAGGGATCTTCCCGACCCGGGGATCGAACCCGGATCTCCCTCATTGCAGGCAGACGCTTTACCGTCTGAGCCACCAGGGAATCCTTCCTGTTCATAATATGCCCCAACTGCCCATACACCCAGCTATTTTAAGTCCCTTATAGTTTCTTTGTATTTTGTTGCTGGAGGAGGCCTTTGTCCAGTTGCAAGCACTGCAACAAAGGGTCCCAGGTTTCAGGGCCCAGGTCACTCGTAGAGCGGGTGAGGAATGTGCTTAGCAGGGAGGTCTGGTTTGAGTTCCGTCTCTGCCTTTAACTAGCTGGGTGACCTTGGGCAAGCAAAGTATCCTCTTTGAGTTTCAGTTTCCTTATCTATGTAAGGGAGATAATAGCAGTGTGGACATCGCTGTGTTATTGTGAGAAATACATGCTGGTCGGAACAGCACAGAGGATTCCCTTAACGAGTCGCCTCCCCATTTCAGTGCGCTTACTTCTCAGTGGGTTTCCGGATGTTGTTGCACGGCCTCTTCAGGGCTAGCCGCTTTGGGAAGTGAGGCTGACGTTATTACCATCCCCAGCTCACCAGTGAGAATCTTGCTGCTGTAAGAGGTTGATGTTCACAAGGTCCGTGAGTCATAGAGAGAGAGACCGTCAGGTCTGTCTCTCACGTTGCCTCACAAGTCTTCGTCTGCAGCCTCGTTCCAGTTCTGTGCTTGGAACACATTCCGGCTGAGTTTCCCTGCCTGGGACATCATTGCCTTTTGAAGTCTGCCTCCCCTTTGGAGGCTTGCCCGTCTCTTGAGAACCCTTTCCTGAGATTTCCCATCACAGGGAATAGTCTTCCCTCTAGAAGTTACTGACCTACTTATCTCAGAATCCTGCCAGTGAACTATGGTCCCCAGAAGATAAAGACCATTTCTGCGTGGGAGGCCAGAAAACACACCGCAGTGACCAGTCTCAGGAATTTAGTGACATGATGCTGTAAGCAGTTTTTCAAACAGAAGGTCATGATAGTTTGGGTCATAAAATCAATTTAGTAGAGTATGATCATCATTTAGAAAATAAACTAGAATTGAATGAAATAGAAAAATAGTAATGAATCCTGTGTAAGGACAGGTTTTTGGTTTTTCCAGAAATATTTCTTTCACTGTACATTTATGCCCGGACTAGGATGCAAAATAGGGTTCTTACTGTGGATTATGTGAAAAATAAGTTTGAACATTTTTTTCTTAGGAGCTAGTAGTGGGACTTCTCAGAAGGAGAACCTGAAACTGGAATTTGGGACTTAGATGGGGCAGGATATGTAATGGTTCTCTAGTCAGACTATGCAGACTTATTTCCCCACTCAAACACGTTTTAGCTGTGTGATCTTGGATAAGTCACTTAGCTACTCTGTGCTTCAGTTTCCTCATTTGTAAAACGGAGAGACTAACCACTTCAGAGAGTCCTCAAAATCACTTAATGTATAAATATCAATACATGTAACATACAACAATGTCTGGTGCATATATCTTGGCTGTCATTACAGTTATTCTTACTAAGAGGCAGAAGTTACTTTGTATTGTGGGAGTTCTGACTAATCAACCAGAAAATACTTTTTAAGTGTCTAGATGGTATACCTCCAGTGCTAAATAAACAAAGGAAATTTAGGGTACAACCCTCACTCTTATGTTACTTATAGTCTAAATGAAGAGTGAAAAAGAGAAGGACAGTCTCAGGCAGTGAAAATGATGTTGAGTGCATAAAGGCAATAATTGGTCTTCATATTTTTATGGTAGTGTTTGGTACTGCCCTGGGGAAGGTTAAAGCTTTGATCTTCAGTTTCTTCTCGAGACCAACTCTTGGGAACATTTTGAGTTTTTCTTGGTGGCTGAGGACAAGGACTGGGAAGTAAGACACTCCTGTGGGGGTGGGGTGGACAGAGTGGGCACAGAATTTAAAAATTGGACTGTTTAATGTATTTATTGAATCAGGATCCTATCGCCACTAGTAGATACTCAGCCTGAAGGAGATGTGGAGATTCCTTTTATTCTTGTGCTTCTTTGGTTGGGGGAAGTTGCCACAATTTACATTTGGTATGTTTTCAAAATGCCATTTGACACCATGATGCTACTCAGAAGCTGCCAAGAGGAAGAGTTAGCCTCTTCTAAGTGGAACGATTAAGTCGCAGCCATGAGTGAGTTTGTTAGTATTTTAGATCATTATTAATTCTATTGAGTGAATCTGGGATACCTGGAGAGACAGAGCAGATCTTTCTTGGTTCCTATGCTTTCTTCTAGAGAAGCGCTTTGAAAATTTTTATCTGCATTTGAATCACCTGGGGAATCTTATTAAAATGCAGAATTGGACTCAAAAGATTGGAAGTGGGGCCTGAGATTCTGTATGTCTCACGAGCTTCTAGGTGATACTGAAGCTGCGAACTATACTTTGAAGAGAGAGATTCTGATGTACAGAAAGTTAAAAAAAAGACACAAAAACAAAAAATGTTATGTTTATACTGTATAATCCTTCTGACAAATCTTCACCTAATTCACTAAATCCCGATTTAGTCTGGGCTTCCTCTATGGCTCAGACAGTAAAGAATCCACCTGCAATGTGGGAGACCTGGGCTCGATCCCTGGGTTGGGAAGATCCTCTGGAGGAGAGTATGGCAACCTACTCTGGTATTCTTGTCTGGAGAATTCCCATGGACAGAAGTGCCTGGCAGGCTATAGTTCATGGGATCGCAAAGAGTCAGATAGGACTGAATGACTAAGCACAGTTTATTTAGTCTATGTCCAACAAATGACTGGACATTTAGATCTTCTTTGCTGGGATGACATGTTTTCTATATCATAATTAAAGCTTTTCAAAGTGGTTCCCTTAAGTAAAGGCAACCCCAATTTTTGCCATTATCTGTAGAATTTAAATGTTATTTTATTGAGACAAAGAGTTCTTTAGTGGGAACATTCCGGAGGATCTCTTACACCAAATGCAGTTGAAGTAACCACAGGCTAAGTGAAAAGTAGGCAAATATATTTAGGGAAGGGAATGTGGCAGTTTGAACTAGCCCAGTCCATCTTCCTGTGGGTGTTTGCAGCTCAGAATCTTCTTAGGCTATTCCGGGTTCTCTGGGTCATGGGATGGTGGTCTGGGGTTTTGTTTTTCTGTGATGCAATGGTCATTGTTTTTGCTTTCTAATCCAGCCTGCTGTTCTAACAGAACAGAAAAAAAGTAGCAACAGGTATTCATAGAGCTGGGAAGCCAAGTCACTGAGTGTCATGCGGCTCCCAGATGTGGATCTGGGCTTGATTGGTCTTTCTTTCTTCCCCACAGGGGTACTTTTGCATGTGATGGGGGATGCCCTGGGGTCAGTGGTGGTGGTGATCACGGCCATCATATTCTATGTGCTTCCCCTGAAACGCGAGGACCCGTGTAACTGGCAGTGCTACATTGACCCCAGCCTGACTGTCGTCATGGTCATCATCATTTTATCATCTGCCTTCCCACTCATCAAGGAGACTGCTACCATTCTGCTGCAGATGGTCCCCAAAGGTGTCAACATGGAAGAGCTGAGTAAGTCATGCCATTCAGATCTCAAACCGCTGCCCACTGAATGTTCTTCAGGCCAAAGCGCCAGCATTATTTCAGAGCAGTGTTTGATTTATGTATCTTGAAATATTTTAAATCACCAAGCAATTGAGACATCCTTCTATGTTTCGTAGATGACTACAGCTACTAAGATGACTCGCAGCTCCGAGAACCAGAGGTCCTTTTTAGCCCGTCATTCTCTGACTTTACTTCGAGTTTTTGAGAATGTGTTCCTTGGGCAGTCCCTATTAATATTCCTGGGATATTTATTGACCTTCATGTCAGGGATTTATTCTAACTCAGATAAAGCCACTCTGCCCAGGACTTGATTTTTATTCCCCCTATTCTGAAAATATGAGTCATTCCTTCATATTCTAGATCCTGCTTTCTAGTTAATTGATTTTTGTGGGCATGCAAGTCACTGTGTGTCTTAAAACACAGGCAAATGGACCATGTTTCAATCCACTCATTCAGTAGTAAAATCTGTTTCTTTGCTTTGCTCAGACAGAAGGGCAAGCTCTCATTTCAGTTTATGTGCATCTGAGAATAACATTTTTAGAGACCTTCTAGAATGTCTAAATGGGAGCTCTCCAGATATTGGTGAGAAACTGAATTTACAGCTTTAGTTCTAGTGTTTTTAAATGGAAAGAATGTTTTTTATAGGAAAACACTTTTTTTTTTAATGAATCTTTGCTATTTTTCTATCATTACTTCATCGGTGAGACCATGAACATGAACTAAAGCCCAGGCCCACTATGTGGCTGAAAATTGGAAGACCTTATTTCATGACAGCTAGCGGAAATTAGATTTGATGGGTCTTAATACACTGTATTGCCGTGGCTAGGCTTTCCCTCCAGAGGCGTGATTTACAGTGTGACTGTTCTGCGTACCTAATCTTTGTGCAGTGCTGCAGGCTGGGGAGGACAGAGGTGAAGGAGGCTCTCTCCAGGGGCTTGTTTCCTCATGGAGAGAGCAAAATAAACACATATTGGGTTGACCAAAAAGTTCTTTGGGGTTCTTCCATAACATCTTGGAAAAACCTGAATGAACTTTTGGCCAACCCAATGGCAATTTGTGATATATATTCTTTTATTGCCTTTTAACAAAGTTATATATATATGTATATATCCCTGGATAAGGGAAAGGCTACCCAATCCAGTATTCTGGCCTGCAGAGTTCCATGGACCGTGTAGTCTATGGGGTCGCAAAGAGTTGGACATGACTGAGTGACTTTCACACACATACAGATATATATGTATATATATAAAGCAGATATTAATATTAAAATTAGGCTGTAATAACAATAGCAACACTTTAATGGCACTGATTACATGCTAGGTAATATTGTCCAGATGCTTTGCTTGTATTAACTCATATTAATCTTAAAATAATCCTATGAGGTACTGTGATTATCTTAATTTCCAGGTAAGGAAACTGAGGCACAGAGGGACTGGGTAAGGTCATGCAGGTCCTGCAGGTAGTAAATGACTAAACTGGAATTCAGATTATCTGGCTATAGGTTGCTTGGATTCACTGTTCAATACCATGTTTCTAAATGCTAGAAAGTATGAAAAATATAGAAGAGCCTAAATAAGGAAATAGAAATCTCTCATAATCCTACCACCCAGAAATTAACACTCAATATTTTTGTGTCAGTCATTCACTGAAACAAGACTTAATCTGCCTAAGAATTTTTGTATGTGTATATACACTGTTTCATTAAAAAAAGGAGAAAAGATCATGCCACATATACAGTCCAGCTATTGGCTTTTTCATTTAAAAATACCTTATATACCTTTCCTCATAGCCTTAAATATGCAGTTTGCTTCTTCACAGCTATGTCATCACCTGTCACATAATTGACTGTTTCCTTGCTGTTTCCATTTTTTTTTCATTAACACAAAAAGTATTGCCCAAAGCATTCTCATATGTAAATATTTGGTTGTTTCCTTTCGGTTAATTTCCCAGTATTAGAATTGCTGCTAAAAGTTTTTGATCTATATTGCCAAATCCCCTTTAAAAAAAGGCATCCTATTTTATATTCCTATGCCAATCCATCAGAGCACTTAATGCCTTGTATACTCAACAACCTGGGCATTTGGGGAGGGTTGTTGTGAATCTTATTTTCTTCAATTGCCTTTTATGGGCTAACCCTGTATGTTAGAGGAACTCAGAGAGGAAGAAGAAGATTATGGGAAAATGTGCTCGTATAGGTACAGCTGTTTTCCTTTCTTTATTCTTAATAATGACATCATTCTGGTGAGAAGGCATACAGGGACCCTACCTGTCCCACGGTGGTTCCATGTTCCAATTACAGCCCTCACCTTGGCTATTGTTTTCTCTTCCTTATTCTAGTGAGTAAGCTCTCTGCTGTGCCCGGAATTAGCAGTCTCCATGAAGTCCACGTCTGGGAGCTTATAAGTGGGAAGATCATTGCCACTCTGCACATCAAGTGTCAGCAGGATGGGGGAGATCAGGATGCCAACAGAAAAATTCGAGAAATCTTCCACAACGCCGGAATTCACAATGTGACCATCCAGTTTGAGAAGGCAGACCTGAAGGAGCCCCTGGAGCAGAAGGACTTGCAGCTGCTCTGCAGCTCCCCTTGCATCGCCAAGAGCTGTGCCAAGCAGCTGTGCTGTCCCCCTGGGGCCCTGCCACTGGCCCATGTCAATGGCTGTGCGGAGCACAATGGCTGTCCCCCTCTGGACATGTCCCAGAGTGATGTCCTCGGTAGACGACAGACCACCGAAGTGGCTATTGAAGTATCTTTGGAAGGTTGTCTGAGTGACCACGGACAAGCTCTTGGCAAACCTCAGGAGGACTCACATTATGTCAACAGCACACATTTTTAATCTGGTGCCCACATCAGTAAGACTATATAGACGAGGCACTTTGGAACCACTCGCTTGGCTTGTGGGAAGAACTTTGTGGGCTATAGGCACTGACCAGTGAGCACGCTCTGTGTTCCGTCAGCAGCTGGTGGTTTGAGATGCTAGTTGAACTGGTCTGTTAATTGTTATGTGACTGAGAACTCCTTTACATTATCCTGGGTGTTTCATGCTGCTCTTCAACAGTTTTGTTTGAACATTTATTTTCTGAAGCAAATGCTCTAGTGTACACATCAGGGACATTGAAAGCTGGGACTCAATGATCGTGGACGCAGGATTCAAAGTAGCTTTTTGTTTTAAATTGACTAGAACGTCTAGCTGACTCTCAGGTGAG
Source organism: Bubalus kerabau (assembly GCF_029407905.1). NCBI lineage: Eukaryota > Metazoa > Chordata > Mammalia > Artiodactyla > Bovidae > Bubalus > Bubalus kerabau. Next base: position 77,411,026 of record NC_073628.1, on the reverse strand, counting down.
CTCATAGCCAAGTACGTCAAAAAAACTCAAGAACCATAACAGCTATATTCTTTTCCATTCCACTGGGTGACCATAAAAGAGAAAAGTTAGGTAATCCTATCATGGCAGAAGTTTTTTTTTCTTTGACTCATTTTTTAATGAATGTAAAATGAATACCTGGTAAGGTAGAAAATATTCTCAGAACATTAGAGGATGTTGAGTTTACTGAGGATGTGGAAAGGCAGGAAGAAAATGCATTTTGATGATTTCTTCATTTCAGGAAGTGGTGAAAAAAAGACTTTCTGCTGTGAACTACAACTATTCAGTTCAGTTCAGTTCAGTCTCTCAGTTGTGTCCGACTCTTTGTGACCCCATGGACTGCAGCACGCCAGGCCTCCCTGTCCATCACCAACTCCCGGAGCCTGCTCAAATTTATGTCCATCGAGTCAGTGATGCCATCCAATCATCTCATCCTCTGTCATCCCCTAATCTTCCTGCCTTCAATCTTTCCCAACATCAGGGTCTTTTCCAATGAGTCAGCTCTTCGCACCAGGTGGCCAAAGTATTGGAATTTCAGCTTCGAAATCAGTCCCACCAATGAACACTCAGGACTGATCTCCTTCAGAATGGACTGGCTGAATCTCCTTGCAGTCCAAGGGACTCTCAAGAGTCTTCTCCGACACCACAGTTCAAAAGCATCAGTTCTTTGGCACTCAGCTTTCTTCATTGTCCAACTCTCACATCCATACATGACCACAGGAAAAACCATAGCCTTGACTAGATGGACCTTTGTCGGCACAGTAATGTCTCTGCCTTTTAACATGCTGTCCAGGTGTGTCATAGCTTTTCTTCCAAGGATCAAGTGTCTTTTAATTTTATCCATCATCTGCAGTGATTTTGGAGCCCAAGAAAATAAACTACAACTATAGGTTGCTTCAAATGTTTAAGAATACAAGATGCTTGTGTTTTTCACTTGGAAGTATGGGAATATCTCTACTTCTTTAAGTATGACACAGTACTTAAATACTGTCTTTTAGAGTCAGTCCAGTTGGGACTGATATCATTTATTGCTTGTTAATGATTTGCTTATTTACCCAAATTTCCCTTGTGTTTTCTTTTATATGATCACATTGATCTATGTAGCATTTACCAGGAGAAAATGAGCTTTCTCAGGATAGAAGAATATATGACATTGAGTATGCATTCTCGCTCCCCCAAATAAGCTAGATTGACTTTCCTTTACTTAGATATATTTAAAGATATTTATTATAGTTTTCAACTAATAATTTTATTAAGAAGTATATGTCCAAGGGAGAAACAAGCATTTCTTAAATTGCTGCCTTTAACGTGTTTCAAGGAGGTTACATCTTTCTTTCTCTGACCCATATTATCAAGCTTCAGATACATTTATTACAATCTGATTTGCTTGCAAAATGAACCTATATTAGTATTGGAGAAACATCTGTCACGTGTTTAACAAATTGTTTAGGCAGCAATGTTTTAATCAGAACAGTCTCAAAATAGGTATAAGCAAATGTGAGGTGCCTTACTAGACAACTAGAATCTTTGATTCTAGGGTTGCAAAATTGACTGAGAAAGATCATCCCTTAGACTGTAAGTGTTGAGTCTGCATGGTCTGGAATCTGCACAGTTCTTGTAAAAAGTTATGGATTGGGACCAGAAAAGGCCCCCACATTTTTCAGCACAAACACCATTAAAAAGCTGTATCTTAGTTTTAAATTCTAAAGCTGAAGTAAAGAAGAAACTGTGGTCAGTAGAACAGGAGATTTTTTATTCCTGTTAAATTCATTATCTGAGTTTAAATTGGTCATGAATTACATAAATATAAAAATGCATATAAAAATGCCTAAATATGTTTTTATCCCAGAAGTTTATTAAGCATATATACTGAATGGTAGTATATAGAGTAGCCTGGCAGGCTGCAGTTCATAGGGTTGCACTGAGTTGGACACGATTGAAGTGACACAGCACGTACATGTGCACGTAGTGTATATAGACTTAAAGCTAAAACGAGAGAAATAGAAGACATTTTTATTTTTAATGTTGAAAGTATGGCATGTCCTCACACAAAACGAGGATTCTCTGTCTGTGAAACTCACCACAGTAATATGCAGATCAAATTCTCTTGTGTAAATGTTGGTTGAAATATATTGATTGGAGTCAAAGAAGAAATCTGTCTTTCAGTTCCAGATTTGAAGGTCTAATTTGATTTTGTATCCTTCTGCCTTCATGAAAAAGAGGAAAATATCATTTTATAGTTTTTGTGCAGCTGGATAAAGGAATGCATATTCATTTACATCCAAATAATATTCTTTAATTAATCTCTAAAATATTTGTCTGCAAAGGAAAAGGCTCTTAATTCCAACATAATTAAATCTAACCTCAGGAAATTATCTTGATGGACACTTATGAACATACCAAATTATAGAATATAGTTTGGCTTGGTGTGTTTAATAATGTCCAAACAAGCTAATTAAGTGCAATATTTTTGTATTGGGTTAAGTGTTAGCATTTGCCGCCTCAGGCATCTGATGCTTGCTCTATGGTATTTTCACTTGGGTTTAACTCTCCCTTTTAGCCTACATTTAAATTCTCCCAATGCAATGCAAGCGTTTTCTTTTTCCCTTTGCATATTGGCCATGATGCCCAATGAACAGTGGATTTAAACAACACTGTTTTTTTCTGAGATTAGAAAAATCCTGCTCCCCAGTTTAGCATTGCTGTTTGTTTAGGTTAGTTCCAGAAGAATTCCCTCTTTGTCCCTAGGAACTGAAAATAACTTTTTAAGCATCTAAGGAATCCTTTGGGTGTCAGATCAGAACCAGCCATCAGGCCCACTAACCTGGGGACACGAGGCAACACTTAACCATTTCCTCCTATTTCTATGGAAAGAGTCCTTTCCACATTATTTCAGCACCAGTTATAGGAAATACCATGTCTGCTTTTATTTCCCAAATGTCAACTCTGTTTTTGAAAATAGAGGTTGATTTTTGGCCACTATGAAGGTTCATTGGGCTATCAGGCTCCATTGTTGACAGAAAAAGAAATTATCCCTTTAATTTTTTGTTCACTAAAATAAGGAGACATTGAGGAAGAATTTAGAATGTTCTCCATACTTAGCTACTTTTTGTTTGTTTTCTTTCTTTCTTCTCTTTTTGGCCACTGAGTGGCCAGTCTCTAGTGGAGGTACATCAGGAACTGAAAAGTTCAGTTGGAAGGGGTACTTTGAATGTCAAAGAGATCACTGAGGTAGATTTGGATTATAGTAAGGCAGCTGCCTTTTGAGGTAGTAAGAGGTTTTTTTTTTTTTTAATGCTGGATCTTAGTTTTCGGACCAGGGATCCAACCATGCTCCCTGCATTGGGAATGCAGAGTCTTAACCACTGGACATCCCAGGGAAGTCCCTATTAAGCTGTGCCAGTCTTGACCTTCTGAATTGGATAACTCTGTGTTGCGTGGGGCTGTCTGGTGCCTTGTAGGACTTTTAGCAGCATCCCTTGACCTCTACCCACTAAATGTCAGTACCTTCCCCAGCACCCTGCCCTACCGAGTTGTGACAACCAACCATGTTCCCAGACGCTGTCACAGGTCCCCCAGGAAGCAGAATAGCCCCTAGTTCTGAGCCTTTGACTTAACCTAAGGGTTCTTGAGGGATATTGTGGATGAAAGACCTTCCAGGGTCCAACAATCCTTTTAATATAATCACTCTGCAGAATTTACTCTTTAAAAAAATAATTTTTAAAGACGAGACCAAACTGTAAAAATACAGTTATCTTTACATAGGAATTTGGATATTTAAAGAAAAATACAAGTTGGCAAAAATAAAGCCTTTACCAATCTGATTATACAGTTCAGCCCATGTAACAGTGATGTAATGCTGTCACTATTCTGTGATGATCTCTTCAACTTTTGACTATCCTCAATTTGATGGACTCACTGCTAAATGAGAAGAGCACATCAGCATGATTGATTCTTGGAGTTAACGTGCTTAATTTTCCACTGATTTTAAACCTGATACTTTTTGTTATTGGTCCCTGACAAACAGCTCATCTTAGGGCTAATGACAAATTCAAGCGTTAAAAAAATTTGTTCTGTTGTTCATGACTCATTTACTCCTTTGCCAAATTATATCCATTTTTTCCCCAAGAGGACAAAATACATTTCCTGACATAAATTATCCCAGATTTAATGTATCTTCACACTCTTGCAATTAAAGATTGTGAAAAAAGACTGGTTTAAAAGCAATGATGAAACATGACCTAGTTTGGGTTTTTATTTAAGACTGAGCAAGCATGCCTATTGTATAGCCCTGTTGCTGATAAATTGTCACCTCTTTGTGCTTCTGAGTGTATTTGCATGTGATTAGCCACAGGAATAAAATAGAAATGAAGTTGTTGAATCTGGAAACTGGCTGCTCAAATGAAACTTGCATCAGCCTCTAGTCTTCACTGTCATCTGAATGTCCTTAGGAATCTGGAATTTAGCTAATGAAGATGTGTCATTTTTAATGGAATTTTTCAGGTATTTCTTTCTGGACTTTTTTTGTTTACATGGAACTTTCTTGCATATTGCTAGGTGGATCAGTGGTCTCCTTTTGGTACAAAGCCAAGACACTGAACCTGCTCTGAATTCTGATGGGAATAATCCGGAAAGAACGTTGATTTTCAGGGGAGAATGACTCCTTCCTAGAGGTCTGAAATTACGTTACAGTATCGTGGAGTTTTGTTGCTTGAAGTCTTCCTTCTGTCCTCACAGGCGATTTTGCTGAAGTATAATTGTCACATTTGGGGGAATTATTAAAACTCCAAGATATAAACTTTCAATAACTCATTGCTAATTGTATGTGAAGTCCCCCAGGGATATATGCACAGGTGCATACCTTTAAAAGCAAAAGATGTTCAATGGTGCTGTCAATAAAAAAGTTTTAAAATAAACACAGGACTGAGATATGGTTGTGAAAATTAGACAGCTCAAAGTACCTGAATCATTTTGTCTTTGTCACTTACCTAAGTCCATTTCCCGCACAGGAGCTTGTTGGATTGATTTCAATAATTTGGGATTAATTCTTTGTCTCTATTTCTCTGTTCTCTTCTTCACACCACTCTGCTACCCTCCACTCTTGGCAGAAATGTCACCAATTGACCCAGCCACCTTAGTTTGGTAACCTGGACTGATCTGGTTTTTTAGTGTTTGACCCTGGCCACCTGATGGGTTTGTGTAGGAGGGGAGCTCCTGTGATTTAGGGAATGGTGAGAGGCTAGGCTTCCTGGGGAGAGACCTTATCGATTTGAAAATCTCTCCAGTGAATTGACTGGCAACTATATGACTGTTGAATAAGGGGAGCAGGCTTCCACTTCTTTCAATTGCTTTTATGTTATCAATCAATCAACTGAGTAATCAGCATATACTTATTATAAACCATGTGCAAGTTCTTCTTGCTTCTAAGGAGGTTGTAGTCTATATGTGAAACCAAAAAAGGCAGTCCAACTTTGCGGGCTTTTAAAGAGAACTGCCTTATAGCCTGGATGTCTGGGGGGTGGGGGGATCTTGGGCTGGAGGGGTTCTGGCACTCAAATGTGCACATGCTAAGCCCTGGGCAACATTTGCAAAAGGAGAGGCTTATAGAGCATTACATGACCATCGACTTCCTTCAGCAACAAGAGTCTGCAGTATGGAGCAGAGGTGAGAGTACTCAGTACTCCAGGGCTCAGGCTATAGAATCTCTGACTACTTCATTAAAGATATTTTTAAAAATTAATATTTTGGCAGCATAGCATGTGGGATCTTAGTTCCCCAGCCAGGGATCCAACCTGTGCTCCCTTGCATTGGAATGTGGATTCTTTTTTTTTTTGGAATGTGGATTCTTAACCACTGGACCACCAGGGAAGTCCCTCTGACCACTCTGTTTAAAAGAGGACCCCACCTCTCCCTGTGTCTCTTACCCTCCTTAATGCTTTTTCATAGTACTGTCACTTAGTAACATCATATTACTTATTTATTTTCTGTCTCTCCAACTAGAATAAGGCTTTGTATAATCAACCACTGTGTTTTCCACCCTCTTTGCCAGTGCTTAGAACAGTGCCTCAGTACCTGGCACATGAATGAGTAAATAACTACATACATAAATATGCGAATAAGCATCTGAATGAATAGGTTCAACACGTGGTGTTCCCGGTGGCAGGCTTTGGACAAGTCATTTAGCTTCACTGCCCTTCAGTTTTCTTATCTATAAGTGAGGTTAATGAGGAAGGCCTGTGTTACTTTCCTGCTGCTGCTGCTGCTGCTAAGTCACTTCAGTCATGTCCGACTCTATGCGACCCCAGAGATGGCAGCCCACCAGGCTCCTCCATCCCTGGGATTCTCCAGGCAAGAACACTGGAGTGGGTTGCCGTTTCCTTCTCCAATGCATGAAAGTGAAAAGTGAAAGAGAAGTCGCTCAGCCGTGTCTGACTCTTCGAGACCCCACGGACTGCAGCCTACTAGGCTCCTCCATCCATGGGATTTTCCAGGCAAGAGTACTGGAGTGGGGTGCCATTGCCTTCTCCAGTTACCTTCCTTACAGGGTTGTTATAGGAATCCTAGGAGATCAAGTGGGTAAGAACAGAGTTAAATGTCAATGGATTTTATTTTGTTATGCTTTCAACTCGGAGTTCATACCCTTCCTTCTCTTGTCCTGCCTCCTCTCATCTCTGTTATCCCATTTTGTCAGTTAAACACCATTTAAAGCTAAATGGCACTAAACAGTGGTGCAATCAACATGGATAAAAGTGAAGAAGAGAGAATGAAGAGTCAAGGGCAACTGCTCAGAACATGTCTACCTGAAATTGGCCTTGGAGTAGTTCAGTGGGTAGAGAAAGAGGGAGAGGACCATACATCTGGAGAACTGAGACTTTATTCTCTAGGCAACTAGCACTGAGCTTTCACAGCAGGGAGGCTGAGGGGGCCAGACTGGGGAAACGGCAGGAACAGGATTTGGAGAAGGGATTTTATGCAGACATCTTCCCCACCATGCTCTATACTGCTCTGTGTTCAGGGTTCAAAAGGGCTGCGACCTTATCTCCTGCCCCGCCCAGGATCTTAGGCTATGGGAGCTGTTGCTAAGGTCTCCCTGGGCATGTTCTCTGGGAATCTGCAGACACTCCACATTCGCTGGGAGTTTGTCTCGGTTCTGTTTTCTTTAATGAAGTATAGTTGATTTACAATATTGTGTTAATTTCTGCAGTACAGCAAAGCGATTCAGTGATACATCCATATACACTCTTTTTTAAAAATATTCTTTTCCATTATGGTTTATCATGGAATACTATAGTTCCCTGTGCTATACAGTAGGGCCTTGTTGTTTATCCATTCTATATATGATAGCATCTGCTGACCGCAACCTCCCACTCCATCCCTCCCCTAACCCCCTTCCCCTGGCAACCTCTATGTTTGTGAATCTGCTTCTGTTTCATAGGTAGGTTCAATTGTGCCATATCTGAAATTCCACATATAAGTGATATCATATGATATTTGTCTCTTCTGACTTCACTTAGTATAATAATCTCTAGGTGCCTCCATGTTGCTGCAGATGGCATTATCTCATTCTTTTTCACGACTGAGTAGTAGTCCACCACATCTTCTTTTTTTTTTTTTCAACAATAGAACTATTTTATTAAACATATGAACGTACTTATTTTGTACAACACGCATTTCTTTCTTTCCTCTGCCCCAGGAAGCCAGTGCTCTAGAACCCCATGTTTATAAAAACACACTTTGGCAGCTACTATGACAAGGTGAAAAAAGTGCAATTCCAAAAGTAGCAGCACATAACCAAAGTGGGGAACAAAAAAAGGCAGAGGTGAGTGGGCCCAGTGCTTCTCATCTTCTCTCAAGAGGAAACAATTTAAGAATAGAAATTATTCTTGAGCATTATTTAAGCAGTACTGTACAACTCTCTTGGTAGCATCTCTCTTTCAATTCCATTTATCTTGATGTTGTAACTAACTAATCTGTTACTTCTTTAAGAAATTCTGCCCTGGTTTATATCCTTTTCAGTGGCCCATATTCCTTTGAACTTCAAAAACACAGAAGTTGCTCAGTCGTGTCCGACTCTTTGCGACACCATGGATTGTAGCCCACCAGTCTCCTCGGTCCATTGGGTTTTCCAGGCATGAATACTGGAGTGGGTTGCCATTTTCTTCTCCCACCACATCTTCTTTATCCACAAGTTTATCCCAGTTCCACAGTCAGCCCTTCTGTTGGTTTTAGTGGGAGCATTCTGCCCACAATCCCCGCCCACTCATGCTCCTTCCCCTGAACCAAGTGGAACCTTGCTGCCGCATTTGACGCTGCTTTCCCTTTCATCCTGTGTCTAACCAGTCTGTACCTTCAGTCTGTACCAGTCCTTCAAAGGACTCACCACAGCCCCCCCTTTTGTATTCCTGTCCTATTTCTTGGGTGTGACTTTATCCCTTCACACCTGTGCTGTTGGAAAAGGCGCTTGACCAGCCTCCTGGCACTTTGAACTTCCCGTGACCCTCTCACCTTCTCTCTGCTCCCGGAGGAGGACCAGCTCCTCAGCTTGTCACTGAAGCCCCTCTATCCCCTGGGCCTCTGGCAAGCTTTATCATCTTCAGCAGACCAGAAGAGCACCAAGATAAACTAAGGAAGTTAGAGCATGAGAGGGGTGAGGGTGGTTCCTTGTGGACTAGTAAATGGAGGTCGATATGAGTTGAGGAGTGAATATCACACAATAGCCTGCTCTGTTTAGCCTAAAAAGACATTTTCACTCTTTTTGAATTTTGAATTCAGCTTGCTAAGCTATCTCCTTGCTTTTTCTCCCCTTTTTTTTTTCCCGATTCCTCCCTTTGCTATGTTAGTCTGTCACTTTATCCCAAAGGGTGACTGTCTGTGGATGACAGACCGCCACCTTTCCATTCCTCGTGTCCTGATTCAGGAGCACACTCTGGGATGAATATATCCTGTGCAGAGGAAGTACAGCCGGAATCTCACATTATTATTATTTTTTTTGGTGACACAAAAGGTGATGGACTTTCCTTCATCTCATACTTGAGCCACATGGTCACAGAGGCCATAAAAATAAGCTCCAATTTAGAGCCAAAATATTTGGCACATTATACCCATTCTTTTAGGCTTGGGGTGCAAGTGTCACTTTTCATGGGATTTATAACCACAGGGCTGGGTGTTTTTTGCTTGTGTTTTCTCAAGGGAGGGAGGAGTAAATTCTCAGAGTGGCCAGTGGTGATAGGGGCTTGCAGCCATGATGATAATAACCAGGTCTCCTATCTGCCTCAGAAAACTGGGACCCATGCTGGGCTATGAGTGCATGACTGCAATCTGGTGATCAAAGGTATTCAGAAAAAACAAATGTGATGCTTTTAGAAGGAGTGATGCATGAAGCTTTGCTTTATAGGTTTTGCTTTCTATCTTCAAAACTTGCACTGCTGCGGCTGCTGCTGCTGCTAAGTTGCTTCAGTCGTGTCCGACTCTGTGCGACTACAGAGCCCTAACTGTGGAAACATGATCTGGCCCATGGCCTGACCCAATCTAGGTTATAGAAAAGGGCTTTACAGAGAGATTTTATTATAGAAATTAATGTATACTATGAAGTATAGCTTGGAGTTTGAGCATTCTGGCTCTGAAGTCTGCCTGCTATCAAAACCCTGTTCCACCAGCTGCTTAACCTCAGAAAGCACATTGTCTGTGAATTTAAAAAGTGCCCTGAGCCTCATTTTTACCATCTGTAAAAGTGGTTGTTGTTGTTCAGTTGCTAAGCCATATGCAACTCTTTGTGACCCGAGGGACTGTTGCTAGGACTGGCCGGGCCCTCACAGCTAAGCAGGAGTGTCCTGCTGAACAGCATCTCTCAGGATAGCAGCACCAGACAAGAGGCCGCTCTGCACTCCTGTCTGGGTGTATGCTCAGATGCCATCATGTCTGACTCTGCTACCCCATGGACTGTAGCCCACCAGGCTCCTCTGTCCATGGAATTGTCCAGGCAAGAACACTGGAGTGGATTGCCATTCCCTTCTCCAGGGGATCTTTCAGACCCAGGATCAAACCCGAGTTTCCTGCATTGGCAGGCGGATTCTTTGCATTCTTGTTGAAGCTCAGATAAAAACAAGAACACTCTGCTAGCCATAGAAATACCAGTCTTGCCCCTGCCCAGGATTATGAGTAGCTGCTATTCTTTACCAATGAAACCTGAAGCCTGACTTCATTCCTCCCATCTTACAGACAGAATATATTGACACCCAGTGATATAAGATTCCCCTTGCTGGCAGCAAAGCCCCAATTCCTTGAATCCTTCCCCAGATCACCTAACCCAGGTTCTGGAACAAATCCTTGTGAACACTCTCTTGCTAAGTGTCCTCCACTATCTTCCAAAGTTTGCTCAAATTCACGTCCATTGAGTCAATGATGCAATCTTACCATCTCATCCTCAGTCACCCCCTTCTCTTTGGGGCTTCCCAGGTGGTGCATTGGTAAAGAATCTGATTGCCAAAGCAGGAAACGCAAGAGACTCGGGTTTGATTCCTGGCTCAGGAAGATCCCCTGGAGGAGGGCAACATGGCAACCCACTCCAGTATTCTTGCCTGGGAAATCCCATGCAAAGAGAAGCCTGGAGGTCTACAGTCCATGAGGTTGCAAAGAGTCGGACATGACTGAACATGCACACTCATGCACTGTAAAAGTGGAGAAAGTCATAATTCCTGCCTCATGAGATTGTTGGGAGGATTAAAGGAGATGGTGGTCCCTGTGGAGTGCCTGGCACAGGGCCCGGATCTGTAAATGCTCTTAGGAATGCTAGGCCTCCTTTAAACTACCAACTTTAATAATTAAGGTTTCAAGATTTAGTTCTATTTTAACTCACTGTTCATAGTGGAAATGTCAAAATGTATAGTGTAGACTGACCTTGGGTGTCTGCACCCAGTTAGATCTTAAATGTCTCGAGGGCAGAGGCCAGATTCCACTATTTCACCAGAGAACCATATAGACTTGATTATATGACTGAAAAATCCCAAGGCACATTATTCCTAAGAAAGCGAAACTGACCCAATGCTGAAGGGCTTCAGTGGAATACCAGGGCCCAATTCCACAGGACCTCACCTCCCAAACAAGGCGACATCTTCAGCAGGAACACTAGGGAGAGTCCTGGGTCCATGTTCCATTCAAAGGCAATGAGGACTCCCACTCCAGGTCCATCACTGCCTTTCAGCCATAGACACACCTCGGGATAAATCATAAAACAAATGGGTTTTAATGCTCAGTGCAGGGAGGAGAACTTCCACCATGGGGAAACCATGAGGCATCTTAGCAAGAGAGTGTTCACAAGGATTTGTTCCAGAACCTGGGTTAGGTGATCTGGGGAAGGATTCAAGGAATTGGGGCTTTGCTGCCAGCAAGGGGAATCTTATATCACTGGGTGTCAATATATTCTGTCTGTAAGATGGGAGGAATGAAGTCAGGCTTCAGGTTTCATTGGTAAAGAATAGCAGCTACTCATAATCCTGGGCAGGGGCAAGACTGGTATTTCTATGGCTAGCAGAGTGTTCTTGTTTTTATCTGAGCTTCAACAAGAATGCAAAGAATCCGCCTGCCAATGCAGGAAACTCGGGTTTGATCCTGGGTCTGAAAGATCCCCTGGAGAAGGGAATGGCAATCCACTCCAGTGTTCTTGCCTGGACAATTCCATGGACAGAGGAGCCTGGTGGGCTACAGTCCATGGGGTAGCAGAGTCAGACATGATGGCATCTGAGCATACACCCAGACAGGAGTGCAGAGCGGCCTCTTGTCTGGTGCTGCTATCCTGAGAGATGCTGTTCAGCAGGACACTCCTGCTTAGCTGTGAGGGCCCGGCCAGTCCTAGCAACACCAGGCTCGAGTTGTGTCAGTTCCAGAGGTCAGGGGACCTGCTTGTCTCTTTTTTGTGTTTTTAGTACTTGGTATATTTGTTGGTGCATTTTAATGAAGCGGGTTATGAGCCTCTAAATCCTGGTTAGCAGGTCCCTGAGATGCTGTATGACCCTGGGCAAGTTACTTCACCTCTTGGAGTGTCAGTATCCTCCATACTTTTTGATGTGAGGTGTGATACCTACTCCTATGGGAGTTGTGAAACTTAAATGAGATCCTGCATGATCCTGGCAAAAAGTGATCCCTTTGTGATCCCATGGGCTGTAGCCCGCCAGGCTCCTCTGTCTGTGGGATTCTCCAGGCAAGAATACTCGAGTGGGTTGCCACTTCCTTCCCAACCCAGGGATTGAACCCTGATGGCTTGTGTTGTGGGGTGGATACTTTACCACCTGCACCCAGCAAAGAACTGGGCTAACATTTTAAAATGTTAGTTGTTTTTATTGAGCCCCTCTATGCATATGTCTGCCTCCATGACCGCCTCATTTTATTTTATTTTTTTTTATTTTTTTTTTTATTTTTTTTTTTATTTTTATTATTTTTTTTTTTTAAATTTTATTTTATTTTTAAACTTTACATAACTGTATTAGATTTGCCAAATATCAAAATGAATCCGCCACAGGTTTACATGTGTTCCCCATCCTGAACCCTCCTCCCTCCTCCCTCCCCATTCCATCCCTCTGGGTCGTCCCAGTGCACCAGCCCCAAGCATCCAGTATCGTGCATCGAACCTGGACTGGCAACTCATTTCATACATGATATTTTACATGTTTCAATGCCATTCTCCCAAATCTTCCCACCCTCTCCCTCTCCCACAGAGTCCATAAGACTGTTCTATACATCAGTGTCTCTTTTGCTGTCTCGTACACAGGGTTATTGTTACCATCTTTCTAAATTCCATATATATGCGTTAGTATACTGTATTGGTGTTTTTCTTTCTGGCTTACTTCACTCTGTATAATAGGCTCCAGTTTCATCCACCTCATTAGAACTGATTCAAATGTATTCTTTTTAATGGCTGAATAATACTCCATTGTGTATATGTACCACAGCTTTCTTATCCATTCATCTGCTGATGGACATCTAGGTTGCTTCCATGTCCTGGCTATTATAAACAGTGCTGCGATGAACATTGGGGTACTCGTGTCTCTTTCCCTTCTGGTTTTCTCAGTGTGTATGCCCAGCAGTGGGATTGCTGGATCATAAGGCATGTCTATTTCCAGTTTTTTAAGGAATCTCCACACTGATCTCCATAGTGGCTGTACTAGTTTGCATTCCCACCAACAGTGTAAGAGGGTTCCCTTTTCTCCACACCCTCTCCAGCATTTATTACTTGTAGACTTTTGGATCGCAGCCATTCTGACTGGTGTGAAATGGTACCTCATAGTGGTTTTGATTTGCATTTCTCTGATAATGAGTGATGCTGAGCATCTTTTCATGTGTTTGTTAGCCATCTGTATGTCTTCTTTGGAGAAATGTCTATTTAGTTCTTTGGCCCATTTTTTGATTGGGTCATTTATTTTTCTGGAGTTGAGCTGTAGGAGTTGCTTGTATATTCTGGAGATTAGTTGTTTGTCAGTTGCTTCATTTGCTATTATCTTCTCCCATTCTGAAGGCTGTCTTTTCACCTTGCTAATAGTTTCCTTTGATGTGCAGAAGCTTTTAAGGTTAATTAGGTCCCATTTGTTTATTTTTGCTTTTATTTCCAATATTCTGGGAGGTGGGTCATAGAGGATCCTGCTGTGATGTATGTCAGAGAGTGTTTTGCCTATGTTCTCCTCTAGGAGTTTTATAGTTTCTGGTCTTACGTTTAGATCTTTAATCCATTTTGAGTTTATTTTTGTGTGTGGTGTTAGAAAGTGACAAAGTGTCAAATTAACAAAGATCAAACACAAAGAACAAATATTAAAAGCAGCAAGGGAAAAACAACAAATAACACACAAGGGAATTCCCATAAGGATAACAGCTGATCTTTCAATAGAAACTCTTCAAGCCAGGAGGGAATGGCAAGACATACTTAAAATGATGAAAGAAAATAACCTACAGCCCAGATTATTGTACCCAGCAAGGATCTCATTCAAGTATGAAGGAGAAATCAAAAGCTTTTCAGACAAGCAAAAGCTGAGAGAATTCTGCACCACCAAACCAGCTCTCCAACAAATACTAAAGGATATTCTCTAGACAGGAAACACAAAAATGGTGTATAAATTCGAACCCAAAACAATAAAGTAAATGGCAACGGGGTCATACTTATCAGTAATTACCTTAAACGTAAATGGGTTGAATGCCCCAACCAAAAGACAAAGACTGGCTGAATGGATACAAAAACAAGACCCCTGCATATGTTGTCTACAAGAGACCCACCTCAAAACAGGGGACACATACAGACTGAAAGTGAAGGGCTGGAAAAAGATTTTCCATGCGAATAGGGACCAAAAGAAAGCAGGAGTAGCAATACTCATATCAGACCGCCTCATTTTAGGATGTGAATCAAATGCACTGTCTCTTTTGTATCATTTTATTTCCTTGCATCACGGGACTATTAAAAAATCCTCCTACCCTGTTGGTGGTAATGTAAACTGGTACAGCCACTAAGGAGAATAGTACAGAGGTTTCTCAGAAAACTAAAAATAGAGCTACCATATGATCCAGCAATCCCACTCTTGGGCATACATCCAGAGAAAACATGGTTCAAAAGGATACATGCATCCCAGTGCTCAATACAGCACTATTTACAATAGCCAGGACATGGAAGCAACCTAAATGTCCATCAACAGAAAAATGGATAAAGAAGATGTTGTATATGTGTATATATATATATGTACACACACACAATGGAATATTACACAATCATTGAAAAGAATGAAATAATGCCATTTGCGGCAATGTGAATGCACCTAGAGATTATCATAGTAAGTGAAGTAAACCAAAGACAAATATCATATGATATTGCTTATATGCAGAGTTTAAAAAAAATGATACAAATGAACTTATTTGCAAAACAAACAACTCACAGACTTAGAAATGAACATCTGATTACTACTGGCAAATGGTGAGGGGAAGGGATAAATTGGGAGGCTGGGATTGACATGTTCACATTGTTATATTTAAAATAGTTAATCAACAGGGACCTACTGTGAAAAAGATTCTTTAAAAATCATGATTAGAAGACTTGCCAGATGCTAAGCGTATTTCTTCCTTGGCGTTTACTCCTAGGAAATACTCTCATGTCACTGCCACCATCACTTCCACTGTTAACAAGCCCATGGTATCAAATAATCGGGCCTAGAGAGAGTCTGGCTCATGTGTGTGTCCTAACATGGGAGGTCCCACGGCTTGTGAGTGGCCAGACTATTATCAAAATACCCAGGTATCTATCTGTCAATCCTCAATACATGAATGAATGAAAGGATGTAAATGATGAAGTGTGGTTCACCTTTCACCCCATCAAGCAGATATTTTCTTTATCCTTTGACACCGGCATTCAAATGAGGTTCTGATATACAGTTTACAAGTTACTTCAGTGTTTCGAGGCAAAGAATGAGCTGGGTAAGGTATCCGTGGTTTCCAAGAGTCAATGGTGTTGGCCTCCTATCTCCTCCTTCCAGTGTCCTGAACTTGCACTTTCTCACCCACGTGTTTCAGGCCATCAAGTTTGAAACAGATATTTTGAGCCTCAATGCTCACATCCTAAGATAGTGGCCTTTGTTATCTGGGGGTTCTTTTTTTAATTTAATTTATTGTCCAATAGTTGATTTACAGTGTTGTATTAGTTTCTGCTGTATGCAAAGTGAATTATTTATACATAGACATATATCCACTCTCTTTTAGATTCTTTTCCCATATAGGTTATTACAGAGTATTGAGTAGAGTTCCTTGTGCAATACAGCAGGTCCTTATTAGTTATCTATTTTGTGTGTATGTGTGTGTGTGTGTGCTCAGTTGTGTCCGACTCTTTGCATCCCCATGGACCGTAGCCCGCCTGGCTCCTCTGTCCATGAAATTTTTCATGCAAGACTACTGGAGCAGGTTGCCGTTTTTTTCTCCAAGAAATCTCCCTGACCCAAGAATTGAATCTGTGTCTCTTGCATCTCCTGCATTGGCAGGTGGCTTCTTTACCAGCTGAGTCACCAGAGAAGCCTAGTATGTATGTGTCAATCCCAGTCTCCCAATTTACTCCTCCCCTCTTATCCCCTGGTAACTGTACATTTGTTTTCTACATCTATGACTCTATTTCTGTTTTGTAAGTTCATTTGTATTATTTTTTTAGATTCCACATATAAGTGATATTACATGATACTGGTCTTTATCTAACCACTTCATTCAATATGACAATCTCTAGGTCCATCAGTGTTGCTGCAAATGGCCTTGTTTCATTTTTTCTCATGGCTGAGTAATACTCCATTGTGTTTATGAACCACATCTCCTTTATCCATTTCTCTGTTGATAGACATTAAGGTTGTTTCCATGTTATCTGGGGGTTCTTGATATCTGTGTTTCTTCTTCTTCCTCACCTCCCTTTATATGGTCTTTTTGCCTTTCTTAGAGCTATTGTCTAAATTACTAAATTGCCATAAAACAAAATAGTGAAAATATGTATAAAGTGTTTGAAATAATCCCAAACTTCAGAGGAAAGCATGCCTAATAAAATAACCATTTCAAACTATTTTTTTTCTTTAACCCGCTTGTTATTCATTAAAAAAGTTGAAGTATAATGATTTACAATAGTGTGTTAGTTTTAGGTGTACCACAAAGTGATTTGGTTATACACACACATATGCATATATAGGTATATATCTATATTCTTTTGTTATTCTTTTACATTATCATTTATTAATAGATATTGAATATAGTTTCCTGTGCTCCACAGTAAATTGTTGTTTACTTTACATATGGTAGTGTGCATCTGTTAATTTCATGCTCTCTATCCCATTTACCGTCAATTTGCTTTTTAAAACTAACAATATATTCTGCTATTTTCCGATGTAAGACATAAAATTCCAGTCTATTTTTATTAATTAGGTATATAGTTTTCCACTGTATGACTGCTGCTACTGCTAAGTCACTTCAGTTGTGTCCGACTCTGTGTGACCCAATAGACGGCAGCCCACCCGACTCCGCCGTCCCTGGGACTCTCCAGGCAAGAACACTGGAGTGGGTTGCCATTTCCTTCTCCAATGCATGAAAGCGAAAAGTGAAAGTGAAGTCGCTCAGTCGTGTTCAACTCCTAGCGACCCCATGGACCGCAGCCCACCAGGCTCCTCTGTCCATGGGATTTTCCAGGCAAAAGTACTGGAGTGGGGTGCCATTGCCTATTCCACCACTGTATGACTACATCAACTTAAATATATACTCTCCATATTGATGAATTTTACTTCCTTTAGAAAAGCATCTAAATCTTTATAGATTTAAAATTTATAAATTTTATATAAATATATAAATTTATAGATTTAAAGCATTAAATCTAAATACTATTTTATCGGTATTATGTTTGGACTTCATGCCATTAAAAGTGTTTCTTCTTTTTGCCTCCTCTTATTTTTTCTAATGAATATATGATACTTATATACTATTAGAAAAAATTATTGAAAAATAGTATTTATTTTATAGATGTTTGATTCATTTCACTGATATTTGATTATATGTCTCATATCTTCAAATAAAGAGTTGTTCCTTGACAACATAGAACCATCTTCAAATTAATGATAAGATTGACTCAGCCCCTCTATGTGCCAGGCACTTGACTTGTATGTGTGCTAAGTCCCTTCAGTTGTGTCTGACTCTTTGTGACCCCATGAACTCTAGCCCACCAGGCTCCTCTGTCCATAGCATTTCTCAGGAAAGAATACTGGAGTGGGCTGCCATTTCCTTCTCCAGGGACTATTCCGGACCCAGGGTTCAAACCTATGTCTCTTACATCTTCTGCACCGGCATTGGCAGGCAGGTTCTTGACCACTAGCGCCACCTGGGAATCCCTGATGTGTATATATGATCTCATTTAATGGTGGCTCAAGGGTAAAGAATCACCTGCCAGTGCAGGAGATGCAAGAGATGTGGATTTGATTCCTGGGTCAGGAAAATTCCCTGGAGTAAGAAAATAGCAACCCACTCCAATATTCTTGCCTGGGAAATCCCTTGGACAGAGGAGCCTGGTGGGGCTACAGTCCATGGGGTCACAAAGAGTCAGAAATGACTGAGCATGCCTGCAATCTCCACAAATGCCTGTGAAGTCAGTTCTCTCTTTTACAGTGAGGAAAATAAAGCTCAGAGAGTTTAAATGATTTGCTCAGTTCAGTTTTTGCAGAGCTGGGATTAGAACCAAGTTCTCCTTGGCCCTTCTCACTGCCCTGTCCCGTCTCCTATTTTGTAATCCACTGCAGCATCTAGCTCAAGGATGGATTGTACAACTTGGGTGTAATTGCAGCTTCTTGGCTTAAATATGATGGAGGGCAGTTCTTCCTCTAAAGACATATCCCAGCCAGTATACCCAAACCTGTCTCCTCAAAGATCAAGTCTGCATGATATGGCCTGACATCATATGTATCTACTAGTAATTCCTTTGTAGTATCCGTTACTGAATTCTCTTCAGCATATTGGACTTGAGACATCATAGCATAGAAGGAGAAAAGGCAACTGGGGAAATTCTGGAGCCAAACATCTGCTGGAAAACAGAGTGAAATGCAGTAGATCAGAGTGAATGACTACTGTAGAGCCCTGATTATTGACATTGAAATGTGGGGTTGTCTTTTACTTAGCTGTCTTATCTAACAGTTGTTCATTAGAATTCATAATTGCCTTGTCATAAAAGAGGGCTTGCATTGGGAACTGCTGGGAAAGCAAAAACTCTGGACTTTTAAATGTTTTTAAATGCGCTAATTGTTCCTTCCTGGAGTAGGAAATGGCAACCCACTCCAGTGTTCTTGCCTGGAAAATCCATGGACAGAGGAACCTGGTGGGCTATACTCCATAGGATTGCAAAGAATTGGACATGACTGAGTGACTGAGCATTTATTCCTTAGGAAGTTAACCAACATCTCATGGTGATCTTATCCAGGCTTCTGGAAAGCAAGTCATGTCTCGCAGTTTAGTTGTGGTTTTGCTTCTTTATCTGTGGTGTGTTTCATTATAAACACCTCTAAGTATGTTAGATTAATCTGTCCTTAACTACAAATTCTTATTTCATTAAATTCTAACATAATGTATTCCTTTTCAACATCTGCAACAATTTGGATTTTAGGGCAAGCTAATTGCATGCCAACTTCTGTGGGGGGAGCTGGGTCTTAGAAGGAGAGAAACGAAAAAGTTGACACAGCAAGAATTGGAGCTCTTTGCAAGGACGTTTTTAGATAAAAGCAAATGAAGGAAATTAACCTTGGCCTTGAGATTGTGTGTGCACTTGTGTATCTGAGAACAGCCAGGACCAAGTGAGGGCAGGGGTTGTGGAACATTCCAGGGGTCCTGGAACGACCAGAATTGCTGAGGTCATAGAAGGCTGGATGTTGGGAGAGGGGTTTGTGAAATATTTACTCAAAAAAACCCAGGCCCCACAGGTGAACCAAAGCTTCCTATGTTTGCACTGAAATGTTACTTTGAAGTCTTGCACTTTCCGAAAGCCTGGGGTGAGTGGATGGGCCCTGAAAGCCAAGAGTTAACAATTACAGGACTTTACATTGGAAAGGCACTGAATATTTGGCTCAGGAAAAATTGTCTAGCAGTATGAGGTTTATCTGTTTAAGAAACATGAAAAACGAAACCTCAAAATGAATCTAAAAGGTTGTTTCCAAAATGGAGCTCATGAATATTTTCTAGCAAGCAAATGATATCATGAAATAATACATCTTTATTACTTATTTACAATTATAATAGGATGACTACTGTCTTTGTTTGATATTTTCTTCATAGGTTTATTTTTAAGGATATAAAATTATTGGGCTTCCTTGGTGGCTCGGAGAAGGCAATGGCAACCCACTCCAGTACTCTTGCCTGGAAAATCCCATTGACGGAGGAGCCTGGTAGGCTGCAATCCATGGCTTCGCTAAGAGTCGGACACGACTGAGCAACTTCACTTTCACTTTTCACTTTCATGCCTTGGAGAAGGAAATGGCAACCCACTCCAGTATTCTTGCCTGGAGAATCCCAGGGACAGGGGAGCCTGGAGGGCTGCCGTCTATGGGGTCGCACAGAGTCGGACATGACTGAAGTGACTTAGCAGCAGCAGCAGCTTGGTGGCTCAGACAGTAAAGAATCTGCTTGCAATGAAGGAAACCTGTATTCGATCCCTGGATCAGGAAGATCCCCTGGAGAAGGGAAAAGCTACCCACTCCAGTATTCTTGCCTGGAGATTTCCAGGCAGAGGGGCCTAGTGGGCTGCAGTCCATGGGGTTGCAAAGAGTTGGACACAACTGAGCAACTAACACCCAAAATATTTATTAGGGCATTCCTTCTTAATTTTTTTTATTTCAATTTCTATAAAAAATATTTAAAATTTTTTCAATAAAAAACCAATTCTTGGTGCCAAAAATGTTGGGGACTGCTGCTGTAGGTTGCTCTTTCTACCCAAAATTATTTCTCAAGGATTCATATCGAAAGAGAGCAAAAATATTTTGTAAAAGTCAGGGAAAAGCCTGTCTATGTCAAGGGTTTTCAGAGTCTCATTAATACTTGAGGCTGAATACTCTATATAAATCCTCATCCCATCCTAAGATTCTGATCTAAGGTGGTATGCTGGAATTCTATCCTTTTTATAGGTGGGAAAATGGACTTAAATAGTAAAGTTCTTATATAAAATTTCACAGCAAACCAGATTTGGGGGAATAGTAGAACTTTTGCATCATAAGGAGATCCAACCAGTCCATTCTAAAGGAGATAAGTCCTGGGTGTTCTTTGGAAGGACTGATGCTAAAGCTGAAACTCCAATACTTTGGCCACCTCATGCAAAGAGTTGACTCATTGGAAAAGACTCTGATGCTGGGAGGGATTGGGGGCAGGAGGAGAAGGGGACGACAGAGGATGAGATGGCTGGATGGCATCACTGACTTGATGCACATGAGTTTGAGTGAACTCTGGGAGTTGGTGATGGGCAGGGAGGCCTGGCATGCTGCGATTCATGGGGTCACAAAGAGTCGGACACGACTGAGCGACTAAACTGAACTGAACTGAACTGAAGGAACCCTAAGCACTTTCTTCACTTTTTATGTTTTTAACAGATTTTTAACAGGTACCAGAGGCTCTGGATTTATTCTGTCTGGATGTTTAAAGTATTCTGGGATGTGGACTGTTAGGTTTCTACAGAAATACACTTTAAAATTCATCCCTCACCATGTAGTTCTATGCCCTTCCTCCCTCCTTCCTTTCCCTGCCTCCCTTTCTTCCTTCTTGCCATATTTATGTTTTTATTTTTGAACTTGTATTTATTTTCTTTTAATTCTATCCTTTCAACCTTTGCGTAGCCTGTTCTCAAGGGAGTTTATTGTAAATTCCCTTGGAATTTACAATAAGTTGGAGATACAAAAAGTTGAAAAGAAGAACAGCAAATGTCTCTTTAAGAGTCATGCCTTAGGGTTTTTTTTTTGTTTGTTTTTTTGTTTTTTTTTTTTGTCATTTAAGTGAATTCTCTTTTACCCTTTAATTAAAGAATGGGTTCTATTTTGGTGTCACATTTTGGATGTTGGATATGAACTTGGAGACAGGACCCTGGGCTGGGCTTCAGAGTTTGGTTAAGTCTTTCCCCTGGACCTTCTTTCCTCTGTCTGTAAAATGAGGTTGGGTGAATGATCTCCAGGGTCACTCTAGTGTGTCTATCTTGGGGTCTCATGGTTCATGTTTGAATTTTTTTGTCTTATTCTTGAGCATCTTGAATACGTCTTGCTACTTTGCTTTGGTGTCCTCTGCTTGTACATCTGTGGCACACGACGAGTTATTTCAGGTCTATTCTTGGCTAACTCTATTTCCCTTCAGCTCCCTCTTGTTTTCTTTGTCCAAAGGCTTTTTATCTTACATCCTTTCCCTTATGTTCTTGCACTGAATTCTTTCTGGGCTCCTGTCCCCCTGTAGTTCCCTCACACAGGACTTCTTTGTAACTTGAGTATCAGAAGATTGGCCTAAGGTCTGTTCTGAAGGCCACCTGTGTTCTTTCAGGATATCTTCCCCACGGGAGATAGTTGGTCCATGGAAATAGAAGTCATGCAAAAACTGTTTTTTCTTTCTTTTGCTAGATGGTTTTGGCATCTGCTCTATTACATTCCACTTCTATCTTTTGGTTTTATTTTTTAATCTTATTTCCCCTACATCTAGGAAGCTTAAACCTTTCTCTGCAATTGACTTCAAGCTTTAAAAACTCAACTTCCTGTATTGTCTTCATGGTTAGCAAACAACCTGGTGTGGAACTGTATTCCCAAAACAGGATCTAGGAAATTATTTTAGGCGATCCATGAACAAACACCTTTTATTTTAATATTGTGTATTGGTTGGAGTGTTTCTTGAATTATAACTATCACATAAAACTTGTAGGTTCACAGTCATGTTATAAAAACTCTCCTTTTAAATACATTTTGTTAAGTAGCAAATGCCTGATTTAAAGACAATTCTGAAGTAATATGAGTTGACTTTGACCATGCAGTATAGTGCTTTAACATATATTAAGTCATTTAATCTTCAAAACAGTCTTTTGAAGTAGGTGCTATTATAACCACGAGGAAAGAGGCAGGGGTCAAGTCAATTGTCCAAAGTTGTAAAACATGTAAGAGGCAGCACCAGGATCAGAACTTAGGAAGGCTGATTTCAAGATCGTGTTCTAACCATGAAGCCAGGCTGCCTCTAAGAAAGCAAACAAGTACATGGCACACGATTTTAGCAGAAGTCATGAGCATGGTTTTGAATGACTGAAACTCAAAAGCTTCCATGTAATGGAAAGCACATGGGCTTTGGCCTCAGACAACCCGCAGGTGCTGGATTATTATTGATCAGTTGTGTGTTTTTCTAGACACATCACTTAACCTCTATTAAAACATTGGAAAAAATATAAAATAATCTCTGTATCATAAATTTTTTAAGAAAAAACATTGTTTTGTATTGGGGTATAGCTGATTAGCAATATTTTGATAGTTTCAGGTGAACAGTGAAGGGGCTCAGCCGTACATACACATGTATCCATTTTCCCCCAAACTCCCTTCCCATCCAGGGTGCCACATAACATTGAGCAGAACTCCGTGTGCTTACTATATGCTAGGTCCCCATAGGTTTTAACACATATCAATTCCCTTCCCTCTTCATAAATCTCAGTTTTTTTAATCCATAAAACATCAAGATCAGTGAACATGAGAAATAAAATTAAGTAGTAGCTATTAATGCATGGTAAGTGTTTGAAAAGATACATTGATATCTTCCATGTCTTCCACTTTGCTCATAGTTGGCAACTTGACATTTATGATCCCCAAGTGGTTTAAGAAAAGGGCTCTTTTGTCTGTTCCCCACCAGTGACCAACACAGGGTCAGTCTGATGAATTTCACTGATGCCAGGTTCCCCAATGGAAAAAGCAGAGAGTGCAGGGTAACTATGGCCAGGAAGAGAGTATGTTCTTGATTGGAGCTGGGCTGATGCATTAGGGGTTGTATCTCCATCAGAAGAGAAAAGAGTGGGAGATGAAGGTGACCTCTCTAGGTCCATTCCAGGTCTGAGTCTACATGTGGGTAGCCTCAGAATCGATTTGTTCACTACACGTATCAACATAAAACGAAGATCTTGACCTGCAAGATATAACTGAGGTTCAGAATGGGAAATGCCTACAGCAGCATTCTTGTGGTAAAATATTTCCAGATTTTACAACTTTGAACCCAGTATCCTGTAAAGAATAATACAAATGGCTCCAGACTATTTACCCAAGTGATTACAACGGCATTTGGTAAAGATAGGGCCATTATATTCTTCACAAATGATTAAACCTCTGTGACTAATACAAAGATAGTTGCATTTTAAGGAAAAAGATTGATTTGCTAAGCATTTTGAAAATAGCCATAATAATTTCAGTTATTATAATAACTGAAAATGAAATTTCATGAAGTTTGGTGCACGGGCTTCTTAAGAGGTCCACAGGTGAGCTTTCTTGGGGTCCTTGCCAAGTTTTGTACATATGTTCATGTATAAACTTTCTGCAGAGAGAATCTGTAGCTTTTATCAGTCAGGTCCTCAAAGGATCTGTGATTTTTAAAAAACCAAACAAAACTTAGGACCTTATGAACTGAGTCAGAGAACATGGCCGAGTTGTAGACAGTCAGTAGTAAACGTAGAAAACACTTTTAAAAAGAAATTATTTCCTTGCATATGAACTGCTGAGAGAAATTAAACATTTGGTGCATTGTTAAAAAAAAGAAGAAATTATTGAACTAGGTCTTAAGCTAAGACCGATTTCTGCTGGGTCTACTTATATGGATATATTAAATTAATTTATAGCAAATTATGATAGTAAGAAGTTCTATTACCCAGGATTCCACTAGTTGTGAAATCTTCGGAGAATTGCATTAGTCATAACTCTCAATTTAACTGTATAATCTAGTAATCGGGCTTCAGCTTCAATATATTTTGAAACTTCTTTGAATAAGATACAAAGTTCAAACTAATATAATTTTGAGGAAGCCAAAGAAAGAGTAAAGGTGAAAGTAACTTTGGTGGAATCTTTGACCAGACAATCTTCTTTCTTCCATTTGGTCAGTGTACAGTATAACTAAGTTTTTTCCCCCTAGTGATTCAGTATTTGTAATTGTTTCCTCAGTAAACATATACTTAATGAATCCCAGACTCATAGACTTAGAGAAAGAACTTAGGGTTGCAAGGGGGAAACGATGGGGAGAAAGTTAGGGAGAGAAGTTAGGAAAAAGATGGGAAAAGTTAGGGAGTTAGAGATGGACATGTACACACTTCTGAATTTAAAATGGATAACCAACAAGGGCCTACTGTACAGCATAAGGAACTCTGCTGAATGTTACGTGGCAGCCTGGCTGGGAGTGGGGTTTCGGGGAGAATGGGTATGTGTATATGTATGATTGAGTAGCTTGGCTGTGCACCCGAAACTATTACAACATTGTTAGGCAGTTATACCCCAATGCAAAATAAAAGGTTTTTTAAAAGAAGGAGGCACAGGCAGAGAGAGATTTTACATGTAGAAGAGGAGGAGGTGCTGTGACTACAGAGGCACAGACTGGAGGGAGGCACCTGCAGCCAAGGGATGCTGGCCGGCTCCGGAAGCTGGAAAGAGGCAAGGTGCAGATTCTCCCCTGGAGCCTCCAGCGGGGGCTGGTTCTTCTGACACCTCACTTTTGGCCCAGTGATACTGATTTTAGACTTCTGGACTCCAGAACTATTAAAGAATAAATGTCTATTGTTTTAAGAAAAAAATATATGTTTAATGAATCCCCGATGGCTCAGTGGTAAACAATCCACCTGCCATGCAGGAGACTTGCAGGGGACATGGGTTTGATCCCTGGGTTGGGAAGATTCCCTGGAGAAGGAAATGGCAATCCACTCCAGTATTCTTGCCTGGAAAATCCCATGGACAGAGGAGACTGGCAGGTTACAGTCCATGGGGTCACAAAGAGTTGGACATGACTTAGCAACTCAACAACAACACAACAAGATTCTGCCAATGGCACCATGTATAGAATTTAAAAGTTGTCTGATCAGGTATCTGACTGCGGAATCAGGAGGCAAAGAGGGTAGTGGAAAGAGCTCAGGGGATCCTCTTTGGAGGGCCTGAATCCCACCTCTGAGACCTTGTCCTTGGAAGACACTGGGGACATCCCTTCAATTTAGCCTTATATCTCCCATGAACAAATAGTGATTTGGTTTCTTACTGCCTTCACTTGCTGAAAATATTTTATCTCGTCTTTGACTTATCCATTTGGCAAATGATCTGAGTCTACTGCATCTGCATGTTCTAGCGTGGGGATGTCTTGTCAAATGAGTGGTACAGATGTAATTTTTTAGAGGCAGAGGGGACAGCCTGGGCAATATTAATGGATGAAAACTTCACAGAGGGGTGACTTCAGCCATTTGATGAACACAGGGCAACTGGGACACAAAACTATGATAAGATGGATAATTTCATTTTCTAAGGTTTTTTATTATTATTATTATTATTTTTTAAACTATATATCAAGTGAACTCTCCAATGCTAATGCAAAGGTGGCCATTACCACAGCTCAAGTTAAATGATTATGTATTCTAAATTGATTTTAATAGATCAGCAAGGGCTTTTTATTTCCTCTTAAGATATTAGTATAATGAAATTAGTCCCATTTAGAGAATTATACAGGCAAGAAACCAAGCTGAACTGAATTATACATGCAAGAGACTGAATAATTATAGGATTATAATTATTATTGGTAGTCCCAATAATAATTATACTATTATCATCAATGGTAGTCTCACAAAATTGTCTTTGTGGGACTACCATTGATGATAATAGTAAATCTGAACAGAACCTTATAGTTTGCAAAGTACGCTTGGATAAAGTATAAAATATTGACATATGGCATCATGCATGCAACAAGGCAAAGCATGACCTACACTACAGTGTCAGGAGTTATTATTCACCTTTTTTATATGAGGGGAAAGTTACAGAGAAATTCAATGACACGCCTTCAGGTCATTGATGAGTTAGACTCTTTCCTCAGCTTCCACGATGCTGCCCTAATCTTTCTCATTACCTGTCCTCCATCTCTTTTCCTGGCATCTCTTTTTCTAGGGCTTCTCTATTCTCTACCTTCTTTCTGTCCTTGTTTTCACTTGATTATGTCATGGTTTCCACCCCATGAATGGCTCCAAATCTTATCTCAACACTTCATTATTTTCCTAAGCACTAGAGCTCTATTGAACATTCCCAGATAGAGGTCTTATCAGCTTCTTAAACTCAACATGTTGATGCCAAATCATCTCTTCGTCTTGACCTCCTTAACTTTGTCAGTAACATCACCAACCTCCAGCCCACCAACGCACTCTAATAATAAAAGCTCTCATGTAATGGGAACTTGGGTACTATATTTATGTTGTTTCCAGAAACTTAGCACAATCTGCAGAGCAGGGCTCTTTAGTTCATTCCTCCTTGTTTTCCATATCCCTGGCTGATGATTAATACCGGAGAGACCTGGCTGCCTATGACAGCTTCTCAACAAATTAGTTGTGGTCACCTTGGGCATGGTTTCCTAGAATGTAAAATGTGAATGTGAAGTGAAGTGAAGTGAAAGTTGCTTAGTCGTGTCTGACTCTTTGCCATCCCTTGGAATTCTCCAGGCCAGAATACTGGAGTGAGTAGCCTTTCCTTTCTCCAGGGGATCTTCCCAACCCATGGATCAAACCCAGGTCTCCTGCATTGCAGGTGGATTCTTTATTAGCTGAGCCATGAGGGAAGCCCAAGAATACTGGAGTGGGTAGCCTTTCCCTTTTCCAGTGGATCTTCCCAGCCCAAGAATCAAACCAGGGTCTCCTGTGTTGCAGGTGGATTCTTTACCAACTGAGCTATCAGGGAGGCCAAAATGGGAATAAGAGTATCCATTTTTTCAGGAGGAAAAATATCTTGAAGTAGGAAAGAGAACAAGATGAAAGATAGGTGAATTAGTAGCTGGGGAAAAATAAGTTGAGAGATACCCTCTGTAGTGGTCTCTGTTTCATTCAGAAGTTGGGGGACTTCCATCAAGAAGGTGTAGCCATGAGGTGAGGCTGAAGGAGTGGTAGAAATTTGCAGAGTTGCTCTGAAGTAGAGAAGAATTAGGGAGGACCACAGGGGAAGGCTTAATTTATCTGAAAGAGCAAGATTGGGGTAGATAGGGAATAAAAGATAAATATCTAAGAGTGGGCAATTGAAGTTTCAGATTTCAGAGATGGAATGGATCCCAGTGAACAGGGTGGATTATAAGAGTGAGTGGCTGCTATCCAATGCAGCTGAAGGTTATTGGAATCAATCATGAATTGAAACATGGGTGTCCTGATGGGTAATCTACTGCACAGTAGAATTTGCTAGGATAATGGCAAGATTAGAAGGTGGTGAACAGGTGTCAACTTTCCACCCCCCCCCCCATGTCTATTCTCTATGTCTGTTTCTCCATTAAGTGAGTGAAGTTGCTCAGTCGTGTCCCACTCTTTAGGACCCCATGGACTATAGCCTACCAGGCTCCTCCATCCATGGGATTTTCCAGACAAGGGTACTGGAGTGGGTTGCCATTTCCTACTCCAGGGTACCTTCCTGACCCAGGGATGGAACCCAGGTCTCCCGCGTTGCAGGCAGACGCTTTACCGTCTGAGCCACTAGGGAAGGTCCATTATTGCCCTGTAAATAAATTCTTCAGTACCCTTTTTCTAGATTCTATATATATGCATTAGCATACAATATATATCTTTCTATTTTTACTTATTTCACTCTGTATAATAGGGTCTAGGTTCATCCACCTCACTAGAACTGACTCAAGAAAGCATTCCTTTCTATGACTGAGTAATATTCCATTGTGTATATGTACCACAACTTCTTTATCCACTCATCTGTCGATGGACATCTAGGTTGCTTCCATGTTCTAGCTATTCTGAATAGTGCTACAATTAACAATGGGATACATGTGTCTCTTTCAATTTTGGTTTCCACAGGGTATATGCCTAGGAGTGGGATTTCTGGGTCATATGGTGGTTTTATTCCTAGTTTTTTAAGGAATCTCCATACCATATTCCATAGTGGCTGTATCCATTTACATTCCCACCAACAGTGCAAGACTGTTCCCTTTTCTCCACACTCCTCTCCAGAATTTATTGTTTGTAGACTTTTTGATGATGGCCATTCTGACCAGTGTGAGGTGATATCTCATTGTAGTTTTGATTTGCATTTCTCTAATAATGAGTGATGTTGAGCATCTTTTCATGTGTTTGCTAGCCATCTGTATGTCTTCTCTGGAGAAGTGTCTGTTTAGGTCTTTTCCCCACTTTTTAATTAGGTTGTTTGTTTTTCTAGTGTTGAGTTGTATGAGCTGCTTGTATATTTTGGAAATTAATCCTTTGTCAGTTGCTTCTTTTGCTATTATTTTCTCCAATTCTGGGGGTTGTCTTTTCACCTTGCTTATAGTTTCCTTTGCTGTGCAAAAGCTTTTAAGTTTAATCAGGTTCCACTTGCTTACTTTTGTTTTATATCCATTATTCTAGGAGGTGGGTCATAGAGGATCTTGCTTTGATTTATGTCATTGAGTGTTCTGCCTTTGTTTTCCTCTAAGAATTTTATAGTTTCTGGTCTTACATTTAGGTCTTTAATCCATTTTGATTTTATCTTTGTGGCTTTAGGAAGTGTTCTGATTTCAGTCTTTTACATGTAGTTGTCCAGTTTACCCAGCACCATTTATTGAAGAGGCTGTCTTTGCCCCATTATATAGTCTTGCCTCCTTGTCAAAAATAAGGTACCCATAGGTGCATGGGTTTATTTCTGGCTTTCTATCTTGTTCCATTAGTCTATATTTCTGTTTTTGTGCCAGTACCATACTGTCTTGATGACTGTAGCTTTGTAGTAGAATCTAAAGGCAGGTAGGTTGATTCCTCCAGCTCCATTCTTCTTTCTCAAGACTTCTTTGGCTATTTGGGGTCTTTTGTGTTTCCATATGAATTGTGAAATTTTTTTTTCTAGTTCTGTGAAAAATGCCATTGGTAATTTGATAGGGATTGCATTGAATCTGTAGACTGCATTTGGTAGTATAGTCATTTTCACAATATTGATTCTTCCTACCCAGGAACATGGAATATCTCTCCATCTGTTTATGTCATCTTTGATTTCTTTCATTAGTGTCTTATAATTTTCAGTGTACTGTTCTTCTGTCTCCTTCAGTTCAGTTCAGTTCAGTTCAGCCACTCAGTCGTGTCCGATTCTTTGCGAGCCCATGAATCACAGCATGCCAGGCCTCCCTGTCCATCACCTACTCCTGGAGTTTACTCAAACTCATGTCCATTGAGTCAGTGATGCCATCCAGCCATCTCATCCTCTGTCGTCCCCTTCTCCTCCTGCCCCTAATCCCTCCCAGCATCAGGGTCTTTTCCAATAAGTCAACACTTCTCATGAGGTGGCCAAAGTACTGGAGTTTAAGCTTCAGTCCTTCCAATGAACACCCAGGACTGATCTCCTTTAGAATGGACTGGTTAGGTAAATTTATTCCTAGAATTTAATTCTTTTTGTTGCAGTGGTGAATGGGATTGATTCCTTAATTTCTCTTTCTGATTTTTCATTGCTAGTATATAGAAATGTAAGTGATTTCTGTGTATTTATTTTGTATCCTGCAACTTCGCTAAATTCACTGATTAGCTCTAGGAATTTTCTGATACTATTTTAGGGTTTTCTGTGTACAGTATCATGTCATCTGCAAACAGTGAGAGCTTTATTTCTCTAGGATGATGGCAAGATTAGAAGGTGGTGAACAGATGTCAAATTTTTATAAAATAATGTCAAGGAAGGGGAGAGACCAAGGGTTGGGTACTTGATCGACAAGGGGACAAGTAAGAGGTGGTGACACCCGATAGCATCAGAGTGCTCCACAGTCTGTCATATCTCTGGTCTCTCAGATGTTCATGTCTGCTTTTTGTTCATCCTGCACAAAGTTTCCAAAATTATCTTTACAAAGAACAGAGTTGATCGTGCCATTTCCAGCCTCAGAATCCCTCAAAGTGTTCATGTCATAAAAAAGAATCTGAAAAAGAATGGATATATGTGTATGTATAATGGAATCACTTTGCTGTACACCTGAAACTAACATGACATTGTAAATCAACTCTACTACAATATAAAATAAAAATAAAGAAATGTTCCCACAGCCTACAGGAAAAGTCTCAGCTTCTAATTTAAAGGTCAAGTGAAATATTTTCATCTTTTTTTTCCAGCCCTATTTCTTTTGTTTAATAACAGCCCTCGTTTCAGCTCCTGTGTCAGTCATACTGAATTATCTGCTCTTCCTTTATCCCGAACTTCTCTTTCCTACCTCTGTGCGCTTATCTGCTCACCTTGTCTCTGTGACTGGAATGACTGGGCTTCCTTTCACCCAGAAGCTGCACGAAGCTGATAGTGACCCCCTGCCCTGAAGTGTTGTTTCTCTCTGAACTCCTGTAATGCATTATTTGAATCTCACTTCTGGCATTAATGATATAGGCTTTATTTTACAATTTTCTTTTTGTGCATTGGATTTCAATTTTGCACAATTCTTGAGTGCAAGGATGTTGTGTTGGCATCTAGCACACAACTTACAAGTGTACTGGTACATATATATATATATTTATATATTGTATGTAAGTATATTTATTATTTTTTAAAATTTTATCATTGGAGTATAATCGGTTTACAATGTTGTATTAGTTTCTTCTGTACAATGAAGTGAATCGGCTACATGTGTACATATATCCTCTCCTTATTGAGCTCCCTCCCTCCCACACCCCCATCCTACCCTTCTAGGTCATCACAGAGCACTGAGCTGAGTTCCCTATGTTAAACAGCAGCTCCCCACTAGCTAGCTATTTTACACATGGTAGAGTATATATGACAATACTGTTCATTGTCATTCATTGATTCGTCCCACCCTCCTCTTCTCTCATATGTAAGTGTATTTTAAAAATGACATTTTTCATAAAGTGATAATATATGCACTACAGAAAAACCTGAAACCACAGAAAATCACCCCCCCACACACACAAATAAAAAGAAAATAAAAATCCCTAGGAATTATAGCCATAAGAGATAAGATTGCTAAAATATTAGTACATAAGCTTCTAACTGAAGCCTTAAATTATAGTACAGTTTGTTCATGGTCATAGCACCGCTGTCCTTGACTACACACTGGAATCACTTGGGGGAGATTTTATGTCTGGGTTTCATTCTTAAAGGTTCTGATTAATTGGTCTTAGATATGGCCTGGGTATTGGTCTTTGAAGAAGTACAATAATAATATCTAACATGTATCATTATTGTTTCAAGCATTTTGCAAGACTGAGTTCACACTGAATTTTCCAAATGATTGCATGAACTTGATATCCTTGTTACCTATTTCTTTTTCCTCTACTTTAAGTTGAGAAAAGTAAAAACCAGAAAGGTGAGTAATTTGCCCCCAAGCAAGTGTTCAGTGGGAGAGCCAAGGAACAAACCCAGGCATTCAGACACCCTAGCCTACTCATGAATATACAGCCTGATTGACTTACATAACATATACTGACAAATTATACATATATAAAATCAAAACAATGTCATTCTTAAAATTGATGCATTTTCTACTTGCTTTCAAAGTATTTAGATTGCCTTAATTTCTCCTTCTTTGTCATTTTTTATTGTGAGTTGATATTTAGCATGGAAAAAGTCAGCAAAATGATGTGTGTTTTTTGAAATATATTTTATTAGATATTTAAATTTGTCTTGAACTTTGGTTTTATAATCTCATGGAAGGGAGTTTTGTATTTGTTTCTGAGAAAAGTTTCTATGACTTTTATGTTTGAGGTTAAGGGTTTTGCTTTTATATCCAGACACTGGAGCTCTTTTTGTACAGTGTTCCTGGGAACTCCCAACTTTCTCTCTTGTAAATTTGGTTTTACTAAAGTATTAATTCCAGAAGGCTCTTGGGACATCCAATATGCAGGTCTAGTTCCATGCTTTTGAGATTAGTACCCAAAGATGAAACATACCAATTCAAGAATCTAATCTGACCGCTGAAGCAGATTATAATGTAAGCATCCATTTTCTTCTTTTAAGAACATTTCCCAAAGTAGAAATCAATATTTTTCAGGCTCAGTACATTTGCAACAACTGGCTTATGATCTACATCAGTGATCCAATTATAATTTGTGAAAAATAGGTTTTCCCAAGATTGTTTATAATGCTCTTATATTTGGTAAAAAACATATAGAGAAAAATAGGAAAGTGAAAAAGAACTGAAACTTTTCAGAGTCTTAGGAAATTCATGTCAACCACCCAGATCTTATCACTGTTGAATTCATTGGAAGGAATCTTTCTAATTAAGAGTATAGCAGAGGGGACTTCCCTGGTAGTCCAATGGTTAAGAAGCTGCCTGCAAATGCAAGGGACACGGATTAGATTCCTGGTCTAGGAAAAATCTCACATGCTGCAGGGCAACTAAACCCATTAGAGGCAACTACTGTAGCCCGCCTGCCCTAGAGCCCATGAAAGCCTTCACACAGTAACAAAAACCCAGCAAGGCCAAAAATTAAAAACAAAAACAAAAACAAAAACAAAAAACAAAACCATAGCCGAGTATCCATTCTCCTTTTTCTCTTCATTAGTAGAACCCTGAATATTAGCTGGGCACATAGGTACTCAGAATAAAGACTACATTCCCAGTGTCCCTTTCAGATCAATGTAGCCTTGTGATAAGTTTTGGAAAATGGAATCTATGGAGAAGTAGTCGGTACAAAATTTGTCCCCCTTCTTTCTCTGTGGCTAGAATGCAGATGTGAAGGCTGAAGGGACACGAGGAGCAGGTAAACAAATGTGATCACTTTACAAGCAACAGCTACAGTCGTCCTAATCGAATGTGCTGGGAGTATCTTTTCCCACTTGGTGCTTACCTTTTCACCCTCTTAATCATTCATGTCTTTTGATTAATAGGAGTTCTTAATTTTAATGCCATTCAGTTGATCAGTTATTCCCCTTTTGTAGAGTTGGTGTTCTGTTCAAGTAGCTTTTTCTACCTTAAGAGCACAAAAACTCTCCTATGGGATTTTCAAAAAACTTTGTCTGACAGATCACATTTAGATATACAGTTCTCCTGGAATTTATATATCCATATAATGAGTGTGAGGTTTGAGCTAAATTTTATTTATTTTTTATTTATTTTTTTTCATTTGGTAAATATTTTATTGAGGATTTCTGCATTTATATTAATAGATTAGAACATCTGTATTTTCCTTTCTGATAATATTCTTTTTTTTTAATTTTATTTTATGTAACTTTACAATATTGTATTGGTTTTGCCATATATCAAAATGAATCTGCCACAGGTATACATGTGTTCCCCATCCTGAACCCTCCTCCCTCCTCCCACTGTACCATCTATTGAAAAGATACCCCACTGCTCTGCAATGTCCCCTTCACAATAAATCAAGTATGCATACATATGTAGGTCTGTTTCATGACCCTGTCCTATTATATTGGTCATTTTTTAATCCTTGGATTGGTACCACACTGTTTTAATTGCTATAACTTCATAATGAGTCTTTATAGCAGCTATCGAATTCTTGGTCAGCAGTCATGTTCTTTTGGAAGGTAAATATAGTATTTTTCATCTTCTGGCTATTGTTGTTTCTATAGAAATATCAGATGTTGTCCCACCTTTTTTTTCCCTTTCCCTTTTATATTAAAATATTTCTCTTGACCTAGTCTCATCATCATCGGTTTTCATCAGCTTTACTGTAATGTACCTAGTGTGGATTTCTTTGTTTCTGCTTAGAGTTCATATCATTTGTAGTTTTCCACTAGCCATTATCTTGTCAAGTATTGCTTCTGTTCTATTCTTCCTCTCCTTTTCTATTACGAGTATTAATATATTGAACTTTCTCATTGCAACCAATGTACCTCTTGTTTTATTGTGTAATTTCCATCTTTTTATCTTTCTGTGCTCTATTCTGAATATTCTGATTTATGTGCTAGTCTACTGCTTCTCTCTTTTTTTAAGATATATTTAAACAGCTGTTTTATCCATCTACTTCAATTAATTTACTTAATTCTTGAATATCCATTTATTTATGTACATACCTATTTTTCTTATTTTCTGCTAAAATTTTTAATGTCTTTTATTTCTTGGAATGTTGTTAGCATATTTATTTTAAAGTCTGTGTCTGGAAACCTAGTAATTGGAGTCCCTGTTGATCTATTTATATTGTCTGAATTCTTCCTGCTGGTTTTTGTTCGTATCATAGTGTCTCCTTGTTTGTCTGCTTATTTTTGATTGTGTGCTGTCTATTGCATGGCAAAATTATTTGTGTAAATAATTTGAAGCTAGGTTAATCTTATCTTCCTACAGAGAAGACATCATTTTGCCTCTTCTAGTTATCTAGGGGGCAATGCTAGATCACCTCAGTCCAGTTTATGGATTAAAAGGATTTGAAGTTGAATTGCTATCCTGTAAGTATATATTTACTTCTGGCAAATCATTATTTGAGTCCTAGAAGGAGAAGAGCTGGAGAAAGGGGTAGAAAACTTACTTAGAGAAAAATTGGCTGAGAAATTCCTAAATCTGGGGAGAGGTTTGGACATTCAAATTCATGAAGCTAAAAAGTCACTCCAAAATTTCAATCCAAAATCAACTTCTCCAAGACACATAATTATAAAACTCTCTCCAATCAAAAACAGAATTTCAAAAGCAGCAAGAGAAAAAAATTTTTTTTCTCATACAAAGGAATTTCCCATAAGGTTATCAGTGCATTTCTCAACAGAGACCTTTCAAGTCAGGAAAGAATGGGATGATAAATTCAAACTACTGGAAAACAAAAAGAAGAAAAAACAATGCCTACCAAGTACACTCTACCCAGCAAACATGTCCTTCAAAAGTGAAGATGAGATAAAGACTTTCCTGATAGCAAAAGCTGAGAGAATCCTTCACCATTAAGCCTGCCTTATGAAAAAATGCAGGAAGAAAAGCTCTTCCAGCTGAAATGAAAGAATATTAAAAGTAACATGAAAATGTCTATGTACAGCACACTAGTAAAGGTCAGCATATTGTGAGATTCAGTAACTACTCATTGTTCAGTTGCTAAGTAGTGTCCTACTCTTTGCAACACTATGAACTGCAGCATGCCAGGCTTCCCTGCCCTTCACCATCTCCAGAGTTTGCTCAGATTAATGTCCATTTAGTTGGTGATGCCATCCAACCATCTCTTCCTCTGCCACCCTCTTCTTCTTTTGCCTGCAATCTTTCCCAGAATCAGAGTCTTTTCTAATGAATCGGCTCTTCACATGAGGTGGCCAAAGTATTGGTGCTTAAGCTTCAGCATCAGTCCTTCCAATGAATACATTGTAACTACTTAACTCTAGTATAAAGATTAAAGGACAAAAGTATTGAGAATAGCTATAGATATAAGTGGCACCCCACTCCAGTACTCCTGCCTGGAAAATCCCATGGACGGAGGAGCCTGGGAGGCTGCAGTCCATGGGGTCTCTGAGGGTCGGACAGGACTGAGCGACTTCACTTTCATGCATTGGAGAAGGAAATGGCAACCCACTCCAGTGTTCTTGCCTGAAGAATCCCAGGGACGGGGGAGCCTAGTGGGCTGCCGTCTATGGGGTCGCACAGAGTCGGACACAACTGAAGTGACTTAGCATGTAGCATAGATATAATAATTTGTTAATGGATACACAATATAAAAAGATATAAATGGTGACATTAAAAACATAAAAATGGGGAGAGTGAAGGGGTAGATTCTTGTAAGTGATCAAATTTAAGCTGGTATCACCATAAAATAGTGTTACATTCGTAAGATGTTTCACATAAGCTTCACAGTAACAAAGCAATCCTGAGAAAGAAGAACAAAACTGGAGGCAGCACACACCCTAAAGTTTCAAAGCATTCTACTAAACTACAATAATCAAAATAGTTTGGTTCTGGAATAAAAATAGACATCTAAACCAATGGAACAGAATCAAGATCCCAGAAATAAACTCTCATACATATGGTTAACTAATATTTGACAAGGAAGCCAAGAATATTCATTGGAGAAATGACAGACTCTTCAATAAATGGTTTTGGGAAAATGGGATAATTACATGCAGAAAAATGAAATTGGACCCTTAACTTACACCACTTAAAAAAATTAACTTGAAATGGATTAAAGACTTAATCATAAGATTGAAAACACAGAAAATTCCTAGAAGAAAATCAGAGAAAGAAATGTCTTGATATTGGGTTTGGTAATAATTTTTTGGATATGATACCCAAAACACAAAGAGCAAAAGCAAAGCACAATCAACAAAATGAAATGACAACCTATGAAAAGAGAGAAATTATTTTCAAATCATTTATCTGATAAGGGGTTAATATCCAAAATATATAAAACTCAATGGCAAAAAAACCCCCAATGATTCAATTAAAAAATGAACAGAGGATCTATATAGACATTTTTTCAGAGAAGACACACAAATGGCCAACAGTTACATGAAAAAAGTGCTCAGCATCACTTATCATAAGGAGAGTGAAAATGAAACCACAGTGAGATGCCATCTCATGTCTGTTAGAATGGCTGTCAATGACAGGAGATAATGAGTGTTGGAGATGATGTGGAGAGAAGGGAACCTTATGCATTGTTGATGGGAATGTAAATTGGCACAGCGACTATAGAAAAAAGTGTACAGGTTCCTCAAAAGATAAAAAATAGAACTACCACATGATCCATTAATTCCATTTCTTGGTTTATATTCAAAGGAAACAGAATCACTATCTCAAGATTTCTGCACAGCCGTGTTCATTGCGGTATTATTTATAACAGACAAGATATGGAAATGACTCAGGAGTCCACTGATACAGAAATAAAGAAAGAAAAGGTGGAGAAATATAGATATATATATAATACACACACACACACATATATGATGGAATATTATTCAGTCATAAAAAGAAGGCAGATCTGTCATTTGTGACAACATGTATGGACCTTGCAGGCATTGTGCCAAGTGAAATAAGTCAGATGGAGAAAGACAAATGCTATATAATATCACTTATATGTGGACTCTAAGAAAACCAAACTGAAAGAAATGAAACAGATTGGTGACTGTCTGAGGTGGGAGTGGGTAGGGGTATGGGGAAAAGAAGAGATATTTGTCAAAGGGTACAAACTTTTAGTTATAAGATAAACAAATTCTGGTGATCTATTTTACAATGTGGTAATTATAATTATTATATAATTGAAAGTTGCTAAAAGAGTAGATCTTAAATGTTCTTGCTACAAAAAAGAAATGATAACTATGTGATGTGCAGGAGGTGTTAACAAATGCTATGGTGGTAACCGTTCTCCAATATTTAAGAAGATAAAATCTTGTTGTACACCCTAAACTTACCCAATGTTACATGTCAATTACATCTTAATAAAGATGGAAAAAACATGTATATAACATTAAGTGATACTTACACATGGGTGGGAATAAATCAGTAGAGAAGAGAAAATGATGATGCAGGTGACCTTAACTGAGAAGCAGTTTTACTTCTGGGGCTTGCAGCTGGGGAAATACAGTCCCCATCCCAGGAGCCAATGAGCAGGACCTGGTGGTAGCTGTCTTTTCTGTCTTCCAAGAGAGCAGCTTGTTTGCAGTGGTAAACAAGTACAGTGGTAAGCAAGTGTAAACCTGGCCCCTGACTTTATGCAAAAAGCCTGGTTTGAATTCAGTTCCTGTTTTCCGGAGGAAGTAGAGATTCCATTCTCCACAGTCTTGTATGCCTGCTGAACTGAGCTTTGAATCCTCGTGGGCTAACTGTGTGGAGCTTGAGTTAGTGAAATATAATAATTAATATCAATTCAGTGCTTATTGTATGCGAGGTTTATCAACTCTAGTAAGCCTCACCACAGCCCTATGAAACTGAGGTACAGAGATGTTAAGTAACTTGCCAGTGGTCCCCCATTCAGAACCCAGGAAGTGATAGTCCTGGGATTTGAATTTAGGCGGTCTGACTGCAGAACTCTGGGGTTTGATGACAGTTTATCTGGAGGGAGTATGGGAGAGTGGGTTCATTACATAGTACAGAATAATTTGGGGATGCTGATCTTAAAAAATTTCTTCACCATAACATTAGAACTATATTCATGTTGTGGGCAGTGGATTTATTTTTAGCAAAACATGATTTATTCATTAAATGAATGTCAGAAATGTAGGGGCTTTTGGGGAAATAAAATTCTAAGTATGTTTGTTTTTTAAAGCTGTAAATAAGCTAAAGTATATAACCTGATTTTATGTTTATGTTTAAGTAACACCGTAATAATTATTATTTTAACCAACAATGGAAGTCCTCAAAATTTTTTGTCCCGAGAGCCTATTACTCAAGTATAAAGTAGATTGATGCAGTTTTTTTTTAACCTCTTTTTTTTTTCCTGGAAGAAAGAAGATCTTTGTTTCTCTTCTCAGTCTCCTAAGCATTAACCAGACCTCTGCTTGTACAGAGGAGTTAATAGTATGACTCAGAAGAACTGTTCTCATCCTGGCTAAAAAGACTGCTTTTGAGGGACTCTTCAGAGACTTGGCTGAAAAGGCTCCAGCTGCCTGGGTAACTGAGCAATGTAGAAGCAGAATTCTGATTTTCAATTGCTTCCCAAGGCAGGATTTATTTAGTTCAGGAAACGGCCTGTGACTCAAACTTGGCGTAATTTTGCATCACAGTTACAGATTTGCAAGACATCCATCCCTTTTCCATGTGTATTTACTTAGAGGAAAAAAGATACATAAATTGCAATGATATATTCTGTTTCACTGAGATGGCAGAAGACTCTAAAAACATGAGCAACTATATCATATAGATACATAGATATGGAATATTACTCAGCCATAAAAAGAATGAACTTCTGCCATTTGCAACAATGTGAATGGACCTAGAGGGTATTATGCTTAGAGAATTAAGTCAGAGAAAGACAAACACTCTGTTATTGTGTAGAATCTAAAAAGAACACAAGCAAATGTAATCACAGTACAGAAATAGACTCACAGCTATAGAGGACAAACTAGTGCTTATCAGTGGGGAGAGGATGGCGGAGAGGGGCAAGTTAGGGATATGGAATTAAGATATACAGAGTATATCTATGTATAAAATAAATAAACAACAAGGATACATAGCATTATTTTGTGATAATCTTAAATAGCATATAACCCCATCTACAGGGGAGCCTGGTGGGCTACAGTCCATGGGGTTGGAAAGAGTGGGACACAAGGAGCAATTAAGCACAGTGCAATATATAAAAATCTGAAACTAATAAATCGACCAAACTTCAATTTTAAAAAGACAACATGAGCAGCTGGATGATGCAGACTGTATGAAGTTGACCAGGGATGGTTTATTGACCCCTTATGTATCCATTCCTATTCTTGACTTACTCAGCAAGGTTGTAAAGCCTGATTTTTTGATGCAGGAAGCCATAGCTGTTTTTATTGCCCTCTGACAACTTTATAAGGGTTGAAGGTAAATTGAATGTTATTTTCATAGACTTGTATATTGACTCCTTGGTGAGAAAGAAATGGTTTGATCTGGGCTCATGAAATTGTTCCTAGATACTACAACAAATTTTCACTACTCCTATAGGACCTGTTTTGAATTCTAGTTTATTCTAGCAAATAATAGATATCTGGGCTTCCTTGGTGGCTCAGTGGTAAAGAATCCGCGTGCCAATGCAGGAGGCGCGGGTTTGATCCCTGGGTGGGGAATATCCCCTGGGGAAGGAAATGCCAACACACTCCAGTATTTTTGCTTGGGAAATCCCATGGACCGAGGAGCATGGCAGGCAGGGGGTTGCAAAAGAGTCAGATGTGACTTAGTGATTAAACAACAACAAAATAGATAACCACTAAATGTTTCTTGAATAAATTAATGAATGAACCTTTCATTGCCCTGTGACACTTTTCAAATAAATATTATCTGGGCATATTATTTGACAAGGGAATGTACTTTTCCATTTTGACCATTTACTGACAGATATTTCATGTCTTGGAAAAACTTAATCCTAAACTGAAATTTTTCATAGCAGGTGAAATAAGATAACATAAAAACTTACATTCCTTAACAATAACCACATTTGTTAATGAGATGTTAGGATCAAGCATCTTTACTTTTTATCACAAATTAATAGTCATCTTGCCTCTCATCCAGATGATAGACATATACAAGCAAAAGCACAAATGAATTACTACTTACTAATGTTTTTCACAGTAAGACATTAAATAGATGAATCCGTTTCAAAGAAAGAGAAAGATCTGAAATAAAAGTTGATGTTTGCAGTTGCTATTTTCAGCCGTGATAAGGTCTTAAAGAAATGAAAACAATGGTAGAACTCTGATACCCGGTTTTGCAAAACTGGGAAAGTAAAACTATCACTGTAATGAGATTAAACTGCAAATTCACGAAAAGCAGTAATCGCTTAAAACGTCAGTTACTGCCTGTCTTCAGCTGTTCACAGTTTAAATTCATTTTTTTCTGTCAATGATTCAAGAAGCAGGTAATTATCATTCATTCCTCAGAGGAAAACAACCGAGCTATAGAAAAATGAAGCAATTTGCCTAAATTTACCCAGTTAGTAAGTGCCAAAGCCAGGATCTGGACCTGGGAAGTCTGGCTCCAGAGCCCTTACTCTTGATGCTCCTTCTCAAAATTCTGTAGCGATTATATCAAATGCTGTTTATCTTCAAATATCAAAGACCCAGCTTTCATGTTATGCTTTGGGAAAAAAAATTAGAACACTATTGTCATTTGCTGAAAATCTGCTTCATCATCTTTATTCCCAGGGGGTAGAAAGGATTCAGAAGATAATGCCAGTAAAATACTTTCATCTTTCTACAACTTAAATGCTGAGAGACTTATTAGCTATGCATTTTAGCAGTTTTATACAAAGACACACACAAAGGTGTAGGTAATAAGTCAGATAAAAAGCTGGTGTTAGATACAGAGAAAACCAACACCCTCCTTCCTCCCAAAATATACAAACGGTGTAAATTTCATGGACATGTATTTTTTTGTTGCATTGTTGATTAGGCTGTGTTTTATAAAATTAATTTTTAAAAATTCTGTCAAAGATTAGTGAAAGCAGTGACTAAAAGGAATTTTCATAT
Organism: Bubalus kerabau; assembly: GCF_029407905.1. NCBI lineage: Eukaryota > Metazoa > Chordata > Mammalia > Artiodactyla > Bovidae > Bubalus > Bubalus kerabau. Next base: position 77,369,324 of record NC_073628.1, on the reverse strand, counting down.
GAGGAGGGAATAATTTTACTAGTTTTATTCCAAAAAGTAGAAAGGCTTCAAGTGAGGTACAAAGATCTTCTAATGCTTCAGAATATAGACAATTTCCATTCAGCATTAACTAGTTCCAGGACAAATTTAATGTTGCTTGTTTTACATAATTTAACTCAGTTAAAGGGTAAAGATACAGATGTCATTAAAAAATTGCCCCTAAATAGCAAATATAAATAAAACAAGCATTTTATTATATTAGTGAAAATGAATTCACCATATATGATTATTGGTTACAAAATAAGAGAACCGATATAAACATAACGCCAGTTAGATATTTACTCTTGATTTGCAAGTGAACCGTTAATCAAACATTTTGATTCAGTGGCTAAGGGAAAATAAGTCATTGATACTATTAACGGCTTGTAGGGGTGTTATATTAAGCAAATGAGCTTTTTATTTCCAAATTTCCTGCTGACAATAATCTCATTATATTTCTTAAAACCTGTAGTTTATCTAAGATAGCCAAGAAGTTAAGTATTATAAGAAACAATTTTTGGTATGTAGTTATGAATATGACACTCATTAACGTTTCATTTGAAATATTTTCAAAGTGAAATATTCAGTTGATTGTTAAACTTTCAATATACTTATTCAGTGATTTAATTTTCTTTTGTAGAGTCAATAACACACTTGGTAATAAGAATGTTACAGAATCAGTATAACGTGTACACATGTATTTATTTTCTTAATATCAAGTTTTATATCCTGCACCATGATAACTTTACATCAATCAAGCATGAAGATGACATGAAATTTATGAGTTCAATAGTTTTTCCCATATGTATATGTAATTGGTTAGAAACAAATAATCTGAAATGCTTTATTTTCTTCTAAATATCTTGCTTATTTCCTTAAGTATCTAGTATTTCGTATTAGAAATCTGATGTTATCTGGAATTGTTTAGTGTGATACTAAAGGCATCACCGACTCGATGGACGTGAGTTCGAGTGAACTCCGGGAGATGGTGATGGACAGACAGGGAGGCCTGGCGTGCTGTGATTCATGGGGTCGCAAAGAGTCGGACACGACTGAGTGACTGAACTGAACTGAACTGAAAGGTCAGAAATATTTAATTCTCAAAATCAATTCTCCATTCAGGGATGATCAGTTGCAATAGACTTGGTGAAATAGAGGTATCAATATCTTTCCATTTCCTTTCCAGTGTAATTATATGTTTTATTTATTCCTGAAATATACTGGATTGGAAAAAAAATTCGTTTAGGTTGTCCATAAAATATTATTTATATTTAATTTGAATTTATATACTCTATAAAATTAATGGAGCTATTTAAAAATTTTAAGCACATTCAGCATTTTCTCATTTAATGTTTTTAAATTGAATAACAAGACTGTATTTGGTTTTGTTTTGAAAATGTGCTAGCTGACGGAAAATGACCTTACAATTAATTATGATTGAACTGTGAGCAATTGTGAATTCAATATTTTGAACTGGGAACAACTTATCAGCTTACCTCATTGGTTATAATACAATTCACATTTATATGACAAGTTACTTGATAATTTTGTAAATAAATAAACTCATTTTTCTGATATGATTGTAGCTTTGTTTGTAACAGTTATGACGACATGTTTGTAATCTGATGTTAGTCTATTAATTTATCTACTCACAAAGTATTCATCTTTTTCAAACCACAAAGAAAAGCAGTGCAGACTCTTTAATATTAAATGTTAATTTTTCAAGCTCCAGCATTTAGTAAACACAGTTTTTTAAAAATTATGGCACTAGAACTTTGTAAGTTCTGGCAAAGATTGATTTAGAAGACAAAAGCAAACGCCTACTCTTTAATTAAATTGCCCAGATAGGCACTGCAGAACTCTAAAACTCATTCTGGAATTAAGTCCTGTGTGTGAGCTGAGGCCAAGCTTTCTATTTTACAGGTTTGTCAAGGAATTTATACAAGCAAGATCAGGATATCTGAGGTTGACTCTCAAATAGGCTATGTTTTATGAGTCTAAATAGAACTTGAATTTGTCCAAAATTCATTCCTGCTTATCAATCTCCAGGGGATCTTCCCAACCCAGGGATGGAACCCTGGTCTCCTACATTGCAGGCAGATTCTTTACTGTCTGAGCCACCAGGGAAGCCCCCTATGTTATCAAAGTGAAGTCACTCAGTTGTGTCCGACTCTTTGCGACCCTATGGACTGTAGCCTATCAGGCTTCTCCGTCCATGGGATTTTCCAGGCAAGAGTGCTGGAGTGGATTGCCATTTCCTTCTCCAGATGTTATCAATACATAGTGTAAAAACAAAGGAAAAAAAAACCCTTTGGATAAATAACCGGTTAGCAATTAGTTTAGTAATTTTTTGATATGGATAAGTTTGCTGCTACTGCTGCTAAGTTGCTTCAGTAGTGTCCGACTCTGTGCGACCCCACAGACGGCAGTTTAGTATGTAGCAATATAAAACCAACTAAGTTTCTAGAATAGAATCAGAAAAGGTAATTTAATAATCAACATTAAAAAGTGTCCAAGCTTTTCTTAAATTTAATGATGTTCCCCTGCCCCAGCTGAATTGCTTTCTAAGAGATTATTTTTCTGGAGGTTTTATCACCTATACTTTAACAGTTTACTCTTAATGTATTAAGTTTATTCGTATTTTGTTAAATACCTTGTTTTCCTTTTCATCAACTTGAAACATTCTCTGCATTTCACATGAGGTGCATCATCAGAAAATTGTGTGTATATATGTGTGTATTATGCACACATTTTGCCTTTAGCTCCTTAAATCAACTAAAGAAAAATCATAGATGTGTAAGTTAATTTCTCTCACAGAAGAGGGATGATCAGTTACAACATTCCTGGTGAAATAAAGGTATCAATATCTTTCCATTTCCTTTTCAGTGTGACTGATCATTCTTTCCTTTTTTCCCTCTGAACTTGTATCCATGTTTGCAACTTTCTGATATGAAGCCTTACGTCCTGCAAAAATCACACTGTGTCTAGAAGTTTAATTTTCTGAGATTATAAGTTACAGGCTACCTTGCCTTCTGTCTTAATTCACTGCCATTACTGCATTCCTATTGGGATGACCTGATTTTGTCCATTTCACTTACTTTGGGGATAGCCTTTGAGTTTTCCAGCGATGGTTTTAACCATTTTAATCTCTTCCAGGAAAATGGCCCTTTTCCCCTCATCAAAGCTTAAAATTAATCTTTAGTTTTAGAATATCTGTATTTTATGTATTTTTTGTACATTTGTATATTTTTTGGTAAGATCAGGAAAAACGAAAGCAGAAAATGTTGAGAACTGAACACCAAATTCTTTCATCTCTAGACACTTTGAAAAGAAGAAGCCCCACCCCCCCCACAAATGCAATGAAGAGATTATTTGATATTTTAACACACAAACTTCTTTTCCTGGGCTTAGTCAGAAAGAAATAAATGATCACTTTTTGTTTGGAGGAGAGAGAAACTGTAGCTAGAGGTAGAGGGGGAACCCACTGAAGATGTTTTGGTTAAATTCTTTTTTGTTGCACAGTTTTTGGCATTGGCAGCCTAAGGCACGATCTTACCATTGCTTAAGAAAGTATATTGACTGTCTAAAAATAAGCACCTTTAAAATTTTAAGGGTGTTCATATTTATATAAAATACTGTAATTAATTTTAAAAATTATCTTATTTGCAAATTAGGGCTAAGATGGAGAAAATTGATAGCCTTATTATCATTGTTATTATTAAATATTTTTGTTCGAGCTTTGCATATTACTCACCTACATGTTCTCTTCAATCAGATGAGTTTTTTAGAAATCCTCTGCAGTTAGATAAATTCACAGCAGCTGCAAAATCTATAAATGCCAAATGTGTCTGTTGAGAAAAATTTTTTCTCCTCGGGGTTATAGCAGATCCTAGTGAGTTTTGGAAATTTAAAGCAGAAATTAACTCTGAGTCTTCATCTATGGCTTGGCAGCGCCCCCTTTTGTCCAGGATCTAGAATATACAGTTCAGTTCAGTTCAGTCGCTCAGTCGTGTCCAACTCTTTGCTACCCTATGAATCGCAGCACGCCAGGCCTCCCTGTCCAACACCATCTCCCGGAGTTCACTCAAACTCACGTCCATTGAGTCGGTGATGCCATCCAGCCATCTCATCCTCTGTCGTCCCTTTCTCCTCCTGCCCCCAATCCCTCCCAGCATCAAAGTCTTTTCCAATAAGTCAGCTCTTCGCATGAGGTGGCCAAAGTACTGGAGTTTCAGCTTTAGCATCAGTCCTTCCAAAGAACACCCAGGGCTGATCTCCTTTAGAATGGACTGGTTGGATCTCCTTGAAGTCCAAGGGACTCTCAAGAATATACAGTAAATGATATCTAAATTTGGAGAAGACTCTTGAGAGTCCCTTGGACTGCAGGGGGATCCAACCAGTCCATCCTAAAGGAAATCAGTCCTGAATATTCACTGGAAGGACTGATGCTGAAACTGAAGCTCCAATCCTTTGGCCACCTGATGCAAAGAACTGACTCATTGGAAAAGACCCTGATGCTGGGAAAGATTGAAGGCAGGAGGAGAAGGGAACGACAGAGGATGAGACGGTTGGATGGCATTGCTGACTTGATGGGCATGAGTTTGAGCAAGCTCCGGGAGTTGGCGATGGCATGCTACAGTCCATGGGGTTGCAAAGTGTTGGACATGACTAAGCGACTGAACTGAACTCAACTGATGTCTAAATCTTGAAGTGAAAAATCAAAACTGTTGACTTTGGTCTTAGATTTTTAGCAACAGAATTGGGCTTTAACTTGCTGCTGTCCTGTTTGCTGTCTGTTGAAGACCCAGCACCCATAATCTCATTTTCTTTTCAGCCCCCGCACCAATCTGTTTTTTTGAAAGGCACCAGGATATACATTTGCTGAGATTTAATATGCTGCTCCTTCTAGAACACTTGCATTTTAATTGCAGACAACACTATAAAAAGAGGGACTCCTGAAGTGTGGGATTTCTGGGGTCATTGAGTCAGTAAAGAAAAGTCAAGATTAGGATGAGGTAAGTGAAGCTGAATCATGCAAATGCAGGGTGCAATTCCGTATTTAAATTTTTGACCGTTGTTCATCAGGAATTCTCTACACTAATTTCTCATTTTTATTTTTAAAATTTGTTTTACTTCAGTGCAGTTGATACTACAGGGGATTTTCTGACCTCGAGTCTCTTGAGTCTTCTGTGTTGGCAGGCAGATTCTTTACCACTGCGCCACCTGGGAAACCAATGCTATACAGTAGGACCTTGTTGTTTATCCAATTCTGTATGTAGAAGTTTCCCCCAGTTCGATTCCTGGGTCGGGAAGATCTGCTGGAGATAGGTGACCTACTCCAGTGTTCTTGGGCTTCCCTTGTGGCTCAGCCGGTAAAGAATCTGCCTGCAATGCAGGAGACCTGAGTTTGATCCCTGGGTTGGGAAGATGCACTGGAGAAGGGAAAGGCTACCCATTCCAGTATTCTGGCCTGAAGAATTCCATGGACTGTATAGTCCATGGGGTCACAAAGAGTTGAACACGACTAAGCAACTTTCACTTTCATATAAAAGTTTGCATCTACTAATCTCAAACTCCCAATCCACCACAGCAAAAAAAAAAATTGTTTTAAAAAGAGTGTGTCAAAATACTATTTTTCTTGATTTCTAAGTTTTTTTGACTCCCTTTTAAGTTCTGCACACTCCTCCCTTCAACCTCCCACCCACCAACACCAGATGAGTAACTCTCTGCCTTGCCCTAGTCTTGACCCAGTCAATAGGGAGTATTTTTTTTTTTTTTTTGGTGCCTGCCATTCTAGGACGCTAGATATTACACTTCTAAGTTGCCACGCAGTTCACCTTCCCAGTGAACTCAATGACACTGGTGAATAAGCAGTTTCACCACATCTATCAGAAGCACACAGTGTAAAAAAAACTGAAAGAAAACTTGCCACCAACCCAGTGACGTTGGAAGGGTTTAATGGGTTCATGTAACAAGGGAGGGGGAGGTCTTGGGGTTCAAAGGACCATAAAATAATAAAGTTATATAACATTTGCTCAACACTAATAAAAAAGTAAAGAACCTGCCGTATTGGAAGTTATCTAAGGGCATGGATGATCTTTCACTTTGTGTGGCTGTGTTCAGTAGTCATTATTCTTCACATCTCAAACTGTTGCCTTTTTCTGGTAGGATGAAATAGATGAACTAGATTAGAGAAGGCATCTCCTAAGCGTATAGTGTTTAATATTAACTTCATAGAGGGAGAAACAAGGGCTTCCAGTTGGTGCCAAGCACTGCCATGCCTGGAATGTGACCAGATTTCAGTCATCAGAGGTCAGCATCTGGGCCTTCTGAAATGTGATACTGTGAGCCTTTTTGAGGTTTAGGACAGAGAAGAATGATTCTATGTTCCGCAGCCCCCTAGATTCATATTGGTGCTTTTTGGACTTGAACCTATAATGTCTTTTGGTAGCTTTTGTTTTTCTTCTATAGATCAAAATTTCCTACTTTTAACAAAATAAGAAACCAAGGAAGCTTTTTAACTGTAGCTGGGCAAGAAGATAGGGCTAGAGAGAGGATGAGCTTGACAAAGACAAAGAGCTTAAATTCACTTAGGTCTTTGTTTGTAACTCATAAAAATGGGTCTCCACTTAATTTAGAATTTTTATTTCATTTTAGTATGACTGGGGCATCTTCACTGTGTTTATCAGGAGTTAAAATCGCTGGGGATGGGAGGGATAAATTAGGAATATGGGATTGACAGATATATGTGTGCGTGCAGCATTCAAAAAACTAAGATCATGGCATCCAGTCCCATCACTTCATGGCATCCAGTCCCATCACTTCATGGCAAATAGATGGGGAAACAATGGAAACAGTGAGAGATTTTATTTTCTTGGGCTCCAAAATCACTGCAGGTGCTGACTGCAGCCATGAAATTAAGAAGTGTTGCTCCTTGGAAGAAAAGCTATGACCAATCTAGACAGCATATTAAAAAGCAGAGACACTACTTTGCTGACAAAGGTCCATCTAGTCAAAGCTATGTGTTTTCCAGTAGTCATGTATGGATGTGAGAATTAGACCATAAAGAAAGCTGAGCGCTGAAGAATAGATGCTTTTGAACTGTGGTGTTGGAGAAGACTCTTGAGAGTCCCTTGGACTGAAAGGAGATCCAACCAGTCAGTCCTAAAGGAAATCAGCCTTGAATATTCATTGGAAAGACTGATGCTGAAGCTGAAACTCCAATCCTTTGGCCACCTGATGCAAAGATCTGACTCATTTGAAAAGACCCTGATGCTGGGAAAGATTGAAGGCAGGAGAAGAAGGGGACGACAGAGGATGGGATGGTTGGATGGCATCACTCACTTGATGGACATGAATTTGAGCAAGCTCTGGGAGTTGGTGATGGACAGGGAAGCCTGGCGTGCTGCAGTCCCTGGAGTTGAAAAGAGTTCGACCCAACTGAGCAACTGAACTTAATTGAACTGTGTTCGTATTCAGTCGCTTCAGTCCTGTCCGACTCTTTGTGACCCCATGGACTGTAACCCATCAGGCTTCTCTGTCCATGGGATCTCCCAGGCAAGAATACAAGAGTGGGTTCCCACATGATCCTCCAGGGGATCTTCCTGACCCAGGGATAGAACTGACATCTCTTATGTCTCCTGCATTGGTAGGCGGGTTCTTTACCACTAGCACCATCTGGGAAACCCTGACAGATACATACCATTCTATATAAAATAGATGCACAACAAGTACTTACTGTATAGTTCAGGGAACTATATGCAATATCTTGTAATAACCTATAATGGAAAAGGACTGGGAAAAAATATATGTACAACCGAATCACTTTGCTATATACCTGAAACTAACACAATATTGAAAATCAACTATTGTTCAATTAAAAAAAAAATCTCGAGGATCAAGATCTAGCAGATCCTTAAAGAACTGTCTATAACTCATTGTGGAAGAAATCTGGCTATAAATAATAGACCAGTGTCATATTTGACACGTGGTTTGATTAATAATAGTGAAGGCAGTCTTGCATGTTCCTTATTTGCTGTTTCCACAGAAGTCAGAGGAAAAAACCCCAATATATTAGGAAATAACTCGCTGTCATCTTTATAAGAAAATTATGATATTCTAGATACTAGACTACAGTTGATGCTTTTTTGGATATTCTTTTCATGGGAAGCTTTTGTTTCTATATTTTAAAAGATTTTCCTCTGATACACATGGTTTAATATGGATTTCATTAATTCTGACTTTCTAAACTTGAATAATTTATACTGTAATGGAATATGAGTTCAGCTAAAAAATCCTTGTTCTTTATTTAACAAGACTTTTAAATTAGTGTTTCACAACTAAAAATAATTTGGTTTAAAGAATATTAGCTTTCATACAACCAATGTCATAAATAAGGATAACTTGCATGATTAGTGTATTATTAAATTGTGTCAATTAAATCTCTCTATTAGGCAATACTCCTATCTAAGAAAAGCAAAGTCAAAGCTCCTTGGGTTAACATGCGTAATAAAGAATCTTCATGAACTTTGGAATCTCTTACATGTGTCTAAAAGGTCACCAAAGTATTTTCACAAAAGCCCCCATTTATCGTCTTATTTTCCTATAACCAGAGATTTCAATAGATAATCAACAAGGACCTACTATAGAGCACAGGGAACTCTACTCAATATTCTATTATAACCTAAATGGGAAAAGTATCTGAAAAAGAATAAATACATGTATATGTGTGACCAACTACTTTGTTGTACACCTGAAACTAATACAACATTCTAAATCAACTGCTAAGTCGCTTCAGTCGTGTCCGACTCTGTGCAATCCTGTAGATGGCAGCCCACCAGGCTCCCGCATCCCTGGAATTCTCCAGGCAAGAACACTGGAGTGGGTTACCATTTCCTTCTCCAATGCATGAAAGTGAAAAGTGAAAGTGAAGTTGCTCAGTCGTGCCCGACTCTTAGCAACCCCATGGACTGCAGCCTACCAGGCTCCTCCATCCATGGGATTTTCCAGGCAAGTGTACTGGAGTGGGGTGCCATTGCCTTCTCTGTCTAAATCAACTATGAAACTGAAAATGTTAGTCGTTCAGTCATGTTCGACTCTTTGTGACCCATGGATTGTAGCCCGCTAGACTCCACTATCCATGGAATTCTACAGGCAAGAATACTGGAGTGCATAGCCATTTCCTTCTCCAGGGAATCTTCCTAACTCAGGGATCGAACTCATGTCGCCTGCATTGCAGATAGATTCTTCACCATCTGAATCACAAAGGAAGTCTCATAAAGTAAGGATGGTGGTGTGTGTGCTCAGTCATGTCTGACCCTCTGCATCCCTATGGACTGTAGCCCACCAGGGTCTCCTGTCTATGGAATTTTCCAGGCAAGAATATTGGAGCTGTTTACTGGAGCCGTTAAATGTTGCTGTTTACTACTCCAAGGGATCTTCCCTATCCAGGGATTGAACACGCATCTCCTGGGTCTCCTGCATTGGCAGGCAAATTCTTTACCACTGTGCCACCTGGGAAGTCCCAAGTGTGTGGTAGTCCACCATTAACCACCACTACTCATCTGATTTTTAGAGATCAGAGGTCGGGCAGGTGATAGGATGAGGCTTAATGCTCTTGCATCCTTCAGGTTTTTTTTTTTAAGACATATTTGACTTTTTGTTTTTGATTGACTGATTTTTGGCTGCCCTGGGTCTTCGTTGCTGTGTGTGGGCTTCCTCTGCTTGTGGAGAGCTGGGGCTACACTTCGTGGTGGTGTGCTGGCTTCTTATTGTGGTGGCTTCTCTTGCTGTGGAACACAGGCTCCAGGCACATGGGCTCCATGGTTGCGGCACACAGGCTTACTCGCCCCACAGCACGTGGGATCTTCCTGGATCAGAGCTTGAACCCATGTCCCCAGTATTGGCAGGGGGATTCTTAACCACTAGACCACCAGGGAAGCCCTCCTTTAGAGTTTTTGATGGTGGTGATAAACTCTGATGCCTCAAGGAATTCAATATTGCTCTTCATCTTTCAGTTTCAGAGGCTTCCACTTTGTTCTTGTTACACAACAGCCCTTACTATAAGGTGGGGGAACCAGTGTAAAGTCCATAGTCCCACTGGACCAACTGTGAGATAGACTTGGGTCATTTAATGCAGCGAGTGGGGGCTATTCTTCACTGGGGCAAGTGGGCTTCTCATTGCAGTGACTTCTCTTGTTGCAGAGCGCAGACTCTAGGGCATGTGGGCTTCAGTAGCTGCAGCTTGCAGGCCCGATAGCTGTGACTCGCACGCAGACTCCAGAGCACGGGCTCAGTAGTCAGAGCACAGGAGCTTAGTTTCTCCGTGGCATGTGGGATCCTCACGGACCAGGAATTGGACCCATGTTCTCTGCGTGGCGGGCAGATTCCTATCTACTGTGCCACCAGGAAAGTCCCATATTCCCTTTAATTTATGCCTGCAATTACGTCGGTTTTTCTTTAGCTCATCTCTTTCTTGCAGTATGTTATCATATGCACTGAGAAACAGTCAGGCGAACCTTTGAGCATTTTGCCGTGGTAATCATTTTGCTCAAGTCCAAAGATTTTTTTCCAGATTTCCATATTGCCATGAATCATGGTTTTATTAATTGCTTCATCACTACCCAACATGGGTTTCCATTTTCCGCCTGTTATAGCAATGTGCTCTATGATTTTTCTAGTTTCTTCCCACTCTCCAGTCTCCAAAGTCAGTGTTACATCAATGTTACATATTTTAGGTTTTTGGCTGGCAGCAGTGAACTTCTGGCACCAATTTCTGAATCTGTTATCTATTGTCACAGCAGTGCTGCATGAAGAATCGTAAACCCCAATGATACACACCAGCGAATATTTCTTTCTCCTTCCAGCTCTGTGGATCTGTTGCTTTTGTTGCTCAGAGCTGGGCTCAGCAGGGCTCCTGCATCTAAGGTCAGCTCTCAGTCAGCCCGGTGACTTTGCTGGTTTTGGACGGACTCTCTCATGCATCTGGGGCTTCAGCTGGGACAACTACTTGGCTTGGCGGTGCTCCACCTGTTCTCCAGGAGGCCAGCCTGGTCTTGTTTCCATGGTGAGGCAGAGGGGCAAGAGGAAGAACAGAAGTATGTAAGGCTTTTTGAGAGACAGCCTTGAAAACAGCACAAATCACTTCCACTGTGTGCTATTGAGTGAAGAAAGTCATAGGACCAGCTGAGATTTAAGACATGTGGAAATAGATTCAACTCTTTATGGCAGGACCTGGATGCTTCAGAAAACCCCACCAGAAGATGAAAGGAAGAGCAATTTATTTACTGTTTTTCCCCTGACTCCTCTCCCACTGGTCTGAGTCCACTCATGGTGCATTCATTCTGTGCTGTATCATCTGGCCCCCTTTTTCCCTATGTTGTGTTATCAGGCCCCTTCTGGACCCTCCTGGGAAAACTGTATCCCAAGTCCTGTTCTGTGACACCTAAGTCCAGAAGTGCTAGGAGGTACCCAGGCTTCTGTAGGCTTGGTGGGCTTTCCCAGGGATGAAGGCGCTTCTGCCGAGGCTGGTGCGATGGAGACTCTGCCAGGGTCTGATGCTTATGATGGGAGAGGCCAATTCAGCCAATGGAGTGAGGGCGTTGTGGTTTTGGTAGTGGCGGCGGCCAGGATTCATCATGAATGCCTGTCTTGTATTTATTAATTTATTTGAAAATTTTATTTTATTTTTTAACTTTACAATACTGTATTGGTTTTGCCATATATCAAAATGTATCCACCACAGGTATACATGTGTTGTATTTAGACTTCTCTAATTTCTTTGCTAGTAATCGTTCTCTGAGACCACCTCATCTGTCCTTCTCTGTAACACCATCCATTACCTCATCACCCTCATCACCGTCTTTCTCCTCCTCATGTTCTCACCATAGGAGCAAAAATGGAACAACTGCCATTTTTGGACTGACCGCTCTGTGCCGGACACTGCGATGGTTGCTAAGTGAATATTCAAAATCATTTTAGGAGATGGTTATCATTTCTATATCTTATAAATGGTGAAATAGATTCAGGGAGATATATTAACTGACTCAAACCATGTAGGAATTTGAAACCCATCGAGTCTGATGACATAATTCATGACTTTCCATTCTACTCTGTCATCATCCACTGTTACCTTGTATTATGCTATGCATCTTTCATCTCTTTTATTGTACTGGAAGATTTTTGAGGGTAAGTGTCCCGTATTGTGATTTATTATAAGAAATAGATACTTGGTCTTTGTCCCCATCTCTGGCACAGAGCTCCTGAAACCCTTGGAATTTCTTAAGAGATGAAAGGCGTTCTTGTTATGTTAATGAGATGGTCTTTGAACATCACTTAAGGATGGAGGCTGGTTGCCAAGGGAACAAGCAAAGTGATGATTGGAACTTGCAATCCTACTTCCCTGACATGAGGGGAGGGCTGAGGGGCTGGAGATTGAGTTCAGTCACCACTGGGCAATGATTTATTCAATCATGCCTCTGTAACATGTACGTGCTTAGTTGCTCTGTCGTGTCTGACTCTTTGCAACCCCATGGACAGCAGCCCGCCAAGCTCTACAGTCCATGGAATTCTCCAGGCAAGAATACTCATAAAATGCCAAAGGACTAGTTTTGGAGAGCTTATGGGATGGTGCACATATGGAGATATGGAACATATTAAACATATGCCACTTAAGGAGAGGCATACTTCAAGAGAGTATGGAAGCTCTGTGCTCTTTCTTCATAACTTGCCCTTCCTCCTGGCTATTCCTGAGTTATATCCTTTGACAATAAATGGTAATCTCACCGGTAAAATATTTCTCTGAGTTCTGTGAGTCACTGTAGCAAGTTAATTCAACCCAAGGACGGAGTAATTGGAGCCTCCAGTCTATCTCAGGCAACAACCTGGACATGTGACTGGAGTCTGAGGTGCTGGGGGAGAAGTCTTGGACTGAGTCCTTAACGTGTGGGACCTGATGTGATCTGTGGGTTCATAGCGTCAGATTTGAGTTACACTGTAGCACACAGAGCTAGTGTTGAATGTTCGCTGGTGGTGGAAACCCTGTGTCCCACCCCATCCCAAACACACATTGTACTTGGTGACCAGAATCTTACCAAGAAACATCGCTAATTCATCTCTGTACATCGCCCACCCTCCAACACTGTGTCTGTACACAAAATGAGAATACGTGAATTGAGAAGGGCACAGCAACCCACTCCAGTATTCTTACCTTGAGAATTCCACGGACAGAGGAGCCTGGCGGGCTACAGTCCATAGGGTCGCAAAAAGTCGGACACGCCTGAAGCAACTTAGCATGCACACACATTTATATCTTGGAATACGTTTACGCACTTTTCTCCTTTGCTGTCCAGAATTCTTGACTTCTCTGACTGGCCAGAACTTTCTTTCTGAATAGAGGAGAAGGAATATTCAACTTTTGACATCAATATGAGATTTCTAATTTTTTCATATCTTTCTTTAGCTTCTTAAGCAACCAACCAGGCTCCTAGAGTCACTGTGTAGTAGGAGGAAGAGACATTGTTCACCCTTGGCCACGGGCTCAACCACACATTCTCGTCTACAACCACGGATATAGATTTTAAGAACTCCTTGGAGAAGGCAATGGCAGCCCACTCCAGTACTCTTGCCTGGCAAATCCCATGGACGGAGGAGCCTGGTGGACTGCAGTCCATGGGGTCGCTAAGAGTCGGACACGACTGAGCGACTTCCTTTTCACTTTTCACTTTCATGCATTGGAGAAGGAAATGGCCACCCACTCCAGTGTTCTTGCCTGGAGAATCCCAGGGACGGGGGAGCCTGGTGGGCTGCAGTCTATGGGGTTGCACAGAGTCGGACACTACTGAAGCAACTTAGCAGCAGCAGCAGCAGCAGCAGGGCAGCGTTGCACATAATATGCATGAGTCCACCACAGGACAAGATTTACTCTGGAGTTTTATCTATTTATTAAACAAATACAGGAAAACTTAAAATGAATCATTTCTTTTAATTAGAAATAGAGACTCATTTATTCAGTCTTTCATGGCATACTGTTTGAGTGCTGGCCACGTGAAGATGCTGGGCCACGTCCTGGAAGAGGTGTTGGGGAGTGTGGGCATTACAAAGACATCCCAGCCTGAGGTCCGACCTCCTTGAATATGACAGTAGTTATGATCTCTAACTGGGAAGAGTGAATTCAGCTTTGCTTGATTAAATAAATACATAACTTATGTTTTGATTATATGTAACCAAATGAACCTTACATTCAAGGTTTGCCAAAGCAAATACTGGAGGTAATAACAGACAAACTCGGTGACTTTAAGTGGGAGATTCCAATGTGATAACAGCCCCATAAAAAGCTGCTGAATTGGAATTACCCAAGAGATAGAGTCTGGCTGTCAGTTCACTCAGCTCAAGGTGTTCCGTAAAAGCGAATTCTCCAGGGTAGGAGGAGTAAGCCTGGGATACTCAGACAGAGGGCCAGATAAATGGGACATCACAGTTCCAGTGCTTTCCCTTTGTGTGACGACTTTCAAATATCTTGAAATGGCCATCTATAAAGAAAACAGTGTCCTAAAAAAAAACCCCTGTGTTGACAGCTGAGTCTATTTGAATAGGGTCATTTTACTGGCCACACTTCCTCTCAGATTTGTTGGTAGTTGGTAGTTGGAGGAATGTAGTCTGCAAACCCAGTCTTTGTTCTTGAGACCACTCACTTCTGTGGCTCATCCCCCTGAGGCCCAGGTCAGCAGAGGGGAGTGCATGATAGCCTGGAAGCCTGCTTGTGACCTGGGTGGACCAGCAGAAAGGAATGCGTGGATGTAGGATGTAAGACAAGCAGAAAGGATGGAGGCCAGAAGGCCTCCTGGACTTAGGAAGGGTGGCTGACGAAGGCGCCTAGATATAATGGGAAGAAGATTTACTTTTGCTGACTATTAGGATAAAAATTTGGGTTGCTTAAGTAGCTTTAATTCTAGTGGCACGTCTATGTTCATTTCTTGGTTGAATTGTGAAAATTCCAAACCGATGAACAAAGAAATACCGTCCTCTTTTTCTGACAAAAGAGAAAGAAATGTTTAAACACATTTTTAATTTTGTAAATTTATTTTATTGAATATAGTTGATTTACAATGTTGTGTTCATTTCTGCTGTACAACAAAGTGATTCAGTTATAATACACATATTTTCGTATTGTTTCCATTATGGGTTATCACAGGCTACTGAGTATAGTGTTCCATGCTATACAGTAGGGCTGTTTTGTTTATCTATTCTATATAAAATAGTTTGCCGCTAATCTCAGACTCTCAGTCCACCCTTCCTCTTTGGCAGCCACAAGTCTGTTCTCTCTATCTAGGAGTCTGTTTCTCTTTTGTAGATAAGTTCAAATAAATGGGTTTATATTTTACGTTTTAGAGATACTTACATGAGTGTTGAGCATCACATTATTGATTTATGGGGGAAAATTATATCAAAATGGCAGAGAGCTTAGGTTTGATGATATTACAGAGGCCCTGAATGCTGAGTTATGCATTGCGTTTGCCAAAAAGTTTGTTCGGGGCTTTCTGTAAAATGTTATGGAAAAATCTGACAACCTTTTGTCCAACCTAATACTTTGATTTCCCCCACCTTCATCACCATCCTGGAAAGAAGATGGTTTCTCTGACTCTTCCACACTCTCCATCTTCCCATTCCATCTATCTTAGGATGTCTCTGTTACTTACAGAAAGACTGCCCACCTGTCCTGCATTTTGGACTACTGTGTACAGATTAAAACTCATGTCTAGCATTTAGAGATGGATAGAAAATAGAAAGTGTAGGTTTTCTATATATAAAAATTGCCAACACCAGAAGACATATACAGTACTTAAGATTTATCCCAAATTCAACTTACATTTTGTTTAAAGGACTAAATTCTGCATAGATTTTAAATATCTTTACAAAGGATCTCAGAAAACTGAGTCAAATTATATTCCCTGAGTACCTAGTAAATCATAGTTTTTTATCCTTGTAAAATGGAAAACCTAATATAGTGATATTTTTAATATTTTAGCATTACATTTATTTTTAAGAAGTCTACCAAAGATTTCTATGTTTATTTTAATTATTATTTGAGCAAGGTTTTTATTTCTAATGATTTGAAATAAAAAATCAAAACACCTATAAATATATGGTCCCCTTTGGTTTTCACAGAAACACAAACTACCTAACTTTTAAATACTTAGAACCTTAGGGGACTGGAATGTAATGCACTGATTGGTGTGTCTTCTCAGAATTACTGAAAGGTGTGATTTTGTCTCAAACTCAGCATACATGTACTTAGCTTTCTTCCCATGGTTTTTTTTTCCCCACACTCTCCTCACCCCTCAATATTATTTCTTCCAATTCCATAAACATTCTAAAGAAGTGTCATAAAAAATAACCATGCATTACTTATTAGCATGAACATTTTTGGTCTGCTTCTCAAAGTATAGAGAAAAAAAAATGCATTGCCTCCAAATAAAAATTAAAAGCTGAAGCTGATCAAAGGCCTGAGTATGAATTTTGTGCTATCTGAATTTTTAAGCCTTGGTTTTAATTTGAGGCATTAAATTACTTTGCTTTATTAAGACTTGGATAACCTGGGTGTTTGAAATGCTTTATAAATAATGATATCACATATAGGATATGACTAGGGCTCGGGTTTTAAACTCTATTGCTATTCACCATAGACACTTGAGAGCAGGAAGAAAACAAAGGAAGGAAAGCACGAAAAACAACTTGGGACTGGAGTCAGAAAATCTGTGGTTGATACAGAGAACAAACTAGTGATTACCAGTGGGCAGAGGGAAGGTGGGAGGGTCAATACAGGGGAAAGGGATTAAGAGGTACAAATTCTTATGTATAAAATAAGCTACAAGGCTCTTTTGTCCAATAGGGGGAATATAGCCAATATTTTACAATAGCTTTAAAATTGTGAGTCACAATATTGTACACTTGTAACTTACATAATATTGTACAGCAACTATATTTTAATTAAAAAAAAGTACACACCACAACTAGAGAGTAGCCTCAGCTTGAAGCAACTGGAGAAAGTCTACATGCAGCAATGAAGACTCAGAGCAGCCAAAAAAAGAAAATCTGTGGTTAAAACCCAACGTTGTCAAGTCACAATGACAGGAACAACAAATTTTGAGTGACCATCTACTATATGCCAAATGTTTTTTTCCAATTCTTTCACAGACTTATTAGCTGGATGACTCAGAAAGTATTATAACCTTTGTGAAATTCAGTTGTAAATAAAAATAATACTGTGCACCCATCTTATCTCATGGTTGCTAGGGGACTCAAATGAGATAACATGCTATATAAAGGTAACAGCTACAATTTCCTGAGTATCTAGTATGTGTCAGGCATGGTTTTCACTGGTTTGCAAGCATTACTTCATTCATTTATGTTAACTCTCCTACAAGGCGGGGAGCAATACTCCTTCCTAGACAAGGAAACTGAGGCAAAGACATTTAAGTATCTTGCCCAAATTTATATAACCAGCAAGGATTTGAATATATATATATATATATATATAAAACTTTCTAACAGAAAAATCTCAAGTTAAATATATTGGGAAGGGCAGTGATCTCTAGGATCTTTGGTTAGGAGATTTTCATGAATTTGTACTAGTTTGATGGAGCTGAAGGAACAGCTCTTGGGACTTGGGATAGAGATCCATAAGCCTCCAATTTATATTTTGCTATTCGGGTAGGTCAGTGACCAGTTCAATTCCAGAGTGGGTCCTCTCTCCTTCTTCCTGTCAGGTTCCTGCAGTTCATTCTACCTAGATACTTTACCAATTTATCGTCTACTAGAGATTCGCTCTTTCAGGAGAAAGTGACTTGAATGCTTTGCAATGAAATGCAAGTGAAAATGCAGATGAAAGCTGACAAATGTATTTTTACATAAAGAATAAACACTGTCCGGAGAAACTTTTCCCCATCGACCTCCAAGTTATCCTTGTTTCTGGGACATGTCAGGATGTGACCGTGTTAAAATAGAGCAGGTGGAAGAGCAGAGATGGAGGAACACTTTGTTCTCATACATGGAGGAATCCGCGAGGAAACATAACTCGCCTTTTGTTCTGATAATTAGGGAAGAACTTTCTTATGAGGAAGAGATAGGATCTTTAGAGAAAGGGACCCTACTTGCCATTTTAGACTTTATTCTAACCATCCAGAAATTCATAAAGGGATCCTGTGTTGAGTGAGGGTAGACCAGATAGCCAAGGCCACAAGCCCTGTCCTCACCTTGAATTCAGTGTGGGTGAGACTGGGCTCATGATCTTATCCTCATGTCCAATCATCTCTCATGATGGCCCTCTTTGTGCCATGGTATTATGATTATTACTTACCACTGATGTTGGGAAACATAAAACCATTTAGTGTAGGTGATCAGAGCACACTGGAGCCAGACCACTCACATTTGACTGTTTCACCACCACTAATTCCACCAGCACCGTCTCCACCACTTACACCAGTTGGGTGCTTCTGGGCAAGTTACTCAATATCAGTTTACTTCTCTGTAAAACTGGGTTCATAATAATGCCTGCTATGTAGTTTTGTTGTGAGGACTAAATAGTTAACATTATGTAAAGTGCTTAGAAGAGTACCTGACACAGAATGCTGCTGCTGCTGCTAAGTCGCTTCAGTCGTGGCTGACTCTTTGCAACCCCAGAAACGGCAGCCCACCAGGCTCCCCATCCCTGGTATTCTCCAGGCAAGAACACTGGAGTGGGTTGCCATTTCCTTCTCCAATGCATGAAAGTGTAAAGTGAAAGTGAAGTCGCTCAGTCATGTCCAACTCTTAGGGACCCCATGGACTGCAGCCCACCAGGCTCCTCCGTCCATGGGATTTTCCAGGCAAGAGTACTGGAGTGGGGTGCCATTGCCTTCTCCATGGCACAGAATGAGTGTTCTGTAATAATAAATAAATGATATGGTATTATATATTAGAGGCTTCCCAGGTGGCTCAATGGTAAAGAATCCACCTGCCAAGCAGGAGACGTGGTCCCGGGGTCAGGAAGATCCCCTTGAGAAGGAAATGGCTACCCACTACAATATTCTTGCCTCTATCCCATGGACAGAATAGCCCAGTGGGCTACAGTCCATGGGGTTGCAAAGTCAGACACAACTGAGTAACTGAGCACACACACATATATGATATTAATAACTTTATTCATTAATATATTAATTATTATCGACTATTAACAATATTATCTATCATTATCAATACTATTATTTATATTATCTATTCTTAAACAACTACTGATTATTATTATCAGTAACTATTACTATCAATAATCCCTTGTCTGTAAACTCTTGGAGCTCAAGGTCCTTCTGTTTTTTCCATCTTGAACAATTCACTGTCCTCTGTAACTCATCCTTTGGTTTTCTATCAAATTAACTTTTCCAATAAATGCCTTTCCTCATTTCTTTCTCTTGCTTTCAGCATGGATTGAGCTCACATTGAATATATGATAAAGTCAAACTTCTTTTTTTAAAAAAAATTAATAACCTATATTTTTTAGAGCAACTGTAAATTCACAATAAAACTGAGCAGAAAGTATAGAATTTCCGCACATCCTTCCCCTCCCATGAAGCTTCTCTGGTGGCTCAGATGGTAAAGAACCTGCCTGCAATGCAGCAACCTGGGTTCGATCCCTGGGTTGGGAAGATCCCCTGGAGGAGGACATGGCAATCCACTTCAGAATCCTGGCCTGGAGAATCCCCATGGACAGGGGAGCCTGGTGGGCTACAGTCATGGGGTCACAAAGAGTGGGACATGGCTGAGCGACTAAGCCCAGTAGAGCACTGCCCTCCCATACCCATACAGTCAGTCATCCACTGTCAACAACCCCCAATCAGTCAGTTCCGTTCAATCGCTCAGTCGTGTCTTACTCTTTGTGACCCCATGGACAGCAGCACTCCAGGCTTCCCTGTCATCACCAATTCCCAGAACTTGCTCAAACTTATGTTCATCGAGTCGGTGATGACATCCAACCATCTCACCCTCTGTCGTCCCCTTCTCCTCCTGCCTTCAATCTTTCCCAGCATCAGGGTCTTTTCAAATGAGTCAGTTTTTTGCATCAGGTGGACAAAGGATTGGAGTTTCAGCTTCAGCATCAGTCCTTCCAATGAATATTCAGGACTGCTGTCCAAGGGATTCCCAAGAGTCTTCTCCAACATCATAGTTCAAAAGCATCAATTCAACTCTCACACTGTTTCCATTGTTTCCCCATCTATTTCCCATGAAGTGATGGGACCAGATGCCATGATCTTAGTTTTCTGAATGTTGTTTTAAGCCAACTTTTTCACTCTCCTCTTTCACTTTCATTAAGAGGCTCTTTAGTTCTTCTTTGCTTTCTGCCTTAAGGATGGTATCATCTGCCTATCTAAGGTTATTGCTATTTCTCCCAGCAATCTTGATTCCAGCTTGTGCTTCCTCCAGCCCAGGGTTTCTCATGATGTACTCTGCATAGAAGTTAAATAAGCAGGGTGACAATATACAGCCTGATGTACTCCTTCTCCTATTTGGAACCAGTCTGTTGTTCCATGTCCAGTTCTAACTGTTGCTTCTTGACCTGCATACAGATTTCTCAGGAGGCAAGTCAGGTGGTCTGGTATTCCAACCTCTTTAAGAATTTTCCACAGTCAAAGGCTTTGGCATAGTCAATAAAGCAGAAGTAGATGTTTTTCTGGAACTCTCTTGCTTTTTAAATGATCCAGTGGATGTTGGCAATTTGATCTCTGGTTCCTCTGCCTTTTCTAAAACTAGCTTGAACATCTGTAAGTTCATGGTTCACGTACTGTTGAAGCCTGGCTTGGAGAGTTTTAAGCATTACTTTGCTAGCATGAGATGAGTGCAATTGTGCGGTAGTTTGAGCATTCTTTGGCATTGCCTTTCTTAGGGATTGGAATGAAAACTGACCTTTTCCAGTCCTGTGGCCACTGCTGAGTTTTCCAAATTTGCTGGCATATTGAGTGTAACACTTTAACAACATCTTTTAGGATTTGTAATAGCTCAACTGGAATTCCATCACCTCCACTAGTTTTGTTCCTAATGATGCTTCCTAAGGCCCACTTGACTTCACATTCCAGGATATCTGGCTCTAGGTGCGTGATCACATCATTGTGATTATCTGGGTCATGAAGATATTTTTTGTACAGTTCTTCTGTGTATTCTTGCCACTTCTTCTTAATACCTTTTGCTTCCATTAGGTCCATTCCATTTCTGTCGTTTATTGTGCCCATCTTTGCATGAAATATTCCCTTGGTATCTCTAATTTTCTTGAGGAGATCTCTAGTCTTTCCCATTCTATTGTTTTCCTCTATTTCTTTGCATTGATCACTGAGGAAGGCATTCTTATCTCTCCTTGCTATTCTTTGGAACTCTGCATTCAGATGCTTATATCTTTCCTTTTCTCCTTTGCTTTTCGCTTCTCTTCTTTTCTCAGCTATTTGTAAGACTTCCTTAGACAACCATTTTGCCTTTTTTGCATTTCTTTTTCTTGGGGATGGTCTTGATCACTGCTTCCTGTATAATTTCACAAACCTTCATCCACAATTATTCAGTTGCCATAGTTGATGAACTTACACAAACTCAAACTTCTCTGATTGCCAGTCAATGCTCTCCACAGCAGGGCTTTAACCATTGTCTCCAAATTTTCATTTTGTCGGAAAGATGCGGACATTTTTGTTTCTTAGTTCAGTTTCAGTGACAGCAGCGCCATCTACTGGACAGTCTTTATTCTAAATAGAACTGAGCATCAACATTCTAGACCTCTAAAAACAGTGATTCCTAAGCCCAGTGGTTCCTCATAATCACGTGGAGAGGTATAATTCTGGTTCTGATCCCCACCCCAGGCCCACCTGCGAATCAAATCAATGATTGGTGGCAGAATCTATGAAGAAGCGAGGCTCTTGATTCCCAGTCCTGAAGCTGCTTTGGAGCAGTTCTTTAGGCTATTCCTGGATATTCAAAGCCTCCATCTGGGGTCTTGCCACCCCTCCCCGCTCTAACCCTGTGTCCTTCATTGTGATACACTTTTTTCCCCCTACCCTTCCTCCGGTTTAGCAAAGCATCTCTCTCAATATTTCATTCCCTCTCAGAAATCTATCGGTGAAGGCAATGGCGACCCACTCCAGTACTCTTGCCTGGAAAATCCCATGGATGGAGGAGCCTGGTAGGCTGCAGTCCATGGGGTCGCCAAGAGTTGGACATGACTGAGTGACTTCACTTTGACTTTTCACTTTCCTGCATTGGAGAAGGAAATGGCAACCCACTCCAGTGTTCTTGCCTGGAGAATCCCAGGGACGGAGGAGCCTGGTGGGCTGCTGTCTATGGGGTCGCACAGAGTCGGCCACAACTGAAGTGACTTAGCAGCAGCAGCAGCAACAGCAGCGATCTATACAATTGGAAGGTAAATATATTAAAATAAGCATGCAACTTCTTAAAAGTCAATTTTAATTGTTAAAGTTTGAAATTAAATGTATTAAAATTTGAAACTGGAAATATATGATCATGCTAAAAGAATCAACCAATACAGAAGTATATGAAAGTAAAAAAGCAAACCTCCTTCCTCTTGTGCTTCTCTCATGATGTACCAAAATCTTCCATTCCCATAGCTTCTGTTAATAGCTGGAACAAATCCTTTAAGATGTCTTGGCTACACTGAACACCATACATTCTCTTTCAAAAACACCTTTAAAGAGATTTAACTGGAATAAAATAAATGGCACCTGTTTAAAGCACACTCTTTGACTCATGAAGTGAAGTGAAAGTCACTCAGTCATGTCTGACTCTTTGTGACCCCATGGACTATGCAGTCCATGGGATTCTCCAGGCTAGAATACTGGAGTGGGTAGCCTTTCCTTTCTCCAGGGGATCTTCCCAACCCAGGGATCAAACCCAGGTTTCTCCCACATTGCAGGTGGCTTCTTTACCAGCTGAGCCACAGGGGAAGCCCAAGAATACTGGAGTGGGTAGCCTATCCCTTCTCTAGCAGATTTTACTGACCCAGGAATTGAACCAGGGTCTCCTGCATTGCAGGTGGATTCTTTACCAACTGAGCCATGAGAGAAGCCCCTTTGATTGATATGTTTTGACAAATCCCACACCTGTAAACTCATCACCACACTGAAGAATGTTATCTGTTACCTCCTAAAGTTTAAAAGCAGGAACACAACTTGGGACCTTGAGTTCTACAAGTATGAAAAACACTGCCATGTTTCAGTGCTTATAAGGACAGCACATTCAGAGTATACAAACATGCAAATTCTATTTCTAATACTCTCTGAGTGCATGAAGTATTTTCTATGGACATTCTTCCTTTCTTAAGGTGTGTGCGCATGCTAACTCGCTTCAGTCCCGTCCAGTTCTTTTCTACCCCATGGACTATAGCCCGCCAGGCTCTTCTGTCCATGCGACTCTCTAGGCAAGAATACTGGGGTGGGTTGCCAGTGCCTTCCTCCATGGAATCTTCCGGACCCAAGGATCGAACCCACCACCTGGGAAGCACGTCTTAAGGTGTAACATGAGAAAAATCCCTTTTAAACGCCCTGCCCCCTGGTGGACAGTTTGGGACTTACATGGTTTCAATGTGCCCCAAGCAGGGCACTTTTTCATCATGGCAGAGATGACTGTGGGCTGGCTTTTGGTTCATTTATTCGGAGATCCCATTTCAAGGAAGAATAGGGGAAAATCTATGGAAGAGTCATGGAAGTATCATGAATAGTAGCTATTGTTTCATTTTGAAAGTTTTTGAAATCATGATTTTAGGAAACAAAAATACTTAGAAGATAATGGTAGAGCAGAGACAACTGGAATAAAGATGGATATCTGTATCATTTAACAAGTTTCTAGTGACTTCCTTGGCAGTCTAGTGGTTAAGATGTCACCTGCTAACGCAGGGGGTCAGGTTCAATCCCTGGTGAGGGAGCTAAGTTCCCCCATGCCTCTGGGCCAAAAAGTCAAACCAAAACAAACCATAAAACAGAAGCAATACTGTAACAAACTCAATAAACACTTTAAAAAATGATCCACAGCAACAACAAAAAGAACCATAAAAAAACCAGTTTTTAAAGAACATTCACTTTATCTTATTTGACCCTCAAAACAGCCTTGTAGTACAGGTATTCCTGTCTTTTTAAAGGAAACAAAATTGAGGCACAGAGAGGTTAAATTACATGCTTGAGGTTTTAAAACTAGAACTTATGAGCCCTAGTCCCACGACCTTTCCATTCCACTATACTTCTCCAAACTCTCCCTTATTGATGAGAAAACTGAATCCCAGGGAGGCTCAGCAATGTCTGTCCACTTTCGATGTCTGCAAGTGAAGAAATGCATGCCAACAAGAGCAGTCTCCTGATTTACAATCCAGCGTTCACATCACAACCACCTCCCTACTTCGCTCAAACCCCAATAGTGACAGCATCAGGGAAAATTAGTGGGTGAAACTCTTGTTGGAATTACTGCTCTGAAACGTGGAAGCAGGTGTGTGTGGTGTGAAGACTCTTCTGAGGTGAGTCTGATACAGGCCATTAGCAAGATCCATCCAGGGTAGGGCTAGACCTTGAGCGGGAGGAGAGAAGCCGGGTGGGGGTGTGGATAAGGGTGTAGAGGGGTGAGGAAACACTCCCAGCCTCAGGCCGAGTCCGCAGATATTCCCCGGATGCGCTCTGACCCACATTCTCGGCCGCTCAGAATGCCAGAGAGCCTCTCCATCAAGGCTGTGTCACACCTGCCTGCTGACCTGGGGACGACCCCTCTCCTCACTGCAGGAAGCCGGGCGGCAGCTGCGGGAGCCCTGGGTTTTGTAAGAACCCTCAGCCAAAACTGAGACGTGCTTCTTGAGCAGCTCTCACAGTTTGAGCTCTGGTGCTAAACACATGGGTGAGGCGAGAAAGTCTTATTTCCTGGTCTCCATTCCTACTCTGGGGAATTTTAATGAAGATTTGATCATTCTCCATGGGCTGAATCTTGGCTCGAGAGTTTCCTGGAAATATAAAAATGTCACCTGGGTTTGCTTGCACTTAGGTAACCCTGGATGGAGCAACTCAGTTTGAAAGAAACCAGGAGACCCTTCTAGTCCAACTATTTCAAGCCATTTAATTATCAAACTTGCACAAACTATAACGATTCTTCTGCAGTTGATTAAATTTTCTAGGACCACAATTCCTGGAACCTGTATTGCTTTGTAAAACCTATTTAAAAGTACGTGTTCATTCTAGATGCCAAATTAAGCTCTATATGTATTTTTCCTGTATTCTACTATTGACAGGAGATATTGGAATTTTAAATTGTTGGGTGATCAATTGGAGTTTTCAAATTACATAGTGTAATTGTAATTTAAAAAATTCATTTTTTATCTAAGAGGAAAAATTTTTTTCTGTATAAATATCAATTCCAAATATCAGAATCTGAATCATAGATGCTGAGTTATTGATAGGTTTACATCCCATTCTACTCTGCCTTCAGGATGGGACCTTGGAGGATGACAAGGACACACCAGAGGAAGGTATGGCTATAAGGTGAAGATTTAAGGCATAAAGTGGGCTGAGACAGGATTGGGAAAGCGAGAATGAATTGTTAGAAGGTAAAAATTTTTCCTCTTATTTCTAGTATCTGCTATTAGGGGACCAAAGGGGCCTTGGGGGAGGGAGCTGGGAGATTATAAATGCTGCAAAATTGCTGGGGTTAATTGACTAGGAAAAACTAGCCTTTTTGGATGGATGCCCTGCTCTTGACCTCACTGGGGGGCCATAGTCCAGGAAGGTAAGCCAGAAGCCAGAAAGAAAGTTTAATAGAGACATGTTGGAAATTCAAGGAAAACTGCCAAGTGGTTGAATCTTCATGGATATTTCTATAAGAGGTATAAAGGACTGATAATATTGCTTGACATAGCAAACACCCTAAATATCACATTGTGGTTCATCTACCACAAATCTTAATTTTATGGCTGTTTCTAGGGTGAACAGATAATTTTTTTTCCAGGTTGGGACATTTTTGAGAGTGAAAGGGGTGCTACTGATGATTATTCTTGATCAATAGGCTTATACTTTAGCCCATCCTTGGCAAACCAGGGCAAATGGTCATTCATTGCCTGTCGCTCTGCTCTTCCCTCTATTTCTCTCAAATTCTGGCATCCTCTGGTTCATCTACATTCACTTTTCCTCCCAGCTAACTGGTCTGTAGGATTTATTATGTTTTCCAAGAGGAGTCAGAAGGTAAATCACTGCTTTGTCCATGACTGGCATAAGTACACCATAAACCTGATGATTTCTCAGTTCTCGTTTCTTCCCACCATTGCTCATTCTCTTTTATGTGTTAAGAGGAAGCCACTTGGTTTAGAATCAGAACCACTCCAGGAGCATGAGCACAACTGGCACCCAGATCTTGTTTTCTAAATACCATTCTCCAGTTAAAAGAATCAGGCTCCTTGGAAACATGGCTAGTTCTAGGCAGAGAGCAGGGGAAATACAGGATTGGCCTGGAGGATCTTATAGTGGCAGGAGATAAGGAAGTGCTCACCAAAATGCAATCAAATCTTGAAGAAATATCAGACAAATCCAAATTAAGAAGCCTTCTGCAGATGAACTGGCTTTTATGTTTCATAAATAGCATGTTCCTGAAACATAAAAAAGGTCAAGGAGCTGTTTCAGTTTAAAAGAAACTAAAGCAGCGTGACCACTAAATGTAACATGTGATTTAAGACTGGATCCTGTACAGGGAAGAAACAAATAGCTATTCAAGGACGTTATTGGCGCAGTCGATGCAAAGTGAATACACTGCGGACTGGATAGTAGTACTGTGTCAATTTGATTGTCTGGATTTTGATAACTGTGCCATAGTTATGTAGGGCCATGATGTTTTTATAAAATACATGCTGAGCAATTTAGTTCAAGAAAAGATACCTCTTGCTGCTTTGTAGAGAAGAGACAATAGGGGTATCAGATGGAAGTCGGAAGCCATTTGAAAACTATTTGAATAATCCAAGCAAGGGACAAACAAGGCTCTCTGAGGCATGGTTGTGGAATAGTGAGAAATGGCTGCCTTTATTTTGAAAGTAGAACCGAATGGATTTGCTGGTGAATGGGGGACTTCCCAGGTGGCGCTAGTGGTAGAGAATCCACCTGCTGATGCAGGAGACATAAGAGATGTGGCTTTGATCCCTGGGTCAGGAAGATCTCCTGGAGGAGGTCATGGAAACCCACTCCAGTATTCCTGCCTGGAGAATCGCATGGACAGAGAAGCCTGGTAGACTACAATTCATGGGGTCGTAAAGAGTCGGACATGGCTGAGCATGCAGAAAACCAAACAACAGTGGGAACCTACTATAAATTAGCACAGGGAGCTCAGCTTGGTGCTCTCTTGTGACCTGGATGTGTGGCATGGGGGTGGGTGGGAGGGAGGTCCAACAGGGAGGGAGTATACATATCCATATAGCCGATTCAATTCATTGTACAGCAAAAACTAACAACATTGTAAAGCAATTATACTCCAAACAAAACAAGCAAACAAAAACCAAAAAAGTATTTCTTAACTTGGCCTCATTCAAGCTTTACAAAGGCAGTATTTATTTTTCTTTTCAATATTCTTTTTGTTTCAGTGTAATTGAACTACTTGTTGTTCTTGATAAGGCCAAACCTCAATACTTTTTCTCCTCTTGATGTTTCCCAAAGTAGGATCTGTATACTTTTGTTGTTACCAACGATTGTTGTGGATGGCATGTGTGGAAATATTTTGATAGTTATATGTTGATTTTAATATATATTACAAAATCATGGCACAAACACATTAAAATTGTGATTTCATGTATATTAGTATTAATACAGGTCTTGGTAAAGCAAAAATATTATACATGATATTATATAGTAATAGTACTCAGAAATGGTCCAAATTATGAAGGTGTACATGGAATCTGAAATTTGGGAAATACTGTACTCTTACAATGTATTTAAAAAATACTTCTTATTATGGTAAAATTTCAAATATACCAACAGTAGACAGAAGGTAGCTTTCATTGCTTCGACCTAATCTCTTGGCTAACCACAGTCTTCTCCAGCTTAGTAAATTGGAGGAACCGGGCGGTTCAGTGGTTAAGATTTGGCACTTTCAGTGCAGAGGGCGTTGCTTCAATTCCTGGCTGGGGGACTAAGGTCCCACATGACATGTGATGTGGGCAAAAACAAAAACCAAAACAAATGAAGTGCTTTGTTAACCACCAAGGAATTTGGACTTTGTCATTTGAAAATGGGATGTTAGTAAAATTATTTAAATAGTGAAATTGTGCTATGAAAGGGTGACAGTCCAGTTTAGGACGGCATTATTTAGGAAGTAATAAAGTACATAGGATCATAAGATGCAATGGCTGAGATGTTTTTTTTAAAACCTGGGTTTATATAATCTGATAGCACTCATTATTAACGTATCGTGTGATGCCACCACTGTTCCAATAGATCTCAGCAGGACAAAAGTTCACTTCCTCTAGTACGGCAGACACCCTGGGGAGAACGTGGGGTGTAGAGCCGGGCAGCCCCCAAAATGTGAGACTCCAGACCCATAACTTGGTTTTGTCTAGTTACATGGCCTTGGGTAGGTCTCTTTAATTCTCTGAGCTTTTCTTTCATTTTCTGACCATGGTGTTTCTACACAGATCTAATAGGACAATAATAGTTGTCGTAATTTTGACCCTAAATCAGAAGTGTTCCATTCTCTTTAGATACACTGCTTTGGTTATTTGGTGTTCTTTGACAATGTCTTACTCCCCACACTCCCAACCCCTGACTCCAAGTCAATTTTTTTTTTTTTAATTTGTGTGAGTGAGGACATAGGGATAGATATGGATATGTCTTATAATACATGGAAGAAGGAATAAATAGCAGCAGTTTAAAATTTTGGCCTACAATCCTCTTGCTTCAAGGGAATCAGCAGGTTGTTCTCTGCTAGTGCCTGGGTTGCATTTGGAAATAAAGAAATCTTGATGAAGGGAGGGGATGATGTTGGTGAAGTTCCTCCCTGCTGCTGGCAGAAATCAGGAAGCACTTAAATGTATAGCAGTGATTTTCCTGGCATGCTTCTCATGGAGAAGCAGTGGGATCTTGTTGGGAATAGTTACGCCTTTGGAAAGGGAGAATTTCCTCAATTAGAGGACATAAAACAGTAATGAGACTAAGCATTTGGTAAATTCAGGAAATCAACTTCAGCTTGAGAATCCCAAAAGGGAGTTTGCTTTGTGGGGTAGGGAGCGATTTTCCAGGGTTGACCTTTGTTAAAAGGGAACTTTTGACTTTAAGGTTTAAAGCTCCAAAGGGCTAATTCAAAGAGGAGAAGGGGAAATAATTTCCATGGAGATTCCGGCTAAGATATTTGCATACTGTAAACCAGTTGCCTTTTGGCTGATGGATTTTGAATTTTCCAGCCTGTACACTTTTAAAAAATTTCCACCACTGAGTAAAATTATTCCCTGAATCAATTTTCATGAAAGGTGATGAAATGAATGTAGGCCAGGGTGAACTTCCTGGATTAAATCTTTATTATATTTTAAAGGAGGAGATACTACAGTTAGCAAGTAATTAAAATTTTTTTCCCACCATATTAAAACTAGTAAGGAAGATAATGACCAGATATATTTTGTTTTTACTTGCAAAATATATAGACATGGTTACTGAAGTTAGTCAGTCATAGGATACTAATAATAATAGTTATTAAAATCTGAATAGTATTTTAAGTGTACAAAGCACATTTATATGTAGAATTTCCTGTGCACTAATTGAAATCTCTGGCTGTAGAGGTGAAACATGAGATTCATCTCCCGTAGAAGTCTTTGACAGCTAGACATAAAAAACATGCTTTTGAAATGCAGTTGTTTCGATATTGTTCACCTTATGATTGTTAACAGTTTTCTTATTAATTTTAAATTTCAAAATTAATCCCTCTTTTTTCAAGTTAAACTTATGGAACTTCAAGTTGCATAGACGATTAATCTTTAATAAGCAAAGTTGTAAAGGGAAAAAACTAGCAAAGAAGGATTTGCCAGGATTGAAACTCAACTGAAGCGTTCTCCTTCCTGGTTATGTATTGGTGCCTTCAAGAGGTTGACATACAACACAACAATCTCAATATACATAATTGTTAGGGTAACTGACTAAAAGATCATCTTAATTTAGTCCTGACCAGTTCAATCTGCTTTGCAGACTCTAGAATTCATAGAGCTAGATGGAAGGCAGCTATGCTCCTCACTATATCCCCAACGCTCACAGAACCACATGAATTGGGACAAACAATGGGAATTTGACTTGATATGTTTGGAAAAGCTTGGCTTAACAGGACTTTACGCTTGAACACGTATGTTCCAGTCTGCACTCTCTTCAAGTCCCTTACTCAATTTCTACTCCTCCTCTCTGAGGAGATGCTAATCTCCCTGCATCGCTCACTGGCCTTTCACTAATTCCCCATGAGTTGCAGTTGACATAAACTGAAGCTGTCTAAGGTGGCTTAATTTCTGCTCCCCCAGACTGCTTCTTTCACCAGTTGCCCCTTGCCTTGAATTTGACTCTCCAGGAGATCAAATGACTGGTAGTTCTGGACATGGAACCTGATAATAGATTCAGGTCCTGTCTCCTGCCTGAAGCAGCCCTCTGTCACCTGTTCCTTTTCACCTGTTGCAAGTTAATTCCCATTCATCTTTCAAGACAAAGCTGTCTCTTTCTGATGAAGACTTCTTCACCCTGTTTGGCTATTCTCTTTACTCTCAAATGACCTTGGAGGTACTGCAGTGATTATCTTCACTGTGGCATATTAGAAGTGTCATGAAATGGGGTCATTTGTAGAGATGTGGATGGAACAAGAGTCATCATGCAGAGTGAAGTAAGTCAGAAAGAGAAAAGTCTCATATATTAAAGCGTATATGTGGAATCTAGAAAAATGGTTCAGATGAACCTAGTTCCAGGGCAGGAATAGAGACACAGATGTAGAGAATGGACATGCAGATACAGTGGTGGAAGGGGAGAGTGGGATGAACTGGGAGAGAAGTGTTGACATATGTTCATCACTGCGTGTAACATGGATAGCCAGTGGGAACCTGCTGAATGGCACAGGGAGCTCAGTTTGGTGCTCAAGGATGACTTAAAGGGGTGTGATGGGGTGGGGTGGAAGGGAGGTCCAAGAGGGAAAGGGTGTATGTGTGCATATAGCTGATTCACTTCCTTGTACAGTAGAAACTGACACTACAATGTAAAGCAATGATACTCCACTTTGAAAAAAGTATCTATTTTCACTCCCCTCACTCTCCACTTGATGAAATTAGATTGTAAGCTCTTAGAGGGCCAGGAGCCACATCTTATTTATATATATATTTTCTAGTATTTGAATATGGAAGGTGCTTATTAATTTTGGATGGATTTTTGAAGTCAAGTCAGATTTTGTCCTCAAGTGGCTTGGGGTGCTAAAGAAAACATTAGAGATTGGGTACTTTTTTCTCTCTTCAAAAAAATCTTTTGGCTGTGCCCCAAAGCATGTGGGATCTAAGTTCCCTGACCAGGGGTTGAACCTGCATCCCCTGCATTGGAAGCATAGAATCTTAACCAGTGGACTGCCAGGGAAGTCCTGAGATTCGGTGCATTTTAATGATGTATCTGCTAGGTGTGTCTTGTCCCATGCGTAACTAGGAAGTCAGTGTTTTATATCTTCAAGGCCCCAGTATGCTTATGATTTCTGAGCCCTTTACGTATGATAATAACCCTCTAGTTATCTTGATGCCTTCCTGTTTTAAAATACAGTGTATTCATAAAAAATGTGAGGTATAATAAGACCAACAGATCAGGAGACTCGTCATTGGAAAATAGTTTGTTTCTCATAGTTATCAAGAGGAGAGACATGCTGCCCTGTGCCCTAGGGCACACAGGGAAGCACCAGGGTCAGCTGAGAGACAGAGGGAGAATTTGTGAGTAAGAGCATCCTCTCCTCTCCGGTCAGTGGGTCTGTTAGGGGAAGCACACTGATTGAAACCGCCCACCCTGGCCAGGCACCATAGTAACCATTTGCATGAGTTGTTTTATGACAGGAGATCCTGATAAGGAATACAGAACTAATAAGCCACCATCAACCGGAAGAGTTCCAGAAAGGTCTAAAGGAGACACCAGTTGTCCGTCCACTTCCCAGAATCCCTCTCGCTAGCATCCATCTTGGCCGAGCGATGCGTGCGCCACCAGGAAAGACTCTGAATTAGAATGATTGGCCAAAGACCACCTGGAAACTAATCCCATCACCATAAAACCCGAGACTGCGAGCCATGCGGCAGAGCAGTTCTCCTGGTTCCGTTACCCTACTGCTCTCCACCCGGGCGCCCTTTCCCAATAAAATCTCTTGCTTTGTCAGCACATGTGTCTCCTCAGACAATTCATTTCTGAGTGTTAGACAAGAGCAGGGTTTCAAGCCTTGGAAGGGATCCGCCTTTCTGCAACAGGCCTGGGTTGGGTGCATGGATGAGGGGGAGAAGTTCCTGACTGTTTTGGAGTTTGGATATAGCGTCAGTCTGGACTATGGTTGGGTGATTGTTAGAGTCGATCACATTTTACATTGTTTAAGAGTGCTTGAGAAAGTTCTGGGATCTGCCTAAGGCCAAGAAAGAACTTGGTCATAGGTGGGTTTGAGGAGGCAAATGGGGAAAAGAGTAAAGCTGAGTTTTGGTTACAGCCAACTGTTTTCCATTCAAACCTGTTCTACGAACAGAATTATGAAGTTCTGCTTAAGGAGGTTTATTTAAAGCCTCCTTTGCACAGGGCAGCATCCTAGAAACTGGGAGGATGAAGATTAAGCAGACAGACTCTCTGTCCTTAAAGGGTTAGTGGTTTAGTGAGAAGAAACAGCAGGTTAGTCCATGGCAGCAGCCTGTCTCTTGCAGGTCTCTGTAACACTGGTTGCTCCCCACTTCAGGTCCACAGAAGAGTTATGAGCTCAAAGGCGGTGACCTCCTGACTGTTGATCCTGGGCTCCATTTGCATGCTGAAGCTTTCTCACTGGGTTCTGGGTACCAGTTGCTGTGACTTGACCAGGGTGAGGGACATAGACCTGGGGTGAAGCATTTGATCTTGGGTCAATTACTCAACTGCTTACGCTCCATCTTTCCAGTCACTAAATGGATATAATAAAATCTAGCCCTTGGGCTTATTGTGAGAATTAAATTAGGTGTTTGTTAAGGGTTTACCAGAGTGCCTTCACACTGAAGTGCTTTTAAATGAAAATTATTGTTATGATCATCTGTGCCAACAGGCCCCTCTCCACCCCTCTGGGCTTCTCGCTTGTGTATTTGAAACCTGATGGATGAGTTTCAAATGACTCTAGTCTGTAGACTGTCTTTATGGTTAGATGCTTCTAGGGGGAAAGAAATGTATTTTTAAAAAGTAGACTAAGAAGTAGTGCACGATGACATCATTCTTAATAAAACAGTTGAGGAGTCCAACTGGAAAGGTTGATGACTTTGTAGTAACTTTTTTTTGTGTGTGTGAGTAGACCAGTGAGATTGGGCACGTTAGATACATTCACATTTTGCAGAAGGGAGTAACTTAACTTTCCTTTGTCTATGATGTCCGTAAAGCTAATTGTACCTGGGATTTATAAGGGCTGATCCACTGAATGAAATGGAAAGACATTTGAAAACATTATAACATGAAAATGTGGCTGTTCGTTGTCCTTTCGTTGGATACTCTTTAACTGCCCCTGCCAGATAGGTGAGAATTGGTTTTCCCAGAGGTAATTCTGAAGCCTCTGAGGTACCTTTGTTTTCTAATGTGATTAATGAAAATCTTGCCTCTTCAACAGATTGGGACTTTAGGATGAGGTTTGTCTCCTCTACTTATTATATATATTCAGTATTCTACAGTAATTTTTGTTGTTGTTTAGTTACTAAGTCATGTCCGACTCTTTTGCGACCCTATAGACTGTCACCCACCAGGCTCCTCTGTCCATGGGATTTCCCAGGCAAGAATATTGGAGCCGGTTGCCATTTCCTCCTCTAGGAGATCTTATCCTCCAGGGATCGAACCTGAGCCTCCCGCATTGGCAGGTGGAATCTTTACCACGGAGCCTCCAAAGCAGCCCTCTACAGTAATTAAATCCCTTAATAATTACTCATTTACTCTGTCTTATGAGTGACTCCTGAATAATCCAAAGAAGTTTAAAAGAACTTTATGGTACTTTTAGTGTTAATCCTTTTCCACATCATCTTTGAACATAGCTATTTGAAAATTGGCAATCTGTGTATTTGTTAACCAGAACAGCCCATTCTCAAGCCCTGCCAGGTAACAGGGAGTTCCCTGCATTCTTTTTTATTGTTATGGCCCGTCTGGGATTTGATGAGTGAATGGGATCCATCCTCATACACGTCTCCGCATTTGGATTCATATAGATTTTGAGATACGGAATTCATACTTAATTTTAAATTCTGATGTTGAAATATGTGCCCACCGAGGATTCTGCCGAGTTGGTTTATAGAAAATACATATTAATTTTGTTAAACTGAATGCATTTGCATTTATTTTCCCAAATTACCACCAGCTTGCTTAACAAAAGGCAAACAGAGGCAAAGGCTCCTTGGTTAGTGACTTTTCTCTTTTTCTCAGGGATGCCTTCAAAAGAAGAATGTTTGTTTATATGTGTGCGTTTGATATATGTGTGTATTTATATATATACATATTGGGCAGGCAGTAAATGAGAGATGTTATTTAAACATCTTTTTGGCTGATTTTCCTTACATTGTCTGAGGAGGTGACATCCTTGATGGGACAGTTTGTCAAACACACACAAGATACAATGTAAGGCCAGGGCCCTGACTGATCAGGTAAAGACAGAATGAGCTGCTTTTAGATTTAGAACATTTATTACTCATATATTCAGCAAAGGGGAAAACAGCTGATGGCACTAAGCTCCCTGTGGTCATTTCCCCAAGCTAAAAACACAGTCTCGAATAAAAGGGGCTGGACCACAGCAACATGGGTTATGGAAGTCCCCGTTGTCGCAGAGCCAATCGTGAGCTGCAAGAAAGTGTGAGTACAAGACAAGAAAAATCTCTAGCTTAGGCCATGGAAAAATGATAAAAACCATGGTAAACTTGTTCTTTCTTTAGATGGCACAACTATTTTCCTGGGCACACCCCCTCTCCCCTTCCCCCGTCCTCCACCCCTTAGCTGTCACATCCCAGGACCTTAGAGGATTTATCCTCTGCGTTTCTGCTCTGATGGAGGCAGGCCAAAAAGCCTTAGGCCTCATCAGAACCTGGGAGGCCGGGAGTGCTGTCTCCCGACAGCCTTGGAGGTGAGTGGGCAGGGGCCTCTTGGCTGCCTGTCTCAGGCCTCCCATGCTCTTGTATTCTAGGGGGATCATGAGATATTCTTTGAAGGTTTGGGTGAGCTATGCTTCAGGCCCTTCCTGCGTGGCTTACATGGATCCATGGAAGGTGGCCAGGGTGTCCTGGTGGAGCCCTTGCTTTTGGCCATCCTTTTGAAGCAGCCACCCCCGTGATGGTTGAGTGAGAAAGGCTAGGGCAGGGCTGTACTGGCTCCATATTTGAGCTCTGGCTTGTCCTGCTTGCCCGGTTTTCTCATAGTTGCTTGGAATCCATCGTGAAGTTTTCCTTGGGTGGGTCTCAGGGACAGGCTCGGAGAGCTTAGGTTTGTTACACTTGACCTCAGGAGGGTGCACCCACTTTATTAACAAAAGGGACTGCTTTCTGAGTGCTTTGCTGCCGATTTTGCTGCACTGAGCTTTAGTTTCCCAGGAGGTGCTAGTGATAAAGAACCTGCCTTCCAGTGTGGGAAACATAAATGTGGGTTCAATCCCTGGGTCGGGAAGATCCCCTGGAGGAGGGCACAGAAGCCTACTCCAGTATTCTTGCCTAGAGAATCCCATGGACAGAGGAGCTTGGTGGGCTACAGTCCATGGGGTTGCAAAGAGTCAGACACAACTTAGTGACTGAGTACAGGAAGCGAGCTTTGTTTAATAAGCACAGCCTAGTGGTCAATGGCTTAGACTCTGTCCTTGGATGGTTCTGCCATTGACTAGCAGGGTGAACTTGAGCAAGTTCTCTCACCTCTGTAGCTCTCCAGTCCTCATCCATAGACTGGGGACAATTGCATGAGAAAGCTGTATGAAGCAGTTCAGGTAGTATTCCAGTGGTGTCTAATGCATGGTGAGCACCCAACGAATGCAGCCTTAGTTATGGATGAGAACGTTCCATGGAGCTGAGCTTTCCAGTGAGTTCCTGGGATAGGGAAGAAAGACAAGGGTCTTTCTTAATTTTTCCAAGGGGGAAAAGACCCCCAAGCTTTCTTAATTTACCATGTAGCTGAATTAAAGGGACATGGACAGTCATAAAGCAATCAATCAACGAACACTGACAATGCTCATATGGTGATCTTTGTGAAGGAGAGATCAATGGTCACACTATTTATCTTTTGGTTGGACGGCCTTTAATTTTACCTGAGTTGACCCAGCGACTTGTGACTACAGGTGGCAAGTCACTAGGTAAAGGCCATCATCAAACAGTGCTGTCCACAAAATCTCTTTGTAGAATGGTCTTGGCCAGGGACCATGCACACACCTCCATTTTCCTTTCATAGGCCAGCCTGAGCAATACCCACATAACCCATTTGGTCACTTTGACTGGAGCAACTGTGTCATTTCATATCCCATGGGATGTTTGCTGAAGACATGAAACACAGGTGCAGATGGAGGGCTAACGGCACAACCATTTTCCAATTAGGATCCCTTTGGCTCCCTGAAACCCAATCGCATGGAGTGAACCAGACACCCCTGTCTGAAGCTCTGCATTCAACTCAGGATCCAACTCTCAGTGGAAAATTAAAAACAAAGTCATTATTATATATTAGATTTATTAAAAATGCAACTATTACCAAGAGCCTGTGGGCATGTGTGGAAAATACCATAATTAAATTAAATTAAATTAAATCCAGCAGCTAGCAGTAACATTTTCCACTAAGGAGGAGGAGGAGAAAGAAAAAATAAGCCCATAGGAGAATTCCAAACCAGAAAAGTGTAAGAAGTGGCCAGGATTCTTCTAGGAGAAAGAAGATGTTATAACTGTTATTATTATTATTATTACTGCCTTGAGATAATGGAAAAGTAATATGTAAATTTGGAACAAGATGGGAACTTTCCAGGCATCGGGAAATGATGTTTATTTGGAAGACAGTGAATAACATTAAAGCCAGAAATGGAACAGCTACTATTATAGGGAGAAAGTTTATTTGTAGTGATTATCTCGAGTAATTATTCAAATAGGGACTATCGGATCAGTGGGAAAGCAGTGCTCTTTCAGTGTTGCCAAGGTCAGAGAAGGGTAGAATTCTCTGCTGGCAGATTCAACACTCATGCTTTATTTCTGGAAGAATTAAAGGAGTGTTAAGATGTCAGATGATGGGTAAGACTGGAGCTTTACTTCTGCTTCTTGTTTTCATTGCTTATGAGGGTGGTAGAGAAAGGAAGGTGGAGACTCAGTGTGACAAACCCTTCTATGATGTATTTGCGTTTTGTTTTTCCATTTTTGAGATATGCTCTTACAAAGAGGTTGAATGGCCCCACAGAGGCTCCTCGGCGTATCCCCATGTCGCTCAGAGCAGAAGGCTCTTCTGGTTAGTTGCATTTCTGGACCAGAATCTGTGTGGCCTGATTTGTTGGCTTCTTCTACAGCATCAACATTGGCTACAACAGCACTTTTAAAAATCAGGACAATCTTGGGGTAGTTTTTAAAAATGAAATGGTCCAGGCAGCTCGAGGGTGAGGTCAGAGTACAGTCAGTACTTTGGGGTGGCAGTTCTCTAATCTGCGTGGTCCAAGGAATCCCCTGGCAGCAATAATTGCTTCCCCTGGAAGAAAGTGCTGTTCTCGAGGTTGGTGGTTATGGGCTGTCTGGCTACCAGAAATGCTCCATTTTTTGTATCAGAAATTTCTTTTTTATTCTGTATCTGAGATATTTGTCATTCATCTGAATTCTACCAAGAACCAAGAAGGTATCTTTCCTGTCAGCGGGCTTGTGTTGAGTTTGTTGAACTCACCAATCATTTGGAACATCAAATCTGGTTGATTTATCTGGTAGCCAAATAATCTAGTTTGCCTCAGTCAAAATGACTGAACTGGTTGCTTGAATGTAGCTCTAGAACATTCCCAGGGGATTGTGAGCGAAAGCCCTGAAGCCCAGGAAGAGTCCTGTGCTCTCCCTCTGGCGTTGTTGGGACATTCTGCGCAAGGACTGGATGTACCTTGCTCAGCAGAGAAGCATGTGAGGATTTTTAATACTTCTTGGATGGTTTTTATGGTGAGCTTATTCATCGTAGTTCTGGGGCTCTGGGATGGCGATGGTAGATGATGAATTCTGGCATCTAGGCTGGTACTCCAGTAGTCACTTGGGCTCTTTGGATCTGTAGTGGGGCTATGTTTGTCTCTGGCTGTAAATAAAGACTTGCTCAGTTTACTTAAAAGAGGCTCCCTCATCCCTCACAACCCTTCTTGGGAAGGACTAGAGAAATCAGGGGCTTATTTAATGTAACATAATTTAAAGAAGGGCTTCCTTGGTGGCTTAGATGGCAAAGCACCCGCCTGCAATGCAGGAAACCTGGGTTTGACTCCTGGGTTAGGAACAGCCCCTGGAGAAGAGAATGGCAACCCACTCCAGTATTCTTGCCTGGAGAATTCTGTGAACAAGGGAGCCTGGTGGGCTACAGTCCATGGGGTTGCAAAGATTTGGACACAACTGAGCAACTAACACACACACACACACACACACACAGAGTTTAAAGGAACACACAATATCCCTTTTAGATGCACAGAATTTGAATGCCAAATGCTGTACCTTGAGCAGTCTGGTTTTATTCCTGTGCAGGTTTTCACAGGGTGTTATTGGAGGGTTGCAGCAGAAAGTTAATAGTTTTTTTCTTTAATCCTTGCAAAGTGGCAGGACTCGCACTGGAGCGTGAAAGGAATCAGATACTTATAATTATTTTTACCTATTTGGATCAAGTCTGCAAAACGATACAGAAAGCCAGCAAGCTGTTCAAATTGCCACATGATGCAGGAAAAAGAACTGGTTTTACTTCTATGGAAAACCCTGTCATTCACCTGTTGAGACTCTGGATAATTTCAAGTGATTCTTGGAGGTTTCTTCTCAATATATTTGCCAGTTCTCTCCACAAAAAATGTAGGGAGGATAAGAAGATAGTATCAGGAAAAATAAATCACATTCCTTTAAAATATTTTTTTCCTACGTCTGTTTCTAATGCCAATAATAGAAATTATGTGGAAGAAATGTTAATAAGTGTGGCTTGATGGCTTTATGTGTTTGATGGGCTCCCTGATGCCCTCATGAAATCAGGTTGCCAGAAACAGACCAGGGAGACAGACAGGGAAGTGTAGAACAGAGAGATGAGTATCAGAGAACTCCATGCTATTTCTAAGGGTGTGTATGATTTATGAAAAACACTGTTAAGGTTTTTGG
Source organism: Bubalus kerabau (assembly GCF_029407905.1). Taxonomy (NCBI): domain Eukaryota; kingdom Metazoa; phylum Chordata; class Mammalia; order Artiodactyla; family Bovidae; genus Bubalus; species Bubalus kerabau. Next base: position 77,329,798 of record NC_073628.1, on the reverse strand, counting down.
AGTGTGGTATCTCCATTTCCACTTCTGTAAGTGTGGATGAGTTAGATGGCGACTGTAACACACAGCTGGAACATGGCAGGATACTTGACAGCTAGAAGGACCACCCCAGTCCAGCTGCCTTCCCAGCTGGGTTGGAGAAGGGAATTGAGGCTGGGGGTAGAGGAGGGGGTGGGGATGGAGTGCAATTTGAGAAAATCAATGGGAGGATTAGTTGAGAGTGATAGAGAATCCCAAATAACCTTTGACACAGACACTACCTTCTTGTCAAGTGATAAACACAGTAATGGGGAAGGTACTGCCCTGTTGAATGTATATTGCTAACTTCATTGATTTTACTTTCATTCTGGTACATCTTATTTTGGTAAATATCACAAATCAGTCTTCATCCTAAACATGATTCATGTAAAATGGTTCACATAGGGTAGGAAGCTGAACTGATCTACGCAACTGAGAGGTTAGTAAAATAAATGTATATCTAGGAAATATATATTATTTCCTCTGTATTAAACTGCTTAATGAAAGGTGTGAACATAGCTTTGAACATGGCTTCTTATTCTGTTTCTTAATCCTGTGAAAGAGAGACAGCGTATGGTTGAGCATCAACTTGAATCAACTGATCTAGATTTGAATCCCAAATCTAGTACTGATTAGCCATTTGATCCTAAGAATGCTGCTTAGGATCATGCTTTTTTCAGTCTTAGAGTAACTGCAAGGATTAAATGAGATGATGGATCAAAAATGCTTTCAATTTTTTGACTATAATCTGTAGCAGGAAATACATTTTTTTTTTTGCATCACTAGATAATGTACCCAAATGTACACACAGAGAGAAACACATAACTTTAACAAAAATTTAATGAAGCGATGGTCACCCTTACTATGTGTAATATACACTGATATTTTCTGTTCCATTCTACTGCATATTTTAAGAAATTCTGGTCATGATCCACTAAGTTAATTTTACAATTCGTCAATGATTTAGGACCCACAGTAAGAAAAACCAGATTTGATACTTAGCACAGTGACTGGTATACAGTCATTGTTCTATAAGGAATAAACATTGAACTTAGGAGGGAATGATGTCATGTAATAGGTTTATTGAGGTATAATTCTTTGGCTAGAGGAAGTTGTAATAAAAATGCTGAAGTTTCTTAATGAGAGTAGCACAAAGGTTGCCAATATGATATAAAACACTTTACCCTCTTCCTCTTCTTTCTGATTAAGGCACATCATTGAAGACCAGAGACAAAGGAGTTGGAAAAACTGAAAACAAAACATCATTCCTTTTTCCTTAGCACAATTTAATTAAAATTTCTTAACCTAAAGCTTGATTTCAGAATGATTAATATTGACAACTTTGGAAAATAAATACTCAAAGGGGGAAAGCAGAAAGGATGTTGTTTGTACACAACTAAAGCACATTTAACTAGCAACAGTGAAGGTGAGGCTTGATGAGTTTCTATCCAATAGCTGACTGTGGAGCATCATTTTCTCCTCTCTTTTCTTCTTCAGAAACAAGGAGAAAATTCAGGGTAAAAAAAATATATAAGTATACTTGGCATACAAGGTTTCTGTTGCTACTGTGGCAAATTGCCATAAATGCAGATATTTACAATTCAAATTTCTTATCTTACTGTTTTCATGGGTTGGAAGTCCAAGTGTATCATGGCTCAGTTGGTTCTTTTGCTCTGGGTATCACAGGCTGAATAATGTGTTGGCAGGGCTATGTTACTCTTTTGGAGATTTTGGGATTGGATCTCTTCTAAGCCAATTCAGGCTGTTGGACCAGTTTGGTTCTTTGGGGTTGAAGGACTGAGGTATGTTTCCTTGCTGGCTGTCAGTGAGGGAGGCAGGCAGACTTTGCTCCTAGAGGCTGCCTACAGTCCTCCTCAAGCTGTCCATATGGCTCAACAGAAGTTGAGTTCCTCTCACTGTTTGAATCTCTCTGATTTCCCTTTGTGCCACATTTCTCATCCCAACAGAAGAATTTTTTCTGCTTTTAAGGGTTCATGTAATTAAATTGGGCCCACACAGATAATTCAGGACCATCTCTATATCTTGAGGTCTATAACAATTATATCTGCAAAGTCTCTTTGTAATATACCATATTCACAACATCCAGAGAAGTGTGGGCATCTTTGGTGGGGATTTGGGAGAGGGTATTATTTGCCTACTGTATTTGGTTTGGAAATTATTTTTTCTGTAGAGAAGAAATTTTATTGCTGTCAGAGTTTTCATGGCTCTTAGAGTTACTGAATAAATTATAAAATTATAGGATTTTAGAGGGGGACAGCATTCAGGAACTTCAACTTCCTCATTTCACAATGAGGAAACCAAATGGAATTACTTGCTTAGTCTCACAGGAGGTTGGTGAAAGTGTTATGGGGGCAATCCATGATTCTAGACTTCTGGTCCTTTTTCATGGCTCAGACATTCAGAAATGCTGATGAATTATATTCCTGGGAAGGTGGATCTTGGGGAAGAAATAAATTAAAAGTTAGCAATGGGGAAGCTAGGCTTTTTGTTTTTCTCCCTCTCCTGATCTGACTCCTAGGAAGCATTTGCAAAGCAAAATTCTGAAGCTTTAAGGAATTATTTTATATCATCCTAGAATCGTGGAAAAATTTAAAAGCCTTTCTACTTAAAAATACCAGGGTTCTTAAAAATTTCTCATCCAGTTACTTTAGATGAAAAATGTTTATTTTTCTTCTTTTTAATATGGTGCTAATATCATTGTTTCTGAGGTTAGCAAAGCCTGTGAGAATGAGGAATAAAAGGAGTGAAAGAGGATGAAAAGAGAGCCTAAAACCATCAATTTCAGGGGCCTCTAAAATTGAATTCTCACTGCTATGCTTTTGCAGTCTCAGGCTGAGATGAATACACAAGACCAGTACTGGTTTACTCTTTATTAATATCAGTGGAAGCTGGAAAGCAGTTCTATCTATCTATTGAAATTTATCTATCAATTATTCTTTCATTCCTACTTCTTTCACTCTTCATTTACTGAGGTCTTGTTATATGTCTAGTGCTAGGCTAAGGGCTGTGATACATTGAGGAATAAGATAAGGCATCTGTCTTTAAAAGATCACAGTTTAGCCAGAGAGACAGATATAGGAACAGATATAATAGCATGTTGTCCCAGAATTGTGACTAAAACCCCAATATGAAAGTAAAAGGCTCAAAGAACCCTACTTCTTTGGCAGAGGGGAGTCAGACAGCTCCCTCTGGGGCTTCCTAGGAGGCGGTAGAACTTCCAGCCATGACCCTCGTGCCACACCAAGGATGAAAGGTAAGGGAGGGGGCGGTGGCAGTTGACATAAGAAGCCTTGAATTTTCAGAGTTGCTAACCTCATGGGGAGTACAGTGCTTGTGGTAAGATGGCATTGCCATTCTCCCAGGGGGAGCACAGGGATTGCTTTTCCTTCCCTAACTTCGAATAAAGGGACCCCTCAGATACTCATTTGTAAAGCCTGGATGTGTCTGCCACAAGGCAGAAAGAGATGGGCATCTCATACCCCAGGCATCAGACTTGCTGATCTGCCCCTGAACACCCAAGACAAGGACAGGAATTGGAGGGAGACACAAGGGTGCAGAAAAGGAGCAGCAATAGTGCTATGACCTACACCAGCACCAACTGGGAAGGGGCTGTGAGTCTCTAGTGAATTGAGCATACCATCCAGAAGGTGGCCTTGAGCTCTTTTGCTGATATTTCACATAAGAGGGTTGCCTATAGGATGAGGGCCCCGCAGAAGCAAGGGGCTGTTGGATGGACCAGCCCCCTGGAGGATAGAATAGATGGAGTTGGGAGGATAGATATCCCACATCAGTGTACTATGGAGTGAGGAGGCTCCTCTGATATCCCCATCAACATACTTATGAACCACACAAAAGAGTCAGCTTTGGGTGTCTGCCCCACATGCCTTGCCTTACTGACCAGTCAAGATTGGGCAGAGAGAGGCCAGACTCCGGTTAAGTAAGGAGAAGTTTGTCTTCCACCAATACCCCTCCTTCCAATCTTCCTCGCCTTTTCTGTCCCCAAAGCATCTGGAATCTGCAGATGGAGAAGGGCAGCCATGAAACAATGTCTTCCTTCCTGCTCCAAGTTCTTCAAGCCAAATGCCTGACTTGCAGTGAAGGGGAGGGAAAGTTTTGAATCAGATATGAGTCCAGACTTGTTAACAGGATGGGACTGAACTTTAACAACTGAACATAAATAGAAAGTTATGGGACCTGCCCAAAGTGCTAAAGGATTTACTATTGAGCAGGGAAGGAAGATCTGAGAGATTGTGAGTGAAAACAGTGATTAAAAATGTTTTGTTTTTTCCCCACTTATTGGAAATTTTAATCCCTCAATATACTGGCTCCAAAATAAATGCAGAACAGAATTGATTTGTCCTATAATGGTGACAAATAACAAGTGTTTTTTCTTTCTTGCATAATGTTTGTTTTTCCTAGAACTAAGAAAATTGTTTTGTTTTGTTTTGTTTTTAGTTTGCTTATTACATTTGGTTTTCTATTTACATATCACAAAGTCAACCCCAACCATTTCCCCCTAATTGTCAAAACTCTGGGTAGGTTGAAATACATAAAGTGTTCTATCAAATTCACCTTGTTAAAAAGTCATTTTTAGAATCTTTCCTGATCTACTTCAATTTGAACTGATTGTTCTCTGTGTTTGCCATAGATCTGTCCTCATGTGACCTCCTAAGAATGTTTTTTTTTTTTTTAATTTTATTTTGTGATAGATCCTCCATTTTCTGGATTCCAGGTCTCCTTTTTTCTTAACTTACTTCTTTACTTTGGTGGAGCACTTTCTCCAACAACTGAAAAATATTGCGTGAAACATCAATTTGGGGAGACCTTGCATATAAAAAATGTTTTTAGTCTATCTGTGGTAATTTGTTTACCAAACAGCTGCAATAATTCCCCACCTTGAATTCATACCATTGTGCTCAGTTACTAAGTCATGTCCAACCCTTTTGCAACCCCATGAACTATAGTAGCTCACCAGCCTCCTCTGTCCATGGGATTTCCCAGACAAGAATACTAGAGTGGGTTACCATTCTTTCCTCCAGCAGGTCTTCCTGACCCAGATATCAAACCTATGACTCCTGTGTCTCCTGCATTGGCAGGTGGATTCTTTACCACTGAGCCATCTGGGAAGTCCTTTGGTCAATGGGACAGTATCAAACATGAGGTGAGCAGAAATGGGAATGCTTGTACATTGGTGGTGTCTTCTCTTGCAGATTTTTGGAACCCCAAAACCAACATGGGAAGAAGATGGGTTAGTTTGTTGGAAGATGGGAGACTGTGTGATGTGGAACAGAGATAAACTATTTCAACTGAGGGCCCCTCTTCCTTCTGCTTTAGACCTCCAAGCCTGCAACATGTTTGTGCAAGGCCATCCTAGATGATCTAGCCCCCGACTGGAAAGATGCACCAAGTCAGCAGAAAAACCACACTGATGACCCAGAGAATTATGATAAATAATAAATGTTTTGCTTCATTAAATGAATTAATGATTCTTAAGGTGATTTCTTTTATGGCAAAAGCTAACTGGTAACCCTATCATGACACTTCATTGAGAGTTTAGCTGGGTAGAGAATTTTGTACTGAAAATTATTTTCATTTAACCATTAAAAAAGACAACTTATAGAATGGGAGAAAATATTTGCAAATGATGCAACAGACAAGGGCCTGATCTCCAAAATATACAAACAGCTCATACAACTCAGCAACAAGAAAAAAAACAAACCAATCAAAAAATGGGCAGAAAATCTCAACAAACATTTCTCTAAATAAAATATACAGATGGCCAGTAGGCATATAAGAAGATACTCAACATCACTATTCAGTTCAGTTCAATTCAGTTCAGTCGCTCAGTCATGTCCGACTCTTCGTGACCCCATGAATCGCAGCACTCCAGGCCTCCCTGTCCATCACCAACTCCCGGAGTTCACTCAGACTCACATCCATTGAGTCAGTGATGCCATCCAGCCATCTCATCCTCTGTCGTTCCCTTCTCCTCCTGCCCCCAATCCCTCCCAGCATCAGAGTCTTTTCCAATGAGTCAACTCTTCGCATGAGGCGGCCAGAGTACTGGAGTTTCAGCTTCAGCATCATTCCCTCCAAAGAAATCCTAGGGCTGATCTCCTTCAGAATGGACTGGTTGGATTTCCTTGCAGTCCAAGGGATTCTCAAGAGTCTTCTCCAACACCACAGTTCAAAAGCATCAATTCTTCAGTGCTCAGCCTTCTTCACAGTCCAACTCTCACATCCATACATGACCACTGGAAAAACCATAGCCTTGACTAGCTGGACCTTTGTTGGCAAAGTAATGTCTCTGCTTTTGAATATGCTATCTATCTAGGTTGGTCATAACTTTCCTTCCAAGGAGTAAGTGTCTTTTAATTTCATGGCTGCAGTCACTATCTGCAGTGATTTTGGAGCCCCTAAAAATAAAGTCTGACACTGTTTCCACTGTTTCCCCATCTATTTCACATGAAGTGATGGGACCAGATGCCATGATCTTCGTTTTCTGAATGTTGAGCTTTAAGCCAACTTTTTCACTCCCCTCTTTCACTTTCATCAAGAGGCTTTTGAGTTCCTCTTCACTTTCTGCCATAAGGGTGGCGTCATCTGCATATCTGAGGTTATTGATATTTCTCCTGGCAATCTTGATTCCAGCTTGTGTTTCTTCTAGTCCAGCGTTTTTCATGATGTACTCTGCATACAAGTTAAATAATCAGGGTGACAATATACAGCCTTGATGTACTCCTTTTCCTATTTGGAACCAGTCTGTTGTTCCCTTACATAACTGCACAATGTCATTTTTGCACCCAGAGAGGAGCTACCCTACGTCCGAGGTCAGGGGCAAAGCCGGGAGGACCCCATGCCCGAAGGGCAGCGGCCAAGAGAAGTTACCCCACGTCAGAGGTCAGGGGCAGCCACCGAGAGTGCCAGGCTGCAACAGCGCAGGAACAGCTGAGAAGAGCTACCCAAATCGGAGGTCAGGGGCGGCGGCCAGGAGGAGCTACCTGACATCCGAGGTCAGGGGCAGGGGCCGTGAGGAGCTACCCCATGCCTCCATGCCCAAGGCCAGGGGCAGCAGCCAGGAGGACCAACCCCACGCCCGAGGCCAGGGACGGTGGCCGGGAGGACCAACCCCACGTCCAAGGAGTGGTGGCTGCGTGGGTGCAGGAGGGCCTAGAGGAGCTATCCCACATTGAAGGTCAGTAAGGGCGGTGATGAGGAGATACTCCTTGTTCAAGGTAGGGAGCAGAGGCTGTGCTTTGCTGGAGCAGCCATAAAGAGGTACCCCACGCGCAAGGTAAGAGAAACCCAAGTAAGATGGTAGGTGTTGCAAGAAGGCATCAGAGGGCAGATACACTGAAACCATACTCACAGAAAACTAGTCAATCTAATCACACTAGGATCACAGCCTTGTCTAACTCAATGAAACTAAGCCGTGTCTGTGGGGCAACCCAAGACGGGCGGGTCATGGTGGAGGTATCTGACAGAATGTTGTCCACTGGAGAAGGGAATGGCAAACCACTTCAGTATTCTTGCCTTGAGAACCCCATGGACAGTATGAAAAGGCAAAATGATAGGTTACTGAAAGAGAAACTCCCCAGGTCAGTAGGGGCCCAATATGCTACTGGAGATCAGTGGAGAAATAACTCCAGAAAGAATGAAGGGATGGAGCCAAAGCAAAAACATCACTATTAGAGAAAGGCAAATCAAAACTATAATGAGATACCACTGCATACCAGTCAAAACGGCCATCATTAAAAAGTCTACAAATAACAAATGCTGTAAAGGGTATGCAGAAAAGGGAACCCTCACACACTGTCAATGGGAATGTAAGTTGGTGCAGCTACTATGGAAAATATTGTGGAAGTTCCTCAAAAAATTTAAAATAGAATTACCATATGATCCAGCAATCCTACTTCCAGGGATGTATTTAGACAAATGGACGTGAGTCTCAGTGAACTCCGGGAGTTGGTGATGGACAGGGAGGCCTGGCGTGCTGTGATTCATGGGGTCGCAAAGAGTTGGACACGACTGAGCGACTGATCTGATCTGATAATTCAAAAAGATACATGCGCCACTATGTTCATAGCTGCACTACTCACAATAGCCAAAACATGGAAACAACATAAATGTCCATCTACAGACAGATGGATAAAGAAGATGTGGTGCATATATACAATAGAATATTATTCAGTCATCAAAAACCCAGCAAATAATGCCATTTGCAGCAACATGGATGCAATAACAGATTATTATACCAAGTGAAGTAAGTCAGAAAGAGAAAGACAAATACCATGTGATATCACTTATATGTGGAATCTAAAATATGACACAAATGAACTTATCTAAAAAATAGAAACAGACTCACAGATATAGAGAACAGACTTGTGGTTGCCAAGGGGGAGGCAGGTCGGGGGAGAAGGCCTGGGAGTGTGTGGTTAGCAAGTGCAAACTATGATATATAGGGTGGATGGACAACAAGGTCCTATTGTATAGCACAGGAAACTATATTCAGTGTCCTGTGATTAACCAAAATGGAAAGGAATATATATTAAAAATAAAGTCTGTATGTGTATAGCTGTGTCACTTTGCTGTACAACAGGGATTGGCACAACATTGTCAATCAACTATACTTGAATTAAAAAAAAAGTTAAATTAACAACAACAACACAAAACTCAAGACCTTTGTGATTGGGTCTGATCAAATAAAATTCTTGATTGGAAACCAAACAGAAAGATTATTTTCCATTAGAAGTGTTCAGTTCAGTTTAGTTCAGTTGCTCAGTCATGTCTGACTCTTTGTGACCCCATGAATTGTAGCATGCCAGGCTTCCCTGTCCATCACCAACTCCTGGAGTTCACTCAAACTCATGTCCATCCAGTCGGTGATGTCATCTAGCCATCTCATCCTCCGTTGTCCCCTTCTCCTCCTGCCCCCAATCCCTCCCAGCATTAGGGTCTTATCCAATGAGTCAACTCTTTGCACGATGTGGCCAAAGTATTGGAGTTTCAGCCTCAGCATCAGTCCTTCCAATGAACACCCAGGACTGATCTCCTTTAGGATGGACTGGATGGATCTCCTTGCAGTCCAAGGGACTCTCAAGAGTCTTCTCCAACACCACAGTTCAAAAGCATCAATTCTTTGGTGCTTAGCTTTCTTCACAGTCCAACTCTCACATCCATACATGACCATTGGAAAAACCATAGCCTTGACAAGACAGACCTTTGTTGGCAAAGTAATGTCTCTGCTTTTGAATATGCTATCTAGGTTGGACATATAAGCGTCTAGCGTCTTTTAATTTCATGGCTGCAATCACCATCTGCAGTGATTTTGGAGCCCAGAAAAATAAAGTCTGACACTGTTTCCACTGTTTCCCCATCTATTTCCCATGAAGTGATGGGACCAGATGCCATGATCTTCGTTTTCTGAATGTTGAGCTTTAAGCCAACTTTTTCACTCTCCTCTTTCACTTTCATCAAGAGGCTCTTTAGTTCTTCTTCACTTTCTGCCATAAGGGTGGTGTCATCTGCATATCTGAGGTTATTGATATTTCTCCCAGCAATCTTGATTCCAGCTTGTGCTTCTTCCAGCCCAGCATTTCTCATGATGTACTCTGCATAGAAGTTAAATAAGCAGGGTGACAATATACAGCCTTGACCTATTCCTTTTCCTATTTGGAACCAGTCTGTTGTACCATGTCCAGTTCTAACTGTTACTTCCTGACCTGCATACAGATTTCTCAAGAGGCAGGTCAGGTGGTCTGGTATTCCCATCTCTTTCAGAATTTTCCACAGTTTATTGTGATGCACACAGTCAAAGGCTTTGGCATAGTCAATAAAGCAGAAATAGATGTTTTTCTGGAACTCTCTTGCTTTTTCCATGATCCAGTGGATGTTGGCAATTTGATCTCTGCTTCCTCTGCCTTTTCTAAAACCAGCTTGAACATCTGGACGTTCACGGTTCACGTATTGCTGAAGGTTGGCTCACTGAATTTTGAGCACTAGTGTGTGAGATGAGTGCAATTGTGTGGTAGTTTGAGCATTCTTTGGCATTGCCTTTCTTTGGGATTGGAATGAAAACTGACCTTTTTCAGTCCTGTGGCCACTGCTGAGTTTTCCAAATTTGCTGGCATATTGAGTGCAGCACTTTCACAGCATCATCTTTCAGGATTTGAAATGGCTCAACTGGAATTCCATCACCTCCACTAGCTTTGTTTGTAGTGATGCTTTCTAAGGCCCACTTGACTTCACATTGCAGGGTGTCTGGTTCTAGGTGAGTGATCACACCATCGTGATTAGAAGTGTAAAGATATGTAAATAGTAACTTGTCCAAGGTCTTGCAAATTTTAACTAGAATTAAATTTTGAACCCAGGGAGTACAGCTTCAGAACCTATGCTTTTTATCACTGTGCTATTTTATTCAGACACCTGGAAGAGATCTGGACAGGAGAGAATGCACATGATGGTAAAAGGAGTTAAAATCAAGCTAGACAGCGATGGGGATTTCCTGGTGGCTTAGATGGTAAAGAATCTGCCTGTAATGCAGGAGACCTGGGTTTGATCCCTGGGTCAGGAAGATCCCCTGGAGAAGGGAAAGGCTACCTACTCCAGTATTCTTGCCTGGAGAACTCCATGGACAGAGGAGCCTAACTATAGTCCATGAGGTCGCAAAGAATCTGACATGACTGAGCAACTGAGTGACTCTCTCTGTCTCTCTCTCTCTCTCTCACACACACACAGATAAGTTGAAAACTGTGGGTCCTATAAGAAAAGACTCACAGGAAGCTGATAAATACCTTTCAATACTTGGATAACTATTAAGAGAAAGAGGAATTGGATCCATTCTAACTACAAAGAAACTAGGATCAATGATTATCAGCTACCATGAAGTAGATTTTTGGCTGATTATGTAGCTCTATCTAATGCCCAGGTTTTCAAGGGACTTCCTGAATTGTCTTGAGAAGAACCAGTTGCAAGGCATTGAACGTTCTTAAGAAAGAGCAGAAGCGCTGGTGTTAGGATTCAAACATCAGTGAAGGTAGGGGGTTAGATTACCATTATGGTTCAAAATTTTGAGATGCTAGACTTCTATTCAACAGGCCAATGAAAGAAACATCCCTAAATTCCCCAGAATATGGAAGAGAAGGTCATCTGGAAGGTCATTTTTGTCACTCCCCTTATTGCAAGTACATCTGTGTCCATACCAATGGAAACAGTTAAAAATATTCCACTCCCTCCCTCCTCATCCCTCCCTACCTCTCTCTCTGACAGCCTCCAAGGGGAAGCATCATAGAAGCTTAGACTTAAAAGCATTTAGGGGTGAATGGACAGCTATTGTTTAGTGTGATGCTCTCTTTGCAGAAAGGGGATCAAGAAAGGTGACAGGAGCCTCCCAAGCTCACGCTGCTAGTTTGTGACAAAGCAGAAACTAAAATCCAGCACTCAAGATTGTTACGTTCAATTTCCTTTTGCAACATACAATGTTATCACTCACACTCCCTTTGGAAATTTCTTCCTTTTGTCTAACTTAAATTCTTCACTGTGTGCTTTAAATCTAGTTTCCTACCATCTCCACTAAGAGCAATGCATGTTGGCCATTTCTCCTGGCAATAAAAAGTCTTATGTCTTGGATAATGAAATGCTCTGTTAGCTGTATGTTACAGTCTCCTCCCAGGGGATGGGGCGATGTCTGTTTCACACTTGCAGTCATCCGAAGTTAGCAAGGATTCTAAAGAATAGAAGGCAAAACTGGTAGTTAGCTGCTGTTGGCAGTCATTTCTCAAATACTTGTTTGAGACTGAGACTTAGGTCTGGTCCTCACAGGCCTGTTGGGTTCATCTGGATGTCTTCTCTCTGGGGATGGCAGTTGTCTATTTCATAACTGACTGAAGAGATTGTTCCTACTCAGCAAAGGTGGACAAGCCAATGGGGTCCAGAACTAAGAATAGTCTTACCTAGGGCAATCCTTTTCCCACCACTCTCTTCCTTAGGTTCCAAGATCTACACTGACATTCAGTTCCTCTTGAGCTGCACTTTCTAAAGTTGCAGACAGTACTTCTTTGTATGTAAAAACAACTTGGTAATGCTTAGAGCAAGACTTCCCTGTGGCTCAAATGGTAAAGTATCTGCCTGCAATGCAGGAGACCAGGGTTCAATCCCTGGGTCCGAAAGATCTGGAGAACAGAATGGCAATCCACTCCAGTAATCTTGCCTGGAGAATCCCATGGACAGCGGAGCCTGGCAGGCTACTGTCCGTGGGGTCACAAAGAGTTGGACATGACTGAGTGACTAACACACACACGCACACCCCGCTTAGAGCAGGGTTCCCAACACACATAGGCACAGACACACACACACACACACACACACACCCCACTTAGACACACACACACACACTCACCCACCCACCCCGCTTACAGCAGGGTTCCCTTAGCTATAGGAAGAAAGCGCAGATGGCTGTAACCCTGTATAACCACTGGAGGGCAGGAGAGGCTAAAGAATGTAAGGAAGACCAGCCCTGAAAACAAACAACTCTTTGTTCACGTATGAAGGTCGACTCATCAAATGATCTGCAAAATGTGGCAACTTTTAAGAATAGGGAAGCGGTATGCATTCAGTGACCAGCTTGCTAGCTTCACCATATTTAGCAAAGCAGAGGACTTGTGGGCTCAAGATTTACAGCCTATGACCTTTGGCAAGTCGGTTAACCCCTCGGTGTCTCAGTTTTCTTCTCTGTGAAAACGGACCTGGTATTGCTCATCACCCTGACTTATGGTGGGACTTAAAAATCCTGGGGAAACACCGCCCCTGGTTTCCCTGAAGCTCTTCTCAGTAGTTGGTTCTCCACACTCAATGCCACTCTTTCTTCAGTGCCAAATATCACTCCTCTGAGAAGCCTTCCAGCATCACTTATTCAGCTAAGCCTGGCTAGTGTCCCCAGGGAGAAAGAGGGGAAGAGGGAGGGATCAAGCAGGGAGACCTCAACAAGGGCAAAGTTAACTTGGGGAGGTCTTTAGATTTAAATTTATCTGAATGATATGTTTGCATCAAGTAAAGACCAAATAAAACCCCAGAAATCTGTATAAAAGAAGGCTTTGTAATTATTTGAGGATAGAAAAGGGCCAGAAGTATTGAGTCATCATATACCTGGTGTTACCATCTCAGGTCCTTGAAGGAAGCTGTCCTGAAGGTTCATTCATGACCATTTCAGCCAAATGATATTGTCATGTAACTGACTTGGTTGTCATTGGTTTTGAGTTTTCTTGATAATTAAAATTTAAAGTTTATTTGATAGTTACATATAAATATTTGTACATATTTGATCAACATTTATGCTTATTTAAGTCACAATTAAAATAATTTTATTCAACACTAAGAAGCTGCAAAAATTTTTTGAGTTCCAACAGGACTGATACTTCAGAAGTCCTGGATTAAAGGAAATTTATGGGAGCCTTTCTTATATCAGAGGGCTTCCCTGGTGGCCTAGATGGTAAAGAATCTGCCTGCAATGTGGAAGACCCAGGTTCCATCCCTGGGTCGGGAAAGATCCTCTGGAGGAGGAATTGGCAACCCACTCCAGTATTCTTGCCTGAATAATTCTATGGACAGAGAAGTTTGGTGTGCTACAGTCCATGGGGTTGCAAAGAGTCAGACACGACCAAGCGCATAACACTTTCACTTTCACACTTTCTTACATCAGGGTTCAATCAGGGAAGGAGAATCACTATGAGATATACGGAATAAGGCTGTTCCCTAATCTGCACCATACAGAGGGTGGAATTCTGGGAAACTCACTTCCAGCCTAGCTCAGCTGCTGAAATACAAAGACCTCACAATGATTCCTGTTCAGATATTCCTGAGATGAGCATTTAAGCAGAAACTACTCCAGGGCGTTTCCTCAATAAATTATTACTGAGTGAATAAGTGATTTAAAGAGAAATATTGAACTTTAGTCTCTAGTATCTTCAGTTCAGTTCAGTTCAGTTCAGTTGCTCAGTCGTGTCCAACTCTTTGCCACCCCATGAATCACAGCACACCAGGCCTCCCTGTCCATTGCCAACTCCAGGAGTTAACCCAAACTCATGTGTATCGAGTCGGTGATGCCATCCAGCCATCTCATCCTCTGTCGTTCCCTTCTCCTCCTGCCCCCAATTCCTCCCAGCATCAGGGTCTTTTCCAATGAGTCAACTCTTCTCATGAGGTGGCCAAAGTATTGGAGTTTCAGCCTCAGCATCAGTCCTTTCAATGAACACCCAGGACTGGTCTCCTTTAGGATGGACTGGTTGGATCTCCTTGCAGTCCAAGGGACTCTCAAGAGTCTTTTCCAGCACCACAGTTCAAAAGCATCAATTCTTTGGTGCTTAGCTTTCTTCACAGTCCAACTCTCACATCCATACATGACCACTGGAAAACCCATAGCCTTGACTAGATGGACCTTTGTTGGCAAAGTAATGTCTCTGCTTTTGAATATGCTATCTAGGTTGGTTATAACTTTCCTTCCAAGGAGTAACTAGTATCTTACTGACCCCAGTTTGGCAGTTTAGCACAGGATCTGGCATGTAGTTGGTGCTCTATGAAAATCTGTTGAATAAATAATTGAACGGTGTGACAGGAAGAGCACAGGACTGCCAGTCAGGAGGCTTGGGCCTCTGCTTATTTAGCTGTGGGACTGGGGGTGAATCTCCACAGCTCTGTGGCTTCCACTTGATGGAAGGGGTCATGTGACATTATCTCTAAGTAATGCTTTTGCTTAGAAAGTTTGCAGTTCTCTGAGTTTGTCAGCTGGCTTTCCAGACATGAAATGAGTTAGAGAATGAATGATTATTAAGAAAAGCCATCATGGAGACTTCCCTGGTGGCCCAGGGGTTAGGACTCCAGCTTCCACTGGGAGCATGGGTTCAATCTCTGGTGGGGGAACTAAGATCTCATATGCCCTGTGGTGTGGCCAAAAAAAAATAAATAAAAGAAGAGAAGCCGTCATGGGTGGGGCCCAGAGTTGAGTCCTAGAATCTAGCATTTTGCAGGAGGGCCTACTTGGAGGATAGTAAACAGGAAGAAGAAAGGCAGATACAGAAAAGGGTGCTGCTGGGGAGCTCAGGACCAACTTTGCCTTCTTGAAAATGGTGTCTCAGGCTGCTCTGACTCAGTCAGAATGTGGCTTCTTCCCTACATCGGATTTTGTGCAGAGATTTCCCTGGTGGCTCAGAGGTAAAAGAATCCACCTGCCAATGCAGGAGATGTGAATTTGATCCCTGGGTGGGGAAGATCCTCTGGAGAAGGAAATGGCAACCTGCTCCAGTATTCTTGCCTGGGGAAATCCCGTGGACAGAGGAGCCTGGTGGGCTGCAGTCAATGGGGTCGCAAAGCTTCAGACACGATTTAGCAACTAAAAAACAACAACAGTTTTCCTCTCTAGCCCACAGCAAGTGGCGGTGTCATCTCAGATTCCCAGGCTCTCTGGGACATAGGCCCTTGCGTTTGAAACCCATCTCTCTCTGCTTGGGCACCAATTTCTCAAAATCACCCCAAGTCTGCCAGACTTTCTCACACATATGATATTTGTACTGATCTTGGTCAAAGGCTCCAAATTTTTTAGGACTTGATGAAGATGGGATGGGAAGTCCTTTACTGCAATTTCTTGTGCCCTTTCTTAAAGAAGCTGTTCTTTTCTTTCTAAATGTGTAAAATGTCATTTGTAGCCTTCGAATATGAAACGAGAAAAATCTCTAGCTTAGAGGAAGGGAAATGATAAAAACCATGGTAAAAATTTCATCTTTAGAATGTATGCATTTTCCAGTGCACACCATTCCCCCTTACCTTACTGGTTACATCCCAGGATCTTAGAGGTATGAGACCTAACTCAGGCTAAATTCTACAGTTAATCTACAACTTAGTCAACCATCAACTGTTTACTGATTATCTACTATGTACTTAGTCGCTCAGTCGTATCCAGTTCTTTGTGACCCCATGGATGGCTTGCCAGGCTCCTTTGTCCGTGGGGATTCTTCAGGCAAGAATACTGGAGTGGATTGCCATGCCCTCCTCCAGGGGATCTTCCCAACCCAGGGATCGAACCTGGGTTTCCCATATTGCAGGCTGATTCTTTGCCTTCTGAGTCACCAGAGAAGCCCAATTACCTATTATGTTGTCTGGTTAAGTAGCTATTGGGGGGAATCCTGAAGTGTAATGAAATTTGTTTCACTTTTGTTGAACAAATAGTCTTCTTGGAAATAGAACAAATATATGAACAATTAGGAAACTAAAGTACCAGACAGTTGGCTTATAATCATGGCAGGGCTTTAGGAGAGAACTTTACAAATCCATATGATTTTCAGAAAAAAAAATTTCTTGTAGATTTTGGGTGTGAAATTTTAACAGTTGTAAGAAAAGAAGAAAAACACTCTACGTTGGAGATGAGAGTGACCAGGAGGTGATAAAAAGCATGAAGGGACTTTGTGAGCATCAAGTAGAAGGAATATTTGGGGGGTATGCAGTAGGACTTCTGTATGTCTTTAAACTTATTTTTCCTTGATCTTTCTAGACCTTTCTAAGGCAACATGCCATACTGGGGTTTAGGAGCTCCTTGGCATCATCTCAATCCAGGGATGGGAGCCTCTGTCCTTGTAGAACATTTTTAAAGAATTATTGTGCGAGATAACCAGTTTAAAGTCTTGGGCTTACAGCCACATTCCTGGACCCTTTCTTATTTTTACAGTGTGACTCTCCCTTTTTGCCTCTTTCCCTTCTAGCATTTCAGCTTCTATTGGTTGCAGGTCTAGAAGAATTTTGCAGGTAGTAGGGCTAAAAAAAAAGTATGCCTTCTCCTCCCATAAAAATACATCTTTAATTTATGTCTTTCCATCATCTTGTATACAAGATGTATACAAAAAATGAGACACACACATAAAGACAAACTGCACTCAATATGCCGAGTGGGTCAGGGAGAGACGGGCATCTTGGTCATTACCCAAGGCTCTGTGAGGGATTTAAGTTGCTTGATTCGTTAGCTCCAGGCCTGGTGAAATAGGTAGTATTTCATTTCAATCCTTAGTGGGATTCAGCCTGCCAATATCGAGGCTTTGAAGTGGTTTCACCTCCTGTGATGTAACCGGACTCCCTGTGCTTGAGTCTTGTTTCTCAGACGCACTTCTGTTCTCCCACATGAGTCACTGGTGGCTTGCCAGCCGGTGAACCTGATCTGACTGGTCCTCTGGTTTGCAGCATTTCTCCCTAAAGGTCTATATATCCTAGATAATTTGAGAGATGAAGATTACTGTATGTTCGGCTTGTACTGTGCTCTTTGGAGGGGGCATGTCTTGGGGTGGGGGCAAGTGCTGTGAATTTCAGCTCTCTGGATGTGATCCTGATTAAGAGCAACTCTACTTACCCCCATTTTTTTTTTTTATTTTTTGTCCATCTACACTGAAACAGGGCCTGTTTGACCCCTTAGTTGCCATTAGAGCAGGGATCCCCAACTTCTGGGATCTAATGCCTGATGATCTAAGGTCGAGCTGGTGTAGTAATCATAGAAATAAAGTGCACAATAAATATAACACACTTGAATCATCTTGAAACCATCCTCCCCACTCCCATCCTTGGAAAAATTGTCTTCTAAGATGCAAAAAATGTTGGGGTCTGTTGCATTAGAGGTCATTAGCTTTACCCATTTCCTGGCTGATTAGTGAACAAAATGAATATAAACCAGAATTGTAGAATATCTATATTCCAAGGTTCCCAGAAGTTATGAAACTCAACTGTTTTATTTCCAAACTTTTTCCATGGCCAGATGTGAGATACAGTTTTTCTTGAGAATTTTCTGAAAGGTAGAAGCAGGCTTTCTATACCTCACTATGCCTTTGAATAAAATCACTTATAAAGAACCCACCTGCCAATGCAGAAGACATAAGAGACATGAGTTCGATCCCTGGGTCAGGAAGATCCCCTGGAGAAGGAAATAGCAACCCACTCCAGTATTCTTGCTTGGAGAATTCCACAGGCAGAGGAGACTGGTGGGCTACAGTCTATGGGGTCTCAAAGAGTCAGACATGACTTGGCCTGCACTCCTCCAGAGAGCCATGTGCCTGGAATGTGTTATGGCTTCGTGAATGCATGATTTCACTGAATTTCACCATGATGTTATGCATTTTGTCTACACTGAGAAAATGACATAGAGGCAACTGTGTGAAACATATTGTGTTTATTGTCAGGAAGTTTTGGAAAAAACATGAATCTATGTCACAGGGTGTCTTCTGACCAGGAAAACAACAACAAAATAAGCATTAATAGAGTCTCCCATGTCTCAGTATTAGGAAAAATGTGTTTCTCCCAAACTGTGGTTTCTTGGGAAAACCAATTTCATAGTAGGTACAAATAAAATCTCCTTGGATTGGTCCCTGCTGACTTGAGATTTCTGGCAGTTTGTACACACGATTTTAATCTTAAAGTTGAGTGTGGCAGATCTTGGAATTTCTCCTCACGGTTCATTCTTTGCAGTCCAGCTTCAAAAAGTCTTCAGCTGCTTTATAATCACGGTCTCAATATACTGCATTTAACGTATGAATGCTCCTTTGTTTTGTAGCTTATAAAATAGTCTGGGGAGAGTAAATGGTATTTATTTGAACATGCTTTGCAATTCAGAGTTTGTATTGTGTTTCTTCTTTTATCGACCCAAATCTTTTCATGTATATCTCTTCACACTAGGTGGCAGAAATGCCTCGTTGAGGAGTTTAATTTCCTTACCCAGGACTTTGATAGCTTCTAGGGGTTGGAGAAGCAGGCGGGAGGTAAGGCAGATGTTTAGGACGGACCTTGGAACATCCTGCTCTGGTGAAGTGAGTGAATGTGTGGCTTGGGTCTCTGACTCAGGGCCTGTGGCCCCCCACTGTTGCTTTCTGCCCCTATTCTTGTCCCCAAGAGACAATGAGAGAAGGAGGGAGACAGAGACAGACAGATGGGCTGAAATGGGTAGGGAAAAGAGAAAGATTCCTTCTTTTTACCTTTTATGGGGCTTCCGAGGTGGAAGAGCCTGCCTGCCAATGCAGGAGACCCAGGAAATGCAGGTTTGATCTCTAGGTCAAGATTCTCTGAAGGAGGGCATGGCAACCCACTCCAGTATTCTTGCTTGGAGAATCCCATGGACAGAGGAGCCTGGCAAGTTGTTATAGTCCATAGGGTTGTAAAGAGTCGGACAATGGAAGTGACTTCACACACGCTTGCCTATTTTGAAAGTGACCAGAATAGAATTTAAACGAGAGATAAGAAGTTCCACACTGTCATGCACCCTCGATGGTGGACCTCTGGGGAACTGCGGAAGCTGGGGGTCTGCCATTGCCTAGGTAGCTCTGCTCTGTTGATACGTAGCAGGTTAGCAGAGTTCCTGTGTGGAATTTTGCTCACATATTGTTTTCAGATCTTTCAGTTTAGTTAGTGTGGTGAGGAGCCCAGGAATTGGACTGTGTTTGTATATATGTGTGTGCATGTGTGTGTGACATGGCTTTCTTCTTAGATTTGGTTTTTATCTTGGGCGAATCACTTAATCTTCCTAATATTAAGTTTGCTCATCTGTGAAAAGAGGATAATAATAGTACTTATTTCATAGTGTGGTTTTGAGCATTAAAAGAGATGATACCTGTAAAGAATTTGGCACAAGATAAGTAAACATGTTTGCTGTCGTTGCTTTTTAAAAACATCTTGGACAAGTCAAAGTCTGTGAACTTTAGTTCATAACTGATAGAACAATAGTTTTGAATAATATGATGACCACAGATTTTTATAGCCTCCAAAACTTGAAAATGTGTGCATTGTGTGTTCAGTCATTCTGAAATGTGTGCTGTGTGCGCAGAGTTTTATATCATTCATAGGGTCTCATATATAGCTGGGCACACCATAGTTAATCTTGTGTTTGTTAGATGCATGTCAAATTCCAAATGAATAGAAAGCATGAAGAGCTATGCTTCTAGCATGATTTATTTTACATATAAGAAGATGGTGAAGGCATAAGTAATATATTCTGTTTTTTTTTTTCCTCTTGTTCATTCATTACTTTTAAATTAGGGAACATTTATGGACCAAATCCTTCCTACCTTCCAGGAACTAAGCTAGAAGCCATTAGGGTTAGAAAGCTGGAAGTTTTAGGTTAGAAGTCAGAGCCCTGACTTCTGGGTGAGAAGACAAACAGTGAAGTGATTCCACAAAATCACCTCTGCATGGGATCCCACAGCAGCAGACAGTGAGTGAACTTGCTACATTAGGACACTGCAAGCTATTGGCGTAGCTGGTGCTGAGTACTTAGCGGGGGTTGCTGGGAGGTGAGGCTGCTTAAAAACATTTTCTAGCATTTTCCTAGTGCATTGGCTGTCAGAATTGCATATTTGAAGTTTCAGTTCAGTTCAGTTCAGTTGTTCAGTCGTGTCCGACTCTTTGCGACCCCATGAATTGCAGCACGCCAGGCCTCCCTGTCCATCACCAATTCCCGGAGTTCACTCAAACTCATGTCCATCCAGTTGGTGATACCATCCAGCCATCTCATCCTCTGTCATCCCCTTCTCCTCCTGCCCCCAATCTCTCCCAGCATCAGTCTTTTCCAATGAGTCAACTCTTCGCATGAGATGGCCCAAGTATTGGAGTTTCAGCTTTAGCATCATTCCTTCCAATGAACACCCAGGACTGATCTCATTTAGAATGGACTGGTTGGATCTCCTTGCAGTCCAAGGCACTCTCAAGAGTCTTCTCCAACACTACAGTTCAAAAGCATCAATTCTTTGGCGCTCAGCTTTCTTCACAGTCCAACTGTCACATCCATAGATGACCACTGGAAAAACCATAGCCTTGACAAGACAGACCTTTGTTGGCAAAGTAATATCCTGGTTTTTCAATATGCTATCTAGGTTGGTCATAACTTTCCTTCCAAGGAGAAAGTGTCTTTTAATTTCATGGCTGCAATCACCATCTGCAGTGATTTTGGAGCCCAGAAAAATAAAGTCAGCCACTGTTTCCACTGTTTCCCCATCTACTTCCCATGAAGTTTAGATGTGCGTAAAATTCTGCAGTTTTACTTGGTGGAAGCATATGCTGGCTTTAACAATTTGTTCTAAAAAACCTCTATAATAGAAATGGTAACAGGAACAATTGTATTTACTCTGCAGTTTATAAAAAGTGGGATTTTTGATACTGGGATTTCCCTGGTGGTCCACGGGCTCAGACTCCCCACCCTCACTGCCTAGGGCCTGGGTTTGATCCCTGGTCAGGAAACTATGATTCTGCAAACCTACCAGTGCAGCCAAAGAAAAAAAGAGTTGACACTATCTCATTTGGTTAATTATAATAGTTTTTTTTTTCCCAGTTAATGAGCTCCTATTATTGACCATGTTCTGTTTGACATCTGATATATGTTATCTCACTTATTCTTAATTAGACACTTAAAAAATTAGATTAGGAACTTTTCTATCAAAAGCCTATGTCTACCAATAAGGGGTGCTGAGGTGGGGAGGACCCGATGAAGCTCTGGGAGAGCAGGAACCCCATCTATCCATCCACTTTCTGTTATGTACCAGCATCTTGCATGGCCTGGCATAGAACAGGCGTTTAACCGATATTTGCTGACTGACAAAATGACATGACTTGTCCAGGGTGGCACAACTAGGAAGGAATAGAGTCAAACTGAAAGGGAGTTGACTTTGACAATTCAGATTTGACATCATCACGGCTAGAGAAAGTTTATTTTCTTTAATAGAAGAGACTTATGCTCAGTACATGTCCTTTGGCCACAGAGCCTTGCTGGAAACGAACATAGGCTTGGTAGTCGACTGATTTTCATTTATCAAGGATGTCATCTCTTTGGTGAGCCAGTCTTTAGATGTATGTGAGATGGCAGAAGTGAAAGTGAAGGTCACTCAGTCATGTCTGACTCTGTGACTCCATGAACTGTAGCCCACAGGCTCATGGAATTCTCCGGGCAAGAATACTCGAGTGGGTTACTATTCCCTTCTACAGGGGATCTTCCTGACCCAGGAATCAAATCCGGGTCTCCTGCATTGTAGGTGGATTCTTTACCATCTGAGCCACCAGGCTGACAGAGTTGGCAGAGTAGGGACTCTTTGCCTCTTTCCCAATCAGGTGGACGTGATGAGAAAAGCAAATGGCAAACTCTCTTATTGCCACGTATCAATGGCCTTTCTCCTTTGTTAGTTTTGAATTCTGGCTCAAAGGAATTTGGGGAGATTCTTTCATTTTTGCTGTATCATTGAGACATGAGTGAGTTCCAAAGGTAGAAATAAATGTTTTCTGTTTCTGAGAAATCATTCTTCTCATTCTTAGTATGATCAAATAGCCTTTAGTCAAGACATTCTATTATTGTTTCAGTTTCCAGTCTTGGAGGCCATTTTGATTGAGGAGAGGTCATTAAAATTTTGGGAAAATGTTTATCTTTAAAGAACATTCTTTTTTTGGAGATATTTGAGTTTATCCTCCTTAAAAATAATAATTTTCTGCTCCACCAAAACTAAAACAAAGACTTGGTTTTGCTTTGCTCTTTACAACCTCTTTGAATAAGGTGAAAAGATTCATCCATAAGGAATGTTGCTTTTGAAAAAAAAAATAATTTTCTATTTAATAAACTTGCTTGAATAATTTAGCAAATTGTTACTGATTGCTAGGTCTTGTGTTGGATGCTGGGGATACAAAGATGACAAGATACAACTCTTGTTTCAAGAGTGAGAGATGGAGAAGGACTTGTAGGCAGATCAGTGTTGTACTTGCTATGTGAGCCCTCAGTGGGGACACGCAAAAGCCTATGGGTACCCAAAGAGGCGGACACAGAGGCCACAGATAGCTTCCCAGCATTGGCAACTAGAGGCTAGGAGAGTGCTATAAGCTGAAATCTTGTGTCTCCCCAATGTATATATTAAAATCCTCACTCCTGTAATGGTATTATGAGGGGGAGACTTTCATTTGTTTTGTTTGTTCGTTTTAGTTGCTAAGTCATATCTGACTCTTGTGATGCCATGAACTAGCCCACCAGGCTCCTCTGTCCATGGGATTTTCCAGGCAAGAATACTGGAGTGGGTTGCCATTTCCTTCTTCAAGGGATCTTCCTGACCCAGGAATTGAACCCATGTCTCCTACATTGCAGGAGGATTCTTTACTGCTAAGCCACCGAGGGAGCCCTGGACACTTTCATAGGTGAAGCCTTATGGGATTAATGCCTTATAAAAGAGACCCCGGGGAGCAACCTCACCCCTTCCATCATGTGAGAATACAATGTGAAGTCAGCCATCTACAACCTGGAAGAGGGCTTTCATTAGAACCTGACCATGGCATCCTGATCTTGGACTTTCCAGCCTCCAGAACTATAAGAAATAAATTTCTGTTGGGTCGCAAAGAGTCGGACACGACTGAGTGACTGATCTGATCTGATCTGATCTGATAAGTAACCTAGTCTGCGGAACTTTGTGATCACAGCCTAAACTAAGACAGGGAAAGTGAAGAGAAAGGCAAGGACTTTCAGGAGAGGCAAAATCACCTCCTGAATAGGAATGGGTGGAAAGTCTCAAATCTCATGGTCCGCAATCTGAAACCTCTACTGCAGCACTTTGATATCCAATAGCTCCCCGGATTTAGCACCACATGTATTATTACAGTCTGTTTCATATTCCACAGCTGAAAGAAGCTGAGCCCTAATAGACCTAGATGGTTCTCAGGTGGAGAAGCTGGAGCTTCATCCTTCTTCCTCCCCTGATGGCCATTGATGTATGTACCTCTCATGGTCATCCTTGGTCTGGATGCTGAGATGCTGACTTGCCTTTGGCCATTTATCTTGAGTCTGTGGTATTATTCACTCTTCTGCAGTCTCTTATTCCCTCCTTTTCTCCCCTTGTTTTTATTACTCTTGTTCAACCCATAACTGAGATTATCCCTATTTATTCTAAGAAATGCAATAAAACAGCTCATGTAGACCTGGGTGCAAAGACTTTTGGGCAGAATGGTTTATCTCCATCTACTCTTAAGACTGAGGGATCCCTGGAGGACCAAGGGCTCCACAACACATTCAGTCATCTGAAGAGCTCTCTGCCCTTGCTTCCCAATCTTAGTTTGGTGGACCAGACAGAATCTATGATGTTTGTCAACATGTGAGACCAATGTTAAGTCTGAAAATGCCAGCATAACAGTTTGTCTCCCAATTAGAAGCTAAGGGCAGGTAGCAGCCATTCAGAAACTCTGAAATGGCAAAGTTAGGGAGTTGGGTTTTGAAAATGAGTCACCCAAACAGTTTCTTTCCAAACAT
Source organism: Bubalus kerabau (assembly GCF_029407905.1). Lineage (NCBI taxonomy): Eukaryota > Metazoa > Chordata > Mammalia > Artiodactyla > Bovidae > Bubalus > Bubalus kerabau. The sequence goes on along the minus strand of NC_073628.1, from coordinate 77,305,485 downwards.
CTGCAGGTTGTTAGCCTGATTTATTTTGAATTAAAAAATCTTTTTGAGCTGGCTGACAGCTTATTTTAATTCCCAGCTGTTAAAATGTTTCAGCAATTGGAATTAGGGGCTGTGCCATTGCTTTTGATGTGGTGGGAAGCAGCTCAGCACTCAGGTACACCTGGGGGAACTGCCCCTTCTCATCATGGCCCTTCATAGTTTTATTTCTTTCTGTTTGAAAGCTTGGCGCTTTGAGCTCTTTGTTTATGATCTATTTGCTTGGGTCTTGTAGGACTCGTGGCCAAAGGAGTTTAGCTCATATCCAGGATGTGGTGGCTTTTATCCAGCACATCATGCTTTGTGGCTGCCTTAGATTCTTTCTGGGACAAGTTGGGGGAATAAACAAATATGCAAATAAGTTTATATTTAATTAATACAGCCTCCTCCTTTCCAAAAATATGCTGAAATGAATTTTCTACTCAAAGCTGTGGTTCTTAAAAATGTTTTCAAGATTTCTGTGCAGATGGTTGGCTTGGTGAGAGCCTTTGACTTGTTCCTCATTTTTCCCTGGTTGTGGGTGAGCACCTCTCTTTACTGTAATTTTGGATAAGGGACTCGGAGACTCTATCTCCTCTCTTCTGATCCAGCCCAGCACTCACAGAAACACGACCGCCACCATCTTCTACTACCAACTCCAGCAAGAAGCCACTCCTTGTTACTTCCGACTCCCCTATTTTAACAGCCTATATCCCCTTTTGGGGCTAATTTCCCCCTTAAATTATGTCCACTAGGTACTGTCAGCTCTTCAGCTCCCCACCCCCTGGCTTTTTAACAGACAAAGGCCACACATTTATTTCTTCTTGGACACATGTGTCAGCCTCGGACACGAGGTCCCCAGAAGCAGGAAGCCCTCTGTGGGCCCAAATCTTCTTCAGTTGCTCCAGGTCTTCACAGAACTTGTTGTCTAGACTGTTGGCCAGGACTTGACTGTATTTTCTATCCTTCATTTCCTGCTGTCCATAAGAACCAGTCTGGCATCTCGTATTGGTGTAGATTCTATGTGGTGGTGATCACACGTCCCCCTTCATTCTCTGTGAACTCTCCCGCCCTCATGGTGAGCTCGATGTCTGCTTTCCTCAACACCGCATGAGCACATCTGTGCTCCACGCCCTTCACTGGAGTGATGACAAGGGCAGTTTCCTACCGCCCATTGATGCTGGCCTTGAGGACTCCCAAAACGTGCTGTAACTTCTCAGGGGTTACTAGAGACATGGTGGGGGCCCCAGTGGAGGACCTCTTCAGCTCCCCTTTATGCTTAGCTTTTTCACACTCACTGGGGTTCCGTCCCATCACTCTGTTGAGACTGGACTCTCCAAGGTCACACATGACTTTCTAGTTGGTTCTCAGTCCTCTTGTGACTTGACTTCACTTGTTCCTTGACCTCTGTGTATCTGCATTAAGAGAAATTTTGAAACCCCAAACTAGAATGATGAATTGGGGCATTAAACATTAGGGTAACGTAGGGACTTAGGGTTTCATCCAGTAGGTGTTGGGGACTCAATTATGTTTGTCATCTGTGTAAGGAGTACATGAATTAACCCGAAGAGGAAAAATGAGTGGAAGATCTTCACTGTAGCCTACGTGGAGAAAAGCACTGAAGGACCGCGTGGGGAAAATGGTAAAGGGAATTGAATATAAAGCAAAGGTGGAAGATACACTGAGGGAGTCTAATAGATAAGACATGGAGATTGGTAAAAGCAGCAAGAGAGCCATGCCCTTCTTTAATTTTGACCTTCATGTTTTTGCTCATATTCTTGCTTTTTTGTTATGTCTGTTCTTATTTATCCTTGTTTATTGAACTCCACACTTCTTATCAGGACTCTCTAAAATTTTTATGAAATCTTCTTTGATCACCCCAGTTAGCATTATCTTTAATTTTTAAGAATCTTGTAATACTTAGTATATCTTTAACCTTTATCTCATTAGTTTACACAGTCTCTTCAGTCTGATTCATGTGATTATCTCTCCCTACCTCTTATCTATCTATCTATCTATTAATATTTGGCTTCCCGGGTTGCACCTGTAGTAAAGAACTCGTCTGCCAATGGAGGATGTGTAAGAGATGCAAGTTCAGTCCCTGGGTCAGGAAGATCCTCAGGAGGAGGGCACTCCAGTATTCTTGCCTGGAGAATCCCATGGACAGAGGAGCCTGGTAGGCTACAGTCCATAGGGTCGCAAAGAGTGGGACATGACTGAAGTGACCTAGCGTGCATCTATTAATACGTGCCTATTTATGAATAAAAGGATATGGAAATAAGGAAAGTGGAAGGAGAATGTTGATAAGTATCAGGTTACATGGTCTCGTGACCAAGGTGAAATTACAGACTCTATTTCATGAGTTTGATTTTTTTCTCTGTTACAGTTTTGCTCTTTTTATTTCAAAATATTTTAACTTGTGATAAGATTTTACAGTTAGAGTCTTAGGAGCTTTAGTTATAATAGAATGACTAAGAGAAACTTAGCCTTTGGTAAATGTTACTCACACTTTCCATGTCTCTCGATGAACTGGAAGAGGGTGCTGTTTCTTATTCTTGGAAATTTAAGAATTTTTTTTGTTTGTTTGTTCGTAACATTAAGTTAAACAATTCTCCTGAGAATCTTTCTGAAGAATTTATCCTCATGTGACTGAATGCAACTTAACCAGGTTTCTAGAATTTTGTTGGTCATACCCAACAAAACAAAATTGCTTTTTTTTCCACTGAGTTTTCTTTCTCTAAAGAACTTCCTGTTTTGACTCTTAAGAAAAATGTAATATTGAGTGTTTGAGTAATACATTAAGGCAAATGAATCTTCTCTTCTTCTACCTTTCTATTTTAAATATGACTAAACTTTGAGAGTCATTTTGGAAGCCTGGGTAATGTTTCTAGTGAAATTCTCCCAGGTTCAGTTGAGCTGAGAACGAGTTACATAGATGGTTTCTAAATGAATCGTGTTTACACATAAGCACATTAAGATATCTAGCTTTCTGCTCTTCCTCTTTCTCTCCATTAATATATAATTTATTTGCCTGTTTTTAATGATGAGTAAACTGCTTATATTACAAATGTGGTTTCATACTCAGAATTTACAAGAAATGCAAATTTTTGTGAAAAAAGCCAACTGTAGTGCCATCTTCAAAGATTCTGGAGTTCTGGGGTGCAGCCCCATTTTCTGTTTGTCTTCTTTCTTTCTTTGGCTGCACGGGTTTTAGTTGTGTTTAGGCTCCGTGGTTGTGGTATGCAGGCTTAGTTGCCCCACAAAGTGGGGCAGTCTTCTAGACCAGGGATCGAACCCATGTCCCCTGCACTGGCAAGCAGATTCTTAACCACTGGACCACCAGGCAAGTCCCAAAGCCCTGTTTTCAATATCCACCATCATCACCCCACCTTCCCTGGAGGATTTAGGTATCTTTGGGGCTGTGCACCACACTTTGAGGAATACTAGAGAAACTAGAAAAGTGAATTTTGTCTTTCATTACGTAATCTGTTCCCAGTTGCTTCAAGCCCCTCGGGTGTGTGTGTGTTAATCACTTAGTCAAGTCTGACTCTTTGACCCCATGGGGTGTTGTCCACCAGGCTCCTCTGTCGAAGGAATTTTCCAGGAAAGAATACTGGAGGGGGTTGCCATTTCTTTCTCCAGGGGATCTTCCTGACCCAGCTCTCCTGCATTGCAGGCAGACTCTTGACCATCTGAGCCACCAGGGAAGCCCAGGCCCCCCAGGGAGCAACCAGGAGATTTAGGTTTGTAAGTTTCTTCCAACACATTTCTTTGGAAGAGTTATAGGGTGTACTGCTACAGCTACATAAGAACGAAGAGGGTTCTCTTAAGATGACCTCTCTTTATCACTTCTAACCTCTTATTTTTGGTTGTGGCCATTTTGTGTATCACAGGGAATCCTTAAATAACCTTTCTAAAAAAGTGCACTAAAAAGTAAATTAAAAGTAAAAGGCATTTTAAATGGTGTTCAGGTATCAGATAAGGATTTGGACTTAATGGCCCTGAGATTCAATAATTCAATAAAATGTGCTTCTGTAATGTTACACTGGATGTTAAAATGACATATTAAGATACAGGAAAACTCCTTTCTCTGAGAGAATGTGCTACTGAAGTTGTGAATTTACTTCTCATCTCTTTCCAGCCTTTTCTTTTCCCCTTTTGTTGGAAATACTTGCCTTTATCATTTGATGTATTATTGTTTTGGTGTTTGGTGAATAAATATTACAACCACTATGAGTAACTGGACTGGCTATTGACATTGTTTGTCAATTGTTATAAATAAAGAAACCAAGATATGTCAAAATGTCAGAACTGGTTAAAGACAATGTCTCAGCTAGAATGAAGGGAAGTAGGTGTTATTTTTTTATGACACTGTCCCCAGTGTGTTAAACTCCTGTCATCATTTCATTCTTTTTTAAATTTTCATTCTTACTTGAGTCAAATGAGGTAAGTATAATGATTCCAGTGTTACTGAGGAGAAGACAGAGACTCAGAGATGAACCTGTCTTGATCACATTGACCAAAGTGGCAGAGGCGAAATGTGGAGCGTGACTTGCCTGTCTCTGAATGCTCTGCTTTTTCTACTAGACTGTGCTGTTATGATCCCTCATTCAGTGAAGTGGATGCCAACAGAATCAAAGTAGGTTTTGTTTTGCTTCTGATTGGGAACTGACACTTTAGTAAAGTTCCCAGCTGTTGCAGTATAGCACAGGGAGATCAGCCTGGTGCTCTGTGATGACCAGGAGGGGTGGGATGGGGGCAGGGAGGGAGGCTCAAGGAGGAGGGGATATATGCATACATGTAGCTGATTCACACAATTGTATAGCAGAAACCAACACAAATTGTAAAGCAACAACAACAGAAATAAAGTTCCTAGCTATTGACTGATGAGTGGCAGGGCATAGCTTCTAAGGGGGCAGGTACAGAAAACTGGAGAGGTGGGAGAAATCAAGACAGATCAGAAAGAGCTCCACCAACCCCTGCCTCCTGGGATGGTTTGATTTTGCTGCTCTTTCCTTACCTCCTTCTTTTCAAGACTTAACTTACCTTAACTCGAACCCTTCCTGCTTGTGGGTACCTCATTCACAAGGGAGCAGATACCAGATGGGAGAAACTGAAGAGACAGTTGTGCGGTGATTGTTCTCATGAGTTATAGACTCATGGTTGGAGGACTCTGATTTGAAAGCTTGCCTTCAAACCTACTGACAAAATAACATGATTTAAGTGGTGAGTTGGAGATGGGGGTGGGAATGGCCTAATTTGTGGACTAATTTGTTCTTTAAATTTACCTAATGGGTTGCAAGGAGGGGAAGTATCTGCTGGGGACACATGATGGATTCTCCTAGGAAACTGACTTCACCAGCTAATTCTTTAGAAAGTGGTTTCAGAAAGGAGACAAGCGGCATGAATCTACTGACAAAGGGAACAGGCTCTGTGTCTGGGGCTGGGTCAACGACCTGACAGGCATTCCTGTCGCGATACAACTTAGACATTTGATCAGGGGGCAATCACTCACGCTGAATGATTTTCAAAGCTGTTCCAGGGCATTTTTCAGGCATTTAAACTCTGGGCCCTCTTTCCCACGATGTGAAGGCCACGAGAAGGGATCCTAAGCTCTCTTCCCTGGCCCCCACGAGGGGAATTCAGGGGGAAAAGGTCACCCATTCTTGTCTCACAAAAGAGAACTTATCCATCCATTGTCAGGCAAAGGAGTTTCAGATCCTGCAAACAGGGGAATTGATGAGACCTTATCAGCAACACCCAGCTCCACCTCAAGCTGGTGCTTCAGGCCAAGTGATGGTGGCCACGGGTCTTGTCCTACTTCAGGTGGAAAGGGGGGTTCATTCTGCTTTCTTTTGACATCTTTCTTTTCCTTTCCATGCCAGTAAAAACATGCACTCCTAACCACCACCTTGTTTACTTTGTCCTGGGGAGAACTTTTGGAGAGAGCATGAGAGAAATGAAGAAAAGGGCAAAATGGCTGTAGTGGTTTTCCAGATCTCTCTGATCGCTTTTTTCACTCGAGAATGTTTCACATCACAGAATTTTCCTTCTTCTCTTCTGTACTGGTGGTACACCCAAGATCTTCATATCCTTTCAATCACAGATTAAAGATGCAGAATAGGGAAATAAGAGGAGAAAATTGTACTTTTAAATTTTGTTCCATTTATATTCAGTTCAATTCAGTCACTGACTCTTTGCAACCCTATGGACTGCAGCATGCCAGGCTTCCCTGTCCATCACCAACTCCCTGAGTTGACTCAAACTCATGTCCATCGAGTCATTGATGCCATCCTACCATCTCATCCTCTGTCGTCCCCTCCTCCTTCTGCCTTCAGTCTTTCCCAGCATCAGGGTCTTTTCAAATGAGTCATTTCTTTGCATCAGGTGGCCAAAGTATTGGAGTTTCAGCTTAAAACTCTTTGCAGTTCTCGCCCTGATTATAACAGCAGGGGCCATGAGGCCACTCTGCTGTGAATTCATTTCCAGTCCAGCCAACTAGGACAACACTCATATGAATTAACAGGTCCTGCTCGACCTGGGCTTCCCCATCCTCGCATTACTGAGCACAGCACTGGGCTTCAGTGACTGCAGGCATGAGCATATCCACTCCCGCCCTTGGCCCAAAACATGTACTGAACTTGGTGCATGTGAGAAATAAGCTGTTTCTCCAGCACTGGCTGTCAGAGCCAATCTAGCTGCGTTCCTCCACAGGGGGGCAGGGGACCTGAAGTCATTTCTCTGCCCCATTGAAGGGATCTTCCTGCCTTCCTTCCCCACATCTATTTAGCCTTCTCAATGTGTACTATGCTTGGATCCAGCCTCCTGGGGGAGGTGAAATACGGCTTCATTTGAGAACAGTTGTGCTTTGCTCATGAAATGAAAGTGCTGGAATCACAAGTCGAAGGTGTGATGATGCCAGCATTTCTTACAAGTTAGGAGAGGGCATATCCTAGGAGAGGAAGTTAGGTTAGAGTAAGATGAGCGAATACAATTGTTTTAAGGCTGTAAAGATATTAAGAATTTTAATTGCTTTTAGTCTGGGGCTATGCTGTCCTTTTCCCTGGGTAAACCCACAAGCAATGTTGGAGGAAATCAGAACTGGGGGGCATTCGTGTAGGAGCTGTACTGTCAGTCAGCGTTGCCATTTTACATTGGCTCTCCCAAGGCAAACCTTCCTCACCTCCCACACTTGTGAGTTATCCTGGTGCCTGAGGAGAAGAGGCTGCTTGGATTCAGGGTTTACTGTGCAACAGACGGACAGCAGGGCTGGTGTTCACATCTGTAGGTGGAGCAGGGAAAGAAAAGTGCCTCGTGTCTCACAGTTACTCAGTAATTAGTTCATTAATATAATTAATAACTTCAGTGTCAGAAATAGATATGATAATGATAGAAATAGATAATGATTGAGTTAGCTATAACTAATAAATTAAATATATAATAAATAATATAGTGGATTCAAATGTTAGTCCCTCAGACATGTCCAACTCTTTGGGACCCCATGGACCATTGCCTACCAGCCTCCGCTGTCCATGGAATTGCCAGGCAAGAATACTAGAGTAGGTTGCTATTTCCTTCTCCAGGGCATCTTCCTAACCCAGGGATTGAACCCAAGTCTTCTGCACTGTAGGCAATTCTTTACTGTCTGAGCCACCAGGGAAGCCCATATGATAAATATTTTAATTAATTAATGAGTGTGTGAAAGACATTTTTTGATAAATTTTGTTTGACAGTTTATTACCCCAGAATCATTGAAAATGTGCTAATTTTTGAGGCTTATGGTTGTTCTCTCCTTCCCAAAGTTCTACTCAGGCATCAAGTGTGAGATGTAGCAATTACTGTATACAACTTGAAGGAAGGACTGGTGAGCAGTGTTTTGGTTCCTACCTATTACTTCAGTGTAAGCCAAATTCCTCTAATTTTTAAAAGATAGGAGATTTCTTATTTCCTGTGCTGTTGGAATAACCCAAACCAATGGAACCCCTGGGGGAAATAAAGCAACTACAACTCAAGAGAATCCACTTGCATGAGAGCCTTCAGATGGTGGTTTAGGTGTAACAAGTGAGTGGAAGCATCTTTAAGACAGCGTATTGTTTGGAACGAGCATCTGGTTTGGTCAGCCTAATGTAGAGTGAGATGCGTCTTTAGCCCTTGGATGAGGTCTGTGACCCATGCCAACATCAGGGATGAAATCCTAAATTGATGTTGTGACTTTTGAGAGCTCTTATGTTATAGTAATTTCTGAATGTTTTAATAAAGTAGAAAAAAAATTAGAAAGAAACAAAACTAAAGATTCTTTTTCTGAGTAATGAGACCCTTGAAAGAAAGGCTAGCTTATTTTATAATTGTTTCTCTCTGCACCCCCCATTTCCCGCAGGGGAGGGGAGCTCTTCAATCTGGGTAGCAGGTTGGCATCTCTAGTTTGACCCTGGTCTCCTCCTGTGTGTATGAGATGTTGAACAAACTACCGGCGAGTCTTGCTTGAAGGATGAGCCGCCGATATCAGCTTCGATTGCATAGGAACAAGAGCTAGCATGTGACTCCCACCTCTTTGAATTTCCTTTTTCTCTTGCTAGTGGACATGACAGCCCAGGATAAGGTGACTGGGAGATCACAGGGGCAAATATGACACAAGGCAGGGGCTGTCTTGAGCCTGCCAGCTGGGACAGGAGCCGTCTTTCATAGAGTGGACCGACATTGGGACCACCACACAATTCTATGGACCAGTTTTGACTTCTCCAGATGCAAAGAGAAGAGCCATGATTACCTTGTGTACATTTTGATAACATCCCTTGGGCCAGAGATAAGGGGAACTCACAAGAGATAAACTCTGCTTTTGCTCCAGTGTTGTCTCGTTTATCTGCAACATGGGGGTGTTGAGTGATGCCACAGGCAGCTGGAAGGGCTCATTTATTTGACCTAATTATTCCCACTGTAGACCTGACTCATCATAATGGGCTCTTCTTCAAAGGAAATGAGAGCCAGATTGTCTCCTTGGCAGCAATGGAAAACAAATGCTATCCACAGAATGGCTGTTAGATTGAAAAAAGGTGCAACTCACTTTTGGGGCCAGCCAATATTTCATGATGTTACCAAGAATAGAGGGCTGGAAAGAGAGCAGTGTCAACTTCTGACATTCTAGCTTTCTAAAAATGTTCTTAATAAAATTAACTTGCCCTAGGATGCCACGGACAAAAGTAACCACATACTCAGAATCAAGAGAAAGATGCAAACCTTGGTTGGACTGTTTTTATTAATAATTGGCTCACTCCTTATGGCTATACTGGGGGACTTTTCACATGGGGACCTTATTATTTCTTAGTCCTCTTAGATGTTCTATTGAAGAATCGAAATTGTTTCTTTTTTAAGGGATGGGAAAATGGAGAAAGAGAATTGAAATGACTCTCCTATTACCATTAGGCAAATCAAACACAGAATGGGAGCAGCGTGCTTCCCTCTCTGAAGCCTTGGAATGAACCACATTGCTCAGTGATGCATTTCTGAATGTTGAAGCTTCATCTTAAATAATCACAATTTGTCCGTATTGAAACGCAGGTGTGCTGAAAAGAATCATTTCAATGTTCCCTGGTTCCACTTTCTTGTTTCATATTCTGGTTGAGAATGTCACAACGCTAAGAATTTGGGAAAGATATGAGCTTGGCTGGTCCCTGTGGCATAGTCTGGCCCTCTGCCTTTTGTTTAGTAATTCCCGAAGCACTGGACTGTGAAGATGCCCTGTTGACAACACCGTTCAAAAGTCAGCCCGTTGTTGATGGAGTGGAACCTCCCAGAACACAGTGTTTGATCTCAGCCTGGTTCCTGCTTGGGGACAGGAGAGGGAATCCCACAAGCTATTTGTAAAGAGGATCCTGTTGTTCCATCATGTCCTCTGACACCGTAGCAATCCGTGCATACAGTCGCAGTTGGCATTCTGACACATGCATGATGTTTTCATCTCTTTCCTGGAGTTGAGGCCAAAGCCTGAGGTTCCTTTTGACACAACTCTGAAAAAAACTCTGCTCTCCTGTGCTCTGCAATAGCATACCAGCTCTGCGGTGTGGCCAGTGTTTACTTAATTGGTGGGAGGACTCTTTACTATCAAAAGGAAAACATTTCTTCTGCATTCCACATAGGTAAGATGTGGCTTGCTGTTCTACAAGGGTGAGATTTGGGGTGGGGAAGGGGTGGAAAAAAGAAAAACAATCTCGTGATTTTTTCCTTAGGGCTAAAGTGATGGGTAGGGGAGAGGATGGACAAGAAAGCGAATCAAGCAATGGGGAAAGATGAAAGATCAGCAGACATTGTTTGAAAGAGTCAGAGCTATGACTGAGCATATGCTGGCTTTGCAGTTAGTTCCCAAAATAGATGATTAGTAGTGAGAAGCAACTGGTTTCTGATGCCTATCAGAGGGTCATTTAATATCGTTTCCAACTGTTGGGGTAAGATACCATGTAGGCTATATATCTAAAAGAAAGTGATGACTAGCATTGTAGTGGATTAGATTTCACAGAGCTCTTTGCTGGCCAGACAAAGCTGTGAGCTAAGTAAGTGGAATTTGCCAGGGCATAAAAGGGGCTGGTACCTTCCAGATATTCTATATTTTAATTAGTGCTAATCTACCAGCAATGGAATGGTCATTATGAAATCAGAGCCAGTGAGTGCAGTGTGGGTGGACAGAGGGGACGCATTGCCAGTGAAGGGGTTGGTCCTATTGGGGGAATTAGTGCTCTGCCTTCTCCAGAGACCCCTGGGTGGGTGACTGTCAAAGCAGTGATTTCCCGAACATCTAATATTACCTGAAAAAGTGAAGAGGCTGAAGGTGCCCTGTTTTCTGGGTAAGAACGACCTTGCTCTAGGTCATGTGAATGTAAATGTTTATACATTTCTACATCTTGGATTTATTTTGACTGTGGTCATTCATGAAGGATGTCTTAGTTTGTCAGTTTCCTCCAAACAGACTCTGCCAAGGACTTTTCCTAGGCTCTGCTTACTTATTACAGGACTCAAGAGTCCCAGCAGGATAGAGGCATGTGGATGGCTGAGAACGGCACTGAGGTGATAGTATGCTAACCAAAGACCTCAAGACATAACAAATGTACCAGTTTGACTTCTTTTCTGGATGCACAGCGTGCCTTCACTTCGAAAACAAACAAAAAAAAGGGTAGGGTCTTCCCTGGTGGTCCAGTGGTTAAGACTCCATGCTGCCAATGCTGCTAGGTTCGATCCCTGGTCAGGGAAGTAAGATCCCACATGACTAAAAGATTTTTTTTTAAAAGGGAAGGCAATATGAGAGTTTCTTGAAATGCTCGCAAGTCCTTGAAATAGACAGCAGGGATTTTCAGTGATCTGTGTAGAGTGGACATGCTTCAAATGGAAGGTTGATGACTGAATTTTAGTCCCTAGGGCTAACATTCTATTTTATAGATTCTTCTATGCAGCTCTCAAGTTCAAGTTGAGCTCTGAGCAGCTGTTAGGCCTTTGATGCTCATCTCCCCAGAGCCCAATCTTTCAGTTGACTGCTGATTGCAGAGCTGTGTACGTCCACTCTGGGAGTGATACAGGAGGTCATAGCTCTGGTCTCCTCCTTTGGCACAAATGCAAAACCCTAGTTGCTGAGGGTGAACACGTGTAGGGTGACAGATTGATTTGTTCCTTTTTAACATATATATATATTTTTCATTTCAAATGGTGTGAAACAATTATGTGCAATTATTAGTACATTCTAAAAAACTTATGGGCATCTGTGTCAGGCTGAGATTCAGAGTTAGATAAGACACAGACCAGCCATGAAGGAATTTATATTTAGTTTCCATTTTGCTCGGCTCAGTAGAGTTGGCATGTAAAGTACAGCAGAATTCTTATTTACCTTCTGATCTCTGTCTTCTAGTGTAGAGCCTGGTCCAAAGTGGGTATTCAACACATGTTGAAATGATGTGCCAAGAGAAACTTGCATTGACATTTCTTTCCTTTTCTCTCACCTCACATATATCAACTGACTGACTGCCTCCCCTCCAAATACCAGAAGAGCTTTCCCTGTAGCAAGCTTATTTCCCATTGGCTTCTTACAAGCTGTGAAGAGAAACAAACTTTCCCCCTTCATGGTGATGGTTACTTCCCAAAAGTATGTGTTATGACCCACAGAGGCATTTTTTTTTTAAAAAAGTATTTATTTTTAATCAAAGGATAATTGCTTTACAATGTTGCATTGATTTCTGCCATACATCAACATGAATCAGGCATAGGTGCACATACATGCCCTCCCTCTTGAACCTCCGGCCCACCTCCCAGCCCTTCCCACCACTCTATGTTGTTAAGGGGCCCTGATTTGGGTTCCTTGAGTCACACAGCAAATTCCCATTGGCTCTCTATTTTACATACAGTAATGTATATGCTTCCATACTATTCTCTCCATTCATCCCGCCCTCTCCTTTCTTTCCCACTTCCGTGTCCATAAGTCTGTCTTCTATGTCTGCATCTCCATTGCTGCCCAAGGTAGGCATTTTTATGTCCTTTCGTTCACTGCTGTATTCCAGTTCCAAAGATATTGTCTGGGATGTAGCAATTATATGTTGAATTGCTTGTAACTATTTGAAAGAATATATGAAAATTGAGCTCAGAAGAACCAAAGATCTTACCTATCAGATAGATTAAGTTAAGCTGTGCTGCAGTAACAGACAAATCTGGAAATCTCAGTGGCTGAACATGTATAGGTTTATTTCTCTTTTCCACAAAGTTGACTGTGGGTCTTGCAGCTTTCCAGATCAGTTCCTTTCCCAATGGAACACGACGATCCAGTCTGGCTACATCCCGTAGCTATCTGATGGTTGTGGCTCTCGGGGAAGAGAAGGTGGAAGGGTTGTACATTGACTTGTTTTTGCCTGGAAATGATGCATATCACCTCTGTTCAGTCTTTTGATTCCATGGCTGGGAAATGTGGGTGAGCCCTTGAATATTTGGTGAGCATGCCGCTCTAGCTATGTCACGTCAGTGCTTGCCAAATGATACTGTACTACCCGACGAAAGCAACTGTTGGCATCCCTCCCTCACTCTTACCTCTTTAGTGCCTGCTGGTCAATTTCCAAATGCCAACATCTGCATTTCTTGGTTTGAAGTCTATCTTGGGATGCTGAAGTTTTGCACTAGCCTCCTGCTTTGCTTAGCATAGGAGGCTGTCAGCGCTAGGAAACTATCTTAGGTTAGGCTGAGCTTCAAAGTTGAATAAGACATATAGCAACCATCAGGGAGTTTGTACTGTTTAAAATTCTGTCTCCTCCTCTGGACTAAGCTTGTCCAAGGCAGCATCCACTCAATCAGTAACTGATGGGAGTTGGTATATAAATACCTTGGATCCTTCCCTACTCAGGTGACATAACCCTGAGATGCATTTTCTACACTAACTCTTAGAGGCATCAGCAGGATTAAGCTCCATTTATCCACAGTAGTGTCTTGTTTGATAACAAACATATTATTGGCTGTCTACTCTTCCTTTCTTCATCTTACTTCCCCATACCCTTGGCAGTTTTTCTTGGGATTCCCTCTCCAACAAGTTGTTTACCCTTGAATTCATGGCTTTAGATGTTCAAAAGAGGGAGCTCCAAACTAAAATAGAAAGTTACTGGAATAGTTCTCATTCTATGTGCGTATGTGGTGGAGGGGAGGAGCAGTGGGGGAGGGGAGAGCATCCTACAGATTTGGGAGAGAGCATAATAGAGACCTCTTGTACTATCTCCATTTGTAAAACTGTGTAAGTTGTAAAAATGAAAAGAACACAAGTGAGGAAAGAGGAGAGTCCTTGAATGCCAGAAAGGCTTTCTCCTGCACAATGTTGTTAAAGATCTAAAGCTTGGATCTTATTATGAAAATATTGTCTCCCTGAAGTCCCAAAGGCTTTCTATGGTGGGTCCACGCCTGGGTAGTCAATGTGAAATCTGGAATGACTGGAACATCACATTTCTAAGCACCTTGGTGAGATTCCAGAAGTGTATTTGGACAGGTAGACAGGCAGTCATGGCCCCTCATTGCTGCAACACAGAGTGCAGGCCGAGTAAAGTCCCAAAGTGGTAGCGCTGGTCCTTGAGGGTCCTCTCCTTTTAATGTCTTCTACTCCTTTTTGGTGATCTTCTATGCCCCAGGGTCAAATTATGCTCAAGTGATCTTATAACTTATCATCAGGGCATTTCCCATATACTAATGAGAAAACTAAGAATTCACATAAGCACACCAAAGTCACTCAGCTGGTGCTGCCAGGGTTTGAAGTGGTGCTTTCTTACTGTACCACCCCTGTCTGCTGATTCTGGCAGGGGCTTCATGGCAGAGAGGAAGGGACTGGGGCTTTGGCATGGGAGTCAGAGCATAGGGGACAGTCTCAAGTTTGGTGCTTATGTGTCAAGGAACATTGACAAATCCTTTGGCTTCTATGGGGCCAGTACCAGTATCTCTAAAGGAGAAGTTTAGGACTGGATAAAAATAACAATAATAACAGTAACAGCCACACTTTGCTGTATACTGAGTGACTCTGCTAAGTGGCTTAAGACTGTTAAGAACGTGGACCCTGGAGCCAGAAGCCCTTAGATCAAATCTCAACTCCATCACTTACTAGCATAAGTCACTCAGAAATTTTCTTAACAGCCTGGTTACAGAACGATTGTCATACAATGAACTGTATATATTTAATATGTATAATTTTAAGTTTTTTTTTAAGGTTTAACAATGAATAACTTTTGAGGTTTAATGGTTTTATTTTTAAAATTTTTGTTATATATATTATTTTCAGATTCTTTTCCATTATAGGTTATTACAAGATATTGAATACTGTTCCCTTTGCTATGCAGTAGGTCCTTGTTTTTTAATCTATTTTATATAAGTGAAAGTGGAAGTCTCTCAGTCATGTCTGACTCTTTGTCACCCCATGGACCTGTAGCCAGCCCACCAGGCTCCTCTGTCCATGGAATTCTCCAGGCAAGAATACTGGAGTAGGCAGCCATTTCTTTCTCCAGGGAGTCTTCCCAACCCAGGGATCGAACTCAGGTCTCCCCCGTTGCAGGCAGATTCTTTACCTTCTCAGCCACAAGGGAAACCAAAAAGCAGGAATGAGTAAGAGGTCCCAGAGAGGATTGAACTCACAACCCCTAGTTTACAAGACCAACACTCTAATCACTGAGCTATGGAGCCTGCTTGCTCCATAGCAGTGTGTAATTTTTAGGTTTTGATGTGTGTATATACCCATGAAGGCAAGAAACTATCACTACAATTGAGATAATATACCTATATACTCCCCATCCCCCAATTCTTGCCTTTCCTAATCATCTCCTTACCACTCTTCCCTGAACCCTGTCCTCTGCCCTACTCCACAAGCAATCGCTGTTGTTTCTGTCATTATAGATTAGTTTGCATTTTCTAGAGATTTATACAGATGAAATCATGCAGTAGGTACTCTTTTTGGTTTGACTTCTTTCTCTCTGCATAATTCTTCTGAGGTTCATTCTGTGTTGTACCAATGTTGCATGAGTGCTCAGCTGTGTTCAACTCTTTGCAATTCCATGGACTGTTAGCCCAACAGGCTCCTCTGTCCATGGAATTTTTCAGGCAAAAATACTGGAGTGGGTTGCTGTTTCCTTCTCCAGGCGATCTTCCTGACCCAGGAATTGAATCCAAGTCTCTTACATCTCCCACATTGGCAGGCAGATTCTTTACCACTGAGCCTCCTGGGAAGCCCATGTGTTGTATCAACAGTTCATATCTTTTTATTCCTTGTTATTGGTGAGTTGTCCCTTGCCAAGCAGTTGTCTCTTGTTGTATGGCTATATCTTAGCTTGCTTATCTATTCACTTGATAGATATTTAGGTTGTTTCTGACTTTTTGGCTCTTGCAAATAAAGCTGTTATGACCATACATGTATAATTCTTTGCATGGATATATGTCTTCTTTTCTCTTGGGTAAATATCCAGGAGTAGAATGGTTGGATATTATGGTAGGTGTATGTTTAACATTTTAAGAAACTGCCAAATTATTTTCTGAACTATTTTTACATTCTAAATTCTAATGAGTAGTGTATGAGAGTTCTAACTCTTCCACATCTTCAACACTTGGTATGGTCAATATTTTTAATTGCAGACATTCTAGTAGGTGTGTGATAGTATCTAATTAATTTTTTGCTCATGACTAATGAGGATGAGCATCTTTTCATGTGCATATTTGCCATCATATATCTTCTTATATAAAGTACCTATTAAAAACTTTTGTTTTTCAGAGTTTTTTTTTAATGTCCCTAATAACTAGCTCCTTATCAGATATGTGATTGTATATATTTTCTCCATTTCTGTGGTTGATCTTTTAATTCTTTATCAGTGTGTTTCATAGAGAAAAATGTTTAAAGTTTTGATGAAATCGGATTTATCAATTTACTTTCAGGTGTAATCCAAAGTCAGGTTTTTCTCTTATGTTTTCTTATAGAAGTTGTAGAGTTTTAGGTTTATCCTTCAGTGTATGATTCATTTTGAATCACTTTTTGTATGTTGTATGGATCAAAGTTTAATTCTTTAACATATAAACTGTCAACTGTTTCAGAACCATTTGCTGAAAAGACTATTTTTTCTCCATTAAGAAGTGCTTTTGCACTTTTGTCAAAAAGCAGTTGTCCATTTCAAAACCAATACAATATTGTAAAGTTAAAAAATAAAATAAAATAAAGTAAAAAGCAGTTGTCCACATATTGATGGGTTTGTTTCTGGACTATTTTGTTGATTTTAAATTTATATTTATATCAATATCACATTGTTTTATAGGTTTACAATAAGTCTGGAACTAAGGTAGTATTAGTCCTCCCACTTTGTTCTTTTTTGAAGTCATTTTAGCTTTTCTAGGCCCTTAGTATTGCTGTACGCATTTTAGAGTCAGCCTGACAGTTTGCAAAAAAGCCTGCTTTTTTTTGCAGGCTTTACCTGCAAAAATGTTGTTGATTCAATACATCAGTTTCAGGAGAATTGACATCTTAGCAACAGTGAGACTTCTGACCCACGATCATACAAACTGGGACACAGTGAATAATCATGCTGGGACAGCCAGCATCACTAAGGCTGTTCTGGGCAGCCTGGGAAATTTTGGTCACCCTATTTCGTGCCCTCTTATCACCCCGTCTAATGACATCTCACTGGTGGCATGGTTCCCAGAACTCTCGTCTACTCCTGTCAACTTCAAAATTTATTATGCTTCCAGTAGTATTAAGTACATTGCTGGCCCAACTATATCAATAAATAAAGCCCTAAAATCTCAGTATCCCATTGACCATTTTTCCTGCGTGACAGGAGTGAAAATGGCCTAGCCTGATAAATCAATCTCTAGTAAGAATTATGTAGCAAATATATTATTCTATTAACTTACTCATTCTCATCACTTATGATTGTATCCAGCTCACATATTCTTTAAATTTGAGGACTAATTTTAAAGACAGGATAGAAGGAAAGAGTTTTATTTCTTAAAAAAAAAAAACTTTTATTTTGTATTAGGGTATAGTCAGTTGACAAACAATGCTGTGATTGTTTCAGGTGGATAGCAATGGGACTCAGTCACACATACACATATATCCACTTTCCCTCAAATTCTTCTCCCATCCAGGCTGCCATATAACATTGAGCAGAGTTCCCTGTGCTATACAGTATGTCCTTGTTGGCTATCCATTTAAAATATAGCAGCATGTACATGCCCATCCCCAAATTCCCTATTTCTTCCCCCAGTCCTTCGCCCTGGCAACCAGAAGCTCATTCTCAAAGTCTGGGAGTCTGTTTCTGTTTTGTAAGTAAGTTCATTTGTGTCATTTCTTTTTAGAGTCCACATATAAGGGATGTCATACAATATTTCTCCTTCTCTTGAAGGAGAAGAAGAAAGTGTTTTAAAGGAAGGAAAGTGTTTTAAATAGCTTTTAAATGCCCATACCTTTGAATTAAGTTAAATAACATGTAAAACGCCCAGTACTATTTCTGGTTCATTCAAAGCTCTCTGTAAATCAATCTCCCTTGGAGCATATCAGAGCCCAGGAGAGTCCCTGCATCCGGTCAGGAAGGGCTTTCCTTAGGAGGAGTGGAGGACGTGAACCCCGGTTCTCCTATATTCTTTTGGGTGGATCAAAAGCAAAGCTCATCTGAAGCTGGCAAAAGAAAAATATATCATAGTAAAAAATCTGGATGAGTTCTTCTTGATGTTTTTGCCAGCGATCTTGCAAGACACTTGAGGACATGACCTTTATGGCTGTCTGCTGTCATACACTCAAGGGTCAGGGCTTGGGTGGAGTAAGGAAGAAGATGGTTACTTTGAAGCCCGAAGCTATTATTGTGAGCAGGAAGCAAAGTATCAAGGATGTTATTCCAGAATTTTCTTTCTTCTTAATTCTGTTTCATTGTGGCTTGCTGTGCTATGCTTCTTCTCTGGAAGGCTCTGAGTCCATTCAGGTGGTCAAGATGATTAGCTCAGCTGGTTAGGCTGCGGGGCTAAGGAAATCAAGGTCATCGGTTTAGTTTCCATATGAGCCGATTAGCTCTGCACATGAAGAAATCTGTCCAAGTCCTCAGATTGCCTCACTGACTCTCACCAGCTGGCTTGAAAATCAGTGCTGTGCACGAATGGCTGAACAACAGGCCTATCCCCAGTACTGGAGAATTCTCCTTAGAGGAGGCTCTCCAGACGTTAGCAACCTCTCATTAGATTCTGGAACTGTTCATTAATCTGGCAGCACTTCACTTCAATGCCTGGTGTTTATCTTGAAGTAATTTATGAGTGGCTGAGGATTTTGCATTGTTGTAAAAATTGATTGTTGATAGTGTACCAGCCTACTTGATAAATGATTCCTTGCTTCAGTATGCTGGAATGCAGAATCAACTGGATAAGACTTGAGGAGGGAGGCCACAGCCAGCAAGTTGGGGCTTCAGAGGTTGAGTTATTCATTTAATAACTTTCATGGCGTGCCTTCCATGGGCCATGATACTGTGGCTCTAAGTACCCAGTATTTCCAAAGTGTTTTTGTTTTCAAATTTTATTGAAGAATAGTTGATTTGCAATGTTGTGTTAATTTCTGATGTACAGCAGAGTGATTCAGTTATACATATACATATTCTTTATCACATCTTTTCCACTATGGTTTATGACTGTATGTTGATTATAGTTCCCTATATTTCCACAATGTTTTACTGACTCTTCCATGGTAGGCATTGTACTGGACCCTAAGGGCACAGCAGAAAATGAGACACAATCCGTGCTCTCAAGGTGATCTGAGTTTAGGGCAAGGGGTCTTAAACCTTTGTGCCATGGATGCCTTTGGCAGTCTTAGGAAGCCTATGAAAACCTCGGAAGAAAAATTCTAGAGGCATAAGATAAAACATGAGATTACAAAGGAAATCAGTTATGATATAATACAGTGGTCAAAGTATTAAACATATTGGTGTTAAGTATTGAACATGTAACTGATGCCAAAAGCTCAGCCTCTCTGTACACCAGTGCCAAATCAATTTCAGAGACAGAGTTTTTGGTGAAGTAGAAAAGAATAATTTTATTTCTTTGCCAGGCAAAGAAGGACACACTGGAATCCTGTCCTCAAAAACTATGTGGCCAGGAGCTCCCATAGGATCCTGCTTGGTTTCATAACCATGGTCCATGCTGCTCACAGCTCCTTCTCAGGAACACTGCCCCCACCTCAGCTCCTGCTGTGGAAGGATCCTAGCCTGCCATGCTTGGAACTGTGTGTCTTTATTCTCCTGGGCCCAGTGGGATAAAGACAAGGAGGCATCAACCCGAAGGCTGCTGTTCTGTCTTGAGCAACTAAGATGCTCTGACCAAAAGAGCTGCCTCAGTAGGCATGTAGTCCTTAGGAACGTGTAATTGGGAAGTAAGACACATTTTGGATATGGCAGGGAACTGAAGATCAGAAGATGCAAAGAGTGGACTCTGATGCACAGCTGTGGCCTTGAAACTGTGTAACTCAGACTGGGGCTTGAACCCATGTACTGAGACTAAAACCCAACCTAAACTCTGATTGGGACTTGAACCTGGCCAAAGCTCAGTGGTCTTTTAACTGAGATCACGAGATCACACAGTTGGTTTCAGGACTTAATGAGGCTCAGGTTCTTGATGTCTTGCCATAGAAAGAATTCAGTGAGAGACAAAGTGATAGGTAAGAAGTGGATCTATTTAGAGAGAAACACACTTCACAGACAGTGTGGGCCATTTCAAAAGGTGAGAGTGGCATCAAAACATAGTGTGGTTAACTTTTATGGATTGGGTAATTTTGTAGGCTTATTCCAACCATTTTGGGGAAGGGGGGAGGTTCCAGGAACTGGGGCACCACTCAACTTTAGGTCTTTGATGGTCAGCCTTGGAACTGCTATGGCCCCTACGGGTCTGTCATTTAGCTTGTAAATGTGTTACAATGAGAGTATCAGTTCAGTTCAGTTCAGTCACTCAGTTGTGTCTGACTCTTTGCAACACCATGGACTGGAGCATGCCAGGCTTCCCTGTCCATCACCAACTCCCGGAACTTGCTCAAACTCATGTTCATTGAGTCGGTGATGCCATCCAGCCATGTTATCCTCTGTCGTCCCCTTCTCCTCCTGTCTTCCATCTTCCCCATCATCAGGATCTTTACCAGTGAGTCAGTTCTTCGCCCCAGGTGGCCAAAGGATTGGAGTTTCAGCTTCAGCATCAATCCTCCCAATGAATATTCAGGACTGATTTCCTTTAGGATTGACTGGTTGGATCTCCTTGCAGTCCAAGGGACTCTTAAGAGTCTTCTCCAACACCACCATTCAAAAGCATTAATTCTTTGGTGCTCAGCTTTCTTTATAGTCCAACTCTCACATCCATACATGACTACTGGAAAAACCATAGCTTTGACTAGGTAGACCTTTGTCAGCAAAGTAATGTCTGTGCTTTTTAATATGCTGTCTAGGTTGGTCATAGCTTTTCTTCCAAGGAGCAAATGTATACTGAGGCTCAAGGTCTAGTGGAAGTCAATTTTTCCACCATCTTGGACTCATTTGGTTCTAATCGGTTTGTTGTGGCCTCAAGCTATGTCATTCTTTCAAAGGTTGTGCCCTGTCTCTTCCTTCCTGTTTCAGTCTTGTGATGTTGAGAGCCAGGTGAGGTTATGAGGAAGCTGAATTAGTGAATAAGCAGAATAAGCGAGAGAGAGTTAATAAGTCACATGTAGTGGGAAGAGAGATGGGTAAACACACAGAGAAGCAGAAAAAGCAGAGTAGCTGAATGGGGTTAAGAATAGAGCCTTAGAAAACAAATCTAGAAACTTTCTGCTGAGATCCCTAGAATTGCTTTGGATTTAGAACAATTCTTCTCTTTCTGTCTCCATTTCAGTTTTTCCCATAGGGCCTGGTTGTTCATCTTTTCCTGAATTGTATTGAAGCCTAGCTTCTTGGCTGATGTTCCCTTCTTCTTCATTACTGTGCACATTCTGACATGAACCTTCATTTCCTGAGACAACTAGAGTGGATAGCTCTTCCTGGGGATTAAGAGAGTCAAATGCAAATGTGACACAAGGTGGGGGTGATGCCCCAGAGGACAAGGACAGCAGGACACCGACCACCTCAAGCAGGAGGTGCGGGTAGAGAGTGCCTCCCAGCGTCTGATTCAAAACTGATTTTTGGATTTGCCCAAAATCATTCAATTAGCTGCAAATTTTGGCAGAAAATTTCATGGTTCATTAAACTATTGCATCTTTTTCATGTTGGTGATATTTTAATTCCATTACATGATGTGCTATTTATACTAAAAGCTTTGTTTTGTGTGTTGGGAGAGGGTTTGGTAAAGAGGAAATGTTAGTTAAAAAAAAAATTAAGGTCACTAAACGTGATATTTAATAATGAAGTCTCATTTACATCTATTTCTCTTGATAATTGGTAGTAACGTGAGAAAGTAAAAAATGATCTTAAAATCTGAAGTTGTACATGAATCACTTTGTAGAAAAGAAAGGGCAGCCCATGTTAGATATGAAGGAAGAGGGTTTGGGGACCAAATAGGGATTCACCCATTTAACTACGTAATGCCTGTCTGTGTCAGACAAAAGCTAGACAGATGGTCCTGGAGGAGCTTGCTTCCACAGGAGAAAGATAAACAATACATAAAAATTAGCAAATAATTAGATAATAATACACTATGAAACGTGCTACAATAATACACTATGAAACGTGCTACAAAGGTTGTTAAAGAAGACTTGATAGAAGAAGTGAGCAACAGGTAGGTGGTGGGGGCTAATTTAGATAAATGGATCAGGAAAACTCACTCAAGAGGTGACCCACCACCCACTAAGGAGGTGACCTTTGAACTGAGACTTGAAATTTGAGATGAGTCAGCTTTGGAGCCACCAGAGGAAGTACATTCCAGCCAGAAGGAAACAGAGGAGCACCTTAGAGAGGAATTTGTGACAGGAGTTTAGGGAGGCAGCGAAGGAGAGAGAGAATAGTATGAGTGAGGCTGAAAGTAAGCAAGGACTATTTGCTCAACCGCAATTCATCAAATGCCTTCAATGGATCAGGCTCTGCGCTTTTCCTCCAGGGATATAACAGTGAACAAAACAGACAAAACCATCTGCTGCCAGGGAGCTTACACTCTAGAGTGGACCAGGTTACAAGATGCTCTGTTCATCATATTCAAGGATTTGGATTTTAGTCTAAAGACAATGCAGAGGCTTTGACTCAAAGGCTCACAGATGGGGAGTGACATATTTAGATATGCATTTTAGAAATCATAGCTGAGAGCAATGTGGAGAAGGGCTAGGAGTGGGAGCCTGGAAACAAGGAGACTATGAAGAGATTACATATAGAGGTGCCAGAAAAGAAGATGCTGTTCTGAATTGAAGTGCTAAAGTAAAAGTTGCTCAGCTGTGTCTGACTCCTTTTAATCCCATGGACTGTAGCCTGTTCAGCTCCTCTGTCCATGGGATTCTCTAGGCAAAAATACTGGAGTGGGTAGCCATTCCCTTCTCCAGGGGTTCTTCCCAACTCAGAGATCAAATCCAGGTCTCTTGTATTGCAGGCAGATTCTTTACCATCTAAGCCACCAGGGAAGCCCAGTAGGTTGGAAATCAATGGAGAGATTCCAGATGTATTAAGAAGTACAATGATCAGGTTATGAACAGGTTAAAGATCTAGAGGGATGCAGATGTATATGGTCAGAATTCTGACTTCAAGAACTGAGTAGCTCTCCAGTGTTTATTCATAGGGTTGCAAATTGAATAGAACTCCAATGTTCATCCATAGGGTTGGAAACTGAGATCTCCAACATTCATCCATAAGGTCACAAGGAGTTGGACATGACTGAGCGACTGAGCATACACTCACACCAATGTTCATAGCAGCACGAGTTACAATAGTGAAGACATGGAAGCAACCTAAGTGTCCATGTACAGATGAATAAAGAAGATATGGTACATATATACAACGGAATATTACTCAGTCATAAAAAAGGAACGAAATAATGCCATTTGTAGCAACATGGAGGAATCTAGAGATTATCAGACAAAGTGAAATAAGTCAGACAAAGAAAGACAAATATCATATGACATGGCTTACATATGAAATCTAAAATATGGCATAAATGAACATATCTATGAAACAAAAACAGACACATTGACATTGAAAACAAACTTATGGTTACCAAAGTGGAAGTGGGAGAGGGATAAATTAGGAGTTTGGGATTCATGGATATACATTACTATATATAAAATAGATAAGCAACAAGAATTACTATAGAGAACAGAGATATTATAATATCTTGTAACAAGCTATAATCTCTAATTTTCTTGAAGAGATCTCTAGTCTTTCCCATTCTGTTGTTTTCCTCTATTTCTCTGCATTGATCGCTGAGGAAGGCTTTCTTATCTCTCCTTGCTATTCTTTGGAACTCTGCATTCAGATGCTTATATCTTTCCTTTTCTCCTTTGTTTTTTGCTTCTCTTCTTTTCACAGCTATTTGTAAGGCCTCCCCAGACAGCCATTTTGCTTTTTTGCATTTCTTTTCCATGGGGATGGTCTTGATCCCTGTCTCCTGTACAATGTCACAAATCTCCGTCCATAGTTCATTAGGCACTCTTGTCTATCAGATCTGGTCCCTTAAATCTATTTCTCACTTCCGCTGTATAATCATAAGGGATTTTATTTAAGTCATACCTGAATGGTCTAGTGGTTTTCCCTACTTTCTTCAATGTAAGTCTGAATTTGGCAATAAGGAGTTCATGATCTGAGCCACAGTCAGCTCCTGGTCTTGTTTTTGCTGACTGTATAGAGCTTTTCCATCTTTGGCTGCACAGAATATAATCAATCTGATTTTGGTGTTGACCATCTGGTGATGTCCATGTGTAGAGTCTTCTTTTGTGTTGTTGGAAGAGGGTGTTTGCTATGATCAGTGCATTCTCTTGAGTTTGAGTGAACTCTGGGAGTTGGTGATGGACAGGAAGGCCTGGCATGCTGCAATTCATGGGGTCACAAAGAGTCAGACATGACTGAGCGACTGAACTGAACTGAACAACCTGTAATGGAAAAAAGAAAAAGAAAAAAAATAACCAAATCACTTTTCTGTACACTTAAAACTAACATAATACTGTAAATCAACTATACTTCAATAAAAAAAAAGAATTGAGTGGATCTTCTTGCATTTATTTTGGGGGGAAGATAAGAGAAAGTATACATATTTGGTTGAAAAGTTAAATTGTATCATTCTTGCCCTTAAAATTTCTACTTTATTGAGGAGACAGGCATGCAAATAAAACCACTTCATCAACCAATGTACCACTTACAATAAGCTAAATTAAGCTGTACTAATAAACCATCACCAGAATAGTGACTTAATACAGCAAAAATTTATTTTTCGGTCAAGCTACATACCAAAGGAGACAGGATGGGGTGGAGTGGGGGTCGTGGAGAACTCTTCCAATTGTAGTTAGTAGACTAAGGCCAACATAATGCCCCGTCTAGAAACAAGCTTCTATCCACTAAGACAGGGTAAAAAAAAGAGAGAGAGAGAGAGAAAGAGTGACTCTGGCTCTTACATCTCCTATCTGGAAATGATTCATGCCACTTCTGCTCACACTTTGTTGGCCAAGTCATAGAGTTATGCCTAAGAACATGAAGAGGTACAGTAATACTGTGCACTGGGAAAGAAGATGACTGTTTGGTCATTTATTACATCCTATCACATGGTACACAATATCAATTTTGTGCACAGTCATTTTGATACCTTGACTAAAGTGGTGTCTGCCAGACTCCTTCACTATAAACATTTTCCCCCTGCAATTTATGTGTATACAGTAAGAAGTTACTTTGAAGCTAAACAGCCCATTCTTCACTAAACTCTTCATTTATTCATTCGTTTCCTTATTTATATCTGGATGGACCCATGGTTTCCCATTGACTCATTGGGTTATCATTTGTTGCTATCATTATTTATCTTGACTCTCAAATTGTCCTAGATTTGGCCAGTGGGAATCCCTTTAGTCTGGCTTCTGTGTTCGTTTGTCCCATACCCAGCATTCTTTGAGTATTTCCTGGTCACTGGCTTTAGCCAGACTCATCTTACACTTTCCTTCCTCCAGCTGTAGCCTTGAAATCAGCCACTTTTACAAAGGAGCTCTGACTGTTTTTGGTGGAGAATGGCACTTAGATGATCAGAGTGTTTGGAGTGCTCTTTGCTTTAAGAGTATTGCTGCTCCCACACACTCTTTGTGGAGAGAGCTACAGCATATCAGTGGGCATGGTCACATTGGGGCTTCCCAGTGGTAAGGAATCAGCCTGCCAATGCAGGAGATGTAGGAGATGCAGTTCAGTCCCTGGGTTGGAAAGATCCCCTGGAGAAGGAAATGGCAACTCACTCCAGTATTCTTGCTGGGAAATCCCATGGACAGAGGGGCTTGGTAGACCTATAGTCTATGGGGTTTCAAAGAGTCAGACATGACTGAGCATACAGTCACATACACATATACAGAGACATACATTCATGCATTCACATGCACATTTACGTCTATACTTGTATCTTTGTCTATTTATTATGTATAATGAAAACCATGAGTTTACTTTATGTCTCCAATTTCAGTTCAACACCACAAAGTATATTCTGATTTTCTCTCTTTCCATGTTTATAAATCCGTTCTCCTGCATTGAGAGAATTGGCTATTTATGCTTACTTATTTCATCAGTCTAATCTGCTCCCTTTCCCACCCTCTCCCCTACATGAGTGCCCTTCCCACTCTCCTTGGCTCCCAGTACTTCATTTCAAACCTCATTCCTCACCTTCAAGCAGGTTACTGGGGCCACTGCATTATCAGAAACCTTTGCAAGGTCATATCCTATATCCTATCAGGAATCTGTTTGGGGGCCATTTTTACAGGGTATATGTGATAATGAAAAGGAATTGCAGCCAACTAAGAGTTAGAAACCTGTCTTCTGATTCCTTATTCTTTTTTCTCCAAAACCCATGGCATCAACAGCACTGAATGGAATCCATGGAAGATTTATCTGGCTTCTCTTTCTCAGTTTCATTCCCAAATGGATTTATTTTGGAAAGTAAAGTCCATTTACTCAATTCAGAATTACCTAAAGATGAAAAAAAAATGCTATTTTTTTTTCAGCATGTCAGAGATTTTTCAAATGCTCTTTTTGTCTTCAAATTACTCAAAAGCAGCTTTGTTTGGAAATTTCAAACTTGGCATCTCTGGTACATAACCCTGAGTAAGGAATGTATGCTTTGCCTTGTTTGAAGAAATTTAGTTTTAAAATAAAAAAATTATGGATGTTTAAATATACTGCACCAAATGGACATTGTGGGTTATGTTCCTTTGCCTTTAAAACATACTCTATACTGTGAAGCTGATAACGTCCATGGGGAGTTTAATAACATGTACTTAACTGATGCATATGTGAGATCATTTTATAAGCCATGTGGGAATCTAGTTGAGTTGTCTTTTCAAGTTTTACTTGCAAAATTCACATGAGCTCCAAATAACTTAGAACCCTTGGGCAGAGTGCCTGTGTATATTATCAGGTGTACAGTCATTATTGGGATGATGTGAATTGAACATGCTTGTTCTCATTTGGCTACAAAATTTCCCTCTAGCCCTGAGTATCTAAC
This sequence comes from Bubalus kerabau, assembly GCF_029407905.1. Lineage (NCBI taxonomy): Eukaryota > Metazoa > Chordata > Mammalia > Artiodactyla > Bovidae > Bubalus > Bubalus kerabau. The sequence continues at coordinate 77,278,353 of NC_073628.1, read as the reverse complement.
TGTGGTCTAGGACAGGCAAATTAGGGCCCTCGGACCAAATCCAGCTGGCCACCAGCCTTTTTATGGCCCGCAGGCTAAGAATAGCTTTCACATTTTTAATTTGTTGAATAAAGATCAAAAGAAGACTAATATTTTATGACATGCAAAATTTATATGAAATTAAAATTTCGGTGTTCATCAATAAAGTCTTATCAGCACAGAGTCATGCTCATTGATTTACATACCATCTAAGAGTGCTTTCACGTTAATGGCAGAGTTGAGTAGTTGTGACAGAGATGCTATGACCTGCAAAGTCTAAAATATTTACTGTCTGGCACCTTATAGAAAAAGTTTGTGGACCTCTAATCTAGAAGATAATGCATGCTGTCTGTTCATTTTAAAGATTACCTGCTATGAAATTTAAAGTCAAAACTCCTTTTTAACTTTCTACCCATCATACTTCTGGCCTGCCTCCTCATTGGTCTTTGATTGGATTCTAACTTAATTTCATTAACAAAATTATTGAGAGAAGATGAAAAGTATAAAACATAAAGTCAAATATAAAATGTTTTGATTCTGTCCCCTTGTTACTAGTCTACACCAGTATTTCCATACTGTTGCCGCTGTTTAGTCGCTCAGTTGCATCCAACTCTTTTGCAATCTCATGGACAGTAGCCCTCCAGACTCCTTGGTCCATGAGATTTCCCAGACAAGGATACCAGAGTGGTTTGCCATTTCCTTCTCCAGAGATCTTCCCGACCCAGGGATTGAACCTGCATCTCCTACTTGGTAAGCATCTCCTGCATGGCAGGACTCTCTACCACTGAAGCACCTGAGAAGCCTTTAGGTGACTAATGAAGATCATCATGAGTGAAGAATCTTGAATGATACTATACTGCCTTTTATGTACATCACTGGGTTTGCTTCTAGTTGCTTTGTTAATTTTGCTTTCTCAAGCTGTTTATAAACTCCATGAAGGTAGACACTAGCTTTTGGCTTCTTTTGGATTTCATGCACATAGTATAGAAACCAGAACTGAGAATCATACCTATCTAATGGCACTGTCCTGCATCTGAACCCCTGAATGATGCTGGAGATAATCACGTACATCTGATGACAGATCTCAAAAAGATACGCCTCTCTGCCTTGTCATCCTACTGAACATCCCTAGTAAGTTTGCTTTTCTGTTCTCATCCTCCAGGTTAACTCATCTTCTACTTCACAGAGAAATATAGAGGGAACTGGATGAGAATTACTCCAATTCTACCCATGTACATGCATCTGCACCTGCATGGTGACCTAGATTGTCATAACAATAGGTCTCTTACTACAGGTAATAGTCCTACCATCTACCCTGGATCTCATTCCTCTAGCCTTTGAAAGGACTTGGTTCCTCACTCACTTCTTGTCTCCAGCACCAGTTGTCCTTCTCTTTTGCATGATTCCAATCATTTCATAAGCTAGTCTTTAGTAAGATCTGTCTTTTAAAACCCCTCCTATTATACAGAGTGAAGTAAGCCAGAAAGAAAAACACCAATACAGTATACTAACGCATATATATGGAATTTAGAAAGATGGTAACAATAACCCTGTGTACGAGACAGCAAAAGAGACACTGATGTATAGAACAGTCTTATGGACTCTGTGGGAGAGGGAGAGGGTGGGAAGATTTGGGAGAATGGCATTGAAACATGTAAAATATCATGTATGAAATGAGTTGCCAGTCCAGGTTCGATGCACGATACTGGATGCTTGGGGCTGGTGCACTGGGACGACCCAGAGGGATGGAATGGGGAGGGAGGAGGGAGGAGGGTTCAGGATGGGGAACACATGTAAACCTGTGGCGGATTCATTTTGATATTTGGCAAATCTAATACAATTATGTAAAGTTTAAAAATAAAATAAAATTTAAAAAAAAAAAAAACCCTCCTAATTCCTGACAGTCTTTTTTAACTACTTAAGAGCATCTCTTGATATAATTGTGCGTATTTGCTATCTGCACCTTTTTTTTACTAGTCTACACCTGAATTTGTCTATTTCCCCCCAACCCATTCTAAACAGACTCTATTTCCCACCATGCATGATACTTGTCAAAGACACAAGTGACTCTGATCTGTATAAATATAGTAGTTGATCACCTGTTTGTACCTTATTATGTTTATCATTAGCACACAGTGTGGTTGTTTACTTGTCATGAAAACACTTTCTTTCCTGGTCTTCTAAGGGACTGCTGTTTCTTTGTGACCCCATGGACGGCAGCATGCCAGGCTTCTCTGTCCATCACCAACTCCCAGAGCTTGCTCAAATTCATGTCCATCGAGTCGGTGATGCCATCCAACCATCTCATCCTCTATCATCCTCTTCTCCTACCTTCAATCTTTCCCAGCATCAGGGTCTTTTCCAGTGAGTCAGTTCTTTGCATCAGGTGGCCAAAGTATTAGACCTTCAGCTTCAGGATCAGTCCTTCCAATGAATACTCAGGACTGATTTCCTTTAGGATTGACTGGTTGGATCTCCTTGCAGTCCAAGGGACTCTCAAGAGTTTTCTCCAACACCACAATTCAAAAGCATCAATTCTTTGGTGCTCGGCTTTCTTTATAGTCCAACTCTCACATCCATACATGACCACTGGAAAAACCATAGCTTTGACTAGATGGATCTTTGTTGACAAAGTAATGTCCCTGCTTTTTAATATGCTGTCTAGGTTTGTCATAACTTTTCTTCCAAGGAGCAAATGTCTTTTATTTCATGGCTGCAGTCACCATCTGCAGTGATTTTGGAGCCCCTCAAAAAAAGTCTGTCCCTGTTTCCATTGTTTCCCCATCTATTTGCCATGAAGTGATGGGACCAGATGCCATGATTTTAGTTTTCTGAATGTTGAGTTTTAAGTCAACTTTTTCACTCTCTTCTTTCGCTTTCATCAAGAGGCTCTTTAGTCCTTCTTTACTTTCTGCCATAAGGGTGGTGTCATCTGCATATCTGAGGGTATTGATATTTCTCCCGGCAATCTTGTTTCCAGCTTGTGTCTCATCCAGCATGGCATTTCATGTGATGTACTCTGCATATAAGTTAAATAAGCAGGGTGACAATATCCAGCCTTGATGTACTCCTTTCCTGATTTGGAATCAGTCTGTCCAATCCCAAAGAAAGGCAATGCCAAAGAATGCTCAAATTACCACACAATTGCACTCACCTCACATGCTAGTAAAATGATGCTTTAAATTCTCCAAGCCAGGCTTCAGCAATACATGAACTGTGAACTTCCAGATGTTCAAGCTGATTTTAAAAAAGGCAGAGGAACCAGAGATCAAATTGCCAACATCTGCTGGATCATCGAAAAAGCAAGAGAGTTCCAGAAAAACATAAACTTCTGCTTTATTGACTATGCCAAAGCTTTTGACTGTGTGGATCACAATAAAGTGTGGAAAATTCTGAAAGATTGAATACCAGACCACCTGACCTGCCTCTTGAGAAACCTGTACGCAGGTCAGGAAGCAACAGTTAGAATTGGACATGGAACAACAGACTGGTTCTTAATCGGGAAAGGAGTACATCAAGGCTGTATATTGTCACCCTGCTTATTTAAGTTATATGAGAGTACATCATAAGAAACCCTGGGCAGGAAGAAGCACAAGCTGGAATCAAGATTGCCGGGAGATATATCAAAAACCTCAGATATGCAGATGACACCATCCTTATGGCAGAAAGTGAAGAAGAACTAAAGAGCCTCTTGATGAAAGCGAAAGAGGAGAGTGAAAAAGTTGACTTAAAACTCAACATTCAGAAAACAAAGATCATGGCATCCAGTTCCATCATTTCATGGCAAATAGATGGGGAAACAGTGGAAACAATGGCTGACTTTATTTTTGGGGGCTCCAAAATCACTGCAGATGGTGATGGCAGCCATGAATCTAAAAGACACTTACTCCTTGGAAGGAAAGTTATGACCAACCTAGACAGCATATTAAAAAGAGGTCCGTCTTTTTGTCAACAGAGGTCCGTCTAGTCAAGGCTATGGTTTTTCCAGTGGTCATTATGGATGTGAGAGTTGGACTATGAAGAAAGCTGAGTGCAGAAGAATTGATGCTTTTGAACTGTGGTGCTGGAAAAGACTCTTGAGAGTCCCTTGGACTGCAAGGAGATCCAACCAGTCCATCCTTAAGGAAATCAGTCCTGGGTGTTCATTGGAAGGACTGATGTTGAAGCTGAAACTCCAATACTTTGGCCACCTGATGCAAAAAGTTGACTCATTTGAAAAGACCCTGATGCTGGGAAACATTGAGGGCAGGAGGAGAAGGGGACGACAAAGGATGAGATGGTTGGATGGCATCACAGACTCAATGGACATGGATTTGGGTGGACTCTGGGATTGGTGGTAGACAGGGAGGCCTGGTGTGCTACAATTCATGGGGTTGCAAAGAGTCGGACAAAACTGAGCAACTGAACTGAACTGTTTTTCCATGTCCAGTTGCTTTCTGACCTGCAAACAGATTTCTCAAGAGGCAGGTCAGGTGGTCTGGTATTCAAATCTCTTTCAGAATTTTCCACAGTTTGTTGTGATCCACACAGTCAAGGGCTTTGGCATAGTCAATAAAGCAGAAGTTTATGTTTTTCTGGAACTCTCTTGCTTTTTTGATGATCCAACGGATATTGGCAATTTGATCTCTGGTTCCTCTGCCTTTTTGAAATCCAGCTTGAATATCTGGGAGTTCTCAGTTCATGTACTGTTGAAGCCTGGCTTGGAGAATTCTGAGCATTTCTTTGCTAGCATGTAAGATGAGTGCAACTGTGTGGAAATTTGAGCATTCTTTGGCATTGCCTTTCTTAGGGATTGGAATGAAAACTGACCTTTTCCAGTCCTGTGGCTACTGCTGAGTTTTCCAAATTTTCTAGTATATTGAGTGTAGCACGTTCACAGCATCATCTTTTAAGATTTGAAATAGCTCAACTGGAATTCCATCACCTCCACTAGCTTTGTTCGTAGTGATGCTTCCTTAGGCCCACTTGACTTCACATTCCAGGATGTCTGGTTCTAAGTGAGAGATCACATCACTGTGGTTATCTTGGTCATGTAGATCTTTTTTGTATAGTTCTTCTGTGTATTCTTGCCACCTCTTCTTACTATCTTCTGCTTCTGTTTGGTCTATACCATTTCTGTCCTTTATTGTGCCCATCTTTGCATGAAATGTTCCCTTGGTATTTCTAATTTTCTTGAAGCGATCTCTAGTCTTTCCCATTCTACTGTTTTCCTCTATTTCTTTGCACTGATCACTTAGGAAAGCTTTCTTAACTCTTCTTGCTATCTTTGGAACTCTGCATTCACATGGGTGTATCTTTCATTTTCTCCTTTGCCTTTAGCTTCTCTTCTTTCCTCAGCTATTTGTAAAGCCTCCTCAGACAACCATTTTGCTTTTTGCATTTCTTTTTCTTGGGGAAGTTCTTGATCACCACCTCCAGTACAGTGTCATGAACCTCTGTCCATAGTTCCTCAGGCACTCTGTCTATCAGATCTGATCCCTTGAATCTATTTGTCACTTCTACTGTATAATCATAAGGGATTTGATTTAAGTCATACCTGAATGATCTAATGGTTTTCCCTATTTTATTCAATTTAAGTCTGAATTTTGCAATAAGGAGTTCATGATCTGAGCCACAGTCAGCTCCCTGTCTTGTTTTTTTTTTTTGACTTTCTCTTTATCTTGTACCCCAGAACCAATCTGTGGTAGGAACAATTCTAAAATGGTCCCAGGAAGGCACACTCTTATTTAAACTCCCCTTCTTGAGTATTGGAGGAACCTATACTTTGCTTCTAGCCAGTGGAATAGAGCAAAGGAGAGAGCTTAAGCACAGGTTTCAGGGAATTTTGACCCAAAGAAATTATGAGATAGTAAAAATACATGTTGCTTTTAAGTTGCTAGGTTTGTGGAAATTGTTATGCAGTATGGAAGACGAATACCAAATCTCTCAGCAAGTTCTGTTGGTTCTCCCTTGAGCTCTTATCCACAGTCTAACCACTACTCCCCACTGCCACCATGTTCTACTCCAGTTCATGATACCATTTCTTCACAGCTCTAGCCAGTCTCATCTCTGACTTCCCTACCTCCACTCTTGGCCTTCCACATCTCACTCACCAGTTTCCAAAGTTGCCTTTTAAACATGGAAATCAAGTTACATGACTATGATGGGTTGGATTTGGCCTCAAGGCTATAGTTTGCTCACTCCTGTTCTAGTATATTACCCTCTTTCTAAAATTTTTATTAAATATAAAAAAATTGAAGTATAGTTGATTTATATTGTTGTGCTGATGTCTGCTGTACAGCAGTTACTCAACTATACACATATATACACTGTTTTTTTCATTTTTTTTCCATTATGGTTTATCCCAAGAGATTGAATGTAGTTCCCTGTGCTACACAGGAGGAAGACCATGTTGTTTATCTATTCTAAATGTGATAGAGTTTGCATCTACCAACCCCAAATTCCCAGTCCACTCATCTCCCTTTCTCCCCTACCCCTTGGAAATCACAAATCTGTTGTCTATGTCTATGTTATCTTCATAGAGCTGACAATTATCTTATTTGTTTCTTTGTTTTTGTGCTTTGCATTAACCTGTTTGAACATGGTCATCTTGAGGTCAGGAGCTTAATCCCCAGGGTCTAGACCACTGTCTGACTGCCTCCTGCCCAGGCTAGTGCTACCCCAGGGCAGACATTACTTCATTTCCAGAGCCCTCTTTTTCCAGAAGCTTATTCACCTTCTCTCATACTGACAGCTCTATTCTTAGGAATTCAGGGTTCATTTCAGGAGAGAGAGCCAGGAAACATGGTGTCTGGTTGGAATAAGAATCCCAGTTTTCAGTGAAGAGGGGCTTAGTTTATCTTGATCACAGCTGTATCTCCAGCATCTAACTGTTCTAATCACATCCAATTCAGCCCTGGAGTAAAGGAGTAACTTCCTGACATAAACAGGATAAATTAGTCATGCATACAACACCTGACACTGGACAGATACAACTGGCAGTTTCTTAGTCATACATACTCACATTCTGGGGGTGTCGGATAGTGCCATGAGGGGTTGCACTCAGGAACTGTGAATCACCAGGGGCGGTGGGAGGTAGGCTTTGTGGTGACAAGAGGTCAAGGTGAGCCTCGGTTCTCATAGAAGGTTGTCATTGGCTTGTTTGAATAATTCATGGTCCAACAGGAAGGTGAAATCATCAGGTTGAGGACCGAGTAGGGTGCAACTGGTTGGGGTGCTGAGGGAACAAGGATGATGGGGGTTCTTTCTTGCTGTGTGGTAGGGGCGCATATCTGGCAAAAGAAGGAAAACCCATGGTTAGACCTGTGGGGCCCTGTGACCCTCAAAGATATCAGGATGATACTTGACGTTTTAGGTCTTACAATATGGTCACATAGCACAAGGCTGGTAATAATAGATATTTGTTGAATGAATGATTTCACTGAACCTTGATTCAGTATCTGGTATGTATGCTGCTCTATGTTAGCTGTTTTTGGCACAAAACCAGGACTGAGATACAATTACACTTCCGTTATAGGATGCTGTACAGCACAGTTACAGTGGAGAGTGATGCTCGGTTTGATGAATGATGTCTCAGGATGTGTCAGAAGGCTGAAGATGAGGTGGGATGGGTACCAGAAGAGGGAGTTTGATTGAATCAGTTCTACATTTTTGTATTCCTCCAATCACCCACTCACCCGCCGATCCTTTCATTTAGTGTTAATTGAAGGTCCATTGTGTGTCAAGCTGGGCAAACGAGCATGTGTCGTTTTCAATCTAATCTGAGAGACAAGCTATAACCATGACACACGGAGGACAAATTGGGATTATGCAGGACACGCTAATGTGGTTTTAGCAATTCGCCTGAGAACTGCAGGCATGTGGAGACCGGATGCGTGGTGTGTGGAGAGTCAGGGGGCTCCATGGGGCAGGGGGAGGTGGGGCATTTGGCGTCCAGGGAAGTGATGGACGCTGGTTGGCAGGAAGGAGAGGTAAAGCGATCCAGGCATGAGTCAGTCTCTGGTTGGTTTCCTTGTTAAATAGATTTTTCATGGGGAAGAGCCATATCCTGTCCAACCACTTTCTTCTGATGGATTTGTGCAGCAGTAGACCACATCACGCTGTTTATGGGATTATGAGGCCATGTTTGCAGCTGAATTTTAGTCAAGCAGAAACTCTCAGGGTTTAGAGCCGGGTCTTAACCATAACATACAGGCAGAAAATGGAAAGTGCAAGTCCCTGGATCAACTTACTTTGACAAGCTTTTCTAGCCTTCTTTTCCTTCTTTGTGTGGTGGAAATTTGTGTGTATTTTCATTTATCGCACATTCATAGAGCAAGTGCTCGGTATCAGGTACAAGGCCAGGGTCTGGGAGAAACAATGACAGCAACAACAAATAGATTTCTGTCTTTGAAGAACATGTAATCTAATGGGGAGATATAATATCGCCAACAAAAACAGCAAAGAAAATTCGAAGTGATAAACTTTAAGAATTGACTTTTTATTATAGTTAGTAATTAAAGTATAGTTGATTTACAGTGTTGTGTTAATTTCTGCTGTACAGCAAAATGATTCAGTTATATATGTGTACATATATATATATATGCACACATTTTTTTTAATATTCTTTTCCACTATAGTTTACTAAAGGATGTTGAATATAGCTCCCTGTGCTATATAGTAGGATCTTGTTGTTTATTCATCCTGTAGGTAATAGTTTGCATCTGCCAATCCCAAACTCCCAATCTTCCCCCCACTCCTTGGCAACTACAGATCTGTTCCCTATGGACATTGACTCTTACACCAGAGAACTCTGGGTTTTAATTCAGCCACCTACTATCTTAGCAGTTTAACCTTGGAAAATAGCTTAACCCATCTGTTTGTTCTTTTCTAAAATGGGATTGATATTAGAACTACCGCATAGTGTGACTGCGAGGATTAGGTATTGTAAGAATGTAGGGCAGTGTCTATACACATGGTCAATAAACGCTTGTTCTCACTATTGTTATTATTGTGAGAGAGATACCTTTAGGGATAATGAGTGCATGCAGAACTGACACCCAACAGGGAGAAAAGGATTCATTGAAGGTTTCTTGTAAGTGGTGATAACTGAATCTAGAAAGAAGAGTAAGGATCACAGCTAAAATGTATCCAGGGCTTGTGTGTTAGTTGCTCAGTCATGTCCAACTCTTTGAGACCCTATGGACTGTAGTCTGCCAGGATCCTCTGTCCATGGGATTCTCCAGGCAAGAATACTGGAGTGGATAGCCATTCCCTTCTCCAGGGGATCTTCCCAACCCAGGGATGAAACCCGGGTCTCCCACATTGCAGGCAGATTCTTTATCATCTGAGCCACAAGGGAAGCCCATCAAGGGCTTACAAGAGGCCATATACTGTTCTGAGGATGTAATGTGGATGACCTCTTTTAATCTTACAACCCTCTGGAGTATGTGCTAATATTATCTTTATTATTCCAGCTGGAAGACAGATAGGTCTTAACCTGGCAGAGAAGCATTTTGGACAGTGGTACAGATACAATGGTCCAGGGATATGATGGAGCAGCAGATTAATGGAGCTGAAAGCAGTGCAGTGTGGCTGGAAGACAAAGGATGTGTGGGCAAGCTGTGTGAGCTGAGGCTGGAGAAATAGGCAGGTCTGACTGTCACGGCCATCCAGATTGATGGGACCCCCAACTGAACAGAGTCCAGCGCTGTCTTCAACAAAGTTCTGGTCATCCATTTCCCATTGTACTGATGGGAAGCAGATGTCATCGGACTCTTCATTGGAATGGGTGCTCCACATTTATAAAAACACATCAGAAGGTTCTTGGAAATTAATTGAAGAAAGCAGGCCAGAAAACATTGGACTGAGAGACAGATGCACAACTACTAGCATCTCTCTTTTGCTGTGACCAGTTCAAGTGATTTTAAACCCCCAAAGTTAAATCCACGTAAAGACGTGCTCAATTTGAACTCAGGAATATGTGCGCATAAGTGGTTCTGATTTAATTCTATGATCTTCTCTGACAATTGCCTTCTTCCTAGACCTTGTTCTGGTCTTTTTGGGTCACTTGACTCAAAGCAATGAAGTACTGACCCAACTTAGCCTCTAACCCTCCTAGCAGGTGTGAGCAAGCGCCAAAAAGTATTTTTAACCAAGACACCTACAAAGAAACGTGCAAAAGAGGAAAACATGGAAAAGCAACAAATCAATATAGAACTGTAAGACGAAGACCTTCACTTATGTCAGGTCTGTGATTTAGTGCTGGTTTTGAAAGGTACTGGAAACTTCCAGCTTTTAGGAACCCTAAAACCACCAGATCAGGTGAGTAACATGTTTGAAGACAGACCATTGGATGGGTCTGGTTCAAAGTGCAGCTCACACTCTGCTGTTTGGAATCCAAGACTGGCCAAGAAATCCACTACTTCACTTCTCCTCTCGTCTACCCAATGCACCCACTGGGGACTTTTATTAATAGCATCTGCTTACTTGTGACTTTGGATTAAACATTTCTTTTTTTTTTTTAAACTGCCTTTCTCTGCTCCCAATCATAAAATATAAAGGCAAACGTTATGACAAACATTATAAAGGCAAACATTATTTCTGGGGATAGTACACAAATTCAGAATCATCTTAATATGCCAATATCTCATTCTGGTGAGACTAGAACATTAAACATATCTCCAGATTTAGAGAAGAGACTGCAAAATTGATGTTTAAATGGAGGAAACAAAGTCTAGGAGGTATCCATGACATGCCTTTTTCTTTTCTGCAAAGAATTGAACTTGAGTTTGCAATGAACTGAACTGTAGTTTCTGTGGAAGAGAATTTTAGAAATATTATATGTATAGTTAATTTACTTATAAATGTTTAATTGAAGGAATTATGTTGCCTCCTCCATGTCTCTACTCCTACCCACTATATCTATTTTTTTTTTGTTTTTTCTTTTAAAGTCACACCTATTTTTGCCTTCTCTTTCTTATGCTTCCTAGAGGTGTCCAGTGGTCCAGGGTGTCCAGAGGTCCACGTTAGATACTTTGGGAACATCCTCAACTCCTCCTGTTTCCTTGCCCATGCAATGAAGTACTGACCCAATTTGACTTAATTCTTATTGTGGGAATAATGTTTATTGAGCATCTCATGTTTTCCAGAGGTTGTGTTGAAGCTTTCACATGTTTTACATTTATTCCTCACTGGCACCCCACTCTAGTACTCTTGCTTGGAAAATCCCATGAACGGAGGAGCCTGGTGGGCTGCAGTCCATGGGATCGTGAAGAGTCAGACCGACTGAGTGACTTCACTTTCACTTTTCACTTTCATGCATTGGAGAAGGAAATGGCAACCCACTCCAGTGTTCTTGCCTGGAGAATCCCAGGGACGGCGGAGCCTGGCTGGCTGCTGTCTATGGGGTCGCACAGAGTCGGACACGACTGAAGCGACTTAGCAGCAGCAGCAGCATAGCTTCCCTGGTGGCTCAGATGGTAAAGAATCTGCCTGCAATGCAGGAGACCTGTGTTCAATTCCTAGGTCAGGAAGATCCCCTGGAAAAGGGAATGGCTACTCACTCCAGTATTCTTGCCTGGAGAATTTCATGGACAAAGGACCCTGGAAGGCTAAGTCCATAGGGCCACAAAGAGCTGCACACAACTGAGCAACTAACATAGCTATTTGAGAATGCTTTTAATTTGCTGAGGGAGCCAAAGATTAAAGGATCTGAATGCTGAATATACCTTGGGAATATGTGAAGAAACCAAGTTTTGAGTGAAGTTTTGTGTTTGTGTGAGGCTTCAAATCCAAGGTCTTTAGGCTATACCCACCACATAATAAGCTTATGTTTACATAATATTTGTGTTACTGGTTGATGAACATTCTAACCTGTATGTATTATAAGTACCTGAAACACAATGTGTGTAAAACAGAGCCTATCATCTTCTTTTAAAAGACTGTTCCTCCTAATTTCCCTGATTTGGTCAAAGGTACTACTTTTCTTCACATCACTCTAAAGCAGTGTTTCTCAACCTGGACACTTCTTTGTTGAAGGGGGCTTTTCTGTGCATTGCATGATGCTGAGCAGTGACCTTGATAATGGTAGAACCCCCACAAGCCCATATGTGACAATCAAAAATATTTTCAGATGCTAAAAACTGTTCTGTGGGGGAAAAAAATCCTCACAATTGATAATTGTTGCCTTGTAAGTGAAATTCCAGAATCTCCTTTCTGCTCTCCTTTCTCTTTTTGTGTTTGTTTCAATACTGATAAATAACATAGAAAACCAACAAGGAACTCCTGTATAGCATAGGGAACTCTACTCTATATTCTATATGAGTATAGATATATCATATAGATATATATCATATAGATATTATCTATATGATAATCTATATGAGAAAAGAATCTTAAAAAATAAATATGTGTATGTAAATCACTTTGTTGTACAGCTGAAACTAACACAATATTGTAAAATTACTGTATCAATTACTAAATTCTGATACTTCTTCTTGTGCAGTGTTTCTTGCATCTGTCCTGAGTTTTTATTGCTCTTACCTAGCACTTGCCCTTCTCTCTTCTAATTTGTCCTTGGTATTTACTACTTCTAACCTGTCCTACACATCTGTGGAAACTTATTTTTCTCATACGTCATGACACCTATATGCCGAAACCTCTCAAACAGCTTCCTGTTGCTTATTGAATGAGTTTTGAACTCTCTGAAACTGTATAGTTCTGTTTGTGATTACTAAATGAGATTAAATGTGGGAGCTTAGCTTCAGGAAACTGTTGTAGACACAAATCAGAGGTACCAGTCAACTTCATGAGAACTGAAGGTGATCTTTTGAATCTCCATTTATTTGATAAAACCTAACATTGCTGACTTTATTTTTTGGGGCTCCAAAATCACTTCAGATGGTGACTGCAGCCATGAAATTAAAAGATGCTTGCTCCTTGGAAGGAAAGTCATGACCAACCTAGATAGCATATTCAAAAGCCGAGACATTACTTTGTCAACAAAGGTCCGTCTAGTCAAGGCTATGGTTTTTCCAGTAGTCATGTATGAATGTGAGAGTTGGACTGTGAAGAAGGCTGAGCGCTGAAGAATTGATGCTTTTGAACTGTGGTGTTGGAGAAGACTCTTGAGAGTCCCTTGGACTGCAAGGAGATACAACCTAAAGGAGATCAATCCTGGATGTTCATTGGAAGGACTGATGTTGAAGCTGAAACTCCAATACTTTGGCCACCTGATGTAAAGAGCTGACTCATTTGGAAAGACCCTGATGCTGGGAAAGATTGAGGGCAGGAGGAGAAGGGGACGATAGAGGATGAGATGGTTGGATGGCATCACCAGTTCAATGGACATGGGTTTGGGTGGACTCCGAGAGTTGGTTATGGACAGGGAAGCCTGGCATGCTGCGGTTCATGGGGTTGCAAAGAGTCGGACACGACTGAACGATTGAACTGAACTGAACTGAACATTTTAAACCTTCTCTTCCTTGCAGTTTCTGCAGCATTATCCTATTAAAACTCTCTAGACCTGGTGTCCACTGAAGGGAAATACTTTGGATGACCAATTATATTTCTTTAATGATTTTTTTGTTTATTTAGGTTTTCTATTTCTTTAAGCTAAAGTTTAAAATGTATTAACTTAAAAATACTCATACCTCTTTTAATTTTTGAAAGCTCTGCCATATCTCTAGATTTGTCCTTCTTCTCACATAATATTCTTTAAATATACCTTTTTCCCTTTTTTTTTTCTGAAATTGGCATATAGTTGATTTACAATATTGTGTTACTTTCATGTTTACAGCAAAACTATTTAGTTATACATATATATGTATGTGGCTTCCCTGGTGGCTCAGAGGTTAAAGTGCCTGCCTGCAATGTGGGAGACCTGGGTTCGATCCCTGGTTGGGGAAGATCCCCTGGAGAAGGAAATGGTAACCCACTCCAGTATTCTTGCCTGGAGAATCCCATGGAGAGAGGAGACTGGTAGGATACATATATATGTATGTATACATCTATATTGTCTTTTTTTTATTCCTTTCTGTTATAGTTTATTACAAGCTATTGAATATAGTCCCCTGTGGTATTGGAGAAGGAAACGGCAACCCACTCCAATATTCTTGCCTAGAAAATTACGTGTATAGAAGAGCTTGGTTGGCTACAGTCCATAGTGCCGCAGAGATTCGGACATGACTGAGCACACACACACACCACTTCCCAATGGTAACGGTAATTTTGTTTTCTATATGTGTGCATCTGTTTCTGTTTCATAAATAAGTCCATTTGTACTATTTTTTTATTTATTTTTAATTAAATTTACTTATTTTAATTAGAGGCTAATTACTTTACAATATTGTATTGGTTTTGCCATACATTAACATGGATCTGCCACAGGTGTACACATGAAATTCCAATTTAAGTGACATCATATAATATTTGCTTTTCTTTGTCTGATTTATTTCATTTAATGTGATAATCTCTAGGTCCATCCATGTTGCTGCAAATGACTGTTTTCTTGACTCATTCTGCTAAAATTTTGTCTCTTTTATTACTTTTTCAAAAGTATCAGCTTTTATTTTTAATTTTACCAAAGTAGAATTGATTTACAATGTTAATTTCTTCTGTATAGCCAAGAGATTCAGTTATACATACATACATTATATATATTCTTTTTCATATTCTTTTCTACTATGATTTATCCCAGGGCATTGAATATAGTTCCCTGTGCTATACAATAGGACCATGTTGTTTATTCATCTTATATATGGTAATTTGCGTCTGTGAAACCCAAACTGCCAGTCCTTCCCTTCTCCAAGCCCTTGGGCAACGACAAGTCTGTTCTCTATGAGTTTGTGTTTCGTAGAAACAGCATTTCTTTGTATCATGTTTTAGATTCCACATATAAGTGATATCATTTGTCTTTCTCTTTCTGACTTGAGTATGATAATCTCTAGGTCTATCCGTGTTATGGCCAATGGTATTCTTTAATTCTTTTTAATGTCTGAGTATTACTCCAATCTCATCTTTCCTTAAAAGAACTAGCCATGAGCAGCACAGGTAGCTGAAGTCTTCCACCTGTCGTATCTTCCAGTCCTTTCTTACGTTCACACTCTGACTTATTCCCTTAGGCTGATCCTAAACAATGACTGAACAGAGATGCTAAAACCTGGTCACCTCTGGACTCCTCTAACCGGCCATGTTTCCTCTAGAGCCTCTCCTAAGTCTGGCCGAGACTTTCTTACAGAAGCACTGCAATCCGAGGCCCTTCCACCTGCAGTGTGGAAGACTTTCTTCCTTGATTTCCCCCCCAATTCCTTTAAGGGATGGGGGGCTATTTTATATAAAGGAGTGTTTCTCAAACGTGAGTGTACACATACACTGAAGACCTTGTTAAAATGCACTTTCATTTTCCCTTGATTTGGGGTGAGAGCTGGACAGTCTGTGTTTCTAATAACCTCCCAGGTGATGGCAATGCAGCTGGCCCAAAGACCATGGTTGTGTGGGAAGCATTTAGATTGTCATTTGTATTTATCTGCCAAGTAGATTGCTACAGAGAGAAGTAATCAAGTCCAGTTTAGGGAACTGGATGTGTTAGTGGAACTTACAACATACATTTCCACAGAACCATTTTTTATCATTGTTTTGACCTTGTAGTAGAAGGCCATGATAAAGTGGGCTTGGATATTTCAGTTACAATGGGAGATATGTTTCATATTTTGGGGCATATCATTGGAGCCATCATACAACCAAAGTGGCATTATAATGAGACACTTCAGAATGGTATTTAATTGTTAGGTAGATTTAGGTTTCCACGGCAAAAATGCCTTCTGAATAAATGTCCCACAGGGAGAAGTAGAATGTCCCGTGGATATGAGAATTATGATCAAAGCAGTTGGAGGGAAGGCCCAAAGAACAGAAATGTATGTAGGGCTGGAATGCAGTACAGAAGGGAAAAAAGCCGAACAGAAACATCCAGACCCAGTGGGCTTGCTATTTAGATCTGAGCCAAAAGAGAAGGCTAGAGATCAATCAGCCTGCAGACGCCACATTCTGAAGGCAGGAGAAAGGCTAAAGTTAGCATGTGTGGCTTCCTATAAACTGGAAGTAATCTAAAACAGATATTCTCCAAAGGACACTTCCAATGTTTCCTGGCCCTGGGCCAGACACTTCGAAGCACCATTATCAGTGAGTTGTGGTCCTGTGTTGGGAAAGTTGGGCAATGCTCTGAGGAAATGTCAGCTCCGGATCACAGTTTCCTCTCATTGCAGTGTGAGGAGGTCAACGTTGCCGAGGGCAGCTCACACTCCAGTGGCCGGCCAAGTTGCCAACTCTACGCGCATTAGAGTTTGCCTTCAATCTCACAAAGAACTAGGATGCTATCTGACAGGAAGCAGGGTTTGAAATGGTCTCTACTGGCTGATGGATGACGCCTCTCCAGAAGTGTGATTCTGCCAGAAACCCCTCACCTTTTTAATGAAAAGAGCACAGAGAAAGTCAGGGTCCTTTCCTTTTTCCACTCAACTTGGTTTTTGGACTCCTCTCAGTTGAGTCGGTTGGGTTGTTTGCCAGCACTGGATATCCCTGTGGTGCTGAGTATCATATTAGTCAGCTTATGGGGTGAGGAATCTTGTGAAGGCCCTTTTGAACCTATGAGGATGTCATACATTTCTGTTTCCCCAGTCTCTTGAGCTTTCTCATCATTTCTGAGCAGTAGTGCCTGATGCATTAGACATAAACTGTGGAGTCGATCTCCTTCAGCCCAAGAGCTCCTTTGTTAGGGTCTACTTGTTATCTTTGTAGCTCAATGAGCTGAGGTGAGTATAAAGGGGAGATCACATCTACATAGCAGACCAGGGTCCTGACTAAGGAGCAGGCACAATGCTGTTTCCAAGGATTGCAGGGCATTCTGATTCCCTTTCCTGTCCTTGAGGAAATATTACCCAAGAAGTTAAGGTGACTAACTGGCATCCAGGGAATGTCCTTTTTTTTTTTTCCTCTCTCTTCTGAGATTGGTGGATTCTTGTGTTTGGGACTTGGGTAGAAAGAGGAGAGAAATAAAATGGGCACAAATAGTGAGAAAAATTGCTCCAGGCCAGGTAGTACCCACCCTTTAATTCTATAAGGGCTGAAGTGGGAACTTGGCGTGCAAATGAAATGTCTCTGAGGGGATTAAGTATCACATGACTTTGTAAAAATGGTCAGAGTTTTGGGTTGTCTAGTAAGTGTGTCATTAGGGCAAGTTCTTTGAAAAATTAGGAAGTTTGTCCTTAATAATCACTTTTCATTCTCTTTCTCCAGTAAGATATTAGCTAATGAGGCTTACTGTGTGATCTCTTTCAGGGATAACTGCATCTTTTTAGAATACTTTTTAAAAAAATTGCTTTCAATTTTTCACCATTGAGGATAATGTTTGCTGTGGGTTTGTCATATATAGCTTTTATTATGTTGAGGTATGTTCCTTCTATTCCTGCTTTCTGGAGAGTTTTTATCGTAAATGGATGTTGAATTTTGTCAAAGGCTTTCTCTGCATCTATTGAGATAATCATATGGTTTTTATTTTTCAATTTGTTAATGTGGTGTATTACACTGATTGATTTGCGGATATTGAAGAATCCTTGCATCCCTGGGATAAAGCCCTCTTGGTCATGGTGTATGATCTTTTTAATGTGTTGTTGGATTCTGATTGCTAGAATTTTGTTAAGGATTTTTGCATCTATGTTCATCAATGATATTGGCCTGTAGTTTTCTTTTTTTGTGGCATCTTTGTCAGGTTTTGGTATTAAGGTAATGGTGGCCTCATAGAATGAGTTTGGAATTTTACCTTCCTATGCAATTTTCTGGAAGAGTTTGAGTAGGATAGGTGTTAGCTCTTCTCTAAATTTTTGGTAGAATTCAGCTGTGAAGCCGTCTGGACCTGGGCTTTTGTTTGCTGGAAGATTTCTGATTACAGTTTCAATTTCCACACTTGTGATGGGTCTGTTAAGATTTTATATTTCTTCCTGGTCCAGTTTTGGAAAGTTGTACTTTTCTAAGAATTTGTCCATTTCTTCCACGTTGTCCATTTTATTGTCATATAATTGCTGATAGTAGTCTCTTAAGATCTTTTGTGTTTCTGTGTTGTCTCTTGTGATCTCTCCATTTTTATTTCTAATTTTATTGATTTGATTTTTCTCCCTTTGTTTCTTGATGAGTCTGGCTAATGGTTTGTCAATTTTATTTATCCTTTCAAAGAACTGGCTTTTGGCTTTGTTGATTTTTGCTATGGTCTCTTTTGTTTCTTTTGCATTTATTTCTGCCCTAATTTTTAAGATTTCTTTCCTTCTACTAACCCTGGGGCTCTTCATTTCTTCCTTTTCTAGTTGCTTTAGGTGTAGAGTTAGGTTATTTATTTGACTTTTTTCTTGTTTCTTGAGGTATGCCTGTATTGCTATGAACTTTCCCCTTAGGACTGCTTTTACAGTGTCCCACAGGTTTTGGGTTGTTGTGTTTTCATTTTCATTCATTTCTATGCAAATTTTGATTTCTTTTTTGATTTCTTCTGTGATTTGTTGGTTATTCAGCAGCGTGTTGTTCAGCCTCTGTATGTTGGAATTTTTAATAGTTTTTCTCCTGTAATTGAGATCTAATCTTACTGCATTGTGGTCAGAAAAGATGCTTGGAATGATTTCAATTTTTTTTAATTTACCAAGGCTAGATTTATGGCCCAGGATGTGATCTATCCTGGAGAAGGTTCTGTGTGCGCTAGAGAAATAGGTGAAATTCATTGTTTTGGGATGAAATGTCCTATAGATATCAAATAGGTCTAACTGGTCTATTGTATTGTTTAAAGTTTGTGTTTCCTTGTTAATTTTCTGTTTAGTTGATCTATCCATGGGTGTGAGTGGGGTATTAAAGTCTCCCACTATTATTGTGTTATTGTTAATTTCTTCTTTCATACTCGTTAGCATTTGTCTTACATATTTCAGTGCTCCTATGTTGGGTGCATATATATTTATAATTGTTATATCTTCTTCTTGGATTGATCCTTTGATCATTATGTAGTGACCTTCTTTGTCTCTTTTCACAGCCTTTGTTTTAAAGTCTATTTTATCTGATATGAGTATTGCTACTCCTGCTTTCTTTTGGTCCCTATTTGCATGGAAAATCTTTTTCCAGCCCTTCACTTTCAGTTTGTATGTGTCCCCTGTTTTGAGGTCGGTCTCTTGTAGACAACATATGTAGGGGTCTTATTTTTGTATCCATTCAGCCAGTCTTTGTCTTTTGGTTGGGGCATTCAACCCATTTATGTTTAAGGTAATTATTGATAAGTATGATCCCGTTGACATTTACTTTATTGTTTTGGGTTCGAATTTATACACTGTTTTTGTGTTTCCTGTCTAGAGAATATCCTTTAGTATTTGTTGGAGAGCTGGTTTGGTGGTGCTGAATTCTCTCAGGTTTTGCTTGTCTGTAAAGCTTTTGATTTCTCCTTCATATTTGAATGAGATCCTTGCTGGGTACAATAATCTGGGCTGTAGGTTTTTTTCTTTCATCACTTTAAGTATGTCTTGCCATTCCCTCCTGGCTTGAAGAGTTTCTATTGAAAGATCAGCTGTTATCTTTATGGGAATTCCCTTGTGTGTTATTTGTTGTTTTTCCCTTGCTGCTTTTAATATTTGTTCTTTGTGTTTGATCTTTGTTAATTTGATTAATATGTGTCTTGGGGTGTTTTGCCTTGGGTTTATCCTGTTTGGGACTCTCTGGGTTTCTTGGACTTGAGTGATTATTTCCTTCCCCATTTTAGGGAAGTTTTCAACTATTATCTCCTCAAGTATTTTCTCATGATTTTTCTTTTTGTCTTCTTCTTCTGGGACTCCTATGATTTGAATGTTGTAGCATTTAATATTGTCCTGGAGGTCTCTGAGCTTGTCCTCATTTCTTTTCATTGGTTTTTCTTTTTTCCTCTCTGATTCATTTATTTCTACCATTCTTCTAATTCACTAATCCTATCTTCTGCCTCTGTTATTCTACTATTTGTTGCCTCCAGAGTGTTTTTGATCTCATTTATTGCATTATTCATTATATATTGACTCTTTTTTATCTCTTCTAGGTCCTTGTTAAACCTTTCTTGCATCTTCTCAATCCTTGTCTCCAGGCTATTTATCTGTGATTCCATTTTGATTTCAAGATTTTGGATCAATTTCACTATCATTATTTGGAATTCTTTATCAGATAGATTCCCTATCTCTTCCTCTTTTGTTTGGTTTGGTGGGCATTTATCCTGTTCCTTTATCTGCTTGGTATTCCTCTGTCTCTTCATCTTGTATATATTGCTGAGTTTGGGGTGTCCTTTCTGTATTCTGGCTGTTTGTGGAGTTCTCTTTATTGTGGAGTTTCCTCGCTGTGTATAGGTTTGTACAGGTGGCTTGTCAAGGTTTCTTGGTTAGGGAAGCTTGTGTCGGTGTTCTGGTGGGTGGAGCTGGATATAAAATCAACACACAGAAATCCCTTGCATTCCTATACACTAATAATGAGAAAATAGAAAGAGAAATTAAGGAAACAATTCCATTCACCATTGCAACAAAAAGAATAAAATACTTAGGAATATATTTACCTAAAGAAACTAAAGACCTATATATAGAAAGCTATAAAACACTGGTGAAAGAAATCAAAGAGGACACTAATAGATGGAGAAATATATTATGTTCATGGATTGGAAGAATCAATATAGTGAAAATGAATATACTACCCAAAGCAATTTATAGATTCAATGCAATCCCTATCAAGCTACCAACAGTATTCTTCACAGAGTAGAACAAATAATTTCACAATTAGTATGGAAATACAAAAAACCTCGAATAGCCAAAGCAATCTTGAGAAAGAAAAATGGAACTGGAGGAATCAACCTGCCTGACTTCAGGCTCTACTACAAAGCCACAGTCATCAAGACAGTATGGTACTGGCACAAAGACAGAAATATAGATCAATGGAACAAAATAGAAAGCCCAGAGATAAATCTACGCACCTATGGACACCTTATCTTTGACAAAGGAGGCAAGAATATACAATGGATTAAAGACAATCTCTTTAACAAGTGGTGCTGGGAAAACTGGTCAACCACTTGTAAAAGAATGACACTAGAACACTTTCTAACACCATACACAAAAATAAACTCAAAATGGATTAAAGATCTAAACATAAGGCCAGAAACTATAAAACTCCTAGGGGAGAACATAGGCAAAACACTCTCTGACATACATCACAGCAGGATCCTCTATGACCCACCTCCCAGAATATTGGAAATAAAAGCAAAAATAAACAAATGGGACCTAATTAAACTTAAAAGCTTCTGCACATCAAAGGAAACTATAATCAAGGTGAAAAGACAGCCTTCAGAATGGGAGAAAGTAATAGCAAATGAAGCAACTGACAAACAACTAATCTCAAAAACATACAAGCAACTCCTACAAGCTCAATTCCAGAAAAATAAACAACCCAATCAAAAAATGGGCCAAAGAACTAAATAGACATTTCTCCAAAGAAGACGTACATATGGCTAACAAACACATGAAAAGATGCTCCACATCACTCATTATCAGAGAAATGCAAATCAAAACCACAATGAGGTACCATTTCACACCAGTCAGAATGGCTGCGATCCAAAAGTCTACAAGCAATAAATGCTGGAGAGGGTGTGGAGAAAAGGGAATCCTCTTACACTGTTGGTGGGAATGCAAACTAGTACAGCCACTATGGAGAACAGTGTGGAGATTCCTTAAAAAACTGGAAATAGAACTGCCTTATGATCCAGCAATCCCACTGCTGGGCATACACACTGAAGAAACCAGAATTGAAAGAGACACGTGTACCCCAATGTTCATCGCAGCACTGTTTATAATAGCCAGGACATGGAAGCAACCTAGATGTCCATCAGCAGATGAATGGATAAGAAAACTATGCTACATATACACAATGGAGTATTGCTACTGCTACTGCTAAGTCACTTCAGTCGTGTCCAACTCTGTGTGACCTCATAGACGGCAGCCCACCAGGCTTCGCCGTCCCTGGGATTCTCCAGGCAAGAACACTGGAGTGGGTTGCCATTTCCTTCTCCAATGCAGGAAAGTGAAAAGTGAAAGTGAAGTCGCTCAGTCATATCCGACTCGTAGCGACCCCATGGACTGCAGCCTACCAGGCTCTTCCATCCATGGGTTTTCCAGGCAGGAGTACTGGAGTGGGGTGCCATTGCCTTCTCCAGCCATTAAAAAGAATACATTTGAGTCAGTTCTCATGAGGTGGATGAAACTGGAGCCTATTATACAGAGTGAAGTAAGCCAGAAAGAAAAACACCAATACAGTATACTAACACATATATATGGAATTTAGAAAGATGGTAACAATAACCCTGTATACGAGACAGCAAAAGAGACACTGATGTATAGAACAGTCTTTTGGACTCTGTGGGAGAGGGAGAGGGTGAGATGATTTGGGAGAATGGCATTGAAACTTGTATAATATCATATATGAAACGAGTCGCCAGTCCAGGTTCCATGTACGATACTGGATGCTTGGGGCTGGTGCACTGGGACTACCCAGAGGGATGGTATGGGGAGGGACGAGGGAGGAGGGTTCAGGATGGGGAACACATGTATACCTGTGGCGGATTCATTTTGATGTATGGCAAAACCAATACAATATTGTAAAGTTAAAAAAATAAAATTAAATTAAAAAAATTTAAAAAAAAATTAAAAAAAATGGAGGTTAAAACAACTCATGGTATGTCAAAAAAAAAGAATAAAATTTTAAAAAAATGCTTGTTTGAAGTTTAAAAAACTAGCTTTATTAAGGTATAACTTATATACAGCAAATTATACATATTTAAAGTGGCCAATTTGTTAAGTTTTGATAGATGTATATACCAGACCTGTGAAACCATCACCACAATATAAATAATGAACATGTCCATTATCCCCCCAAATTTCCTCTCCCACTTTCTACACTTTCCCTCTCAACCCTCTCTGAAAGATCATTATATAACTACCAATCTTCTTTCTGTCACTATAGATTAGTTTGCATGATCTGCATTGTTGAACAAATGCAACTCTTTTTTAGTCTGGTTTCTTTCACACAGAATAATTATTTTGAGATTCATTTGTGTTATACATGTATCAATACTCTGTATATCAATATACCATGATGTGTTTATCCATTTACCTGTTGCTTTGAGTTGTGTTCCAGGTTTTGGCTACCACAGTCTGCTATGAACATAGGAGCTGTTATGAACATTCCTGTCTAAATTTTTATATGGACACATGGTTTTACTTCTCTTAGATCAGTACCTAGGAGTGGAATGGCTAGATCATAGAAGAATGCTTAACTTTTAAAAAGACTGAGTTCCTAGCTTTTAAAGAAACTGGCAAAGTATTTTTTCTGAAGTGACTGAGTCATTTTATAGGCCTAACAGTTCTTCTACATTCTCACCAAAACTTGGTGTAGTCAGTCTTTTAATTTTAGCTATTTTAAGATAGTTGTGGTATCTTCGTGGTTTTAATTTGTATTTATATAATGACTAATGTAGGAAATTTGATCTCTGGTTCCTCTGCCTTTCCTAAAACCAGCTTGAACATCTAGAAGTTCACGGTTCACGTATTGCTGAAGCCTGGCTTGGAGAATTTTGAGCATTACTTTACTAGCGTACGGATGAGTGCAATTGTGCGGTAGTTTGAGCATTCTTTGGCATTGCCTTTCTTTGAGGTTGGAATAAAAACTGACCTTTTCCAGTCCTGGGGCCCCTGCTGAGTTTTCCAAATTTGCTGGCACATTGAGTGCAGCACTTTCACAGCATCATCTTTCAGGATTTGAAATAGCTCAACTGGAATTCCATCACCTCCACTAGCTTTGTTCATAGTGATGCTTTCTAAGGCCTACTTGACTTCACATTCCAGGATGTCTGGCTCTAGGTCAGTGATCACACCATCGTGATTATCTGGGTCATGAAGATCTTTTTTGTACAGTTCTTCTATGTATTCTTGCCACCTCTTCTTAATATCTTCTGCTTCTGTTAGGTCCATACCATTTCTGTCCTTTATCAAGCCCATCTTTGCATGAAGTGTTCCCTTGTTATCTCTAATTTTCTTGAAGAGATCTCTAGTCTTTCCCATTCTGTTGTTTTCCTCTATTTCTTTGCATTGATCATTGAGGAAAGCTTTCTTATCTCTCCTTGCTATTCTTGGGAACTCTGCAATCAAATACGAATATCTTCCATTTTCTCCTTTGCTTTTCACTTCTCTTCTTTTCACAGCTATTTGTAAGGCCTCCCCAGACAGCCATTTTACTTTTTTGCATTTCTTTTCCATGGGGATGGTCTTGATCCTTGTCTCCTGTACAATGTCACGGACCTCCGTTCATAGTTCATCAGGTACTCTGTCTATCAGATCTAGTCCCTTAAATCTATTTCTCACTTCCACTGTATAATCCTAAGGGATTTGATTTAGGTCATACCTGAATGGTCTAGTGGTTTTCCCTACTTTCTTCAATTTAAGTCTGAATTTGGTAATAAGGAGTTCATGGTCTGAGCCACAGTCAGCTCTCGATCTTGTTTTTGCTGACTGTATAGAGCTTCTCCATCTTTGGCTGCAAAGGTTTCTTGAGAAACCTATATGCAGGTCAGGAAGGAACAGTTAGAACTGGACATGGAACAACAGACTGGTTCCAAATAGGAAAAGGAATACATCAAGGCTGTATATTGTCACCTTGCTTATTTAACTTATATGCAGAGTACATCATGAGAAACACTGAGCTGGAAGAAGCACAAGCTGGAAACAAAATTTGCCGGGGGAAATATCAATAACCTCAGATATGCAGATGTCAGCACCCCTTATGGCAGAAAATGAAGAGGAACTAAAAAGCCTCTTGATGAAAGTGAAAGAGGAGAGTGAAAAAGTTGACTTAAAGCTCAACATTCAGAAAATGAAGATCATGGCATCTGGTCCCACCACTTCATGGGAAATAGATGGGGAAACAGTGGAAACAGAGGCAGACTTTATTTTTGGGGGCTCCAAAATCACTGCATATGGTGACTGCAGCCATCAAATTAAAAGACGCTTACTCCTTGGAAGGAAAGTTATGACCAACCTAGATAGCATATTAAAAAGCAGAGATATTACTTTGCCAACAAAGGTCCACCTAGCCAAGGCTATGGTTTTTCCAGTGGTCATGTATGGATGTGAGAGTTGGACCGTGAAGAAAGCTGAGCACCAAAGAATTGATGCTTTTGAACTGTGGTGCTGGAGAAGACTCTTGTGAGTCCTTTGGACTGCAAGGAGATCCAACCAGTCCATCCTAAAGGAGACCAGACCTGGGTATTCATTGGAAGGACTGATGCTGAAGCTGAAACTCCAATACTTTGGCCACCTCATGCGAAGAGTTGACTCATTGGAAAAGACCCTGACGCTGGGAAGGATTGGGGGCAGGAGGAAAAGGGGATGACAGAGGATGAGATGGCTGGATGGCATGACTGACTCGATGGACATGAGTTTGGGTGGACTCTGGGAGTTGGTGATAGACAGGGAGGCCTGGTGTGCTGAGATTCACGGGGTTGCAAAGAGTCAGACACGACTGAGCAAATGAACTGAACTGAACTGAACTGAACTGAATGACTAATGAAGGCTTCCCTGGTCGCTCAGGGGTCAAGAATCAGCCTGCCAGTGTAGGAGATGCATATTTGATCCATGATCCCAGAAGATGCCCTGAAGAGGGAAACAGTAACCCACTCCAGTATTCTTACTTGGGAAATCCCATGGACAGAGAAGCCTGGTGGGCTACAGTCTATGGTGTCGCAAAAGAGTGGAACATGACTTAGCATCTAAACAACAAATGACTAATGATGTTGAGCATATTTATGTGCTTGTTTTCCATCTACATATCTTCTTTGCTGAACTGTCTTTTCAACATTTTGCCCATTAAAAAAATTCAGGTGTTTATATTCTTATTATTGAATTTTGAGACATCTGTATATATTTTTGGATAAAGCCCTTTCTTAGACATATGATTTGAAAATATTTTTTCCAACTAGTGATTTGCTTTTAACTTTCTAAGTAATCTTTCAAAAAGTAGTTTTAGATTTTAATAAAGTTTAAATAATCATTTTTATTTCTATGGCTCATGCTTGGGCCATAGAAATAAACATTTTTTTATTTCATTTTTTTTATCTAAAAAATCTTTGCCTAACCCAATGTCCCAAAGATTTTCTTCTATGCTTTTTTTTCTATGTGTTTTATAGTTTTCAGTCTTATATTTGGGTCTGTTATCCATTTGAGTTAATTTTTAGGTGGTATAAGGTGTGGATCAAAGTTTATTTATTTTGCATAGGACTATCCAGGTGTTCTAGCACCTTTTGTTGAAACTCATATTATTTGTCCACTGAATTATTTTTGTACTTGTGTCAAAAATCAGTCGTCTCAAGCTCCCTGATTTTATACTTTATTTTAAAGCTGTAGTAATAAAAACAGCACAGTACTGGCATGAAAACAGACATATAGTTCTATGGAACAGAACAGGGAGCCCAGAAATAAACCCGCACAGATGTGGTCAATTGACTTACTACAAGGGAGCCAAGAATGCACAATGAGGAAAGAATAGTTTCTTCAACAAATGAGGTTGGGAGAACTGGACAGCCACATGCAAATGAATGAAACTGAATGAAACTTATACACAAAGTGAAAGTGAAAGTGAAGTTGCTCAGTCGTGTCCGACTCTTTGCGAACCCCATGGACTGTGGCCCACCAGGCTCCTCTGTCCATGGGATTTTCCAGGCAAGAGTACTGGAGTGGGGTGCCATTGCCTTCTCCAGGAGATCTTCCTGACCCAGGGATTGAACCCCGGTCTCCCTCATTGTAGGCAAACGCTTTACCATCTGAGCCACCAGAGAAGTCACAAAAGTTAACTCAAAATGCATCAAAGACTAACATAGGATCTAAAACCACAAAATTCCTAGAAGAAAATGTAGGAGGTCAGCTTCTTGACATTGGTCTTGGTGATGAGTTTTTGGATTTTACACCAAAACCAGAGGCAACAAAAGCAACAACAACAAAAAATAGAGAGGCTTCATCAAACTATAAAGCTTTTGTATAGCAAAGAAAACCATCAATAAAATGAAAAGACAACCTACCAAATAGGAGAAAATATTTGCAAGTTGTAATATCTGATAAAGGGTTATTATCCAAAATATATAAACAACTCATATAACTCAGTAGCAAAAAACAAATAATCCAATTAAAAAGTGAGCAGACGATCTTAATAAGCATTTTTCCAAAAAAGACATATCCAAAAGGCAACATCACTCATTATCAGGGAAATGCAAAGTCAAAAGCACAATGAGATATTAGTTCACACCTGTTAGAATGGCTATTATCAAAAAGACAAGAAATAACAACTGTTGTTGAGGGTGTGGTGGAAAAGGCACGCTTGTGCACTGTTGGTGGAATATAAGAGGTGCAGCCTCTGGAAAACAATACAGTTTGCCTCCCAAAATTAAAAATAGAACTTCCATTCAGCAATTCCACTTCTGAGTATTTTTCCAAAGAAACCAAAAACACTAATTTTAAAAGATATATGCACTCCTATGTTCATTGCCACATTATTTATGATAGTCAAGATATAGAAGCAACTTAAATCCCATCTATGAATGAACTAAGAAGATGTGATATATAAATATTATATTAATATATTTATATATCAGTTCAGTTCAGTCACTCATCATGTCTGACTCTTTGTGACCCCATGGACTTCAGCACTCCAGGCTTCCCTGTCCTTCACTATTTCCTAATTTGCTCAAACTCAAATCCATTGAGTCAGTGATGCCATCTAACCATCTCATCCTCTGTCGTCCCGTTCTCCCCCTGCCCTTTATCTTTCCCAGCATCAGAGTCTTTTACAGTGAGTCAGCTCTTCCCATCAGGTGGCCAAAGTATTGGAGTTTCATCTTCAGCATCAGTCCTTCCAATGAATATTCAGGACTGATTTCCTTTAGGATTGACTGGTTGGATCTCCTTGCAGTCCAAGGGACTCTCAAGAGTCTTCTCCAACACCACATTTCAAAGCATCAGTTCTTCAGTGCTCAGCTTTCTTTATGGTCCAACTCTCACATCCATACATGACTACTGGAAAAACCATACCCTTGACTAGATGGGCCTTTGTTGGCAAAGTAATGTCTCTGCTTTTTAATATACTGTCTAGATGTGTTATACTTTTCTTCCAAGGAGAAAGCATCTTTTAATTTCATGGCTGCAGTCACCATCTGCAGTGATTTTGAAACCCAAGGAAATAAAGTCTGTCCTTGTTTCCATTGTTTCCCCATCTATTTGCCAAGAAGTGATGGGACTGGATGCCGTGATCTTAGTTTTTTGAATATTGAGTTTGAAGCCAGCGTTTTACTCTCTTCTTTCACTTTCATCAAGAGGCTCTTTAGTCCCTCTTCACTTTATGCCATAAGGGTGGTGTCATCTGCATATCTAAGGTTATTGATATTTCTCCTGGCAATCTTGATTCTAGGTTGTGCTTCATCCATCCCAGCATTTCGCATGATGTACTCTGCATATATATCATATGTAACAGGCAAATTTGGCCTTGGAGTACGGAATGAAGCAGGGCAAAGACTAATAGAGTTTTGCCAAGAGAACGCACTGGACATAGCAAACACCCTCTTCCAACAACACAAGAGAAGATTCTACACATGGACATCACCAGATGGTCAACACCGAAATCAGATTGATTATATTCTTTGCAGCCAAAGATGGAGAAGCTCTATACAGTCAGCAAAACGAGACCGGGAGCTGACTGTGCTCAGATCATGAACTCCTTATTGCCAAATTCAGACTTAAATTGAAGAAAGTAGGGAAAACCACTAGACCATTCAGGTATGACCTAAATCAAATCCCTTAGGATTATACAGTGGAAGTGAGAAATAGATTTAAGGGCCTAGATCTGATAGATAGAGTGCCTGATGAACTATGGAATGAGGTTCGTGCCATTGTACAGGAGACAGGGATCAAGACCATTCCCATGGAAAAGAAATGCAAAAAAGCAAAGTGGCTGTCTGTGAAAAGCTATGAAAAGAAGAGAAGCGAAAAGCAAATGAGAAAAGGAAAGATATAAGCATCTGAATGCAGAGTTCCAAAGAATCACAAGGAGAGATAAGAAAGTCTTCCTCAGTGATCAATGCAAAGAAATAGAGGAAAACAACAGAATGGGAAAGACTAGAGATCTCTTCAAGAAAATTAGAGATAACAAGGGAACATTTCATGCAAAGATGGGCTTGATAAAGGACAGAAATGGTATGGACCTAACAGAAGCAGAAGATATTAAGAAGAGGTGGCAAGAATACACAGAACTGTACAAAAAAGATCTTCATGACCCAGATAATCACGATGGTGTGATCACTGACCTAGAGCCAGACATCCTGGAATGTGAAGTCAAGTAGGCCTTAGAAAGCATCACTATGAACAAAGCTAGTGGAGGTGATGGAATTCCAGTTGAGCTATTTCAAATCCTGAAAGATGATGCTGTGAAAGTGCTGCACTCAATGTGCCAGCAAATTTGGAAAACTCAGCAGGGGCCCCAGGACTGGAAAAGGTAGTTTTCATTCCAGTTGCAAAGAAAGGCAATGCCAAAGAATGCTCAAACTACCGCACAATTGCACTCATCCGTACGCTAGTAAAGTAATGCTCAAAATTCTCCAAGCCAGGCTTCAGCAATAGGTGAACTGTGAACTTTCAGATATTCAAGCTGGTTTTAGAAAAGGTAGAGGAACCAGAGAGCAAATTGCCCACATCTGCTGGATCATGGAAAAACCAAGAGAGTTCCAGAAAAACATCTATTTCTGCTTCATTGACTATGCCAAAGCCTTTGACTGTGTGGATCACAATAAACTGTGGAAAATCCTGAGAGAGATGGGAATACCAGACCACCTGATCTGCATCCTGACCTATATGTAGGTCAGGAAGCAACAGTTAGAACTGGACATGGAACAACAGACCGGTTCCAAATAGGAAAAGGAGTACGTCAGGGTGTATATTGTCACCCTGCTTATTTGACTTATATGCAGAGTACATCATGAGAAATACTGGGCGGGAAGAAGCACAAGCTGTAATTATGATTGCTGGGAGAAATATCAATAACCTCAGATATACAGATGACACCACCCTAATGGCGGAAAGTGAAGAGGAACTAAAAAGCCTCTTGATGAAAGTGAAAGAGGAGAGTGAAAAAGTTGGCTTAAAGCTCAACATTCAGAAAACGAAGATCATGGCATCCGGTCCCATCACTTCATGGGAAATAGATGGGGAAACAGTGGAAACAGAGGCAGACTTTATTTTTTTGGGCTCCAAAATCACTGCAGATGATGACTGCAGCCATGAAATTAAAAGACGCTTACTCCTTGGAAGGAAAGTTATGACCAACCTAGATAGCATTTAAGCTGAGATATTACTTTGCCAACAAAGGTCTGCCTAGTCAAGGTTATGGTTTTTCCAGTGGTTATGTATGGATGTGAGAGTTGGACTGTGAAGAAAGCTGAGCGCCAAAGAATAGATGCTTTTGAACTGTGGTGTTGGAGAAGACTCTTGAGAGTCCCTTGGACAGCAAGGAGATCCAACCAGTCCATCCTAAAGGAGGTCAGTCCTGGGTATTCATTGGAAAGAGTCATGCTGAAGCTGAAACTCCAATACTTTGGCCACCTCATGCAACGCGTTGACTCATTTGAAAAATCCCTGATGCTGGGAGGGATTGCAGGCAGGAGGAAGAGGGGACAACAGAGGATGAGATGGCTGGATGGCATCACTGAATCGATGGACATGAGTTTGGGTAAACTCCGGGAGTTAGTGATGGACAGGGAGGGCTGGCGTGCTTTGATTTTGGGGTTGCCAAGAGCCGGACATGACTGAGTGTCTGAACTGAACTCTGCATATAAGTTAAGTAAGCTTATGTATACTTATATATATGAATATTTATTTGGCCATATAAAAATGAAATCTTGCCATTTGTGACAGCATGGATGGACCTTAAGGGCGTTATGCTATGTGGAATAAGTATATGATCTCACTTATATGTAAACTCTAAAAAGCAACACAATAGAAAAGAAACAACAAAACCCCCAATAAACCCAAAAAAGCTGAGCTCATTGATACATAGAACAGATTGGTGGTTGCCAGAGACAGGGGTTGAGGAGAGTGGGTGAAACAAAGGAAGGGGGTTAAAATGTACAAATTAACAGGTACAGAAAAAAAAAGTCATGGGAATGTAAACTACGATATGGTGACGATAGTTAATAATATAGTGTCATATATTAGAACGTTGTAAGAGAGTAGATCTTGTAAGTTTTCATCACAAGAAAAAATGTTGTAACTTATCTATGGTGATGGGTGTTAAACAGACTTCTTGTGGTGAACATTTCATAATATGTAATGTATACAAATATCAAATCATTATGTTGTACATCTGAAACTAATATAATGTTGTATGTCAATTACTAAAGAAAAATTCAGTTGTCCATATATTGAGGCAAATATGGAACATACATCTTTTACATTGACTGTGTCTCTGTTGATGACAATATCACTTTGTATTGATAACTGTGTCGTGTTCTACAACTTTGGTCTTCTTTTTCAAAATTGTTTTGTTTTTTTTTAAGGTCCTTTTCATTTCCAGACAAATTTTAGAATAAAATTGCTAGTTTCTACAAAAAATGTCTACTGGGATTTTGTTTGGAATTGTATTGAGTTTATTTCCAGTGGTCATGTACTGAAGGTTGGACCATAAAGTAGGCTGAGCGCCGAAGAATTGATGCTTTCGAACTGTGGTGCTGGAGGAGACTCTTGAGAGTCCCTTGGACAGCAAGGAGATCAAACCAGTTAATTCTGAAGGAAATTAAGCCTATATATTCATTGGAAGGACTGATGCTGAAGCTGAAGCCACGATATTTTGGCCACCTGATGTGAAGAGCTGACCTATTAGGAAAGATCCTGATGCTGGGAAAGGCTTAAGGCAGGAGAAGGGGACGAGATGGTTGGATGGCATCACTGACTCAGTGGACATGAGTTTGAGCAAACTCCGGGAGATAGTGAAGGACAGGGAAGCCTGGTGTGCTGCAGTTCACAGAGTCTCAGAGTTGGACAGGACTTGGTGACTGAACAACAACAAAATAGATCAATCTAGGAACAATTGACATTTTAACAATTGAGCCTTCCAGCCAATAAACATATTATAATCTTACCATTTATGTAAATTTGATTTAATTTTTCTCTGCAACGTTTTGTTGATTTTAGGTCTTGCACATATCTTGTGATATTTACTCCTAAGTATTTCAAATATTTTGTTGCTATTGTAAGTAGTATTTTCAAAAATTCAGTTTCCATTAGTTTTTTTCTAGTATATAGAAATGCAGTTGATTTTGGTACATTGATCTTGTATCCTGCGACTTCAATAAACTCACTATCTCTAGTCTTTTTCTTGCAGATTCTGTTGGATTTTCTACACAGACTATGATGCTGTTAGACTACTCTTCAAGATTAAAAGACTAATGCAGTTTTAAAAGTAGCATTTTTGGTACCTACATATGTGAGCTTAATTAAAACTGCTCAGGGAGAAAGGTGAGTGCGGTGACAATTTACTTCTGATGATGTTTCTGAAGGGCACCAGAAGGTGGTGAGTGCAATAGAAGTCTCCTTGGCAGACACATGGACCCTATGTCTTTAATTTGCAACAGTGAATGGTCTCACTCAATTTCTCTAGCCAAATCTGGTGCTGGACTGTAAATTTCATTTTATAGTTATACTTCATGTGCACTTAGAATAACTTTAAAAACCACACAGGAAAACCCCGTATGAATGGCTATATGCTAGCACACATTTCAAATTGTGGCTTTAAATTAATTGATAGTGAGTTATGACCTTTTAAACATTTTAAACTGCTTTCTAAAAGGGGAGAGAGAATGAAAGCAACAACTTCAACAACAGTATTTTCTCATCTTTATTCTTTCTTTATAGTCCTAAAGGCTTAAAATAAAATTAAAATTTGCTTTCTTTTTTTGTTTGGTTGGGAAAGTTGTAGAGGGAGCTGAATCACATGGTGAAAACTCATATGAAGACCGAGCTTTTGATGTGTTTATTTTTGCTGGGTCAGGGAGGCATGGTGATTGACAGGTGGGATTGTGCACCTCCCAGATGGTGTAGGTACAGGGTTATTAACCATGAACGCCCTAACATCATTTTCTCATGCTTATACATATGCACAGTCTTGTGTTACTTGCAGAATCTCCCTGACCTTTATGAACTCCATATTCCTCACTCACTCCACAATCTACCCCATCTTTCCTGGCTCAGTGTATCTCATTGTACTTGATGGTGCTGTGGACCATAGGTATTCTTCATGCTTATGATTCTGGAAGAAAGGGAAGATTAGAAAAATCTTATATGTACACATGTTCATGAAACCACCTTAGCTTCAGTGCTTACCATATCCAGATAACGGAAACATGACAAAAGATACTGAATGGCCAAGGAAAGACCTCATGATTGTCCACTGAGCATATTATTGAAGGAATGGGTAGTGGTTAGGATAAGAAGATCTTTGCTAGCATTTATCTGTTCAACAAAAAATTTTGAGTGTCAGCTAGGTGTTACCTTCAATTCTAAGCACTTTGGAAATTCAATCAATAAAAGGGACAAAAGTTCCTGCCTTCTGTTGTTGTTCATTCGCTAAGTCGTGTCTGACCCTTTGTGACTCTATGAACTGCAGCATGCTAGGCTTTCCTGTCCTTCACTATCTCCTGGAATTTGCTCAAAGTCATGTCCATTGCATTGATGATGCCATCAAACCATCTCATTCTCTGTCATCCCCTTCTCCTTCTGCCCTCAATCTTTCCCAGCATCAGGGTCTTTTCCAATGAGTTGGTTCTTCACATGAGGTATCCAAAGTATTGGGGCATCAGCTTATGCATCAGTCCTTCCAATGAATATGCAGGACTGATTTCTTTTAGGATTTACTGGTTTTATCTCCTTGCTGTCCAAGGGACTCTCAAGGGTCTTCTCCAGCTCCACAATTTGAAAGCATCAGTTCTTCGGTACTCAGCCTTCTTTATGGTCCAAATTTCACATCTGTGCATGACTACTGAAAAACCATAGCTTTGACTATATGGACCTTTGTCAGCAAAGTGATGTCTCTGCTTTTTAATATGCTGTCTAGGTTTGTCATAGATTTTCTTCCAAGGAGCAAGTGTCTTTTAATTTCATGGCTGCAGTCACTGTGTGCAGTGATTTTGGAGGGGAGATGAAAAAGAAATAGAAGTGTAATTAATTAATAAATTACACAGTATATGAGAAGTTGACACATATGGATAAAAGCAACAGAGTAGTGTTGGCAGGAATTCAGAGAGGAGTAGGGAATGATTACAATTTTAAATATGAATACAGTATATAAAATATTTAAGCAGAAGCTTGAAGGAGGTGAGTTAGCTGTGCACAAGAGCCATTCAGCTGATGGGAACGGTGTAAAGTGAGACCATGCCTGGCATGTTTGAGGAATAGCAAGTGGTTAGCACTCCATTACTGAGAACTGGTTCAGTCTATCTTGGTCTCTGATAGCCCTGAATGTGGAAAGAAACCCAACTTGAGACTGGAGGGTGGATTAAATATCTTTCTAAGGTACCTCTTAGTCATAAGGATCAGAGCTTTTGAGGTTCTTCTAAGGGAATACCAGCCTGTGCTTTGGTCACACTACATATTATCCTCCAATCTCCAGCTATTTTATTAAAAAACAATTCAGGCCTGGAAGGGAGGGGAGTTTGGGGGAGAATGGATACATGTATATATGTATGGCTAAGTCTCTCTGCTGTTCACCTGAAACTATCACAACATTGTTAATTGGCTATACTCCAACACAAAATAAAAAGTTAAAAAAAATCAGTTGAGTAAGAGTAAACAATGATAGAAGCTTCAGTTGTGAGAATAAATTGGAGTGTCCTTAGAAGGCTGTTTGGGCTGTGTGAGATTCGGTGGTGTGGGGTGCATGTGTGTGGAGGAGATGTTGTTGCCTGACAGCTGTTCTGGATATGCTCAAATTATGACAAAATGTTTGGCCTCTTTTCAAGATCCAACTGCATGTGTATGAAAAGTGGAAAAACAAAATACAATGAAATTGACAACCTTGGGTGAGCCATAACTTTGATCTGAAGGCAATTCTCAAAGTGAAGTTGCAAAAGTGGTTTTAGCATCAGCGGGGCTTTTAGGGTGTGTGTATGTAGCTGCCTAGAGGGTTGCCTTAAGGGGAGTACTGATTTGGTGAATGAGCTATGGAGCTTAGCTTGATCATCAACAAAGAGATGGCTTATTTTTTTAATTTTTAATTAAAGGAATTAAAACATCAGAGGGAAGGCCATCTCTTCTCCAAGCACTCTGGCTTCCTAAAATGTGGAGTTGGTGGAGAAGGTATTAAACTGCTTGGACCTTGGGTCACCTGGAAGGAGCTATACCTCTGTTGCTGCCTGCGTACATTTTTCATGATTAGAAAGCCATGGCCATTATCTATTTTAACAAAAATTATGTGAGTCTGTAAGGAGGTGTGGTTGAACCCTCACAGGGGATGAGGGTGTTTCTGGCATGAGGAATAGTCACGGTTCAGGTCAGAAAATGATAAAACAGGGAGAGAATGAAATGATTTCAAGTGTGAATTAATTCTATTCATCTAGTGCTTGGTCTGAAGCATGGATGAAGGTATCAAGATGTTTCAAAGGGGACTAGCAGTGTCAGGACCTACTATGGTAGTTTCTTTGTGGAAAGACTTTAGAAGTTAGAAGTGAGTAGCAGAAACAGGCGTGATGGTCTGCCAAGGGGGTACTCCCTTTGAGACTTGGGTATAGTTGTCTCAGTTGGTGGGACAGTATCTGTGAGCCCTGGGACCCAGCATACCCAAGTAGGATCAGAATCCAGATTCTTTGTGTTTCTTGCTTTCTTTGGACTTTCTTCATTTTAAATGAAAGGATTTTGGAAGTTTGAATTATGCTAAGGGGGACCAATGGAGAAGGCAATGGCATCCCACTCGAGTACTCTTGCCTGGAGAATCCCATGGACGGAGGAGCCTGGTAGGCTGCAGTCCATGAGGTCACTAAGAGTTGGACATGACTGAGAGACTTCACTTTCACTTTTCACTTTCTTGCATTGGAGAAGGAAATGGCCACCCACTCCAGTATTCTTGCCTGGAGAATCCCAGGGATGGGGGAGCCTGGTGGGCTGCCATCTATGGGGTGGCACAGAGTTGGACACAACTGCAGGGACTTAGCAGCAGAAGCAGCAGCAGGGGGACCGATCATGTTGTAAGGGAAACAACTCACTGTAGGGCCATTGAAGTGATAGTCATGGCCATTCAAATCAGAGAATTTGAAGGGAAAGGTCAAAGCCAAGGGAACAAATCAAGGCTAAGATTCTTTCACGTCTCTCATCACACCTGGAGATTTGTCTTCTCAAGCTAAAAATCTCAAGTGGGCAGTTCCAGTTTTAGTTCTATTAGGAAAGCTGAGATTCCTTTATAAGTTCTCACATCTTCAGTTGAAAGTCAGACCAATTCCATCTCTAGTACTTAGCCCGATGAAAACCACACCCAAAGATTATTGTTTGTATGCAGTTCTCTTTCACTGATGCATCTCTTCATAAAGTACATCAGCAGGAGGGCTGTTCAGTTGATCCAGTTTGGATAGTGGTTGGCATCACTGTCCTGGATCCAGCTTGTACTGGCTCCTGAGAGCTGACCATGTAAGTCTCTTTCCAATGCTTCATTCAGTGATGTCACATGGGTAGCTTGAAACCGACCATGGTGGGCGTATTTACACTACAGAAATCGTCACTTTGTGTAAAGCTAGGCTTTCCCCCTGAAGACCTGAGTGTTAAACATTTACCAGTACAACACCTGTCCTAGTGGTTTTTACACTTTTAATAGAAGGAAAAAATAAAATAATTTTCTATGGTTCCATAAGGGACAAAATTAAAAAGCAACCCCAATTTTCGGTTATTTGGTTAGTGGCTTAATTTCACTCACACACCAAAAAAGTTACTTGAGTCAAGATATTATGAGCCATTTCAGAATGTTCTAGATATCTTTGTGTCATATTTCTTTGGATAACATGATAAAATATTTGCAGTATTTTTTGAAGTCAGAGAACATGACTTAGATCTTAACATACTCTCTTTCAGGTGAGTGAGAGCAGATAAGTTACTCACATTCTCCAAGCTTCAGGTTCCTCACCTATAAAATGAGAATAGAATTGATTTTACTTGTGAGGCAGCTTTGTAATTAAGGACCAGTTTACTTTTTCCTAGAATGAACGAGTGTGCTTTTTTTTTTTTTTTAAAGCTATTATGGTATCAAACAATAGCCAAATATTTGGTTGACCAAACCCTTCCTTTTCTGATGGTTGATGAAAAAGTCTTTTAAGTCTCAGATGAATGACTGTTTAGTATTAACACTGGCATCACGGCAACAGTGTATGCTTATCCCACTGCAGATTGTTGCTCCGTGCAATGGAGGATAATAGAATATAAATACCCATGGTTTACAGGGCAGTAGAAACAAAGAAGGGAAGCTTTTCTACACTCATTTCCCTCTTTCTCCACCCAGTCCCTTTCTCAGACTGAGCTTCCTTCTTCAACCTCTCTGGAGTATAAGTGCTGATAACGGTCTAAATATGGGTGTGCACTTTAGTGAGAATGCCTGCTCTGGATCAAAGCTGTATCATCCAATCGCCAGTTCAAGGATTTCTGACTTCCTCTCTTATCTTTGGAACTCTGCTCCCTGTTACCCACGCCCATCTCTAGCCCCTACTTTTAGTAGTAATCCCATTGCATCATTCTCTGTTCTCCGGCCTTGTGGGTGGTTGATCCATACGTCACCTTCTCCGTCTATACATTAGAGTGTTGGTGTTTCCTTCACTTTGAAATCACTATGGACAATGGGTTCTTCTGTGGTCTTGTAATTATTTCATTTGTGTTTATCTTGCATTGTACACTGACTGTAAACTCTTGTATGTCTTCTCTACAACCTTTCTGAGCTTTTGTTTCCTCATTTATAAAAAGAAAAAAAGAGGATACTAATACTTATTTTTCAGAATTTTGTGGATGAAATGAAATGGTGCATGATGTATATAAGAACCCTTAGCATGATGCCTGGCATTTATAAGTGCTCAGCAAATGTCACTTCCTCATCTTCCTTTGCTGCTCTCCTTCATGCCCAAGACAAAGTTTGTTGCCAAAGAAGCATTAAGCTGATTCAGCTGAGTTAGTGATCATAATGTTCCTATAGATCTGAAAGAGATGGGAATACCAGACCACCTGACCTGCCTCTTGAGAAATCTGTATGCAGGTCAGGAAGCAACAGTTAGAACTGGACATGGAACAACAGACTGGTTCCAAATAGGAAAAGGAGTACGTCAAGGCTGTATATTGTCACCCTGATTATTTAACTTCTATGCAGAGTACATCATGAGAAACGCTGGGCTGGAAGAAGCACAAGCTGGAATCAAGATTGCCGGGAGAAATATCAATAACCTCAGATATGCAGATGACACCACCCTTATGGCAGAAAGTGAAGAGGAACTAAAAAGCCTCTTGATGAAAGTGAAAGAGGAGAGTGAAAAAGTTGGCTTAAAGCTCAACATTCAGAAAACGAAGATCATGGCATCTGGTCCCACCACTTCATGGGAAATAGATGGGGAAACAGTGGAAACAGTGTCAGACTTTATTTTTTTGGGCTCCAAAACCACTGTAGATGGTGACTTCAGCCATGAAATTAAAAGACACTTACTCCTTGGAAGGAAAGTTATGACCAACCTAGATAGCATATTCAAAAGCAGAGACATTACTTTGCCAACAAAGGTCCATCTAGTCAAGGCTGTGGTTTTTCCTGTGGTCACGTATGGATGTGAGAGTTGGACTGTGAAGAAGGCTGAGTGCCAAAGAATTGATGCTTTTGAACTGTGGTGTTGGAGAAGACTCTTGAGAGTCCCTTGGACTGCAAGGAGATCCAACCAGTCCATTCTGAAGGAGATCAGCCCTGGGATTTCTTTGGAAGGAATGATGCTGAAGCTGAAACTCCAGTACTTTGGCCACCTGATGCGAAGAGTTGACTCATTGGAAAAGACTCTGATGCTGGGAGGGATTGGGGGCAGGAGGAGAAGGGGACGACAGAGGATGAGATGGCTGGATGGCATCAC
This sequence comes from Bubalus kerabau, assembly GCF_029407905.1. NCBI lineage: Eukaryota > Metazoa > Chordata > Mammalia > Artiodactyla > Bovidae > Bubalus > Bubalus kerabau. The sequence continues at coordinate 77,239,130 of NC_073628.1, read as the reverse complement.
TGACTCGATGGATGTGAGTCTGGGTGAACTCCGGGAGTTGGTGATGGACAGGGAGGCCTGGCGTGCTGTGATTCATGGGGTCGCAAAGAGTCAGTCACGACTGAGCGAATGAACTGAACTGACTGAACTTCTTCAGTATTGGTGTTTCTTTTTGTGTTGAGGGACTTCTATTAGCAGAACACTCTGGTCTCATATCTTCCTTGGGAAGGAGTGCCTTCTTGGAGAATAAATTTGGGATGAGGAAGTGGAGAAATTTGGAGGAGGAAGAGGATGAGGCAGTAGGTCAAGTTTTTTTTTTTTTTTTTGGCCTGGTCTGTCTCGGATAGTGGGGAAAGATGGGGGATAGAGAGGAGCTTCAGCTGCTGAGTCCATTTTGGCCTGCTCTTTCATGCTGAAAGTTTTACAGGGACAACCTCCCAAATGAGGAGGCCTGTGTTTTTTCAACCTTATGCGTGATGGCTCCTGAGACTCAGTAACAAAGGGTTTATTGTTGTTGCATATGTAAGCCATGTTCTCCGATATGAGACTGATAAAAAATGAAGGTGATATTTTCGATCTCCACCTAAAATCAATTTAAATTCAATTTATTTGTGCCTCTCAATTGATTCTGAACTTGGGTATGGAAAATAGGTTTTTTTGTTTGCTTTTTGGTTTTTACTCTGTCCTTTTTCTATCCCCAGCAATGTGTTCTTCCAGTTTGTGGAATAGAAAATGATATCAATGCAACAGCATCTTGTTTCTGCTATTCTGCCTCTAAAAGTTTCTTTCATATGGATTCACATATGTTTCAGAATCAGTGGAGACATTGTTAAATCATTTTTATAGTTCGGAGCACCCTTCTTTATCTTCACTCCATAAAGATGAATCTTTTTCATTTGATATCTCTCAAATTTTTGGTGCATTTCTACAAAATGGATCTGTTTTGATTTCTGTTTTTTTTTTTTTTTTTAAATCTCAATTTTTATATTACTTAAAAATCCTTTTTCCTCATTGTCATCCTTCACCAAATGATAAGATTTCACTATGGAACATGATTATAGGCCAATGTTGTCAGCTTTTGAGTGATTATAAATTGCTAACGTGGGCTCTTTTGTTCATTTCCCTTGGTTATGACTCTGGATCTATGCGTAGGGTCACAGGGAAGAGAGAATAGGAAGGAGGTGATGAGTAAATAAAAGTCAGAAGTGAAGATGAACAGCCAAGTAGACTTGTGACTGGGGGTTGGAAGAGAGGGTTTGTCAGCTTGCCAAGTTGCTTTTCTTACTCCATTGATCATCTTCATGTGACACTGGTAGGGAATGAGTCAACACCAGTTTTTGGAAGGAGGAAAGTTAGTCAAGGACAGGGACGTGTCAGTCCCGAGAGACAGATTACATTTTCTGGGATTTTGATGGAAAGAAAGTTTGGCAATGAGCTGCTGACAAAAGGATACTACGCTCAGCTGAAGGAGAAACACAGGGGATGACATTTGCTTCAGAGCTCATGGGTTTTGTCTGAGAGCACAGCTCAGAGCTGAGGCTGAGGAAATTTACCGTTGACTCCAGAGCAGTTGGAGTGGTTGGCATTGTTGACAGTTGTTTTTTTTTCTTCTTTCAGAACCACAGTTCTGTCCCTTCCTTATAGGATCTAGTCACTTTTTTAATTGAGGGAGAAAAGGAACAGGCTAAACTGACTCCATCTTGAAAAAGAAGGAAACCCCATCTTGCACTTTCAGTGAGCTTTGGATTATGTGCCTGGTAGCCCTGGGGATAACATACCTATGGCCGAACTGGCCTCCCAGACTGATAAACGCCAGATTCTATACCAAGATTTCCTGTTGCCAAAAAGAATGTAATAATCCCCTGTGTAGTCAATCACCTTTGTAATGTTTATGGCACCCATTGGTGTAGGCTACAGTATATAACCAGCTGACCCTTCTGATTACGAATCATGGCTGTAACCTGATTGTATCTCCCTTTAACACTTTCCAGGCTAGGTTTAAGGAATTTGGGGATGTGGGCTTGAGCACTACGCTTAAGGTATATAAGGTTTTCACAAAAGTCGGTTGGGGTCCTTGGCTAAGAGGAGACTCTGCCTTGGGCCCACCAGTGTAACAAACTGCACTCCACTATCTGCATTGTCCTTCTGAGTGAGTTTGTTTCCTGGAACACGTGGCTACAACATAATGACAGAAATCAGAACACCAATCACAAGAACTCTTGGCCTAACATATATAGTCCATCTTCAGATTTTCACTTCATATGTCCTGTCCATGGGAAACCAACAAGAATGCATTCTCAGGCTTCTATTAATTAATCAGTTTAATAACAGTTTATTCTTTTGACATTCTCTAGACCCCTGGCATTGTGCTTGATAACGAGAATGTAAGAAATCAATTCACCGTGGCTTTTGGTCTGATCTTGAGAAAACTCACAGGCTATGGGGACAGCAGATATGCAAACAGATAAACCACAAACTTACACAAATTAGGAGAGTACAGAGGGCAGAGCAACTCATTTCTCACACGCCATGAGAATGTGCATGGTGTGGCTTTTCCAGGCAAAAGGGTAGACAGAAAGCTGAGCTATTCCTGAAAACTGTCTGTGATTTGAGCTTCATTCGAATTTGCCCTGCCTGCTTGATCTCGACCAGGGTGAACTGCATGGAGTGCATCAGCGTGAAGCCGGTCTGAACATAAATGATTTCATTATCTCAGTAATCACTCTATAATCCAAATAAGCATGTCATAGAAAGATAGATGGCTGTGAAGAAATTGCCTGAAAAAAAAAAAGAGAGAGATGGTAGAACTACAGTTGCTGATGGTATTTCATTTTTCAAATATATTTGTAAACCATGCACAAGCTTATCTGGGTGACCTTCTTGTAAGTAGCAGAGGCTGATGTTAATTCTGTGGTGTCTGGGAGTGGTGAGGGTTTGGTTCTTTGAGCCCAGGGGGAGAAAGAGAAGGTTTCAATTCTCCAGATAACTTCTTATCAGATGCAGAGTTGGAAGTACCCTGATAAATCTGCCTCTAAGCTAAACATCCGCTGAATTCTGTGCTCCCATGGGAAATTCCTCCCCTTGAGAACTTGGTCTTTTTATTTGCTTTTCAAACCTCAATTACTGAATGGTACAATTCCTGGAAGCATCTTGACAGCATGAATTGATTATGAAGATGGTGTAATTAGCACTCAAGTTCCGGTGCATTAGGTCATTAAAGTTCTTCCTTGTGAAAGGAGTGGTTGGGACATTTGTTGAAAGGATGATGACATGAAAGAAACACCATTTCTCCTCAAATCTGCTAAGATCACCACAGTATTACCTCCAAGTGGCTTGCACAAGAGAGATGTTTTTTACAGATTGTTCTGGGGTCAGTGTTTCCACAAGTAGCCATTGATTATGGAGATGACCTTTCAACATGCTGCTTTATTTTTGTGGTTGTAATAATGTGGCAAGTCATTTGAAACATGAGAGGCAGGGCACAGCCCTGTGATCAGAACACTGGGCAGACAAGAGGGAAGCTATTGTACTGGGTTCCAAACAGAGCATGGGCTTTCCGGGTGGCGCTAGTGATAAAGAATCTGTCTGCCAATGCAGGAGATGCAAGAGTTGCGGGTTCAACCCCTGGGTCAGAAAGATCCCCTGGAGTGGGAAACGGCAACCCACTCCAGTATTCTTGGCTAGAAAACTCCATGGACGGGAGCCTGGCGGTCTACACTCCATGGAGTTGCAAAGAGTCAGACATGACTGAGCGCCTGAACACATGAGCAACATGCACATGTGGTCTCATTTCATCCTCACAATTGCCGGTTAGATACCATGGCTCCTAAGGAAGCTGAGGCAGCAATAAATTAACTGAGTCACAGCAAGTGGAACGGACACTGAACTTGGAATATGAATCTCTCATTTCTTTGTAGTGTAAGCTTGGACAAGTTGTTTAATCTCTAACCTCTGTGTCTAATATCTTAGCTGAATAATAATAATAACAAAAAAAGTGAAGTGAAAGTGTTAGTCACTGAGTCATGTCCGACTCTTTGTGACCCCATCTACTGTAGCCTGCCAGGCTCTTACATTCGTGTGGTAGTAGTTAATAATTTATTAAAGCCTTTCATAGTCATTATCTCATTTATTCCCCACCACATGCCGGTTCAGTAGCTTGGGAGATGGTACAAAACAGCGGAAAATGCTTGAATTGTGTCGACTAAAAAAGATGTACAACTTTAGAGTCATGAATTAAGTTTTATTTGGGGCAAAATGAGGACTGCAGCCTGGGAGGCAGCATCTCAGATAGCTCTGAGAGGCTGCTCCAAAGACGTAGTTGGGGAAAGTCAATATATAAGGTTTTGGTGAAGGGGGAGTTCAGTACCATGAAGCACTCATTTTACAAAAGGTTTTTGGTTAGTCATGAGGATCTGATGTCACCATGAAGGGATTTTGTCCTTCTCTAGATGTGAGGAGATGCAAGGATTGAGATCATAAAATCTGTTCCTAAAAACATCCATCTAAAGACCTGTCCCATCAGATTCCCTGGAGCACAGAGAGCCTCGCTCCACTCTGAATTCCCTCAGGGTTGTTGAAGGTCAACAGCTTTAGCAGCATGGGGTTCAATCTCTGTAGAGGCAGACGGCAAATGTCTTTGTTGGTCACTTGTTGGCAATGCCCTTGGTAAGTGCCAATTTGTAGTTGACAATTGTGATGTGAGAGCGTCCTGAGTTCAAATCCTGATTCTGCCTTCAATCTGTTTTTTTAAAAAATTGAGGTGCATTTGATTTACAATATTGTATTAGTTTCTAATGTACAGCAAATTGATTCAGTTTTATATATAAATATTTTCATATTCTTTTCCATTATGGTTTATTACAGGATACTGAATAAATTTCCTCATGGTATACGCTAGAAACTTACTGTTTATTTTATATATGTGTGTATGTATATATATATACATATGTATATATATATAATATATATTAGCTTATATCTGCTAATTCCAAACCCTTAATTTATCCTTCCTCCACCCTCTTTCCCCTTTGGTAACCATAAATTTGCTTCCTATGTCTAACATGCTTTTTTTTCAGATTCAATCTCTTTTTCAGTAAAATGGGTCTAATGTAATGCATATCTTGTGGCATTTTTGTGAGATCTGAAAGGAACTTGGTAAAGCATTCTCAACAAATGGTAGCTCCTGTGAAGGTCCCACTTGACAGAAGAGAAAAAAGATACTCAGATAACGTGTGAGTTCCTCAAAGTCACACATGATTACCACACTAGGCAGGGAGGTAAGGAGTAGGCATGTGGGCTTTGGAGTTGGGTGGACTGAGGATTGAATTGTGCTCCATTTCTTTAAGGCTGTGTGACCTTGGGCAAGTGATTCAATCTCTCTGAACTTTAGTTTCCTCATCTGTAAAATTTTCGGTAAAGTAATTACAACCTCATAAGCAGGGTATGAGGAGAATGATAAAATGATAAGGAACTCTTTGCTAATGAAATGCCTGTCTTTTTCTTCCTTCCTTCCTCCCTCCTGCTTTCCTCCCATTTGTAATACAGTGTGTGTGTGTGTGTGTGTGTGAGTCGCTCAGTTGTGTCCGACTCTTTGCAACCTCTTGGACTGTAGCCCACAAGGCTCCTCTGTCCATGGGATTCTCCAGGCAAGGATGCTGGAGTGGATTGCCATTCCTTTCTCCATGTAATACTGTACGTGCTCAATGTATTTTTGGAGTTATGCATAACATTTATTAGCAGGATCAGCTTGATATAGTAAAAAGCACTTTGGACTTAGAGCTGGAAGGGATGTGGTTGAGGTGGAGGCATCCTGCCTCTGGCATTCTAGCTCCATGACCTTGTGCGGCCACTGCCTGTCTGTTTCATGTGTGCTAAGTCGCTTCAGTCATGTCTGACTCTTTGCAACACTATAGACTGTAACCCGCCAGGTTCCACTGTCCATGGGATTCTCCAGGCAAGAATACTGGAGTGGGTTGCCTTGCCCTCCTCCAGGGGATCTTCCTGACCCAGGGATCGAGCCTGACTCTCTTATGTCTCCTGCATTGCCAGGCAGGTTCTTTACTGCTAGCACCAACTGGGAAGCCTGTCTGATTCATAGTCCCTGTTAATCATCCTTATTTCACAGGCACATGAGATGCTGCTGCTTACAGTGCTTTGTAATGTTATATAGCTAAAGAAGTCTTTTTCCTAATATGGAATCTGGGGCATCAGGTGATGGATTAGGGGCTGTTTGTGTGAGGGCAGTGGGCCTGGATGTCAGTAGCTTTCAAAGTTGAGTCCTGTCTCGTGCAGAGCTGAGCAAGCTTCACCTTTCACCAAGCTGTGTCCATTGTTCATCTCACTAGTGCAGTGCTTCTCTGCACCTGGGAACCGCTCAGACTTACTGTAAGGAATCTGTAAGTCGATACGCATAGATATTTTTCTAGCCAATGCACTTTAAGTGGGTTTCCTATAATTGCTCTCACCAAAGTTTTTGATGTTAAAATAGAAGCCCTATGATGAAAAATGTTATTGATACAAGCCATTGTGCTTGAGTGAGGAGTCTTTGTTGGTTAAGAATTGAGGCTTCAGTTCAGTTCAGTTCAGTTGCTCATTCGTGTCTGATGCTTTGCAACCCCATGAATTGCAGCATGCCAGGCCTCCCTGTCCATCACCAACTCCCGGAGTTTACCCAAACTCATGTCCATCGAGTCGGTGATGCCATCCAGCCATCTCATTCTCTGTCATCCCCTTCTCCTCCTGCCCCCAATCCCTCCCAGCATTAGGGTCTTTTCCAATGAGTCAGTTCTTTGCATGAGGTGGCCAAAGTATTGGAGTTTCAGCTTTAGCATCAGTCCTTCCAATGAACACCCAGGACTGATCTCCTTTAGGATGGACTGGTTGGATCTCCTTGCAGTCCAAGGGACTCTCAAGAGTCTTCTTCAATGCCACAGTTCAAAAGCATTGGGAGAAAATAATAGCAAATGAAGCAACTGACAAACAACTAATCTCAAAAATATACAAGCAACTCTTACAGCTCAATTCCAGAAAAATAAATGACCCAATCAAAAAATGGACCAAAGAACTAAACAGACATTTCTCCAAAGAAGACATACAGATGGCTAACGAACACATGAAATGATGCTCCACATCACTCATTATCAGAGAAATGCAAATCAAAGCCACAATGAGGTACCATTTCACGCCAGTCAGAATGGCTGAGATCCAAAAGTCTACAAGCAATAAATGCTGGAGAGGGTGTGGAGAAAAGGGAACCCTCTTACACTGTTGGTGGGAATGCAAACTAGTACAGCCACTATGGAGAACAGTGTGGAGATTCCTTAAAAAACTGGAAATAGAACTGCCTTATGATCCAGCAATCCCACTGCTGGGCATACACACCAAGGAAACCAGAATTGAAAGAGACATGTGTACCCCAATGTTCATCGCAGCACTGTTGATAATAGCCAGGACATGGAAGCAACCTAGATGTCCATCAGCAGATGAATGGATAAGAAAGCTGTGGTACATATACACAATGGAGTATTATTCAGCCATTAAAAAGAATACATTTGAATCAGTTCTAATGAGGTGGATGAAACTGAAGCCTATTATACAGAGTGAAGTAAGCCAGAAAGAAAAACACCAATACAGTATACTAACGCATATATATGGAATTTAGAAAGATGGTAACAATAACCCTGTATACGAGACAGCAAAAGAGATACCGATGTATAGGACAGTCTTTTGGACTCTGTGGGAGAAGGAGAGGGTGGGATGATTTGGGAGAATGCATTGAAACATGTATAATATCGTATATGAAGTGAGTCGCCAGTCCCGGTTCGATGCATGATACTGGATGCTTGGGGCTGGTGCACTGAGACGACCCAGAGGGATGGTACAGGGAGGGACGTGGGAGGGGGGTTCAGGATGGGGAACACATGTACACCCGTGGCAGATTCATGTTGATGTATGGCAAAACCAATACAATATTGTAAAGTAATTAACCTCCAATTAAAATAAATACATTTATATTAAAAAAAAAAGCATCAATTCTTTGGTGCTCAGCTTTCTTCACAGTCCAACTCTCACTTCCTTACATGACCACTGGAAAAACCATAGCCTTGACTAGATGGACCTTTGTTGGCAAAGTAATGTCTCTGCTTTTTAATAAGCTATCTAGGTTGGTCATAACTTTCCTTCCAAGGAGTAAGCGTCTTTTAATTTCATGGCTGCAGTCACCATCTGCAGTGATTTTGGAGCCCCCCAAAATAAAGTCTGACACTGTTTCCACCAAGAATTGAGGCTTAGTTACCTTTATATCCTAGGGCCTAGCATAATGTATTAGGAACTTAATAAATGTTCAATATGGAGAAGGAAATGGTAACCCACTCCAGTACTCTTGCTTATAAAATCCCATGGGAGGAGGAGCCTGGTAGGTTACAGTGTATTCAATAACTAGCATGAATTAAAGAGTGAATGATTTGCAGGGCAGGAATAGAGATGCTGATGTAGAGAATGGGCTTGTAGACACTCGGCGGGGGCAGGAAGGAGAGGGTGGGATAAATTGAAAGAGAAGCATTGACATATACACACTACTAAGTAGACGCTTGCTCCTTGGAAGGAAAGCTATGACCAACCTAGACAGCATGTTAAAAAGCAGAGACATTGCTTTGTCAACAAAGCCCGTCTAGTTAAGGCTATGGTTTTTACAGTAGTCCTGTATGGTTGTGAGAATTGGACTATAAAGAAAGCTGAGCACTGAAGAATTGATGCTTTTGAAGTGTGGTGTTGGAGAAGACTCTTGAGAGTCCCTTGGACTGCAAGGAGATCCAACTAGTCCATCCTAAAGGAGATCAATCCTGAGTGTTCATTGGAAGGACTGATGCTGAAGCTTAAACTCCAATACTTTGACCACCTGATGTGAAGCGCTGACTCATTTGAAAAAGACCCTGATGCTGGGAAAGACTGAAGGGGACTATGGAGGATGAGATGGCTGGATGGCATCACTGACTCAATGGACATGAGTTTGAGTGAACTCTGGGAGTTGTTGATGGACAGGGAGGCCTGGTGTGCTGTGGTCCATGGGGTCACAAAGAGTTGGACATGACTGAGCAACTGAACTGAACTGAACTGGAATATAAAACAGATAACTAGTGGACAGCCACTGTATAGCACAGGGAGCTCAGCTGAGTGCTCTGTGATGACTTATAGGGGTGGGATGTGGGGGGATAGAGTGAGGTCCAAGAAAGAGGGGACATATATGCATGTATAGCTGATTCACCTTGTTGTTCAGCAGAAACTAACACATTATAAGGCAATTATACTTCAACTGAAAAATAAATTTAAAAAAATTAAGAAAAAAAATGAATGAATGTGGTTTTCTCATCAACAATGCTATAGCTCTGTTCCCCATTTTGGAAGCCTGTAGAGTTCAGGTGTGGCCAACCTGATCTCTGGCTTCTTTTGCCTTTTCATATGGGCTGGTCTGCTTCTGTTTATGGGGCTCTTTGTTTGAAGAGTATCCTGCTGTCTTGGAGTCCTTTGTCTCATAGACTTTTTCCCTTACAGGATGATGATATCATCTGAGAAATCAGTTCTTAAAAATTCCATCTCCTCCAAAATGGGAAATGAGCTCATCTTGGTTAAAGCTGTCTACCTGTTATAGTATCTCAATGCTATCCTGTCCCACCATTCCCTTTGTCTTTAATGTTAAGAGGAAGAAGAAATGCGGCAGCCCCAAGTGATCCACGGGAAATATCTCAGAAGTTTTCATCACTTAACTTAGCTATTATCACCTCTCCTGGAAAAGAACCTTAGGCAAAATGTGAGAAAGTGGCCCCTTAAGTGGAAAACATGAAGAGAGGGGAAAAAATGAGATCAGAGCAAAATGAATATAGCACAAAACTCCAAAGTGATTCAACTTTCTAAAAAGTAAAGTGATGATAGCTACAGGGAGTGCTGTGATTGTGGGTTATTTTCTGAAACCCCAAACAAAGGATTTGGAAAGCTGAAAGGCAAATCTGTCTCTTATGCTTCCCCAGAGACCTTGCAGGGAGAGCTAATGTCTGCAGCTATGTTGAGAAGGTCACCTATTAAACAAGAACCTTGTGTGCCGGATTCAGGTGGGGCTAGCATACAAGGTCATGGACACTCACGAGTCAAAATATTCCCGAATGTGGAGTGTCTGTAGCCAGTTAGACTCTGATTAAATTTCTTCTGCAATTAGAATAAAATCCTTCTCTCTAAAGACTCTAGAGACATAACCAAATACTAGACAGGAGTGTTCCAGTGGATCTGAAAATGATTCCATACATTTGAGTGGCAGATCCGTATATTCTAAGTCATGTTCTTAGAAGCAGATTTGTGTTATTCAAATGCTTACATGTTCTTTTCTGGGTGGGTGGCTGTGCAGGATACATGTGTGAAATTTGGATTTAAGCACATGGTCTAGGAACCCAGCACCAGGACTGGGTGACTCAGGCAGGATTCTAGGGGCAGAGACCAGGAATTTGATGGAGTTTAGGAGATACTAGGACTTTCCTTGTGACTCAGATTGTAAAGAGTATTCCTGCAGTGTAGGAGATCTGGGTTTGATTCCTGGGTCGGAAAGATCCCCTGGAGAAGGGAATGGCTACCCACTCCAGTATTCTTGCTAGGAGCATTCCATGGACAGAGGAGCCTGGTGGGCTACAGTCCATGGGGTCACAAAGAGTTGGACATTACTAAGTGATTAACACTGTCAGTAGCTAAGAACATGACTTTAGCATCAGATAAGCTTCCCTCTGTCACCTACTATTTACACGGCAGAGGACAACTTAAGTAAACCTATTGCCTTACATAAGTAAGATGGAGATAATAATATCTACACCACAACATTGTGTAAGGATTAAATTGAATCAAGCATGTGAGAAGTATCCTGAACTGAACTTAACTAGGGTCAAGTGGTGGATGTTGTTATCATTATTCTCCAATTGGAGAGTCAGTGGAAGGGATATGGGCATATAGTGCGATAGGAAATGACCAAGAAACTGGTCTCTTGTTGCCTTTGTGTTTTCTTCTCATAGGGAACCGTCTTCCCGGTGACCAATGCACGTGCCTGTTGGAAATGGAGTTTAGGTTCAAAGGGGAACCCCAGATGTGTTGAAATAATGTACTTTAGCAACAAGATTTTGTATTTTCTCTTCTATCGTTGGTTTGAGTGATTTAAGTTTGGTGAGCTGCTTTAGGAAATTTATCATACTTTTTTTTTTTTTTTTTGGCAAATGAATTCCAGGCTATAGACAACTGGCATACAACTTACTTGTGCGCTGGGGATTTTCAATACTGGGGGAAAGAATTTTAATTGTGTTGGAAGTCAGTACTCATTCATTACTCCTGGTGAAATTAAGCAAATCTTTTAGAAAATTTCTAGTACTCTGGAAATATGACTGGCAAGGAATCTCAGGGTCAGGGTTAGGGTTAGGGCTATGGGGCCTCAGGCCAGTCAGCCTTTCCCTTTCTTTCTCCATCTCCACTTCCTTCTGTTTCCTGTCCCAGGATCTTAGGTATTTTTCTGGGTCAAGGAACCTACTTGGAAGGTATGAACTTCCATTCAGGGCTACTGTTTTGATGCAGCCTTTTCAAAATGTTAATATACCAATTTTAGAAATATTTTACAGCATCCAGTTTGTTCCCACATAGATTAAGCTATACGACTTCCCGTTTCTACCATTGCCTGTTTTCTCCTCAGCTTTACCAGCAATAGGTATTATTGTTATTTTAGTTTTTCTCAGCTTGATCAACCTCAAGTGTTATTTTCCTGTCCTTGCTAATGAGTTTGTGCCTATCTCCACACATTTGATGGCTTTTTGAAATTGTTCTTCTCTGGAGAGTGTATGAATATTCATCCTACTGTTCTTGTAATTTTTCAGTAGGCTTGACATTTTCCTAAATGTTGGAAAGAGAAGCACTGAGTATAGAAGAAGAGGAATTAGAGACTGTGCATGCATTTTTGGGGTATCGAGTGCACAAATAAGGGATTGAAAGCACAAAAGATGTGCTGCTTTAGATGGGGGCACATCATTAATAAAAGGCAGGAAAGCAGAGTGTGTCGGTCCAGATGTCTGCAGGTGTTGGTAGAGATGGTAGTGTGAGTCTGTTGAAATATTTTCTGATTTTTCAGTTTTCTCACTGAAGTGGGAAATAAGATTGTCAGCTGAGCATAAGGCTGTGTGAGGAAGTATTAGAGGCTAAAGGAGAGAGAAGGGGAAATATGCGGAAGTGAGAACACCAGGAAAATCTACTATGATTACCAAGCAGCATTGAGGTTGAATTACAGTGACAAACAAGCTAGTGACCAAGTCAGAGTAGCTGGTTTGCAGTGTTTTTCATTAGTCATGCTCAGATACTGGATATGGGTAAGAGCATAAGAGTTGGAGTGTTGGAATTAGTCAGGGTTGTATTCTAAGAAAGTATTTGCAAAGTCACAGAAGGCAAGATTGATGAAGGTGTATGCAAGGACATGATTAAAATGATTGATCTTGGAGTAAAGCTGGGAGATGGGTGATGGCCAATGAAAAAATTGTATGACCAATGGATTAGTGATCCTGTTCTGGGGCATAATGGTAGGACATGAGTACCAAAGAGAATGAGCTAGAAAGATCAGAGGTGGTGGTCAGAGAGTGGGAAGTATGACAAGGGATTTATGGAGGGTTTATAGGTATTGCCAATATTGAATCACTCTTACATTTCTGGGATAAACCTTCCTTAGTCATAGTATATTATTCATTAGAAGATTGCTGTATTTCTATTTTATTCAGATATTTTGCTTTTATATTTAGAAGTGAGATTATTTTTATTCACTTGTGTTCTGGTCTTAGAGATATACTGATTTCATAAAGTGAATTGGGATGAATTTCTATGGCTAGAGCAGTATAAATAGCATCAAAGTTACCTGTACTGTAAAGATCAGATAAAGCTTAGCTGTTGACCCACCCATCCTGTGCCCTTGTCCATAGTAGATTTAAATTACCTTTACCATTCATTCTAGGCTATTATTCAAGTTTTCCTCACTTTAAAAAAAATATTTTTATATTACAAGCAAATCATTTCTGTCTTAAGGATTTGAACATTTGTTGGCACAATTTTATATGAAATGTTGTCTTATAATTCTTTTGATCTCTCCTGAATTTGTGATTTTTAATCCTTTTTTCTCTCTCTTTTTTTTTTAAATGAAGTATAGTTGATTTACAGTATTTCATTAGTTTCAGGTGTACAACCTAATGATCCAATATTTTTATAGACTGTACTCCATTTAAAGTTACTATAAAATATTGGCTATGTTACCTGTGCTATACAATATATTCTTATTTTTATCCCTTTTCTCAATCCTAATCTTGTCTATTCCTGCTATAATCAACTATACAATGGTATTCCTTATTTTATCTTGTTTTCCAAAAATAAACTGTTATATATCATGTCTATCAATTTTATTTTCTCATTCACTAATAACATATTTTAGATTTATTAACTCACTCTTCCTATGTGTTTTTAATTGATTTTAATGGTCCATTTTTAATCTGGTAATATGTGAACTGTAAACTTAGTTCTTTTGTTTTAAATCTGTTTTTAAATTTTGAAGGCATTTAAAGCTATGATTAAGCTTTTGTTTGGAGAAGGCAATGGCACCCCACTCCAGTACTCTTGCCTGGCAAATCCCATGGATGGAGGAGCCTGGTAGGCTGCAGTCCACAGGGCCTCTAGGAGTCGGACACAACTGAGCGACTTGACTTTCACTTTTCACTTTCATGCATTGGAGAAGGAAATGGAAACCCACTCCAGTGTTCTTGCCTGGAGAATCCCAGGGGCAGCGGAGCCTGGTGGGCTGCTGTCTCTGGGGTCGCACAGAGTCGGACACGACTGAAGCGACTTAGCAGCAGTAGCAGCAAGCTTTTGTTAAGAGCTGACTCATTAGAAAAGACTCTGATGCTAGGAAAGATTGAAGGCAGGAGAAGTAGATGACAGAGGATGAGATGGTTGGATGGCATCACCAACTGAATGGACATGAGTTTGAGGAAGCTCTGGGAGATGGTGAAGGACAGGGAGGCGTGGTGTGTTGCAGTCCATGGGTTCACAAAGAGTTGGACATGACTGAGCAACTGAACAACAACAATTATCATAGGATTTAATATGAAGTGTACTCCTTTTCATTACTCTTCAGATAGTTTGTGAATTAGATTTCCCCTTTGAACAAATGATTATCTAGGTATTTGTAAATACATGTCTATATAATTAATTAATTAATTAATTTTTTTGCCATGCTGCGCAGCATTTACGGTCTTAGTTCCCCAGGGATTGAACACATGCCTTCTGCAGTGGAAGCTCAGAGTCTCAACTGCTGGACAACTGGGTAAGTCCTTGGCATCAACTTTTTATTATTTGTAATTTTATTGTATTATTATCAGAAAATGTGGCCTGTAAAATTTATGTTATATTCAATTTGTTACACTTTTCTTTTCTGGTCAAATACATAATTTTCTTTTGCAAATGTCCCACGAATACATAGAATGAATATATGATCTTTATTCAAGGGATTTAAGATTCCACTGTACCTAAACCAAGTATTATTTAATTTGCTTAAGTCATTTATACCTTCATTACTGGATATGTTCAATTTTTATAAGAAATATGTTAAAATCTCTTTCTATAATTGTATTTTAGTCAATTTTTTTTTGTATTTTTAGCTTTATGTGTTGTCTATATTTAACTGCTATGTTATATGATGCATTTAAGTTTTTCACTAGTTTATCTTCTTCATAAGTTGTACCTTTTATTCCCACATATAATGTCCCACATTTGGTTCCATCATATCCTTGACATTTGATTGGCATTTTCTTATGCTTTGCTTTATTGTCAACCATTCATTATCTTTTTAAAAGTGTGTTTCTTGTAAATGGAATATAGCTTTATTGTTGTTTAGGTTAATCTGTCTGTCTTTTTTAAATGGGAGAATTTAATCATTTTCTGCTGATTGTAGATACATACACCTGCTTTATTCTCATATATTTTCTCACTTCTGGATGCTGAACACCCTTAGATGCTATTCTACTCTGCGAGCTTGTGGAAGCTCAGGTCTGGTTTTAGGTATTTTTGTTGTTCAGTAGCTCAGTTGTGTCTGACTCTTCGCTATCACATGGACTACAGCACACCAGACTTCCCTGTCCTTTATTATCTCCTGGAGTTTGCTCAAACTCATGTCCATTGAGTCAATGATGCTGTCCAACCATCTCATCCTCTGTTGCCCACTTCTCCTCCTGCCGTCAATCTTTCCCAGCATCAGGGTCTTTTCCAGTGAGTTGGCTCTTCGCATCAGGTGGCTAAAATATCAGAGCTTCAGCATCAGTCCTTCCAATGAATATTCAGGGTTGATTTCCTTTAGGACTGACTGGTTTGATCTCCTTACTGTCCAAGTGACTCTCAAGAGTCTTCTCCAGCACCAAAGTTCAAAAACATCAATTCTTCAGTGCTCAGCCTTCTTTATGGTCCAACTCTCAATCTGTATGTGACTACTGGAAAAACCATAGCTTTGAGTATATAGACCTTTGTGGGCAAAGTAATGTCTCTGCTTTTTAATTGCTGTCTAGGTGTGTCATAGCTTTTCTTCCAAGGAGCAAGTGTCCTTTAATTTCATGGTTGCAGTCACTGTCCACAGTGATTTTGGAGCCCAAGAAAATAAAGTCTGTCACAATGGCTGCAGTTCTGCCAGTAGCAAGGAAGCTATTGAAGCATCATTTCTCCCCGATCTCCTTGCATTTTTCTGACTTTGGGGAAAAGAAATACTCAGTCCATCCCCGTAGGTCCCTCCTAGCTTTTTTAAATGCCAGCTCTCAGAGAGAAATGCTGGTCTAAGTTTTCTCTGTTTAATTTTATGCAGAGTTCAAGGTTTCACCTGTACCTAGATGATCATGGATCCTATGGCCTTTGGCTAAAGATATATATATATATACACACACACACACATATATAGTGGAGTTGGGAATGGAGAGATTGGGAGATGATTTGAGGTTGCCATTTTCCTAACTTCTTTTCCATGACTCTGTCACCAGTTTTTAAAAATTTTATTTTTCAAATTTTTATTGAAATATAGTTGATTTACAACATTGATAGTTTCAGATATACAGCAAAATGGTTCAGTAATCTTTATATATATTCTTTAAAAATATTTTTAAAAACATTCTCTTCTATAGTATGTTATTAAAAGATATTGAGTATAGTTCCCTGTGCTATACAGCAAGTATGTCCTTGTAGGTTATCTATTTTATATATGCTGTTGCTACTGCTGCTAAGTCGTTTCAGTCGTGTCCGACTCTGTGCAATCCCATAGACAGCAGCCTACCAGGCTCCCCTGTCCCTGGGATTCTCCAGGCAAGAACACTGGAGTGGGTTGCCATTTCCTTCTCCAATGCATGAAAGTGAAAAGTGAAAGGGAAGTCGCTCAGTCGTGTCCAACTCTTAGCGACCCCATGGACTGCAGCCTACCAGGCTCCTCCATTCATGGGATTTTCCAGGCAAGAGTACTGTAGTGGGGTGCCATTGCCTTCTCTGATTTTATATATAGTAGTGTGTATATTTTAATCTGACACTCCTAATTTATTCCTCCCCCTTTCTCCTCTGGTAACTAAAAGTTTGTTTTCTATGTCTCTAAGTCTATTTCTGTTTTGTAAATAAGTTCATTTGTATTATTTTTTTTAGATTTCACATAGAAGCAATATCATATGATATTTGTCTTTGTCTAACTTACTCCACTCAGTATGATAATCTCTGGGTCCATCCATGTTGTAGCAAATGGCATTATTTCATTATTTTTTTAAGGTTGAGTGATATTTCTTTGTATACGTATACCACATATTTGTCCATTCCTCTGTTGATGGACACTTAGGTTACTTCCATTCTTGGCTATTGTAAATTAGTCCTGGTATGAACACTGGGGTGCGTGTATCTTTTTGAATTATGGTTTTCTCCAGATGTATGTCCATCAGTGAGATTGCAGAATCACACGGGAGCTCTATTTTTAGTTTTTAAAAAATTTTTATTGGAGTATAGTTGATTTAAAATGCTGTGTTAATTTCTGCTGTAGAGCAAAGTGAATCATTTATTCTTACATCCACTCTTTTTTAGATTATTTTCCTATATAAGTCATGACAGAGGATTGAGAAGAGTTCCCTGTGCTATAGAGTAGGTCTTTGGTGTTGTTAGTTTTTAGTCACTAAGTTGTGCCTGACTCTTTTGTGACCCCATGGACTGTAGCCTTCCAGGCTCCTCTCTCCATGGGATTCTCCAGGCAAGAATACTGGAGTGGGTTGTCATGCCCTCCTTGAGGGGATCTTCCCAACCCAGGGACTGAACCCAGGTCTCCTGCATTAGCAGGTGGATTCTTTACCAGTAGACCACCAGGGAAGCCCCAGAGTAGGTCCTTTTTAGTTATCTATTTTATATATAGTAGTGTGTATGTTATTTTTAGTTTTTTAAGGAACCTCCATACTGTTCTCCATAGGAGCTGTACCAACTCACATTCCTGCCAATGGTATTTATATGTCACTAATTTTTGTAATGACAAATTTCCCCTCAGTTTTGACATATATGGGGCTTAGTTAAGTTTACCACACAGTAAGGTTGCATTTTTAGAAAACTCTCAGTAATTTTCACTCCTCTATATGCTTTGGCTCATGTTTGCAAAAAGCATGTATCTGTAAATAGCCTCATAAGAATAATGAACATTAATCAAATGAGAAAGAGAAAGTGGTTTGTTTTTGTGCTCAAGCTGTTTGGCATTAGCTTTTAGAAAAAGTTCTCCAACTACTTTATGCCTTCATAGTCTTTATACCATAATCTTTATACCAGTCTTTTACCAAAAGCTAAGGGGCAGTGACAAAATGTTCTTCTTTGACTTGGGAATTTTTTCTCTTTTTCCTATGTTTTGTAGGAATCCCAAGTACTTCTACTCTGAGCCTATTCCTGCAGAGACTATGACAATTTTTTTTTTTTTTAAAGTTTAAGTATAGTTGATTTACAATATTATTAGTATAATCATTTCAGGTATACAACATGGCTATTCAATATTTTTATAGATTATACTCAATACAAAATTATTATAAAATATTGACTATATTCTCTATGCTGTACATTATAGCCTTGTAACTTGTTTCACACTTTATTTAAAATTATGCATCAGGATCACCTGTGGAACTTTAAAGATATCACTGTTGTATTGATTTTAACTCAGTGCCTGTTTTTCAAAGTTTTTCTTTGCAGACTCTTAGATGACTGGTATATTCCCAGGGTGTAAGCGTCTCATTATTTCTATTCTTTTTTTTGTCTTTCTTATCCCCCCACTCCCTGATCATTGACTTTCATTATCAGTATATTCTAAAGCCTTAACTTTTTTTTTTAAAATAGACCTCCCTGATCTATGAACATACATTGACTCCCCACAGCTACTATGATTACTTGTTCTCTAAGATGTGGGCTCAGCTGTGGACGCAGACTTTCACAGTGTTGTTGCTAAAAATTGGAGCTAGCGTGAAAGCAGATGGTTTTGTGCAATAAAGTTCCCTCTAAAGCTGTGTCAGATGGTTTCTACCTGTAGCTCTATGTCCATTCACTCCTCTTCTTTCCTCTTCTCTGTCCCAGGAGGCTGACCTAAGTGGACTACAGCAATAGGCTCCCTTGCTTGATTGGGTTGGGCCCGTAGGAGCCATGAACAGAGAATGAGTTTGGTGTATTCACTACTCTGGATTCCTCTTTGTGAGAACTTGGAACTGACTGACTGTGACCTCAGTGAAAGTCTCTGCTCCTTTTTACATGGCTTTCTTTGCATGGTATTTGCTGTCCGGGTTCCAGTATCCTCTTCTTCCTTTCTTTCCTCTAGCCTAGGAATAGTGATGGTTACATGGCAACCTTGTTCTTCCCTGTACCTCACCTGTATCTTTGCAAATAGCACCATTGTATTGGGTTGGCCAAAAAGTTTGTTTGGGTTTTTCCATAAGATGTTACAGAAAACCTGACCAAACTTTTGGGCCAGGCCAATGATTTGGCCTTCTTTACACTGCCCCATCTCGAGTGTGTCATCTGTTTCCCGACTGATCCTCACTATTCCCCATAGTAACAATGAGTCTGATCTCCTTAGAGCTTGGTGATCAAGGCAAAATCAGGCCATTTCTAGGATAGTAGATAGTAGATGCCTGGTGTGTTGCCCAGACCTCCTCGCTCAAGACTTATGTACTCATTCCTCCAGCTGTCAAGGGTGTTGGTGGATGAGTTCCCTTCTGGTGACTATCCTCTGCTGAAGAGAGCTTCCACCATCAATATTATACTCCGTTCCTGGAGTCAGCCTGGATCCAGTGATTGGTCTGATACAATGTAGAGTAAAAAGACATAACTCTTACCCAATTTGGAATGCCTTTTTATGGCCCTTCCAGCTCCAGAGCTCTCTATAGATTGACTGAGGCCTTTGTTGTAACTATATCACAGCTCACCTTCTCCCTCTGCCCAATCTGCTTCCTTCTCTGACCGACAGGAGTTCATTCTGAGCATTCTGACCCGTTAGCCTGCTGCATGCAAATCTCTGAGTCAGAATCTGATTCCCAGGGAGTCCAGCCTGTGACAGTATCCTATCCATCCCCCTTTCTCCCACAACTGTCCCCTTTATAGGTCTCCATCTTGTCCCATTGCTCACATATGCAAACAGACCTGGGGGACCTTGCTCTGAAAGCAGTTTTAACACAAATGAAGGAGCGATAGATACAAGTGTGATCGTTAACTAATGGTGGTGATTCTGGGCATGAGATATGTGGAGGGCTGGGCGAGGTGGGCCTCTTAGGCTCTCTCAAATCTAGAGACATATGATTGGTGTGGAAAGAAGAAGGGAAAAGGGATGAGAAAGATAAAGGAAAATAGAAAGAGATAGTGGAGATATTTTTGAAGGATAAACTATAAAGATGGATTCAAGCTATTGAACTAAATAAAGTTGATTGTGTACAGACCTATCACCTTCTGAGGTGTCCAATCCAGATTTGCAGAACTGCCCTT
Source organism: Bubalus kerabau (assembly GCF_029407905.1). Classification (NCBI taxonomy): domain Eukaryota; kingdom Metazoa; phylum Chordata; class Mammalia; order Artiodactyla; family Bovidae; genus Bubalus; species Bubalus kerabau. The sequence continues at coordinate 77,219,105 of NC_073628.1, read as the reverse complement.
GGCTGTGAATGAGACACAGGAGAAGTAAGGGTAAATTTCATTTTCAAACTAAAAATTTGGTTTCTTCCTGGAGAATTCATACTGGAAAACAAAGTTGTCTCTTCCACAAATAGCTTATGGAGACCTCTTGGAGAAAATAGTATACTTTTCCCTTTTAAAGTATTAAGCAGAAAAAAAAGAGTGCAATTTTTCATTGTAAAAGGACTCAGAATAGATCATAAAAGGGGCCTCCAATCCAACCCTAGCTCACTTCGGTTGGATTATCAAGTCTATGAGCAAACCACCAATTTGTCACCAAGAGCGGTTGGTGGCATAGGGTTCTTTCAGCCTGCTGGATATTCTTGGACGGCAGACAGAGTCCCTAATTCACTGCCTGCTTGAGAAAGCTTTGAAGTCCTTGCCCAAAGATAAAATTCTCCTAGAGACTGTTCTGATGAGATTGCCTCCCACACAGGAGAATGAAGTTTGGCCTAAAAGTGATTTAAGCTGCAGTGTGGGCTTGATTAAGAAAAGCACCTAGTTTATTTCCAGTCAGATTTAATAAACAGCAGTATGCTGTGGCTCTGATTAAAAGCCTGCAAAGTACAAAGTGTTGTTGAAATCTACAAGTGCATGGTGAGGACTGCTTCCTGCAGGTGCTGGGAGGGAACGTTTAGTGTATTTCCCTTCTTCAATTGCCCTTTCTGACTGCATCTGATTGCTATATTCTACATACTCTAAATACAACAAAAGTTGCTTGACTTGCTTGACAGCAATTTAGGAGGGCTTGAGATTTTTTTTTTCCTTAACTGATTTTTCAGTGGAAGGAATGCAGTCATCTCAAGTATAGCTAATGGGTTGATACGACTTTAACCATTTTATGGACTCAGTTTTCTTTATAAGAAAGTTTTCTTTCTTTATAAAGAAAGCTGAAAGCTGGAGAATTGATGCTTTTGAACTATGGTGTTAGAGAAGACTCTTGAGAGTCCCTTGGACTGCAAGCAGACTCAACCAGTCAATCCTAATGGAAATCAGTCCTGAATATTCATTGGAAGGACTGATGCTGAAGCTGAAACTCCAGTACTTTGGCCACCTGATGGGAAGAACTGACTCATTTGAAAAGACCTTGATGCTGGGAAAGATTGAAGATGGGAGGAGAAGGGGACGACAGAGGATGAGATGGTTGGATGGCATCACTGACTCGATGGACATGAGTTTAAGTAAGCTCCGGGAGTTGGTGATGGACAGGGAAGCCTGGTGTGCAGCAGTCCCTGGGGTCGCAAAGAGACTGACACAACTGAGCGACTGAACTGAACTGAACTGAACTGATGGCCTCAGTACTTGATTGATTGATTTGTTTTTAGTTGTGTACTTCTACTATATTGCTTCCTACTGCAAAATTTTAAAACTTGGCTGAATATTTTATTAATCACAATAATTATGTACACTCATAATTAATTGTTTATTTAATGTTTTTCTTCCATACCAGATTATTGGCTCTAATAATTGATTTGGTGTCAGTTCCTAGCAGTACCAGCCCATAATGTGCTACAAAAATATTTTTTGAATGAAGGAATGAATTTATATAGTACTTTCTAAGTTGTAAAATGTTTTCATAAGCATTTTCTAAATCTTGATGTTCATAACATACTCTTTTAGATAGTTTTTGGGTAAATATTACTGCTGTCTGAATTTTACAGATGAGGTCACTGAAACTTAAAGAGGTAAGTGACGTACTTATGGTCACAAAGCCACTAAGAAGTAAAGTGTGCTTCCAGGACTAACAGCAACAGTGTCACCTGGGAACTGGTAAGAAATGTAAATTCTCAGGCTCTGCCTCAGACATACTGAATCTGAAACTCTTCAGGTGGGGTCCAGAAAATTTTAAGAATTGCTCCAGGTACCCGACTCCAGTACTCTTGGAAAATCCCATGGATGGAGAAGCCTGGTGGGCTGCAGTCCATGGGGTCGCTAAGAGTCGGACACGACTGAGTGACTTCATTTTCACTTTTCACTTTCATGCACTGGAAAAGGAAATGGCAACCAACTCCAGTGTTCTTGCCTGGAGAATCCCAGGGATGGGGGAGCCTGGTGGGTTGCCGTCTGTGGGGTTGCACAGAGTCGGACACGACTGAAGCGACTTAGCAGCAGCAGCAGCCAGGTGATTTTGATGCATGCTAAGGTTAGAGAAGCACTGCTGTAATGGTTGAACTTTCACTGTATCCTCTTAACCTAAATTCTATATTGTTTCTGTTTTACCATTTGGCTCTCTAGTACTGCTTCACTATGAAGAGGAAGATATTTGCTGATATTATCATGCCAATTTGAATCTCTTAGAGGAAGAGGAACACTAGAATTAGTGTTTATTCTCCTTTAAATGTTTGATGGAATTCTCAAATGAGACCATCTGAGCCAGGAAATTTCATTTTTGGAAGATTTTAAGTTAGACATTCAATTTTCTTCTTATTGAGAGCTGTTCATATAATCTATATTATACAGGCTGATTTGTGATAGTTTGCATTTTTTGGGAATTGGTCAATTTTGACAAATTTATGTGTGTATAGTTGTTCATGCTAAGTTGCTTCAGTCATATCCGACTCTTTGCTACCCTATGGACTGTAGTCTGCCAGGCTCCTCTGTCCATGATCCATGGAATTTTCCAGGCAAGAATACTGGAGTGGGTTACCATTTCCTTCTCCAGGGGATCTTCCCAACCCAGGGATCGAACCTGTGTCTCTTACGTCTCCTATATTGGCAGGAGGGTTCTTTACCGCTAGTGCCACCTGGGAAGTGCCAGAGTTGTTCATAGTATTCTCCTATTATTCTTCAGTTGTTTTTAAGATTTATAGTGATATGTTCTGCTTCATTCCTGAGTTTGGTAATTTGTGTTTTCTCTTTTCTGTCTTGCTAGACATTTGCCAATTTTATTGACATTTTCAAAGAACCAGCTCTTTGTTTCAATTTTTTTCTCTTTTGTTTTTCTGGTTTCCACTTAATTGATTTCTGCTCCAGTTTTTATCATTTCATTTCTTCTGCTTGCTTTGGGTTGACTTTGCTCTCCTTTTTCTAGCTTCTTCAGATAAGAACTAAGATTATTGATTTGAAACTTTCTCTTGTTTTAAACATGTGCATTTAATGATATAAATCTGCGCAGCACTGCTTCAGCTGTGTCCCAAACATTTTGATATACTCTATTTTCATTTTCATTTGGATAATTGTACATATTTTAAAATTTGCTTTGAGACTTCCTCTCTGACCCATAGATTATTTGGAAGAGTGCTGTTTGGTTTTGAATTGTTTGGATGTTTTCTTATCTTTTTTTCATTGATTTCTAGGTTGATTCTGTTGTGGTTGGAGGACACATTGTACTTCAATTCTTTTAGATTTGTTGAGGCTTGTTTTGTGGCCCAGGATATGGTCTATTTTGGATTCCTGGGTGCTCAAAAGAATGCATATTTTGATGTTGTTGGATGGAATATTCTATAAATGTCAGATCCTGTTGGTTGATGGTATATTAGTCTGCTACAGCTGCCACAACAAAACACCACAGGCTAGGTGGTTTAAACAATAAACATTTATTTTCTCCTCAGTTCTGGAGCATGGAAGTCCAAGTTCAAGGTGTTGGCAGATTTGGCTTCTCCTGACACCTCTCTCCTTGGCTTGCAGATGGCTGCTTTCTCACTGTGTCTTCACAAAGTCTTTTCTATATGAGCACACATCCCTGGTGTCTCTTTCTCTGTATGTCCAGATATATTTTTATAAGGATACTAATCAAATTGGAGTACAGCCTACCCTAATGGCCTCATTTAAACATAATTTATGTAAAGGTTCTATCTTCAAATATGGCCCCAGCCAAAGTACTGTGGGTTAGAGCTTCAACATATGAATTTGCGGAGAACACAATTCAGGCCATAACTGATGGTATTGCTAAGTTCTTATATTGTCTTGATGATTTTCTGTCTAGTTGTTCTATCAGTTGTTGAGAAGTGAGTGTTGACATATCCAACTATAATTGTCAATTTTCCTCTTTTTCCTTTTAGTTCTATCCATTTTTACCTCACATGTTTTGAGGCTGTGTTTTTCACTGCAGACACATTTAGGATTGCTATGCCTTCTTAGCGTGTTTTCTTTTATAAAATTTAAGGTCCCTCACTCCCTCTAGTAATTTTCTTACTTTATATGATAATAATATAGTCACTCTTCTTTCTTTTGGTTAATGACAATCGTCTCTAATGTTTGAATGGTTTATCTTTTTTCCATTCTTTTACTTTTAATCTACCTATTTGTATATTTGAAGTGAGTTTCTTGTAGCCAGAATATAGTTGGGTAAAGTTCTTTAATCTACACTGACAATTTGTGTCTTTTAGTAGGTGGTTTCTTGGGCTTTTCCATTGGCTCAGTGGTAAAGAGTTTGCCTGCAGTGCAGGAGATGCAGAAGACATGGGTTCTATCCCCCAGGGAAGATCCCCTGGGGGAGGGCATGGTAACCCACTCCAGTATTCTTGCCTAGAGAATCCCATGGACAGGGGATCCTGACCCTCTATGGTCCATGGGGGTCACAAAGAGTCAGATATGATTGAAGTGAGCAAGCACATGTTTTTAGATAATTTACATTTGATGCAATTATTGAACTACAATACAAAATATTGATATACTCTTGAATAATGTGGGGGTTGGGGCACTGACCCTCTACAGAGTTGAAAATCTGTGTATAACTTTATAGTCATCCCTCTGTATCTTCTATATTTACAGATCTACATTTCCACAGATTCCACATGTAATTGTATTTGCTCAGTTCAATCTGTGTTTTTCAAGAGTCAATTGTATTAGGGTTAAATTCTGCAATTTTGTTTTGTTTTCATTTTGTTCACTTCATTTTTTGTTTCTGTTATCTTTTTCTGCCTTTCTCTAGATTTCTTGAATTTATTTTAGAATTACATTTAATCTGTCTATAGAGTTTTTGAGTGTCTCTTTGTATAGCTTTTTTAGTGGTTGTTCTTGGTATTACATTATATTATACATAACATCAGAATTTAGCAGTTGTGTTAATTTACTATTTCAAGTGAAGTATGGAGACCTTATTTCCCTTTATATTCCAATTTCCTCCCCTCCTTCTATTTTAATTTTATTAAAATTTTCTTTTACAGGTACTACATCAAACAGTGTTATAATCTTTGCATCAATTATCAATTAGAGAGGTCAGGAGGAGAAGGAAAGCTTATTGGGTTTACTTATTCTTCCTTTGAAGGTTCTTTGTTTTATTGTTTGTTTTCTATTTAGAGAACTTCTTTTGGCCATTACTGGCAACAGTTTCCTTCAAGTGAGAATGTCATGATTTCTTCTTCATTCCTGAAGAATATTTTTTACTAGGTATAAAATTCTGGGTTGACAGAGTTATTTCTTTCAACACAAACAATAGTTTGTCGCTCTCTTCTGGCCTTGATGAAAAATCTGTTGTCATTAGAATTGTTTTACCCCCAAATGGTTCTCAGAATTCCTTTCTATGAGTACAAGGGAGATATATCATCTTAGTAATTTAACTAGAAGTTCCTACTGCCAAAAGGCCTCCAATATCAAGTAATTCTTGTTGGGAAGTGGCTAGAAAATATTAAGATTTGTTCATGGAAAGTAGATAAACCTTTAATCAACTAATATACGATAAAAAAAATACAGCACATAGACAACCTGTGGTTGCGATTCAACCATGACCTGAAAAATGGAGTTTCATCTTTATCTGACCTTTGCCAGTAAAATTTATTTCCATCACATCTGCTACATGATCTATGATTAAACTGTTTCTCATTCTTATACAAATCACATTAATTAATAGAAATCTCTTTTAGCATCAGTACTATGCATGTCAGAATTTCACTCACTTATCAATGATGTGAATGATTTCTTTGTTGCATCAGATACTTTTCAAATACTGGAACAGTAATGCCTCCCTATTTTGTGTGCCTTAGAATATACAGCTACAGATACAATACACTTTTAAAAAATGTTTCATCTGCCATGTTAACATTTTCTTCATCTCTTTCTTAAACTTAGACAATCAATAAAACAATAAATTAAACCTAGATTTTTTAGCTTTTGCTGATTTCCATAGTGCAGATATTCCCAAGATGGCTGATTTCTAGTTATCAACGTGAGGCTCCTGAAAGAGGAATTGGGAAGAGATTATCAGTAACCCACCATTTATAGAACAATTGTCCTTCTATAACCATGGGAATGGGTACCAAAATCCATATATGCTCAAGTTCCTTAAATAAAATAGTACAGTATTTGCATATAACCTACATATATCCTCCTGTGTACTTTAAATCATCTCTAGATTACTTATAATACCTAATCCAATGTAAATGATATGTAAATAGTTGTAAATATGATGTAAATGCTATGCATATAGTTACTAGCACATGGAAAACTCCAGTTTTGCTTTTTAGAACTTCCTATAATTTTTTTTCCAAATATTTTTGAATAATTGGTTGAATCTGTGGGTGTGGAACTAGAGGATATGGAAGGCCAACTGTATTTTCACACAAATACAGTAGATGTACATGCTGTTGCTGCTGCTAAGTCACTTCAGTCATGTCTGACTCTGTGCGACCCCATAAACGGCAGCCCACCAGGCTCCCCCGTCCCTGGGATTCTCCAGGCAAGAACACTGGAATGGGTTGCCATTTCCTTCTCCAATGCATAAAAGTAAAAAGTGAAAGTGAAGTCGCTCAGTCGTGTCTGACTCTTAGTGACCCCATGGACTGCAGCCTACCAATGTCCATGGATTTTCCAGGCAAGAGTACTGGAGTGGGGTGCCATTGCCTTCTCCAATAGATGTACATACAGGAGAATAAATTTTTGTAAAATGCCATAAGGTAATTAGGAAGTGAGAATTTTGAGTATTTTTTAAGCTTTTCTTTTTCAGTGTAATTCACTTAATTTTAATTTCTAATAATGGCTATGTTTAACACTGGTTCTCAAAATCCTTGAAACTTTAACAAGGCACTCTTTGTGAGATTGTGTGTGCCAGCTGCCTCACACCACTCTTTATGTTACTATCAGAGAAAGAGTTGAAGGCGATCAGAATATGTCATGCCAAACTATGTTACTTTGGCATAAAGATTATTTTGAGATGAAAATAATTGAGAAAAAGCAGTTACAGGAAGAGCTCTCTACTCTCCCCTCATTACCTAGCAGCATGGCATAAATTTATGACAGTGTCTCTAACCTCCCATACCGGGAAGAGGAGAACAGTCTATCATTGCAGTCAGAGATGGCACTGATTTCAGCCTGCATAAACAGAGCTTACGGAATGATCCTTATCAACCATGAGCTCCCCCCTATAAATAGAAGCCCAACCCCCCTTTCTTTTGTCCAGCTGCATACCCACAATTTGTAGCTCTTTGTTAAAATGGTATATAAGCTTCTGGGTTTAACTGCTTCTTTGGGTCTTTCTTTCTTTCTTTCTTTTCTTTTTTTCTGTTAAGCCCTTGTGCAGGTAAAATTAAAAAAAATTAATATTTATATGCTTTTTTCCTCATTATCTGTATTTTGCAGTTTAATTTTGAGGCCCATGTTATAGAACCTAAGAGGATAGAGGAAAAGTTTTTCCTTCTCTATAGTTCATTGTGGGTAATTCTGGCTTATAAGAGGCTTTCAATTTTCTAAAGCCAAATTCTGAAGAATAAAAAAGACTACTACATTTTCTACTATTAATGTTTAATTACTCCTTCCCTTATAGCCTCTGAATGTCTGGCATTGGGTGCATGCAGTTTCTTATCCTTCACGCTCCTTACTCTTTACATCTTTTATTTTTGTGAGTGTTTTCTTCTGAAATAATGAGCTTTGTAATGGTCACTTCAGTGGTGAGAGATGATGATGGTGTCAGAGAAGAGAACTTTCCCTGGGAACAAAACCTTCTTATTGTTGCCATCCCTGATTGCAGTGATGAAGGCCTGTTGGAACCTGTGCACTTTAACCTTTTGAAAGGGCAGAAGTATGTTTCTTTGGTTTTCTTTAGGCAGTGGGGTGTTCCTTTTGATATCCTGAAATGCCAAGGCAGAGGCTGCCTACTCCATGGGGAATGTTTAATTAAGTTTTTTGAGTCTTTTCTATCAAAAATACTTGTCCTGAGCTGGACTGCTCCCTTCTGTCATAAAGTTATCTTGAAGTCACTTTCTAAGAGAAGGAGACCAATCTGTTATTAGCATTCTTTGCCTCTTGATGCCTTCTTAAAGGGGTAGACTCTCTGGAGCAGTTGCAAGTTTGTTGTTGTTGTTCAGTCGCTCAGTCGTGTCTGACTTCCCTATTCTTCACCACCTCCTATGGGCTTCCCTGGTGGCTCAGACAGTAAAGTATCTGTCTGCAATGCAGGAGACCCGGGTTTGATCCCTGGGTTGGGAAGATCCCCTGGAGAAGGAAATGGCAGCCCACTCCAATATTCTTGCCTGGAAAATCCCACGGATGGCGGAGTCTGGTAGGCTACTGTCCATGGGGTCACAAAGGGTCGGACACGACTGGGCGACTTCACTTCACTTCACTTCAGAGTTTGCTTGAACTCATGTCCATTGCGTTGATGATGCCATGCAACCATCTCATCCTCTGTGGCCTCCTTCTCTTCCTGCCTTCAATCTTTCCCAGCATCAGGGTCTTTTCCAATGAGTCGGCTCTTTGTGTCAGCCGGCCAAAGTGTTGGAGTGTCAGCTTCAGCATCAGTTCTTCCAATGAATATTCAGGGTTGATTTCCTTTAGGACTGACTGGTTTGATCTCCTTGCTGTCCAAGGGACTCTGAAGAGTCTTCTCCAGCACCAGAGTTCAAAAGCATCCATTCTTCAGTGCTCAGCCTTCTTTATGGTCCAACTCTCACATTCAAACATGACTACTGGAAAAACCATAGATTTGACTAGACAGGCTTTGTTGGCAAAGTAATGTCTCTGCTTTTTAATATGCTGTCTAGGTTCTCACAGCTTTTCTTCCAAGGAGCAAGCATCTTTTAATTGCAGTTGCAAGTATTGAACAATAATCAGCATCAGGACTGCAAAGAACAAAGATCTTGATTTGTGGTCTTAAGAATTGCAATTTGGGAGACAAAGATTAGGGTGAAACCAAAAGACTGTTCCAAGGAGGAGAAAGCATCAAAGGCTTAAAAGGCACAGGGTTGTTAAAGTTGCCAAATGAGAATTGTGACTGACTGATGCAAGTCTGGAAATGTTTGTCCTTAACGAATCATGAATTGTTTTAATGTGGTGGTTTGATATGTAGACAGACTGTTATAAGTTATTTTAGAGTAAGAAGCTGATAAATATATTGAGCTTCTGGCAGATGTTTTGGATGCCTTCATTAGGACAATAAGTGGTCGACGGTCAGATTCCTCCTGGGCTGGGACATGCCTAAGTCACACTTCCTCAGTGGTCTCCTGGCTTCATTTCATAGAGCTCACAGGGGGATATAAACTCCATTTTGCTTTTCTTTTAACACAAGACAACACCCTTCTCCTATTGCTACTGATCACATCTGTGAATGATATGGTAGTATTCTATCGGAAATTTGCTTTGTAAGTACAGATATTTCCATTCTAACAGGAAAATCTGTCTGTCTGACCCCACTGTGATAGGCAAAGAAGGTTAATAAGAGTGTATGGGAAAAAGATAGCAGTTAGGAGTGATATGGTGAGGACTAGGAACATTTTTTTCCTTACAAAGAAAACAAGCACTATACAGCTTTTTTCTTTATGCTGTGTTGAAATTATGGTAATTCAGTGAAGGTGTTTAGCTGTTTTTCACACATCAATGACAAGAAAACAGCCTCAGGAGATTTCTCTGATTCTTTTTGATCTTAAAAAGGAACACAACTTAGAAGTGATGGAAAAAACAGACCTAATTGTGAGAATCCATAAATTCTATTTTTTTTCCCCTTTCATTTGAAAGGAAGGATGTCAGCTGTCTAGAAAGCAGTTTGATGAGTTTTCCCTTGCCTATCTCCCATGGGTATTGTCCTGTTGTTTTAGAACTGAAAGTCTTTCCCTGTGGCTCAGCAGTAAAGACTCTGCCTGCAATGCAGGAGTCACAGGAGATGCAGGTTCAACTCCTGTCTCACTAAGATCCCCTGGAGAGGGAAATGGCAAACCACTCCAGTATTCTTGCCTGGAAAATCCCATGGACAGAAGAGTCTGGTGGTCTGCAGTCCATAACACCCTTTCTTGAAACTCTGAGGTCTAGTTTCAGAGGTGTTCTCCTAGACACGAAAAGTATTACTGGAAAAAGAGAAAATAACTTTTTTTTTTTTTTAGAGTTCTGAGTTAGAGACAGCAGCTTATTCAGAAAGGATTCTGAACTGGAAGTGAGTTAACAAGGTCAAGCGAAAGTTTGAGAATCAAGTCCAAAGTCAAGCTCCACAGGTAATTCAAAGTGTGAAAGGATGAAGAAGTAAGCAAAAAATAGTAAAGGCCAAAGAAACACAATCCCGAAAAGCAGAGTCAGAGGGAATTCACTCGTGAGAAAAATTCCCTCATAGGAGGTAAAGCCTGCTGTTGATAACACTGCACGTGTTTAGGTGTTCCAATAATATGTGTGTCTTGCATTGTGGCCATCCCAGAATTACAGTGGGAAAGGAATGTCTCTCTCTCTCTCCAAGTTCTGGTGATTTTTTCCCCTCCCCCCCTTTTATTTTTTTAATTATGAAAGTATTATGACACATTAACAGGAGACTTGGAAAATACAGAACAAAGTTATATTTAATTCTATCATATATTACAATTATTTTTTAAGTAGATAAATTAAGATTTTTAGTTGGAATTTCAATTATCAAACTCTCAAAAATTAATAGAATGAATAAACCAAAAAGTAGAAGGATATAGTAGACCTGAAAAGCACTATGAGCCAATTCTACATAATTAAGATTTATAGTTTTCATAAACTCAGTTACAGCAGAGCCATTTGAAAAATGATTCAGTATTATAACATTTCTCCAGCCATGCCTATTAATGTTGGGGTTTGTCTTTTGTGGATCACATAACTAAAGACAGGAATTCCATCTATTTTTTAATTAATAAATATGTCATTAATATTTTTCCTTTTGAAACAAATCAGTGTGAAGGGCTCTGAGTAACAATCTAGCAAATGTATGACCCTTTAGGGAGGCAGCTATTCTGTCCTTCAGCTAATTTATTTCTTGGCTGAACGTATTCTTCTCTTGTGATAATGTAATTAAAAATGACTTTTATTCTTATATATCTTAAACTTCATATCCACAGTAGACTGTTAGTTAAATATTGGATCATAAAGAATACTGATGCTGAAACATGGGTATAATTCTGTAAGGTAATCTCAAGATGCTCTTTGTTATAAGTTTAATTTATCTGATGGAAAGATTTATATAATACATTGAGCTGTTTCTAGAACTTTTAAAGAAACGAATACTTACAGAGCAACTATAATAGTGATTATATCCAATTTATTGGGAATAAAAACTATATGCCAGCAATATATTATATGTGGAGAGGGTTTACAAGTAAAAATATAAAACTTTCTTTCTGAATTAATTTAGAATGAAAATAAAAAGTTGTGAAAAAGTCTAATTTGTTGTCAAAATTTGGTTAACTTTAGTCTACATTTTAATATATATATGTATTTTATATCTACATGTGTATTTATGTATATACATTTATATAATATATAAAGTTTATGCTCTCCAAACCAAATATGACATAAGCCATGTTTTACTTTTTTTGGTAAATTGCTTTGTATCACAAATTAATTTAATGGAACTTAAGTCAAATTGAGTCTTCAAACATTATGATTGTTATTAATGATAATGTTAGTAAGACTTTTATAATGTAGTCAATATTATTCCAATCTAAAATAAAAGTAAGTCTTTATTTAAAATGACTTCTTTTCAATACATGCACCCCCTATGTTCACAATGGCCAAGACATGGGAACAACCCTAATGTCCATCGACAGATGAATGGATAAAGAAGATGAAATATATATATAAATACATATATATACAATGGAATACCACTCAGCCATTAAAATGAATGAAATAACGCCATTTGTAGCAATGTGAATGGACCTAGAGATTATCATACTAAGTAAAGTAGGTCAGAAAGAGAAAAACAAACAGCATATGATACCACTTATATATAGAATCTAAGATGTGACGCAAATGAACATATCTACAAAACAGAAACAGGTTCACAGACTTACAGTACAGACGTTGCCAAGGGGGAAGGAGGAGGGAGAGGGATGGGCCAGGAGTTTGGGGTTAGTAGACACAAACTATTACATTGAAAATGGAGAGACAAGGTCCTACTGTACAGCACAGGGAACCACATCCAGTTTCCTGGGATAAATTATAGTTTAAAACAATATAAAAAATATATATTATTTTAAACTATAATTTATCCCATAAAAAATAAAAAAAATAAAAAAGAAAATACATATGTGTGTAACTGAGTCACTTTGCTGTACAGCAGAAATTAGCACAACATTGTAAATCAACTATACTTCAATAGGAAAAAATCATTTCTTTTTTAGTATACCACTTAACAGTTAAAAAAAAAGTTATAAGAGAGTTTGGGGAGTGGAAGGAGTTCACAGTTCACACTGTGCTAGAAATGTGAGATGCAGTGCTGAACTGCAATGATCCCTTTAATGGCATCTGAGCAGTGCCCTTGGTTGTGTAGGTGAGGGATTATTAAGCTTAAAATTTCATGCATTTCTATCTGACACAGACCAAATGTTGTACCCTGGGACACTGCCTCACACTGCAAAAGGCTGATATAATATGACTTGTTAATGGCACAGATGGCATTCAAAAATGTATTCCCTGTGTGATTTTCTCTTCTATAAACAGAATGGTGTGAAATTCATTATTTTTGTAAGAAACACTGAGCAGGAATCATCAACAAAATTATATTTTCTGCTTTGGAAAATGGGCTCAGCTTCTTCGTCCACTGACACTACCCTTTGAACAATGGATTGTGAGTGAGTTTATGGTCAAGTGGCAAAGAAATGCACTGTTTGGCAAGCATATTTTGAAATAAGTTTATTTAAAAATATTACTTGTTAAGTGTAAACATTAGGTAAAGAAAAGTTAGTTTGAACTCTTAATCATTTTTATTTGTTGGATGAACTTTGGTACATGTTTTTCTCATCCAGCCCACTCCATCTATGAATTAGAACACAAATATCTTCCAGGCTGTGGGCATCCATGGAGTCCTATTAAAGTAAGATATTTTCTCCGCAAATGCAGAGACTTTGGAAGCCTCTGAATTGTCTTTTGTGCGTTCATGTGCAGTTTTTTCTTCTACTCCTAGCCAATGCTCTCGCCCATGACTGCTGGAGGGAAAAATAAAGGTGAGCAATTGTTTTGCAGGCTTTTGGGGAGTGCTGCTCTGAGGCCTGTTACCAAACACATCTTCATGGGGTCCTTCTTTCACCTACATAGTCAAAGGACTCCTCAGAGCTGCCTTACTCTCCCATATTTCTCAGAATTCCTTTGTGGTCCTAGAAGAGAGGGTGACATTGGTTTGGGATTCAGCTGTACTGTAATCTAAAATGTGTAGATCCATGAGCTTTTGTATTTATTTTCTTACTTATTTCTCCCAGCAACCCTGAGAGGTAAGTGTATATCATCTACATTTTACAGTTGAAGGCACTGGGGTATTTAGTCACCAGGGAATGTGAGGTTGGGAAAGAAGCAGGGATGATACTACCACAAAGAAGTAATTCCTTGGCTCTTGGGTCAGTAGCAATAAATTGTCACAAGTGAAATCTGAAGGAAATTGTTGAGTTTGGGCATGTTACTTAGAGCCATCCTTTTTTGGATGGGCTGCCCTTGGAACTGACCATATTAGCTTGATGATGTTTTCTTAACAAACACATGAGAGCTTTCCAGGTGAATGGGGACTCTTGGCCATGCTCATTCTGTTGACAAATCCATCTGAGAAATCAAAAAATTCTTCTGGCAGCCTCAGTGCTCCCTTTGCTTTTTTACCACTTCAAGAGCATTCCTAGCATTTTAAAATATGAGGTTATGCTCATTTCAATCACAACTTGAACTGAAACTGCTGACCATTTTCAATGCATTTATAAAATCTTCACCTCCTGGAATCTCTCTCTTCTTAGGGATGAGAAACATCAATTGACAGAAAATGTTCTGGCAGCAAAAAGTATCATTACCTATTGGGTACTTGGGACTCAGTTTCACAGAATAGCCATATTTTGCTTTTTGGAACATTTATCATTTGAAATGCCAGCACATTTCTTAGTTATAGTTGTAGTTTGGAAGCTTACCTCTAGGAAGAAAGTCTTGGGAAAAGGGAAAAAAAAATCACTTTAAGAAAAAAAACAATCTATCTATCTATCAGTTAATCTATGTTTCTATCTATCTTTCTAAGTACCTGTCTAGGTATGTATATAGGTAGGTGAAACATTGAAAGTGAAGTCACTCAGTTGTGTCAGACTCTTTGCAACCCTGTGGACTGTAGCCTACCAGGCTCCTCCATCCATGGGATTCTCCAGGCAAGAATACTGGAGTGGGTTGCCATTTCCTTCTCCATGGGATCTTCCTGACCCAGGGATTGAACCCAGGTCTCCTGCATCGCAGGCAGAAGCTTTACTCTCTGAGCCACCAGGGAAGCCTGTGTATGTACGTATGGATTATTTATTTTTCTAAGTACCTATCTCAGTATCTATCGATCTATCTGTAAGTGATGACTGTGGGAAATTAATAGCCATCCAGAATTTTTGGATCAAGGACTCTTAGATCTTTCTAGTCCCTTTTCTGTCCCTTATCTATTCATCTGAGCATCATCTTTGAATTATGATAATTCATAGATATGATTTAAGCATATCTTAATAATATGCATTATTATTCATATTATCAGAAGCATTCTGATAATACACACATATGAATTAATAAGCATATCTTAAGGATAAGATATGTTCTTTGTTTCAAAGGGTTTTTCAGTTTCATAGAAAAAGGCAGGGATGTAAACAAAATAAGTATTCAGAGTACTTTAAAAAATCTGTTAGACAGTAGTACAGTCATAAAAATGAGAGAAAGATTTCATAGGTTTTATTTCCATTATTCAGTAAGACTTGAATGTTGAACTGGTATTTCCTAAATCAGAGATTCCCAGGCTAGCAGATGATATGTGGATTATGTGCCCAGTTGTTCAGTTGTATTCAACTCTTTGCAGCCACATGGACTGTAGTCTGCCAGGTTCCTCTGCCCATGGAAATTTCCAAGCAAGAATACTAGAGTGGGTTGCTATTTCCTACTTCAGGGGATCTTTCTGACCCAGGGATCAAACCCATGACTCTTGTGTCTCCTGCATTGGCAGGTGGATTCTTTACCATTAGTGCCACCTGGGAAGCCCCAACATGGATTATAATTGTTTTAAATTGTTAAATTCCTTAGCCAGTGGGCTCTTGGCACCTCCTCCATAGTTTCCAACATGTTGTGTAAAGTTGCCATTTTAAAATGTGTGCCATAGTATGAAAAATGTGGAAAATCAACTGCTAAACTGACATGTGGGAAGAGGGAAGGTCAGAGGGAGGTGCTGAAGCAGGGAGACAGAGGTGGGAATCAGCACGGTTTTTAGAAAGAGCTAAAGGAGACAGCCATGTTCAGATCTGTATCTTAGGAAGTTCACTCTTCTCCAAGTATGTCAGTTGGATTGGAATGATCTAAGACTAGAAGAATGAAGATCTTTAGGGAATCTCTGTAATAGAGTCAATGAAAGGTTGTTAAGCTCTAAACGAATAGCATTGGGGATGGAGAGGCAGAGGTAAAGATGAAGGATGTTAAAGAAAAGAATTTAAAAACATTGGTTACCTATTGTTTGGAGGCAGAATAGGTAATTCTTGCATTTATTCATGAAATTATTTATTCATCATGTGTGTTGACCACTTACGACATACTAGACATTATATTAGGCACTAGAGAAATAATGGTGAGTAAAACAGATACAGTCCTTACTCATGGATATTGTGTTTCGGTAGGGGACTTAGTGATCAAATAATCACAAATAAACATCAAATTATTAGTAGTCTGAAACACAGGAACAGAATGACATGCATTGTGTATGTGTAACAGAGCTAGACTGAGTCTATAATTCATAGTAGGTTGTCCTGAGGAAGAGAGGTTTGGATAGGGATCTGAAGTTTAGATAGAAATTGGCCAAATGCTAGGGCAATAGATGGGGCAAATAGATGGGAAAAAAATGGAAGCAGTGACAGACTTTATTTTCTTGGACTCCAAAATCACTGTGGATGGTGACTGCAGCCATGAATTTAAAAGACACTTGTTCCTTGAAAGAAAAGCTATGACAAACCTAGACAGCATATTAAAAAGCAGAGACATTACTTTGTTGACAAAGGTCCGTATAGTCAAAGCTATGGTTTTCTCAGTAGTCATGTATGGATGTGAGAGTTGGGCCATAAAGAAGGCTGTTGTCCATTTCTACCTCTTTGCAACCCCATGGACTGTAGTCTGCCAGGCTCCTCTGTTCATGAAATTCTCCAGGCAAGAACACTGGAATGGGTTGCCATTTCCTTTTCCAGGGGATCTTCCCAACCCAAGGATCGAACCTATATCTTCTGCATTGGCAGGAGGATTCTTTACTGCTAAGCCACCAAGGAAGTTCAAATTGAATTTTACCGTATCGATAAAGATCACATTGGTTGCAGTAGTGGGGGGATGGATTGAAGAGGAACAAGTGTGGAGACCTGAGGAGACCAGTCAAACTTATTGCAATAGTCAGGGTGAGGCTGAGAGGCAGCTAGAGCTAGGGTGACGGCATGAAAGACAGATGTGGGTGGCTCTGGGAGATACTGACCTGTTGGTGTCAACAGACTTGGTGATTTCTCGGGAAAAGGAAGTGAGACGAAGAGTGTAGTCATAGCTCTCCGGTTTGGGTGTAGGGTAGATAATTCTTCCATATTTTCCGGAACTGGAAACCTGGGGAAAGGTTGGAATAAGGGAGGAATATTAGTAGCTTCACGTTGGAGACATGGTGCCCGTGGTGGACATGTCCAGTGAACACTTAGAATTCAGGAGTAAATCTAGGTGAAGCTATGATTTGGAAGTCCTCAGCCTCAAGTATTTATTCCCACGTGGTGCTAGTGGTAAAGAACCTGCCTGCCAATGCAAAGACATAAAAGCCTCCAGTTTGATCCCTGGGTCTGGAAGATCCTCTGGAGAGAAGTAAATGGCAACCCACTCCAGTATTCTTGCCTGGAGAATCCTATGGACAGAGGACCCTGGTGGGCTACTGTCCGTAGGACTACAAAGAGTCAGACATGACTGAAGTGACTTAGCACACATGCAGCCTCTAAGTAATGGCTAAAATGTAAGAGTGGAATGTATCTGATAAGCAAGGAAGATCACATGGAGGAAGAGAAGAAGATCGAAGCAGATGCCTGGCCAGTACCTGCAGGTGGGAAGGGCCAGAGAAGAGGACCCATCCTCAGAGTCTGGGAAAGAGGATGCTCCTCTGTCAGGGCCCCTGAGGATGTTGAAGGAAACATATTTGTCAGCCTCCAGCAGAAATGAGAGAACCGAGTATCGAGTCTTCAGAGATCACTTCTTTCTCTCTCTTTACAAAACCAAAGACTGGTTCTATGAAGTAGCAAAATGACTCATTCAAAAGTGAGCAAGATGATGTTTGAATGACATTAGACATCTGGTTAGACTCAGGTTGTCCCTGACAAGCAAGAATTTGTCCCACTTTCCTTCCTTTCCCTTAATCTTGTGACATTGAATACAGAGAATAATTTTTTTTTTAAGAAACCCAGAAATATTGGGTTGGCCATAAAAGTTGTTTGGCTTTTCCCATAACATTTTAACAAAAAACTTGAATGACCTTTTTGGCCAACCCAATAGATTGGACTACAATCAGAAGAAAGAAAGAAACAAGAACCCAGCAACAACCCTGATTAATTGAATAGCCAATTCTTACATCTTCTTCTTTGTGCCCCATCATCTTATAAAGAAAGGATTTTTGACTTTCCACATGTGGACTAATTGAAGTTTGACAAAAGTCGTGGTCAGACATGATGAGGATTATCATACCCCCATGTGATTCCTCAGCAAGTTGCTAGAAGCTTAAGAAAGCACATTTTCTCACTGGGGTCATGAAACCTTGGGATGATGTTTTAACTAACTGAAATCTCAGAGATACTGCTGCTGATGATTTATGGAGAAGTATATTAGTCCTTATTTTGGCTCCCTTTTCAATCAACACATAGTTATTACGTATCTATCATTTGTAAGACACTGTTAAACCCTGGGGTAGCTACAAAGGAATAGAAGTTCTTGCTTCCTTCCAGCTTGGCCCATGTTCGTTTTCCTTCTTGGAACCTCATGATGCCTCCAGCCCCCAGTGATATCACCCTCCTTTGAACTCTTGTTGGGTTTCACACGCTCTTCTAATATCTAGTTTTAGCAAGATGATGGCTCAGAGAGGCTTGGATTCTGCCGTTCTTCCGAGACAGTACTTGGCAGGTTAATTGTAAATTAATCAGAGCCATATGGATTTAATCAGACTTGCAGAAAGATTTTAGAAGGATCTGGACTCACCAAAATGTTCACCAGCCTGGAAACATTCCGATAAAGATAGCAAAGCTTTATAACACTCAGGAGAATTCTACATATTTATGAACTAGGACCCAAAGCTTTGTGATATAATTGAATAAAAATATTGACCTTCCCAATGGAATAGAGCATTCTTACACCTACGTGTGGGGTCATATATCTCCTGTGTTGTCTAAGCCCGTTCTTGCAATGGGATCTGAACTCAGCTTTCACAGGCTGTGTGCATTCATCCATCTTGTACTCGCTTGGCTCCTACAAAGTTACAGAGGAGAAGTTGCCTTTGGGACCTTTTTCTCCTTGTCTGTACACTATCTGTCTTCCCTGGGCGCTCTTTATCTAATCCCCACCCCCACCCCTGCACCCCCCCCACCTACCCCCCCCAACCCCCGCCTTCTTAATTACAATCTTCCTTTGTAGCCGTTCTTCCTGCACATTGGCTTAGGGCTCTATCCCTTGTTTTCTAAGGTGAGTTCTAGTTATTTCATATAATCACTTGTATTTACTTTTTTAACAGCAGAGAATGCTTGGGGAATTCCCTAGCAATCCAGCAGTTAGAACTCTACTCTTCCACTATACAGGGTTGGGGTTCGATCCCTGGTAGGGGAACTAAGATCCCTGCAAGCTGCACAGTGCGTCCTGAAAGAATCCCGTAAAACCCTGCCCTGGGACTTTTGGAGGAGATACTAGAAAAAATTCTCAGAGTGTCAAAAATGAGTGAATGGCTTTTGAAATACATTTGGTGAGTCAAGATTCCAAGTGTTGCATTAATACTGACAACTTTTAGGGACAGTCTGTCTCATTTGTTAGAATTTTGTTCTTGTTGATCACTTGAGTTGCTAATCATGACTCCATCAGGTCAGGAAATCACCATAGGCTTGGCATGGTGCTGTCATTGATTTAATATCCATCAATTATGCATTGATTTGTATTTAATGACATTAGTTGAGTTTGGTTTAATGGAAGACTGTCTAGACTTGGCTTCCTATCCCTTCTAAGCATGAGCATCTAATAATAGAGCTAAGATCAGCACACACTGTTTTTCCCTGTACTCAGTTTTCTTCCCTGACTTCCTTTCTTTTTTTGATAGGTCTGTCCCTTCCTCTTCTTTCAAGGGTGTTCTAACCACAAAATGTGGGTGGTATAGCTGGCGTGTGGTATCAGAAATCCTGGCAGGACTGGACCCTATTAGGGAGTGGGTGGCCTGAGCTCAGAGAAGGTTCCTTTCAACAGCACAGTGGGGATGGAGCGCACCCAGCTCACACCCTGAGCTCTCCTGCAGGGCGGCCCTGCTGATGCTTCTCCCCACCCTCCCCGGCTGCCCTTATCCCAGGCGAAACATTCACCAAGTTATCTCCCTGTGGTTTCTTGCAATTTGTTCACTTCATCATGTTAGTCATCCTTCCCTCAGTTTGTTCTTGGATGCTGTTCATCAGTTACCTCAGCTAATCCCACAGACCACATTTCATGGATATGTACATATAGCCTCCATTTACCATGCTATGTACAGACATTTACCACTATTAAAAAAAAAAAAAGATACTTAGCTAAGTGTTTTGTGCGCATTTTCTCATTTCTTTTTACAATAACCTCATCATCTGTTTTATGGGTAAGGAAGCTGAGGTTGAGGGACAATTAACCAGCATAATGTCCCACTCCTTCAAAAATACTTATGCTCCCAAACACTGTCCTCTATCATCTCGTTACAAAAGTGTTCAATCTCTTTATTTGGAGTTCTATTATCACCTCATACCTGCAATCTTCCATCTACTTATCACCCATTCCCTTCCCATTATTGCCTATCCTCAAAGCCTCATCATAGAAGCCACGGGCAAGGGAGAGGACTCCAGTTGGATCTGCACAATGGGGATGAGAGAAGTATTCTCGAGATGTGAAGGTCCTGAAGAGGCTGCTGAAGGTACACAGGGGTGCTCAGTGAATAATCTGACACTACAGATGGATGAGCTGAACAGTGATCAGTCCAGTCTATCATGTTTGTTGTGTATATTGCACTATGATGCAGTACATTTAGCAGTTCCTAACTGTGATGTGTTGGAGAAGGCAATGGCGCCCCACTCCAGTACTCTTCCCTGGAAAATCCCATGGACGGAGGAGCCTGGTGGGCTGCAGTCCATGGGGTCGCTAAGAGTCGGACACGACTGAGCGACTTCACTTTCACTTTTCACTTTCATGCATTGGAGAAGGAAATGGCAACCCACTCCAGTGTTCTTGCCTGGAGAATCCCAGGGATGACGGAGCCTAGTGGACTGCCATCAATGGGGTTGCACAGAGTCGGACACGACTGAAGCGACTTAGAAGCAGCAGCAGCAGCAACTGTGATGTGTAGATGCAACATTGTGCAGCAATCTGTCATGAGATTTGTTCAATAATTTCTTCTTGAAACAAAGCTTTTTAAATGGTTTACTAAAAAATAGCATTTATAGTGTAAGGCAAGGCAACCACTGACAATTAGATAAATAGAAAGTAGAAATATAGATGAACTAAATGACAATAGAAAATTAGATAAACTTTCCTGGATGGAAGAAAAAGGAGGAGAAGGGTAGGAGAACCCAGAATCAGCCTAATCTCACAGCCTGAAGTGAGAGATTTTTGAATTTCTCAAAGTTTGCTGCACTGTTTTCCTTCTCTGACAGTTTGAGGGGGAGTTTTTCTCAAAATCTGGCGGTACTCATGAGATTAAGCACACTGCGCAGAGACAATGTGATTGCACTCATCACTATTCACTTATTCTTCCATTTTCCTCCTGGGTATACAGCAGTTCCACATGTCCCAGGCTCCTTGGGCCTAGTTAGATCATGTGACTGATGCAGGCCAATGAAACACGAGCCGAAGTCACGTGTATCACTTCTGGGAGATGAAGAAGCATCTAGTGTATCTTGCTTACTCTCAATTCCCCTTCCTAGCTGCTTGGGACAAGAACTGAAGGATTCCAAGATGGCAGAAGCATGATGGACAAAGCCTGTGTCTCTGGGGGACCCCTGGGGCGTAGAGCTCAGAACTCAAAGCAGATTGTGATGTGAGTGAGAAATGAACTGTTATTTTGTCAGCCCCTTGAGATTCAAGATTGTTTGCCTTGGGTAGTACTTATATCTTCTATGTCATTACAGAAAGGCCAAGAACTGCTGGTATATATTTTTAACTGTAAGTTTACTCTAAAATTGTACTTTCTGACTCTGACGTTTGGAAGTTTATTCCAGCTTATTTGTATTCCTAAAACACCATTGTCATCAACAATGATCATCTCCTGAACGTACACATACTAAGCACTTACTGCGGGTCAGGTAGTAGCCTAAGGCTCCTACACACAGCTTGTTAAATTAGGACCCTCCATCTGTCTCTGCCAAGTATATTCAGGCCCAGCCACACAGGCTGAGTTCTTTAATCTTTGAAAAGGCCAAGCATGTTTCTCTCTTGGGGCCCTGACATTTATTTCATCTACCAGATCTTTGCTGTTTGGCTCATTTGAGTCACTCAGATTCCATGTCAATAATGACCTCCTTGGTGACGCCTACTCTGATCATTCAAACTAAAGCATCCATCCAGTTCCTCCCTCTCTACACACCTGTTTTATTGCCTTCATGGTTGATTCTACTATCTGAAATTGTCTTGTTTCCTTCTGCATTATTTTTCTCTTTCCTTGGTCCCTCCCCACTCATTTCTTTAGCCTCTGTCCTGAAACAATGCCTGGTACATTGTAGGTGCTCAATAAATACTTGTTGGATGAATGAATGAATGAATATATCTTGCGCAGTAGAAACTATAATAACCCTAAATTTTAGATGAAAAAAAAGGCTTAAATATATCTCTATCCTCCCTTTCCCCCTTCCTTCCTCCTCTTTCTTTCTTTCTTCCTTCCTTTCTCCCTTTTCTTTCTTTCTAAATGGCACATGCTGTCTAGATTGTACATGTAACTGAAGTAAAAAAAATTCATCTTGCCATCTATGCTTTTTTATTTAAGCAACAAAAGATATCCAGATATTTAGAGATGTTAAATGTTTAGTATAGTGTAGATCCAGCTACTTGACAGATGTATTCAAACCATTTGGATGAGCTTAATACCTAAAAGCATTAAAACAGATTCTTTGATGTGCAAGCGAACCATGTACATTATATTTAATGTCGAGGTTCCACAGATGAGGTTCTTTTTCTTCACAAATACAGGCCTTTCCTCTCTGAGGAGAAGCATTTCTTAGTAAATCTGGGAAATGAACACACTGTGATACCCTCTCTGAGCCTCATCAAGTTCACTAGCATATTTACGTCTTTGAAAAGTTCCATAGTTAAGAAATCTGTTTACTTTTTTAATCCAGTATTTCCCAATCTATTTGACAATGAAGTCCTTTTTTTTTTTTTTTTGCACATAATGACTATTTCCAATGAAACTTGGGAAATACTATTCCAGGGTATGCTAAAAATTTTAATGATTGCTCTGAAGCATTTTGCTTCTAAGTTTCCAGCTTTCTCCATGTTCAAAAATTATGCCATTTTATTTTACAAGCTTCTGGGACATGAATGGAAATAAACTATACATTGTTATATATTTGCAATTCTATATTTTGTTGAAAGAGCCTTTATTTATTATTATTATAACTTATGATTGCTGTTGCTTGCCAGATAGCTCATTGATCTGGTCTAATCAACCCCTGGTCATGATAGGGATTTCCACATCTGTATGATTACTGTAATTCCCTTAAGAATATTGTGCTCATCAACTATTTTCTCTTATCTTAATCCAATTCCACAAATGTGGAAAGATCTTTTTTCATAGATTTAGGGAGAAGCATCTACCGAGAAAGGAGGATATGACCTAGCTATAAGACCATCCTGACAAAAGATGTCTTTTTTTTTTTCCCTTCAGAGGTTTTCTGAATTTGAGATTTTCAATTAATCAAGCAATTTTCAGTGTTTATTAATGCATTAAAACACAGTTTTACATTTGTTGCTGGGGCATATGAAGGATGAGACATTGTACTGTCTCTTTGGAACTTTTAGTCTTGCTACAGAGAAATCATGAATACTCATTAGACAATTGGAGTAAAAAAATCAATCTACGAACCTTTGGGTTTGGAATTCATAGCAAAGCGAAGTCCCTAGGTTTAATCACCAAAAATAATCATATATTTCAAGCCTATTGGTGAGATGATCTTTTTTACTAAACTCTCAATTACTCATTTGCCTACTATAATCAATTTGTATACACAAGGAATTCTCTGATGTTATAATGATATGTGAATCTTTTAAAGCAAAATTAAGACATCTTGTTCAGTTGTAAAAATTGGTTTGGTTAATTTTGGGTCCATTTTTCATAATTAATATGTAGAATGAATTCTAATTTTTTGAGGTTTACCCATTTTTTGGGGGGGAGGGTGCTTGAGTCAATAAATAGAGAAATAATTTTCCCTCTGAATTTAACTTCTCTTGGACTATGAAAAGTGAAAGTGTTAGTCACTCAGTTGTGCCAACTCTTTGTGACCTCATGGACTGTAGCCCACAAGGCACCTCTGTCCATGGGATTCTCCAGGCAAGAATACTGGAGTGGATAGCCATTCCATTCTCCAGGGGATCTTCCTGACCCAGGGATAGAACCCGGGTTTCTGCATTGCAGGCTGATTCTTTACCATCTGAGCCATCAGGGAAGCCCATTCTTGGACTGTATACATATATAAATGTGGCTTCAAAATTAATTTAAAATAAAAAAATTTAAAATCTTCAGGTGGCTCTAGTGGTAAAGAATCTGCCTGCCGGAAATGCTAGAGATGTGGGTTCGATCCCTGGATCAGGAAGATCCTTTGGAATAGAAAATGGCAACCCACTCTGGTATTCTTGCTGGAAAATTCCATGGGCAGTGGAGCCTGGCGCGCTACAGTCCACAGTGCCACAAAGAGTCAGAGACGGCTGAGCACACAGGCACACAGTCACACACAAACCAGTTATTTCATGGAGGGTTTGAATGAGGCTGAACATAGATCCCCACAAACTTGGAGAGCTTGACAAAGATGGTTGTATCAGCTGGTCAGAGACTGGACCAATGGATAACCTAAGGTCCTCACATGGTTGCCAAAGATCCATGAGTTTCCTTTGCACCCAGAATATAAAAGATGATTGCTGTGACCATGATCTTAGAAGTTTCCTGGCCAATTCAACATATTTGATGAAGTCTATAGAGGAGAATGCTACCGAAGGTGGGGGCTGCCTCCAAGAGATAATTCAGGCCAGAAAGCTGCACAGGGATCCAATAGCATGGCTATAGGCAATCTAAAATGCTACCAGACTGAGTCTGTGTCAGATACTTACTCTTCTTATAGAGCCAAATGCCCATGAATCAGAGATGAGACCAAAACCATATCAAGAATGGAAAGGCACTACCCTTCTCCCTGACTCTTCCACCAGACCATTACTAGTACCCGACTGCCTAAATTCTCCATGCTTTCAGTAGAGGGTGATGTGAGTGAGAGCCAAGAAACAGTTGAAAACATAATGGGATTTAAATTGAGTTTGACTTAGATCATATTGGTCTAGATTAGGCTTTCTTTTGCTGAGCTGAAATGGAGGATCTGAATTTAAGATGAGTAATAGAAAACAGAGCTTTAGTTTTGAAATGTTGTTGCAACAAAGAAGCTACACATACAGTAATCTCAAATATTGCCTCCCAAGCGTCACCAAAACAAAACAGGGGAGACTGGTTCACCTTATTCACACAGATTCCTGTGTTAGGTGATGTGCTGGTCTTTGTGACTTCTTTTTTTTTGCCCCCTAAAGATGAACGTTGATATTTGTTCCGATGAAAAAAGGGAAATAGAGAGGGAGAAGTGGAAGGAAGAAAGAGGAGAGATTCTGTAGATTTATTTATTTCAGGTGTACACCTTCTAGGCTTGTTATAAGCAGATTTCCAGGGTTGCCACAAATAGAATTCGCTTATTTATGGAATAAATTTTTCTGCAATTTTAATTTCCACAATATTAACATTTGCGGCCTAAGCCTAGGGATGATTTTCCTAGAAGAGCACCAGGCATTAGAAATGGGTTCTCACTTCCATAGAGAGTCCAATAAATCTCAACAGTGAGCTATAGTTTTAAATCCTTTCAAGTATCTTTAAAGGGTAATATTAATAGTGAAAGGATAAAGAAGAAAAAATATCCACATGCAAAACATAAATATGACGTGAATCTCTGAGTCTTCTCATCTTTGACCTTTTTCTGTGGTAGAGTTGGCAGCATTTCTACTAAGGAAACAACACACTGCATTTTCATACTAGTAAATTAGACTTGAATGGATTTGGGAAGATTTCATCAGGGCAGTTAGATCAAAGTGTTCTTTAAAAACACTTTTCTCCATTTCTTTGAGTGCAATGTCTTGGGCAAATGTTATTAAAATATAAAATGCATTTAAGGGCAAAGGAGAGGAGGGAGATAAAGAGATCCAAGAAAAATATTTCTTAATTATGTGGTAAGCCTTCTTCCAAGACCAAACAACTGGTAGGTGGTTAATGTGCGCATGTAGGAGTGGACAGGGTTCAGCTACACCTGGGAAGCAGAAGTTTGGCTCTGTAATATGTGGTTATGGGTATCTATATTGTGGGGAGTGTTTTTCTCATGCTTGGATTTAGGAAGAGGTAATGCACACTCAACGCATACTCAATCTATGTAGTAAGAAAGTCAGCTGGAGAAGCCAAGCTGTTTTTACCTAGTGTTTAGATATGTCTGGACATTTCTTAGAATATCAAGTGGGCTAACCCAGTGTTTTATGTGCAGTAGGGATTGTGTGAGATTCACTACAAAAATGGTCCTTATTTTCGATCCATTCCATTCCTAATGGAAGTCTGTAGCGCCTTCCATTAAGGGATAGACTCTTTTACCTACCCCTGGAACCTGGGTTGTCCCTAGGACTTGCTTAGGGGAAGCAGAATGTAGATAAATGAAATTATGTTGGTTCTAAATCTAGCTGTTGAGAGTTTGTGAGTGCTTCTGTTCTCTCACTTAGAAACTTGTCACCACTATGCAAACCAGTCTAGGCTAGCCTACTGGGTGATGAACAGCACATGGGCCAGTTGTCCTTGTCATCACAGCAGACAGTCAGTCAACCAGCCATGTGAGACAATCCTAGACTAGCCAATCTCCAGCCTGTTGACCCCAGCGGCATGATTAAGACCCTCTGGAGATGAACTGAGTGAGCCCAAATCCACAGAAACATCTAGTTGAATGATAGACTCAATAAGAAAAATTAACTTTGATTTTTTAAGATGCTAAATTTTAGGATGGTCTGTTATGCAATAGTACATAAGTGATACGGAGACTAAGATGTCTCCTGGGAAACCAAACATTCTAAAGATGGAGGCACTAACATGTACTCATTTGGTTCAAGGATAACGGCTCATTTCACAGTAGAGAATGAGATAGAGGAATGATTCTCAAAGGAAGTTTGCAGAGCCAGCAGCATCAACAATATCCAGGAACTTGTTGGAAATGCAAGTTCTTGAACCACACCTTGTACTTACTGAATCAGAAACTTTATGGGTAGGGCCCAACAAGGTACCTTTTAATAAGCTCCCCAAAAGATTCTGATGCTCAAAAAAGTTTGAAAACCACTCAGATAGATTGAAAAGGAGTGGGATAACACTCCTGGGCATATATCCAGAAAAAACTAAATTTGAAAAGATACATACACCCTCTATGTTTATAGCAACACTATTTATAATAGCCAAGACATGGAAACAATCTAAATGTCTATTGACAGATGAGTGGATAAAGACAATGCAGGTATATTTTACTGCACATATACTATGTATAATATATATACAGGTATATTTATAATATATATATGAAGGTATATATATATATACACAAACATATATATATATAATATATGCAATAAAATGGAATATTCTTCAGGCAAGAATACTGGAGTGGGTAGCTGTTCCCTTTTCCAGGGGATCTTCCCAACACAGGGATCTAACCCAGGTCTCCTGCCTTGCAGGCAGATTCTTTACCATCTTAGTGACCAGAGAAGTCCATTACTCAGTCATAAAAAGAATGAAATAATGTCATTTTCAGCAATGCTGATGGACTTAGAGATGATCATACTAAGCCAAGTAAGTCAGAAAGAGAAAAACAAATACCATGTGATATCACTTATATATGGAATCTAAAATGTGACACAAATGAACATATCTAGAAAACAGAATCAGTTTCACAGACGTAGACTTGTGGTTGCCAAGAGGGAGGGGACGTGGGGGAGGGAAGCACTGGGAGTTTGAGATTGGAAGATGCAAACTAGCATGTAAAGGATGGATAAACAACAAGGTCCTTCTGTACAGCACAGGGAACAATGTTCAATATCCTATGATATTGAAATAATGAAAAAGAAAATGAGAAAGAATATGTATATGTGTAATTGAGTCACAGAAATTAACACAACATTGTAAATCAACTATACTTCAATAAAATTTTTTAAAAAGGAGTGGGATAAGAATAAAAATTTTTACACTGCCTTCCATGGAATTCATGATTTGGTAATATTGTAAACATTTACTTAAACCATCCAAATAGGTACAATTATTTACAAAGTACGGAAACTTCAGATAATAGTTTGCAAAGCATAGAATTTTTATTCAACTCTGTGCTACCTAGTTTGTAGAACTGGTCCCCAGATTTACAGTAACAATTTAAAAAATTCAATTCCCAAAGTAGTTTTTAAAAAGCCAGACTGTATCAAGAAAGATACTGCTGACATACCAAGGCTGTTCCCAGCACATCACTCTGGGTACCACTGCCAACATTGCCAACCAAGTGTTCTTATGTGAAGGCACTATGCTAGATACTTCACATGAGTCATCCCAATGGACATTTGCAGCAACCCTATGGAGCAAGAATGGTCATTTTCATTTCAAAGATGAGGAAGCTAAGAGACTTGGAGTAATTTGTCAAATGTCACACAGCTATACTTTCTGCTGGGAAGAAAGCTGATGTCTTCTTTCTAAACCCAGTGGGAAACAGTGATGAATGAGTTTAACACTAGATTTTTGAAAACAACAACAACAAAAACAAACATATCCATGATGTGTAGTGTTTGCTAATTTCCATGGTGTAACTATTTATGCCATGGTTGTTTCCAAACTACCATTGTGAAGTCACTGACTGTAAAGTTAGGAAGATGTGCATGATCGACTTTTTATGACCCTGTACGAGCTGGCTCCAGCACACCTTTGAGGGGAAATGTGAATGAACATTGTTTTCTGTGGCAAGTATGAGCATCAGTTCAATTCAGTCACTCAATCATGTCCGACTCTTTGTGACCCCATGGACTGCAGCATGCCAGGCTTCCCTGTCCATCTCCAACTCCTGGAGCTTGCTCAAACTCATGTCCATTGAGTTGGTCATGCCATCCAGCCATCTCATCCTCTGTCATCCCCTTCTCCTCCTGCCTTCAATCTTTCCCAGCATCAGAGTCTTTTCTAATGAGTCAGTTATTTGCATCAGGTGGCCAAAATATTGGAGCATACTGATGTTTTAAATTTTATTTTCAAAGTAGTGGTTACTAGAGAAGGAAAATTTTGTCTTTTTCAAGTATAATCAAAATAGACATTGGAATCATTTTGTTTTAGGCTTATGTTTCAGTCTTTAATTTATAGATAAAATTTTAAAAAATCAGTTCCTTTCACAAACCTTTGAAAGATACTCATTTTATGGAGTCAGAGCTGGGTGGAACCTTGAGAAAACAATTTGCTTTCTCCCTGACTTTTGCAAAGGTTGCTTGTATAGGGCAGATATTTGATCTTCTTGAAGATGTCTGAGCATGGAGGTTTGACCACATTTCTCAGTATTATAAACAAGTGCTTTATCATTCTCAAGGCCCTCTTGTAGGTTGATATGAAAGCTTTCTAACTGTAATTTAAACCTTTTCCTTTTGTTTTATCTCTAGAGACATGAAAAGGAATTGATTGGCATTCACCTCTTAGAAATTCTTCTGCTTTGACAAAAGATGTTAAAAGACTCCTTCAGTATCTAGTTCCAGCTTATTTAAAAATAACCTCTCATCATCACATAAAGAGGAAGATTTCCAGCTAGGCAGTCTGCTCTTATTGGTCCCGTAAAATGCCATTTTAAGACCTCTCAAATTTCCAGGCAAGAATGTCCTGACCACTTTTTGACAACTTCCCTTCTTAATGTCGTCCAGTGTTAGATTTTTCTTAAAAATGGTGTTAAACATTTCATGTGAGATCAACCTTCTTAACAAAATTTTATGTGTACAATGCAGTATTCTTAACTATAGACACAGTGAAATACAGCAGATGTCTAGAGCTTATTTGTCTTGCACGGATGAAATTTTATGTTGGATTTTCAAACAGCAGTGCATATTTCTGGTGATGTAAATGACTCCTATTTACTTTTTATTGGGTGTAAGTTGCAAGAGATGGACCCGTTTGGAGTATCTTGACTATAATGCTTTCAGTGAAATATATAAAGTATTATTGCCCTTAACTCACATGTCTATTTGTGTCTTCTACAACAAAGAGGGAGATTATTCTTCTTTTACAACAATTTTGATTGCATATAGAAAGGCACAAGATACACTATCAGATGTTGAGCTGCTCACCATTTCTCCTCTCTTTTACTCCCAACTCCTCAAGTAAGAGACAATTTTTGAAAGTATCTGGGTAGCTTCTCCTTCCTTGAAGTATAAAGAAAGATGATACCAAAAAGGTATCCTTTTGATATCTTAGCACCCTCTTTCTGCCCTTTCTCACTGCATACTGGTTTTGCTTTGTCCTTTTTGTTATGGGAAAATTAGATGCTGACTTTTCAACTTTTTTTTTTTTACAAGAGGCAAACATCCTTTAGGAAAAGTCTTGCTTCTGACTTTTATGTTCTCGGAAGTTACATGGAAAGGTTAGGTAACAGTGGGGGAAATAAGATACTGGCTTTTGAGAGTACCAAGTATATAAGAAGGTTAAATAATGAAACACGCAGTAGAGAGAGAAGAGCAAATTCTAAGATTAAATCAGCCAGGGCTGAAATGGTGCTTCTCTACTGCCCTTACTTAGGTATGACCTTAGGAAATCATTTAACTTAGTGTTTATATTTATAAAAATTAGGCTGATGTGTTTTGAAAAAAAATGAAATGAGTTAACATATATATTACCATCTAGTTTGATGTCTAGTATGTAAGAGGTGTCCAAAAATGCTTGTGGGTCATCTGTGTACAGAATGCTTAGAGTTCCCAAAGTATACATAACTGTATTTTCATGTGTTATCCTTTGTTGGGTGAAATAGCATTATTTCATGTAATGCCTAAGTCTCTTTCCCTTTGTTTCTGGCTGCTGACTTTTCCTTGTGTTGCCAAAGTGTTGAGTTGCCATGTCAGATAAGTAGGATATAGAAAACTCCTACAGGCAAAAGAATGGAGTTTTAAAAGTTAAGTTGTTTTTTTTTTTCCCCCTCCTATCTAACCTATTCTGACTTCATCATTGAAACCAAGCAGAACCCTGTGGGACCTTCCCAGGGACAGAACCCTCTGCCTCTTGTTTGTGGAAAAATTTAGCCTCCTAGGCTTTCCCCAAGTTCCAAAGAGCAAATTTGATCAGAGAAATTTAGCATCTCTGACTCCATATTGCATCTATCTCTTCTGCTACTTTAACCTCTGAGTCATAAACTTCTGCTTAGCCCTGCAAATAGACATGTTGATCACTAAAGGAGTTCTGCTTAGAGCTTAAGATTTGTGCAAACAGCCCCATACCTGAAACTTGCCTCCCACAGGGAGGTAAAGAAGTAAGAACAAAAGAAACCCTACTGTCTTGCTGAGATTTGTAGGAACGTTGTGACCAGGCTCATGTCAACCAGTGACCAGGCTCATGTCAACCGAAGTCAACTGATCAGGAAAGAAGAGGTTTCACAGCAGTCCATACTGGCATCCAGATATCTGTGGTCATTTGTCACTTCCTGAAATTAAACACCTCCAGCTTCCCCTTTCCCTAGCATAAAAAAACTTGAATTCTACACCGAAATTAAGCTGATTCTTTAGGACATTAGTCTGTCATTTTCTAGGTTTGCTGTTGTTTTTCCTTGCTCCTTGACTCATTGGCTTGTACAGTAATGGTTACATCATGACAACTGAGTAGGACTCTTATATGCTAGCTTGTGGGGCAGGGCTACTGGGGATATCACTTGACTGTTACTTCTGTCCTTGTAATGGAGCAGGACCCTCTGGGGTACTCCCAGGACAGGAAATCTACCCCCCAACCCCAACCCCCCTGTCCTCCACCTCCCTCTTTTCTATAGAAAAGCCTTAGTCAGAGAATACATTGAATCAAAGAAATGAGAATATGCAGAGGTAAAGGAAAATGGTCAAATAAGACAAAATAATAGTAGTTTAGCCACTAAGTAAAGTCAAGGACCCTTAATTCCTTCTCAAAGTCAGCAGATAATATTCTGAGCCATATCCTTTGAGCTGCTTTGCAGAAACTGAAAACCCTACCAGGCAGAAGAAATTAAGTACATGATGACCGGATGGTAACCATGACATAAGCTGCTCCATCTCCTGCAGTTCCAAGAACTGGCTTCAACAAAATGGGAACAAACTGACCTTGGGATTGAAGATTAACTATACTTAAAACAATTAAGATGACGCATGATCAATTTCAAGATGACTGTTCAAGGCGACTGTGCTAGTCTGCATGTAGTTCCACTCGTCTGTGCATCCCTGAAGCTCTGGCCCCCTGATCAGTAATGAGGAGTTTGTCTTCTGGGGGCAAGAGTCTTTTCTCCCCAGGATTTCTGGCTTCCTCAATAAGGCAGTCTTTCCTTTCACCCACCACTTGTCTCTCTGTGTTGGGTTCCTGAGAGATAAGCAGCCAAACCTAAGTTTGGTAACACTCTGAAACCTTGAAGTGTAATTCATATTTAAAGTGGCAGAATTAGCTTACAAAGTTTGATTTCAGGATTAGAATAGCTCTCTCAGACAGTGAAACTGTGGTCTCCTAAAATTCCAAGGAAAGACAAACCATTCTGGTATTGCCTGAAATGTAAATACTGGTTAGATGATTTACACGTGGAGCCATGTCAGTGATTTATACCACAATGTGGATCAATTTGTAAACCTTAAATATCTTTTCCTGGGAACTAGTTTTGACAAATAGAAAAGACATGATAATAGCTGGCAGAAGGGGAAAGGAAGAAGATGGGATGCGTAGGAATCTATTCTTGACTTATCTTAAGGACAAAGACAGACGTGGTAGATGGCTTACCACTCGGGGAACAAGGAAAGGGGTCGATAATTGTTTGCTGACAACGTGAATAAGAAAAAAATTTATCTACAGCACAGCTTTACTTGTAACCAAATTTTCCACAACATAAAAATATTAATAAATAAACTGTGACAAATGTTTATCAAAAATTCATCTTATTCCTTCTAAACACACAACTAGAACTACATTTACTGGCATTGCTTGCAGTTAAGAGTGACCACATGGAGTTTTGA
This sequence comes from Bubalus kerabau, assembly GCF_029407905.1. Taxonomy (NCBI): domain Eukaryota; kingdom Metazoa; phylum Chordata; class Mammalia; order Artiodactyla; family Bovidae; genus Bubalus; species Bubalus kerabau. The sequence continues at coordinate 77,186,036 of NC_073628.1, read as the reverse complement.
CCAATACAATTTAGGTAGAAATGATGTGTACCATATCAGGTCTTGTTCATAAAAATAAAATTTGTGGCACTGACTTAGCATTTCCTGACAACAGGCAGAGGGAAAATTGATATTGGAATATGGAAAGATAAAGACCTATGTCATTCAGTGGCATTTGGTAAAGTCATTAACCTACGAGAATTTGGAAAGCAGACAAAGGGAAGACAAAGTATATAGCTTTAGGGTTGAAAATAGAATGTTAGTAGAGCATGTTGATTAGTACTGGCTTCATTTAGCTGGTTTTTCAAAGAAAGAGATGTGTTTAAGCAAGAATTGGCTGATTTGCAAGCAGAACTGGAAAAGCACACAGAACAGAAGTGGGGAGCCTTGACACATTGTAAAAGCTAATTGTTTCTAGACTCTGCTCACCACAGAATGATTGAAACAGCTAGAGTGAGAAAGACCTATCAAAAACACAGTTCTGTTATAAAGGTTGAGTGAAGGTAGGGGACTTTCCACCCAAATCTGATGGGCTCAGTAGAATTGCCATTAAGTTGAGAGGAAAAAGGATTGTGGGGACAGGGAAGATGGCAACAGATCAAAGAGATAAAACAGGCTTGATAATTATATCTAGTAAAAAGACTTGGGTGTATTTACTGGCACATGACATTGACTGGAAGCAAATAGATACGAAACCTACCAACTTTCAAGGGAATCCTCCTGCCAAAGAAATCATGAGTTTGGACTATAACAACCTTGTTGGTGTAAGTCTTAGAACTAACTCTTTGGTCACCAGTGAGAATGAGTGGGAAGTGAACTGTGAAAATTGTGCATTTCTACAGGGACCATCCTTTCTCACTTTGTGTGAGTCTTTGGAGGATAATATGGTAGCCCACTCCAGTACTCTTGCCTGGAGAATCCCATGGACGGAGGAGCCTGGGGGGCTACAGTTCACGGGGTTGCAAAGAGTCGGACATGACTGAGCGACTTCACTCACTCACTCACTTGGAGGATAATATTTAGGAAGGTCTGTCTCTGAGAGCAGAACCAGGGGCAGCAAGAACCAGGGAATTCTCTCCAGGGAGATTTGTGATTAAGAATGACTGAATTCTGGCAAATAGAAGTGAGTGGGTCTGGTGTGCACCCATTTCCAGATGCGGCTCATGAAAACTGCCCATGTACAAATCTTATTCTTTTTTAATCTGTTGATTGGTGGCATTGCCCAAAATAACCTTGGAAGCCAATGAACTATCCAAATGTTTTTCTGTTACAGCAGTTTGTCAATACTTTAACTGGTACACAAACTAAACACAACAAATTAGTCCCATTTGAACATCTTTCCCTTAAGTGCCAGCATCTAGCCTGACCCTTAAAGCCAACTTGTTTGTCAGTTAGTCTCTTGTTTATTAGAACTTATTTATTATAAAGTGAAAATCAACTGCAAATGTGAGTGAAAAATCTTGGAAAAGATGGAGGGCTTAAAGCCAGTGAAAATGACATTGAACCGCTGCTTGAATCACCTGCAAAGCCATTGACAAATGAGAATTGGATAGAGTTCAAACAATGAACAAATGAAGAAGAGAAAGCCAGCAAGGCAAATGGCAACATACTTGTAATGAAAATGGTTTGAATACCAAATAATTAAGAGCTGTCCTTGGGAGACTTAAGTAAGTCAATCCTTCAGTCGTGTCCAACTCTTTGAGACCCCATGAACTGTAGCCAACCAGGCTCCTTTGTCCATGGGATTTCCCAGGCAAGAATACTGGAGTGGGTTGGCACTTTCTGCTCCAGGGGGTCTTCCTGACCCAGGGATCAAACCCACAGTTCTTATTTCTGCTGCATTGGCAGGCAGATGCTTTACCACTAGCACCATCTGGGAAGCCCCTAAAGAGGCTTTCAAATATATTTATAAAAATGATACCTACTTTAATTGTGTAGTGAAAGTCAAATGCATAGCTAAACTGTCCTAGCTTGGCATCATGCCATGCTGAAGGAATGATTATCTTGCCAAAGTCAGTGTTTGGCTTGTTCTTTGGTTTAACTAATAGCATGTAAGTGAATTTATAACCTAAAATAAGTCAAATCGATGAACTTATATTCTTTAATCTTTAATTACATATTCCAAAGTGAAGTCCCTTTTCTGGCACTGTTTATTGACAAGTTTGGTTGCTGTTTTCGGTGGAAGAGGACAAGTATGTCTTCAGATAGTACTCCATTAGAACTAGGCAGAGTTAAAAAAAAAATGGAGAAAACGAGCCAATGGTTCTTGACAAGGAGTGAGAGTCAATGGAAAAAGCTAATGAGAAAGATGGATGACAAGAGTATGACCTATGGCTTATCTGGTACATTGTGATTCAATGGATTATTTTTATTGGGTGTTTTCAGTTCATTGGATGAAAGTAGCCATTTAATATAGATATGAACATTATAAAAACCTCTCCCTAAGTTTGTTGCATCTTGGTCCACGTTGAGTGGTCCAACTGTTTCTGTGAAATATTCATACTGCTTTATAAGTTTGATTTGACATTTATTTGCTTAGTTTCCAAGACACGTTTGCTGAATTCATCTTTCAAACATTCTGTTGTAATAGGACAAACACATCGTTTGGCCTCTGTTAGGATTCTAAAGGGGCTTCTCTAAAAACATAGCAGGGCTTTGCCATAGGGTTCTTTTATAAAAGATTCCCACTGAATACAATAGACTTCCTTTCAAAAGGGAGTCTATTGTACTCATCTCCTTTCTCTCCTTTAGTTTGTCAAAAATGTTTAATTATTTTAAACAATAAGCTTTTATTTAGTGGTAGGCCAATGAACAAGATCCACTAAACTGTCTACATAAATCTCAGATATAGGAAATTAGAAATCTTTGCTTTAATAGAGAATTAAGGGGCATATTAGGCAATTGGAACAACAGACTTACCGCTGATGAAGACTTACAGGTTGCATAATTGGCATATAATTGGCAAGGTCACAGGCCTAGACATTTTTTTTGTTGTTGAAGATTTATGTTACATATTCTCTGTGGGCAGTCTGAGAAAGCAACTGTGTACAGGAAAAAACAGTTTCCTGTTAGTGATTATTATTCATTATTTGTCACTTATCATCACATAATAACGAATATCCTGGGTACTACCTTAAAGGAGGTGAGTTTTGTTAACACATGTTGATGATTTCTCACTTAATAAGACTTATCTACCAAAGACTGAGAGAAGGAAACTGCCAAAGAAACAAGTCCTAAATGCACACCTTTTATTTATGTTTTTGGAAGCAACAGAAAATGACTCTGGATAGTTTAGTTTAAGCAAAAAGGGATACTTATAAGAATGATATATGATATTCATAATATCATTATAATAATAAATATAATAAAATAAATAATAAAAATAAATAATATATATATATATATATAATAAAGTGGTAATGTTATAATCTCAAGAAGCTGGTGAACACTGAACAGCTAGAATCAAGGAAAGGACCTTGGCCACTCTTGGCCTTAGCAGAGGATGTGTGAACATTCTTTTTAGAGAACTATTTAAAAAAAACAACAACTAATTTTTATTGGTGTATAGTTGCTTTGCAATGTTGTGTCAATTTCTGCTGTACAAGCAGAGTGAATCAGTCACACGTGTGTATATACCCTCCCTTTTGGACTTTTTTCCCATTCAGGTCACCACAGTGCATGAGTCCGAGTTCCCTGTGCTATATAGCAGGTTCTCATCAGTTATCTGTTTTATACATACTAATAGTATCAATAGTGTATATGTGCCAATTCCAGTCTCCTGATTCCTTCCACCTCCCCTTCCCCTTTGGTATCCATATATTTGTTCTCTATGTCTGCGTCTCTATTTCTACTTTGCAAATAAGATTATCTATACCATTTTTTTTCAGATTCCACATATATGCATTAATATATATTTGTTTTCTTCTTTCTGACTTCCATCATTCTGTATGTCAGTCTCTAATACCATCCACATCTCTGCAAACTGTACTACTTTGTCCCTTCTTATGGCTGTTCAGTTCAGTTCAGTTGCTCAGTTGTGTCTGACTCTGTGACCCCATGGACTGCAGCACACCAGGCTTCCCTGTCCATTACCAACTCCTGGAGCTTGCTCAAACTTGTGTTGAGCGAGTCTGTGATGGTATCCAACCATCTCATCCTCTGTCATCTCCTTCTCCTCCTGCCTTCAGTCTTTCCCAGCATCAGGGTCTGATGACTGAGTAATATTCTATTGTATATATGTCAGTGAGTGAGTGAGAGTCGCTCAGTCATGTCCGACTCTTTGTGACCCCATGGACTGGAGACCACCAGGCTCCTCTGTCCATGGAATTCTCCAGGCAAGAATACTGAAGTGGGTTGCCATTTCCTTCTCCAATTGTATATATGTACCACACTTCTTTATCCACTCCTCAGTTAATGGACATTTTGGTTGCTTTCATGTACTGGCTATTGTAAATTGTCCTGCTAAGAACATGGGTACTGAGCTCCAGGAACAGAGAGAATGTATTTCTCTGCTTTATCTTTCATAGTCCTAGGAGAGATAAACTCACTTTCTAAGGAAAAATCAGTCTAGAGTTGGGCTGATCCTTTCTTGTGTGTCTGTATGGATCACATTTGAGAGCTGCTGCAATATTTACTATTTTCAGGTGATATTTGCTGAATTCCTTTAACTATCCTTTCGTAAAGGCATTTTCCAGAACTTTTTCATCATCCAGGCTGCTTTCTTCTGAATACAATCCATTTTGACACTGTTCTTAAAATGTGGTGCTACAGATGTGGCTGAACAGTACAGAGGGTATGGGAATTCTTCATTCTTTTGATCTGCTCATGGAATTTTATGTTCCATGAACTGTCTTAACAACCTTGCCAATCTGGTAAGCTCATTTTGAAATCACAGTAAACTAATATTAAAAGGTATTTTTGCTTACTTCTTTATATCCTCCCAACCCCCACCCTCTTTAATACAAACTTGTTCAGTTAGGCCTTGCTTACCTATTTTGCCATGGATTTTTCAGAAATATAACACAGAATTTTACACTTGTCAGATTTCACTTTTGTTTTCCACCCAGTATTCCAAATTATATAGGCAATTTTTATTTATTTTTTAAATTTATTGATTTTAAATCTGAAGGTCATTTCTCTAAATAAAATTAAAAAGTTAGTTTTTTTTTAAAGAAAAGATTTTATTATAAAAGCAATTTACCGTACATTTTCAGGCACTTTGGAAATATGGAAAAGTATAAGAAGAAATTAAAAGTTAGTTGTAGTTCCATTTCTAAGGGAAAAACTAGTACTTTAATGTAATAATACATCTCATTTTAGATAACAGCACACTATGAAGATACTATGTTTTGACTTGTACAGTCTTCCCACTACTTTTTTCTTTTTTACACACTGACATGGTCCTGTGAATAGCTCCACAGGATTTTAGATAGTTTTGCCAGTCTCTTCTGGAGGAAGAAATGGCAACCCATTCCAGTATTCTTGCCTGGGAAATCCCATGGACAGAGGAGCCTACAGTCCATGGGGTCACAGAGGGCTACAGTCCATGGGGTCACAGAGGGCTACAGTCCTTGGGGTCACAAAGAGTCGGCACAACTGAGTACGCATGCCCCTCTTTCCTGTGATGGCAGATGTACTGTGCCCCTCAGAATCTGTACTGATTCATTATTTCCAAGTACCAAAAGGACTAATGGACAAGCGAAAACATCTAACAATCAGCTGGTTGTTCTGGCTCAATGATGCAAAACAAGCAACTTCAGAGTATTTTTCCTTCCTTAATAGATCGGTTATTTGAAACTTAGCCCCAAGGTCAAGAAATCAACACCAAAACTTTCATGATAGGAATCTTTTATTCTTGTTTATGCAAATCTGTTTACATAGATTAGGGGATATCTGTTGAATGAAATTCCACAGATCAGTGAGGACTCAAATCATTTTCAAATCAGGTTAAATTTGCCATTTCTGTTGCTTTCAGTAGAGAAGAACAGGAGGGGGGGTCTCTGGAGCTTGCAACTCAGTCGCTCCTCATACTTTATTGTCCTCTCCTAGCTGATAGTGTGTGACTCACATGGCACTACTCTAATGTTAAGCATGAGACCAGTTGTCCCTTAGTCATTTGTTGGGTATAAAACTGTATGGCTTAAGAGAGTGGTCCTTTTTGGGTTGAACTCTGAAAAATGATCTTGGAGAGATGGCTTTTAAAATGGCAAGCATAGTGTTTATTTGCACAAAAAGTCAGAGTGCGGTTACTTCTTTAGAATGAGCTAATTTTGGCTTTTATCCAGAAAAAAAAATTGAAGGGGTGGCAAAGTGTAGCACCAGATGTTAGAAGTCCACGTTTTTTCCTCGACAAAAACAGTCTGCAGTGTAGCCATGAAAAAGTCGCCTCGGTTTCCTCATTGGTAAACTGATTATAAGAAAAATGAACTGTAGTGGGCTTCACATTAACTTTGGGAAGCTCAGCTCTACAGGGATTCCCAGATTTTCCCAGCTAATAACTGTCATCACAGTTATTACTCTTTTCTATTCAAGTGTCTGCCCCTCAGTGATCCTTGTTTTCTAAATCTATTTCTGTCAATTTATATTTAATGGCAATGAATAAAATTACTTTTGCCCCTTGGAGATCCATTTCCTTATTTTGTGAAGTAAGAAAATTATACTCAAATTATTGTTTTTGAAGTTTTTTTCTTTCTTTTTTTTTTTTTTTGGTAAAGCTGTGGAACACTTTCTTCAAATGCAGGTTTTTATTTGACCTCTTTTGTATCTTTACAACTTCATCTATTTTCTTTATCAACATCATCACTGCCTTAATTCAGGCTATCATCTCTTACTTGCATCGTTGCAGCACTCTCCCAAATGTTTTCCTACCTTTTCTTCCAAATTATTTTCCACATTAGAATAAGTACTAAAATGTACTTAGGATGTTGCCTCACTTGTTTGAAATTCTTTCACTACCTCCAAAACTGATCTGCAGACTCAACACAACCCCAATAAAATCCCACTATATATATTTTTTGGGGGGGGTACAATTTGAATCCAATTCTAAATTTATTTGGAAATGCAAAGGATGTAGAATAACCAAAGAAATCTTGAAAAATAAGAACAAAGTTGGCATACTTACCAGTTTGAAGGGAAAGCTTCTGGAGGCTTAAGGGCAGGGATGGAGCCAAACAATACGAAGGTAACTAAGAATCAAGTTCAGGGACTTACCTGGTGGTCCAGTGGCTAAGACTGTGCTTCCAATGCAAAGGGCCTGGGTTCAATCCCTGGTCAAAGAACTAGCTCTCATATGCTGCACCTATGAGTTTGCATGCTGTAACTAAAGATTCTGCATGCTGCAATGAAGATGGAAGAGCCTGACTGCTTCAACTAAGTCCTGGTCCAGCCTATTGATAAATAAATATCTAAAAAAAAACCCCAAAACTTCTGGAGGGATGAAGTCAGCAAGATAGCAGAGTAGGAAGCCCTGACTTCCCTTCCCAAACACAGACTCAATAACAATTCACAAATTCTGTAACCAAAGGCCCACACCACAGGTAAACACAAAACCAGACTCACCTATGCCAGTAAGGAGATTTCTGACACCTGCTCACTAGAGTCTGCCCATGGCACCATGCTGTGTGTTTGGAAGGGAAAACTCCAAGTTTCCATCTTCTCCTAGGGAAGAGAAAGTATGGGTTCATGTGTCTGGTGTCCTAAATTTTGCAAGGGGGTATCCCCAGGGGACTGGTTTGTATCGTGTCAGTTTTGGAGCTCTAGGGGGTCTGGCACAATTGAGCCTCCTGAGAGTGAATGAAGATAGAAGCTTTGGCTGGTTAGATGCCATAGACCTCCCCCTGCTCAGCACAGGGTAAGTGGATGAAAAAATATCAACTTTGAGCTATTTCCTGGGGATGAAAAAAGGTGATATCTGTATCTAGCACCCTGCTTCTCTGGGACTGTCCAACAACCTGGCCTATGGTTTGTCGGTACAGGAGCTCAAATCGGTCTAGCACGGTCTAGCCCCATAGTGGAGAATCAGGACAGCATCTTGGATTAGTAGGTGCTATAGGTTTACCCCTCGTTCAGCACAGTGTGCATGCATGCTCAGTCCTGTCTGACTCTTCACGTTCCCATGGACTGTAGCCCGCCAGGCTCCTCTGTCCATGGGATTTTCCAGGCAATAATACTGGAGTGGATTGCTATTTCCTCCTCCAGGGGATCTTCCTGACCCAGGGATTGAACCTGCGTCTCTCTTGTCTCCTGCATTGGGAGGTGGATTCTTTACCACTGTACAACCTGGTACATGCCCTGGCTCAGCATAGTACAAACACTTAAAAACCACAGCTGCCTGCTTCTCCCTGGGGAGGAAAAGAGTTGGTAGAAGTCCCCAGAATCCCTGGCTGGACTAATTGGTGGGAGTCTTCTCCTGTATGAGGCTAGTTCGTGAAAACAGAAAAGGTGTCTGCTTTGTCTCATGAGCAGACACCAACACAGAGAGTCAAGTAAAATAAAGAATCAGGCAAAAGTGTTCAAAAGAAAGAAATCTCCAGAAACTAACCCTAATGCACTGGAGTTGTATGTGACAACATGGATGCAACCTGAGGACATTATGCTAAGTAAAATAACCCAGTCACAGAAAGAAAATACCATATGATTCTGTTTAACATATGAGGTATTTAAAATAGTCAAATTCAAGTAATCCAAGAGTGGTTTGAGGGTTGTAGTGGATGAGGAAGGGGGAAATAGGAAGTTATTAACCAAAGGGCAGGTTTCTCTGGTGGCTTAGTGGTAAGGAAACTTCCTGCCAATGCAAGAGACTCGGGTTTGATCCCTGGGTTGAGAATAACCCCTGGAGAAGGAAATGGCAACCCACTCCAGTATTCTTGCCTGGGAAATCCCAGAGGAGCCTAGTAGGGGGGATCCCAAAAGAGCTGGACACGACTTAGCGACTAAACAAAAACAATCAGAAGGCATAAAGTTTCAATTAAGCCAGGTGAATAAATGCTAGAGATTGGCCGTGTAATATTGTAACTATAATCAATAACAATTTATTACATACTTTAATGTTTGTTAAGAGGGAGATCTCTTATTAAGTGCTCTTAGACTAAATAAAATTTTTAAAAATAGTATTTAAAAAGGGTCTGTTGAAGAAGTCAATAAACACAAGTGCCTTTGGTCCCAATATTGATGTTGAAAATGTCTTCTAGAATTGTATCCAAATCCCAATAACGTCTTATAAAGCTTGAATATAAAATGACACTAAAAGTGAAAAGAACTTAGAATGACCTGGCTATATAAAATTTTAAGTTTGAAAATAAACCACAAAGCTGCTCTAACTGACACTGGTACTGGCATGAGGATAATAAATTGGTTAATTGAGCAGAATAGACCAAGATGTGGACTAGGTATAACTCCATTTTATGTGGTCATTTGATTTTTAATAAAGGCAGAGCAATTCAATGGGGGAAAGTATCTTTCCAACAAATGGTTCTTAAAACCACTGGAAATTCATGTGGAAAAAAATGAACCTTGACTTACTTCACACCATATACAAAAATTAATTCAAGATCCATCCTGGAGCTAAATGTAAAGGTGTTTGAAAAGTAAAGTACTTTACTTTTCTAAAGGTAAAGTACTTTTCTAAAAGTATAAAGCTTTTAGAAAGAAATGTAGGAAAATATCTTTGCAGTTTGGAATAGGCACAATTTAGGATAGTCAAAGCTTTCATAGACAAGACACAGAAAGCAATAACTATGTACAAATTAATAACTAGATTTCATAAAAGTGGTAACTTCTGCTCATCAAAAGATATCATTAAGGAGATGAACAGTCTTGCTAGGCATTGGAAGAAAATATTTGTAAAACATCTGTTTCACAAAGGACTGGTATCCAAAATACCTAAAAACTCAACTAAAAACAACAAACTACCCAATTAAAAATAGGCAATGTATTTGAATAGACAGTTCATAAAGGAAGGGATACAAGTAACAAATGAAAACATGAAAAAGTGTTTAACATCATGAAATCATCAGGGAAATCAATAAAACAATGAGTTATTGTTATATATGGACCAAAATGGCTAAATTTTAAAAGTCTGATAATACCAAGTGTTAGTCAGGATGCGGAACAATTGGAGGTCTCCCAGCAATTCCACAACTAGCTATAATGCTGCTGCTGCTGCTGCTAAGTCGCTTCATTCGTGTCCGACTCTGTGCAACCCCATAGATGACAACCCACCAGGCTCCCCCGTCCCTGGGATTCTCCAGGCAAGAACACTGGAGTGGGTTGCCATTTCCTTCTCCAATGCATGAAAGTGAAAAGTGAAAGTGAAGTCGCTCGGTCGTATCCAACTGTTTGCGACCCCATGGACTGCAGCCCACCAGGCTCCTCCATCCGTGGGATTTTCCAGGCAAGAGTACTGGAGTGGGGTGCCATTGCCTTCTCCAACTAGATATACAGTCCCTGATATAAATGGAAGTGTACGTCCACAAAAAGACTTGTGAAATAATGTTCATAAGAACTTTCTTCATAATTGCCCAGAGTAGAAATGCTCCAGAAATCCATTAATAGCTGTAGTATATCCATAGAGTAGAACACTATTAGCAATAAAAGGGAATAACTGCTGGCATGTGCAATAGCATGCACAAATCTGGAAAATTTTAGGCTGAATAAATGTCTAGAACAGGCAAAATCAACCTGTTGTGGAAAAGCAACAATAATGGTTTCATCTGGGGGATCAGTTCAGTTCAGTTCAGTCGTTTAGTGTCCGACTCTTTGTGACCCCATGAATCACAGCACGCCAGGCCTCCCATCACCAACTCCTGGAGTTCACTCAGACTCATGTCCATCGAGTCAGTGATGTCATCCAGCCATCTCATTCTCTGTCGTCCCCTTCTCCTCCTGCCCCCAATCCCTCCCAGCATCAGAGTCTTTTCCAATGAGTCAACTTTTGGCATGAGGTGGCCAAAGTACTGGAGTTTCAGCTTTAGCATCATTCCTTCCAAAGAAATCCCAGGGCTGATCTCCTTCAGAATGTCCTTGCAGTCCAAGGGACTCTCAAGAGTCTTCTCCAATACCACAGTTCAAAAGCATCAATTCTTCGGCGCTCAGCCTTCTTCACAGTCCAACTCTCACATCCATACATGACCACAGGAAAAACCATAGCCTTGACTAGACGGACTTTTGTTAGCAAAGTAATGTCTCTGCTTTTGAATATGCTATCTAGGTTGGACATAACTTTCCTTCCAAGGAGTAAGCATCTTTTAATTTCATGGCTGCAGTCACCATCTGCAGTGATTTTGGAGCCCCAATAAATAAAGTCTGACACTGTTTCCACTGTTTCCCCATCTATTTCCCATGAAGTGATGGGACCAGATGCCATGATCTTCGTTTTCTGAATGTTGAGCTTTAAGTCAACTTTTTCACTCCCCTCTTTCACTTTCATCAAGAGGCTTTTTAGTTCCTCTTCACTTTCTGCCATAAGGGTGGTGTCATCTGCATATCTGAGGTTATTAATATTTCTCCCGGCAATCTTGATTCCAGCTTGTGTTTCCTCCAGTCCAGCGTTTCTCATGATGTACTCTGCATATAAGTTAAATAAGCAGGGTGACAATATACAGCCTTGAAGTACTCCTTTTCCTATTTGGAACCAGTCTGTTGTTCCATGTCCAGTTCTAACTGTTGCTTCCTGACCTGCATACAACTTTCTCAAGAGGCAGGTCAGGTGGTCTGGTATTCCCATCTTTTTCAGAATTTTCCACAGTTTATTGTGATCCACACAGTCAAAGGCTTTGGCATAGTCAATAAAGCAGAAATAGATGTTTTTCTGGAACTCTCTTGCTTTTTCCATGATCCAGCGGATGTTGGCAATTTGATCTCTGGTTCCTCTGCCTTTTCTAAAACAAGCTTGAACATCAGGAAGTTCACGGTTCACGTATTGCTGAAGCCTGACTTGGATAATTTAGAGCATTACTTTACTAGCATGTGAGATGAGTGCAATTGTGCGGTCGTTTGAGCATTCTTTGGCATTGCCTTTGTTTGGGATTGGAATGAAAACTGACCTTTTCCAGTCCTGTGGCCACTGCTGAGTTTTCCAAATTTTCTGGCGTATTGAGTGCAGCACTTTCACAGCCTCATCTTTCAGGATTTGAAATAGCTCAACTGGAATTCCATCACCTCCACTAGCTTTGTTTGTAGTGATGCTTTCTAAGGCCCACTTGACTTCACATTCCAGGATGTCTGGCTCTAGGTCAGTGATCACACCATAGTGATTATCTGGGTCGTGAAGATCTTTTTTGTACAGTTCTTCTGTGTATTCTTGCCACCTCTTCTTAATATCTTCTGCTTCTGTTAGGTCCATACCACTTCTGTCCTTTATCGAGCCCATCTTCACATGAAACGTTCCCTTGGTATCTCTAATTTTCTTGATGAGATATCTAGTCTTTCACATTCTGTTGTTTTTCTCTATTTCTTTGCATTGATCGCTGAGGAAGGCTTTCTTATCTCTCCTTGCTATTCTTTGGAACTCTGCATTCAGATGTTTATATCTTTCCTTTTCTCCTTTGCTTTTTGCTTCTCTTCTTTTCACAGCTATTTGTGAGGCCTCCCCAGACAGCCATTTTGCTTTTTTGCATTTCTTATCCATGGGGATGGTCTTGATCCCTGTCTCCTGTACAATGTCAGGAACCTCATTCCATAGTTCATCAGGCACTCTATCTATCAGATCTAGTCCCTTAAATCTATTTCTCACTTCCACTGTATAATCATAAGGGATATGATTTAGGTCATACCTGAGTGGTCTAGTGGTTTTCCCTACTTTCTTCAATTTAAGTCTGAATTTGGTAATAAGGAGTTCATGATCTGAGCCACAGTCAGCTCCCAGTCTTGTTTTTGTTGACTGTATAGAGCTTCTCCATCTTTGGCTGCAAAGAACATAATCAATCTGATTTTGGTGTTGACCATCTGGTGATGTCCATGTGTAGAGTCTTCTCTTGTGTTGTTGGAAGAGGGTGTTTGCTGTGACCAGCGCATTTTCTTCCAAAACTCTATTAAGGGTTTCATATCCAAACCATTGCTTTTCTTATAGGAAATAGACAATACAAATCTACAGTAATTTAGTCTGTGTAGCACTGGTGAAAGGGCAGACACATGGATCAAGGAAACAGAGCAGAATCTAGAGGAATGTATATTCATACAAAAAAAATCTGTATTTGAAAGCATCTGTCTACAATGCAGGAGACCTGGGTTCGATCCCTGGGTCAGGAAGATTCCCTGGAGAAAGCAATGGCAACCCACTCCAGTACTCTTGCTTAGAAAATCCCATGGACAGAGGAACCTGGTGCAGGCAACTGTCCATGGGGTCGCAAAGAGTCAGACACGACTGAGCGACTTCACTTTTTGTTTTTCAAAGTTATCCCAAACTGTAAACAACCCAAATATCCATTATCTGATGAATGAGTAAACACACTGTGATATAGCTGTCGAATACAATCCCACACAGCATCGTAACAACAGCAACAACAAAAACCTAGTAAAAACAAACTACTGATATGCATTACAACAGAAATAAACTTCCAAAGCATTATGCTAGATAAAAGAAGCCAGACTCAAAAGTCTGCATAGTATATACTAGTCCATTCATATGATACTCCGGAAAAGACAACACTAGAAGAGAAAAATAGATCAGTGGTTTCCTGGGACTAGGGGAAGAGCAAAACAAATGACTACAAAAGGGCAACAGTGTTTTTGGTGTGATGAAGATATTTTATATTCTTGATTGAGGTGGTGATTACATGACTATATGTTGAAGTTCAATTTTATTGTATATAAATTATATGTCACAAACATGGCTTTGAAAACAAACTGATAGGGAATTCCCTGGTGGGCCAGTGGTTAAGACTCCTCACTTTCAATGTAGGGGGCCAGAGTTTGACCCCTGGTCGAGCGACAAAGATCCCATATGTCATGCAGAGTGGCCTAAATAAATAAATACATCTCGAAACAGCTCATCAAAAAAAAAAAAAAAAAAAAAAAAGACAAAGTAGTTAAAGCAAAAACCAAACTGGTAGAAAGCACATCCATTATTGTTTGTGGCTGGAGGTTGGATGGAATTAACTGAGCAGGGGGATAAGGTAAACTTTTGGGAAGATGGAAATGCTATATATTTTGATTGTTATGATGACTACCCAGTTGTGTATACTTATCAAAATTCATCAAATTGTACTCTTAAAATCTTTGCATTTTATTGTAAATAAATTATACCTCACAAAGGTTGAAAAGCTTTTTGAGCCTGTATTATGGTATGTGGGGTTGGATTTGCCTAACAGCTAAGTTAAGCAAATGCATACATATTGAAAAATACCCTCAGAGAACATGATATGTTTCTAGTGTCAGTACTATTCATTGCTTGGTAAATAATAAGAATTTGGATGATGTAAACAATAACTGTTCCATCAGTCTCACATCTTTTCTTAGTTCATTGTGCTGACTTTCTGCTTGTCCCTATTTTTTTCTATGGTGTGCGCGTGTGCTCAGTCGTGTCCCGCCAGGCTCCTCTGTCCATGGGATTTTCCAGACAAGAATCCTGGAGAGAGTTGCCATTTCTTCCTCCAGGCCATTTTTTTGATCCAGGGATGGGACCCAGGGATCTAATCCACATCTCTTACATCTCCTGCATTGGCAGGTGAATTCTGTATCACCACGCCACTTTTTTTTTTTTTTAATATCACACACCAATGTGTATTTGAAAGGTTCCTTCCTTGTAACATGGCAGGGAATTCTCAGTTTCTCGCTGTGAATTTTCTGTGAGTTCCAACTTTAAACACAACTTCTTAAAAATTGTGAGGAATCTGAGTTTTTACCCTATTTGCAGGTTAACAAGTTAGCGTATCACAATATCATGGAGCTGGTAGCAGACACCATACTCCCGGGACAGAGACCAAAGAAAGTTTATTACTTGCATCACTAGCAGCGTCTGGAGTATCAGCATTTTGGTGTCAGCTCCCTAAACCCCAGTTCCTATAATGCAGAGAGGTGAGATGACACTTTCATACTTGATGGGTTGGGTTTACAAGAAAGAAATCACGAGTTTAGGGAACTTGAATCTTTTATATTAGGTAGTAAGCATGATGCTCTTTGTCCTGAAGGAGAACACGAACTTTATTACACTGAACAGTAAGCATGTTTGCTCTTTGCTTCAGAAGAAAACACTCTGTATCCAAGATTGTAAGCAAACCCGACTTTTACTCCAATGGGAGATATGATCTACATTCCAAGGATATTTGCTACACAAATCTATGAAAAGGTAGATTTGTATGAGCAAAGGGTAGCATTGCTTGTAAGATGTGAAGTAACGCAAGAGACCCATGAACAATTGTTTCCAATATAACTCTCCAAACCTTTAGTCCAAATGGTAATTAATTTGTTGAGGTAGGCCCATGCATTAATTACGTTTTAGAGAGTTCAACTTTACTGCAATAATCATTGGGCTAAATTGTCTGCTGCCTGTATGCAGAAATGTCTTTTTGTTTGTCTTCCTGAATGTGTTTTTCTTTCTGCCCTATATAGCAACCAGGGAAGTAATTATATAGACTTTTGATTTTGAGGTGGAGATAATAATTTTAGTTGTGTAGTGTTTGAAAACTTTCCCCCCAAATATTTAGAAATTACCTATTTTATTTTAGTTATTGTTGCCACAATCATGCTTTCAAATATCACTTCTGGTTGGGTCGGCTGAAAACTTAATATTTAATCATTTAACAGCCAATATTAATACATACATATATATATATATGTATATGTACACACACATATATATATGTTCTTTTGCTTTAGAGTTTAATTTTCAGGGAATTCAGTTTGTAGAGACTATGTTAAATCTAAATATATAGTTATCTGGAAACTAATTTGCCAAATAAAAATATCTTGCCTAATGATTTTTACATTGAAAATATTCAATATATATGCTTATTCATGCATACATATACATTTACATTTTTTTTGCTGTGCTGGGTCTTTGTTTCTATGCACAGGCTTTCTCTAGTTGCAGCGAGCAGGGGATACACTTTAGGTGCAGTGCACAGGCTTCTCATTGTGGGGGCTTCTCTTGCTGCAGAGCACGGGCTCTGGGGCGCTTGGGCTTCAGTAGTTGTGCACGTGGGTTTAGTTGCTCCCTGGTGTGTGGAATCTTCCTGGACCAGAGATCAAACCCGTGTACCCTGCATTGGCTGGTGGATTCTTAACCATTGGACCACCAGGGAAGTCCTATACATATATTTCTAGAGGAGTGATAATAATCACCAGAAGTTTGATAATGTTTTACTTTTACTTTCACTTTCATAATAAATTAATAAATCTAAAATCTACTATAAGATAGAGTTATTTAGATCTAAAACTAACATCATGTTACTACTGATTTTATTGAAAACAAGAAAGGATATGTATAAGATGTTGTGTGTGAGATATTTTTCTATTGCTCTGAATTTGATGCTAATGTCTTATAACTGAAAACAACAATTAAACCCTTCACTTTCTGGATTAACATTCTTTATAGTTGGACCCAGTCCATGACCTGACCATGGAACCATGAAAGGAGAGGCTGAACCAAGTGGCTTTTCCCACCTGTGTGTGGCTGTTCTTCCTCCTTCCTATGTACCAAAAATATGCAGGAGAGATAAGAGAGAGGAATTGGGAATGTACTTTTTTGTTCCATTCCCCATCGATGGACAAGCACTCATTGAGATTGGGAGTGTAGGAGGGAAAGATTGATCTTTTTGTTTATTAGCTGGATGCTCCTTCTGATGTAGAGCCCATACCATAGGTCCACCCTGGACCAACAGCCTTGGGGGTATGTGGGGCTGAGTTTGGGGCTGAGTTTAGGCCTGAGGTCAACTTGACTTGGGTCATGAACTTAGAGTCAGGTACCTACATTTTACCTGGAGATTACTATAGATGGGAGCTGTGCTAAAAAAGGGCCTTTCCAGGTGGCACAGTGATAAAGAATCTGCCTACCAATGCAGAGACACAAGAGATGTAGGATTGATCCCTGGATCGGGAAAATCCCCTGGAGTAGGAAATGGCAAGCTGCTCCAGTATTCTTTTCTGGGAAATCCCATGGACAGAGGAGCCTGGTGGGCTACAGTCCATGGGGTTGCAAAGAGTCAGACACGACTGAGCAACTGAGCATGCACATACATTGCTAAAATAACCTAAGCCCATTGGATGGGAAGGGATCATGGAGCTGTGTTTGGGAAGAAAATATGATTCTTCACAATCTCCCAAAGATTTTGGATGATCTCAGTGACTCAAAAAATTCACACAGATGGGTCAGGAAGTTTAAGCAAAGAGGTCATTGGCATGCAAGAATTTGTTGTTCATTCCCTCAGTCATATCTGACTCTTCCTGACCCCATGGACTGCAGCATGCCTGGCTTCCTTGCCCCTCACCATCTCCCAGAGTTTGCCCAAGTTCATGTCCAGTGCTTTGGTGATGCCATCCAACCGTCTCATTCTCTGTCACCCTCTTCTCCTTCTGCCTTCAATCTTTCCTACGTGAGAATATGTCACAAGTAAAAGAGGGATTGGGAGTGGGATTTTTTGGATCCAGAGGAGATACGGCTGCAGAGCAATGAGGGTCTAACACTCCAAGGAAACCATGTGCATCAGCTATAAGGAGGTTTCCACACCAGCAGAGACCACCAGAATCCGAAGAAGCTTCTCGAGTCCGTCCTGTGGAAATAGACACGGTAAAGGAAGAGGACCAAGAAATTTCAGAGCCAGAATTCCACTCCTCACTCACCTCACTACACACCTACGCTGGTGTGGAATAACCTGTGATGGAGAATATCACATTCTTTCCCTAATCAAGACTTCATGCTGTGGTTACACGTTGACCTTAACTCTAGAGGGTTTGCAGAGGGGGTGTGTTTGGTTTAGGGGTATCCAATTAGTACAATTTTCTATATTCTGATCTTGATTTAAAAGATATTTACTTCTAGAATGAGTTGTGCCCTGTTGTTAAGAAGTGCTGGAATAAGTTTCCTTTAATGTATTTTAATAAAAGTTTGACAACTTAAGTTAGAGAGTTGCCCATTGGTAACCATTTTGAACTGTGGAGTTGGAGAAGACTCTTGAGAGTCCCTTGGACAGCAAGGCGATCAAACCAGTCAGTCCTAAAGGAAATCATTCCTGAATATTCATTGGAAAGACTGATGCCGAAGCTGAAACTCCAATATTTTGACCGCCTGATGTGAAGAACTGACTCATTGGAAAAGACCCTGATGCTGGGAAAGATTGAAGGCGGGAGGAGAAGGGGATGACAGAGGATGAGATGGTTGCATGGCATCACCAACTTAATGAACATGAGTTTGAGCAAGCTCCGGGAGTTGGTGATGGGCAGCAAAACCTGGCTTGCTGCAGTCCATGGGATCACAAAGAATCAGACGCAACTGAGCGACTGAACTGAACTGAACCATAATACCTCTTTTTTTTCATCCCCAGCACTTCCAGAGAGAAATGATGACATTTTGCACAACTGTCTAGGATGTACCAAGTAGGAATCCCCTGAGGTATGATATTTTGGTCAAATATTTTCTCTTCTCCATTAACTAGGCAAGGCCCATAATTAGAAATAAGACTCCATATTTTTACGTTTTAAACTAGTGTTTATTTAGCCTTACAGTGAGGCATACATTAAAATTTTCTTTGTTTCAAAGAAAATGTAAGTTATAATTTAGACCAACTTATCCTCATCTAATATTACCCTTTTGGTTTCTTTTCAAAGACAGAGATCCTTTTGATGCCCATGTATCTTCTTTTGTGTTTTCTGTGTGGGGTGGAGTGGGACTTGATCTATTATAAATTTCAAAATATTATAGATGTCATGAAATATTCTTCTCTAAGGTTTCCATTTTTTTTGGTAGAGTGTTTCAATCATTTACAGCATTGATATTTACCTTATCAGTCATGGGTGGAACACTCTGCTAAGCTCTGATTAAGGGTGTATTGTCCTTGGAGTTCTTAGACTACTGAAGAAAATGTGAGAGGTAAGAAGCTTTGCCTCAGGCTCTCTGGGTGGCTCCGTGGTGGAGAATGCCCCTGCCAATGAAGGAGACATGGGTTCGGTCCCTGATCTGGGAGGATCCCGCAACTAAGCCTGTGTGCCACAACCGTTGATCCTGTGCTCTAGAGCCCTGGAGCTGCAACTGCTGGGCCCACACGTCCTGGCGCCCCTGCTCCACAACAGGAGAGGCCCCTGCAATGAGAAGCCCGTGCACTGCAACTAGAGAGTGGCCCCCGCTTGCTGCAACTAGAGAGAAGCCTGAGCAATGAAGAACTAGCATAGCCAATATAAATACATTTATTAATTTAATAAAAAAGAAGCTTTGGCTCATTGGGGTCTCAAAGAGTCAGACACAACTGATCCTTTATCTTCCTTCCCCCAAGAACAGATACAATCAAAACTTGCTAGTGTAACTTGAAGGCATCATTATCTGGGCTATCTGAAGTAGTATGTAGAGGAATATCCCTGGTTTTCCAGTGGTTAAGAATCCATCCCTGGTCCAGGAAGATCCCACACGCTGCTGAGCAACTAAGCCTGTGTACCACAGCTACTGAGCTCTGGTGCTGCAACCACTGAAGCTTGCATGCCTAGAGCCTTGCTCTGTGCTCCTCAACATGAGGAGCCACCACAGTGAGAAGCCTGAGCACCGTAGCCAACAGTAGCCCCTGCTTGCCACAACCAGAGATAAGCCAGCATAGCAGCGAGGACCCAGTATAGCCATAAATAAATAAATAAATTGTGGTTGTTGTTATTCAGTCACTAAGTCATGTCCAACTCTTTTCGACCACATGAACTGCAACACTCCAGGCTCCTTTGTCCATGGGATTTCCCAGCCAAGAATGCTAGAGTGGGATGCCATTTCCTTCTCCATGGGATCTTCTGCATTTCAGGAAGATTCTTTTCATATATCACCTTATTTCAACTCTCTATGTTATACTGGTCAGATATTATTATTCTCATTTTTCAGATATGGAAATTGAAACAGATTAAAGTGACTTGCCCAAGGTCATTTAGCTAGTTGGATTAGAATTAGGAGAACTTTCTTTTTTTTAAAAATTTACTTATTTTTACTTGGAGGATAATTGCTTTACAATAATGTATTGGTTTCTCTGATACATCAGCATGAATGAGCCATAGGTATACATATGTCTCCTCCCTGTTGAACCTCCCTCCCACCTCCCATCCCATCCCACCCCCTAGGTTGTCACAGAGCACCCGATTTGAGCTCCCTGCATCATACAGCAAATTTCCATTGGTATCTAATTTTACATATGGTAATGTATGTGTTTCAGTGTTACTCTCAATTTGCCCCACTCTCTCCATACCCACAGTGTCCAGAAGTCTGTTGTCTATGTCTGTGTCCCCTTTGGTGCCCTGAAGATAGGTTCATCAGTACCATCTTTCTAGATTCCATATATATGTGTTAATAGGTGATATTTGTTTTTCTCTTTCTGACTTACTTCACTCTGTATAATTGGCTCAAGGTTCACCCACCTCATTAGAACTGAGTCAAATGCATTCTTTTTTATGGCTGAGTAATTAAGGAACCACATCCCACATCCCAGTGATGAACTATCCTCTTTGGTTGCACAGTGCTCTGTATTCTGTACGTAAAGGTCACTCTAAAAACTTCAGTGTTTTGTTGCTTTACATGCTTCTCTACGTGTTTCAAGAAGCAAATTATACCATAAAAACTGCTGCCAGGAGACCCTGCTTAACTCATCTGCATCACTGAGAGCTGTAAGATGCTCAGCTTTTCTCTTCATGGTTTGAAGACAACCAGTCAGTTCACTTAGTCCAGGATATGAGCCAATTCAAATCTTCTGTTCTGGAAGCTCACAGGTCAAATATGTGTTAGTGAACTACTCTTGCATTCACACAATACCTAAAGCTTCTGGTAATAGCTCTTGGAAATGTGGTGGAGGAAATATACTTAGTGATATCCAGAATTCTATGAATGAACTGGTTTTGTGTAGGTACTACTTTTATTTTAGTTGCATGAAGTAAAATTCCAGATTGGCCAGGATTCCCATTCATGTCACTTGCTATTGTTGTTCAGTTGCTAAGTCATGACTTTTTGCAACCCCATAGACTGTAGCACCCCAGGCTTCCCTGTTCTTGACTGTCTCCCAGTTTGCACAACATGTTACTGGGGGCCCGATATTCTACACTGTGGAACTGGGGGGAGTAGTTCCATTCTTTCTCACTGTCTTTGGAGGGCTTGTGCACTCTGGACTTGAGGTCTTGAGCAAGGGCCCTGTTTATTCAAAGAGAATTCTCTCCCACTCTCCCACAGGAGTTTGGTTTTCATCTAAGACTGGATCATGTTGGGAGTTATCTTTCAAGTTCTGGCTACCGCAGCGAGCAAACTCTGTTAGCTAATTGCATTTTTTTTTTGTTTGGCTGCAGACCCAGAGGCACTATAAAAAGTTTAGATCTGACACAGCAAGGGGGAAAAGAAGAAGAATAAACAAGCATGCTGTGAGTTTTCTACTGTGTGAGGATACAGGCACACGAGAGTTTTCAGCATCTTTTGCATTCCAAGACCAGAGTTTGAGAGGTTGCCAAGTGCAACCAAGAGTTAGACTTCAGAAGTCCTGTGCTTCCTTCAAGAACATGGTCACCGATCTAAGACACTAAATTTGAACCAATTTCTCTGTTATGTTTCTAAATCCAAAGCAGGGAGGGAGATAACCACTTTCCTTCTCCTCCCAACAAGCTTCCCCCTTGTAATGATGGGTTTTGTTCTAGGGAGTACATTTCTCAACTGTGCTCTCATGCTTGGGTAGTTTGGCAGGCTTTCTGATGCTCCGGGGCAATCTGAATCACACCTGAGGTTGATGGGCTGCTGACATATGGAGCTTTAATTAAACCAAGCTGAAAAAGGAGAGCATCTGGAAACCAGGGCTGGGCCTTGGAAGGGCCTGGGTGGTTCTTTTTTGATTGTGTTATTTTTTTATTTTTTCCAGAGACCATGTTTATCTTTTCTAACCAAAAAAAGTTGGGAATAACATGAATAATCAGATTGAACTTGGTCAAAATGTTGTGTCAGGAGAGATTTGTTTTCTTTTGTGAGTGTTATAGGCAATACTTGAAAGAGCTGAAGTGGAATTTGGTCATGAAAACAGCTGTTTGAAGGGCACATGACTTTTATTTTTCTAAAAACATGTCCCAAAGTTGATCTTCATTGGTCCTGAGGGAAGCTAGTGGAGGAAGCTTAAGGCAAAGGTGGTCCAAAGTCTCATACCGGGAGGGGATGTTCCAGTTCAGGACCTGAAGCAGAGGACCATTGTAAAGATTTGGTGATGCAAAAGATACTTTCCTGTCTTTGAAAGTGACTATCTAGAAAATTTAGTCTGTTACTGCCTTTGACTAAATGAAAAATCAATTATACCATGGTGGATCAAAATTGAATTGTTACTAAATTATAAGAAGAAATGACACAGTATGTTGTCATTTGTTAAGCACTTATTCTGATCTAGGGATGCATGTGATACTAGGGATTCAAGTATTCATTTACTTATTAATTTAGTCATTCAGCAAATATTGTGAGCCTGTTACATCGCAGGCAAGTTTTAGACACCATGGATAGAAAGGTGAGTGTGGCAAAATGTTTATTCTCATGGAGTTTGCCTTTTAGTAGAGAAACCAGACAACAAAAAAGTAAGCACAGAAACAATAATATTATTTTAGGGAGTGACAAGAGATTTGAAGAAAAGCAAAATGAAGATAACATGCCACCTATATCTTTGTTTATTTTCTCTTTTACCCAATAAAATTTTACTGGGGACCCTGAATGAGATACTGTTCTGGGTACTAGGAGTCGATGGAGACTGTACCCATGATGAGAAGTATAAAGAAAACAAAGGGCTAAGATGAAGAAGAATCAAGGGCTTGGATGGAGTCAGGTGTGGGCCCAGCAGCACTTTTGACAGGAGGTCTGTAAAAACTTCTCCAAGGACCTAAATTATGAGAAGGAGGTGAAAGAGGGAATGGTGGTATGGTGTGTGTGTGTGAGTGGGCGTGTGTCTGTGTGTATGTATGTGTGTGTGTTGGTGCGGTTGGAGTATAGGAGGGTATCATGAAGATCATTCTAGATAGAAAGAGCACAATAATAAAAGGTTCTGAAGCAGAAAAAAGTTGGTGAGCATTGGTCAGGAAAACCAAATTTGGTCCTGGTTTAGAAGACTTGGATAACCTGGTATGGCCTAAGACAAGGTTGGGATCAAACATACAGTGCCCTGAAAGCCAGCTTAAACATTGTGAACTTTATTCTAAGGGTGGTGTGAAGAGACTAAAGAATTTTGAGCCAGGACATGATGTGATTTGACGCATGTTAATAGCCCTTTGACCACTGTGTGAAGGACAGATGAGAAGTGAGCAAAAGCAGAGGCTAAGAGGCCAGAACAGAGCCTTTTAAAATAATCTGGTCCAGAGAGATGGAGAAGGAATCCACCGACCACCTTGTTAGCACCTCTTCCACAGTTTTGCTTACCTCCTTCCTAACTGGATCAACAAAATTGGTCTTCCAACTCTTTCAGACTTTTGCAGGCAGGCCAGGCCATTGGATACTTAAGACTAATTTTTTAAAAAAATTTATTTGGATGTTCCAGGTCTTTGTTGTGGCACGTGGGATCTAGTTCCCTGACCAGGGATTGAACCCATGGACCCTGCATTGGAATCACAGAGTCTTAACCACTGGACCTAGAAGGAAGTCCAGACTAACTTGAAACCTGTGGAGTTTGAGGTATCTGGAAAGACAACTTTTATTTTAAATTTAGTTTTATTTAGAATGTTCCCTAAGAGGCTGAATTCTTCCTTTAGATCAGAGTCTGACATTAAAAAATCAGTCACCACAACCACCAAAATCTACAACTATGCAGTATGTCTGTTGGCGTTTGAGTTTAAAGCAGAGATTGTGCAATGCTAATTGGAAATAATACTGCAGCTTCAGTGTTTCTCTATCAGCCTTGTTTGGGAAGATAGCACACTCAGAAAAAGACAAGCCATGTGAATAATTTTCAGATAGAATTTGCCATTTTGGTTGTGGATGAATGTTTTAAGTTAGAGATATGGGAAGAAAGTGACTATGAGAGAAACAGACCTGCGTTTGGATTTCAGTTCTGCTGCTCAGCTGACTATATGACACACAACAGGTCACGGAGGTTTCTGAGTGTGTGCTTCTTCAGCAAGTGACACGATGTATGTACAGTCATTGGTACATCATCAATGATCCGGGAAGACAGCTTCCCTAGCTTTCTTGCTGGCCTCCCCCTTTTCAAGAGCATCTCTCTCTTCCTGGCTGTGACACACTCTGAGAGATCTTCTTCCAATCTTTCTTCCATCATCTCAGAAGGATGAAGGAATAATCTAAACCTCCCCTCCTGTTGTCTCGCCTCCTCTCCCCTTTCTCCTTTCCTTTCTCTTTTCTCATTCTCCCTGTTTCTCTCTTCTTGTCTCCCGTCACGTTTCTTCTTCCTCTCCTCCTCCTCCTCCTCCTGTTCGCCGTCTCCTCCCCTTCGCCCTTCTTCTTGTTCTCTTTTTCCTCCGTCTTTGTAGGAATAGTGCAGGATAACAATTATGTTCCAACTACAAAGCTTGGTATCAGGCGCCGTGCTGTGCTGTGCTGTGCTTAGTGGCTCAGTCTTGTCCGACCGACTCTTTGTGACCCCATGGACTGTAGCCCGCCAGGCTCCTCTGTCCATGGGCATTCTCCAGGCAAGAATACTGCCATGCCCTCCTCCAGGGGATCCCAACCCAGGGATCGAACCCAGGTCTCCTGCATTTCAGGCAGATTCTTTACCATCTGAGCCACCAGGGAAGCCCATGAATACTGAAGTGGGTAGCATAACCTTCTTCAGGGGATCTTCCTAACGGAGGAATAGAACTGGGGTTTCCTGCATTGCAGACAGATTCTTTACCAGCTGAGCAGCCAGGGAAGCCCCAGGCACCATACTAAACACTTCTAAAGAAAATTATTTATTTTTACTGAAGCATGTTGTTTAGTTTCTAAGTCATAGCTGACTCTTTTGTGACCTTGTAGACTGTGGTCTGCCAGTCTCCTCTGTCCATGGGATTTCCCAGGCAAGAATACTGGAGTGAGTTGCCATTTCCTTCTCCTTTATTGCCGTATAGTTGATGAAAAATATTACATAAGTTACAGGTGTACAATATATTGATTCACAAGTTTTAAGGTTATAGGCCACTTGTAGTTATTATAAAACCATACTAGTTACTTTTCAGGCATTAGCTCAACTTCACTACAGTTTTTAGAGGGAAATACTAATATTATTCCTATCTTATAGATGAAGAAGCTGTGACTTGGAGAGGTTTAATTGCCTATCCAGTATCATACAATCCATAAGTGTTGGCACTGGAATTTGAATCCAGGCAGTCTGACTCCAGATCCCCTTTAGGGTACTTTTTTTGGTATTAGAGTTCTCTTTCCCTTAGAACACTTTACTGGGTGTGGGGCATGGGGACATGCGTACTGCCAACTGGCCTTGGTGGACAGGTGGGGAAGTCTTTCTGGGAAGTAAGTAGGATTTGCTGTAAGTTCATGGATGTGTGTGTCTTATTCGTGAAAAATTGGTTCCCCCCTCCCCTTTATTATCCACCATCTGTGTCACACCTGGAGGCGCTCAGTATTTTCCAGAAATATAGATGATTCATACAATTATTTTCTTATAATATCTAACCTCCCAGTGGAGGAACCAGAGGGGAAAGTTCATTTACAAAGATCAGTTATGATTTTAAAGGCATCTTAATTTGGTGAGTAGGAGAAAGCCAGGCTGCTAATTGATTAGTTTGTTTCTTGACCTGCTAATTGAGATTTGGTCCTCATTCACATGGCTCCTCTGCAGCGTTGGCTTCAGTCGTGTGTCCTCATCTAAGCTTGCCAAAATCAGATGCTTTGGGGTGTAGAGTTAAAAACCTGGCAGCCCATCTGGACATGTAATGTAGATGCCGTTATGGAAAAATGAGGAACTTCCTTCCCAATTAGAGAAGATTGTTCTGTTGCTTCTCTGCTGTTACAAGCTTGTTCGCTGTAAATACTTCCACCATTGTAATCCCAAGGTATCAGACAATATATATATATATATATATATATATTTTTTTTTTTTTTTTTCAAAAAAGGAAACCTGTGTATGTTTAAATGTTATTTGTGCTGCAAAGGAAGTCTCTCCCTAAGAGCTTGGCAGAGACAAGTTGACTTAGATAAAATAGTCCGTCTAGGATTGGGTTGAGTGAGAAAGAATGTTTCACGTGAATTTGAACTACGCTTTCCAGAGAGGTGAGAGCTGCAGTTCTGTGTGCAAAGAGGGCAATAGGGTAAGGACAGGGATTTCTGCCAGGTTGGCAAGGGCTGCGGAACTTCCAAGTTCTATGTGTGTGTCCATCCACGGCTAAGCCCACTCTGCATTTTCCTTCCTATCTTCCTTCTGAGTCCCTTGTCTGCTAGGTGGTCAGCTGCCTCTTTCACTGCTTTTACATCCACACGCCAGCATAAGCAGTAAAAATTTGTCTTTAATTTTCCAAGCAATCTTTCTGAATTACAAAAAGAGAAGAGAAAAAAAGCTACTTGAACCTTCTGAGGTAATTAAAACAACGGAAGTCTTTTGGTTTGTAAAATGGGAAAAATAATCTACCCTTTTGGGGGACAAATATGAGCTATTAAAGCACAGAGTACAGGGTCTAGCCTTCAATAAATGCACGTGCTGTTTAATTAATTTTTTTTGTTGTTGGTGTATAGTTGCTTTCAGTTCAGTTCAGTCGCTCAGTCGTGTCTAACTCTTTGCGACCCCAGGGACTGCAGCACGCCAGGCCTCCCTGTCCATTGCCAACTTCTGGAGTTCACTCAAACTCATGTCCATTGAGTTGGTGATGCTATCCAACCATTTCATCCTCTGTCGTCCCCTTCTCCTCCTGCCTTCAGTCTTTCCCAGCATCAGGGTCTTTTCCATTGAGTCGGTTCTTTGCATCAGGTGGCCAGAGTATATAGTTGCTTTACAATGTTGTTAGTTTCTACTCAGACGCAAAATGCATCTGCTATACATCTATACACATATCCCTTCTTCCTTGGAGTTCCTTTCCATTTAGGTCACCATAGAACATTGAGCAGAGTTCCCTGTGCTTCATAGTAGGTTCTTATTAGTTATCTATTTTATGCATGGTATCAATAGTGTATATACATCAGCCCCAATCTCCCAATTCATCCCACCTTCCCACCTCCTTTAGTATCCATATGTTTGTTCTCTATTTCTGCTTCGCAAATAAGTTCATCTATACCATTTTTTTCTAGATTCCACATATATGAGTTAATATACAATATTTTTTCTTTTAATGTATTTCTATGTGTTTATCTGTTGGCCTCCACCTTGCTTCTCCCCTCCTGTCCCTCCTTCTTTCCAACATGTAATCAAGAGACTACATACAAGTGGGTAACCAACTTATCATAGACACTGTGTCTAGAGCATTTAGCGGAGAAGGCGATGGCACCCCACTCCAGTACTCTTGCCTGGAAAATCCCACAGATGGAGGAGCCTGGTAGGCTACAGTCCATGGGGTCGCGAAGAGTCGGACACAACTGAGCGACTTCACTTTCACTTTTCACTTTCATGCATTGGAGAAGGAAATGGCAGCCTACTCCAGTGTTCTTGCCTGGAGAATCTCAGGGACAGGGGAGCCTGGTGGCCTGCCGTCTATGGGGTCACACAGAGTTGGATATGACTTAAGTGACTTAACAAAGAGCATTTAGAGTAATCTTTATTAAGAAAGAAGAGCCTATTATATAATCGCCTATTCACTAATTTTTTGGTCAATGCCCATTTGTCGCTCTGCTCCTCTGCCATAGACTTGGGAATGAGCTGGAGTTGAAGTCCCTCTGGCCCCATGTCCTTCCCGCCCATCCTCATTCCCTCTTCATTTACCAAATGGCTGATCACTGGAAGGAACCAAGTTTAGGAAACACATTTGATGATTTAAACAGATATGTTTGACAAGAAACCTCTTACAAAAGCGGGATATTCTCAGAATTGCACCAGTGAAGCTGACTAATAAGTTGTTGAAATAAGAAATTGTCCAAATTCGGTCTCTTCTCTGGCTCCCTTATCTCCATTTGCTCTTCAGATTTCATCTCGTTGGGTTATGCAGTTGAATCAGAATTAGAACTTGGGGATCATTTTGCTCAGAATCATTTTGCTTTTGGCACAAATGTATTAGAAATCCGGTTGGGGTGAGAGGTGAGATGACGTCTTTTTTCTCTTCCAATCCTGTGATTCTGTGATTTTTATGAACAGGAGGAAGAAAGCGGTACCATCCCTTGGCATTTACTCTTTTGAAAATTTCCCAAGAACTTCACAACTTGAAGTCTATTTATTCAATTCCTCTGAAAGTTGGGTAGTCTTTAAACACGTGTCAGGACAGCCTGGCTTAATGCCTGTATATTTTACTAAGAGGTTGGTGGGCTTATTTGATTTAGCTCATGTTAGAAGTTTAATTGTTTTTTTCATACCCCCCCTTTTTTTTTCTGCTGGCAGTGACTCTATCTAATAGAATAAAGCTTTGTCCAAGCACCCGCTTTCATTCCTTTACACACATGAGATGGGAACTTTGGTTGGCTGATGTTTTTTTGAGGTTCCCAATGGACCATGTGTTTCACATCAAGTGAGCAAATACCTTTTCAGCTGAAAAACCTTTCAACGGCCTCAAGTTTCCAGACCAGACTTTACCTCTGGGCTCCAACCAGATCCAGCCTGACTTCATGTTGGTTCACCCTTAATTTTGGCATAAGAGATGCTGATTCATGAGAGCAGCTTCCAAAGATCTGTTTGGGATTATGCCTCAAGTCTCATACCCATTATTTTTCCCCAATCCAAGTTCTGCCATCCTGTTATGGGAAGCCCTATGTATATTGATGGCATAGTAATAACGACGCTTTGGTTCATCCTAAGAACTCTGTGAAGTTGAGATGGCTATTATCTGTATTTTACAGATGAAGAAAGAAGGCTTAGGGAGATAAAGTCTCCTGCTCAAGATACATGCATTAGCATACAGAATCATAATCAGAATCTAGATTAAAAAAATTTTTTTTTTAACTTTGGCTGCCATGGGTCTTAGGTGTGGATTGTGAGTTCTTTAGTTGCAGCACGTGAACACTTAGCTGTGGCATGAGGGATCTTGTTCTCTGACCAGGCATCGAACCTGGACCTCCTGCACTGGGAGCAAGGAGTCTTAGCCACTGGAGCACCAGGGAAGTCCCTAGAATCTAGATTTTAACATCACAATTCAGGTTCTTAACCCCCATCCCAAAGTGTGTCTGTAGCAAGAGGGTAAGTACTAAGTCCTGAGAGAGTAAGATAATTTTTCCCTCTGTTTGATCAGATTAATTTAGGGCCAAGACGATCTTTGAGATGATCCCACCCAATCCTTTTCATCAATGGAGCCAAGGCTTGCAATAGCGGGGACTTGGTCAAGGTCACACCAGCAGCAGTGCCAGGACCAGAACAAAGAGGCCCTGTGCTCTTTCTAGAACTGGCTGCAGAACAGGGGCAAGATTCTGAAATTACAGAGGAGTGAGAAGGTGTTGGCCAAGAATCAAGAGAGCTAAGATTTTGTCCTAAGTGAAAAATGAATTTACATTTTCTTGAAATAAAAACTATATATTAAAGCATCCAACACATGTAAGGGATCTGGAAAGCTTCCCTGGACAAGTCCTTCAGGAAAGTCCAAACTCCTTCCAGGATCCACAGGGTGATGAGTGATCTCTTCCTGCCTCTCCATCCCAAGCTTTCAAGGTGTTAGTCTCTTTTGAGTCCTAGAATCCAAACCTTTTTTTTTTTCTTGGGCTTTGTGACACCATTTCACCTGTCCTTTGTAGGGCTGGTTCCTTCTTTTTTAATTTTAAAAAATTGAGGTATATTTGACACATAACATTATATTAGTTTCAGGTGTACAGCATTTGTTGTTGTTCAGTCACTAAGTTGTGTCTGACTGTTTGAAACCTTATGTACTGAAGCACGCCAGGCCTCCCTCTCCTTCAGCATCTCCTGGGACTTGCTCAAACTCATGCCCATTGAGTCAGTAATGCCATTAAACTATCTCATCCTCTGTTGCCCCCTTCTTCTCCTGCCCCCAATTTTTCCCAGCATTAGAGTCTTTTCCAATGAGTCAGCTCTTTGCACCAAGTGGCCAAAGTATTGGAACTTCAACTTCAGCATCAGTCCTTACAATGAATATTCAAGGTTGATTTCCTTTAGGATTGACTGCTTGGATCACCTTGCTGTCCAAGGGATTCTCAAGAGTCTTCTCCAGCATCACAATTGGGAAGCATCAGTTGCATTGCAAAATGTGTGACTTGGCTCCTTTATGGCTCAATTTAGTAATTTTTTTTGTTTGTTTGATGTGGATCTTTTTTTTTTTTAAGTCTTTGTTGAATTTGTTATGCTATTGCTTCTGTTTTATGTTTCAGTTTTTTGGTCTTGAGGCATATGGGATCCTAAATCCCCAGTCAAAGATCGAACCCACACCCCCCAAATTAGAAGATGAAGTCCCAAACATTGGACTGTCAGGGAAGTCCTATGCCTCAATTTAAGTATTCATTCATAGATTTCATTTAAATAAAGAGAGATCTTTCCTGACATCATTCCATGTATGAATGCTCTCTACCTCCTTTAACATTTTACTCATTTTTTTTGCCATTTCCACTATTTGTAACTATTTCTTTGTTACATCAATCGTGTAACACTTGTCACTCTTGTTAGATTGTCTCAGTGGTAAAGAATCTGCTTGCAGTGTAGGAGATCCAGGTTCAACTCCTGGGTTGGGAAGATCCCTTGGAAGAGGAAATGGCAATCCACCCCAGTATTCTTGCCTGGAGAATCCTCGAGAATCCACACAGGAGCCTCGTGGGGTACAGTCCATGGGGTCGCAAAGAGTTGGACACAACATGACTGGGTGATCACACACTTACCAAGCTGTAAGTCTAGTGAAGTCAGGGATATGCTCATGTCATTCAGCACCTATGAACTGGTATATTTGTTGAACAAATGCCTGGCTGGCTGGTTGGGTGTCTGAATAAACGAATGAGTGAATTCTATCACCCCAACCCAATATCCACTCCTTGGCACAGTATTACCTGAAGTTCCTAAAGGGGAGAGATTTTGATATTCCAGTCAAACTGTATTTTCTGAGAGCAGTCAGTTGAAATGACTAATAGGGAAGTGTGAATTTTTTTTTTTTAAGCTAAATAACTAGTCACTTAGCAACAGCCTGAGAGAATGGGACAGAAGCAAGGCGTTATTTTGAAGAAAAAGAAGAAGGATCCAGAATTGTCAGGGCTTGGGGGTACTCACTGTGGGTAGCACATGCATGCATGGGCCTGCTTGAAGTTTCCTTCTCTAAATTTTGAACAATCAGTTCTAATTAATGTCTACTTAGGCTTTAATGGTGGTGCTAATGTTAAATAACCTGCCTGCCAGTTCAGGAGACATAAGAGGTGCAGGTTCGATCCCTGGGTTGGGAAGATCCTCTGGAGGAGGGCATGCCAACCCTCTCCAGTATTCTTGCCTGGAGAATCCCATGGACAGAGGAGCCTGGTGGGCACAGCCCGTGGGGCTGCAAAGAGCTGGATTGGCTATTGCGACAGCACACAGGCGCCCGCTCTTCCTATAGATCGAGCCTCTGCTACAGTGGAGCTCCTTTCTCTACAGAAGAGACTGTCTCCTATGCCTCTTCCTGTCCCTGGGGCCGAGTCCAGCGCCAGGCACTCCACTAATGCTTGTCAGGCTGTCTTCACACAGGACATGACTATATACATTTTGCAACAAAATTAGTCTCTAAGTAGTTTATAAATATTCAATTAATAACAGTAATAATGTTAATAGCAGTTATTGAGTGCTTACACATGCCAGGCAATATGTGGCTTTGCTCTCGTTATAATTTAATTCTTACAATGACCCTTTGAAGTAAGCACTGTTGTTATTTATATTTCACAGGTGAGAACATTGAAGTGAATGTCATTAAAAAGCAAAACAAAATGAAGGAAAAAACCAAACTCCCGAGGGTCGTATAGAAATACAGAGCTAGTATTCCAAGCTGGTGCCTAACTCCAGAGCTAATGCACTAAATACTCTGCCATGAACACAAATCTTTTCTCACGTTCCCGTTTTCCTGAGGAGGGCTAGGCATGATCTACTGATGGCACATTCTGGAGTAGGTGCAGCAAGGAGGCCCAGCTGCCTCTGAATAAGCAGGTAACAGCAGAAACTTCTGCCTCCTGTAACACTCCCCCCCCTCCCTCCACCCCCCGCCCATCCCCTCTCCCTGGCTGACTGATGCACATGGAGCTCACTAACACTCTTGGGGGCATGGAATTCTTCTAAGGAGAGCACCAAAACTGGTTTCTAGTTCATGTTCACAGTTGAGGGGGAATAGAAAGATACCAGGCCAAGGTGTAGCTCTTAACAGCTGTGATGAACTCCTCTAGGGCAGAAATGTTTTCTCATCTGCCCATAAGGGCAAGACTAGTGGCTACCTAGCAACGCTGTTGTCAGGACTGAAAAAGCATTGTGCATCGGAAAGCGTTTTATATGCTGCACCATATTATGAATGCAAAGATTATTTTTAGTGGTGCCTCTTTCAGCTGAAAATTTTGGTGCTGTTCGGCCCAGGCACAAGTGATCTAAGTATTTCCTGTTTAACTGGGACAGCATGTAGGGGTCCAAAGTCCTGTGTTCCTATGGCTGTTGTCCAGACCGTGGGGGTGGGGGTGTGGATCTCAGCCTTCCAAAGCGATGGCCCTCATATAGCTCGTTTCCTTTGTTGAGAAAGCTCCACGAGGCCCGACCACAGGTTTCCAAATATCTGGGGTTTGCCCACCAGGACTCTTGCTGGGCAGTCAGGGTACTGGTGGCCAGATTCTTTGTCCTCTACTGACAGATAGCCGAGCCTTGCATAGCGATTGCACAGGCAGATCACTTACTGGGGAGGAAAAGAAACACTTCTAATCATTTCTGAGTCAGCTTTCTGACTTATTGGTTTTGTTCCTTCCCCCATGAAGCATTAATAGAAATACACTTGGCTCGGAGAAGCACTCTTCCCCGGATGGGGAGACGCATGCCTCCACGAGGGGTGTTGAGTGGTTCAGACAAGGTTCTAAAGTGAGAGATGAATGGTTTCATGTTTTGCGGTTCTGAAAGTTGGGGATAAGACTTCCTTCGGTGGAGGGTTGAGCGAACCGATCCGACTGAACAGAGGGCTTCCCCTTTGCAAGTCCAAAGCAAACCACTTCTGACTTCCAAGGGAAAGTCCAGTCCTCATGTCACTGTTCGCAAAGTGTTGCATTCCTTGGCAGGAGAATATGTAGGCAAATCGCAAAAGGAAACAGAAATCGTATAAAATCTTCCTTTTGGTGGTGAGATCTCGACTTTTTCTTGTTGGTCCTGGAGGAGCCGACTATAGCTACATCTTTCATCACCGTTTTCGCAACTCCTCTTGAAATGAAAGGGAGATCAATGTTGCACTGCTAAAAGGAATGGGGAGGCTGACAACTCTGCCTCTCCACATGTGCAGGGTCACTTCTTACCCTGTCTAAAATTTGGTCTTAGTCCCACAGGACCAAAATTCTGGAGCATCCCAGAGGTGTAAGCATCTAAAGCAAGCTGTCTGTAATGGAGCAAGTCGGTAAACTATGCTGCTGCTCACGTGTCTGGTAACAACTTGTCCTTAAATATTGTTCTGAGCATTTGCTCTGAACTTTGAAGTCACCACCAGCAAACTACCCTTTACAGTTGAAACAGTTTACATGACTTTTGCAGTTTAGCTATGCTCTTGAAGGGTCTTGTGTATACTTTTTTTTTTTTCTTAAAGAGGAGAATGTTGCCTCAGCAAGTCTGGAAGCAAGAAGGGGCTTTATTTCTGGAGTCCAGAGATTTCTTTTGATGAGGTTTTCAGATTGATGCAGGTGTGAGACACACTTACAGTCATGTAAAATCCCAGCTGGGTCATCCTTGTGCTGGGGGGAGTGTGCACCTGTAATTAGATACCCGTGACCTTGGCAGAGAGCCAAAGCTTGGAAGATGTGAGTGGTTATGCAACAGATTAGAAATGTAGGGATTATGGCCATTTGTATCTATCTGCTTGTGTTCAGTTCGGTTCAGTTCAGTTGAGTTGCTCAGTCATGTCCGACTCTTTGAGACCCCATGGACTGAAGCGCGCCAGGCCTCCCTGTCCATCACCAACTCCCAGAGTCTACTCAAATCTGGATTAAAAAAATAGAAAACCTTCTCATTTGATACCTGTGTATAACAAATGCTCTATAATGGAAACTATCTGGCTGAATGGTTTCTTACTTTTTCAGTTTTCATGGGGCTTTTAGGCTAAATGTATGCATGGCATGTAAATTCTCATCTAATGTATGTAAAATCATACCAGTTTTTCATAATTCAGAGTCCAGGCTCTTCTGTCTTTTCTTCTGAGGGAGTAGTTATTAACACCTGTGGCTTTTCTGATGCACTTGGATCCACCTGCCAATACCCCATGTCGGGGAACGTGATGAATGCATAGGATATCCCTTTGAGGGAGCAAAGCCAAACTTGAAAAGTGTTACCACCCTTATAGAGCTGGATACTTCTTCAAAGATTTTGAAAACTTGACTTATTCAGGCCATTCGATGGAAAGTTGTAGGTGTTTGATAAGGAAGGGTGCAATTATACTTCATTCCTCAAAATGAAGCAGCTGCATAACCTTATGCATTTTTTATGGTTGGACATTACACCTAGACCAAGGGATGGGGAAATATGGTTAGAGGAGTCACTGGTCATTCTCTGGGGACCATTTCATTCCCTGGGGACCTCCCTTCATTCCCTGGGGACCTTCCCAGCTCTGCTTTCTGCAATATTGAAGTTCATAAGGTGAGGTTGAGGAGGATTTGGCTTCTGGTATGAATTAATTTATCTGTATTTATTATACTGCTTATGATTTCTAAATGAAAACCAGACATAATCTCATTGGTGTTTCACCAAAGCATTGTCATACTCACTTATCTGTTTTTTGTGTGTTTTTTTTCACTTCACTGATGTTATTATCCGTAGGCAAAAATGTGGTATCTTGGTCTCTACATTTTAAGCAATTCAGTAAGTATTTGTTGATTGTATCACACACTGTGATAAAAAGTGCTGCTGTTACCAAGATGAAAGGAAGTCATTCCTGCTCTGAAAGAATTCACAGTCCAGTGGAGGAGACAAACAATTATTACAGCAGACAAACAATTATTTTCAAGATGGTAAAGTCCAATGATTTAGTGATGGGCTCTGGGTCAGGACTGCCTAGTTCTGAATCTTTTCTCTGCCAGTCACTAGTTGTGAGCTCTTGGGAAGTTTTCCTAATTTCACTTTATGTCAGAGAAGTTAATCAACATATATTATAAATAAAATAGACCAATAAAAATTGTCTCTTCTTATAAAGGTAATTGAGATAAAGATAATTGACTTAATATTGTGATAACAAAAGAGTTAATTCATGCATGAAGTGCTTAGACCAGTGGCTGGCACAATATAGATGCTTAATACAAATTAACTGCTATTCAGAATTATGTGGACCATAAAATAAATGTTTGTATTTGCAATAGAATCACTGGGGAGAGAGTGGGGAGCTTAGTAAATGCAGATTCCTGAGCCTCTGCCTCATTCTGATCCTCTCCCTCAGCCTCCTTCTCAGAAATGAAGCTTGGGATTGGCATTGAAACATGTATAATATCATATATGAAATGAGTCGCCAGTCCGGGTTCGATGCACGATACTGGATGCTTGGGGCTGGTGCACTGGGACGACCCAGAGGAATGGTATGGGGAGGCATGAGGGAGGAGGGTTCAGGATGGGGAACACATGTATACCTGTGGCGGATTCATTTTGATATATGGCAAAACCAATACAATATTGTAAAGTTAAAAAATAAAATAAAATAAAAAAATAGGTAAAAAAATAAAAAACACTGTGGGCAAGTTTGATGTAGAATGTGTACAGTTGGAGGAGCTCTGGTATGTTGGATTCAGAAACAACACTGAAGAGGTGGGATAAGTCTGTTTAGGGGTGGCGTCAGGAGAAGCTTCACAATTGATTCACATGGTTTGAACTCTGGGTTTTGAAGCATGCATAGGAGCTCAACAGGCAGAGAAAACAATAACATGTATAAAGACAGAGTTATGGATCATTTTGATATATTTGGAGCATTATTTTTTCTATGTCATTGGAGGTGGTTTAAGGTTGGGCAGTTGAAGGAAAACTGTAGGTGATGAAATTAAAGAAGGAAGAGTGATTTCTGGACAGCTGCTGCTGCTAAGTTGCTTCAGTTGTGTCCTACTCTGTGTGACCCCATAGACGGCAGCCCACCAGGCTCCCCGGTTCCTGGGATTCTCCAGGCAAGAACACTGGAGTGGGTTGCCATTTTCTTCTCCAATGCATGAAAGTGAAAAGTGAGAGTGAAGTCGCTCAGTTGTGTCCAACTCTTAGCGACTCCATGGACTGCAGCCCACCAGGCTCCTCCGTCCATGGGATTTTCCAGGCAAGAGTACTGGAGCGGGGTGCCATTGCCTTCTGGACAGCACCTGGCCATAATTATAGAATTCCAGTGAATAAGTGGGTCAGAATGTTTTCTGATATCATTTGGATGAAAATGAAGGATTGATTACAAGTTTAATTTTGCAGATAGTCCTGGTAGTGATAAACAGAAACAGTCATCACTGGGCTAGTTAATCATGATGTCAAATTCTGTTCCAATAACCAGGGCTCAGTTGATTAGGAAGAACTCTTCCCAAGAATTCAGCTTAGACTCTGGTAGTTGGGGAAGTTTAGACTTAGCAACACTTTAAAATGAGGACGTGAAGTCTCTCCCTCTTCCACTTGTGGATATTTTCCAAATAAGGCAGGCTTTCATCCACTTAAGGTTTTTGGATGTTTTAGATTTGGATATCTGAGGAATAATTAGGTAGTGCCACAAAACTCCTTCTACTCCATAAGATGAGAAAGGATCATGGAAAACACTAATGCTCTTGTTTTCCCTTTTTTGTGTGAGCCCCAACACAATCATGAATATAGTAGAAGAGGCGGTGGTCCTACATTACAGATAGATGATTTTCAGGCAGAATAGGTGGTTCTCTTCTTGCACTGTTTTAGATCAAGAGAATTTCATGAGTGAAATAAGGAGGAAGAAGTTTCCATGTGAAATGTGGCTCCACATTGCTTTATGGTAGAATCAAATTTTATGGTCCATACTGATGAATTCCATGAATCCCTGATCCAATGTGGGAAAAGACAGGGATTCTTCAGAAAACCTTACTGGAGATGTAGTTTTTGGTGAGTGAGGAGAAAGAACTAATAATATAGCTGGAAACCAACTAGTGGGCATAGAAATACAGGAGTCATCTTTCTTCTTTTTCAAATTCTCATGCTTCTAACTTTCTATAGATACTGTTTATTTATTATGGTATTAGAATAAACTTGATTTCTGCTGATTAGCAGCTGCTCTAAAAACCTTACATAGTCAAACCAAATCCCCATCAGATTTCACCACAACGGGGCATCTTTCCCCGCTGTGGGCTGCTCCATAATCTATACCTACTGATCGGAGAAGGCAATGGCAGCCCACTCCAGTGCTCTTGCCTGGAAAATCCCATGGGCGGAGGAGCCTGGTGGGCTGCAGTCCATGGGGTCGCTAAGAGTTGGACACGACTGAGCAACTTCACTTTCACTTTTCACTTTCATGCGTTGGAGAAGGAAATGGCAACCCACTCCAGTGTTCTTGCCTGGAGAATCCCAGGGATGGGGGAGCCTGATGGGCTGCTGTCTATGGGGTCGCACAGAGTCAGACACGACTGAAGCGACTTAGCAGTAGCATACCTACTGATACAAAAATGGATAGTTAACAAAGGAAAAGAAAGTCTGTGTGTGTGTGTGTGTGTGTGTGTGTGTGTGTGCATTCTTTGTGAGATGCTGTGGAATACCTCTCAGTAACATTTTCCCTCTTTGGTACAGAAATGGAAAAATAGTATCAAAAAATGTAAAAGGTTCTTGGGCATCTGGATCTATCTGAGAGAGCCTGTGTTTAGATTCATGGATGACAGATTGCATAGTGAGTGGGTCGTGATGGGTGGGCAAATCCTTCGAAACACAGTAGCCCTATTGTATATCTAAGAGCTACTAAATTCAAAGCAATCTATGGCGTGGATGCTTTTGTAAATAGACATCAGCCTTTAAGCAAAGAAGAAATTATGCCTGCTGTTATTTTTTTCCTTAAGGGAAGAAAGTAAGAGAGATGAAACAAACAAAAAAGAAAA
Organism: Bubalus kerabau; assembly: GCF_029407905.1. NCBI lineage: Eukaryota > Metazoa > Chordata > Mammalia > Artiodactyla > Bovidae > Bubalus > Bubalus kerabau. The sequence continues at coordinate 77,147,689 of NC_073628.1, read as the reverse complement.
GCACCAGGAGAACTTTTGCAACTCTAACTTCTTTTCCTCTTAACATTGTTTTGTAAAGTTGCAGTGGTCCAGTGCAAATGAATATGGGTTTTTTATTCCTGAAAACAGAGACCCGCTGTCTGATGCAGCCCTCTCTTTTCCATTTGATTGGCAGGGCTTTCTGTCTCACTCCCATTAGAGAAGAAATACTGTTCAGATTTTGACACAAGATATTACCAATGGAATAAACAGTGCCGTTTCTATGATAAAGTGGATGTTTAAGATTAAGGGCTATTTAAGCCCACTGGTGAGCGACATTCCACTTGAATTAGGAGGTATTCCTGCAGGAAACAATTTTTATCAACTCAATTTTGCTACTTTCCAAGCTTTTCCTACTGAGCATACAGAAGCACAGTGTCCGCAGAGATACTGTGGCAACATTCTGTTATTAGCAGAGCTCAACACAGAGCAGTAACTTTCAGGCGTTGGGGTGGAAAACCTGGAAGGATTAAGACAAAGAGCCAGGACGGGAACGGCAGGGGGCGCTCTAAGACAGGCTGTAGCCTGGCAAGCGGGCTGCACAGTAAGGCAGAGGCTGTCCGGAGAGTACCCTATTTCCACCCCTCCACGCCTTTCTTTTTTAAACGTGGGGAGGAAAAAGAATCATCAGTCAGAACACAAAGGGCTCCAGAGAACCAAGAAGTTGCAGCTGAAGAACTTAAAACAATTTTTTCAGGGGACTCTAAAGAGAGGGATGTCACATGGCCCTCTGGATGTCAATCATTTTGCAGCTGTCCTGGCCGTGGGTCTCCTCGTCTTTTCCAGCCACATCCTTCACCACCCCCACCGCCCCCACATCACCTCGTTTGGGTCTCCTGTAATTTGGTCAGCTTGGGTAGTACCGTCGGATACCTTTAGGGAGACCCCTGGCTCACATCCTTCTCTACAGGAACAATACTTCTGTGATGTTCCTGGGTAGTGCTAACTTTAAGCACTCCTTCCCCTCTCCTGTGGAAGTAAGTGAGCCAAGGGAGCTGAAATCCTGGGAGCAGCCGAAGTCAGGACACCTAGTTCTCAGCCCAGCTGTACCCTTCGGGGCCTCTCTTAACCTCCCTTGGACTCCTGCTCTGCATCTGTAAAATGAGGGAATTGGGCTAAACAGCCTCTGAGTGCTAAGGTTATGTCTGTTCATAAAAGAAGTGAGAGGTCAGGACAACAAACCAAAGAAGTCAATCCCAAAACAAGATTTTTAGTGCAAATTTTTGAGGTAATCGAGACCAAAAAAGTGTTTCTTTTTTTCCTCCTGGAGTCTGCATGATCTGATAATAGATCCCCCTGCTTTCTATCTACCTCTATGGTGGATCCATCAACAGATTTATTGACCTTTTCACTGTGCCCTCAAAACAGAGATGAGCAGATTAGGAGATTATATCTTAATTGGCAGTTTTCTTTTGGCTAATGGCTTATTTATGAGTTAACAGCAATTTCTTCATTAAGCAAACTCAACAAAAATACTGCTTGTAAACTGACAGATTACACTGCCTTTGCTCTTTTGTTCACAAAACAAACTTTAAATATACTTTCTGGGGGGTGTTCTAATTTAATTGGCCCTAACGAGAACCAGGTTGCCCACTGGGATTAAAAGGGGAACATCACTCTGAATCTCATTAGTTGGCTTCAGCAATGGGCAGGATTGTACTCTGAGTGAAATAAGTGGACAGATGTAGTGACTGGGGGTGGGGGCTGATAAAGTAGAGATATGGAATGTAGAGATTAAATTAATTTTATAATTACACATGTGCTTATGTTATGTCCAAGCAAAGGGTGCAAAGATGTTGAGAGGCAGCATCTGAGGAGTGATGTAGCAGTAATTCTCTTAGTCAGTGACTGATGGAAACCTCTCACCTCTTGTAGGAGCTCTCTATGCAGTGGGTATCAGCTTTGTCAAATAAAAAAGAAAATGTGATGACACTTTAGGAGAAGACCAAGACATTATTTCAATAGGGATAAGATTGCTCTTTCACTCAGGACGTGGAATGCACCACAGTCTTATTCCACAAAGTCAATGTGGCCATCGTCCCTTAAATATTTGTGCCAACAATTAGATAAGTTCCTTGAGGGCGCATGTTGAAATCTCTCTGTTCCTTTAGTGTCTGGTTTGCGTGGGGGCTTTTGCAGTAAGAGAGGCTCAAAGACAGTTGTTGAATCAACTGTTCACAATCACGTTTTCCTCTTTAAGGCATCATTACAGCTACAGAAACAAACAAACCAAAAAAAAGAGATGTCCTTGCATGAAATCATTACTTGGCTCATACGAGGTGCTGAGTTCATTTCCAGCTCTGATGGCTGGATACTCACCACCAACTTGATCCAAGCTGCTGGGTTGCACCAACTGGGATCAGAGACTGTGACTTGCTTAGATTATTAAGCATGAATGTGCTAAGCACCAAAACTCAGATTTAGTGCAAGCTTTTGGCTACTCCTCAGCTCTGGCTTTCAGAGTTTCAAAAGTTATTGATTTCTATTAATATTAATGCCACTTTCTATTCAGGTTGCTTCTGAACATGAGTTCTGTGCTAGGGTAGGGCAGTATACAGTTTCATGGCATTGCTGAGTCAGGACCGGCAGCAGTATGGCCGTGTTTAGTTGGATGAGAACCACTCTGGATTTACAATCATGTGATCAGTGCTGTATTTGGGAAGAATTGCTCTATGATGGCGGTGGTGAAGCTGATGGCATTGGAGTAGGTGACCCAGTATATGATGTGGTCAGAATCTCTGTTTCCACTGATTGTTTAATCACTCTGAATCTTTGCTTTTTTAAAATCCATAAAATGGGAGCTCTTGTCTTGTTTGTGAATTAAGTGAGAATATATGTATGAAGACCCCTTGGAGCATGAAAGGCATTCAATTGTAGGCTATTTTTGTTTTTTAAGATATACCCTAGAAAGCCCTGGAGAAGGAAATGGCAACCCGCTCCAGTACTCTTGCCTAAAAATCTGATGGACAGAGGAGCCTGGTGGGCTATGGTTCAAAGGATCACAAAGAGTTGGACACAACAGAGTGACAAAGCACTAGAAAGCCCTCGTCTACACGACTGTGTGCCACAAAACGCTGTTAGAAAGTGTATTTAGTTTTCAATGACAGTTGAAGCTCTCTGAAATTACTGGGACAGAAATATTACTCATTTAAAAAAAAAGAGGATGAGATTCCTTTGCATCCTCAAACTTTTGATTTTTCTCCTCTTCCTTGCTTTTCTTTGTACTACTTTCCTCAGAAATCCAGTTTCCAAATTATGTTTCTACCTACTTTCTTTGAGTGCTTATTTATACTTTTATGGACGTGAGTCTGAGTGAACTCTGGGAGTTGGTGATGGACAGGGAGGCCTGGTGTGCTGCGATTCACGGGGTCACAAAGAGTTGGACACAACTGAGCGACTGAACTGAACTGAATTGAACTGAATAATAATAATTTAATGTGCCAATCTTCCTGAGACTATTTAATTACTAACAGATAACAAATCTCTCTGTGAAGAAATAAAGTGTGGAATGAAAATTTCAAGTCTTGACCAACACATGCTTGCTAAGTCACTTCAGTCGTGTCCAACTCTTTGCTACCCCATGCACTGTAGCCCGGCAGGCTCCTCTGTCCATGGGATTCTCCAGGCAAGAATACTGGAGTGGGTAGCCTTTCCCTTCTTCAGGGGATCTTCCCGACTCAGGGATCAAACCCAGGTCTTCTGCATTACAGGCAGATTCTTTACCCTCTGAGCCACTAGGGAATCCCTGGTCAACATGTAGAAATATATATTTTCAGGGTGCTAGAATCTTTTCGATTTTCTTGAGTTTAGATTCACTGACAGTAGCTAATGCATGAAACATATCATTTATGAAATCATCAGAACTTTAAATAACTCGTTACACTGGTTACTTATCTGCAGAGTCAATGAGGGAAGAAATATGTATAGTCACCACTTGTTCTTTTCTCCAGAATTTTTAAGTGAGAAATTTCTATAGGCAGAGAAGCTGGAGAGTCAAGCTGGAGAGTCAAGAAGTCTTGAGGCACCATCTTTGTGCAGGAAGCTCCTACTCGAGGGTTAGACGTAACAGCAAAGAATCATAAATGCACTGATAACATGAGGCCAAGTGGGCATGACCAAAAAGAAGGTTATCGAGGGGCCAGCACTGACTGCCAGGGTCTTGAGAAAGTGCAACACCTCCCCCTGGGATGAGGAGGCTACACAGTCCGTTTCAATCACAGTACCTCCTGCCCAGCCGAGAATTTCCTCTATGGCCATGTATTTGTCAGTGGACAATGAACTGGCTCTATCTTCTTAAGATGTGAACTAACCAGAATAATTTTTAAGCACGAAATTCTCTCAAAACACAAGTACAGTTATAAGTCAGGGAGATAATCTATGTGACCTCTGTTTAACCTTGGGACTATTTATGATTTTAAACTTTTTCATCGCCTGGGTGAACAGGGGAAAAGTCTTCTGTTTCCATTCTTATATCCTCCATTATACTAATTGCAGGAAGAAGGCTTCTAAACTCCACCGTTAAAAGCAGTAAAGAAACTCTATCCCTAACATGAAACACGACACCCAGCCTATGTAAAATTGAGTTACAGGCTCACAGGATTGTGGCCATGGCCGTTATTTGAAGTTGTCAGCTGTGCTATTGTGGGTTAACTGTTCAGAAAGCCTACTTTTTTTTTTTTTCCCTAAGCAGTAAAGCTGTTTCTGTAGTCTTATTTTATTTGGTAACTATGCTGTGTTTAAATATAGTTTGTGGGTGAAATTCTTATAAGTTAGCATTTGTACTTTATATGGTTTTGTGCTAGGAAACCTCGGTTAAAGAAAAACACTCCCAGGGAACTCGAGCAAATGTCCTTTCCTCAGGGCCTATACTGTAGGCGCTCCCTCTGTTATTTTCTGACCCCAGAAAGAAGCAATGCAAACAGGGAGGAACACAGAACTCAAAACATCATGGGAACTGATTGGCTCCATGTCTCTGATAAAAGTGAGTATTCCTCATAAAGTGCTGTGAAAAACACGTGTTTATTTTGACCAGGAAGATACTGAGTTGAACAGATGAAAGGGAGTTATCATTCAAATAACCCTTGTATACATGAGAACCTCTCAGAATTTACTTTGTAGTCATTTTCAAATGTTTCTTGCTTTGTGTTAATAGATGGTAAACATTAAACTTAAACTTTGTATTTCAGTACATGATTGTGAGACATGCAGTCCAGACTGGAGATGTTACAATTGCCCAAGTCTATGAGAGCCATTGAATTGAAGAGAGCTCTCAGGGAGAAGGCAATGGCACCCCACTCCAATACTATTGCCTGGAAAACCCCACGGATGGAGGAGCCTGGTAGGCTGCAGTCCATGGGGTTGCGAAGAGTGGAACACGACTGAGTGACTTCACTTTTCACTTTCATGCATTAGAGAAGGAGATGGCAATCCACTCCAGTGTTCTTGCCTGGAGAATCCCAGGGATGGGGGAGCCTGGTGGGCTGCCATCTCTGGGGTTGCACAGAGTCAGACACGACTGAAGCAACTTAGCAGCAGCAGCAGCAGCATGGTAGGAAGCACGTATGCATTGGGTTACAACCTTATAAGCTACGTTCTTTGTGGTTGCACGGCCTTGCTGAGTCATCAGCTTTGTGTTCAGATCACCAAATGAGAAGACAAAGGCAATAACATTTGCAACTGGATGAGCTTTTCTATTGCCTTCAAATAGAGGTCAAAGTTAAGGACAAAGAAATATTAAGAATTTCACATTCTAAAAAGAAAAATCAACCTTTGGGACCATAAATTTCCTTTAGGGTTTCTAGATGCTGCTAATTCCATCTTGAGGCTCTATCATCTTTTATTTCCAAGATCATCTTGGTAACATATGTCACTTCTGCTTCTGTTCTGCTGGTCAGAATTAGTCACACGGTTAGTCTAACATCAGGGATCTGAGAAATGTAGAGGAGTACATAGAAATCTTTGAGAATCAATAGTTTCTGCAATAGAGTCATTGACATATTTGGAGGTGCATTGGCTTCCCTTACCTTTTCAAAATCAGGTGAATGAAGGCTCTGAGGATTCACTGGTAGAGATCGAGTGTAAGTGAAAAAAGAGAAGACTGTCCATAACAGGTCACTGGGTTAGGCAATACTTAGTGAAATAACCCTTGTGTATAACCATAGAAAAGAAAATTATTGAAGAGCAATGGCAGAGCCAAGAGAGGAGATGGAGTTGGAGTAGTCCACAGTCCTGGTGGTTGGAATGTCAAAGATGTAGGGAACAAAGATGTGGGGTTTTCTTAGGAGCCAAATGAACTCTGAAAAAGGTGCACTGAAGTCTATTACCAGTTCCTCATTCAAGAGGGTGGTCCTGGCATCAAGAGGCTGTGGGATGCTCTGCCAGGGCTAAGAGCTGTGAAGAATTGGAGGATGTAGAGCTAGAGCCAGAAGCCCCACTTCGGAGAACTGTGCAGTGTGGACGGCCTTGCAGATGCTCCAAAGAACTTTCTCTTGTCTTATGAAAGAGCAACGCTGAATGCTTAATCAGTCGGAGGGCATCGGTGCTGATCCACAACAAGCATATATGTAGCAGAACCCAACACAGAGAAAATCACAATGGAGACAAGGCTGCAGTTAAGTAAGATCCAGATGTTTCTTTCTTACTCATTTACCCTTCCAACCTGCCAAGTAGAGTAAAACCTTTAGGAGGGGGAAGGAGGAGAGAGGCCAAACCCAGAATACATGTCCATCTATTCTAAGGAGGAAGGGTGGGTAAGAAATAAAAGAGAAGGTCATGCTTTCTTCACTCCAAAATAAAATGGAAGAGAAGTTCTGAGTTTGAAATTCACCTGGATCCTGAAAAATGAAAGCAAAGGAAAATTATGGCATCTTCTGAAGACATTATTTGGGGACTAGAAAGTGCTTCAACAGAGCAGTGTTGAAAGCAGTAATAATAGTAGAAAAACAGTTATAAATTAAAACTCCCACTTGGAATGAGACCATTCAGTAGACTAGCTATCTGTGGACCTACCATCTGACTTATTAATGTTGCTCCTGTTTCTGATGGGTGAGACCAAGGACTTGGGTCTGACTTAAAAATCTGAGAGACTGATATCTTGGAGTCAAAGTGAGATGGGGTTGGACCCATGACATTATGGGTTATGAGAGCTGGGAGAGGCTGAGTGCTCCCTAGCCCATTCCCCTCATCTTTCTCATGATCAAACTTGGGACCAGAGTTGGCACATAGTTGGCTTGAGATCAAATTGCTGTTTAATAACAGGGATTGGTATCTTGACAATCTTGGAAGTATTATTAAAATTAACTCAATTCTGAAAAATAATTTTCATTCTTGCCTTAAATTTTGACCACTTTATCATTTCAGTTCAAAATAATGAGACTTGAAGGTGAGATCACCCTTTTTTAAGTTGGTCCTCTGTAGTTTTGAGGCTACCTGTGAAGTAGTGACTTCAAGATTTTTCAGATCATTTACAACCCAGACTGCGTAATGCTCAGAACTCTCTGTGATCAGCTTTCCTATAACTGTGACTAAAGAATAAAGAGCTTTATTGTATATTTCAAATATGGTCCAGGATTAACTTATATCTTTGGCTCTTTCTCTCCCTTTCAAGAGGACTTATCACTTTGTCAAGTCTCCAAAAGTCAATCCAGTTCTATGGGGCATCAGAGACTAATGCTAACTTTACTGAAGATGGCACAGGCCAAGAAAGACATGGTGACGCCATCCAGCAAAACTTATTAAAAATCTCAATCAAATAATTTGCCCAATCCAGTGCTTCTTCAGTCATCAACTGCTTCTTTTCACTCTTAGATGCCCCCAACCTGCAGCCAGTCCAACTGCACCAGATTCACCTCTTCTTGCCTCCCAGAGCTTCCACAACCCTCCCCATGCGAAGGGTTGTGGAATGCAAAGCAACTGAATTTTCAGTATTTTCTCTCAGTTTTTCCCATTTTCAGCTTCAACCATCATCCTTTATTAGGAAGACTCATGTTAGGGGCAGTCTGCTTAGAAAGCAGAGTGTCTAAATAATAAATCTTTTTTTTTCCCTGTGAAATAAAGTGTTTCTCTGTTATATTTGCTTCCCAGGTGCAGTGATAAAGAATCTGCCTGCCAAGGCAGGAGACTCAAGAGATGCAGGTTTGATCCCTGGGTCTGGAAGATCCCCTGCAGAAGGAAATGGCAACCCACTTCAGTATTCTTGCCTGGAAAATTCCATGGACAGAGGAGCCTGGTGGGCTACAGTCCATGGGGTCACAAAGAGTTGGACACATCTGAACGGCTGAGTACACTGTCATATTTGTAGAATTTTTAGGCAATAAAGTCTCTTCATCTATTTCAATTCATCAGGAATAATTGCTATTCATAGATCCCTCTTACTTATAGAATTTTGGCTTCTGCCCTCGAGAAGAGTCACTCCTTAGTACTGGACTGAGACTTAAAAGTTGGTGTGGGTTACCCATCTATATGGGTTTGTCTTCAGGCTGACCTGATGTTTCTGATTGTGTCTGCTCTTACCTCCCTCTAAAATCTCTGCTCTATTACCAGATTTGCTCATGGGCTTCTATGCTGACCTGATCTCAGACTCTAGCCCCAGCCCATCCAACTTCTTACCGAGTTCTCATTTCATGAACTATGTTTTTTCCTGTCCTTTCCTATTCCCCCCAGCACTCAGCATTGGTCCTTCCCTATTTTCAGATAATGACTTCTGTATCAGCTCTGACAGCTGACCTCACTTAGCTGTGTGGTTGGAGATATAATTCCCAGCTCAAATAGAGGGAAGTTGGTGAGTTTCAGGGCATCATTGTTGGTGTTAGATGATGTGAAGAGAACCTTTCATGAACCAACTAACATATCCCTCTATGTCCTGTCAGATGAGATGTCTGATACGTTTTATAAGGGCAATTTTTAGCAACAATTTGTAGTGATATCTAAAGTACATTCAGGAAAATCCACCTTGACCTTTTTGTTTGTTCATAGCGTCTATATTCATCATTGTCAAAACTTGGAAGCAACCAAGTACCCTTTAGTAGGTAAATGGATGAATAAACTGTGGCACAGCAGACAATGGAATATTATTCAGGGCTAAAAAACTATCAAGCCATGGTATTTGTCTTTCTTCATCATTTCACTTAGCATCACACCTTCCAGGTTCATCCATATTGTCATAAATGGAAGATTTCTTCATTTGTTATGACTGAATAGTATTCCATTGTGTGTGTGTGTGTGTGTGTGTATACACTACCACTGTGTATGTAAATATATGCACACGCAATGGTGGTATACATATGTCACATTTTCTTTATTCATTTGTTGATGGGCACTTAGACTGTTTCCATATCTTGGCTATTGTAAGTAATGTTGCAATGAACATAGGGGTGAAGATATTTTTTAAATTAGCATTTTTGCATTTTTCAGGTAAATACACAGTAGAATAGCTAGAATAATATGGTAGTTCATGGAGAAGGAAATGGCCACCCACTCCAGTATTCTTGCCTAGAGAATCCCATGGAGAGAGGAGCCCGGTGGGCTACAGTCTGTGGGGTCACAAAGAGTTGGAGACGACTGAGTGACTAATACTAACACTATGGTAGTTCTGGTCTTAATATTTGGAGGATTCTCCATATTGTTCTCTGTAGTGGCTGTGCCAGTCTACACTGCTAACAATGTATGAGGGTTCCATTTCTCTGCATTCTAGAGAATACCTTTGTTTCCAAGCTCTCTGTGCATTAAATAAATATCAACTCAGAAGTTCAAGCAACTGATAGGCACTGTTCATGATTTATTCTGTCTTCTTGAGTTTCTGGTTCTGTTTCTCTAGAGCACTTTCATATTTGAAGAAGCAGCAAGCTTTTTTTTTTTTTTTTTTTTTTTTACCATTACTTAATTCCATTTTTAAAATTTCTCCTCAACATCCCCTCTTTATTTTTAAATTTTGAGATTGCAGCTTGAATTCTAAATTTTGTGTACAAATGTCACACAGCAGTCAAAGAGTAAGGAGTACAGTTCTAAACTCCTAGGCTTCTTGAGCTAAAGAAAATCTCTTCTTTACAGCCACCATAAGAGTAGAAAGGGTTAATGAATTATCCAGTTCTCTGTTCTTTGTCCAGTATCCAGTGATAATCTAAACCTAGTGGAAACACACAGGTCTGCGCTCAGCTTTTCCATCATTTCTATTTCTGGTGCCTGAACAATGTCTTTAAAGGAGCATTCTTGCAAAAACAGAAACCTGCTGTTTGGGTGAACTTGAGAATCCTTTGGTTTTCTTTAACAAAATAAATATTTTTGGTAGAAGAGCAAATTCCAGGTCTGAAGATGACCAAGGTAGGGCTGGATCCATGGAATATTAGCCAAGACATTCAGGATAATGGAAATAGATGGGCTCTGCAGGAGACGGGTAGGAGAGATGCGAGAGGGAAGCTCTGAATGAGATCATTGCTTAAAGAAAGTATGGTTTGGCCCAAAGAGCAGAAGCTGTGTTCCCTAGATAGATCTAAGAATTGAATAAGTGAGTAGCTGCGGTTCACTATTCAGATAATAATCCTGGAGGGAGTCACTGTTCAACTGTTACTTCCAGCAGGTACCAATTACACATGTTTAGAAAGCTAGGGGGCTGCTTGTATATATAGATATAGGTGGAAAGCATTATAATAAATATTACTGCCAAAAAATGGGAAGAAGGGAGAACTACAATTTATGATATCCCTGCTGTATGCCAAGTATAGTGCAAGCATTATTTGATTTGTTTCTCTCAACCAACCTATGTGTTATCTTATCATCTTATAGAGGAAGGACCTGGGGTTCAGTGAGGTTAAGTACATTACTAAAGGTGGCAGAATAAAGAAAGAAAAAAGCTAAAATTTGAATCCCAGTTTGTTTAACTCTAAAATTTAGATTTCCCTAGAGCAGGATTTGGCCTTCCAAAGCCTGTCCTGTGTAGGATTGTGCTCTCCATGTTTCATTATGAGAGTTGCTATCATTTACTGAGCACTACACTACACATTTTGCACATGTCATTTATCATTCTCACAAAAATCATGAACATAAGTTTTATTATTCTTACTCTGTAAAGAAGCTGAAGGGTGGACAAGTTATGTTGTATTCAAAGGCATACAATGGGTGGAACTGATATCCTAGCTTGCTTCTCTCCAAAGTACTTGTTGACTTTTGTTTTCTGTTTTTTAAACAATTACTTGAATGTCGTTGTTCAGTTGCCAAGTCGTGTTGGACTCTTTGCTACCCCATGGACTGCAGCACATCAGGCCTCCCTGTTCCTCATCTTTTGGAGTTTGCCCAAGTTCATGTCCATTGAATCAGTGATGCCTTCCAACCATTCATCCTCTGTCACCCTCTTCTCCTTCTGCCTATTCTGAATATGATGAAGTTAACAAATTATTCTAGACACAATGAATTTTCTATGTTAAATGAACTTGTACTTTGGAGGGGGGGGTCTTATCAGCAACTCCAGTACTTTGGCCACTTCATGCGAAGAGTTGACTCATTGGAAAAGACTCTGATGCTGGGAGGGATTGGGGGCAGGAGGAGAAGAGGATGACAGAGGATGAGATGGCTGGATGGCATCACTGACTCGATGGATGTGAGTTTGAGTGAACTCCGGGAGTTGCTGATGGACAGGGAGGCCTGGCGTGCTGCAATTCATGGGGTTGCAAAGAGTTGGACACGACTGAGCGACTGAACTAAACTGAGCTCATCAGCATTGAGTCACTGTGTTTATAGGGTTGTCAGGAAGACAAGAATGGAGAGGATGTATGTTTCAGCTGTCTGTCTACTTATGTATGTACCTATGTACTGTGTGTATGTATATATCTATCTCTCTACCTAATCTGCCATCAAGTATCAAAATACAATTAATTATCAATAGTTCATCACTAAATTGAAAGTATAGTTGTGTAAGAAAAATTCTTAATAAGCTCAAAAACCGAATTATAATCTACCAATAAATAGACTTGGGAGTAAAATGAGGGGTGGAGCCAAAGGCAGAATGGACACAAAACTTTTCTTCTTTCCCAGGCAATTTTAGTCTCTTCTTCCCATTTGCTAATGAGTTATTGACAATCAGGGCTTCAGCTCTTTTAACACCAGATCCTACAGTTTTACAATAGAATTTAATTCAATATATCTGTTCTTTTAAGAAACACTTGGGCCTTCTCAGGTGGACCAGTGGTAAAGAATCTGCCTGCCAATGCAGAAAGTGCAGTTTGATCCCTAGATCAGGAAGATCCCCTGGAAGAGGGAAATGGTAACCCACTCCAATATTCTTCCCTGAAAAATTCCATGGACAAGAGGAGCATGGCAGAATATAGTGCATGGGGTCTCAAAGAGTCGGACATGACTGAATGACTAAACACACGTGTACCTGGTCTTATGCTAGATGCTGTAGACATACAGCTTTGGAAGACTTAGTCTCTGACCTCAGAGAGCTCACAGTCTAGTGGGAGAAACAGGTATATAAACTTAACTTATGAGGGATGTCTTCCTTCATAATACAAAACTTCAATATTCAAGGAGCCAAGTACACAGCCAGTCAGAGATGTTCTGAAACTTATTCCTCTTATCTCTGGTGACCAGCCAGAAGCTCAGCTCCAGAGTTTTATTGGTCACTTTATTTATTCTTTATTCTACGCTGAAACTCATGTACACTCAAGCATGAATGCTTTCCTTGCAGTACAAAGTATTATTGTAGTGTAACCAAAATACCAATGAGACAAAATTTCTCTTTATACATGTAGTATTCCAGTTAAGAAATGCAGTAGGAATTATAGAATTATGTAGTGATGTTATTTGGATTGTGTTTCAAATGACTACTGTAAAAACAAACAATAACAGCAATTAAATTAGCAGCCCCAAATTGAAAGCAACTCAAGTGGTGAATGGATCAACAAATAACAGTATAGTCTTACGATGGAATGATATTCAGCATTTAAAGGGAATGGACTATGGATTCACACACAAAAAAGTAGGAATTTTAAAATAATTATGCTCAATGAAATCCTCATCCTTCAAAAAAGTATATATTGTATTATTTTAATCATGTAAAGTTTTAGAAAAGACCAACTAATCTATCGTAACAGAAAGCAAGTGAGTGGTTTTCTGGAGATAGGGAGTCAGTAGGGGAAAGGTCAGGGTCAAGGATAGACCATGAATGGGGCACAGGCAAACATTTGGGGGTGATAGATATATTCATGGTCTTGATTGTGGTGATGGTTTCATGGATTTGTTAAAACTTACCACATTTTATAGTATAAAAAACCTATAGTTAGTTTTATGCCAATTACATCTCAAACTGTTTACAAAAGATTAAACAGGTCCATCTCTAGGTCCATCCTCATCTCTAGAGACCGTCATGCAGAATGAAGTAAGTCAGAAAAAGAAAAAAAATATAGTATATTAACTCACATATATGGAATCTAGAAAAATGGTACAGATAAACCTATTTTCAGGGCAGGAATAGAGACACAGATAAAGAACAGACACGTGGACCCTGAGGGGAAGGGAGAGTGGGATGAATTGGAAAATTAGGATTGACATATATACACTACTATGTGTAAAATAGATAGCTAGTGGGAACCTGCTCTACGGCACAGGGAGTTCAGCTCAGAGCTCTGCTGTGACCTACAGGGATGGGATGGGAGAAGGGAAGGGATGCTTACCAGGCTACTTATTTACTAGCTGATTCACTTCATCGTATAGCAGAAACAAGCACAATATTGTAAAGCAACATACCCCAATTAAAAAAAAAAAGCTAAGAAAGGGTAGCTTTTTCTATTATGCATGTGTAGTTGACCTTCAATTAACTAAAAGTTAACTTCCTAACTACCTCCTCTGCTGCTAAGTCACTTCAGTTGTGTCCAATTTTGTGCGACCCCATAGACCAGGCTCCCCCGTCCCTGGGATTCTCCAGGCAAGAACACTGGAGTGGGTTGCCATTTCCTTCTCCAGTGCATGAAAGTGAAAAGTGAAAGTGAAGTCGCTCAGTCATGTCTGACCCTCAGCGACCCCATGGACTGCAGCCTTCCAGGCTCCTCCGTCCATGGGATTTTCCAGGCAAGAGTACTGGAGTGGGATGCCATTGCCTTCTCCGACTAATATTGATGATAACATAAAGTAAGGAAAATTTAAGGGAAAGGTAGCAGATCTGGTTTTCAATTACTGAGGTTAAGTAATTAACCTTCAGCATAAACAGGTGAGGATTCCTCATAGTAGACTGGTAACTGTAAGTCTGAAGGCCTGGGATAGAAGAGGGCTTGGCTTCAGAAATGGACTCTGGGGTCAGCAGTACTGAAGTTGTCATGGCCACAGCTGGGTTGGAGAGTGGCTTTGCATATGGCCCAAATCGTATAAAAAGGTGAACTTTTCCATGAGAGTAGAAGGGTTAATTGGGCTTCCCACGTGGTGCTAGTGGTAAAGAACCTGCTTGCCAATGCAGGGGACTTAAGAGATGTGGGTTCGATCCTTGGTTGAAGAAGGTCCCCTGGAGGAGGGCATGGCAACCCACTTCAGTATTCCTGCCTGGAGAATCCCCGTGGATAGAGGATCCTGGCAGGCTACAGTCCATAGGGTCACAAAGAGTTAGACATGACTGAAGCGACTTAGCACTTACAGAGGGTAATTAATTCAGAGCAGAAATGAAAAGGCAGGAAAATCTCAACCTTTTGACACATACTATGTGCCATTGGAGAGAGTGGAGCTGATCAAGGAGACAGGTGTAGAATTCAGCGAAGAGATTTTTGAAGCTATGTTTTCAACATTAAGAAGGTGTAAGCAAAATAGTGGAAGGTAGTCTCAGTGTAAGTCTATAGTGGGAAAGCAAGTACTGAGAAAGTCTTTGATGGCTAAGGCATGAGAAAATTGAGAAAGGGAAGGGGATGAACTGGAGGGGAAGTTGTTTTTCATTGATCAGAGGAATGAAAAGCGGATTAGAAATGATTGATCTTATCTGATTTTGGCACATAAGGTTTTGGTGCCAAAACTGACTAAGGATCCCACTGGTCTCATGTTGGGGACCCAGCTCAGGATGGAGATCGCCTGGGGTCTGTAAAAGCAGTCAAGAAGGCTCAAATGAGTTTGGGTTTTACAAATGTCTTGGAAAATTGAATCAAGTATTTCTACCCTAATGATCAATTCCTAGTAATAAAATATGAACATCACAAAATAATTTGGCTATCTGATGACATTTGTCTTACCCCTACTATTGGTTTGGTGTCATTTCTTCAAAATGAATCTTGTCTTTCAATAGTGTAAAAAGTGGAGATTACATGGGGTGGAAGTTGGGAGGTGGGGAATGAGGTTAATTGGTCTTTGGTAAACCAAAATTACCCAGTAGTTGGAAAGAATTTTTTCAGCTCAGTACTGTGGCTGAGATTTTGATTTTGAATTTCTTAGACAATTTAATCCCACAAAAAGTGAAAGTGAAAGTGTTAGTTGCTCAGTCGTGTCTAACTCTTTGTGACCCCATAGAGTATGGCCCACCAGGTTCCCCTGTCCATGAAACTCTCCAGGCAAGAATACTGGATGGATATTAATGTAATATTAATACGATGTAAAACAAATTCAATGTAATATAACGGGATGCAAATTTCCCACGAGTCTGCTATAGACTGTAATATATATGTTCCCAGTGAACTTTGCCCTTCTGTAACCTCTTCCTACAAAGACTCTGAGATTAGTCATATAAATCACTTTGTTCTATGGGATATTAGTAAATGAAATGCAAACATAGATGTGGAAAGTGCTTACACAGTGGGGTTTGTCACTGTGGAGGTCTTCCTCTTGTAAGCTAATCACCAGGCTGTCATGAGTCTTGGGTTAGACTGCTGCATGAGAGACCACATGCAGAGAGGCTATGCAACACGTGGAGCCATTTGGACATTCCACCCGAGCTGATGGCTCAGAGGAATGAAGCCACGTGAGTGACCTCAGATATACAAAGTAGAAAGGAATGACCCACCACAGCCCCACAGAATCCTCAGAAACACTTTATTTATAATCTATTGAGTTTTGGGGAAGTTTGTTATGTATGCAGCAGTAGATAATGGACACAGCGTCTCTTAAAAAATAATCTATGTCTTAAGAAGCCAAGTTTTGGAGAACAGGTGTTTCATTGTGCTGTATCAACCAAGGCATGGTTCCTTCAGACCTTTTGCTGTGAAAATAAATTATTTCTCCTCATTTCTCTGAAGAAGCGGATCCTAAAATATCTCTCAGGATAATGTCCACATTTCTATTGCAACCAGTTGTAAGTCATCTTTATATTCAAGGTCTTACTATATTTCACATTCATGTGCTTGGACCTTATTATTCCCGTGCTTGCGTCATGGGACAGTTCTTGGTCAAATGACTCTTGTTCAGAAGTGCCAAAAAGATGTTTCTAGTATTATCCTAGGGATTCCATCAGTTCTCATTTAATGGAAGCTCAAAAACAACCAAATCTAAGTCCAATACCCATGACCCACCTACTATAACCCACTCTCCTGCTTATCTTTAATTTCCATTGTTCTTAAAAGAAGGGTAAGGAATAAACAGGTCAGTCAACATGTGGACTTTGTAATCTGTTTTAACATTTTTAAAGACTCCTTGTAATGTTGGCAAGCAAATTAGAACTCCACAACTATCCCTTTGATTGCAAAACACATAGGAGCTCACTCTTGACCAGATTATTGTTTTTCCATACACAAACAGCTTTTCTTCGCAAAATGTGCTTAGGGCAAATGTCCAACACCAACTGAATTCCCATGGTTTTATACCCACTGTTCTTGCCTATGAAGAACCTTTTAAGATACAAAATCAAGGAAGATTAGAAGATTTCTCATGCTGTCATTGCCAACCTGGTTGCAACATGTTTATTAGTAAAGTGACATTTATTTGAGGATAAGTTGCAACTAGTTTATGATGTCACAGAAACACTACCTTTCCTATGTTGCAAATGCATTTTATCTTTCCCTTTCCCTGAGGCTCAAGCTTCTCATTTTAATAGACCTAAACTGTAATCTTTTATAAAAGCCAATAATTCCTAAGTTCACTAATACTGGAATAGTTGTCTATTATAGGTTTGGAACAATCCATTATAGTTTCTACCATGCACAAGCAAGAGAGGCTTGTGGAAGTTATCATTTGGTGTTATTTAATCCTGGTGTTCTACTTCAATCCTTAGCAGGTTGTGGTAGGAATGGTGATGATATTTGTACGTTTCTGACCACGTTTTCCAGTTCTAATGTCATCACAGTTCTTTTTATTTCAGAAAGATATCTGAAAACTTTCTTGCTGATAACCTCCAAGGGCTATGTCTGCTGGAAGACAGTTCTTTTTGGTATGATCCTGTGATGGAGATGCATTTACATAGAGTGGTCACTAGGTAGAAAGGGGTTTCCCTTGTGGCTCAGACAGTAAAGAAACTGCTTGAAATGCAGGAGACCTGAGTTCGATCCCTGGGTCAGGAAGATCCCCTGGAGAAGGGAATGGCAACTGACTCCAGTATTCTTGCCTGGGAAATCGAATGGACAGAGGAATCTGACGGGCTGCAGTCCATGATCTCTGGAATTCCAAGACAAAAAGAAATTCAGGTTCTAAATAAATGGTTCCATTTGAAAGCAAGGTGTCATGGTTTTGAGAAATTCTGAAAATGTTCAACTTGTATGCATCCAATCTTCACACAATCATACTGCTTGAAGGAACAATAGCAGTCTTTCATTAGATTTCCTGCAGTGATGTTATTCCTGGGAGATTATTGGCCCCAATTTCTTACATTCTTTTGTCCATAAAGATGTCCTGTAAAAAAAAGACCCAAACAAAAAGTGAGCACTTTGGTAGGCTTCTCCTAATATCTTCAAGTAAATATGATCCAAGTGATGGATGGACCAGTAATCTTTCCACTTCAGTGATCTTTGATAAATAAGCCTACCTCATCTTTGCAACTGGAGAAGGCAATGGCACCCCACTCCAGTACTCTTGCCTGGAAAATCCCATAGATGGAGGAGCCTGGAAGGCTGCAGTCCATGGGGTCGCTAAGAGTCGGACACAACTGAGCGACATCACTTTCACTTTTCACTTTCCTGCGTTGGAGAAGGAAATGGCAACCCACTGCAGTGTTCTTGCCTGGAGAATCCCAGGGACGGGGGAGCCTGGTCTATGGGGTCGCACAAAATCGGACACGACTGAAGTGACTTAGCTTAGCAGCATCTTTGCAACGACTATCCAATTCAGACAAAATCTTCTCAGTGGAGAATTGTATGCTCCATAATTTATCTGTGATATCTTTTCAAGAACCTGATGGTTCCAGGAAGATAATTACTGAAGGACTGATGAACTGTAGAAAGTGTTGAAGCTCACTGACTTGGGATTTACATTTGGCTTTCGTGGGTAATTATAAGTATGCTTATAATAATCCAACTTTTCCTGGTTGATATTTTATTAATCTAGAGATCTACAGAATTTAATATTTCCTCACAATGTTCCCAAGTCCCATTTCATCCACATATAACATGGTATGACAGGCTGGATATCAGTGTTTTGAGAATGTCTATGTAATGCCAAGTGATTAATAATGAGATGGTGTATATCTTCACAGCTTCTAACAGACAGGTAGATTATTAGTGTATAGTTGTTACTGAGCTTGAAATTAATACCTGTGTGTAGGAGAAGGATCCTCTGTATTTCTTGATGACTAGCAAAGGAATGCTTTAACTCACCACTAAACTGTAGTATGGCAGGCTTTCCCAGTGTCTCAAAGGTAAAGAATCTACTTGCGAGTGCAGGAGAGGCAGGTTCAATCCCTGGTCTAGGAAGATCCCCTGGAGAAGGAAATGGAAACCCACTCCAGTATACTTGTCTGAGAAGCTCCATGGACAGAGGAGCCTGGTGGGCTACAGTCCATGGGCTCCCAAAGAGTTGGACACATCTTAGTAACTGAACAGCAATAACAACAAACTGTAGTATATATTAGAGTTTCATAACAGGGGTTTATGATAGTGTTAATAACAAATAGTATGATATTTTTAAAAGAGTGTGGATAAATTCTTGAGATGGACTTATATGCTTTGTTAATAATTTAAGAGTGAAGTTAATTTCGTAGACCAGTGACTCTCAGCTAGGCAATTCTGCCCTGCAGGGAATATTTGGCATTTGACAATGTCTAGAAACTGAAAGGTGCATCTAGTGGGTAGAGGCCAAAGATACTGCTAAACATCCTACAATCACATGACAGCTTCCCTTCTCCAACAAAGAATTGTCTTGTCCAAATAGCAAGAATGAGAAACTGCTCTAGTTTTTGACATGACCACAGGAAACTCCATAGTCTAATGGGATAAATACTGGATTGACAATTTGGGCTTCTGCATTTGGATGCTCATTCATAGCCCAGGAAATCTGTGGATGGGCACCTCACTTTAGTCAGTTTGCTTATGTATAAAAATGATAATATATTTGCCACCTTTATCTTATGAAGTTGAGATAATCATTTAGAAATAAAGTGGAGTGAAATTACAACTCTATAGGACACTGTTGGTGACTCTGATTCCCTCTTGTGAGCAGTAGGGGACTGGAGAGGTTTTCTTGTTTGTCTTTAGCACATGCAGATTAATAATCATCTTCTTTTGGTGATGCCTGGATTGAGTTACTGATAGTTGCTCCAGCATTCTTTCTGACAGCTCACTTGGTCTTTAGGGTTATGATCATGCAGGGCTTAAATCTTGTTTTATCCATCCTTCTTTGGGGACTTTGGGGAAGAAAGAATTCCTTGTGTGCTCATATATTGGTATACCCTGCTGATTAAGTAACACCACACACTCTATTGTTTTGATAATTGTAAAATAGTGTAGGTGTCTTGCTGTGGCATTCTGATGGTAGTTGTCAAACACTGTGGAGCTGGTAATTGATGCTTAGTGTGTGGAACAGTTTGAAGAAACTATATTCCAATGATGCACATTCAAAATTGATTTCCCTTTATGGATGAATGTTGAGGTTTAAAAATAGAATATCTCAGTTTTTCCATAAATGTGAATACTGAATGAAGATGCAGTATCCAAATATATTTCTTTCTCACATACACTTTCCTCTTTCCTATAAATTCCCCCTTTTCTGGGTCTAGAATGAAAACACAGGCTTTTTGCCCTTTGGGTTAGAATCCACCCACAATACAGGAGACCTGGGTTTGATCCCTGGGTTGGGAAGATCCCCTGGAGAAGGAAAAGGCTACCCACTCCAGTATTCTGGCCTGGAGAATTCCATGGATTTTATAGTCCGTGGGGTCGCAAAGAGTCAGACATGACCGAGTGACTTTCACATACATACATACATAACCACTATAAGCAGTGTTCTCAATTACACCCAAATTTTCTATTTTCTCTGCAAGAGACTAGAGAGAATGCTTGTTCAGAGACAAGCTTATTATTGTTTTAGAATGAAAAGAACAAATCACCCTAAGCCCTAATCCTCTTATGCAAGAAATGCAAGCTTAAACTTTTGATTCAAAGATATAATTTTGAAAAAAGAAGTCCCCTTCTTGCCCCACACTCCCAAATGCCCTGGCCGTGTACCCCTCGGGCCGCTGGCTATGTCAGGCTCCCAGAATTTCTTGTTCTCAATTGTTTGCTGGAAATCATTGCTTTCTGACAGTAAGAGGTAAAAATACATTTGGATTCTTTGTAAATCAAGCCTAAACTTTTGTTAGTTTAAGCAGTATTTTTCTCTCATCTCTGTGGTCTTCCATATCCTACTCTAGTCTGTTAAATTGTTTGGCTTAACTTCCACTCTTCAGTTGATTCATTTATATGAACTATTTTAAGCAGCAAAAGAGTACAAATCCCCACTCAGCTCTGTTCTAAGCAGATAATGATTATACCATAATGTCTCCTTCCTCTTCTATGCAGCTGCTCCGGTTATTCTAGGTCTGTATTTTTTCCTTGGAGCTTCTTTTTCATTCATCTTTCCTAAGACCTTTCCTGTTAAATACTATCAAGTGAGCATAAATTGGAAGGGAAAAACCAATGCTTGCCAAAATTCTTATTTTATATCCTATGTATTTTGATGTGAAAAAAGCACCTTTCTTCCCCTTTTTCCTTTCCTCCTTGGTAAGAATTCTTTTTTTTTTTTTAATTTTATTTTATTTTTAAACTTTAATTCTAAACAGATCTTTCTGGAAGTGGATCACTATATTTTGGGGAAGCCTCATCATCACACATGTACCTTTTGCACAGTTTAGAAGTCTTGCAGCCCTACTTCAGTTGAAATCCAAGAAATTCTTGTTCTGCATTTAAAATAACTGAAAAACAATTTAAATCTTATTGCACAGCTGTGTGATTACATAATTTATAACACAGGAGCACTTGTTAAATGCTTTTCCTTATTTATTCATCCTGAATATCTTCTACACTTTCCTGCATCCCCAGATATATTTCCACAACCATGTCAAGCTTTCCCAAACTTTTACAAGTGTAATTATATTTCTTGCCTCATTCTGGATCAATGACTTGTTAGGTAAATCAACTTGATCTCTCAGATATCTTTCAAATTTTCTGTTTTTTTTTTCCCACCTCACATTCTTTGCAGCAAAAGAAGTTATAAAAGCTGACCACAAAAGCAAGAATCTATCTTTCCTGAAAGGCAGGTGATGGTAGAGGAGGTGGAGAAGATACACACACACACACACACACACACACACACACACACACTGTCCCTGTCACATGCAGTAGTCATAAATTAGAACAATATGGTTCTTGATCACTGGACACAACTGAAACTCAGAGATAAAAACAAGGATTCCCTCCACTCCTAGAAATCTGTGGCTTAATCCTCTGTCCCTCACCATTCCCCATTTACCTGGGTTTCTCAAACATCTGGCATTTCCCTTCTGCCAGTGTTCTTTAATGACTGAACATTAAGGTTTAAAAACAGAAACCATGAGAGTTCCCTGGTGATGCAGTGGTTAAGACTCCATGCTCCCATTGCAAGGGACATGAGTTCAATCCTTGGTAGGGAACTAAGATCCTAATGTTGCAGAGTGCAACCAAAACCACCCAAAACAAAACCAGAAAAGAAGTCATCATCAGCTTATCATCTTTCAGGTAGACAACTCTGTACTCTAGCAAGAGTGATTCCATTTGCTTCAATAATTGTTTTCAGATGCAAAGATAATCATATCACACTCCTTTGCTGAGACCCCCCGCCCCTTTTTTTTTCGGTTGCTTTAGGATGATGTCCAGCTGTGTTAGACTGTGTTCAATACCCTCCGCTGTAAGCCTTTTTCGTTATCTCCATCAGATCTCCCCATGATATTCTGCTTTCCAAGCATATTAATTTTCTTTCAATCTATGGATTTCCGTGATCCCTTATATCTCTGAGACTTTCTACATCTTGCTGCCTCTGATGAAATCCCCTTCCTTCCCCATGCTGCTTTATGTGGCCGATTCCTTTTCCTGCATCAAGTCTTGGCTTAGACATTATTTCCTCTAGGAAGCCCTCTCTGACCATTTTGGATCAAATTAAGTGGCTCTTCAATACATTCCTTTTGCAGCTTCTGTATATCACACTGTTTGTTGTTTGGCTTGTAAAATCCAAATTCTCCATTGTCTTGATCAATGTTATATTCGACACCGTGTGGCGTGAATCAAGTCCTCAACACATGTTTGTTGAAAGCTTACTAAGTGAAGGCACTGTTTATTGAGCAGCTACTATGTGCACTGTTCATGAGGCTAAGAAAGGCATCTGTCAACTGGTAAAATTCTTCCATTGGAGTGACTCTGCATACACTCCCTGGTAATGTGGGGTAAAGTTGTTGCTCTGTCCCTCACACCCAGCTAACATCCCCATTGTGAGCTATGAATGAAGATGATGAAGCGAACTCTTATCTCTTACCATTGGTTGAAACCTTGTCTTTTTTTCTAAAGGTTTTTTTTTTTGTTTGTTTTTTGTTTTTGATGTGAACCATTTTTGAAGTCTTTATTGAATTTGTTACAATATTGCTTCCGTTTTTATGTTTTGGTTCTTTGGCCACGAGGTATGTCGGGTCTTAGCTCCTGACTAGGGATCGAACCTGCACCCCCTGCATAAGAAGGCAAAGTCTTAACCACTGGACCACCAGGGAAGTCCCAAACCTTGTCTTAAGTGTTTCACATGAGTTATCTTATTCGTTGTTTAGTAGCTTGTGAAGTAGGTACTATTATTAACACTGTATTTTTGGAAAAAACTTGAAGCTTTGATTAGTCGAGTCACTACACAGTAAGTTGTGGAGCCAGGATCCAGGCTCAGGCGTTTTGAGGCTACTCTGCTGAACTGGTTTCAGTAAACTGAAATTGGAGGCATAAATTGGGCCATTATGATGAATACAATGATAATCACAAAACTTTTTCATTATACACTTTTGGCAAATGTATCTCTTTTATTCCTCTGAACCATATTCTGAGTTATATAAAGTAGATTTTACTTCGACTGCTAGTAAACTTGAGGAAAAGCTAGTCAAATGGCTAAAATCAACCAGCTAATGAGAAAGGATGGATTTCCAAAACCAGTTGTCTGGACTAATTAAATTTTTTCACAGGCTCTCTGTGGCCTTGAGAATAAACCCCAAATTTCTCAACAAGGTGGTCAGAGCTCACCCCACCTTTTCTAGATACGCCTTACACTAACTTCCTGGTGATATTACATTCAACGAAACTAGACTGTCATTTTTTTAAAAAAAAATACGCTTAGTGTACATTCAAAGCTTAGCCCTTAATTTACATTATGTTTTGACACTCAAGCAAAGAGAATCAGGTGGATGGTACGTTTTTAAAAACAAGGAAGCATTGCCTGGATTAATTTAGACAAGTGAGAGTTTACAAGTTGTGATTAGTAAAACAGGATAACAGTATTATTCTGATGCCCAGAATCCCAATTTTCATAGCCTAATCATACCACACATTTCAGCTTGTGATTTGTTTACCCTGATGGTCACAACCTTTGCAAGTGACAGACGAAGAGTAACTGTGGAGAAACACACAGAGTGAAATAGGCTGTTTCTTCAGTCAATAATTGAAACACCCTAGGCTCTCAGACACATTAATAGACAACATCTGCTAAAATCAAGAGAAAAGAGTGAAAAACAGGATATAAGGC
Organism: Bubalus kerabau; assembly: GCF_029407905.1. Lineage (NCBI taxonomy): Eukaryota > Metazoa > Chordata > Mammalia > Artiodactyla > Bovidae > Bubalus > Bubalus kerabau. Next base: position 77,123,572 of record NC_073628.1, on the reverse strand, counting down.
TTTGGGAATTAGAGTGAAGGGTATCCAGCATGGACTTAAGTTCCCATGACTAGGGTGACTGAGGCCAACTGACTTGGTGAGGCAAAATAAAAACAACTGAAAAGAAATTATTGAACTGGAACAGAATTAATTTTATTCATTTTTTCAACAGTCTCTTCTAGCTGAAGAGATAATACAGAGAGACAAAATGGTTTGGAGTCAAACAGAAGAGTCAGCTAGTCTTCAGGGAATTATGTTGAATATAATTCTTTTTACTTTTCCTTTTGAAAGTAAAAGGAGAAGTGAAAAGAGACTGCATTGAAAACCATGATGGCCTTTGTAGAGTTGTCAGGTCAGTTGCTCAGTCATGTCTGACTCTTTGTGACCCCATGGACTGCAATACACTAGGCTTTCCTGTCCATCACCAACTCCTGGAGCTTGCTCAAACTCATGTCCATAGAATTGGTGATGCCATCCAACCATCTCGTCCTCATGCCTTCAATCTTTCCCACCATCAGCATCTTTTCTAATGAATCAGCTCTTCGCATCAGGTGGCCAAAGAATTGGAGCTTCAGCATTAACACATTAGTCCTTCCAATGAATATTCAGGACTGATTTCCTTTAGGATTGACTGGCTGGATCTCCTTGCTGCTCAAGAGACTCTCAAGAGTCTTCTCCAACACCACAGTTCAAAATAAATTCTTCAGGACTCAGCATTCTTTATGGTCCAACTCTCATCCATACATGACTACTGGAAAAACCATAGCTTTGACTATATGGGTCTTTGTTGGCAAAGTAATGTCTCCGGTTTTTAATATGCTGTCTAGGTTTTTCATAGCTTTTCTTCCAAGGGGCAAGCGTCTTTTAATTTCATGGCTGCAGTCACCATTTGCAGTGATTTTGTAGCCCAAGAAAATAAAAAGTCTATCACTGTTTCCATTGTTTCCCCATCTGTTTGCCATGAAGTTATGGGACCAGATGCCATGATCTTCATTTTCTGAATATTGAGTTTTAAGCCAGCTTTTTCACTTTCCTCTTTCACTTTCATCACGACGCTCTTTAGTTCTTCTTCACTTTCTGCCTTAAGGGTGGTGTCATCTGCATATCTGAGGTTATTGATATTTCTCCTGGCAATCTTAATTCCAGCTGGTGTTTCATTCAGCTTGGCATTTGGCATGATGTACTCTGCATATAAGTAAGCAGGGTGACAATATACAGCCTTGATGAACTCCTTTCCCTATTTCGAACTAGTCCATTGTTCCATGTCTGGTTCTAACTGTTGTTTTGTGACCTGCATACAGATTTCTCAGGAGGCAGGTAAGGTGGTCTGATAGTCCCATCTCTTGAAGAATTTTCCAGTTTGTTGTGATGAGTTCTAAAGAAATGAAAATCATTTAATGACATTTTAAATCTAAATTCTAAAAAAAACATACACCTGTGAAAACAAGCCACAATGTTTTAAATATTCTTCAACCAAAAGTCATTGTGGAGCCAAATTTTATTTACAATATGCAAAGACTGAGTAGCTTCATGACTTTGCCCTGGCTCCAGTACGGCAAAACGGCAGACTTCTACCAGAGTGGAAGTGTATAATCCGAAGATTGATTCTATTACACAGAATAGTGCATACAACTCTGGAAAAGTATTTTATCCATGACCATTCAAAGGTTGTTTTGTTTGTTAAAGGATAGCTTTCTTACTTCCAGAATCAAGATAATCTTATTTAGAAGAACAAGTTATGGCTTATTCAAGCAAAATTTTTCTGTAAATGACCAGATAATAACAAGTATTTTTGGCTTTGTGGATTATATCATTTCTGTAGTAACTACTCGATTTTGCTATTGTATTGTGAATGCAGTCAGTGAATAAGCATGCCCATTTTCTAATAAAATTTTATAAATATAGGCAGTGAGTCAGATGCAAGAGTCATAGATTTTGATCTCTGAATTAAGCTAAACAGTACCTAAGATTTGATGGGGATTCCTTGGTGACTCAGATGGTAAAGAATCTGCCTGCAATGCAGGAGATCTGGGTTTGATCTCTGGATTAGGAAGGTCTCCTAGAGAAGCGAATGGCTACCCATTCCAGTATTCTTGCCTGGAGAATTACATGGACAGAGAAGACTGGCAGGTTATAGTCCATGGGGTCCCAAAGAGTCAGACATGACTGAGCAAATTTTTTTTTTCTAGATTGTGAACTAGTTTCAATAACAACTTCAGTATTCCAGTTGAATATATCAGTTTTAAGTGGCTGCATATCATAAAGTGGTCAAAGTGCTTTCTGATTTATAAATAATGGAAATTATAAAATGTTACTAGAGGTCGCTGGCTGTTTTTCCCTTTGACTTTTAAACAAATGCCAAAACCTCACTCTAATGTCTTCATGTTGAATGGAATCCAGTGTGAGGCAGACTGCTCTTGGACACCATTCAAGAGGACTTAGGACCTCAAGGGCTAACAAGACCTCATTATAAGGTAGTGTTACTTATGGGGCATGGATCTCAAGGGTGTTTTTTGAACGGCAATGGTCCTAATGTAGAGGGCTATTTTCTCACAGGGATAAACACATTATTTTTTCTTTCAAATGTCTTGGAGTAGAAAAAGAAATAGACTCTTGTATTTCCATGTCTGTTTCCAGCCCATAATGCTTGGATTCCACACCCACGAGCAATAGAGTACTTCCCTGTCTGTAGCTGAGTGATCACCTCTTATTTTTATTTTACCTCAAGGGATAGGCTTAACCCTGCCTGTTGCCCTCCTCAACTCCTGCAAAGGAGCTGGGCCTCCAGATGCTTTTAGGAGATCAGGAACTCATAAAGTCACCCCTGGTGAGTTTCCTGAGCAGGTGCACTTACCTTGGATTGCCTGCTGCCACAGAGCCTCTTTTAAAGTCAAAGGCAGCTTTCCCTAGGGAAGAGCGGGGTTTTGAAAGCCCTGGAAGGAGGGAGGTTTTTCTTTTTCTCTCTCTCTCTTTCATTCCCCATCTTCTCTCATGACTCTCAGGGGCCTGATAACATACGATCATTCTGCACCACTAATCACTTTTTCATTTCCAATGAAGAAACTATTATATATAAAAAAAGAGTGCAGCAGCAACAAGTCATTTGTTTTGCAGCTTGGGCACTACTGTAAGAGTGGTCAAAGTCTTTATTAATATTTCAGTTTGGCATTTGAACTGCACAGGCTTTCTCAGTTCCTTTGCAGTGAATGTTCTGGAATGGATGCTACATTAATCAGTACTTTCGAATACAAATCTGCATCGTTGGCTGTGGCTCCCTCAAGGTTTTCCAACAGGAAGGTGCTGTATATCTTTCTTGCCCATGGCTGCCTCACACCAAGTGAGCACTGACACGTCTGCATAGCATCATTTACTATATAGCATCCATCCAGTCTCTGACTCATTCTACCGGGCTCCACAGCTTATGGTCAACGTTCCTTTGTAAATGATAAGAGCCATGAGGAATGCTGCCCCTGCTAACCACTCTGACTAGGACACACTCATTTTTCATATTTTAGTTTTATGGTGAAGCATTCAAGTCATGAAACAATAGGATGAGATGATAATCTCTAGCACTAAAATTCATTTTTATCTAATCCCATTGGATTCAACTCAATATTACAGAATATATGATGTGAATATTTATAAAATCCTGGGACATAAAAGTGTGAAAGTGTTAGTTGCTCAGTTGTGCCTGACTCTGTGTGACCCCATGCACTGCAGTCAACCAGGCTCCTCTGTCCATGGAATCCTCCAGGCAAGAATACTGGAGTGGGTTGCCATTTCCTTCTCCAGGGGATCCTCCCAGTCCAGGGATCGAACCTGGGTTTACTGCATGGAAGGCAGATTTTTCTTTTTTTTTTTTTGCTGTCTGAACCACTAACTAGGGACATAAAGATGAACCATAATTCCCAAAGTAACCGTGTTTCCCCTGGAGACCCTTAAGCGATGGTATGGGGAGGGAGGAGGGAGGAGGGTTCAGGATGGGGAACACATGTATACCTGTGGCGGATTCATTTTGATATTTGGAAAAACTAATAAAATTATGTAAAGTTTAAAAACAAAATAAAATTTAAAAAAAAGAAAAAAAGAAAAAAAAAGAAAATTCCCACAAAAGGAAAAAATCAGTTGCTAAAAAAATGTTTTATCTCACAGATCACCCACTGGTGATCTTTAATATGTAAAATATGTGAAAATATGTGGTTTTAGAACATCTCAAAACATTCTTTTCATAGCAGGAAAGAAAAATGCCTTTGATCAAAATATTAGGGATGATAAACTAACTTTGAGCTCTGGTAATTAAAACAAAAGCCAAAAAAAAACTCAAAAAAAAAAAAAAAAAAAGATTGCATTTTCTTAGACAATCTTTTCCTTTTCCCTTTTTACCCTCACTACTTTGGCTCTACTGATCCTTGATAGAAGGAGAGACTCAGATATATAGGGAAAAGGCAACTGAAAAGCTCATGAATGTTCCATCACTTCTTGTCTGATGACCCATAGAAGTTTCTATGAAGACCCATAGAAATTTCATCTGTGAACATCTCTCTGCTCTTAGTGTAAAATATCTATCCTGTAATTTGCCCATGTGTGAGTTACTCAGTCATTGGCTTCCCGAGCTGAAGGCCATGCCACTGTGCAGGATTTTGGCAAATATTTTGCATTCCAAATTTGGTTCTGATGAGTTGACAGAAATGCCCTTTGGGCCTAAGAGTAATCTAGACCTCCTGGAAAGCAGTCATTTCCGTTAAAGAGCAGCAAAAAATTAGGGTTTCAGGGTCCTGGGTCCCTATCAGTAGGAGAAAGGCCTGACCATTCTCTCCTCTGGGCTGCAGGGTGGTAATCTCTAAACACAAGCATAACAGGATCATGGAAAACCAGACATTTTTCAGAAACTCAGCATCAGAGCTAGGGAGTGGGGTAACCTAGGGAGATTTCCAATTTTGCTGGAAAGAGAATTTCCTTAGTTGAAAGCTTGGGTAAGAGCAACATCATGGGTTATCCTTGATTACTAAATCTTGTTTTTATGCATGGAAAGTAAAATTTGCATCATTTCCTTCTCATCTTAAAGGCCAAGACTACAAGAGGACAAAAGAAATAAGTAAAAATTAAGATTGAGGTATGATTCTTTGTAATATATTTATCACTTCAGTGTCTCTCTGTGTTCTTTCTATCTTTATTTATGTCTCCTTTTCTTTCTCTTTACTTCTTTGCACAAAACTCTCTTTCTTTGTAGGTGTTTGTTGTTTTTGTGTCTCCTTTATTTTTTGTATAAACTTTTAATTGTGGAATAATTTTATATTTGCACAAAAACTGAAAAGATAGTAGGGAATTTCTAAATGTCCTATAACCTGCCTCCCCTAATTTTCACATCTTTATATAATCATGGTTCAGTTCAGTTCAGTTCCATTCAGTCATTCAGTCATGTCCAACTCTTTGCGACCCCAGGGACTGCAGCACACCAGGCCTCCCTGTCCATCACCAACTCCTGGAGTTTACTCAAACTCATGTCCATTGAGTCAGTGATGCCATCCAACCATCTCATCCTCTGTCGCCCCCTTCTTCTCCTGCCTTCAATCATTCCCAGCATCAGGGTCTTTTCAAATGAGTCAATTCTTCCCATCAGGTGGCCAAAGTACTGGAGTTTCAGCTTCAGCACCAGTCCTTCCAATGAATATTCAGGACTGATTTCCTTTAGGATGGACTGGTTGGATCTCCTTGCAGTCTAACGGACTTTCAAGAGTCTTCTTTAACACTACAGTTCAAAATGGTACATTTATCAAAACTGAGAAATTAGGGACTTCCCGGGCTTCCCCTGTGGCTCAGCTGGTAAAGACTCTGCCTGCAATGAGGGAGACCTGGGTTCAATCCCTGGGTTGGGAAGATCCCCTGGAGAAGGGAAAGGCTGCCCACTTCAGTATTCTGGCCTAGAGAATTCCATGGACTATATAGTCCATGGGGTCGCAAAGAGTCGGACATGACTGAGCGACTTGCACTTTCACTTTCACTGGTGGTCCAGTGGTTAAGGCTTTGCCTTCCAATGCAAGGGGTATGGTTTCGATCCCTTGTCAGGGAGCTAAGATCTCCATCCCTCGTGGCCAAAAAACCAAAACATAGAGCAGAAACAATATTGTAACAAATTCAATAAAGACTCTTAAAAAATGGTCCACACTAAAAAAACCAAAACCAAAAACCCAGAAACAAAAACTAAAATTAACCATCACTATTAGTTACAGAATTTATTCAGATTTTACCCATTTTTCCACTAGTCTGTTTATTTCCAGGATCAAATACAGGATATTGTGTTCCATTTATTATCCTTCTCATTTTATCTACATTTTCAGGTCCTTTTGTCTTGTTTCCCAGTTGAGAGTGTCAGCAGTGCTTTCTGGTTGTTGAAGATGCAGTCTGTCTCCCTATAAAGAGAATTCACTGTATTTATCATATCTCTTCTCAAGGCATATACCTAAAGCAGCAAGGATTTTTTTTTTTTGCCCAAAATTAATGCCCTCTTATGGGGCTTCCCAGGGGGCACTAGAGGTAAAGAACTTGTCTGCCAGTGCAGGAGATGTAAGAGACATGGGTTTGATCCCTGAGTTGGGAAGATCCCCTGGAGGAGGGCATGACAACCCACTCTAGTATTTTTGCCTGGAGAATCTCATAGACAGAGGAGCCGGCCGGGCTACAGTCCATGGGGTCACAAAAAGTCAGACACGGCTGAAGTGACTTAGCACACACGCATGCATGCAATGCCTCCTAATAACTCTTACATTTTTCCATTTGTAGGAAGTATGTTTTTTTTTTTTTCCTCTTGCGTACCTTGCTTTCCATTCTGTTTCAAACCCAGTGAAGATCAAAATTAAGATACTACATTTTCTACTAAGAAAAGTAGTCACATGGAAAAATAAGATCTGCTGCAGTGGTGCTACAGCCCTGGAATATTTAAAGATGTGCTGTGCTGGACAGTAAAAAGTGCCAACGATTGGTTAATCTTGGTTAACAAATATTTATTATGTCCCTGCAGTGCACAGAGAGCTCATGAAAGCTGGTAAGGAACCATAGGGAGACCTACTCTACCCCAATTCTTTTTATGGAACTGAAATTGGGGCCAGGGAAAGAATGGTCTTGACCAAGTTCCAATGGAGAGTAAAAGCTAGAATCCACCTCTTTGCTCCTCTGGGTCCAGTGCTTCTTAAGTCACTTTTGGCAAGCAAAGCCCTATGACACAATGCTAGGGGATAAGTAGTTGACAGGTTAATTAAGTCATTTAAAGCAGAGGATCATTAAAAGTGATGGTATGTATATTTTAACATTAACATTTTACTTTATCATGAAAACATATAAGTGAACACATAATGAATGGCTTAAAAACATTCATGTCCAAGGATAATTTATTTTTTCTGAGCAGGAGTCCAGGGATTAGAGCTCATGTTGTCTTCTTTAGATTAGCCAAGATTTCCAGTTGGATCACTGTGTAAAAACACTAAAACTAAACACTAAAACACTAAACACTAAAAGGCACACATTAAAAAAAGATGTCAAAACAAATTCAACTGGTATAAAACTTTCATATTGAAAAACAAGACAAGCCACCTACAAACTAAAAGTGATCAGCTGACTGTGGGTATTGGTCAGCGTGCTTTACAAGAGAGTGTAGGTCCACCTGGGAAGTCACTTAGGTGTAAAATTAGCTAAAGGATGTTTTGAGACTTCCAAATTTTGGCCCATCACCTGCATGAAGCCTTTTCCAGCTACCCTAGTCCACAGTTGTCCTTGCTGCTCTGATTTCTTCTGCACTTACTGACTCTGTCACATTGTTGTCTAACCAAGGCTGTCTCACTCTATTTTAATTTTTTCTATTGAAGTAGGGTTGATTTAAATGTTGTGCTAATTTCTGCTATACAGCAAAATGTTTCAATTATACACAGATATATTAATACATTAGGCTTCCCTTGTGGCTCAGTGGTGAAGAATCCACCTGTAATTCAGAAGATTCGTTTGATCCTTGGGTCATGAAGATTTCCTGGAGGAGGGCATAGCAACCCACTCCAGTATTCTTGACTGGAGAATTCCATGGACAGAGGAGCCTGGCGGGCTATAGTCCGGGGGTTGCAAAGAGTTGGATACAACTGAAGCAACTGAGCACACACGCATGCATATTGATACATTCTTTTTAAAAATATTCTTTCTCATTTTAGTTTATACATTCTACTTCTTTAATATAAATATGCCTCATTTTGACCTAAAATCTTTTAGTGACTTGAAGCAAATAAAACTTATACTTTTATTGTGATTCTTCCTAGCATTTAGCTGAGAGCTGGGCAGGTGAGGGTGGGGAGAGGTCACTGAAAATGTCCTTATTGAGTTAAGTTGATTGCATGATGGTAAATTCTGAGATCACCCTAGAGCACATGTGTCTATTCTAGTCACCGTGGAAAAAGTTACATGCTTACCCCATAATGGGCACATGAGAGAACAAACTAGATAGAACACGGCTATACCAGAGTGTGAGTGGGTACCCCATCAGCAAGGATATCAAGAGCCACTCAAGAATGTGTCCTCATATGCCTGGAGAAGGTTGTGGATTTAACTCATCGGCTTTGAGTCTAGGAAGAGGAACTCCCCAACAGGGAAGGTTCCTAAGTACTAGAATTGATTACCAAGGAAAGCTCAGGGTGTTTTTTACCACAGGACTTTCTAGCAGGATGGATTCATCTCTGTCTGGCATTATGGGGCCATGAGGCCCCAGTTCTGCATTTTAGCTATAGCAGTTCTTTGTTTCAGTCATCCAAGACAAAGGCACAGCTCTTGTCTTATGGAAGATCTGCAGGAAGACAGGCTGTACAACTTCCCAGCAGAGAACACGTCAATGCTTTTATCAACTCAAGCATTGCAAAAAACTTCTTTTGTACAATGGCAAATTCTCTGGCTATAAGTTAAGTGTATTTCCTTTTGTTGGTTCTCTGTGGATGTGGAGTATGTTTATTTATTTAATCATCTATTGCCTTTAGGAAAAAATCTTCATGGACTGAAGGACTATGTTCAAGTCATTCTCTCTCTTCTGTGGGTCAAGCACCTCTGGTCCATTTAACCTCCCCTTGTAGGAACTCTTTCTCATCCCTTTAATCAGGCTGACTGCTCTTCTCTTGCCAAAACAGGATGTGAAAGGCTTATTCATGCTGGGGCAGGAGGTTTCTGCTGATATATGGGTTGTGCATGTGACACTCAGCCATCTGACTGCAGAGATAGCATGCACTCTTGGACCAGGCCAAGTATGGTGGGGGCTAAGGCAAAGGAGAGATGGATGGAGCAGGTTACAACACTTAGGAGATGTCTTACCAAAGACTGTTTAAAAGACTTAAAAAGTTGCTATTCTGTAGACTTAAGTACAGTGTTTCTTAAAAATAGATCAAATGATTTAAATATGATACTATTTCTCCACTTTGTAAAAAGCTCAGACTTTTCTCTTGGGTATAAAATGTTCCCAACACTGAGCATGGTATCATAAAAATACAGTTTGCAAAAAAAAAGTGTGCTGACACTGTAAAAATTAATAGTTTTCTTGGAAGTGGAGTCTTTTGAATACTCATGGTGGTAAACTGAACAGAAAAATTGGCTTTTTTCTTTTTCTCTTGTAAAGCGAGTTGACTTTCTTGTCTTAGTTTTCCCAAATAAAATAGCTTGGATGGAGCACACAGTGCTAGCCTCCAGGCGCTGTCTTCGTTTGTCATTCAAAGACCCAGCCTTGTGCTCTGGAACTCTTTAGGTCACAACTGTTAATGGTTGTATGGAAATAAAAAACTGACAAAAATACTCAACCTTTAGGAGAGTTACCTAGAAAGAGTTTACTTCGTTTCCTATGTTCTTAAATGTCATAAGAAATCATGGCTGTTCTTTTCTTCCATCAGCGCATGCATTTGCCGCATCTTGCAACTCAATTAAATAATTATAAAAAATCCCTAAAAGAGAAAAGGAACTGATTCTTAGATATTTTAAAAAGGTCTTGGTGAATGTGCCAATGTAAAAGGCTACTGATTACAAATGATGAGATATGTCAAGTTTGGGCATGGATATCCTGTGGCTGTTTAGTCTCGAGGAAGGTAACTTCTCTAGGGTTGGGCATCTCTTTTTAGAAGACAGAAAACAAGAAACAAGTCAAAAAGTTGATGTGAATGCCAGTGCCATTTTTGAAGTTGAAAACTTTATATTGGAGTTTTTCAAACCAGTTGTTAGTATTTATAAATTTCTAAACCAGCTGAGGTATTGAAGGAAAGGGGCTGGTGGGGAAAAACAATTGCAGATCTATTAGAATGGTTTGGGGTATCAGCTATTCCATGCATATGACATCTGGTCCTACCACTTCATGCATGGCATCCAGTCCCATCACTTCATGGCAGATAGATGGGGAAACAATGGAAACACTGAGAGACTTTATTTTTTTGGGCCCCCAAATCACTAGATGGTGACTGCAGCCATGAAATTGAAAGACGCTTGCTCCTTGGAAGAAAAACTGACAAACCTGCACTGAGCACTGAGTGCTCAGTCATGTCCAACTCTTGGGACCCCGTGGACTGCAGAACTCCAGGCTCTTCCATCTGTGGGATTTTCCAGACAAGAATACTGGAGTGGGTTTCCATTTCCTTCTCCATGACAAATCTAGACAGCATATTAAAAAGCAGAGATGTTACTTTGCTGACAAAGGTCCATCTAGTCAAAGTTATGGTTTTTCCAGTAGTCATGTGTGGATGTGAGAGTTGGACTATAAAGAAAACTGAGCACTGAAGGATTGATGCTTTTGAACTGTGGTGTTGGAGAAGACACTTGAGAGCCTGTTGGACTGCAAGGAGATCCAACCAGTCAATCCTAAAGGAAATCAGTCTGAATATTCACTGGAAAGACTGATGCTGAAGCTGAAACTCCAATACTTTGGGAAAGAGGAGAAGGGGACGACAGAGGAGGAGATGGTTGGATGGCATCACAGACTGGAGGGACATGAGTTTGAGAAAGCTCTGGGAGTTGGTGATGAACAGGGAAACCTGGCGTGCTGCAGTCCATAGGATTACAACTTAACTGAACTGTTAGATACAACTTAAAAAAAAGTTAGATACAACTTAACTGAACTTAAACAACCACAAAGACAATGTCTACTCAGTCATACACATTAACCATCTCATCTTCTATCATCCCCTTCTCCTGCCTTCAATCTTTCCCAGCATCAGGGTCTTTTCCAATGAGTCAGTTTTTGCATCAGGTGGCCAAAGTATTGGAGTTTCAGCTTTAGCCTCATTCCTTGCAATGAATACTCAGGACTGATCTCCTTTAGGATTGACTGGTTGGATCACCTTGCATCTTCTCCAACACCACAGTTCAAAAGCATCAATTCTTTAGTGCTCAATTTTCTTTATAGTCCAACTCTCACATCCATACATGACCACTGGAAAAACCAGAGCATTGATTATATAGACCTTTGTTGGCAAAGTAATGTCTCTGTTTTTTAATATGCTGTCTAGGTTTGTCATAGCTTTTCTTCCAAGGAGCAAGCGTCTTTTAATTTCATGACTGCAGCCACCATCCACAGTGATTTTGGAGCTCCAAAAAATAAAGTCTGTCACTCTTTCCACTGTTTCCCTATCTATTTGCCCTGAAGTTATGGGACCAGACGCCATGATCTTAGTTTTCTGAATGTTGAGTTTTAAGTCAACTTTTTCAGTCTCCTCTTTCACTTTCAAGAGGCTTTTGAGTTCCTCTTCACTTTCTGCCATAAGGGTGGTGTCATCTGCATATCTGAGGTTATTGATATTTCTCCCGGCAATCTTGATTCCAGCTTGTGCTTCCTCCAGTCCAGCGTTTCTCATGATGTACTCTGCATATAAGTTAAATAAGCAGGGCGACAATATACAGCCTTGATATACTCCTTTCCTGATTTGGAACCAGCGTGTTGTTCCACATCCTGTTCTAACTTCTGCTTCTTGACCTGCATTCAGATTTCTCAGGAGGCAGGTAAGGTGGTCTGGTATTCCCATCTCTTGAACAATTTTCCACAGTTGTGATCCACACAGTCAAAGGCTTTGGCATAGTCAATAAAACAGAAGTAGATGTTTTTCTGTAACTCTTTTGCTTTTTTGATGATTGTGGTTGTTTACCTGTCATTTACTTTATTTGAAGAGTGGTCTTATCCCCTCAGTTTTCTCATCTGCAGGTTAAATCATCCCAATTTCTGTACTATCAAGCAGTTTGGATTCTTTCCCATCTAGATTTTTCTCAACTGGAAACCATTTTAGTTTGCTGAGTTTGCTTTTATTTTTAAAAATTTTTATTGGAGTAGAGTTGCTTTACAATGTTGTGTTAATTTCTGCTGTACAGCAAAGTGAATCAGACACATGTATACATGCTGCTGCTGCTACTAAGTTGCTTCAGTCATGTCCCACTCTGTGCGACCCCATAGACGGCAGCCTACCAGGCTCCGCCATCCCTGGGATTCTCCAGCCAAGAACACTGGAGTGGGTTGCCATTTCCTTCTCCAATACATGAAAGTGAAAAGTGAAAGTGAAGTCACTTAGCCGTGTCCGACTCTTAGCAACCCCATGGACTGCAGCCTCCCAGGCTCCTCCGTCCATGGGAGTTTCCAGGTAAGAGTACTGGAGTGGGGTGCCATTGCCTTCTCCGACATGTATACGTGCATCCCCTCTTTTTTAGATTTCCTTCCTATTTAGGTCATTCTGGATTCCTTTTAAACTGTAACATTTAAAATGGTACCCTTTGCTGTGCATTTATATAATCTAAATATAGGGTTTTTTGTTTTTTTTTTTTAACCTAAGCACAATACTTTAATTTTTCTTTGTAAGTTGTATTATTAACTCAGGGCTGATGTATGATGGGCAAGAACACTACCTGCTGACTGATATCAGCTTCCAGTAACATCTGTGAAAAATCAACCCATCTGCTTGGGCAAGCATTGTCTTTTCTTTGCAGGGCTAGAAAAACTATTGGGATATTATATGAATCTACTAAAATTCAAGACCTTGAAACTTTGAAGGGAATCTGAACTTTTTCTTCATGATTGAGTCCTTGGCCAATTGGCAAACACAGCTTCCTTTTTTAATGAGGAAAATGGATTAAAAATCTTTCTGAAAAAGATTCAGAAAATCTTTGTGGACACTAAATTGCTCCTGGAAAACAATATTTTGATGATTGTAGCGTAAATGAATCAGGATCACACGGGTTACATTTCTGCTCAAGTACACATGGTTTAAGTGTGAATGGAAAAATGGTTACATTTTGTAAGTTTCATAGTTTTCTCTCTCTCTGAGTCTTCGAGCTTCTCCACTTACATCTGGGAAGGACAAGGGAGAGTCTGAGGGCTTCACAAAACCTCAACCACACCTGGCTTTCTTCTTGCCACCATTGAAGGCTTTATGGATGAAAGTTTATGACATAAATAAATGTAGCTGTGGAAAACTAATAAACATTCCCAGTTTCACCAGGTGGGTCTGATGTCAAAAGAGCACAGTCTGGGGTTTTCTTGATTTCTTTCTTGTTTCTCTGTTTGTCCAGCTTTTCCAGGATATTTTTTTAATCTCTATGTCCTCACATACTCCCAAGGATAATTAAATCAATTCTGCTATTTCTTTGAATAACTTTTAGCTCTAGAAAAGTACTTTCTTGGTTGATAAGGAGGCAGAAGAAATTCATTAACTTTTTTTTTCATTCAAATTTATGTTTATTTTTTATTTTTTTTAAAAGAGAAACATTTTTTAAATTGTAGTTGATTTCCAATGTTGTATTAGTTTCTGATGTACAATACAGTGATTTAGTTCTATATACATATATATAAAACTTTTTCAGATTCTTTTCTGCTATAGGTTATTACAAAGATATTGAATATATAATATTCCTTGTGCTATAATATAAATGCTTGTCATTTATCTATTTTTGTATGTATACATGCGTATCTCTTAACCCCAAGCTCCTAATTGGTCTCCCCACCCCTTTCCCCTTTGTTTTTTTTAATTTAATTTTAGTTTTTTTACTTTACAATATTGTATTGGTTTTGCCATACATTGACATGAATCTGCCACAGGTGTACATGTGTTTCCCATCATGAAAGCCCCCTCCCACCTCCCTCCCCATCCCATCCCTCTGGGTCATCCCAGTGCACCAGCCCCGAGCACCCTGTATCATGCACTGAACCTGGACTGGCAATTTGTTTCACATATGATAATATACAGGTTTCATTGCCATTCTCCCAAATCATCCCACCCTTGCCCTGTTCCACAGAGTCCAAAAGACTGTTCTATACATCTGTGTCTCTTTTGCTGTCTCTCATACAGGGTTATTGTTGCCATCTTTCTAAATTCCATATATATGCGTTAGTATACTGTATTGGTGTTTTTCTTTCTGGCTTACTTCACTCTGAATAATAGGCTCCAGTTTCATCCACCTCATTAGAACTGATTCAAATGTATTCTTTTTAATGGCTGAGTAATACTCCATTGTGTATATGTACCACAGCTTTCTTATCCACTCGTCTGCTGATGGATATCTAGGTTGCTTCCATGTCCTGGCTATTATAAACAGTGCTGCGATGAACACTGGGGTACGTGTGCCTCTTTCAATTCTGGTTTCCTCGATGTGTATGCCCAGAAGTGGGATAACGTCAATGATCATATTTGCACCTGGGAAGAGAGGTGGGTAGCAGACAGACCTAGGTGCAGGCTCTCTGACTCTGTATCTCCTCCTAATCTTCAGAGCTCAGTTGTAAGACCCCTGTATATGCATCTATGTGCCAGACCAACCTACCCTGTCTTCTCAGGGGCCCTCAATAATTCATTATTAAAATGTCTGGTCCCACTCAAATTTTAGCAATAGATCTCCCAGTTACTGTTGTTGTTCAGTCGCTAAGTCATGTCCAATTATTTGAGATACCATGGACTGCAGCACACCAGGCTTCCCTGTCCTTCACTATCTCCTGGAGTTTGCTCAGATTCATGTCCCTTCAGTCGGTAATGCTATCTGACCGTCTCATCCTCTGCCACTCTCTATTCCTTTTGCCTTCAATCTTTCCCAGCATCAGGGTCTTTTCCAATGAGTAAGCTTTTCACATCAGGTGCTTAAGCATCAGTCCTATCAATGAATATTATGGTTGATTTCCTTTAGGATTGCCTGGTTTGATCTCCTTACAGTCCAACGGACTCTCAAGAGTCTTCTCCAGCACCATAATTCAAAGTCATCAGTTCTTCGATGATCAGCCTTCTTTATGGTCCAGCTCTCACATCCATACACAACTATTGGAAAAACCATAGCTTTGAATATATTGGGTCCCTATTTTATTTCTAAATCCCAGTATGGCTGAGTGTCTATCTTCTAGTAAACTCTCTAGTGAACAAATTTGCCTACTCATCCCCATTATTTTTAAATGTCAAGATTTTGGCATTATGACCTTAATCCCTTTAGCTGTATCTGGCAGCTCATACCCAGGGCCTGGATGTATTGGTTCTGACCCAGGGTCCCTATGCTTGGGTCTCCCAGATGCTGTCCCCAGGGTGCACGACATCTAATTGTTGCCTGCCACTTGTAAACTCTGAACCCTCCCCTCAAATTTCCTGCTCCATTCATTTGATTCACTTACTTTTTTTCTTATTCATTTGCTTGTTCATTCAATGCATATCAGTAGCATATTAGGTTAGTCCAATGGTATTGGTTTTGTGTGAACAAAATAGGATTCATCCTGGTGTAAAAGAGGGTAGAGGCCAAGCATTGTAGGCAAAGGGAAGAGCACTTACTCTGGATTCTGGATGTAACACTATGAAAAGGGCAGGTTGAGTTCTTGCCCCCGCGAGCTTACGCTAGAGTTGCTGGATAATCATTTTCACTTGAGGGTTTTAGAAACTATAGGTTCCCATATTCTTTCCCTGGAAATTCTGAGTTGGTAGGTATGTACTAGGACTTGGAATCTGCATTTTTAATAAGCATTCTGGGTAATTCGCATCATCACCAAGTTTGGCAGACTCTGCAGCTTGGGACATGTGAAGGCTCTAAGGTGGGATTTTTTGGAAACTATGAGCAGTTCCATCTGACTGAATTGTGGGACGTTGGGTGTGGGATAGGGGTTGGTGAGAGATGAGTTTGAAAATAAGTGGAAGTCAGATTTTGAGAGACCTTGGGTGCCAGCTTAGGAACCTAGACTTTGTCTCAAGACTGTGGAAGGCAGTGAAGGCTCTTTTAGAGGGTCATAATGTGACTATTTTTACAAATTCACTCTTTGACATTTGGATAATCAGGCGAGGGGAGGGGACGGAGGAAGATGGAATCAGAAGATAGACCAAGATGATGTCCGTGGTTGTTGAGCTTTGTATAAAGGTTTGGGAGGGAGATAGAATTTGAAGTCATTTTGACACATGTGGTAATTGAATAAGCTGGTCAATTGGATCTTTTCAATTTCTTTTTTTCTAATACATATATTGATCTCTTTGTTTTTCAGCTATCTATATGTGATTTTTTGTCTCCTACCACCTATCTGTGACCTTGCTCCTCTGTTCAGGTCCCCAGATCCTGTCCAACTTTCTGGGTCTGCTTAAGCATCTCCTCCCAGCTTCCCTAACTTAGCTAGTTTTACTAGGACCTTGATCCTCAACAGGCATGCCTGCAGAGGTGCGCAGGATGCTCTCTTTCAGTCTCCTCCCATCTGCCATGTTGGTGCTTGACTGGGAGGGGGAGTAGAATCCTTTCTTGCTCCTCTAAAACTCTATGGTTTTCTACAGAAAAATGGAATTCGGCTCCCTTCACAGTTCGAAGCTTCACTTATTTCTGCATGGTTAGCAGCTGTAAGAATCTGGATGAGGATATTCTTTTTTGTTGTTGTTTTTCAGTCGCTCAGTCGTGTCTGCCTCTGCGACCTCAAGGACTGCAGGATGCCAGGCTCTCCTGGCCTTCACTATCTCTCGGAGTTTGCTCAGACTCATGTCCATTGAGTTGATGATGTCATTCAACCATCTTGTCTTCTATCTACCCCTTCTCCTACCTCCCTCAATCTTTCCCAACATCAGGGCCTTTTCCAATGAGTTGGCTCTTCGTATCGAATGGCTGAGTAATGGAGCATCAGCTTTAGCATCAGTCCTTGAGCTTTGGATTTAGGATAAGAACAGGTAATTCAGGGGAAAGACTATTTGCCTGTTCCATCACTTTCCTGTGAGTTTATCTGTAAAGTCAGATTTTGACTTTGGAAACACAATTTGTATTGAACTAGTGTTGGTTTTTAATAACAATAAGAAGTACTAGAGCATGGGAAAAGCAGTTCTCCATAGGATGCAAGCAGCAAACTATATTATTCTTATTTTTTCTTACTGTCCCTTTAAACCAGATCTGCAGTTTAGTTTTCCCTTCTTTTTTCTTGCAATCTTGACCAGGTCCCAGAAAACTTTTCAGGCACTTTTAAATAACAAAATGTCTACTAGCCACTTTCAGCCCCAAGACACACAACTAAAATTTGCCGTCCAGTTTTATAGTCAACATGGCAATACCAAAATATAGTATTGCTTTAGTTTGGAAAGCCTTTAGGGTGAGGGGAAGTTTATGGTAGATTTCTTCTACCAGATTAACTTGCATTCTTTCAGGGCACAAAGAACAAGCTCTCTGTGTGGTCTCCTTAGGGCCCCTTGGTATAGGATTGAGATGCAGGACAAATGATCTTACTCTGCCCCACCTACCATAAAAACACTTTTGAGAGTGTTTCTTCTTTCAAGCTTTTTATACCCTTGAGGTGGATGAGGGACTAAGGCTGAACTAGCCAGTTTCAAAACATAGGCAGGCTGATCTCTCACCGTGTGATGTGGAAGCTCTTGGCATATGTTGCTTTGTCCTTGGTTTTGCTGCCTTGGCAAAAGCCGAGTGAGAAAGAGTCACATAGAATATTCCATTAGCAGGTTAATTTTGGCCAGTGCAAAATACTTTAAAGTGTTTTCACATATATTAATTTCATTTGTTTTGTAGCAATTCCATGAAATAAGCAGGACAAAAAAAAAGTGACACCCAGATAGGTTACTGGGGTATATGAGCCCAGAAAGATATTAATGGTTGGAGTCTGGATCAAAACGCAAATCTTGCAGCTTTAGACTGGTTTAAGACTTGGCTCAGTGGAGTGGAAATACAATGCTTTCAAATGGGCCAGAATCCAGTTTATTACTATTTTGTGAATTTAACATAAATTTCTTAACCTTTCTGACCCTTAATCTCCTAATAGAAAATAAAGTTAATACCATTTATATCCATGATTTTGGTGAATTGATGCTGAAGGTCTTGCTATAATGCAAGTTTGAATGGCGTCTGAAATTCTGAATTTCTAATAGGCTCCCAGATGCTGCTGCTGCTGGTGGTTTAAAGGCCAGCCATTAGTGGCAAGGGCCTAATGCATGCCATGCATTTGGTACACAGTAGACAGTAGACATTCAATAAAAGGCTTCCCTGGTGGCTCAGACAGTAATGAATCGCCTGCAATGCAGGCAATCCAGGTTTGGAAAGATCCCCTGGAGAAGCAGATGGCTACTCACCCCAGTATTCTTGCCTGGAGAATCCTATGGACAAAGGAGCCTGGCGGGGTACAGTCCATGGGGCTGTGGAGAGTCAGATACGATTGAGTGACTATCACTTACTTTTACTATTGGGATAATCAGACTTTCCAGGTAAAGAACCCACTTGTCAGTGCAGGAGACATAAGAGACGAGAGTTCAATCCCTGGGTCAGGTTCAATCCCTGGGTTCGGAAGATACCCACAGACGATCCCCTGGAGGAGGGCATGACAACCCACTCCAGTATTCTTAACTGGAGAATCCCATAGACAGAGGGGCCTGGTGGCTATAGTCCATGGGGTCACAAAGAGTCCAACACAACTGAGCTTTTCACTTCATTCAATCAATAGCAGTTTCCTTCTCCTTCTTGAGTAGTCCATCTACTCTGCTCTCCATTTGATTTTAGGATCCACTGTAAATTTCCTTGTTATTTGGCACAGAGTCAGAGATAACATGTAATATACTTTTTTTTTTTAAATTTTATTTTATTTTTAAACTTTACATAATTGTATTAGTTTTGCCAAATATCAAAATGAATCCGCCACAGGTATACATGTAATATACTTTAAAAAGGCACCCACACACAACTCCCCATACAGTCTTCTTTGATTGCAATTGAGGGCAGAATGTATTGGGTTGGCCAAAAAGTTCAACCCAATACTAGTGAATGGCTCTTGGTAAATGGTACCAGCAGCAGCACTGTCAGAAAAATTACCCAGATCAGAGGGCATCCCTGATTTCTTCTTTCCAAATTAACTACTTTATCTTCATGGAACTAACAAATATGCAGAGCGCTTGCCAAAAAAGGTGTGAAATATGTGTGTGTGTGTGTGTGTGTGGTTTTTTTTTGTTTGTTTGTTTTGAGAGTTATTTTAAAGAAAGGAGATGGCTCATTACCACTCCACATGATGGCCTAAAGCCATAATCCAGCTACAGTTTGGACTGTAATTTTTCCATTATAATCTACTGAGATGGGAGGGACAAAAATATTTTCAAACCCCAATCCTAACTTCCACTCCTGAACACATCTGTTTGAGTTTGGGCATGGCACCTACTGGCATGCATTTAAGTTCATTAAGCTTTAAGAGGGCGTAAAGAAATCGTGGAAAAAACTTCCTTGCCAACAAAGGGCTGCAAATTATGCCTTCAGTATTTGGTGCCCTGGTGTGATACTCAAACACCATTTTATATTGTCACCAATTGCAAAGGTAACCCTAATCTGGGAAGAGAGTTTTTTTTTTTAATGTCACGTGATTTTTTCACTTGTATTTTCTAAATTTATTCACAATATTTGGTGTTTATTCCTGAGTGAAGACACTTTGTGTGCTACCCCCCTGAGCATCTTAGCTCCCAAACTTGCCTGGGATGAAGTAGCATGAATTTCCCACCCTAGGTGAACAAAATCAGAGGAGACTTCCGCTTTCCCCAGGTGCCCGCGAGTGGTCTGTGGCTTGCGGTGTGTAGGAGGAACATTGACGTAGTGGACACATGGAGTGGAAAAAGGAACCAGGAGGGATAAAATTGTGGTATAGGAAGGCACATTTTGTTTATTAATAGAAAAGACTAGAATATGCAGCAATTTTCTTGCAAAAGTAACGGAAATTTATAGAGGCTAGAAGAGTACAACAGAACAATTTGTTGTCCCTGAAAATTTTTTTCATTACCAATAAATGCAGACCATAATGATATGTTTACTATGTTTTTTCCATTGCAAAAGTAATACTTATACAACAATATTTGGAAATATAGAAAGTTAGTGGAAATAGATCCATAATTTTGGCATTTAAAGGCAATTGGGTTTAAAATTTTGTAATGTTTCTTTCTTGCCTTTCCTTTGTTAAAAAAAAAATTGGTTTCTGAAAACGTTTTTGACTAAAATATGTGGGTTGATGGCCTCAGATCCACCAAGAAATGAGGTAATTGGCCTCTCCATAATAAGATAGTGCTACATGCCTGTAGTTACCAAGAAAGATAAAGTCTCAACAAAGAGGTTCCTAATGTCATATATCCCTTGCCAAACAGTGTGCTTTTAAAAAATATAGCTTCTTTGTGTTTTATGGGCAAACTCTAAAATTTCTCTAGTGTGTGTTATCTGTCCTCCTTTTATTTTAATTTTTAAAATTTTTACTGAAGTATAGTTGATTTACAAAGTTGTGTTAATTTCAGGTGTACAGCAAAATGATTCATATATATATATTCTTTTCAGATTCTTTTCCCTTAACAGGTTATTATAAAATATTGAGTATAACTCCCTGTGCTTTACAGTAGGTCCTTGTTGGTCATCTATTTAATATATCAGTTCAGTTCAGTTCAGTTCAGTCGCTCAGTCGTGTCTGACTGTTTGCAACCCCACGAATTGCAGCACGCCAGGCCTCCCTGTCCATCACCAACTCCCGGAGTTCACTCAGACTCACGTCCATCGAGTCTGTGATGCCATCCAGCCATCTCATCCTCTGTCGTCCCCTTCTCCTCCTGCCCCCAATCCCTCCCAGCATCAGAGTCTTTTCCAATGAGTCAACTCTTTGCATGAGGTGGCCAAAGTACTGGAGTTTCAGCTTCAGCATCATTCCTTCCAAAGAAAGCCCAGGGCTGATCTCCTTCAGAATGGACTGGTTGGATCTCCTTGCAGTCCAAGGGACTCTCAAGAGTCTTCTCCAACACCACAGTTCAAAAGCATCAATTCTTTGGCACTCAGCTTTCTTCATAGTCCAACTCTCACATCCATATATGACCACTGGAAAAACCACAGACTTGACTAGATGGACCTTTGTTGGCAAAGTAATGTCTCTGTTTTTCAATACGCTGTCTAGGTTGGTCATAACTTTCCTTCCAAGGAGTAAGCGTCTTTTAATTTCATGGCTGCAGTCACCATCTGCAGTGATTTTGGAGCCCCAAAAAATAAAGTCTGACACTGTTTCCACTGTTTCCCCATCTATTTCCCATGAAGTGATGGGACCAGATGCCATGATCTTCGTTTTCTGAATGTTGAGCTTTAAGCCAAATTTTTCACTCTCCTCTTTCACTTTCATCAAGAGGCTTTTTAGTTCCTCTTCACTTTCTGCTATAAGGGTGGTGTCATCTGCATATCTGAGGTTATTGATATTTCTCCCGTCAATCTTGATTCCAGCTTGTGCTGCTTCCAGCCCAGTGTTTCTCATGATGTACTCTGCATATAAGTTAAATAAGCAGGGCGACCATATACAGCCTTGACGTCCTCCTTTTCCTATTTGGAACCAGTTTGTTGTTCCGTGTCCAGTTCTAACTGTTCCTGACCTGCATATAGGTTTCTCAAGAGGCAGGTCAGGTGGTCTGGTATTCCCATCTCTTTCAGAATTTTCCACAGTTTATTGTGATCCACACAGTCAAAGGCTTTAGCATAGTCAAAAAAGCAGAAATAGATGTTTTTCTGGAACTCTCTTGCTTTTTCCATGATCCAGTGGATGTTGGCAATTTGATCTCTGCTTCCTCTGCCTTTTCTAAAACCAGCCTGAACATCATTAACCGCAAGCTCCTAACTTATCTCTTCCCCTCCCTTTCACCTAAGTTTGTTTTCTATGTTTGCTGGTCCATTTCTGTTTTGTATATCAGTTCATTTGCCTTCCTGAAGTTTCTTCTCTTGGGATTACTGAGTCTACTCTCCCCACACCCTTGCTGAGTATCATAAAACCTCCCCTCTACACCTGACTTGGGAAGAACGTCTTCCCCTCCTGACCACACACACAAAAATTCTTGGAAGGGTCTTAATTTGAACTCTTGAATGAAAGCAAACCTGTAATTTTCAGAAATTAAAGAACTGGTAATCCCCAGCCTCTGGCAAGCGAGCATTCCTCCTTCCTTCCTGCAATGTGAACTTTATAAATAACAAGGTCACATATAAAGACTTCAGTTTATGGTTTTATTTTTTGCAGAAAATGTCAGATAGCATAGTGAAGAGTCAACAATACTGTGCTGTTAAAATTAATCTTTAGTTGCTCTGATACATGAATACTACTGAATTTCATTGGCCCTATGACAAAAATATGTAGGTATATGTATTCATTGACTGCCTTGGATCTTATTTTTCATCAACTTTCTTGAAGTTGAATTTGCTTGCAAAATGTATTCCAGTTGGATGAGTTTTGACAATTGTCTGCTTCTGTGTAACCAACACCAATCATCTCCAATTTCCCTCATCTCTTTGCTGTCATATCTCACCTATAACCCACCTTAGCTCCAAGCGATTAGTGATTCTTTTTGTCACTATATAGATTAATTTTGCTTAGTCTAGAATTTCATATCAATAGAATTGTCCAATATGGACTCTGTTGTGTATGTCTTCTTCTTTTTTTTTTTTTTTTTAACTCGGCATGTGTTTGAGATTTCCCCCATGTTGCTATGTCATATAATGTGTGATTATTCTGTTGTTACTTTCTATTGCTGAGTATTGCTCCACTGCTTGGCTGTAGTGCAGTGTATTTATTCATTTATCTGTTTATGGAGATTTGGACTGCTTCCAGTTAGGTTAATATGATTAAAGCTGCTATTGATATTTGTGTACAAGTCTTTGTGTAGACATAGGTTTTCGTTTCTCTTGAGTAAATACCTAAGAGTAGAAATTGCCTTTTGTATATTCTCTTTAGTAAAATCTTTTGCCATTTTCTAAAAGATTTTTTTTTTACTGTGTTTTGAGAGTTCTTTTTATATTTTAGATACTGCTTCTCTGTTGGATATATGTTTGCAAATACTTTCCTCTCACTGTGTACCTTGTCTTTTTATTTTTTAAGTGGGGTCCTTCACAGAGCAAAAGTTTTTTCTTAATTCTGATGGATTCAAATTTACGAATTTTTCCTTTTATAGAGAATGACAGTGATGGTAAATCTAAGAACTCTTTGTATAGCCCTCGATCCTAAACATTTTCTCCAGAATTTTTTTTAACTTTCATAGTTTTAAGTTTATGATTCTGTTTTTGTATAAAATGTGAGACTTAGGTCAAGGTTATTGTTTCTGGATAACCAATTTCTCTGGCACCATTTATTTTCAGAACTCACAGTCCTGTGCTCTGTTTTCAGTGTCTGAAAACTTGTTTCATATATTTTACCTAGTTTCTTATTGTTTACAGCAAGGGGACAAATTTGGTCCCAGTTATTCAATCACAATCAGAAATGGTAGTCCCAAAATTTGCCCCAAAAATGTTTAGCTGGATTCAGAATAATCAATGTTTCCTTCCTCAGCTTCTCTTAGTCGTTTTGAGCAGCTTCAGTGCATTTCTTCTCAAATACATTCACAAATTACTTGGAACAGTGTGACTGCAAGCATCATTCCTCCTCTGCTTGCTATCATTACCTCTCTTCCCTGAAAACAGTAGGACATGTTTTTCTGAGACTGTGGGTTTAGTTCAGTTGCTCAGTCGTGTCTGACTCTTTGTGACCCATGGACTGCAGCATACCAGGCTTCCCTGTCCATCACCAACTCCTGGAGCTTGCTCAAACTTATGTCCATCGAGTTGGTGATGCCATCCAACCATCTCATCCACTGTCATCTCTTGTCCTCCTGCCTTCCATCTTTCCCAGCATCAGGGTCTTTCCTAATGAGTCGGTTCTTCACATCAGGTGGCCAAAGTATTGGAGCTTCAGCTCCAGCATCAGTCCTTCCTATGAATATTCAGGACTGATATCCTTTGGATTAACTGGTTTGATCTCCTTGCAGTCCAAGGGACTCTCAAGAGTCTTCTCCAACAGCACAGTTCAAAAGCATCAGTTCTTCAGTGCTCAGTTTTCTTTGTGGTCCAACTCTCATATCCATACATGACTACTGGAAAAACCATAGCTTTGGCTATATGGACCTTTGTCAGCAAAGTAATGTCTCTGCTTTTTATTGTGGCTTTAGTAGTTAGGGCAAAAAACTCAGTTGTTCCCTAGGGAGTGAATTCAGAAGAATGAGGACTATGACAAGACCCATTGTTCTCCTAGGTGATTTGGAATCTCTCTCCCCATCCTTCTCCCTCCCTCCCTCTCTTCCTTTCTCTATTTCTCTTCTTTGTATGTGGATGGGTGGGGAAGGGTTATTGAACAAAGAGGCTTTTAGCTCATGTCTTGTCTGACAAATTGAAAATGACTTTCTTGAGACTTCCCTTTTCATACTGTTCATGGAGTTCTCAAGGCAAGAATCAGTCCATCCTAAAGGAAACCAACCCTGAATATTCATTGGAAGGACGGATGCTGAAGCTGAAGCTCCAATACTTTGGCCACCTGAGGTGAAGAGCAGACTCATTGGAAGAGACCCTGATGTTGGGAAAGATTGAGGGCAGGAGGAGAAGGAAGTGACAGAGGATGAGATGGTCGGATGGCATCATCAACTCACTGTACTTGAGTCTGAGCAAACTTGGGGAGATAGTGAAGGACAGGGAAGCCTGCAGTGTGCAGTCCATGAGATTGCCAGAAATTGGAGATGACTGAGCTACTGAACAACAACAATGGGACTTCCCTGACAATCCAGTGGTTGGGACTTCACCTTTCAGTGCAGGAGGTGTGGGTTTAATTCCCGTTCAGTGAGCTAAGATCCCACAGGCCTTGTGGCCAAAAAATCCAAAAATATAAAACAGAAGCAATATTGTAACAAATTCAATAAAAACGTTTAAAATGGGCCACATCAAAAAAAGTCTTTAGAAAATGACATTCTTGCCAGATGTGCCATAATAGAAATCTACAAAAAGTTTCACTTAGGATATCTCAGTGGGCATTTAAAAAAAATACTATATTGACTTGGTATGATTTCAATACCTTTAGACCATGAAATTTTTGCACCTTGTTTTATGTCCCTGGATATATTCCAGTGTCTCCTAGTTTATAGTCTATGGGAACTCAAATAGAATTTGTATCCTACTGTTGTGTGAAAATTGTATAAATCTTAATTATGTTGAATTGCTTCATGGTGCTTTTCAGGTCTACTCTATCCTTCTGCTTTTCTGTATATTCATTCTATTAATTTTTGAGCATTTGATATTAAAAGTCCAACTAAAAATCTTAATTTATCTATGTAAAAAAGATAACTGTAATATATAATAGAACTATATATAACTTTGTCCTTACTTTCCAAGTCTCCTATAACTGTGTTATCATACTTTCATAATTTGAAAAAAGAAAGAGAAAAAATACTGTATCAATTAGCTTCTTAATCACATGGTAAGACCTCGGTATTTATCAGAAAGAGATCTGAGCCAAGATGTTTTATGTTGATCAGTATCTGGAAGGAGAAAGATCTCTCTTTTTATGAGCCCTTCAGAAAAATTTCCCTCTATTTGCCAGGCATGCCAGATCCTCATACTGAAGTGGATGCTCCAGGTACAGTTCAATGTCGCAGGAATGAATGTCAAGGGGAATGTGCTTCCGCTTCTAGCTCTGTCACCCCCATTCTTTGGAATTTTCTCTGAAGGGTACTCAGAAAAGCTGCAATTGATAGAATGATGAAGTTTGAATTATATTTTTTCATTTAAAGAGGCAAGTTGGTAACTAATGATTTTTTTTTTTGGTAAATCGGTTTAAGATAATTTAAGAAGGGCCTAGAGTCTTAATATTACATACAAAAAATATGTAGAAATATTACATACAAGAAATATGTAGAAAAATTTCTTTTGAGTATGTGAGGAAGGTATTGAAGATCCCAGACTGGAACACATGTTGAAGAATGTAACGGTTGCTGCTGCTAATGCCAAGTCGCTTCAGTCGTGTCCGACTCTGTGCGACCCCATAGACGGCAGCCCACCAGGATCCCCCGTCCCTGGGATTCTCCAGGAAAGAACACTGGAGTGGGTTGCCATTTCCTTCTCCAATGCTTGAAACTGAAAAGTGAAAGTGAAGTCACTCAGTCATGTCCGACTCTTAGCGACCCCATGGACTGCAGCCCACCAGGCTCCTCCCGTCCATGGGATTTTCCAGGCAAGAGTACTGGAGTGGGGTGCCATTGCCTTCTCCAGTAATAGTAGGGGTGTGCTAATCAAAGCTTCTGATATGTTGAATTTAAATATTCCTTAGAAGGATGATTGAAAAATATATGGAACTTGGGGCTCCTAATCGCTTATAAGGAGAGCAAAATCATGCTGAGGTTGACTGAGACTCTCACTGATGTTGGACACTGCAGTTTTTTTTTTTTTAAATTTATAAGAATCTAACACTGAGTATCATGTATTTCAGAGGGTAATCAAATACAGAATGTTGTAAGATAGTTGATGAGATATTCTTCTGTTGGATTTTCTCAAATAAATAAAGTCTGTTGTTGATTCCATCAAGACAACTTTGCCTGTAGGACAATAACTAGCATGTGTTTTTATCTCTGTGAGCATATGTTTGTAATTGCACCCATGTACTTTCTGAGGAAGGGAAAGCTTGCTGGCCTCTGAAATGAGATCAGTACTTCCATAGCAGAGTCCAAAGCCGACAACATAGGAAACACGTATGGTCTTCTGAAAGGACCAGATTGGTGAATTAGTCAGCGATGGTGGCAAACACGGAGGCTCACAGAGTTGTCATAACTTCTTACAAATGTTCTCACCATCAGAAAGCATTAATGTGCTTTTGCTGTCGTGGTTAGATATCAGATATTACCAGATCCCTGTTACTGATAAAGGAGCTTAGAGTTTAAAAGGGGAACTTTTATTTATTTACTTTCCCAAACATTAAACTTTTTATTTTGTATTGGGGTATAGCTGATTAACAATATTGGGATAGTTTCAGGGGACCACTGAAGGGACTCAACCATACATATACATGTGTCCATTCTCCCTCAGCCTGCTTCCATCCAGGCTGGCACATAATGTTGAGCAGAGTTCCATGTGCTATACAATAGGTCCTTGTTGGCTATCCATTTTAAATATAGTAGTGTGGACATGACCTTCCTAAAGCCCCTAACTATCCCTTCCAAAAGGGGAACTTTTAAGTAAACAAATTAATAGATTTAACAATATACCAGTCCAACAATATTGAAGTACTGGAAAAATCTGAGTTTAAATGTTGGTTCTGTTAATGTGTGTGAATATAGGAATGTATTTTAATATTAAGGAACCTCAGTTTCCATATCGCTTAATAGCATCCAACCTTCCAGGTAAAAATCCGAAGGGTGATCTATTGTGCTTTGTTTTCCCCCATCCTTTTCCTCTGATTTACCAGCAAGCCCTATTGGCTCTACTGCAGATATAAGCCAGACTGATCTTTTAAGTATTAGTGGATCACAACACTTCCCTGCTCTAAACCCGCCACCTCTTTCCCACGCCACTGGGATACCATACAAACTCTTCTCCAGGTCTGTGCAGGCTCTTTGTGAGCTTGCCCCTGCCTACCTCATCCCCACCACATTTGACACTCCTTTCCCTCCACACTCTACTCACTCCCCTGTAGTCATCCAGTACCAGGAACTTGTTAAACTCATTTCTTCCCCTGGGAATGTTCTTACTCCATTTCCATATGCCTGGAATCTTCTTATGATATAAAATATATGTCTGGCTCAAATGCTACCATTAAAAAGGACTTTCACCACCTTATCTAAACAGCAGCTGCCTTTGTCTCTCTCTCTCCTCTTGCTCTGTTTTCTTTTTTTAAGATTTTTTTTTTAACGTGGACCATTTTAAAAAAGACTTTATTGAATTTGTTACAATATTGCTTCTGTTTTATGTTTTGACTTTTTCGGCTGTGAAGCATATAGGATCTTAGATCCCCGACCAGAGACCTGTATCCCCTCCATTGGAAGATGAAGTTTTAACCACTGGACTGCCAGGGAAATCTCCCTGTTTTATTTTCTTCATAACAACATGAAGAAATTTCATATTTCCATTTGAAACTTCATGAGTTTTAAATATATTTTTTTCCATTCTAGAAGTAAGTTCTATCAGGATGGACTTTGTCTTGGTCACTATTCTAAGCACATAATGAATACCCAATAAATATCTGTCAAATAAATAAATAGCTTTTAAATGAGGGTGATGATAAGATATTATCCTTTAGGTACTATGATGAAAGAATAAGAGGACATATGCATATCTCTAAATCAAAGCTGTAGGTACTAAAATACTGTTCAGAGACATAATATAACTAAAATGGTTGTAAGGTACACAAAGTGTTTGGACACAGTACTGTTAACTCTGTCCATGAGCTGAGACTTAGCTCTTATATTTAATTCTAATTTCTATCTTGAGAGGTAGTAAGTGACTTTCACTTTGTTGGACAAATACTCAGGACTTAACGCTTCGCAATTAGAATTCTGTATGCATTTTTGGTTGGTTGTAACAATTCCAGCAATAGCAAAATATTTTATCCCTCTGGGAGACTAGGGGGATAGTGGAATGTTGTATTTGCAATAATGCTGCTTATTAGACAGCAGTGATTTCATCTTTTCCATCAGTTAAATGGGAGCAGCTTTTACTAATCATTTATTCTATGGGAATCAAATATGCACAAATTCTACACAGTCCTTAGTTCCCTTCATACAGATTCTGATACCATGGTGCGATATTCTGTGAGTGTGGGACCAGCATGGAAGCAACAGTGTCATCTACCAATACAATGTTTGTAGCGCATTCCTTAGCTTTGCTCTCTAAATTCCCATCTTGTATGTCCCAAGGCAGAGATCAGTGTAAGTAGCTTTGCCAGATGTAGCAAATGGCAATGCAGAATGCCCAGTTTAATCAGAATTTCTGATGAACAAATGCTTTCTGGTATGAGTATGTTGGGACATACTTATGGTGGAAAATTATAGGTTGCTTATTTGATATTCAAATTTAAATGGGCATGCTGCATTTTATCTGGCAACTCTACATGTAGGATAAAAGCCAGAAATTCATTTCTTTTATTTTTTAAAATAATTTCTAATTGGAGGATAATTGCTTTACATACAATGTTGTGTTGGTTTCTGTTGTACAACCATGTGAATCAGCCATATGTATATATACAGAGGAATCATTTCTGACACCATCATTGGTCCTCTGACTCAGACCACAGTGGCCCTAGAATCAGTGAAGTGCAGTAAGATTGCTCAGATTACTGGATGTACTAAGGATTGTTGGGGTGGTCCTACACTATGGAATCCCAAGTAATAAGACTGTTTACTCTCTTTCTTTTCATCTAAGGGACTTTAAATGATGTCTGGCTAACTCTAAATGTCTCTCGTCTTTTTTGTGAACTCAATCACCAAGGATTAAGTCATCAGTTACTGCTCCCAAGGTTTTATCATCTGGTTCCGGGGTCAGAGGTGGACTTTCTGTGTGTCTAGTGAAACTACAGCTTAAGGCCTTTACTTGCATAGGTCTTTTCTAAGACCCTATACCTAGTTTTGTGCACGTGTGTGTGCTCAGTCATGTCTGACTCTTTGCGACCCCATGGGCTGTAGCCTGCCAGGCCCCTCTGTCCATAAAATTTTCTAGGTAAGAATACTGGAGTGGGTTGCCATTTCCTCCTCCAGGGGATCTTCCCAAACCCAGGGATAGAAACTCTATCTCTTGTATCTTCTGCACTGGCAGGCAGATTCTTCACCACTGAGCCACCTGGGAAGCCTAGTTTTGTCTTCTTTTCCTTTAAAAAGTACTCCCTCAACCAAACTGTACAAACTTCAGGCTCCATAAAAACCTAGATCTTCCTCCCCCAACCCCCAACCTTGTCTAGGAATAAGAATAGCACCCTAGCTCTAGAGAATTGCTGCTTTGAATGATTCCCAGATAAAATGTCCAAATTGACAAGTAAATGTTTTGCATTTACACAAGTTTGGCTTACGTGTCTTGCTGCTGCTGCTGCTAAGTCGCTTCAGTCATGTCCGACTCTGTGCGACCCCATGGACTGCAGCCTACCAGGCTTCTCCGGTTCCCAATAACCCAGTTCATTTCAGTTATTGGCTTCTTTCCTTTTCCAGCAGTCACAGGTGTTATATAATGCTCTCAGGAAGATGGGGCAGGGTCCAAACAGATCCTTATATGTCCATTTCACTGGGCAGCCCTAGTTCAAGCCAGTTATAGTTTATACCAATTTCAAAGCAAAATTCGGGCCGGCTAGGAGGGAGCAATAATACCCTTTGACTGCAATGTTTGCATTATTGCTTTATCATCATGTCATTTAACAGCTGCTTTCTGTGCTTTGCTCCAACTCTCAAACCCCAAGGAAGACAATAGAAAACTACCATGACTTTGCAGGACACTAGCAACTTGGACATGAACCTGAAGGGGCCCCAGGTTTCCTACAAGAGTATTTTCAACCCTGCAAGTCCAGATGGCCTGGTTCTCCCTCTGGGGATATTTTCAGTTTCCTATAAGAAGGGCTGGTGAGAGATTATGTTGGAGTCACCCACGGCCCCATTCTTCAACCTCATCTCTATTTTTAGGTGCTCTCATCCCCTTGGTGATCTCATCTTTTGTCATGGTTTTAAAAAGAATCCTGATGCTGGCAGCTCCCTAGTTTATATCTGGGAAGTAATTGGAGGTTTTAGAGCAAAAAAAAAAAAAAGATGGGATTCAATACAATCTTAAAGGATCAGCTCAGAATTTCTGCTGTGAACGCTAAACTTATTCACCTCCACAGCTAGACATGTGCAAGCATCTGGGCATGTCCAAAGCTGACCTCCTGGGCTCACCTCCCAATCTTCTCTCTCTGCCTTTTTCCATATCTCAATCAATGGCAACACTATCCTTCCTCCTAGATACTTGGGCTGAAAATCTTGGAGCTATTTCTGACTCCCTTCTTAATCTCATATTATGTGCTCAAATTATCTAAACAATAATCTATCTACTAAATACTCTTGGTCTCTGCCTTCCATGTATATCCAGAATCTGAGTGTCTCTCATCATCTTCGCTGCAAATTGCCTGGTCCAAACCACCTCATCTTTCACTTGGTTGAGTCATAACTTTCTTCCTGGTCTTCTTGCTTCTGTCATCACCCAACTTGAGTTTGTACACAGCATACCAGCCAGGGTAGTCCTTTCAATAGATAACTACAGAAATGATAGAAACCCTGGGAGCAGTAATCTGAAGGATAGTGATATCCTTCACTCAGAAACTTATAGGAGCTTCCCACCATATCCTATAATGACCCACAAGGTGGTACCCCTTGCTATTTCTCTGACTTTATCTTAGAATGCTTTTCCCATCACTCACTCCACTCCAGCCACGTTGACCTCTATGCTGCTTTTCATGCAAGCCAGGGACATTCCCTGTTTAGTGCCTTTCCATTTGCTATTCTGTCTGCCTGGATTTTTTTTTCCTTCAGATTTTTTTTTTTAAAGCATGCTCCCCCAACTCCCTTTGGGTATTTTCTCAAATGTTACTTTCTCAGAGATTATCCTTGGGGTTCCCAGGTGGCACTAGCAGTAAAGAACCCGCCTGCCAATGCAGGAAATGGTAAGAGACATTAGTTGGATCCCTGAGTTGGGAAAATCCCCTGGAGGAGGAAAATGGCAACCCACTCCAGTATTCTTGCCTGGAAAATCCCATGGACAGAGGAGCCTGGCAGGCTACACTCCATGGGGTCACAAAGATTTGGACATCACTGAAGCAATTTAACACAGACACCTTATTCTTATTCTCTGGTTTAATTTTTCTACATGTCATTCATTATCTGTAATGTATAGTGTTTAATTTTTGTATTATATCTCCCTCCCTTAATTAAAATAGTAACTCCATGAAATCAGGGATTTTAATCTCTTTTGGTCACTGTTGTATTCCTAGCCCTTAGAATAGTGCCTGGCACAAGTCAGGGGCTCCATAAATACACACCGAATTAATAAAAAGAGATGAAAAAACCTTAAACATTTGTGTAATGCGTCTACTCAGTAACTCTTAAAAGGTTCAAAAGCACTCAACTTCTCTTTCTCTTCTTTTTTTTTTTTCATTGCAGCTAAAATTTGATATCTCTGACTCAGGCCATTAAAGGGAGTGTAGCTAGCTCTAGACAAATCTTGCATTGTATTTACTCAACTCCAAGAAGATGGTGTGTTCAGTACCAAGGATGGGATACAGCCAGTGGTGTTGATGGAGACATGTCTAGGATGTGTGCTGACTCACACAAATTTTTGTTCACTGAATACATCTCTAAAGGTATATTCATCAGAGTAGAATTTCAGTCTGGCATCAGCTAAATACATTGAAACATCAGTATTTATATTCCTCCAAAGTCTGGTCAAAGGCGACTTTGACACAAAATTTTAAAATAGGAAAAAAAAAAAAAAACAAACAAAGGCAAATTTGGCTAATTTGATTAGATTGACTGAAAACTCTAGGAAAACCATACCACTAAAACAATTTTTATCCACTGCTGGATAGTAGAATTTGCTGAAATTCACTACCTACTATCTTACCTAATAGGATCACTGAATCTGTATTATCATCTGTTTTTTATGGCCAAGAGAGGAATTAATACCCATGCCTCATGCTCAATTGAGAAATCCCCAGATCCCTGGAAAGTCGTCTATTGCATCCTGAATCTGAGGTTCAGTGTACTTACTACTCCTATTCAGAATTTATCTAATTCCCAAACATTCTAATTTTATCTTCCCCCCAATACTGTGATGGGATAAACGTATGAGGTATTACAGAGCTATCTTTTGTTTCTTAACATTTTATTGAATTTTAAGGTATATGCAGAAATATCTGCAATATAGTAACACATACAACTCAGTGAATTATCACAAAGTGGGCACAGATGTAACAGTATTCAGGAAAGAATATTCCCAGCACTCAGAAATCCTCTGATGCCCTCTCCAAATCACTACTCCCTCCCTCCTCCTCTAAAGTAATTACTATGCTCATTTTTAACATGTAAATCTATTGTCCCCCTTCTCCAACTTTACAGAAATCAAATCATTCTGTATGAATCTTAAATCTGACTTATTTCTCTCCATACTTTGAGAAATTTATCCATGTTGTTGACTATAGCTGTAGTTTAGTTACAGTTATTGATTTATTTATTTACTGCTCGACAGTATGAATTGATCACCATCTGTTGTTTCTAGAATTTTATTTCCTCAAATCATGATGCTCTGGATGTTCTAGTTCATTGAATCTGAAAGTCTTCAACTTTTCATAGGGGAACTGCAAACATTTATATTTATTGTCCTGATACTTGGCCTTATTTCTTGTTTTCAAAAACATTGTTACATTGTGTTTCTCTATTGAAGTGAAGTCCCAAACAGTACTTTTTAATTTCTCCTGTAATCTTGGAACATTCTTTGAACTGGCACATAGTAAAGACTCAATAAATAATTGTTGATTAAGTGATATGAACAGATGACTGGCTGGCTAGAATGGAATGGTACTGGTCTGCTGTAAGGGAGCAGATGCTTGTGTTTCTAGTTGAGTCTTCACTCTAAATTTTGAACTAGATGTGCTCATGCATTCAAAGAGAGTTGGAATGCCTTCTTACTTACTTCTTTGCCAGCAAGACTGTTTTGTTCCCTTCCCCAAGCATCCAGGTTTTCAAGTAAGATTCTT
This sequence comes from Bubalus kerabau, assembly GCF_029407905.1. Taxonomy (NCBI): domain Eukaryota; kingdom Metazoa; phylum Chordata; class Mammalia; order Artiodactyla; family Bovidae; genus Bubalus; species Bubalus kerabau. The sequence continues at coordinate 77,089,602 of NC_073628.1, read as the reverse complement.
TACCTGAAAGATGCAGGTAAAGAATTGGGAAAATTTCCCTATTTCCCTCTATTCTTTTTCCTTCTCTACCCTCTGAGGACAGTCGTGTCTTTCAAGTGATTTTCTACAGCTCTGTGATGCCTAATAAGACTGTAGAGACTGAGATGGGGAATAAGTGACAGAAAGATAAGAGGAAAGAATTAACTAGTGAGGCCAAGTGGGGCTATTCAATAATGCAATATAGGAAAAAGAGAAGGCTGGAGAATAAAAGCTGAATGGACAGAATGGAGAGGGAGAATTTGGGCTGAAAGTCAGCCAATTAGAGATTTGAGAAGCAATAGAGTTGAGAGTACTTAGAAGAGAAAAGCAGACATAAAAAGAGTTGCATTGGCTCAAATTTAATACCATTCTAATACATGTAAAGAATGGAGTTCTATTTTCTTTCCCGCAATGTTCCTTGGAAAGATCACCACTCAAGCCACAAGTCTCTGCTGTTGATAAGGTAGGAAAAATAGACCACTGCTATCTGCTCTGTCACTGTGAAAAAGTCCTCTAGGAATAATGACAAATTGCCAGCTGCTATGCTGAGTTTTCAATGTTGCATGCTTTTGGTGCAACAATGTTATAAAGGCAATTTTTTGAAGATGCCCATCTCTAATAGGAACTACTAGCATGATACCATTTTAACCAGTTTTATTTTGGAAGGGACGAATGTTAATGGATTGGAGGATGAGGAAGTGTAGCTCATAATGGAGAAGCATCACATAGAAACACTCAGAGGTAGGTAAACCTTGAACAGAAGGCAAGGAGACGCGGATTTTAATTGCAACGGAGAGCAAATTATGGTATGTCAGTGTCCTAAAGTTAACATTTCAGTGGAGAAGGAAAATTCTGCAGAGTTGTGCTTTCTGGGTTCAGGAGAGTTAGAAGTTCTTTCCTCTAAGAGAGAGAGAGAGACGCTTCTGTCAGAAGCACAGCAAGAGTCTCATTTCGCTATATTCTATAGCTCGTCTGGACATTTTGGGTTTTCTTGTTTTCAGGGACCAATGTACAAGAAGTGGAGACACCTTCTTTTCAGAGGAACTGGCTCTGATTAGCATTGGAGGTAGAGCGGCATGGACCTGGGTGTCTAATGTATCTGCCCAATTGTGATAGCGAATGGACAAGTGTGGCCCCCTCACCTGATAAGGACACATGACCAGGGCCCCAGATGACTCAGAGATGAAGATCTAGTGTATGCCACTAGACAAGCCATTAAACCAGCTGAGATGCTGCCTGAGGTGAGGAGAGTCTAGACTGGATAATGGAGAAGAGGGATGATGTGTATCAGTTGCAGCCCTAAGACCAGGTGCGGGAGCAGGGGCTGTGGTTCATTCCAGTGACTATCACCTCAGTTTTCCAGAGGATGAGATGCTTGGTTAGAACAATGGAAAGACTGCTCCTCAAATGTATGTGGAGTAGATCCAAGTGGCACAAGGAGTGGATTGGAATGGACATAGAGGTTTGCACCCCAAAACTTCTTTCTGGGAAGGACATGCCTCTAGCTATTAATCTCAGCAGATAGTATATAGTTCTCAGCCCCTTCAGGGACTGTCTCCACTGCAGACCTGCCTTGCCTAAAGTCATCCCCTCCTTCGAGTGACCCATGAACAGTGGTGGATGGAAGTAGCAGTATAAAAGCTCATTAATTTTAGCCCTGAGTGATTAACTCTGACAGGCTCTGGAGCTCCCTGTGGTGTTGGCTAAGCCTGTCAGGTCCATCAGGTCTGTATCACCATCTGTAACCGTTCTGTTCCATCCTGCTCTACTTCCCGCCACACTCCCTTCCATTGGTGTTGATCCCAAGAGAACATGGTATATACTGCACGCTAAGCTCTATCCTGGGCTTCCCTGGTGGCTCAGAAGGTAAAGAATCCTCTTGCAATGCAGGAGATGTAGGTTTGATCCTTGGAAGGCTCCCTGGAGAAAGGAATGGTTACCCACTTCAGTATTCTTTCCCAGAGAATCCCATGAACAGAGGAGCCTGGCAGGCTGCAGTCCATGGGGTCTCAAAGAGTTGGACATGACTGAGTGGCTAACACATTTTAAGCTCCATCTCAGGTCTGCTGCTGGACCACCCAACCTATGATAGTGCTGTGTGACCAAGAGGATTTTTGTAGGGTTAAAACTAAGAAAGAATATTAAAGCCTAGGACTTTATTATGTTTTATTTTATTTTTAGCAGATGCAGTATTCTGAGAAAGGGATTAACATGATTAAACATGGTGGCCAAGAAATATGATTCTTGTTGTTGTGTTGGAAGAGCTGGACATGTAAGAGGCTAAAATATAAAACAGATCGGGAATCTGTTTTAGGAGTCTAAGAATGAAATCCACAGGCTAACACAGGGCTGCAGTTGGAGGGAAAGAATATACTTAAGTTATTTTTCAAAAGAGAATTGGAAAGATTTGGTGTCAACCTGGACGTGAGGAGGAAGACAAGCTGGCTAGAATAAATATTGATTTCAAGGCTGAGAGCAGAAGTTGTCTGAGAATGCCACTGATGGGAAAAGACAAGATGGAAAGGATTTGAAGAGGACAATACCCTCCAGTTTTAATATCTCTAATTTAAAATGCTGACAAGATAATTAAATATAAATTTCTTTATGTTTAGGTGCGATCTTAAGTGTGCAGCCATATGGATGGACTTTTATACAGGGGTGTAAGTAGATTCATTAAGCACAGCCATGTCAAACCCTGTATGTGATACATCCAATATCTTGTTCAACTTGCTCAGAGCCTCACAACTCGTATGTGATGGTATCAGAATTTGAACCCAGATCTGTGTGGCCTCAAGTCACTTTTTCTAAGACCATGTAGATTTGAAGGATGGACTTAGGCTTCCTTCATGGTTAACTGGATGTGGCAGGGAGTAGGAGGCTGTGAGAAGGAGAGTGTTCTAGAATGATTTCCAGGTTTCTGATTTGGGTGGTCTGTTGGACAGTGAGTGATGCCTTATCCAGGACACCCTGGCTCCTAGAAATAATTCCAGCCTCTAATTAACATCAAGATCATTTTTAGGTTAAAAATGAGATTTTGGCCAGAGTTATGGGAATTATTTTAATTCTTTATTCAGATTTGCTTACAGCAGACTAGCTAAATGGTGAATGAGAGCCCTCCTATTAACTTGAAACTCTCTTCAACTCAAAACAGTCAAACGATTAAGCTAATGAATGAGCAGTGTTCCTGTTACGTCTCTGTTCATGCCCCCAGACTCTTTTTCCCAATGGTCACCAGATATCACGTTATGGCAGTGAAAGCTATTAGGCAGTGGTTACAGAAACTCTGAAAAGTAGAAAAGTCGAGCACACTGGAGGAGCCCTGACCGATTAAGGAGAGAGAAGTCTGGTTCTGATTACTGATAATTATAGATAAGCTGGAGCCGACAGTCATTTTCTGACCACAAACTCAAATCAATCAATTAGAAGCTGCATGTAGCTGTACCACGGCTAATCAGTCCCAGGCACTCAGGATGATCCATGATGTTCTACCTCTACCGTGTCATGGTTGCTGTATTCCATCTGCAACTCCGACAGTACATCAAATACACACCTCATTTTATATTCTCTGACTAATCAGGAAGGCTGTTAGCAGCGTCAGCCTTCCATCCACTTACTGAAATCACCCACCTTGTATAAGAAGCCTGGTGATTGAGTTATCTTTTCCTTTTTCTAAGCCGGGCATGCAGACCTAAGAAAAATAGTTACTAGTGAGAAGCAGTCATGGCTGAAGCATTTCACTCATGGTGTTACCCACCCATGAAAACAGACAAAGGAAGGACTCACAGAGGTGGGTGGCTATGACAGTGGGGGATACAGAAGTTAGGCTGTAGAAGCTGAAGCTGATGTTGCAGCTAAACAGTCTCAAAAAAAGGGAGCTATTTGTGCTATTTACAGTAGCCAAGAATGGAAGCAATCTAAATATCCATGGACAGATGACTGGGTAAAGAAGATGTGGTACATCTATCTTATGGAATACTGTTGCTGCTGCTGCTGCTAAGTCGCTTCAGTCATGTCCAACTCTGTGCAGCCTACCAGGCTTCTCCATCCATGGGATTCTCCAGGCAAGAACACTGGAGTGGGTTGCCATTACTACTTAGCCATAAAAAGAAGGAAATAATGTCACTTGCAGCAACGTGGATGGATCTATAGATTACCATACTGAGCAAAGTAATTCAGAAAAAGAAAGACAAATGTCTTATGACACAAATGAACATATCTACAAAACAGAAACAGACTCAGAGACACAGAGAACAGACTTATGGTTGGTTGCCAAAGGTTGGGAGAGGGATGGATTGGGAGTTTGAATTGATAGATGTAAATAATTGTACATAGAACAGGTAGACAACAAGGTCCTATTGTAGAGCGCAGAGGACTATGTTCAATATTCTATGATAAACAACAGTGGAAAAGAATATGAGAGAGAATGTATGTGCTCAATCACTAAGTTGTGTCTGATTCTTTGTGACCCCGTGGACAGTAGCCCACCAGGCATCTCTGTCCATGGGATTCTCCAGGCAAGAATACTGGAGTGGGTTGCCATTTCCTTCTCCAGTGAAAAAGAATATATATATATATATATTCAGTATATATATATATATATATATATATATATATATATATATATTCAGTAGAAATTAACACAACATTGTAAATCAATTATACTTCAATAAAATACTTTTTTTCTAAAAGGGAGATGTTTGGGGAAAATGATGTCTAGCTTCAAAATAAGGCACGTTGGAAGAGAGAGAGTGATTCTTGATTACTCCTGGTGCATGGATTCCCAAAGAAACATGGGAAAAATAGAATGAAGAAGGTTTTTATTTCTGAGGTTGCACACTGGTAGCCCATAAGTTAAAAACTGCTAGCAGATGTGGGTTGTTGTACCCACAGAGAGTTTCAAACAAAATTGGAATTAGTTGCCAACATTTAAGGATCCAGGAATGAGCCAAGATTTTAAATTTTGGCTTTTTTTTTTTTTTTTGAAAATTTGAAAGATTCAGCAACATGGAGACCAAAGTCCCCCTCCCCCTTGCTCCAGCTGGAGGCTGTTTCCTTTGGAAAGGGCTCGTGCTTTCCACCTCACCACATTCCCAACTACTTTCTTTGGACCTACATCAGCTTCCTTCACTCATGTATGTTGCTTCCTGGCTCTCGCAGCTCTTTTGTGCTTGTGACCCTTACTAAATACTGAAGTACCTCCTGGAGTGATGATCACTGCGCCTTTTGAAGTTTTTGAACACAGAGTTGGAAGAACACTTGCTAAAGATCAGCAGAACAGTGTACCCTTGGTTAAAAGTGACGGCCCCCTGTCCTGGGCACCATACTTCAGAAGGCCTGCACTGGTTCTTTTCCAACAGTGTTTTACCCGTGGAAAGAGTGATCCATAGAGTCAAAGGAAGAAGTCCTTCTAGACCCTACTCTTCTGGACAATCACTGCTCACCCAAGGCCACCAGATACAGCCCCATATTTGACCTCCTGAAAATGGAGTGTGCTATTGAGGTACATACACCCAGGGGTGAGAGGTGAAAGAGGAGCTGTTAGGAAAAATGCATTTAGTGCATGGAGATGTGGCTTGTTGGGTCCATAGACATGCATGTGAGACCCCTTGCAATGCAGGACAAGATTGAGGGTGAGAAAGAAAGGGTGAGCTGGGGGCCTCTGTATTCCTTCCCAAAGTTTATATATTTAAACTCTTGTGTGTTAGTCACTCAGTCGTGTTTGTCTCTATGCAACCCCATGGACAGTAGGCTCCCAGGCTCCTCTATCCGTGAAATTCTCCAGGCAAGCATACTGGAGTGGGTAGCCATTCCTTTCTCCGGGGGCTCTTCCCCACCCAGGGATCAGACCTGGGTCTCCAGCATTGCAGGCAGATTCTTTACCGCATGTCCCTAAAATTCTCCCATGTCCCAGCAGTGGCATCAGTTCTATACTTGGGAAAGCACTGAGTAGAAGGTGTCCTCAAGAGATGTAAGTACGCATCACTTCAGAAAACGATAGCTTTCCTTGGCAAGAAGAAGTGAAAGAAGAAACACTATGTTTTAGAACATCTCCCGGCCATTTTTATTAGGTCTTTACCCTGTTTATAAAGTTTTAAGTCATAGGATATGGTACTGCTCTGGCTGCTCGAAAACATATGGCCTTTTAACCCAGAGCGTGTGGTATTCTATCCTTTTTGAGTATGATTGCTTAGTTCGCATGGGTTTTCTCTAGCTCATCGTGGGCACACAGACTGAGCATGCTTTCAGGGTTAGACTAACTCCCTTTCTGGGGTACCCTCACTATTATGATCAACTATATATATACTTTTAGGACTAGGAGAACTGTTTGCTAAAGCAGGTTGGGGTTTGCATGGTCCCCATTGCTTCTTGTCTCTAAAGAGGTAATCAGTCCCATCATCCCAGTTGTTTGCCAGATGTGAGTGGCTTTCCCATCTGAAGGTCGTCACAGAGCTACAGTGTTACCATAGTAAGTGCCTTCTCAATAGAGAATTTAATTACGGTGACTTTTGCATCGTCTCTCGGGTTATACAAGAAACACGTGTGTGCTTGCTCAGTCACTCGGTTGTGTCCTACTCTGCGATCCCAAGCAGCCTGCCAAGCAACCTTCTCTGTGCATGGAATTTTCCAGGCAAGAATACTGGAGTGTGTTCCCACTTCCCACTCCAGGGGATCTTCCCGACCCAGGGATCGAAACTGCGTCTCCTGTGTCTCCAGCATTGCAAACGAATTCTTACCGCTGAGCCACCAGTGAACCCCTGTATGACAAACACTTTATCCTTCAAGTGGGGAGAAAAAACACACCAAAAATCTGGTCTACTGGGTGAATAGATTTGATTAAATTTGTTTTCATCAAAGTTAACTTCAAGCAAATATGGGAGGTACAAATTAACCAGTTAGTAATTCAGTAAAATCCTGTCAAACTGGTTGGGCATATAAACAAAGCCTCTGGCTATCAAGGTTACACCATTGTTTCTGGCGGCCAAAAAGGAGAGCCATGCTCCCACTGCTTCAAAAATGCCCCATTTCAACACTTTTCCTTGATCCCTGATCATGTTGGCTGTGCTTAAAATCACCACACCATCAAGTAAACTTGAATATTTGGCCACAAATCACAGGGTTGTAGAAACATTAACAGCAAATGGACTCTCATCACTTTCCATAATTAGAATAACAGAAAACAGATACGAATACGAGTCTTTGCTTTGCCAACTTATCCTTGCCATCTGAGTTGACCTTAGGAAGAAAATACAATTCTGCCTATGACAGTATTGGCTTATTCATTTGCTGAAAGAATTGAAACTTACTACAAGCATACAATTTGTGTTTGGGCGTTACTACAAGCCACTCCTGTGTCTTTCTATTTCTTTTCCACTCTTATTTTTTAAAAAAGATATTCTGCTATCATTTTCCTTGTTTGTTATTGTTCCATAAGTGATGTCTTTATAAAATAGGTTAGAAAACACTCCAAGTACCTTTGCCTTGTTTTGCAGAGCTAGGAAGTGATTCTCAAAATCACACAAGACAGGGCTTCCATCTCCCTTAGCGCTCAACCTGGGCTGCATGTTGGAATCATCTGGGAAATCTTAAAAAAAGATGCTTATCTCTAGGTTTCCAACCCCAAAAGTCTGATTTTATTAGTGTGGGTGTGGTGTGGGCATGAGTAGTTTTAAACGTTCCCCAGGTGATTCTAATGTTCAGCAACATTTGAGAAACACTGATGGAGTGTATGTAGCTTTATGTAGTCTGGTGCTTCTTAAACTTTAATGTACATACAGCTCTCCTGGAGGGATTATTAAAACTCAGATCCCTGCTCTGCACTCATGGAGATTCTGATTCTTCAGATCTTGGTGGGACTCAGAAATTTTCTTTTTGCACCAGATGCCATGCTTTTGGAGACGCTGCTGACAGTCAGGCTTTGAGTAGCACTGGTATAGCCCCTCATCTCTCTCTCTCCCGCACACAGAGCAAGCAGAGACCAGGGAGGAAAATGAATTGTCAAATGTGTTTGCCAGCATCTTTTAAAGGACTAAATCCTATAAGGGAACACATCAGAAATGTTACTATTGGAGGAGGTGCCAAACCAGTAAACAAACTCCTGAAACCCTGTGGGATTGTTCTAATGTCTGAAATGTCATCACAAAGCTTAATTAATGTAGGAAGAAACTAGGAATGCACAAAAATAGAAAATCTGAGCACATGCACTCTACATTTTCCAAACACTTTAGAATCCAATGAGAATGAGAAGCAGAGGAAGAAAATAGGACAAGACTATGAGGGACCATGGGGTCGCAAAGAGTCGGATACGACTGAATGACTGAATTAACTGATGAGGGACATAAGAGGTAAATTTTTGGTATAAGAGCCTGTGTGAATTTTTCTGAGGTGTATTCACACTTGGATTCTGGATCTAGGAAGATTTCAGTTTGATTTTTGTTCTGAGATTATTTATGACCTGATAGGGTGACCAACCATCAGTTTGCCCAGGACATGCCTGGTTTGAGCATTGACAGTCATACATCCTGGAAAACCCATCCCTCTCTTGCACACAGGAGTGGTTGGTCAACCCTAAAATGAGCAAATAATTTCATTCCTCTGTAGCTCATTCTCTTTACCTGTAAAATATGGATCTGAATACTTATTTCAAAGAGTTGTTGAGAGGATTAAAGCAATAAAGTATCAAGTACCGAGCACTTACCTGGCTCACTGGAGAAACTGAAAAATTTTGGCTGCAAGTACTAACTTTTTCCTGTCTGTGAGACTTCAGAATGGGAGGCTTCTAAGATGAAGAACTGATAATTGCTTTAGGAAGTATCTATCTTGGTCTGATAGAATATGCAGTGATGACAAGGAATAATGGTTTTCTAGATTCAAGCACTAAGGAAAGATGGGGAAACAATGGAAACAGTGAGAGACTTTATTTTCTTGGGGTCCAAAATCACTGCAAATGGTGACTGCAGCTATGAAATTAAAAGACACTCGGAAGGAAAGCTATGACCAACCTAGACAGCATATTAAGAAGCAGAGACATTACTTTGCCACCAAAGTCCATATAATCAAAGCTATTGTTTTTAAAGTAGTCATTATGGATGTGAGAGTTGAACCATAAAGAAAGCTGAGCACGAAAGAATGGATGCTTTTGAACTGTGGTGTTGGAGAAGACTTTTGAGAGTCCCTTGGACTGCAAGAAGATCAAACCAGTCAGTCCTAAAGGAAATCAATCCTGAATATTCATTGAAAGGACTGATGCTGAAGCTGAAACTCCAATACTTTGTCCACCTGATGTGAAGAGCTGATTCAGAAAAGACCTTGATGCTGTCAAAGACTGAAGGCAGGAGGAGAAGGGGGTGACAGAGGATGAGATGGTTGCATGGCATCACTGATTCAATGGACATGAGTTTGAGCAGGCTCCAGGAGATGATGAAGGACAGGAAGGTCTGGCGTGCTGCAGTCCATGGGGTTGCAAAGAGTTGGACACAACTGAGGGACTGAACAGCAAGACTCAAGGATACTTCTGAGCATCTGCTAGTTAATTCTTAAAGTCTTCTAGACATGAATTTTAGGTCTTTTGCTTGAGATCATTCTGGTTCCTTTTATGTATGCACTTATCTGGTTTTCTCAGTTGTTGATCCACTTTTATACTTTGACTGATACACTGGTGAGAGGTCTTCTGGGATCTATAGATCCCAAAGGATTAGTAACAACATGCTCTGTGTACATGCCAGCTGGGGATGTCCACAGTATCTTCAGTGGACCCTGCAATGCCTTCTGCTGCTTCAGCTTCAGTTGCTTCTCCTGTTGTTGGAACATTTTCATCAACCTCACTGTTTTCTGTTTCCTTTTCTACAAAATAAATAAAACATGCTAACTATGAAAAAAAAAAGACATGCTACAAAAATTTAAGTTTATAGTAGTTCTCTGATAGGACTATGTACAGTTGCCTATTTTAAGACAATCTGGTGGGAGATTTGCAGATATGTGGAATCTAGAAAAACAGTACAGATGAAGCTGTTTGCAAAGCAGAGGAAGTGTTTTATTTTTTCTCATGCTGAAACGATTCAACATTTACGTTTCTAGAGGACAAATGGAACCACAACTTTCTGCTCATAATTTACACCGCTCCCTTCTTTCACTGTTGACAATTCTAGCAGATTTTTGGTGATAGTAAGTTTCCTGGCCACTCCCTTCCCTCTCTGTGAGAAGGGCATTCTAGGTGAGAAATGTGGTGAGAAAAGACAGGGAGATATGAGTGATCATTTCCAACATGTACTTATTATCATGCAATTTCACTCATCAAAACAATTTTGAGGACCTGTGGTGGAGGCTATAATGGGATTCTACCTGTATTTGATCCTGCCACCTCAAGTCAGCTGCTAATTAGACTGCATATTTATCTTTTTCTAAGTGTCTATTGACACTGCAATGCCCACACACAAGAAGCCGATGCAAACAGCCTCTCTCAAGGCTCCTGTGCCTTCTGGTGGCTTTCCAGACCTCCCTCAAACAGTTTCCTTAATTATATCTTCCACCGTCCCCAGCTGTACCATTGGAGCAGCTGCCACTAATCCTAAATAAATATTTCCTGTTCTCCTTAGAAACAATTAAACCCAGCCTTTACCAAACCTTTGGCATCGGAGGCTCCCGCTGATGGTGGTGCAACAGTCGCTTTTCGTCCTTAGGAGCTGAGTAGAGACCTATTCCAGTCTATTCTTACTAAAGTCCTTTGTCTTAAAACAAATAGCCTCAGCTGACATGTTTAAACTTTTGGTGGCACAGAGTGAAATCAGTCCTTTTAGCAAATTGCTCCCAGGAGCATTCGGTCCCCCCTCCCTTGGCCCTCCCCTGGCAACACGGAAACAGATGGGCTTTGTGCCAACAGATGTGTGTCAGCTCTGGGGTGAGGCGTGCTGATGGCCTCAGCTGGCTTCCAGGGGCCTGGAGCCAATGAGGCCATGCAACGCCTTCTTCCAACCTCTTTCATTCTGGTAGACCCTGATGGCCCGAAGTTCTGGTTCTCAAACTTGACTTCACTCAGGAATCACCTGGAATGGTTTGGAAACTACGCTGATGCTTGGACCTGCTCCAAGAGATCTGACTTTTTTTAATTGGTCATAGAGGTGACCGTGGCCATTCAGATGCTTACAAAGTTTCCAGGGGATTATAATGGCAACAGTGTGAGATCTACCAGCCGAAATGAACTCCCATCACATGTCTCCCTCTTCTCTCTTTGTCTGGTTGTAGTGTTTTCCTGTTTGCTGTTCCCTGATTGTCAGCAAGACTGAGGTGGAAGAGACTGGGCCTCAGACCTTGGTTGTTGGCTTGGCTCTGCTTCTAACATCAGAATTAGCCTAGAAGGAAGAATATGGAAATATACGTCCCACCCCTCTCAGCATAAGCTCCACTTCCTTTCACTACTCAGACACCCGGTGCGTTTTGAGAACTTAGCTCTGAAGCATGTTTGGTTCAAAGGGCACTCCCAAGATGGCTAAGGAGGCAAGGTTTCCCCAGCACCCAAGTGCAGCCGCCACCCTGTAAGCGGAAGCAGTTGCCAGGAAGGGGTACTGCTGGGTGGCAGCGTCATTTCTACACGTTTCTTACATTCCTAAGCCTTGGTGTGACCCATCCAGGCCTTTTCTCTGCAGTCTCGCAGTCCCTTCTGGAAGGCCTTATTGTTGTGCTCTGAATTCAACTGTCAGGGGCACTTTGAAAGTGAAAGTGAAAGTGAAGTTGCTCAGTCATGTCCGACTCCTAGTGACCCCATGGACTGTAGCCTACCAGGCTCCTCCGTCCATGGGATTTTCCAGGCAAGAGTACTGGAGTGGGGTGCCATTTCCTTCTCCAGGGGATCTTCCCCACCCAGGGATTGAAACCGGGTTTCCCACATTGTAGGCAGACACTTTACTGTCTGAGCCACCAGGGAAGTCAACTGTCAGGGGCGCTTTACTTCCCCCTGATCAATATGGAGACAGTCAATATAGGGAAGCGTGTAAACCCAGGCTGGGTGCAGGCACTGAGACCCTGGTTCCCGGGAGCCCTGGGCAGCCTCTGTTCTACCACATCTCACAGGCCAACAGGCAGCCCTTGGAAAGTCCGCCCTAAGAGAGAGAGGGCCAGCGGTTGCAGAGTGGCAGTTCTCTCGGTGGCAGCTCATTCATCATTTCAACTTTGTTCCATTTACAATAAGCACATTCAATTTCCATTTTAATTAAGAAGCTGAAAAGCACATGATGAAGCAGAAACCCAGCCCATGTGAGTTCTGGCTAAAATCTATGTGCCCTTAACAGCAACGGCAACTGGAGTATCTGGTTTTGCCTTGCTGCCCTGTGTGTGGAGTAAGGCAGTTGTTTTGGGAGTTTCAGGTGGTAACTATTGGACGTTGAGAGTTGTCCATCTCTCATGGAGGCCAAGCTATCCGTCAGTCAGCAACATTTATTGAACTCCCACTTGCTGTGGCGCTGTGGAAAGCTTCAGAGTAAGTCAACAACACGTGCAGTCAGGTACAGCCTGATTCCCATGAGCGCGTGTGTGTAGGTGTGTGGGCGTGTGTTCTGCCTTAAACATATATGAGGTGATACTATAAGCCTCATGAATCCACTAATTCAGCTAACAGCTTTTGAGTCTCTACTAGTGCAAGTCACTGCGAGATTTGGAGGGAGAAACAGAAATGAACAAGACAGTCTTTATATCCACAGACTTTATATTATAGCAAAATGGGGGAAGGTTTGAAAAGGCAAGTCAAATTTAGCAAAAGCTTAGTACTTACCATGCCATGTTCTGGGCACTTTACATTCTTTAGTTCATTTAAATCTCACAGTAAGCCTTTGAACTGGATGTTTTCCATGCACCCCCTTCTTGAGCGCTTGAGAGGTTTGAGGCTGAGCAACTTAATAGAGGTCACCAGCCTCAGAAGAGTTCCGGGGAAATGGGTCTGATCTCCTCTCTTCTGTTAGTGCTTCAGCCCTATGCTTCCTAGGGCATTCTAAAAGAGGCAGAGAAAAGAAGGGTGTGAAGAGGAGAGTGATGCTGATTCTAATTGCAGGAAGTTTTTTGCTTTTTTTTTTTTTTCTAGACTTTTATGATCCATTCCATGTATTGTGTGAGGAAAGGGTCAAGGTTACTTTTGCATGAAAGTGAAAGTCACTCAGTAGTGTCTGACTCTTTGTGACCCCATGGACTATACAGTTCACAGAATTCTCCAGGCCAGAATACTGGAGTGGGTAGCCTTTCCCTTCTCCAGGGGATCTTCCCAACCCAGGGATCGAACCCAGGTCTCCTGTATTGTGGGCAGATTCTTTACCAGCTGAGCTATAAGGGAAGCCCAAGAATTCTGGAGTGGGTAGCCTATCCCTTCTCCAGTGGATCTTCCTGACCCAGGAATCGAACCAGGGTCTCCTGCATTGCAGGGGGATTCTTTACTAACTGAGCTATAAGGGAAGTCCTGTTGATTAGGTAACAATAGACAAGAGGAGTCTTACAAAGAAGAGAGGAAAAGAAACGAATGCAGAATTTGAGAGAAAGAGAGAATAAGAAATGAGACAGATATGGCAAGCTGCAAGCTGGCTGGCAGCATCTGCCACCTGTGTGCTCTCCCATTGAAGTTCCTTAGCATCCCAAGTGGATTTCCCCCTTACCCACTAAAACCCACTCTTAATCTTTAGATCAGTTTACCAAACACTCTAATGATAAGGCTGCTGGTGAAACCTCTTTCCTGAGTATCCTGGAGGAGTTTGGGGGGTGTGTTTTGGATACCTGCTCCTTTTCAAATCTTTGAAGACAGAACCTAGGAATTCCCCACCAGGGAGACCCCCCACCCTGCCTTCAAGAAGTCACAAAAATACCCCAGGACAAAGAAAGACCCCTAGAATTTCTCAGGATGAATTCACTACTACCCACTACTGCCATGTTGGTAAATGTGGAACCCCTTCTCGGTTGCATTCTTCAGTTTGGCTTAGAGTCATGTCTTTTCATGACCCTTGCACAAGTTGAAAATTAAAACTATACTTTGACTGTCAGGTTCCATGTTTGGGCTTCCTAGGTGGTACCACTGGTAAAGAATCACCTGCCAATTCAGGAGACGCAAAAGATGCAGGTTTAATCCCAGGGTCAGGAAGATCCCCTGGAGTAGGATATGGCAATCAGCTCCAGTATTCTTGCCTGGAAAATTCCATGGAAGAGGAGCCTGGTGGGCCACAGTCCATAGGATCTCAAAGACTTGGATACAACTGAGCACACATGCACACATTTATCTTTACCCAAGAAGTATAAATCCTCTAGCATCTCCCTTTCCTCTTTCTTGGAGCAAAGCCAAGGCCTTTGCAATGGCTGACTTGCTTTGCATGCTTTGCATCCCTTCCCTAATCCCTTGCAGCACCACACCATCACCTTTTTGACCTCAGCTTGTATTGCTTTGCTCTGCTCTCCGATCCAGAAACACTGGCCTCATATCCATTCTGTACATATGCCAGGCATGCTCCTGCTTCAGGGCCTTTGCACTAGCTCTTCCCTCTCCTGGAATGTTTCTACTCCAGAAGTCTGTGTGACTGCTTTAGTCCACTTACCTTCCTTAGGGGGGCCCTCCTTGATCACTTCATTTAAAATCGCAATGTCCCTTCCCTTACTCCCTTTTTGGGTTTTCATCTTCAGAAATACTCATCACCTTCTAATAAACTAATAACCTAATATTTTTCCTTTCATTTTCCACTTAAACTCCACCAAAATGTAACTTCATGAGGGAAAATAATGAATGTCTTAATCACGGCTGGGAGTTCAATACAGTTCTAAACACACAGCGAATGTTCAATAAATATTTTACAAATTCTTCAACTGACATTAAACATCGACCCAAGTCAGCCCAGTAGCAATGAGGATGTCTAGCATTCTGAGCTTGGCTCCTGACATTATCCTCCAATAAAAAGAGCCAGGGCTTTTTGGAGAAATGGCTGATTCTCAGGCTGGGTAGGAAATGCAGCTGGATTTTCATTTCATCACTGCTAATTCAATCAACTGCAGATTTGCAATTAGTTGAATACTCAGATGCAGAACCCTTCAATATGGAGGGCCAACTATGCTAATCATTTTCTATAAAGGACTTAAATATCTGCCGATTTTGGCATCCAGGGGGTTGGAGAGTCCTGGGCCAATATCCCATGGATACCTAGGGACGACTGTTTATAAGATGAGCCTGGAGCATCTTATAGTGCCAGAAAGTAAAGCAGTACTTAAAACAACAACAAGAGTAACCAAAAAACAAAACCTCCTCAAAACCCCTACTTTGGTTGAAGGGACACGGAAAACATTTGGAACAATCGGAGCAACAAAATAAATAGAGTAGCATTGAATTACAACACAAAGGATAAAATAAATATACAGGAGTCCATATTGATACAAGTAATGATTGAATAAGTAAATAGGAGGGAGAACTAAACCCCTGCAGAAGAATCTCAAATCGTTTATGTAGGTATTCTGCCCTCAAGGAAGAAGAACATGGCTCTCCACTCCTTAACTGTGGGCTTCACATAGTGATTTCCTTCCAAAGAGGATAGTATGGGGAAAGAAAGAGAAAAAGAAAAAGCATATAGTGGAAAAAACTGACTGAAAACCTGACAAGCACTACCTCCGCATGGTGTTCAAGGTTACCATCAACTGAGATACAGCATCATGATAGTGTGTGTCCTTTTCTGTGTGAAGAAAATGCCACCTGTCTCTCTAGTTTTCCTTTCCCAAATTCGTTTGTTGTTCAGTTGCTCAGTTGTGTCTGACTCTTCGTGACCCCATGGACTACAGCATGCCAGGCTTCCCTGTCCTTCACCATCTCCCAGAGCTGGCTCAAACTTAGGTGCATTGAGTCAGTGATGCCATCCAACCATCTCATCCTCTGTCGTCCCCTTCTCCTGCTGCCTTCAGTTTTTCCCAGCATCAGGGTCATTTCTACTGAGTCAGTTCTTCGCATCAGGTGGCCAAAGTATTGGAGCTTCAGCTTCAGCATCAGTCCTTCCAATGAACATTCAGGATTGATTTCCTTTAGGACTGACTGGTTGGATCTCTGTTGCTACCCAAGGGACTCTCAAGAATCTTCTCCAGCACCATAGTTCCAAACCATCAAATCTTTGGCATTCAGCCTTCTTTATGGGCCAACTCTCACATCTGTACACGAATATTGGAAAACCATAGCTTTGACTATATGGACCTTTGTCAGCAAAATGATGTATCTGCTTTTTAATATGCTGTATAGGTTTGTCATAGCTTTTCTTCCAAGGAGCACAACCTAATCATGAGGAAACATCAGACAAATCCTGACTGAGGGACAGTCTATAATATACTTGACCAGTACTCTTCGAAACTGTCAAGGTCCTTAAAAATAAGGAAAGTCAGAGAAACTGTCATTGCCAAGAGGAGCCTAAGAAGATATGACAACTGAATGTAATGCGGTGTCCTGGATGAGATCCTGGAACAGAAAAAGACTTTGGGGAAAACTAAGGAAATGTGAATCAACAATAGACTTAGTTAATAACACTGTACTGAAATTGGTCACAAATTACAACAAATGTACCATATATTGTATGACACCAGTAATAGGGGAAACTGGGTGTGGGAAGCATGGAAACTCTCTGTGCTGTCTTTTCAATTTTTCTGAAAATCTAAAACTGTTCTAAAAAAAATGAAGGCTATTAAAAAAAACAGAGTCAAGTTCAAATTAGTTAGGAAGCCAGAAAACCATTATTATATCTTGAATGTGTCAGTTCCAGTTGGAAATTTGCCAGCTTTCTGAGTATGATCACACTGACAACTCTATTAATCTCCTGATACCAAACTCCTTTTAAATTTAGAAATGGTCATTTTTCCTCCCACCATCTTTTTTCCTTTGCTTTTGGTATCGTAGCCTTAAGGTACTCTTTAACAGCACACGATTTTCCAAAGACTGCAATAATTAATAATAATTCTGCATCTTATTTCTTAAACTTGCTTTTAGTTACTTTCCTCCAATAATTTTTATTTTATCAATAATTTATTCTAATTTTTTTTTTTTTGGTCTCTTGGGTGTAAAATTGGAGAGTGGTCTTAGTCTTTTGGAAGGGCAAGTTGCCTCTAATACAATCCACAATCTATACTTAACGTGTTTGAAAAAAATTGTCTATAATCTCTCCCTAGGTGAAATTTGTTCTTTGAGAGAATAATAAGACAATGACGTGATGTTTTACATTTTTGCTACAATGCACATTTTCATCTGGAACAAAATTCGTCAATTGAAAAACCAGAATTGAATAAAAATTAATAATTAGTTTGTTATGTTTTAGATGCTGACCAAAGTCCCATCCAAAAAAAGCCTTTGGCTTTGGTTTCACGGCATGTGGCTGTGACTCAACTGTTCTCCTTTGATCTCCTACCCTTTAGTACTTTGTTTCTCTGGGAGAAAAAAAATGCGTAACAATATTGGCTTGCATGAGGTTGAGTCTCTTTTTAACCATCTATTTTAACTACACCTGTAAATGACAGCTTTGAGCTTGCTTGGCTTTTCCAGGGTGTGTAAACATTGTAAAATAAAAAATACTGAATTCAAGTGCAACACCCAGTGTGAACCCCACGCCCCCCACTCTTGAACTGTATAACCCTAAGTCAGGAGATTTCACCGCTTCGAACCTTGATTCCTTCACTTGCAAAATGGAGACTGTGCTGTCTTTCTTGCCCACTTTTCATATTTGGATGGGAGGGTCAAATAAGGGATGCAAACATTTTGTGTAAACCACAAGGCACAAAATAATCTGAAGTAGAAATGTTTTTGGTGATGAATACTTTACTTTTTCTTACATTAAGAAAAAAAATAACTTTTGGAGAATTTTAGCTATGTTTAACTCATCTAGAACACTTCTATCTGCTATGCCCCAGCTTTTATTTCAGCTTCCCAATCACTGTTGACCTTTCTCAAACCTTCACCTTGCTTATCCTTTCAGATTTTCGTCTCCCTGTTTATTTCCCTGCCCTCCTATTCTTTCCATTCTGCAGACACAGTAAGGACATTGCTTTCTGGGTTTAGATTTAATTTCACCTTTCTGAGCTCCAGCTTCCTTATTCATCAAATGGGGATGATAATAAAGCAATAAAACAACACTGGATTGTTTGGGGGATTAACTGAGATAATACATTGGAGGTGATACTTGAGTAGGAAACTTACATAATAGGAACTCAGCAAGTATTTGTAGAATGAATACATTTCCTTCAGTGGATTTCCAGGTTCATTGTGCCCTCTGGGCAGCTTGTTGTCCTGGGTCTGATTGTGAACCTGGCTCTTTACCAACTAAAAAGGGCCCATGAACAGAGCCTACAACTGTGAGGTGCCGTGCTATGCCTGTGTGCTCTTTCGTATCTGACTCTTAGCGATCACACAGAGGATTTTCCAGGCGAGAATATTGGAGCGGTTTCCATTTCCTCCTCCAGACAATCTTCCCGGCCCAGGGATTGAACCTGTGGCTCTTGCATTGGCAGGCGGATTCTTTACCACTGAGCGACCTGGAAAACTTAAGAAAGGAATAAGGAATGGTGAAGAAACATTTTCTGAGTGTGTGATACAAACCAAACACTAGACTTGGTCCTCCCAACCTGTTACTTTCAGGTCTGTCCTTGGCATCTCAGCCCTCAATTCTATCTTGCCTGGATTGTTTCTTTGATTTTCTCATGCTTTACTTCTAACTCCTTACCTACAGGAATATGGGAGCAGGTCTTTCAGGCTCTTGTGATGTTTTTCCCTGAAGCCTCTGCTGAGGCAAAGCATAGCGCACTTATAAGGATCTTGTAAACCCTTGAGGACACGGGGAGTATGCTCAGCCCATGCATGTAATTCAGCGCTCTGATTCTATGGAGTCTGTCTGTACTCTCTTGGGGCAATGGGATCTCAAAATGTTGATGCTTCCTTCTAAGAATCTCTTCATGGTGGGGGAAATCTCTGGGGCTCCTAGGAAATTCTTCTGGAGGAAAGACTCTTCAGTGTGGGCTCTTTTCACTAGTTCTGCCTTGTCTGGGGTGAGAGGAAGAACTCTTGTTCACTGAGCTCTTTAGAAGCCTCATATGTGAAGGTGGAAGCTTTACGCTCCATCTCACTACAGCTTGGTGACCCACGACTTTGGTCAATTCTTAGTCTCCAACATCTCTTCATATTGCCAAAGTTAATGGGCACCCATGTGACTATTTTTAGATTTTCCTGAGGTGGGGAGCCTCTGTGGCATGCATCACTACCTGCGTGGTATTTGTGTTACGTGTATGTTTAATTTATTTCTCTGGAAAACTCCATGCTTATCCAACCAGGGACAATAAATCTCTTCCCAAATGTCATAGCTTGGGTTAAGTTCAGGGCTATGAGACTCTAAGGACTGTGTTAGCTCCATCAGACTCTGTATGTGTTGCTTCTGTGCCATCCCAGCCAGGAGTGCAGTGCAACTTAAAAATGTACCCTGCCTTTCAATGTTGTCTTGGTTTTTCTGGCTACATCTTTGGTACTCTGGGAAGTGATAGGGAGCAATAAATAGCTCACATCAACCTCTTGGGCAGTATTTGAATGGGCAAAGCATGAGGTAGTCTAACAAGGCTGATTCCAAAAAGGATGAGACCCAGAGATACCTGGAAAAGGCTTTTAGAAGTATTTCTGAATTAGATTGCAAAGCTCACGATTCACTAAGCCAAAAATCATTTTTTCTTTAAACAGAGAGACTGTCAAACCATCCAATAGCCAAAAGGTGGCACTCCTCATCCACTATTCATTTCCTTCCAAAGTGAGCCCATCCCTATGTGTTCCTGTTCCTTCTATTAGTCGTTTCATAATAAAATGTTATACCTCCATCCTCTCCTGGTAGAACATAGCAATAAAACAGATCTTATTATTTGGGTTGATCTGTGTGTTGATATATGCCAGTCCTTGTCCCTCTGGGTGGACAATGCATAAACTGTTTGTATTTTCAGTAGACTTGGCTTATAGTTCTGCGTGTATCATAGACTATACCATATAACTGAGCACCTTTATTATAAAATCATCCCTGACCAGATCCAACATTTTAATTTGTCTCTAGAGTTTGCCTTTCTCAGTTTCATAAACCGTGAAAACACAGCTGGAGCAATTTACAGACTGTGGAAAAACTCCTGAGTATTTTTGCTGAAGTACTAATTCAAGGATCATGCTTTGTTATTTCCTGTTTCATTGTTGTTTCTAAAACTAGTTAATGGGCAATGGGCTGTTTCAAATTTGCCTGGCTCCGCCATGCTGTCCATCCACCTCCTGTCAGGGCTCAGCATGAATTGGGTCCACGTATGACAGCAAAATGGTACTAATGGGGGAATAAATTTGAGAACACATCACTGAGCCTGAAATCAGAGCAACAATCTGGAAAGATCTAGGTTAGTATTCTTGAGTTATATGAATGTGAGGCCTGAGGCTTTAAAAAAATCAGATCCCACTCTGTTATAACTTTCCACCAACCCCAAATATTTTTCAGATACAATTTCAGAATCGGCACTGGGCTGGTGTCACTACAGAGGAAGGGAAACTTTCACAGCTTCCTGACTTACGGATCATTAGCAGCAAAAACATAGAATGTGATGGAGAGCAGTGTGTCAGCTGAGGGGACAAGTATTAAGCAAGAAGATTAACTCCAGGAATGTCACAATAACCTAGATTTTGGAAATGTAGAAACTTCAGTCATTTTGAACACAGACACAAAATTGTATGTAAGTTAGAAGAGATTCTGAGCAGCATGGAAGATTGTTATCATAAAATCCAAGCACTGTAGGAATAAAACCTATGAGTTTTAGGACCTGCCATAGTATAGGGTGGACTTCTCTGGTGGCTCAGTGGTAAAGAATCCACCTGCCAATGCAGGAGACACGACTTTGATCCCTGGGTGGGGAAGGTCCCCTGGAGAAGGAAATGACAACACACTCCAGTATTTTGCTTGGGAAATCCCAAGGACAGAGGAGCCTGGGAGGTCATGGTCCATGGGGTCACAAAGAATCAGACATGACTTAGCGACTAAACAACACAGCAACAAAAATGTGAGGCAGGTGCTCAATAAATATTTATGAAATAGATGGATGATGAGTGGAGAGAGGCAGAACCCTGAGTGAGGCAGGCCTCCTGGATTCAATGTTATGAAGGATGAAAGGATGTTATGAACAGACCATCCAGCATAGGAGAAAATGGCCTTGCTCTGCTCAAGAATCTCTAAAGTCATCACCACAATAGCATGATTCAACGATGGAGGCTTTCCATGTAAACTTCACTTGTTGACAAAACATGGAATTAGATTTAGAATGTCCTATTCCTTAAGATGTACGTGCTAAGAATGGTTAAGATTCAAAACAACTTATGCTGTTAAAAGGACAAAGCCCGAATTATTTACTTTGAACATTTACTACTGGTCAAGAACTGAACTTGATTCTAGAATATAGTGGTAAACAAGTTATCTGAAATGTTCACTTAGATCACATATTTTGAACTTTTATGGTGTCCAAAAAAGAGACATTAATACATTTTATTATATATATATATGAAGAACAAGTGCTTTTGAGCAGAACTGATCCAGAAGACTTATAGCTCTAGTTCAAGTCCTCTGGAAAGCAGAGATCAGAAGAAAATAATCAGTGCTACATTGTTTGATTTTAATTTTTTAAAAATATAGTTGATTTATATCATTGTGTTAGTTTTAGGTATACAGTAAAGGGATTCAGTTAAACACATATACATATATCTTTTAAAAATTCTTTCCACTATAGATAATTACAAAATATTGAATATCATTCCTTGTGCTGTACAGTAGAATCTTGCTGCTTATCTGTTTTAGACATAGTAGTTTGTATCTGTTAATCCCAAACTCCTACTTTATTGCTGCACCCCATCACTGCCAATTCTTTGTTAACCATAAGATTATTTTCTATGTCTGAGAGTTAATTTATACTTTATTAACAAGTTCATTTGTATCATTTTTTTAGACTTCACAAATAAGTAATATTATATTGTAATTATCTGCATCTTTCTGACTTACTTCACTTAATATGATAATCTCTAGGTCCACCTATGTTGCTGCAAATGGCATTATTTCATTCTTTTTTATGACTGAGTAATATTCCATTGTGTGTGTATATATACACACCACAGCTTCTTTCTCTGTTCCTCTGTCAATGGACACTTAGATTACTTCCCTGTCTTGACTATTTTAAAGTGCTTCAAGTTTGATCTATTATGTGGATTTTTCCTATATTGATGGCACTTTTTAGGACTTTCTTAGTGAGTGTGTTACCCACTAAGACAACACAATGAAATTAGGCAAATTACTAAGAAGCCATGCCCTTCATCTCTCTTACAGCATAGAAGAATTGTGTTGTAAAAACTATCTGGTTTTCACTTAGTTTGTGGTGCCACCAGATATTGTGGCTTCTGATGCTTTCAAGGTGGTGGTAGAAAATCGCATGCTACTTGATGTGTAGAGGATGAAGTGCCATTGACTTCATCCTTTAGTTCTCCTAACCCAAAATACTTCCTCACCAAGATCTAGGAAATGTTTCTGGAAAGGTTCATCTGGTTAGGTTGGAACGAGAGTTTAGTAGTTTGTTTGAAATATGTGGGAACAAGATAATCAAATTGTGTTCTCATTTTATTCTTCAGGAAGTGCTCAGCCACCAATTTCCCCAGTCATTTGAGCAAGACTCTTCCCACATTTGTAGTGTTCTTTGTTGATATAGTCCCATTGACTTTTAGACGTAAAATTAAGTTGTAGCTCAAAGAATTTGCATGTTCAGCTTCAGGCCACACAGAATCATAGACCAAGCCTGGGATAATGCGTGTCTTAGATCTTTCATAGCGAATGTACAGCTCTTCTGCAAAATCTACACAGTTGCTAATGCTAATTTCACATTTTCCAAACTGGAAGATGCTCTTTGGTGCACTGGGTTGGGTTTTTAACTGTAGATTTTTTTTTTCATCTTCATAGTCTGATGTTTTCAGAGTGTACTTTAAGTGGAAAAAACTTGTTTGGTTTCTCCAACAACAACTCATTCTAGTGTTGTAGAAATGAAAGAGCTCATTGCTTTTCTGATTTTTCACTTTCTAATCAGTTTTCATACTGATTCGAAGATCTAACCTAATCTCAGGACAACTCTTATAGATAAGGAATTAGCTGTTCCTGTATTGCAGCTCAAGGTCATGCCTCATTTCTAGCAGTTCCAACTCAGTGAGATTCAAAAAAGAAATGGCCCCATTCATGCCACCAAACTAAACTCATGAGTACCACTCATTTTCTCTCTACAAAAGTTTTTTTTTCCCCTTATTGACTACACTCAGTTCAGTTCAGTTCAGTTGCTCAATCATGTCCAACTCTTTGAGACCCCATGGACTGCAGCACGCTAGGCCTCCCTGTCAACCACCAACTCCTGGAGTTTACTCAAACTCATATCCATTGAGTTGGTGATGCCATTCAACCATCTCATCCTCTGTCATCCCCTTCTCTCACCCTCAATCTTTCCCAGCATCATGGTTTTTCAAATGAGTCAGTTCTTCACATCAGGTGGCCAAAGTACTGGAGTTTCAGCTTCAACAGTCCTTCCAATGAACACTCAGGACTGATCTCCTTTAGGATGGACCGGTTGGATCTCCTTACAGTCCAAGAGACTCTCAAAAGTCTTCTCCAACACCACAGTTCAAAACCATCAATTCTTTGGTACTCAGCTTTCTTTATAGTCCAATTGACTACGCTAGGTTTAGTCAAACACAAAGGTCATTCTGACTTCTTTTTTGAATGTACATTCAGTTCAGTTCAGTTCAGTCACTCAGTCATGTCTGACTCTTTGCAACCCCATGAATTGCAGCATGCCCCAATTCCTGAAGTTCACTCAAACTCATGTCCATGGAGTCGGTGATGCCATCCAGCCATCTCATCCTCTGTTGTCCCCTTCTCCTCCTGCTCCCAATCTCTCCCGGCATCAGGGTCTTTTCCAATGAGTCAACTCTTCACATGAGGTGGCCAAAGTACTGGAGTTTCAGCTTTAGTGTCATTCCTTATTCCTCCCCAAAGATGAATGAAATGCCAAACCTAAGACAATCCTAAGCCAAACTTGGTTAAAATAAGTCTACTAAAATTTTCACGTATTGATTTGAAAACCTAAATAGAAAATTATTCCTGGATTACTTATTCTGTTGGTTGGATTTTATTGGTGGGATAATTAACAGGGCTTCCCTGGTGGTTCAGATGAGAAAGAGTCTGGCTGCAAGTCTCTTGTAGGAGACTTGCAGGTTCGATCCCTGGGTCAAGAAGATCCCCTGGAGAAGGAAATGGCAACCCCCTCCAGTATTCTTACCTGGGAAATCCCATGGACAGAGGAATTTGGTGGGCTACACCCCATGGAGTTGCAAAGAGTTGGACACGACTGAGCAACTAACCGGAGAAGGCAATGGCACCCCACTCCAGTACTCTTGCCTGGAAAATCCCATGGATGGAGGAGCCCGGAAGGCTGCAGTCCATGGGGTCGCGGAGGGTCGGACACAGCTGAGGGACTTCACTTTCACTTTTCACTTTCATGCATTGGAGAAGGAAATGGCAACCCACTCCAGTGTTCTTGCCTAGAGAATCCCAGGGGCGGCAGAGCCTGGTGGGCTGCCATCTATGGGGTCGCACAGAGTTGGACACAACTGAAGCAACTTAGCAGCAGCAGCAGCAGCAGCAGAGCAACTAACACACATATGTATTTTTTCAAACCACTAGTCTGCCCACACTGTCCGGATTGTTTTTAAAACTATTGGAAATTTCCATCCAGGTTGCATTTTCTTTGTTTGCTTCCATCAACATTTCTTTGCCCAAAGAGTTTCTTTTGTGGTTCAATTTTCCCATATTTTTAATATAGAAGGCTGATCCAGCTGTAATTGGGCATGGTTATATACTGACAACCGACATAAACAAACATCAACAAACACAGCCCTTTGATAGGGTGATGTCATCACGATTGGAGTTTAAAAAGCAAATACAAGTGAATAACTTGGACACCTGTGTCAGCTCTCCTTAGTCCTTCCTCCTATCGCCCTTGATGATGAAAGAATTATCTTTACTGAAGGTGGAACGCTCTGTTGACACCAGCTCCCCGAGTCCCAACCCTGGAAGATCAATTTCACGTCAGCTTGTTTAGATTGATAGTGAGGCCACCTGGGCCTCAGCTGTCGGGAAACCCAGTGCTTTGCTTAAACAGCAGGCAGCTATCAAAATAGGGGAGAGAGAGGGGCTATCAGGCTTAATACTGGCACACATTAGAGTCTGGAGGACTCTCGCAGGTCAGCTAATGTTGCCATTACCATTTGTCAGGTGTACAATCACCTGGAGAATAAGGATAATGGGGCCTTTGTAGGATTTTGAATCAACACCCCCAAACAATTCAACCACTGTTCACAGGTTAGAGCTGTAATTCACTGACCCTTCTTCCCTCTCTTCTCAAATAAACCCCTACTCTTCCCACCTCCCAGGAACAATACATCAATCGGTACGTTCACTTTTCCCCAATACGACAGCTGGTTAAGTGACACCGTGAGATTCCCTTCCTAAGAGCGGCTGTATAGAAACAGCTGTTGGGGTGATTTTTTGTGTTGTTCAACCTTGTTTCCAGCATCAGAGGATTTAGAATTTGTGCCTTCTTGGAGAGAATTTCTCTTTTGTTTTAAATGCATTTAATAGAAAAACTGAATGCTATTCATGGTTTAAAAAAAATAGCGAGGGGAATCATTTGCTCTCGAGGTTTATAAAATAGTCTTTTCCTTCACTTTCATTTCAGCACTACAAATTGTATGAGTGGAACTTCCCTGGTGGTCTGGTGGTGTAGACTCTGAGCTTCCAATGCAGGGGCTGTGGATTTGATCCTGGGACGTGAGAACTAAGATCTCACATGCCGTGTGGTGTGGCCAAATTGAAGCAAAGCAAAACAAAACAATCACATGTACCTCCATGATGAAATGCACAGAGAGCAAATTCAGGTTCACTGTGACATGTTGCCTGGGCTGATCTCCACTGTGGACTTGCCCAGTGTGCTCAGTTTGGTGGCATTTATTCATTCCATTCCACCTCCTACCCTGGCTCCATCTTCCCTTTCCTTGCACTTCTCACAAGTCCTTTTCATCCTTTTAAAAGCATGAAGCCAGTTCTAGAACTCCCCTGAAAGAATTTATTTTCCTGTTAACTCTGGGAAGAAAATGGAAAAAAAAAAAACCTAAAAAACTAAAATAGTAATATCAAATAAAGAAGTGAAAATCTACCTTCTTGCTCACTGTAGCCAAGTCTCTCAAATGGGAAGTCCAGTGATGTGATTATAGATTTCCAAAGCTAAAAGATCGGAACTAACATTGGGATGACAAATGGATGGTAGACACCAAATTACGTCCTTCAGTTATTCTGTATTGTGGCCCAGGAAGAATTTTCCAGAGCCCTCAAACACTTGTTTGGAAAAGACATGTAATATGGTTGAAGTTTTTCCAACACCAAGAACAGATGACTTCTTGGCAGGGCTGCATTTCCAGAATGCTTAGTTTTGCCTCCTTCTGGGCTGACGCTCCTGTCTTTTGCAGAGGAGACTGGTTCATTCAAGAGAGGAAAACATGATGTAGGTTTTCAACAATGCTACTTCCCTGAGCCTTTCATTAGTGCTTAGAACATTTATAGAGAGAAGGTTGATTGAAGTCTTTTCTTACACATTTTGACATCATTTACCAACAACTAGTATCTTAAGAAGGTACCTCATTGACTTCAACTCACATCCTGGCAGAGAGTATATGTGTCTAAGAGAAGAGAGAAAACTTGGAGGGGCTGGATCTCAAAGGATGTGTTTTGTGTATGTGTGGCTTTTGTCTAAGTCCGGCACTGTTTTGGTTAAAAGACCAATTCCTAGTGAAATAAAGATTTTTGTGATCGTAATTATTACATCATGGAATGATACTTTGGACTCATTTCTGGGAGGCTCAAAGCAATGTATCTTGGGACTTCCCTGGTGGTCGTGTAGCTAAAACACCATGCTCCTAATACAGGAGGCTTGGGTTTGATCCCTGGTCGGGAAACTAGATCTCACATGCTGTAACTAAGAGTTTGCATGCTGCAACCAAAAAACATCCTGCATGCTACAGCTAAGACCCAGCACAGCTAAATAAATAAATATATATTTTTAAAAGCAATGTATTCCACTGGAGAACACTTCACCACACACATTTAACAGTAGTTTCCAGCAGCAAATTTTTTTTCACAAAGGAATTGGCCAGTATAGCCAATTAGGTCTCTCAATGCAGTCACTGGTGGCTCAGGCAGTAAAGAATCTGCCTGCAATGCAGGTGACCTGGGTTTGATTCCTGGGTCAGGAAGATACCCTGTAGAAGGAAATGGAAACCTGCTTCAGTATTCCTGCCTGGAGAACTTGGGCAGAGGAACCTGGCGGGCTACAGTCCATGGGGTCGCAAAGAGTCAGACATGACTGAGTGACGAACACTTTCACCTTCAATGCGGTCATATTGTGTAATGTGCAAATTAGCAACCTGGTGCTGAACCCAGGAACAAAGCATGTAAGAAACCTAGTCTTCAATATACCCACATGGTCGCTTCATGGACACATCTGCTGAATGCGAATCATATTTATTTAACAATGGGAAAAATGACTCATAAATGAGAAATCTAATTTTTGTTTTGTTTTATAGTAAGCTCTAGTTCTAGGGTATGGGGTGTGTGGAATTCGTTTTGCTTTTTCAAGTATTAGTTGCTGCATGAGAAAGAGGACAAAAAATAGAGCACTTCTTTGGACACTTGCTCACCATGCACATATGAGTAGCCAGAAGGGCAAGAGATAGGGAGGTGGAGAGGGGAAGACTGGGGAACGGGTGGGGAAGGAGGGGGAGGGAAAGACTGGTTCCTTATTCAGCTCCTTGGGAGTCCCTTGGTGGTTAATTTGTTGTGAGGAGCCAGAAAACAAATCCATTCTAAGCTTTCTTCTTCCTGGCAGATTTTTGAAAGCTGAGGTTTCTCTGCTGACTGTGCATGTCCTTTTATCATGTGTTTGGTTTTTCAACATCAAGCCATTGCACCAAGATGAGAACAGTTACTTTCAATTAATAAACTGTCTTGCAATCACCCTTTGTTCATAACCACGTGAAGGCTTCTGTATGTGCAGATGAGAGCTTACCCATTCAACATCTCTCTCCATTCACAGTCTCCACTCCTCACTATATTTTCCATTCTGCCTTCTCCCCTGACACTAAGGGTTTGCCTGCTTACTGCCAGCTCTGCAGAGAGGCAGCCGCACATACACTATAGTCCATGCTCACTTATAAACTGAGAATAAAGATCTTTATTTCCAATGCCCTGTGAAGATTGTCAACTTTTGTCTGTCAATCAGGTGACTTATTTTTCCTAGTCTTAACAGCTGTCTCCTTGTATAAAATAGAATTATGCCTCAAAAAGGATTCATTGATTTCAGTGCAATGAGTGGTTATTTTGAAAATGGTTGGTCCTCTGCTAACCCTCTTGGTCCATGTCAATCTGTGTTTGGAAGCTTCTGGACTGTGTGGACAGAAAATTAATTGTAAGTTCCTTGAGGGCAGCATTGGATCTTGCTCATTTTGGTATTTCCCATGATTGCAAACATTCAGAAACATGCTAGGGTATACAGGTATGGTGTGAATAAAGAGATAACATAGGGAACCATGTTTAAGCTGGGCGCCACCACTGACAGAGAACGTGTATGCTCTGCTATTCCTTTGTCAACTTCCTCTGACTCCTTTCCATTCATCGAACCCAGCAAGTTTCTTTCTTTTCTATTATCCTGGGGAAAATGGTTAAGAACTAAACTAATAGAAAACACACATAGAAGTCAACCTGGATGCTTACTGAAAGCAAGACTCAGACTCTTAAGAAGCTCTGCCAATGACTTAACTGGTTTGCTAAGTTAAATATTAAAGAATCCTCTGGGTTGTCCAAAGGTCCTTCTGCTTAAATGGGAGGAGACAGACATTTTCTCCAGCACAACTTAACTGACAAAATTCCCAACAGAAACAATTTGTGATTATTATAAAAAGTCCAACAAATATAGAAATGTATAAAGGCAAAAATTACCCATGCACCAGCCATACATGAATCCCCACTGTGCTGCATCTCATTCCAGGATTATTCCACAAATAAACAGGACTATCTAACTATCCATCCTTTGCCAACATCTATCTCTATCTAGAATACTATGCATATGTTTTTTAACTTCATTTTTCCCTCTTAAACATTATACACATTTGCCTCACCATTTTAATAGGTTTCTAAGTAGTCGAGTAAATGAACATATGTAATTAACTTAACCAATCCCCTATTGTGGATACCTGGATGGTTTCCAATACTAATACACTTTTAATACTTGTTTCAAACATTGAAAGTGACATTGGTTTTTCAAGTTGCAAATGGTAGTTCATAAATTTTGCAGTAAATATAACACAAAATGAAAGTGTATAAAGTAAGACTGAACATCTCAGGGTCACCCTACATGGTTGGGAGGGTTGTGCATTGCACAAGAGCACCACAGCTAATAGAAGTCCAATCATATTGCAGACAGTGAAGGGTTTTCTATTTATTACAACAATTTTCTATCAGATGGCTATATATTATAAGAATATCCTGATAGATGGAAATAAAGCATCTTGAGTAAAGGGCATCTTTCTCCAATGGACAGCATCTCTGGTTTTCCCCAAACTCATGTCTCCCTCTTACATTGCTCAATCAGTACTATCTTATGAAAATTTTCGCAATTGATATAGTTCTGTCATTCTTTTTAATGGGTGATTAATATCTCTTATCGTGGAGAAGGCAGTGGTACCCCACTCCAGTACTCTTGCCTGGAAAATCCCATGGATGGAGGAGCCTGGAAGGCTGCAGTCCATGCTAAAGGTCGGACACGACTAAGCGACTTCACTTTCACTTTTCACTTTCATGCATTGGAGAAGGAAATGGCAACCCACTCCAGTGTTCTTGCCTGGAGAATCCCAGGGACGGGGGACCCTGATGGGCTGCCGTCTATGGGGTCGCACAGAGTTGGACACGACTGAAGTGACTTAGTAGTAATATCTCTTATACAACTTAGATGATACAGTTGAAAGGCATAATGGGCTAGAGTAGCTCCTGATAATTGATATTTCAAACAACCACATATATGAAATTATCAGAATTTTAATTTTTGCCATACAAGTTGGTTGGCTATTTCTGTACTTGATTCCTATTCCTGATAGAAAGAGATATCGTGGCTTCCTAAAATACTTTTTAAACCCTCCAAGAAAGATTAAATTGTATTCAAGATTGTTGTAATATTGAGTATTCTTTCCATGTTCTTTGAAACATTCATTTATTGGTTATATGTGATGCTTCTTTATCATAGTCAATTAAACACCATCTTCATACAGGGCTTTACAGCTTCCAGAACAATTTCCCATAATTTTGGTATTTGATCTTTGAAACTGAGATATTGTGAAGCAGGAGGTGTTAGTCTCTCAATTTTCCTGTCGAGGAAGTAGTGGCTTAGGAAGGGCAGATGTCTTGCTCAAGACCCTGAGGTCTTAAAGATTTAAAGTCAGGGTGGGTACTCAGTTAGTGGTCTGTACAAGGCCCCATTGCTCTCAAAAGTAAGATTAATTAGAATCCACCACTTTTTGCTCGCTACAGTTAAAGTTTTTTGCTCTGCTTCGGGTACCATAAAACATATCAGTACAGCTTATGGGGTCAGTGTTCTTTCCTTTGTAAGAATGGTCCCTTTGTTGTGCATTTCCCTGAATACATTTTTCACTTTCTTCCACCAGTTTTCTCAGATGCTGTAGGAACACATTTGTTCCCACTTTTCACCCCAGGCAACAAATCTCCTTCCCTAACACACACACACACACACACACACACAGACACACACGGAAAGGCTAAATGAATCTACCTATGATATTAGCTATCAAAATGCAACCTAGTAGCAAGATAGACTATTGTTAGCATTCATCAAAAATGTACCTTGCTTCTTCAGAACTTTCCATTGTGTATCTTTTGTTTAGATCAAGTTTATAGTTACAGTGCTCCATAGCTATGAGCACGCTACAGTTTAAAGAAAATAAAATTTTCTTCACTAACATTTAAAATTAATTCCCTATTGTTGGATTTGGTGGACACATCTTTATTAAAGAAACTACAGGATTTCTGTTTCCTGGGGTAAGAAGGGGGAATGCATAGAATCAAACCATTTCTTTAAGATGGTTTTTTCAGGTCACGTTATTTTGCGCACATCTCAAAGATAACACCACCACCAAACAGCAAAGCATTCCTCCTTTTACATGAAATAATGAACAGTTGGATTGCTTTGTCAGGAGCTGGTAGGTTAAGTAACAGCACTTATTTACATTTTAGCATGACAAGCAAAAAAACTAATTAACTGGTGAGACCATATGCAGTGGACCATGGCAGTCTGTGAGGATTAATGAATTAATTAGTCATTTCCATCCATTACAGTTTTATTCTTTTCCTTGGAAACGCGTGGACTATTTATTTCAGTCTTTAAAATTTCCAGAGCAGGGGTGTTCATTCAGCTTTCTGAATGGTTGAATAGAACAATAAGATTGTGTAACCACTGGGACGAGTCTGTGCCTCCGACAAGGGGATAATGTAGCTATAGAAAGCTCTTTTCATCTTTTAGCAAGGGCCCATTATTCCTATGTATCTCTCTTCTATGCTTTATGAAAAGGTTTGTACAGTAAATAATGACTGACTATGTAGTAGTTCTTTCTTCTTTTGCCAAGCTCTTTTTAGCTTTGGCAGCAATTTTGTTTTCCCTGTCATCATCTAATGTCTATTTATTTTACATTGCTACAAAGCCAGTGAAATTCCCTTATAAATCCCAGGTCATGAAGATGAAGCAGCAACCCGATTCCTTTTATTAAATGTCTCCAGTGTCCTCTGCTTTTTCTAATTAGGTTCAAAGTGGTCAGTGGCTTGAAAAGACTCTGGGCAGGAATCGAATCTGTTTGAACAATGCATTCCTAGAGGCCGAGCATATTAGATGTTTGGATTTAATTAGAAGACAGGTATCAAAAGTCAGATACTCTTGGAGGCACTGGGGTCATCATCACGAGGTCCTCTTCCTACCCAGGCTATTCGACCAAATTCTCCCCCTCCCTCCTGTCGCCCCTCCCACACACGCATACAATAGGCATTAGGTATTCAGAGCCTGGGGCTGTTACTCACCACTGGTTTTCCAGAACTGCAGTTTTCTTCTGTCAGCACTGCCACGGCATGAAGGTGAGAACAAGAAACTCTGAAACTGAAGGGGAAAGATAAAAGGAAAAGTGCGCAGAAGAAAAGAGAGGCTCTTTAACTGCTCTGTCAACCCAATTTTTCTCCCTGCTCAGCCGCAGGCGTGTTCTGAAGATGGATGGGCATAGGTACAGCTGGTACCAGAGAACAGCTGTGATTTCCATCTGGGTACCATTTAGTAGCAGATAAATTTTTTCAGGCCAAAGTCTTCTCCAATTGTTGCGGTTAGAGAGGGAAAGTGAGAGGCCCGTTGTGTTTTCTTCCACTTCAGATGCTCTTGTTCCAAACCCTTGCCTCTCCCTGTGTTGGCACGTTATCAAAGAGAGAGGAATTATGATTGTGGGTGAATGGGTGGGGGAGTTAGCTGATGAGAGCTGGTGGAGCTCAGACACAAAGCATCTCATGGAACACGTTAAATATTAGATCTATCCAACACATACTTCTCATAGTGTCTGTCATTACCTTCCTTCCAAACTATGGGGCCATCAGGCAAGATGGTGCTCCTCTGAGGAGTGATGTCAACGTTTATGTCTGCTCAGTGCTAAAACAACGGGTTGAAATGCAAAAAATTCAATACGTTGACGACACCTCTTGTTCAGTTGTGCTGGGAAACCAGTTTGAATCATTACTTTTTACCTCTGGGATAGAACTGACCTGAGATGCCAGGGAAACCACCTCAGCCAATAGAACTCTTCCAGAAGAAATAATTTTTTTTTAAAATCTGCATATCTGAAAAGGTTTTCTGAAGTGGATTATTTGATAAAAACGTCTTCAAAATCCAGTTTGCTAATATATATTTTTAATTGGAGGATAATTGCTTTACAATGTTGTGTTGGCTTCTGCCATACAACAAAGTGATAACCATATATATCAGCCCTATATATATATATATATATATATATATATATATGCTGCTAAGTCGCTTCAGTTGTGTCTGACTCTGTGCGGCCCCACAGACGGCAGCCCACCAGGCTCCACCGCCCCTGGGATTCTCCAGGCAAGAACACTGGAGTTAGTTGCCATTTCCTTCTCCAACGCATGAAAGTGAAAAGTGAAAGTGAAGTCGCTCAGTCGTGTCCGACTCTTTGCGACCCCATGGATTGCAGCCCACCAGGCTCCTCCATCCATGGGATTTTCCAGGCAAGAGCACTGGAGTGGGGTGCCATTGCCTTCTCCATATATATATACATATATATGTGTGTATATATATATATCCCCTCCTTCTTGAGCCTCCCTCCAGCCCCTCCTCTTTGCTAATATTTTAAAAATTGAACATTGATGTAGTTCAACTAGCTGTATCAGTGCAGCATGGACACTAATTGAATTAAATTATTATTTTGAATACTCTGTTCTGTATATTCTGTTGTTCTCAACTCTTCCACTCGTGTCAGGGGCATCTACAAGAATCAAACTAGAGGCTGTTTTAATGCTTTTAGAAGATTTGGGGGGCTGAAAGCTGGTGATTTTTCATGGCATGAGTGCTTCTTTTCAAGGAGGCAGCACCTATAGCATGCTCCTGGGTCCCAGTTCTTTTATGTTATTCAGATTTGAGACCAGAGATGTTTCATAAGCATTCACAAGGATTAGCAAACGTGACCCAGAGAGAGATTGCAATATCTTTTCTGGCAAACCAAGATTCTTTTTTTCTTGCCAACACGGACGTCTTCCAAGGTTGGCCCAAGCTCTTTAGCTCTCCTAATGTACTCAAGGTCAACGTTTCTCTCCCTGAGGAGAAACCATTGCTGAGAGGCATGGTCAAAGTTGATTTTATTTTGTGTTTTAGTTTATTGCCCTTTTAGCTTCCAAAGCCCAGAGTAAGTTTAAAAACATGTTGCTAAATATGATGAAAGCATCCTTGATTCTCACCTTGGATTTCAAAGGAAGAAGTCAATGGATGGGATGAGGTGTGTGAGGTCCATACATATGGACCATCTGGAGCACTACTGCCCAATGGAAATACAATAAAATGTCATTTTACATTGTTTTTAGTAGCCATGCTAAAGCAGTAAAAAGAAACTTGTATAATTAATTTTAATAATTTATTTAACTTAATATATTAAAAATAATAGCATTTGGACAAGTCATTACCATAAAAATTACTGATGAGATATTTTATCTTCTTTTCTCAATGTTCTAAATCTTCAAAATCTAGTGTATTTTACATTTACAGAGTATCTGAACTTCAAATTGCCATGCTTCAAGTGTTTTATAGCCCTGTGAGGTTAATGATTGCTGTGTTGGACAGAGAGTGGATTTGAAAGAAATTGATAAAGAGGATAAAGAGGGAACTGGTGTATACTGCACATTTCTATATGTAAGACACTGTGGTAGCAATGAATATACCTCATGGCTAGCCTGAGAGGTGACAATTATTTTAACTGAAGAATGAAGTGTCCATTAATTCATTGTTCAAACAGTAACCTTTTTGAAGTGATAGGGTAGCTTTTATTAATCACCCAAGGACAGAAGGTATACTTTAGGACTGTCCTGGGGAAACTGGCATGCATAGATGACCTAGATGGGGAAACAAGGTAGAATAAGTTAACTGACTTGCCCAGCATCACACATGGAAGCATGAGTTAAGGTTTTTTAAAGTCAGATCTGTTTGTCTCGAAAGCCCACACTTGGAATGTGCTTCTGGTATTTCTTCTGGAATCCTCCCTTGATAGTTTGGTTAACCATTCTAAGTTGGAAGCGCTGGTCTCAAAATGTGTTGGCAGCATGGTTCTCTATTAAGCAAAAAAGACTCAGCTTGTCTCTGTTCTTAGAAAGGCCCTTCTAAGGAAGCAGAACATACACAGAGGCTGACTACATACCCATTAATTTTAGATGTATATGAATTGCTATCACAATTAATAATTAGATGAGCAGATAGCTTAGACTCCTTAGCTATGTCCGTGTGGTGCTAAGTGGAGGGAAAGGGGTTGCAGATCTCTAGCAATTTTCTCTGAAATGCTCTAATTTTTTAAGCTTCTTTCCCTATTGGGAAGCATATCATTGGAATCTTTTCACAGACATGAAAGAGGGCCAGAAATGAAAACATTTTACTTGACTTTCTCCAGCTCCCTTTAGACTTTCAGAAAAATGGAACTTTGTCTCCAGTGTGATTGGGTTCTCTGATCCTTGATTCAGTTCAGTTCAGTCGCTCAGTCGTGTCCGACTCTTTGCGACCCCATGAATTGCAGCACGCCAGGCCTCCCTGTCCATCACCAACTCCCGGAGTTCACTCAGACTCACGTCCATCGAGTCGGTGATGCCATCCAGCCATCTCATCCTCTGTCGTCCCCTTCTCCTTCTGCCCCCAATCCCTCCCAGCATCAGAGGCTTTTCCAATGAGTCAACTCTTCTCATGAGGTGGCCAAAGTATTGGAGTTTCAGCCTTAGCATCAGTCCTTCCAAAGAACACCCAGGACTGATCTCCTTTAGAATGGACTGGTTGGATTAGTGTTTCTCTATTTGCTTGTCTGCTCCTGACATAACCTATTTCTCAGAAATACATACATTTCCCCCTTTAGGTGATAGCTAGAACAAATGATGGCTGCAGAAAATCAAAACACAGCAGGAGAAAGGTTTCATCATATTGCTAGTAATAGCTAGCATTTTTTAAGAGATTACTATGGGGCAGACCCTGCTTGGATTGCTTTCTATCTATTAATTCATTTAATCCTAATAATGAGACTATGAGATACATATCATAATTATCCTCTTTTTGCAGATAAGGGAACCCCACAGAGACTTGTCCAAAGTCACATAGCTACTTAGTGCCAGAGCTTGAGCTCAAACCTAGGTCTGGTGGATTAAAAATCACTTACATTAAATAAAAATCAATCCTACCTGAATTACTAAGACCATTATTTGGAAATAATTCATATTGTGCATTTATCAAGTTGTTATATTAAACCTCTTGTCCTGAGAGTCCCCAAAAAACATTTTCTTAGAAGACTGAACGAAAAAGTGATGTTTTGGTTTGTGTTTCCTGTAATGACACAAGTTTTTGATAGACATTATATGAATATTCTGGATGTTGATAAATATTTTTCTGTCCTGCAGGCTGAGTAGTGTCTGGCTCGCATCTCAGCATGGATGTAATCTCATTTAGGAGGGAAGATTAGCTCCCTTTCTCTCTATTTCTTTCTAATTTTTCATGACTTGAAACTTTTAGAGGTTGGTTAGCAGTGCCATTTTTTTTTTTCTCATTTACATTCTTCTAGTGAAAAGATAAATCATTTAAGTTGTATAATTATGTGTGTTTACCATGGAACTCAATAAGCTCTTACTAGGTGGAATTTAAAAATGTGGTCCTGCACTTTAAAAAAAAAAGTTCTCCTGAATTTGCTCTCATGCTGTAGGAGGATGCCCGGATGAAGCTGAACAACACAGCAGCCTCTCTTTTCCTGTTCTGGAATAATACCTTATTGGAGCCTCTGAAACACAAAGGAGAGATTTGAGCAGAATGTCATAAACCAGGGTTATTGTTTATATTGGACATATTTCAGAACTGCTTGTGACTTTAAT
Source organism: Bubalus kerabau (assembly GCF_029407905.1). NCBI lineage: Eukaryota > Metazoa > Chordata > Mammalia > Artiodactyla > Bovidae > Bubalus > Bubalus kerabau. The sequence continues at coordinate 77,052,766 of NC_073628.1, read as the reverse complement.
ATGAGTGGTTTGGTATCAAGTTTTATATTCTAATTGGCATTTTTAAAAAAGCAAAACAAAACATTGGTCTTTCCCTAAGGCTGAAACAGCCAAGATCTTATCTGTTCTTTGTGTTAATTGTTGATAATGAGCATAAGATCATTATGACCAAACTCACAGATTGTCCCCAGATACACAAGGACTGGGTCTTCATAAAAAGTAGAAGGTTAGATCCATTGACAAGCAGCAGCTAGCAGGGCGTTTCCAACTTATACTTCTAAATAGCACAAGGTGGGTCTGCAAAATGTTATTGCCAAGTACCCCCCTGGAAAATAAATGAAATAATCTTCCCCATGTTCAATCTTTGTAGGAACCTGAGGGCTGGGGAAAAAATAAAATAAAATAAAAATTGCATTTATAGGCCTGGAAAAAACAGGGGAGGATTATCTCCCTCATAAAACCAACTTCTAAATCTGAAATTGCATTTCTTCCAGACTAATATTTTACTTTATCTTTGATCATTATAAATTATTCTTTTTTACTTCTTTCTTTTTAAAGCCCTGGTTGAAAAAGTAGCTTGGCAGACTGTTCCATTGGAGCTTAAATGGACTTATTTATTGAAAAATACTCAAAAGTAAAAATTTGAAAGTGCTTCCCATTATACTCATTGGAGCCCCCCAAGTTTGCTGCGTGTAACTGTCTGTGTAGAATTATGGGCAAAGTCAAGTAACCACCTCCTGGCTTCAGGCTCAGCTTTCCACATCTTTCAGTGCCAAATACATATGCTTACTCAGATTTTTGATTGAATCATATATATATATATTTTTTTTTTTTTTTTAAATTTTTGGGTAGTCCCAATTTGTGAAATAGTTGGAGAACTTTAGGTGAAGGATCTGAGAAAAGCCCATACGTTTGAGGGGAGAGAGGAAGGTGGTCTGTCAGTCCTGAAGTCTTTCTTTCAGGCATGGAGAGGTGGTCTTTTCACAGTAGGATTGCTGGAGACAAACCTCAACAGTAAGTGTTCTTTCACAATAGGGATACATGGCTGTATTATCATTGATAAGGAAAAATCATTCCAGCAATGGAAAATTAGAGTTGGCAAGGGTGCTGGGGGGGGTCTTTGTAAATACAACTTCTCTCAGAGACTGGCGCAGCAATGGATTACCATTTCCCCTTGTTTTTTCAGCAGCTTTTCATGCCATACCTTTTTGAGGCATCATAGCCTCAGTTGAAACTCTAAGCAGGAAGCTTGGTGAGTCATTATTAGTAGTAACAATACTAATAAATAAATTACTAACAATAATAAGACAGTCGTTAACACTTAGGATTTTATGGTTTACCAAGCGTTTTCTCATTCATTATCTCATCTGAGCTAATGATGATTCTGTCACACTTGGCTGCTCTGGAGACCTCTTTCAGACCACTCCTTCTCAGATCAAAGGTGGGGCTTTCCCAGCCCCTGGGAGTGGTGCTGAAGTGAATCTCCAAGGGTATCAGCCTGGCTACCCCAGAGAGCACAGAAGGAAAGAGGAAGGACTCAGAGGCTGTGCAGAGGATTGGATGCCATGATGTGGAGGCGCTTTGTTTCTCCCCCATATATTTTTAACAGAACCCTTGGGACTTGGGGAGGTGGTTGGATGACCACATGCTCTTTGAATGCTGTATTGTGCTTGAAACATAAAGCTGCTCCATAAAAAGTTTGTATTGTGAAATGTCAAGTTTTTGGCATGTATCATATTTGTCAAATGAGGTTATGTAAGCTGAGCCTTCCAGCATGGCTTCCTCTCATCCAGCATTGGAGAAAAAAGTTTCACAGAGGAAAGCCCAAGCCATCTGAAGCCACATTGTGCTTGGCTTGAAACATTGTAAAAAAAAAAAAAAAAAAAAAAAAAACCCAAAAGAAATATTTGAAAAGAGAAATGGCTGGATCCTAGAAAACATAAGACATATGGTAAGTTCTTATGCTTTGGGACCATCAGGAAGAGGAAGAATGAATGATCATAAATTATAATAAATCCAGGTAAAGAACAGTCAAGCTCTTCATATATCTTAAAGATGGAGCATCAGTTAATTAACTGCATTCTTCTTTTTAGGCCCTGCCCTCCAGCACTCCAACCCTAAAGTCATTCAAATATTTGTTGAATAAATAAATCTCCTAGCCAAAGCTTTGGTGGTGAATTAGGGAATGGAATCACTGATGTAGAATCTCAAACTGAAAATAAAAGTTGATAGTGATTTGGGGACCAAGCACCTGCTGGCTGGCTTGTATTGAGTTGAATGAGAACAGGATTATAATAAAGTGAGAAAAGTCACAGACAGGCTTCTGTAAGAGACCACAGCCTGTGTTTCCTTATCTGCCACGTGAAAATAAAATCAAGTTACTCTTGGTTGCATAGCTCCTGGAGTTGCACGGAGTAGAGATGAGCTCTGGTGATTGTTCCCTCAGTTAAGTCCACCTACCTCCATCGGTCAAAATGATCTGAGAACCACATAAAAGGGTGCGATGCAATCTTCTATTTAATTGCAGAACTGTAATTGCAGTAACCTTTCCTTAAATCTGACTCTATTTTGGATCTGACTGTCCGAGGTACCAGCCTAGCTGCTCATTCTTCTTTTTTCATCTTCATTCTTCGGGCTTCACCACTGGTAGTAATCCCACTAATGGGTAATTCCCATTACCACCCCACCCCCACCTTCAGGATGTGCTTTTATCTCTGGGTCTCAGTAGGAACTTGAACTCCACTACTCCAAATCCAAGATTTCAGTCGCTTTGTCCCCTCCTTCCACTATAATGGAAAAGAGAGGAAAAAAGAAAGAAAACATCCATTTATAGGTGTTAGGGAAAAAAATGTTATAATTAAAAAAACATCTTTCTGGATGCAGGTTTTCCGTCTGTTTATTGCTGGAATAATAATAAACAAGGGCTAGTTAATTTGTCATGATGACAGGACCATGTTTTGGGAGGTACTTAGTCAAAAATGAAGTCAGGCCCAATCTGCTAGATAGAAGAGAGTCAACATATTCAGTAAAAAATTAGGCATGAATAGAACTGCCTTATGATCCAGCAATCCCACTGCTGGGCATACACACTGAGGAAACCAGAAGGGAAAGAGACACGTGTACCCCATTGTTCATCACAACACTGTTTATAATAGCCAGGACATGGAAGCAACCTAGATGTCCATCAGCAGATGAATAGATAAGAAAGCAGTGGTACATATACACAATGGAGTATTACTCAGCCATTAAAAAGAACAGATTTGAATCAGTTCTAATGAGGTGGATGAAACTGGAGCCTATTATACAGAGTGAAGTAAGCCAGAAAGAAAAACACCAATACAGTATACTAACGCATATATATGGAATTTAGAAAGATGGTACCAATAACCCTGTGTACGAGACAGCAAAAGAGACACTGATGTATAGAACAGTCTTATGGACTCTGTGGGAGAGGGAGAGGGTGGGAAGATTTGGGAGAATGGCATTGAAACATGTAAAATATCATGTATGAAACGAGTTGCCAGTCCAGGTTCGATGCACGATACTGGATGCTTGGGGCTGGTGCACTGGGACGACCCAGAGGGATGGTATGGGGAGGGAGGAGGGAGGAGGGTTCAGGTTGCGGAACACATGTATACCTGTGGCAGATTCATTTTGATATTTGGCAAAACTAATACAATTATGTAAAGTTTAAAAATAAAATAAAATTAAAAAAAATTAAAAAAAAAATTAGGCATGAGATAGATAAATACAAAAACCACAGCAATGAATACTGAGAAAGGTGGCTTCAGGTTACCGCTAGTGGGTTGGAGCAGGATCAAGAGAAATGAAAAAATGCTTCCCAGCAGATGACCAACTTGAGATGTGTTTTAGAAGTAGTGGTGTTGTTTGGTGAGTACAAAGTCTCGTGCACCATCTAAAAATCGATTCTGCATTCTCAGTGCCTTTTACAGGGTGTTTGCACTAAAAGTGGTAGAGGGTATTTATTTTCGGGTAAAATTCAATTTAAAAGCAGGAATAATTGAAAACATCATTTTGAATGACGTGGTTCTAAAAACTGAATTAAAAAAAAATGTTGACAATCCTTCTGAGCCCTCACCCCTCCTTTACTGCAAAAGTAACTTTCAAGACTAAAATTTCTTTTGTTATCTGACACTATAATTCCTTTTAAAAGAGTGCATATGTGTTGAACTAAGCCACGATTACCTTAAACTCCTTAGCCAATAAACCAATCAGTCAACAAATTCTTGATTCTGCCTTCTAAATGCCTACAGTTAATTTGTACCATGATGAGGACATACCCATCAAGAAACCGACCTGTGATGCACTTACTGAGTATCTAGCTGCCCCACCTTTCATGGTATCAGGGGACACATAAGATCACCACCTTGTCCTAGTTCCAGAAAGGACTTACACTGCCCTAACCACTCTTCTTGGTAAGGAAAAATTTCTGGGTAAAGTTTTGGCTCAGTGGATCTAAGACATAAATTAAGTTTCTGCCTGTATAAATAATTTCCTCTCCTACATCCTGACAAGCTTTGAGATGCTCCTGAACTCCTTACCTACATTCTCTCCCTTCTAGAAGATACTCATGAATTTTGCAGTTGCCCATCCAGTAAAGAAGCCTGACTCAACTATGGCTTCTTTTCCCTTTAAGTTCACCCCCGCCAAAATTGAGCCCTGCTTGTACTCCCTTCTTGTTGGCTCTTCAATTCATCCTTCTTTTCATGGGCACTGACATCTTGATCTTTTCTTATTTGGGTATTCAGATTACCTTCAAAGGGGATTCTTTCCTCTTTCGAATCCATTAACCGCTCTGCTGTCCAAGTTTAAAATGTCAATCTGATTAAAAGCCATCAACGACTCCTATAGCCTTCAGAATGAATATCAAACTCTTCAACAAAGAGGGTAAGTTCCTTTATGGTTTGATCTTTCCTGATTCTCAAGTCTAATTTGGTCATGTATCTTCATGTTCTTGTTTATGAAGCCAGATGACAGTAAGGTGCTTGTCCCTAAGATGGCCATATTCTTAAATTTCTATGTCTTTAATTCAACTGTTTCCCCTAAAATGCCTCTTCCTCTGTCCCCTGCCCATCTTGTCTGTTTAATTACTCCTAATTGTCCTTTTGGTTTCTCTAGTGGTTCAGTTGGTAAAGAACCCACCTATAATGCAGAACACCTCCTGCAATGCCGGAGACCTGGGTTCGATCCCTGGATCAGGAAGGTCCCCTGGGGAAGTAAATGACAAACCACTCCAATATTCTTACATGAGAAATCCCGTGGACAGAGGAGTCTGGCAGGCTACAATCCATGCTGGCACAAGAGTTGAACAGGACATAGCGACCAAATCACCACTGCCACCAATTGTCCGAATCAACTCAAGCCTGTCTTCCTCTAGGGGCATGAACATCCCTGGGAAGAGTGGGTGTTCATCTTCTTTACTTTCCCTTGTACTCACTCACTGGTCTGCCTGCCACCTGGTATAACATTCCATGCTGTTATTATTTGTCCATCCCTTATCTGTGTCTTCTAGGTACTTGAACTGGCTTATAAAGAGAGCCTGGGTACTGTTCGTCTCTATCCACAGTGTCTACTGAGCACACAGCCCAGTAATGTGTGCTCTTGTGGACAAGTAGATCATTTGTAGGGTAAGGCTTTGCCAATTTTCATGAAAGGGGGAGTTTCTCTATGTTTACACCTTTTACTGGATGAACTCAAACCTCCTCTGGTATTTGTTTTGGGAACAGGTCACGGGAGCTGGGTTCTCATAATCCTTTCCTGGTCTGAAGGGCTGGATTCAGAATGTAAGGCCCTGTTTTCAGCCCATACCAACCTTGGAATTTCCACAAACTTCAAAGGTTTTCACTGAAGATTACCAATTACTTGATTAGTGCTTTACAATTTTCAAAATAACATCTTTCATAAATAATTTCTCTCTTTCGTTCTCTCTTCCAACATATGAGAGCAATTGAACCGATATGTTTGTAATTCAAATTTTGGAGCTGACCAAGTGAAGACTCAGGGAGTTATTTAACCTGCTCAAGGCCATAGAGTTGTAGCTGAGGACAGAGGGCCACTCAGCCGGGATGATATATATTTGTTTTCCATTGCTTTATAATAAATGCCACAAGCTGAGCCACTTAAAATGGTGTATGTTTATTATCTCATAGTTTCCATGCGTCAGAAGTCTATGTATGGTTTCACTGAATCTGCTGCTTAGGGTCTCATAAGGCTGAATTCAAGGTGTCATCTGAGCTGTGTTATCTCTGAACCTCAGAGTTCCTTTCCAAACTCATTCATGCTGTTGGCAGAATTCTTTTCCTTGTGATTATAGGAAATGAGGTCCCACTTTCTTGCTGTCGGTTGAAGGTTTTGTCAGTGACTAGAAGCCAGCCTCAGGTCCTAGCCATGTGACTTTCTTAGCACAAGGTAGTGAACTTCTTTAAAGTCAACAGGAAAAATCTCTCTTTAGTTTTACAATGGAGTCATATAGAGTGCTATCTCATCAATGGAGTGACCATCACTAGATATTCACAGATACTGCCCCACTCGAGGGAAAGGGATTAAAAGATTATACTGAATATATACACTGAGGGATAGGAACCTTGGGGCGCCATTTAGAAGTCTGCCTACTACACACCTCATTTCATCATTATATTAAAATAATAAAAATCGTTATATTAAAAGTCTCCTTTGAGACTCTAAGAACTATAAATATTGTAGTCATAGGAAATGTCACCAAGACAGTGTCATCTGCTCTGTGGTTTCAAATTGGATTATTTATGCTGAAAGGAGGATCACTGTGTGTATTGTGGGCAGTGATTTTTTTTTGTTTTTGTTTTTTTTCCTGCACTGGGCAAAGTGGAATGCATGACCTGTGAAGTGGACATAGCCAGAGACCATTTTAACTCTTCTGCATCTAAAAATACCTCAACTGGATATCCCAGACAGTTCCTGAGAATTGATGTCCAGGAACAGGCAAAGGTGGAAGCTCATCTTTTCAAGTTTTCTTTGTGCAGATTTTAGCTGAGGAAACACAGGTGGTCATTTCAGGGTTCCTCTCTGGAATGAAGACCTCTGCTAGACTGTCAATTAAGGATGTTAATCCTAAACTGAGTTATATCATCCAATGAGTCTGAGTTTGGTCCAGAGTCCTCCAGCTATCTAAAGTTTCTAGTTCTTTGGTCTTGCATTCTAGATGGGAGCTGATTGGGCATTTACCCATTTGCCTCTGGGCAATATGTGCCTTTGTGTTGTGGGTAAAAAGTGTCTACAGCTTGCTTTTCAGAAGTCATTTTTTAAGAGCCCCTCTCAGGGTATGTTTTTTCTTTTCTGGCTTGGTGAAGAGAAAGAGCAGTCACAGAGACGTTTGTGTGAGTTCACCTTGGTCCGACCTTATAGACTCATGAATATGGAAGAGAGTGAGAACTGCTTCTCTTTCTGGAGTTCAAGTATAACACATCTTTGCTTACAAAAAGCCAGAGCAGCTATTGTTTAATTTCTTTCATTAGGAAACTCACCAAATGTTTGGCCTTAAATTCTCTTCTCCTCCAAGCCAGCTGGAAATCACTGCGAATTGCAAGGCAACACTAACCCACTAAATTAGTCACACACAGAAATCTGTGTATGAAGTCTCTCTGACCCAGTTCTTTCTATTTGTCCCTTTGATTCCACCTTAATGGAGGCTTTATTTATTTTCTTAGAAAAACAGAGTTTTTTGAGAATTGGTTTTAGTTTATACCCACTGGATCACACCAAGAGACACTGATACTTGCATGCTGAATGCCCAAACATCTGATTTGTACATGATACTGTGTCCAGTGTGAAGGTTCTTCAGTATAATAAAGTTCAAGATCATGTAGTGCAACTCTGGAAATCTGGAATTGCAATGTTTCTGACCTAGAGTGTGTTATCTATCTAAGTACCATCGACTAAGAAACAGCTTACTGAGAAAATCAAAGATGATTGCAAATAAGATCAATAGTTAATATTGAATATTTATTGTTTACTAACTCAGCTAGAAGATCTGCCCTGAAGTTTTTACACATGACTTCATTTAAACCTCATGGCCTCTCTGAAGTAAGGACTATTGTTTCCCATTTTTTTATTTTTATTTTTTGTTAAAAGTTACTGCTTGTATGACCTAAGGGAATAAGCTTTTAAAGTATGCACATGTCCTTGAAAAGTCAAACACATTTCTGGTGTGATATTTATAAAATATTCTTATCTACTCATTATAGAAGATCTTTGAAGGTTTTATTAGCTACAATGTACACTATGAGCTACAGAATCACTCCATAGTTGGCTGGAACATTTTGCTAATGAGTCCATTTTTAATTCCTATGTTGATCAGTTAGTCTGATCCTTTCCAAACCCGTCTAATGTTCTCCTGTTCGCAACCAACCATCAGAGGGATTTCTGTAGTCACAGGTGTGGAGAGCTAGGAGGGATTCAGGGTTTAGGTCAGCATTCCTTGGAAGAATGCCTGCCAGAAGTATCTGAGCAAATGGTCATTCAACCTCCATTGAAATCACAGTGTGTTGGTGTTTTTCAGTCGCTCAGTCGCGTCTGACTCTTTGTGACCCCATGGACTACAGTATGCCAGGATTCCCTGTCCTTCACTATCTCCCAGAGTTTGCTCAAACTCATGTCCACTGAGTCAGTGATGCCATCCAACCATCTCATCCTCTGTCGTCCCCTTCTCCTCCTGCCTTCAGCCTTTCCCAGCATCAGGGTCTTTTCCAGTGAGTCTGTTCTTCACATCAGGTGGCCAAAGTAATGGAGCTTCAGCTTCAGCATCAGTCCTTCCAATGAATATTCAGGGTTGATTTCCTTTAGGATGTACTGGTTGGATCTCCTTGCTGTCCAAGGGACTCTCAAGAGTCTTCTCCAACACCACAGTTTGAAAGCATCAGTTCTTCAGTGATCAGCATTTTTGATGGCTAATTCTCACATTCATTCATGACTACTGGAAAAATCATAGCTTTGACTATATGGACCTTTGTTGCAATAACAGTGTATGAGTTTATTTCATTAGAGAATCCTTCTTTGCCTTGAATTGAAATTTCCCCTTCTATATAGCAGGCACGGATGTCTTTATAGTCCTGGGATTGCCTTTTGTTTTTCTATTACTAGATATTTTAAGGATAGACACCATTCCACCTGCTCTCCACTATGCTACCCATCCCGTTTCAATTGTCCAGAGCATCCTTGTCACTAAGAAAACATCTCAAAGCTCCAGTTCCTCTGATGGCTGGCCAATGACAGCCGTGTTCATACAAAGTTGTGCAGATTGCATCATGTAAACCCCATTAACAATTTTAGAATGAAGGAATTTTTTTTTTACCATTTCACTTTGGCCTTTAGCAGTCAGTGAGTGGGGTTTGTCTTGAAGTGAAGGATGGAAACAAAGAGAGAAGTGTGTGTCAGATGATGGGATCAGAAATTGAAGATGTGGGTGGGGCATGACAGTGCTCAGGAGGTGAAGCGCTGGAACCCAGGGGCTTAGGGATCTGTTGTGTGACTTAGAGGAAGTCAACTGAATCCCAGATTTTGACAAAACATACAGCTATTTCCCATTCACGGGGGACAACAGCAGGATTGCTTCAACATATGAGCCTACTGGGAAGTGCGTCCAGCCCCACAGCTTTTTGCTCCCCTACAGGGCTGCCTCACACAGCTGGATTTGTGTTGTGCAACTGTTTGGTAAATTTAGAGCAAAGAAAATGGGCGAATTCCACTAGGAGTTTCCCAAAGGTCACATTCAGGCATATGTAATAGCTGGGAGTGCCATACTGTCATTTCCATAGTATTTGTATTCAGTTTGCAAGCTTTGGGTTGTCAAAACATATTCCCTGTTATTTCTTGCCAACCCATCCTAACTAAGGAAGAATTCGTATTTCACAAGCATATAACAGAAGTGCAAGTGTATGTGTATATTTGGGGTAGGGCATGTAATGGTGGGATGGGGAGTGGAGGATGAAGGAGATGGGTACAGAAAAAGATGGGAAATTATAGCGCCCACCAAAAATCAAGAAACAAGTTTAGTGGAAGTAAAAATGGGGAGTAGATGTGGAATTTAGGCCCTGCTCCTCTAGTGATTAGCTAAAAGTTCTCTGTAAAACCACTTTACTTCTCTGAGTCATAATTTATTTGTAAAATGTGAGGGTTGAAACTAGGAAGTTTCTAAGGTTCTTCCAGTGGTTACAAGTTAGAGATAACAAGTTTTTTTTGAATGGACCACAAGGTCTGGGAAATTCAGATGATTCATATAACTCATCCCTACCCCTAAACCCAAGGTATGAATTATATGAAATTCAGATAATTCATATAACTTATCCCTCCCCCTAAACCTGAGGTTCAAGCCCTTGCCATGAACCTTGTTCATGGCATGTTCGTGATCCCTGAACATGCCTTGTTCAGGGATTCTGAATTTTGGAAGCTGTTAACTCCTTAATATCAGTAGAACTTTCTTATTTCTCACCTTCCCTCATTTTTCTATTTCTTCTTGCTACTTTTTAACTTTCTTTTACCTGTCTGTCTCTCTCACACTATGGTGTTAACAGATACACTTGGCATTTATGTGATCAAGGTTGAAAGTAAAAGTCTCTCAGTCATGTCTGACTCTTTGTGACCCCACAGACTATACAGTCCATGGAATTCTCCAGGCCTAAATACTGGAGTGGGTAGCCTTTCTTTTCTCCAGGGGATCTTCCCAACCCAGGGATCAAACCCACGTCTCCCACATTGCAGGCGGATTCTTTACCAGCTGATCCACAAGGGAAGCCCAAGAATATTGGAGTGGGTAGCCTATCCCTTCTCCAGCGGATCTTCCTGACCCAGGAATTGAACCAGGATCTCCTGCATTGCAGATGGATTCTTTACCAACTGAGCTCTGAGGGAAGCCCTGTGATCAAGGTTGTTGGGGGTAAAATTCATTAGAAAATTCATAAGTCTCTACTTTGCCTTCATTGAAGTTTATATGTTTTATTTCTAACTTAAGCTGCTTCCCTTTTTCTCATATTTATATTAATAGAAGCATAATTCAATGAGAAGCCACCTTGCCTTACCTTTTTGAATGTAAACATTTTATATTAGAAGAAAAAAATTAGCATATCTAAGAGCAACAGAGCTTCCAAGAGTGAAATCATCATCGTACCAAACAAAGCCAATTGGGTGTGTTTGTATGCATAGCATTGGTGCCTATGAATTTCTTCAGTTCATGTGTGGGTGAGAACTACACAGGTTTTTTACTACGGCTATTTATATATATTTTAAAATCCATCAAAATGTCACTGTACTAATAAACCCAAGGCAGACATACTATAGAACTTGTGAGTTCATGAATAGTCCTCTTCGAAAAGCCTCATCCTGTTTTGCAGGCAGACCATGGTGGTCAAAAGTTGTCCAGCTCTCATCTGTGAGAATACTGCTTTCGATGCACCAAACTTTGATCTGAGGAAGAACAGACCAGCTCATTGGATGATTAATGTTCAGTCCCAGGAAGGAAAGAATTCCAGCCCAGATGCATCACTTTATTACTTGCTGGATTGAAATTTTAAAAAGGAGAGATCCTTTTGTCTGATAATATAATTGCCTTGTGTATACCAGGATATGAAGCCTTCAAGGAATCTAAGGAGTTAGACAAAGAAAATTATGAGCCTCAGAGTATTGGGAGTTTTTTAACTAAACAAAAAATGTGTGGCTCTTACTCATCTTTTAAGGACTAATGTATGGCTTCCCTGGTGGCTCAGACGGTAAAGCGTCTGCCTATAATGTGGGAGACCTGGGTTCAATCCCTGGGTCGGGAAGATCTCCTGGAGAAGGAAATGGCAACCCACTCCAGTATTCTTGCCTGGAAAATCCCATGGATGGAGGAGCCTGGTAAGCTACAGTTCATGGGGTCTCAAAGAGTCGGACACAACTGAGCGACTTCACTTACTCACTCACTCATGAAAATCCTTAAGCAAGGAAGAGCCCCTATAACATTTCCTAGCTGCTGGCTGTAGAACCTAAGAACCTAGGCTTAGACTGGCCTAATGCTAGGTCTTAATGTAGTGAATTCAGAGCTTCTTCACATTCTCTCAATATGTTTTCATGTATTTTTAATTAATTGTTTGATATGCATAGATACTATCTTGGCAAGGCTGTAAGTTACTGGAAGGTGAGCACAAGGTTTATTCTTCTCGTTTCCCCAATTTTACAGCTGTTGATTTGGCTGTCCCTGGGCACTGAGGATTTTGGTATCAAGAAGTTAGGGCTGTTTCCCAGACCTCGGCAGGTATATGCTTACTATGGCTAGTAACTGGCAGTGGACATTCTGAAGACAGTGGGCGTTTCCTCAAAACAAGGAAGATTGGAGTAGAGTAATGACTTTCCAATAAGGTACTTTTATTCTGGTGGACTGTGGATATTAAAGAAAAAAATCCTAAAACAAGAGAAAGGAAGGGAGAAAAGAAAAGACATGCATTCATGATTGGGAAGAAGGTATTTTTCATGCTTCTATTTTCCTGAGAACTAGGAAGCATGATTTCTGTTTAAAATATTTCTGTCCCATTTGACTGGCCCCTGTTCTTCACCATTTTCCAGAAGCACACCCCAGTGGAAAATGACAAACAAACCTTGGGGTTAAAAGTAGCTCTTTTTTTCTCTCCAGGAGAGAAGGAACCCCCTGGGGGTGGGGGCAACATAAGCTTGCCCTGAAACCCACTTCTGCCAGGACCTTGTCTGCCAGCAGCTTGAATAGTATTTGAAACTCAACCATTTATATACAGAACAGACACCAGGAACTCTTTTTTCCTTTCTGAAAATAGCAAATATTTGGAATAGAATCGCAGCCTCCAGTGTAAGCTGTACAGAAGCAATTAGATGCTGCCCAAGGAAAAACAGAGAGTACTGGAAAGGCATGGCCTCCACGGACCCCTCTGACCTTCTCCTGTTCCCTGAATTGCTTGCTTTCATATGAATAATGAGTGAATTTGAGACCACTATCCACCAGGGCATAGATCTTTCTGCTTTTTATGTTCTTCATTTGCTACTTCCATATGGTAGAGTAATTCTCCAAGCATTTAGCCCTGGAATATTAACTGGCCATTCTGGGAGGAAGGGAATGTTAGGCTTATAAAACAGCCGATAAAATAGTCTTGCACTGGGCTTAAACACAGCCTACTCTTCCCAGACAAGTGAATAGGATAGCTTGATGCTGTCATTTAAAACTAAAGCCCGCCTAATCACGGAAGCTGGGAGCAGGATACACTGTAGAATGGAGACCATACTCGTTATTAATTTGAGTGTAAACTGTTCACTTAATTTCTTATCCTGTAAAGAGTAAGAACTGCCTAATGCGCCTTCAAAGTGAGCTGGGTGGGACCCTCAGGCTTCCGTGATTTAACAGCCCCAGAGCAAAAAGGTTAGTTTTCCCAGATCCAAGACCCCCAGCAGAAGCCAACTCTACAGCTACGACAGAATCAGATAAGATAGAAACAATCAGCTTTTCTCACTGCAACCAAACTGCTTAGCATCATGGGTATAAATGATTATCCCTATGATCCAAAAGCCTCTTCCTGTAAATTCAATTTACTGATATTTTCAGTACTGTTAATGTTGCAAAATGGCAGGACACTGATCTTTTCTATTGCTCTGCAGAAAATGAAAAAATAGTGATTCTGGTATATTGGCATACTGGTCAATTATCCCATGAAATAACTTTGCCATGGTAGTTTTCATGCCATCATGCAAACAGAATAAAACCATCGGGGGGTAGATATTATTTTCATCTGTCAGGAAGTTGGGTTTGCCACTGTATTAGTCCAATGCATTTAATTATTAAGGTTTTTTTGGCTCATGACAAGGGCTGGGGTTTAGGGCAGAACAATCTAGCTAGGGTCAGATTCCATCCTCCTAAAACTTAGTGTCTCAGTATTTTTATGCTATTTTATGAAGGGATTAACCTCTCCAGGGTTGGAATTTGCCTGCTTTGGATAAACTAACAGTTCCAAAGGGTTTTCATAATTTACTGAAAGCTCTTCCCTGGAAATATGGAGAGCTCTGTGTTGACAATCCAGGCTGGCTACTTATGTTTTAAAAGAACAGAGATTGGAATGGTTGAATGACTAGTCCAAAGCCAGGGAATAAATCTACCATTGAAATGATAAGAGAAACCAGGCTTTCCAAGTTTTCCATTTTGTCAAATACTGAAGTGATTGAATAGAGCAGGAGTAGGTGGGACCAGAGGGTAGATAGCAAAGAGATGCCAGCAGGGCAGCAGGCTTGCTTTGGCTCAGGAAAACAGTAATAAAGCTGAGTAGCAAGATCCTCTAGGCTTTATATAAAAGGGCAACCAAGGATTGCTCTGAAAGGCTCCAGAAATCTAAGTCTGAGGGGAAAGACAAGCAAAGCTGTCTTGGGAGCTTACTCTTCAGAGCTAGGAGAAGGAGATCAGTTTTGCTCGGCTCAAGTTTTATTCACTGCTGTTCTTGCTGATGCGACTGACTTAAGTTAACTCAGCCAGCCTTGTGGTGACCTGGAACCAGGGCACACTGAGGGGGTTACAGAAGTCTCTAACCAAATCTTACTAAGATGGACTTCCTGTGTGCTTCTGAATGAAGATCGTTTTGGTTCACTATATAACAGCTAGGCAGATAAAAGCTGCCAAGGACTTCCCTGGTGGTCCAGTGGTTAAGAATCCCCTGCCAATGCAGGGGACATGGGTTCAATCTCTGGTCTGGGAATATTCCACATGCTCCAGGACAACTAAGCCCGAGTGTGGCAACTACTGAGCTCATGTGTACCTAAAGCCCATGCTCCACAAGAGAAGCCACCTCAATGAGAAGCCCACTGCAACTAGAGAGTGGACCCTGCTCACTGAAACTAGATAGAGCCCCCATACAGCAACAGAGACCCAGCACAGCTAGAAATAAATGAAGAAAAAAAAAAAAAGCTGGCCAAACCTGAAGATTCTGATTGCAGTTAGGTTGGGTAAGAGGTTTTGCTCTCAATATCTTGGCAGAACCAAATACAGAAGGGCAAGCAACATCCTTTGTAAGTTTTTTCCAATTTCTTTGTCATTGGGACCACAATTATGTTGGAAGCTCTTCTGATCTGGCAAGAGTATATGTGGACAGCCTGAGAGATCATTTTGCCTTCTTAGGTTGAAATAGTTTATTACTAAGCTATGATATGATACTTCGGAGAAGGCAATGGCACCCCACTCCAGTACTCTTGCCTGGAAAATCCCATGGACAGAGAAGCCTGGTAGGCTGCAGTCCATGGGGTTGCAAAGAGTCAGACATGACTGAGCGACTTCACTTTCACTTTTCACATTCATGCATTGGAGAAGGAAATGGCAACCCACTCCAGTGTTCTTGCCTGGAGAATCCCAGGGACGGGGGAGCCTGGTGGGCTGCCGTCTATGGGGTCGCACAGAGTCGGACACGACTGAAGTGACTTAGCAGAGTAGCAGAGATATGATACTTAATAATAACTGGTGAGTGGGGTAGGTCTCTTTCATCCTTTCATTTCCTCTGACTTGTACTTTTCCCATCTTCACTAAAGGACATTTAGGGTTCAGTTTAGGGTCTTAAATCTGGTGCTCAGGATAGGCAGATTTCTCTTTTCTGATAATTCTACCTGACTCAGGTTGGAACTAATAATCCAAGAAATATTTCCCATGCATTCATTTGAGATGATTCTGTAAATGATATGTGTTTGCTCAGTCCTCTCTGACTCTTTGTAACCCCATGGACTGTAGGCTGCCAGGCTCCTCTGTCCATGGGGTTTCCCAGGCAAGAATACCAGGTTGCCATTTCCTTCTACAGCAGATCTTCTGGATCCAGGGATTGAACCCAACCCCTTCCGAGTCTCTTGCATCTCTTGCATTGGAAGGCGACTCAGGAAGGAGCTGAAAGATATTTTAGGCTTCTGTGGATAAGAAATCAAGCCAAGGAGATAATATTTTATATTTTGTTTATTTTTATCCTTACAGTAAACACACAGTTTCTGGATCAGAGGGGGACGGATCTGAGGGGGGCCGATTTGTTTTCTTATGCCCCATCTCATCCTCGGGATTCTATGATAAAGGCAGCCACCATGGGCTTGTATGGAAGGGAGGGGTGACTAGAGTGCAGAAGAAGAACCCTGAAATTATGAATCTTGGCGCTCATATAGGAACAATTGTACAGGTGTCTTTATTCCCTCCTGAGAGAAGGACAGAAAGTTTGCTCTTTAGTATAAACACATCTTGTCTGTGGAAAGAAGGCAAAGATCCTGAGGGTGTTACAAGTCTTTGGAATGTGAACAAATAGCTCCAGGAGAGAGAAATCTGTAAATCTCTCCTGGGTAATTTATTATTCTGGATAATCCACGTCTTGTTTGCTATTCACTCATCCTTTAACCCAGATTACTCAGAAAGCCTTAAACATGCAGAAACATGAACATTTTCATGTCGTTTTCTGACACTAGGGAACTAGACTAAGGAACCAACAAGTGCCATAGATTTAAAGAGTCAAGTAGAAATTCAGAATCAGAGTCCGAAGGAAAAGCACTGATGGACCCTGATGCCAAAGGAAAGGTTATTCTCTCTCTCTGTCGGTTGGGTGTGGGTGGCTCTGGGACAGGAGATACTAAGTGATGGCTTGTTGGAAAATATACTACTCCATACTGGGAAGATAAGGAGAATAGAATTATCTGGTAGCTATTAATAGTTCCAGTGATAGTAGAGGTAGCCTGGTTAGTTAGTAGAAAAGCTATGGGATGAGCAAATAAAAGAGAGGGAAAGAGAAGTAGGATTTATTTCTACCAACAACATGCTAGGCACTGCATTAGATACATAGTCTCCTGTTTGATCACACAGGCTTCCCTTGTGGCTCAGCTGGTAAAGAATCTGCCTGCAATGCGGGAGACCCGGGTTTGATCCCCTGGAGAAAGGAAAGGCTACCCACTCCAGTATTCTGGCCTGGAGAATACCATGGACTGTATAGTCCATGGGGTTGCAAAGAGTCAGACACGCCTGAGCGACTTTTACTTTCCCTTGATTACAGACTCAACACCCTGTTTTGCTGATAAGAAAACTGAGGTCCATACTGATGAACAACCTTCAAAAGATACAGTGATGGAAGACTGCAGACCTAATATTCAAAGCAAACCTGCCTGGATCCAAACACCACGCTGGTTTTGAGTCTGTGCTCTGTCACATACTACCTCTGTAGAAGTGAAGTCGCTCAGTCGTGTTCTTTGCGATCCCATGGACTGTAACCTACCAGGCTCCTCTGTCCATGGGATTTTCCAGGCAACAATACTGGAGTGGGTTGCTATTTCCTTCTCCAGGGGATCTTTCCAATCCAGGGATCGAATCTGGGTCTCCTGCATTGCAGGCAGACGCTTTACTCTCTGATCCAGAAGGGAAGCCTGAAACAAAGCACCTAACCTATCTGAGCCTTCGTTTCCTCATCTGTGAAATATAATTGCATGCTTAAGTCACTTCCAGAGAAGGCAATGGCACCCCACTCCAGTACTCTTGCCTGGAAAATCCCATGGATGGAGGAGCCCTGGTGGGCTGCGGTCCATGGGGTCGATAGGAGTCAGACACGAGTGAGCGACTTCACTTTCACTTTTCGCTTTCATGCATTAGAGAAGGAAATGGCAACCCACTCCATTGTTCTTGCCTGGAGAGTCCCGGGGACGGCGGAGCCAGGTGGGCTGCTGTCTCTGGGGTCACACAGAGTCGGACACGACTGAAGTGACTTAGCAGAGAAGTCACTTCAGTCGTGTCCAACTCCGTGCAACCCTATCGACTGTAGTCTGCCAGGCTCCTCTGTCCATGGGATTTTCTAGGCAAGAATACTGGAGTGGATTGCCATGCCCTTCTCCAGGGGATCTTCCCAACCCATGTCTCAAACCCATGTCTCTTAGATCTCCTTCACTGGGGAAATATAAATAAATCATAAATTGGTCTTTGTTTTTTTGTTAGGTTGCTTACAAATTGGGCAATATACTTGCAAATGCTTTATAAAGTAATATGCTCTACAAATTCTAGTTGTTTTTATTATTAATGAAATCCAGTAAACTATTATGAATGATTTCAGCGTTTTGGAAGTTAACTTGCTTCTAATTTTTCACCATTACATTTCCATGTGCCAGTGAGCATCCTAGTTCATAGTGCTGTTCATAGTTCTTAGTACTGTCTTTGTCCTCCCATTTCATTATTTTCTTATACATGGACTAACTGAGATGCAGGGAGAATAAAGGATGGCTATGATCCCACAGTAGGTTCATTTTCCCACGTTATTTAAAGTCATACCCTGACTGTAGGATTAATCTGTATTCTGTTTAGTAGAGCTTGGAGGATGTTCCAAAGATCTAATCTGTGAGCTGGTAGCTTCACTTTAGCTATTGCTCTGCACCTTTAACTTTCAGGTAAATGGATAGGATGAATTGTATTTCAAAATTGGGGTGGATGAATATTATTTAGAACCATGTTGGGATAAGGAGGAAAGGAATTCCTAAGGGAAATCTATCTGAACCAATGGAGCACTGATGGTGATCTTTGTCTTGTTGTCTTGTACCCTTGGCTATGGAGGAACAAATTAATTCTTAAATGATGCAGTTAAATGGACTGGGAAGCCCCAAGAGAGATGGGTGTGGAACAAGCAAGGGAGAAGTTTTCATAAATTAAAAAAGAGAGAGAATATTTCATCACATGGTGGGTTTTCTATTAGGCCCACTGCATAATTTGTTTCAGCTCACTTTTCTGGCATCCACTAGACTCTTCCTCCCTATCTCTAGGGGCTGGAAAGGATTATGGTTTCCAAAAGTCATGCGTACTCTCTTCAGAGCCATCCCAAAAACCTAGCAAAAAAAAAAAAAAAATCTGGACTAGTTTTCTTATTGGTTTTAAACAATGAAGAAACCCAACGTTTTCAAAGTGCTTAACTTCAGCTGTGGTCTGAAATGAGGAGCCTAGGACATAGTATGGCAGGGACTTATTTTCTTGTTTGTGGAAATAGATTTTGCAGGAGCAGATGGCAATGGGCCATGCAAGTGCCTGAGGGCACACCGTCCACTTTCTATAGGTAAAACCCCATGAGGTAAAGGTTACACACCTTCAGTGTGTGTGTGAGTGTATGTATGGACTTTAAGGAATTTTAATGTCTTTAACATTCTACTTAGTTATAACGTCATATATGATCACTAAATCTCTGCATTCTTGCTGATTAAGAAAGAAAAAGGAAGAACCATGTAGAAGCAGTTCTGATTCTGTCAAAAAATGTTTAACACGTGGTTGGAAATAGAATAGTGTTGATGGTAATGAAATTCACATTCCTTATCATGACTCACAAGGGTCTTGGTGGTCTGGGCCCTGCATTTCTGTGATGTCACCACGTATCACTTCCTCACATCCCTTCTCCTCACTGTCCACCACCAGCCTCCTTGCTGTTGCTCATATTCTCTGCACTTCCCACCTTTGGGATTCTCTTCTCCATGCCTTTTTCTTGCTAACCAAGAAGGTCATTGTTCAATAAAGTCTTCTTTAGAGAGACTTCCCTTTCTATCTTATCACCTTGACCCAACCTCTTCCAGTTACTCTCTGTCCCATCACCCTGCTTTATTTTTTTTCTAGTATGACTTTATTTTATGCCTCTGTTTCATGTTTATTAACTGTCTTTTCTACCAGAATGAGGACAGGGACTCTCTTTTACTCACTGCTATACCTACAGTGTCTAAAACTATCCCTGGCACACAGTAGATGCATAAGAAATCCATGTTGAATAAATGAAAAGTAAAAAGAAAGAAGAGACAGGAAGATGTTGAAGGAGAAACTGGTCAGCACTATTTTCAGTGACATTATTTAATGACTATTTTATTGCACTGATAAAAGTGATTCTCATTAGCATAATTGATTAGTTTCTTTTCCTCTTGATTGCTAACACAATTGAATTAATTCCAACTCCATTTTTTTTTTTTTTTTTTTTACCATTAGACTGAACCAATCAACCCAAAGAAAGGAGTGTTTCATTTTCTCTAAGAGCACTAGTCTGTTTTTTATAAATGTTGGTTTATTTATTTATTTTGCATTTTTACTTTTTATTAGATTGTATGTTTTTAAACAAACTCCTTAATCTATCTTGGACCTGTTGGCATTGGCATCAAAGTCAACGTGTGTGTGGGTTTGAACATATAAGTTTAGGAGAGATTGCTAGGGAGAGTGAATTGTTATGGATAATATGTGGAACTCAGAGAAGGAGGACCAGGTGAGTTGGAGAGATGGCTTTGGCAATGTGACTCTTTCCTAAGCTTTTTGCTATGACCCCCAAATTTCTGTAGAGCCTATTTATGCTCATGGAAGCTTGTGTGAAAATGGAGAAAGAAACTGAGTGTCTGTATTTATTTAATGTTGTATTAAAGGGAAGCACCAAAACATGCCTGGAAAAAGAAATGACTAGGTGAGCATAAATGCCTGGGATTCTGCATAGATGTACTGGACTTCCACAGGACATGGAATGTGAGTCTCAGTGATCCATAACAATGATCCATGGATCCACATGATCCATGACGTCAGGGCCATGTGAGCTACATATCTCTGAGTGGGAAAAAGTGAAAGTGAAAGCCCCTGAGTCGTGTCTGACTCTTTGCAACTATAGTCCATGGAATCCTCCAGGCCAGAATACTGGAGTGGGTAGCCATTCCCTTCTCCAGGGAATCTTCCCAACTGAGGGATCGAACTCAGGTCTCCCACATTGCAGGCAGATTCTTTACCAGGTGAGCCACCAGAGAAGCCCAACTCCAAGTGTAGGTCAATATAAAACAAGAAAAAGAGACTAAAGCTTATGCTATCACTTTAAGAGCTCCAAGTATCATCTTTAGAACCTTGGAAATGGGTGAAGAGGTTACTGCTAAGGCTTTTTTAGGTACAGTATGTGCATTCTGGTGGATCCTGTTGTCTTGGCATGGTTGGATAGAACATAAAAGGGGTCTTATGTTTAGTCTGACTTGCTTTTTGCCTTTATGCTACTCTAACCATGAGAAGAGGCTTCCCTCATGGCTCAGTGGTAGAGAATCCACCTGCCAATGTGGGAGACTAGAGTTTGATCTCTGGGTCAAGAAGATCCCCTGGAGACAGAAATGGCAACCCACTCCAGTATTCTTGCCTGGGAAATCTCATGGACAGAGGAGCCTGGCAGGCTTACAGTCCATGGGGTTGCAAAAGAGTCAGACACGACTTAGTGACTAACAACAACATTTCATGGGGCTTCCCTTGTGGCTTGGGTGGTAAAGAATCTGCCTACAATGCAAGAGATGTGAGTTCAATCCCTGGGTTAGGTAGATCCCCTGGAGTAGGAAATGGCAACCCATTCCAGTATTCTTGCTTGGGAAATCCCATGGACAGAGGAGCCTTGTGGGCTACTGTCCACGGGGTCACCAAAGAGTCAGACACAACATAGCAACTAAACAGCAAACAAACAAGAGCTCTGAAAAAAAAAGTGTGTTTGTCCTTTGCTGCCTGTCTGGGGAATTCAGATCTATTCTCTACTGTCGCATAGCAGGCCATAGTCCCCAACACCAGCTGCTAGATCCTGTTGTGTCCTCAGTTTGGACCATGAACAGCCATCTCCCTCAGGAATTATTATCTGCTCTGGGTTTTGTTATCAGGTCACCTGGATCTTGTTACAGACTGAATAGTGTCTCCTGAGTTCATATGTTGAAGCTCCAACCCCTAGTGTGAATTCATTTGAAGATAGGAACTTTGTGAACTGAGTTAAATGAGGTCATAAGGTGGGAGTGGGGACCCATATCTGATAGAATTGGTGTTCTTATAAAAAGAAGACAAGAATCAAGAGCCCTTTCTCTCTCTGCACGCACATGCAGGAAAGAAAGACTATGTGTGGAAATAGCGAGAAGGCTATTCTTTCCTACAAGACAGAATGAGAACTCTCACCAGGAACCAAATTGGCTGGCATCTTAATCTGTAACTTTCAGCCTCCAGAACCATGAGAAAGTAGATTTCTGTTGTTTAAGCCACTCAATTTATGGTATTCGTTATGACAGCTTGAGTTGAATAATACAGACTTTTCCTAGTTTTTCTCTCACTAAGTCATGTCCTACTGTTTGCAATTCCATGGACGGCAGCCCACCAGGCTTCCCTATCCTTCATTATCTGCCTGAGTTTGCTCAAACTCATGTCCATTGAATCCATGGTGTCATCCAACCATCTCATCCTGTCACCCCCTTCTCCTCTTGCCTTTTATATTTCCCAGCATCAGGATCTTTTCCAGTGAGTTGGCTCTTTGCATCAGGTGGTGAAAGTATTGGAGCTTCAGCTTCAGCATCAGTCCTTCCAATGAATATTCAGGGTTGATTTCTTTTCGGGTTGATTGTTTTGATCTTCATGCTGTCGAAGGGACTCTCAAGTTTCTTCAGCACCACAATTTGAAAGCACCAATTCTTTAGTGCTCAGGCTTCTTTATGGTCCAACGCTCACATCCATACATGACTGCTGGAAAAACCATAGTTTTGACTATATGGATGGGCTTTTGTTGGCAAAGTGATGTCTCTGCTTTGTAAGACACTGTATAGACTCGTCATAGCTTTTCTTCCAAGGAGCAAGCATCTTTTAATTTTGTGGCTGCAGTCACTGTCCACAGTGATTTTGGAGCCCAAGAAAGTAGAGTCAATAGAGGAACATTTCCAGATCCCAATTTCCATTTTGTTCCTCCTCTTTCACTGTTCCTTCCTGATGGGTAGCTCTTGTAATCTCAGTGCTGCTACCCAGAGTTTCATTGCTCTATGTTTGTCCACTGACTAAAAGTATACTAGGACATGGGGCCATTTTTAGGGTTTGCTTTTCACCTTAGTATTTCTAGTGATGAGGAAAATGTGGGTCTAAGCAGGTACCGCCACATCACCTGATGATGAATAAAGGGACAAAAGAAGGGGAAGAATCGCAGATTATCAAGTGCCTCCATTTTATAGACAAAGAAACTGAGGCTCTAGGGTTCAAACCCAAATACGCCTTAATCATTCCCTCCATTTTGTCTTTTGTGTACACTGTCTCAATTCATTTAATCAGCAGTCATATACCCTCTCTGAAATCTTAGTTTCTAACCTGGAAAATGAGGAGAATTGGACTGGATGGAGGCTGTGTAAACTTATAGAGACTGTAGCTCCTAACCTTCTGTGGTTGATCATTCCCTGATGACCACACGTCTTTTCCATGTTGGTCAGAGTAGAGCACAGGAAGCAAAATCACTCTGGGTGTTTTAAACAGAAAGTGATTTAAAATTAGTGGAAGCAGTGAAGGACTGGGAGTCAAGGGCCTGGCATGGGACTATGCCTGGTTGTGGCCAAGGCATCAGAAAGTTTGTTGCTGTTACACCATTGTAGTCCCTTCTGCTGTCACAATAACTGACTCTTGATAGCCAGGAGACATGCTATCCATCACTGGACTGCTGCATATGCCAGCAAAGGGGACTCAAGAATTCCATCTCTGTGACCTGGTTTGCCAGCAAGACATTGGCTTCTTTTTCATGTTTGGTTTGGAAGTTTGCATACACACTTGCTGTCACTTCAGTTGTGTCCAACTCTTGGCAACACTATGGACTGTAGCCCTCCAGGTTCCTCTGTCCATAAGATTCTCCAGGCAAGAATACTGGAGTAGGTTGCCATTTCCTTCTCCAGGGGATCTTCCTGACCCAGGGATCAAACCCATGTCTCCTGTGTTTCCTGCATTGGCTGGCTGGTTCTTAACGGCTGTGCCACCTGGGAAGCCTGGCTAAATCTCAGACAAATGCGTGTTTCTCAATGTAGAACCTATTTTGTATGCCCAACCTTTGCTGCTAAGGAGTCTGGAAAACGTAGATTTCAGTTCACTTACGTTGGCAGAACAAAAAGGGTTGAATGGAGGCTGAGAAAACAAAACCACGGTGCCCACCACACTCCCTTGACTTGTAAAAGTTCTCTGCTTTCCTACTCCTCAGCTTCCAGCAGCCCATCTGTGAGGCTCTGGTTCACTGTAGGATGCCTGTCCTATTGGTCTCAAATTTCCTACAAATTTACCTTAGCAGAGAGGATGTTTTTTTTCTCTGAAGGAGTAACATGGTCCCTGATGCATGAACAGAAAATTTAGGTAATGGGAGAGATGTGGGAATCTCATTATGTCCCCAGAATAGCAGAAAATATATTTGGAATGTGATCATTCATAAATATAGTTGGTCCTATTAGCTGGTTTAAAGCTTCTAAAAATCCATGTGTTTTTCCCTTTGGACTGACCTGAGAGAGAGAAAAAGTTTTGTGAAAGCTACCTTTACTGAGGAAGAGAATCTGAAAGTAGATTTTCTTCTTGGAACTTGGAATTCAGAAATATGCCATTCTGATGTGGACATGCGGCAAATATTCTACCGCAAGGTTGCTCTGTCCTCCCTGAAAAAAAACCAAAACGCTGATTCTGCAGTTGAGTGTGGCCTGAAAGAGCTTGTCCATGTGGAAGACACAAGCCTAGTGCTTAACCACTTTTCCCTTTCCACAGCCTTATTCTGCAGGAGGCCACAAGTACAGCATGTTAATTCAAACTTTTCAAAACCATGAAACCACTGAATATCTCAATATCCGCGTGTGGACTCTCATTTGCCTACTCTGTGTTAACAGAGAAACATTTGGTTTTAAACAAGACTTTATTTAAGGGGAAAAAGTGTATAGGATTACATTTGAAAATGTAATTACTGAAAAGATAAACCATATGTCGTAAGTCTTTGTTTTACCTCCTTTTCACTGAGGCCCTCCTTGAAGAGTTCACTTGGAGGTGTATGGAGATTTGAATTCTTCTGGAAGCAAGCTGGAGAAGCCAAACGTAGCTGACTCACCAGTCTTTGTGTTTACGTTTTGATGGAGTTGCTGCCAAAATATCTTATAGTCCAGTGCTGTATCTTATTGAAAAAGAGCACAAAATGTTGGCTCAGAGATACAGAGCCTGAGGGTCCGCACCTGCCTCTCAACCCTTCCCATCGCCGCCTCCTCAGGACACTGGCTAAAGGGAGGTTGTGACAAGGATATTGAGACTAGGGGGTGAAAGTGGGGGGCACGGTGGGAATGGATAAAGAATAAAGACTGTGTTTTCTGGTTCATCTTACTTTAGTTGAGGAGATCATGTCCATGACACACAACAACTAGAAACAAAGGGTAAATAGCCAGCTTTGGCCCTCACTGATGCTAAAATCCATTCACTCAGTAGTGGCTAACTCTGTGAGACCCCATGGACTATAGCCTGCCAGCTTCCTCTGTCCATAGGGTTCTCCAGGCAAAAATACTGGAGTGGGTTGCCATTTCCTTCTCCAGGGGATCTTCCCAACCCAGGGATCGAACTTGCATCTCCTGCTTCTCCTGCATTGGCAGGTGGGTTCTTTACCACTGAACCACTGGGGAAGCCCAAAGGAAAGGTAGCCATGTTTACAGACTCAAAAATAAACCTGTTACTACATCTCTTACAGGATATAGTATAACAATTATAGGTCGGTCAAAATCTTTTACAGAGGATAATTCTGAGTATCGGGTAAGCAAAATTAATAACCCTCTCCTAAAGGAAAAAAAAAAGGCTAACCCTGATACCAATTTCTGCCTGTTGTGAAGTTATCTAAGTTCATTTGGATATGCACAGCTCTTGGATGGTTTTTGGTAGGTAAAGGCAATAACCCAAAATGTCTGAGGTTGATGAAAGTTGAAAAGTGAAATGTAAAGTCGCTCAGTCTTGTTTGACATTTGTGACGCCATGGACTACACAGTCCATGGAATTCTCCAGGCCAGAATACTGGAGTGGGTAGCCTTTCTCTTCTCCAGGGGATCTTCCCACCCCAGGGGTCAAACCCAGGTCTCCCACATCGCAGGCAGATTCTTTACCAGCTGAGCCACAAGGGAAGCCCAAGAATACTGAAGTGGGTGGCCTATCCCTTCTCCAGCAGATCTTCCTGACTCAGGAATCAAACCGGGATCTCCTGCATTGCAGGTGGATTCTTTACCAACTGAGGTACCAGGTTAGCCTTCTCCCAAATTCCTGCTACAAGGTTATAATGAAAGTAAGCTCCTAACAAATTTCATCATAGATACAGACATTTTTAAACCAACTTTTATGAGCAAGTGAACACAATATAGCACTTCCCCAGTGGCTCAGCAGTAAGAATCTGCCTGCAATGTAGGAGACACAGGTTCAATCTCTAGGTTGGGAAGATCCTCTGGAGGAAGGCGTGGCAACCCATTCCAGTATTCTTGCCTGGAGAATTCCACGGACAGAGGAGACTGGCAGTCTACAGTCCTTCGGGTCACCAAGAGTGAGACACAACTAAAGCAAGGGAGCACACACACATGAGCACAATATAGTCTGTTCTGTAAGTTCAATGTGGTCAAGTTCTCTTTGTTTAGTTACTTTAGTTACTTCCAATGTCTTGGAAGATATTAATAGTTTATAGTCCAAAGAAAAGTAGACAGCATTTGGCAGCAGTCTTCTGTTACCTATTTCACAGCAACCAGAAATCCTTGTAAACCAGTAGTCGGAGATAGGTCTATTAAAAGGAAAATTGTGAAAGACTTCTAGACAGACCAAACGATTATTAGATTCTTTTTTAATGACAAATCACATTTTACTACTCTCTGCATTATACACTGCACACTATTTTTTTAATTTCAAGGACATTTCACCATCCAAAAGATAAACAAAAATACATTTAAACACATACAGGCCCAAATAATGAAACTAATAATGCAAACATTTATTAATGTACTCATCCTACAGACTTACAGTTCAACACGACTTGAATGTTGCACACAATGTTTCAATAATATTCCCTCCATGAAGTTCTCAAATTTGAAAAAAAATTAAGGCATCCTAAGTTTTCCGATTTATAATAATGAGTACAAGATAGATGACAATATTTGATGTTTTTAGTATAGAGATCTATGTTGTTCAGAGCATACACTTTTTTGGTTATTTGATTCTATGGAGTTTCTGTCTTTCATTGTATTTGAGCTATATTGCAATTCTATATATCTAAGTTAACCTGTGGAAAATTGATGGTAATGCAAATAATGCTTTTCTTTACACATGCAAATACATTCTGTCTAGTGGGAGGTTCAGTTGACTTTGCTTTGTTATAGTCAGTCAGTTCAGTCACTCAGTCATGTCTGACTCTTTGCAACCCCATGGACTGCAGCATGCCAGGCTTCCCTGTCCAACACCAATTCCTGTAGCTTGCTCAAACCCATGTCCATCGAGTCAGTGATGCCATCCAACCATCTCATCCTCTGTCACCCCTTCTCCTCCTGCTTTCAATATTTCCCAGAATCAGGGTCTTTTCAAATGAATCAGTTCGCATCTGGTGGCCAAAGTGTTGGTTTCAGCTTCAATATCAGTCCTTCCAATGGATATTCAGGACTGATTTTCTTTAGGACAGACTGTTTGGATCTCCTTGCAGTCCAAGGGACTCTCAAGAGTCTTCTCCAACACTACAGTTCAAAAGCATCAATTCTTTGGTGCTCAGCTTTCTTTATGGTCCAACTCTCACATCCATACATGACTACTGAAAAAGTCATAGCTTTGACTAGATGGACCTTTGTTGGCAAAGTAATGTCTCTGCTTTTTAATACTCTGTCTAGGTTGGTCATAACTTTTCTTCCAAGGAGCATGCGTCTTTTAATTTCATGGCTGCAGTTACCATCTGCAGTGATTTTGAGCTGAAGAAGATAAAGTCTTTCACTGTTCCATTGTTTCCCCATCTATTAGTCATGAAGTGATGGGACTGGGTGCCATGATCTTCATTTTTTGAATGTTGAGTTTTAATCCAGCTTTTTCACCCTCCTCTTTCATTTTCATCAAGAGGCTCTTTAGTTCTTCTTCACTTTCTGCCATAAGGGTGATGTCATCTGCAGATCTGAGGTTATTGATATTTCTCCCAGCAATCTTGATTCCAGCTTGCGTTTCATCCAGCTTAGCATTTTGCATGATGTACCTCTGCGTAGAAGTTAAATAAGCAGAGTGACAATATATATCCTTGACGTACTCCTTTTTAAATTTTGAACCAGTTCATTGTTCAATGTTTGGTTCTAACTGTTGCTTCTTGACCTGCTTACAGATTTCTGAGGAGGCAGGTAAAGTAGTCTGGTGTTCCCACCTCTCTAAGAAGAAACCAATTTACTGTAGTAGAAGAAGCCAATTGTATGTTTATTAAGAAAATTCATTTTAGTACAACCAATGGACTTACCTATTTTTCTGGTCTTTGAAATCTTTTTTATTTTATTTTTATTTATTTATTTTTAAAATTTTATTTTATTTTTAAACTTTACATAATTATATTAGTTTTGCCAAATATCAAACAATTCCCTTTCTGTTTTTCTCATTAATTAATGAGTCAAATAAAATTTTTGATATGTTCATTTTTACCATAGAGGTATGATTTTAACTATTAAAAAAAAATGTATCCCTACCACCATTCCTCAATGGCTAGGTTCTTACACACTGTTCAACAGATAGTAAAGAGTAAATTCAAATGACTTCATCCAATTTCCAATGTACATAGCTTGCTGCTAAGTCACTTCAGTTGTGTCTGACTCTGTGCCACCCCATAGATGGCAGCCCACCAGGCTCTGTCGTCCCTGGGATTCTCCAGGCAAGAACACTGGAGTGGGTTGCCATTGCCTTCTCTAGTGCATGAAAGTGAAATGGAAGTCGCTCAGTCGTGTCCAACTCTTTGCGACCCCATGGACTACAGCCTACCAGGCTCCTCCCTCCATGGGATTTTCCAGGCAAGAGTACTGAAGTGGGTTGCCATTGCCTTTATCTTTAATTTAGTAACTTATATCACCCAATCTATGTATCTCAAATGTATTTAAATTTCACTCAGATCGGATCAGATCAGATCAGTCGCTCAGCTGTGTCCGACTCTTGGCGACCCCATGAATCGCAGCACGCCAGGCCTCCCTGTCCATCACCAACGCCTGGAGTTTACTCACACTCATGTCCATCGAGTCAGTGATGCCATCCAGCCATCTCATCCTCTGTCGTCCCCTTCTCCTCTTGCCCCCAATCCCTCCCAGCATCAGAATCTTTTCCAATGAGTCAACTCTTCGCATGAGGTGGCCAAAGTACTGGAGTTTCAGCTTTAGCATCATTCCTTCCAAAGAAATCCCAGGGCTGATCTCCTTCAGGATGGACTGGTTGGATCTCCTTGCAGTCCAAGGGACTCTCAAGAGTCTTCTCCAACACCGCAGTTCAAAAGCATCAATTCTTTGGCGCTCAGCCTTCTTCACAGTCCAACTCTCACATCCATACATGACCACAGGAAAAACCATAGCCTTGACTAGACGGACCTTTGTTGGCAAAGTAATGTCTCTGCTTTTGAACGTGCTATCTAGGTTGGTCATAACTTTCTTCCAAGGACAAAGCATCTTTTAATTTCATGGCTGCAGTCACCATCTGCAGTGATTTTGGAGCCCAGAAAAATAAAGTCTGACACTGTTTCCACTGTTTCCCCATCTATTTCCCATGAAGTGGTGGGACCAGATGCCATGATCTTCGTTTTCTGAATGTTGAGCTTTAAGCCAACTTTTTCACTGTCCACTTTCACCTTCATCAAGAGGCTTTTGAGTTTGTCTTCACTTTCTGCCATAAGGGTGGTGTCATCTGCATATCTGAGGTTATTGATATTTCTCCCGGAAATCTTGATTCCAGCTTGTGCTTCTTCCAGCCCAGTGTTTCTCATGATGTACTCTGCATATAAGTTAAATAAACAGGGTGACAATATATAGCCTTGACAAACTCCTTTTCCTATTTGGAACCAGTCTGTTGTTCCATGTCCAGTTCTAACTGTTGCTTCCTGACCAGCATACAGGTTTCTCAAGAGGCAGATCAGGTGGTCTGGTATTCCCATCTCTTTCAGAATTTTCCACAGTTTATTGTGATCCACACAGTCAAAGGCTTTGGCATAGTCAATAAAGCAGAAATAGATGCTTTTCTGGAACTCTCTTGCTTTTTCCATGATCTAGTGGATGTTGGCAATTTGATCTCTGGTTCCTCTGCCTTTTCTAAAACCAGCTTGAACATCAGTAAGTTCACAGTTCACATATTGCTGAAGCCTGGCTTGGACAATTTTGAGCATTACTTTATTAGCGTGTGAGATGAGTGCAATTGTGCGGTAGTTGGAGCATTCTTTGGCATTGCTTTTTTTTGGTATTGGAATGAAAACTGACTTTTTCCAGTCCTGTGACCACTGCTGAGTTTTCCAAATTTTCTGGCATATTGAGTACAGCACTTTCACAGCCTCATCTTTCAGGATTTGGAATAGCTCAACTGGAATTCTATCACCTCCACTAGCTTTGTTCGTAGTGATGCTTTCTAAGGCCCACAGTGGACATGAATTTGGGCAAACTTCTGGAGTGGTGAGGGAGAGGGAAGCCTGGCGTGCTGCAGTCCACAGGGTCACAAAGGTTCTGGCATGACTTGGTGACTGAACAACAACAATAAGCCCCGCTAATGACTCTGATGCTGGGAGGGATTGGGGGCAGGAGGAGAGGGGATGACAGAGGATGAGATGGCTGGATGGCATCACCGACTCGATGGACATGAGTTTGGGTGAACTCTGGGAGTTGGTGATGGACAGGGAGGCCTGGAGTGCTGCAATTCATGGGGTCACAAAGAGTTGGACACAATTGAGTGACTGAACTGAACTGAATGTAACATTCATTGATCTAAACACTTGCTCTGAGAATCTGATATATACTATGTTAATTATCAAAGTCTCAGGGATTGATCAAAATATGAATAACAGAAGTGCTTATAGTAGTCATGTCTTTCTGATATGTGTCTGATATAGTAGTCATGTCTTTCTGATATGATATTAATTGGTTTTTCTGGAGTGTAGATTTTCAATCAGAGGAAGTGACTCTCCTTTGAGCTGGAGCTTGAATTAAATGGCATATTTACAGTATCATAAAGTCTATACTGAAGTATCTTAACATAAGCTAAAAACATCATAACATGGCCCTTTAAAGGGATTAAGAAAAATACTCCATGTTGAACGTTTAACATTCTATAGCACATTAGTTCATGTAATCTTTAAACACACAGTAATTTGGCACTTACATTGTTAGAAAATGAAAAGTTGATGACATTTCAGTTGGGTTGAAATGAATCCTGACAACTTGAGTATCATATAGCTGTTCATAGAAATCTGCAGGAAAAAAAAAATATGTACATTGAACTTTAATATAAGTATGTTTGTTTTAAAGATGGAAAGGAAAGAATTATA
Organism: Bubalus kerabau; assembly: GCF_029407905.1. NCBI lineage: Eukaryota > Metazoa > Chordata > Mammalia > Artiodactyla > Bovidae > Bubalus > Bubalus kerabau. The sequence continues at coordinate 77,021,510 of NC_073628.1, read as the reverse complement.
CAATGTAGGTAGTAATTTACATATAATAACAGTGCTTTGCATTTATGTATACCACTGCTAACCATTTCAAAGAGAATTTGTGACCCAACAATAACTAAACGGTAGAATTTCAAGCCAATTCAGTTAAAAAGATAAGTAATTCTTTTTTCAATGGAACATCTATAATGAGAGGGAGGAAACATTTAAAGGAAAGGACATTTGAGTAATGGGGGAGAGTGCTTAGCACAGAAAATGTTTTCTAACCATCTGAAGCCACAGAGTCACCCATCTGAATACAAGGAGAGTTTTCTACTTTAAGTCAAAGGACAGAGTCCATTTGAGCTTGAGAGGGACCTCATCTCTTACAGGTTTCATGTTGTATGGGATTGTACAATAAAATACGAGGGAGAGGAGTAGCAATTGCATAAATTTGCAGTAGTAAATGTTCTGTTGCAAATCTTAAGGCAGGGGAAGCCAAAATCCTGTGTTTTAAGATGGAAACCTGGAACAGTTGCAGAGAATTGAGGACTGACTGAGCACACTATGAGGGAAGCCGTCAGACCAGCTTGATTCAATGAGAATTGTAGCCACATACAATTTGGATTGGAGACAGCATGGAGACAACAGAAACAGGAAATTGGGCAAAAATATTTCTCTTGACAGCTTGGCCAAGGGCTCACTAATACCCTGGAGAAGGGATTTGATTAATTTCCACCAGAACGACATGGTTCTTATATCTGCAAGTGATTTGTAATTTGCTGCACACTTTTATGCTTGAGTTGTTAAAAGCTCATGTTATTCCAGGGTATAGTTTTAGTTTATATATATTTTAAAAAAGTAGTAAAGTTACAGAAATAAAATCTCAAGTTAAATCTCCTTAGGTTATGTTAAGAAACATTTAAAAAGGAGAACAAAATGGACAATTATAATTCCTATTTTCATGGATATAATAAGTATCCTTTATAAAAACTGACTAGCACAAGGCTGTTTCGTTGGATCAGTCAACTCTTGTTTCTACCATGTTGTTTGTTACCTCTGTCCTTTTGCTATTGCCAGCTGAAGACTGTCGCTCACCATCTGGCTGTACAAGGACTGAGTCATTAGCCACCACAGTGACTGACCTTCAAGTTACCCTGATAGGCATTCAGGACTGAGATCAGGAAGGAAACACTCTGTGCTCTGGGAAAACTGGCAGAACAGGCATTCAGATAGATCTTTTCAGGAGAAAATGTTATGAAATCAATGTCTTGCATCTTTCCATACTTAGAAAAGCTCTTGAATCATTAACAGAGAAGGCCATGGCACCCCACTCCAGTACTCTTCCCTGGAAAATCCCATGGATGGAGAAGCCTGGTGGGCTGCAGTCCATGGGGTCGCAAAGAGTCAGACACGACTGAACGACTTCACTTTGACTTTTCACTTTCCTGCATTGGAGAAGAAAATGGCAACCCACTCCAGTGTTCTTGCCTGGAGAATCCCAGGGACGGGGGAGCCTGGTGGGCTGCCATCTATGGGGTTGCACAGAGTCGGACACGACTGAAGTGATTTAGCAGCAGCAGCGGCAGCAGAATCATTAACTATCTGTTCTTCAAAACTAGCAGCAACTGTCTACTGAGATGTGTGTTTGAATGTACGTGCCCTTCTTCAAAATCACACATAGTAATTCCCTTCATATGGAGTTCCATTCTGAGAGTGCGTTCATAAATCCAATTTGTTCATAAGTCTGACAAAGTTTGCCTAGGTACCCAACTATAACAATCAGCTACATAGTACTGTACTGTAATAGAGGTATAATAGTTTTCACACAGATAATACATAGAAAACACAAAAAATTAAAGAAACCATCTTTACTCTTACAGTACAGTACTTTGGAAAGCAGAGTATAACAGCTGGCATGCAGGGAATGGCAGCCAGTGAACAGGCAAGAAGAGTTACTGACTGAAGGATGGAGAAGAGGAGGGAGACAGTAGAGCTGAAGGACTGTCTGCAAAAGGAGACGGAGGGTGAGCTTCAATTTCACTCAAGCCTTACACTGATGGAACAAATGTTCCCATCTTCAAAAATTCATAACATGAAGATTTGTAGGGCACTTACTGTACATGCTGACCTCCCCTCCACCCCACCTCTTTGGAGCAGTTCCTCAGAGCTAGCTGAGAGACTGTCTCCCAGGCTATAGTCCTCAGTGTCTCTAGATAAAACTGAAACACAGCTCTCAGGTTGTGGTTTTTAATTTCAGTTGTTACTATGATCCCCCATTTTTTTAGGAATCAGATTCTTCATTCCAGCAGCATCCCTCCCCCAACCCCCTGCCCCTAAACACTAGGGGGAGTTCACTTCTGCTCATCCTTCCACACTTGGCTTACCATTCCGTTCTTACCAGAAGCCTTCACTGACCTACACTGTATACTACCCCGTCCATAAGCCTATTGAGTATATTACCATGTTTTATTTAAATCGTGTTTTGGTCTTTATCTTCCTAACCAGACTGTGAATGCTCTGCTTCTTTCCCACCTTGAATTGTATGTCTGCTGCTACTAAGTCACTTCAGTTGTGTCCGACTCTGTGCAACCCCATAGATGGCAGCCCACCAGGCTCCCCCATCCCTTGGATTCTCCAGGCAAGAACACTGGAGTGGGTTGCCATTTTCTTCTCCAATGCATGAAAGTGAAAAGTGAAAGTGAAGTCTCTCAGTCGTGTCCGACTCTTAGCTACCCCATGGACTGCAGCCTACCAGGCTAGAATATAATAAATGTTCAACAAACACTGAAGGGAAGATGGAAGGAGTGAACTGTAATTTAGGGTTAGTTTAACTCAACACTTGCATATTACATAATGGAAAACAAAGGCTCTTGTCTGGCCTTGTGTCAGATAGGATAATCTTCTGCAAAACACATTTAAAAGGCATGTAAAATGTCATCAACATTATCTCCAATGCACAGAGTAGCTGTGATGATCAGGGACTATCTTTAAGTAGAAGGTTGAAACCAGAAGGTGAAGTTTCACTGGGTTTGCTGAAGACTTCTTCACCTAAATGCTGGTTTTGAACATTTAGTTCAGTTGGGAGATAATCTGGGGAAAGACAGGGCCAGGGGAAGTTAGGATGTTTGAAAGGCCACACCCTTAAGAAAACATGGACTGGGGAAAAAAATCCCCATGAAAAGGGAATGATAAGGAAACATCTTTTTCTGTTAGGGTTCTGGGTAATAAAACAAACTTTCTGACAAAGTTTAACACAGATCTGCCATCATACAGGTTTTGACTGGACTGTAAAATCCCAAGCTAAGGTATTAATATGATGGCCCACCAGCATCCTGGGGTGTCTGACAGAAACATGTAAATTCCCCTTAAAGGGGCAGATTTCAACTATGATGCATAGGCCTGTTGGAGATATATACAGGATGAACATGAACACACTAATCAGAGTTTATATAACACACAAAGAAACAAATATCCAGGAGGCAGACTTGTGGGATAAATAACATATAATGAGTATGCTTAAAATGTTTAAAGAAAAATGAGCCCCACTTTGGTTAAACAGGATTCAGCAAATTTGCGGCAAAAATCTGAACTATATTATATCCAAGGCTAGCTACATAATTTGCATGGTCCAGTGCAAAATGAAAATGCAGGGCTCCTTGTTCAGAAAAGCAGTAAAAAAGTGTCATTAAAAGCACTAAAGTAAAAAGGGTTTTCTTAAAAACATTTTGTTACTTGTAAAACATAATGGGGATAATGATGTCTGAGTAACAACTTAAACTAACAAACTGATAATATATTGGTGTCAGAATTTTAAGTAAATAACAATACTTTATTCATGTGATATCTTGATTAATCATAAAAGTTTTCTGACTTGATTTTCTGCACATGTATTAGGTCAGAAAAATTTCTACTTTTAGAAATTTCATTTTCTGTCAATGAAAGATTGCAAATAATTCTTGAATATTCAATTTTAAGAAGAATTTTTCTATTAATGCAAGTGTTACAGGGGCTGTTAATAGTATGTTATAGACTGGCAACACTGGAATAAATAATTTAGAGCTGATGATTCTTAAAGAACAATTCTTTAGAAAAGATTTAACTTTTTCTACACATAAGAAGTGAATTTAATTTAACTTAATAGTCAATTTGAATGTATACAATGGCATTTTTATTGTTTTCTCTAACATTTCCTGTGACTTGTAGAGGTCATATAAAAAACCAAATGTGACTTCAAGATTTATAAACAATTAAGTAAGTTTGTTTATACATTATAGTATAATATATTCAATTACAAGGGAAAGTGATTTTAAAATTGTCTTCCTTGTTAATAGTTATCTGAAGCTTCATGTGAGAAAAGGTTCTTTTTTGTTGATTGTAAAAATCTTAACATTTAATTCCTATATCTAAGTCTCTGGGGATGTTATTTGCAATGCTGTAGAAGTTTTCAAAACCAGAGATTCCAAATCCTTTAAAGAATTATAATAATTCAGGAGTATAGTTATCCTGTAATGTGAATTCAAGTGGGCTTTAGGAAGCATCACTATGAACAAAGCAAATGGAGGTGATGGAATTCCAGTTGAGGTATTTCAAATCCTAAAAGATGATGCTGTGAAAGTGCTGTGCTCAATATGCCAGCAAATTTGGAAAACTCAGCAGTGGCCACAGAACTGGAAAAGGTCAGTTTTCATTCCAATTCCAAAGAAAGGCAATGCCAAAGAGTGTTCAAACTGCCACACAATTGCACTCATCTCACACACTAGTAAAGTAATGCTCAAAATTCTTCAAGCCAGGCTTCAACGATACATGAACCATTAACTTCCATATGTTCAAGCTGAATTTAGAAAAGGTGGAGGAACCAGAGATCAAATTGCCAAGATCCACTGGATCATTGAAAAAGCAAGAGAGTTCCAGAAAAACATCTATTTCTGCTTTATTGACTATGCCAAAGCCTTTGACTGTGTGGACCACAATAAACTCTGGAAAACTCTTAAAGAGATGGGAACACCAGACCACCTGACCTGCCTCTTGAGAAATCTGTATGCTGGTCAGGAAGCAACAGTTAGAACTGGACATTGAACAACAGAATGGTTCCAAATAGGGAAAGGAGTATGTCAAGGCTGTATATTGTTACCCTGCTTATTTAACTTATATGCAGAGTACTTTATGAGAAATGTCAGGCTGGATGAAGCACAAGCTGGAATCAAGATTGCCGGGAGAAATATCAATAAACTCAGATATGCAGATGACACCACCCTTATGGCAGAAAGTGAAGAAGAACTAAAGAGCCTCTTGATGAAAGTGAAAGGAGAGTGAAAAAGTTGGTTTAAAACTCAACATTCAGAAAACCATGATCATGGCATCTGGTCCCATTACTTCATGGCAAATAGATAGAAACAGTGACAGACTTTATATTTTGGGGCTCCAAAATCACTGCAGATGGTGACCATGAAATTAAAATACGCTTGCTGCTTGGAAGAAAACCTAGATAGCATATTACAAAGCAGAGACATTACTTTGCCAACAAAGGTCCATCTAGTCAAAGCTATTGTTTTCCCAGTAGTCATGTATCGATGTGAGAGTTGGACTATAAAGAAAGCTGAGCACCAAAGAACTGATCCTTTTGAACTGTGGTGTTGGAGAAGACTTTTGAGAGTCCCTTGGACTGCAAGGAGATCCAAACCAGTACATCCTAAAGGACATCAGTCCTGAATATTCATTGGAAGGACTGATGCTGAAACTCCAATACTTTGGCCACCTGATGCAAAGACTGACTCATTTGAAAAAACCTTGATGCTGGGAAAGATTGAAGGTGGGAAGAGAAGGGGACGACAGAGGATGAGATGGTTGGATGGCATCCCTGACTCAATGGACACGAGTTTGAGTAAACTCGGAGTTGGCGATGGACAGGGAGGCCTGGCGTGCTGCAGTCCATGGATCGCAAAGAGACACAACTGAGAGACTGAACCAACGGAACTGAAAGTTAACTGCAATGTCTGTGTGCACAGTCTCATTCTGTAATAATTTTCTGGCAAAGTTTACAGCCTACAAGTAGGTATTTCATGTTCTATCACTCAGACTGGAGAGTTAGTTTTGGTACACATGCTGTAAGGATGGGGTCTGGAGGTGAACGGGCAAGTTGACCTCTTACCTCTCGGCTTGGTCCTGCCAATATGCCCAGCTCTCACTCTCCGCCTTAGCCTTGGCCATGCCCACTGCTGCTAACACTGATGCTTTTGCTGATTGCTGCTGTACCCAGGGACCTGAGTCTGCACATGCGTGTGCTTAAACCTGGCATATTTGCTTTGCTCAGGTTCATTCTCCTATCCAAATTTCTCTTACAAAGCACAACTTCAAAGATTTTATTAAACATTTCTAGTCAGTGATGGGAGAGCAATAGACCAAGTGCTTGGCCCTTCTGAGAGCAGGGCCCTAGGCAGCTGCACTGATTGTCCTCCCATACAACTTGCCATGATTGTGTAGCTTCATCTGATTCTCCCAACCACCTTTTAAAATAGCTAGAGTGAATCTGTTCTCCAGTGAATATTGGAAAACCGAAATCGAGAATGTAATTCATTGGCCTATGTTCAAAGCAGTAACAGAAACAAGTGTATAACTTGGACCATGAGACTTGAAGCTTGAGGTTGTTTTAGAGTATTTAGGCTATATTTCCATAGTCATACCAAGGGAGAGGGGCTTGGGGAAGAGATGGATTGGGAGTTTGGGACTAACAGATGCAATCTATTATATACAGAATGGATAAGCAGCAAGGTCCTACTTCATAGCACAAGGAACTATGTTCAACATCCTGTAATAAGCCATAATGGGAAAGAATATGAAAAAGAATATATATATACACACACACATATATGTATAATTTTGATGTACAGTAGAAATTTATATAATATTGTATATCAACTATAATAATTTTTTTAAGTACATAAAATTCCTTAGCTAAAAATTATGTTTACCAAAGTTACCCTTAGTTTAATACTAATTCTGTGAGAACTGAAAAAGCTTAGACATACCAGGGATTCAACTTAATGAGTAATCCTGAAAATCCCCACTTTGTTTACTTGTTTATTTGATGAAACTCAAAGGATAATTTATTGTTCTCTCTGATGAGCTTGCTTTACACAGAAAGTCAATAGTATTAATATTAGGAAAAACTTTCCAGAACGAATATGTATATCTGTATAGTTGTGGGTGTGTGCATACTACTCTGTGAATAGGTAATCACTCACTCAGATTAGATAACACTTTCTGATACTTCTATGTTTCATATAGTCTTTATGTGCACAGCGAATGATCCAGTATGTTGACTGGTAAATATTTACAACCTATTTCTAGGGCTGATCCACAACCAGTTTATAAAGAGATCCATCCTTCAATCCTTCTATTGGATCTCTCCCCAGTCTTTTTGGGGCTTCTCTGGTGGCTCAGTGGTGAAGAATCAGCCTGCCAATGCAGGAGATGTGGGTTTGATCCCTGGGTCAGGAAGATCCCCTGGAGAAGGAAATGGCAACCCATTCTAGTATTCTTGCTTGAAAAATCCCACAGACAGAGGAGCCTGGTGGGCTACAGTCAGTCATGACTTACTGACTAAGCAACAACCTCAGTCTTTGCTCTTTCCATCACTGCCTGACACTCACTAAATCTGGAGGTGACACCAAGAGAAAGTTTACAGGATAAATTTTGGATTTTATTCCTCATGATGATATGAAAGAAAGGTACATTAGAAATGGCCTTTGAAAAGCTGAATGATTGAAATGATACCGTAACAGCACTGTTGGAGGCTTCGGACATAGCTAAGTAAAGCCAGTTGGATGAAGGGTAAACTAAACTCATTCTTTCCAATGTCTCGTCTATCAGGAAAGAAAACATAAGGGCTATGTCTTCACTTTTAATATGATATGATAAACACAGGAAAGGGAACAGCATTCATTGTGTTTAATATTCCATGAAGGTATTTGAGCAAAGCAATATTTTATTGTCTGAGAATATAACAAATGTCTATGTCATTTCCTAGTAATGAAACATGTCAAGAAGTGATCATGGCTTGGGAAAGTGGAGTTTAAAGAGCATGCTTTTGCTAATAAATCATAGAGTGTAACATAATATGGTGTGACTATGTTAAACAAATAATTATATCTACAAATGGAATCTGAGCCAAGAGGGAAACATACACTATTTTGCTTTGCTTTGAGCTCCACCTCACACTCACACAAGCATACATGCTCACATGCATTTGCACACACATCTCACTCATGCACACCATATCATGCTTAAAGATCAGGGATGTATTACTTGATGCCCAGAGAACAAAGAGTAGCGGAAACACAGTTGATTTGGATTACCTATGTCCCATTCTCATTCTTTGAGTTGCCATGTATGTGCCATATTTTAGTGATGGAATGCAGAGAGCATGTGTGTCCTGAGCCTGTTTACTCAAACCTTATGATGGAGAAGGAGTTGCTAAATTTGACTGTGCAATTGAAATGAATATCAAAAGCCCCATCTCCCTTTTATCCTCCTAAAGCTGTAACACCAACTTTCTACTTAGAATCTTCAGGCTTGGTATTTCCATGCTTATTCCAAATTTTGTCACTTCCCTGCTCTTTCTCCTTTTCCCTCATATTTGACAGGAGGTAAGTCACATAGTTTTTTTTTTTTTTTTTTTTTAACACAGTAAGTACCCAACAAGTGTGCATCATGCAAATACATGGAAATATTTTTCTGAAAAGTAGATGAATTATTTCTTCCTACTCTATCTACTCTTTGAAAAGAAACTGAAGCAGATACCCAAAGAGGTTTCTGAATAGATTCAGTTATTCTTGATTTTTTCCTGAACTTCTGAGGCACCAGATTATTCATTCTGATGTCTTTGTGCCCTCAGAGGTAGAGTCTGCCTGCTCTAAAGTATGAGAAATCTGTGCTGTGGGGTGTGTGTGTGTGTGTGTGTGTGTGTGTGTGTATGGGCTGGAGAGGGTGGGAGGGAGAAACCATTCTCAGTAGGTCTGACAGCATTTGCTAAATGTTATTACTGTTGGCAACG